>NC_047055.1:8621238-9849890 GCF_011762595.2 Tursiops truncatus
CCCTACCCAGGTACTTGGTGTTTCTTGCATTGTTGGGAAGGTCTGAGTTCTTCTGCCAGCATTCAGTAGGTGTTGTGTAGTAGTTGTTCCACGTGTAGATGTGTTTCTGTTATCTGTGGGAGGCAGGTGATCTCGGCGTCTTACTCTTCCGCATCTTCCCCCTCCGGCCTGTCTTCCAAAATTTTCTTAAAAAATTGTATACATAAAGATGTACAAGGCATGAATTTGATATACATAGTGAATATTCCAACACAGAATGAAACTGAATGACCTCACTTTTGTTAGATTTTAAATTGTATAGGTAAAAGCGAGGAGTAGACTGGTGATGACCAGGGACCAGAGTTGTGGGATATGGGAAGACGCTGGTCTCAGAATCTTTTGGTTTTCCGCTTCTCACCCTCTCTTACTGCCTTAGGACCATCAGTCCACTGGCTCTGGATGCACTCAGCAAAAAGGAAAATTCTTTTTCTTTCTTTCCATTTCATGGTCTAGAAAATTGTACTTTCCTTCTTAACCTAAATCAAGTCCAGCCAGGTCTGTCCTCTTTGATTCTAAATAAGACATAAGGTTCAAAAATCCCGTCTCTCAGACATAGCCTAACTTTGTAGCCTGTTAGCCTTGCTAAGGACTGTCAAAATCTGTTTTACTTTCCTTTTGTACAACCGTGTTTAAAAAAAAAATCTTTGCTGTTATTGTACCTGCACTGCGCCAAAGCCATGGAAGTCTGGTTGAATCCTGAAAGGCCCACTCCTGCACAGTTGGATAACTGATCTAAGCTTAGTTATTTAGGAATAGAGACTAATGTATGGAAGCCATTTGACTTATGTTCGAGTTCTTGCTATGAGAAATAATTCACTGTAATCTCACATCGTTTTCCTTCTATGAATTATTGTTACAGCGGATAATACACTTAATCAACCCAAGGCATCATGTGCTTTGTACAAGGTGTGGGTGATGCAACGAAACAAGTTTTAATATTATCTATGTAGAATATGAATAATTTTCATATATATGGGAATAACTATGAGTGAGAAGACACATATGCTTATATGGTCTATGAATTGTCCCTTCATTTTATGATGTTGGATGTGGTGGCAAAATGGTTCAAAGTTCAATAATTGCCTCCATTTATTTATTTAGTATTTTTTATTTAGGTTGCACCGGGTCTTAGTTGCAGCAGGTGGGGCTCCTTGGTTGAGGGCTGGTGGGCTCCTTAGTTGCAGCTGGCGGGCTCCTCAGTTGTGGCACGTGAACTCTTAGTTGCGGCATGTGAACTCTTAGTTGCGTATGTATGTGGATCTATTTACCTGACCAGGGATCGAACCCGCATCCCCTGCATTGGAAGGCAGATTCTTATCACTGCGCCACCAGGGAAGTCCCTGCCTCCATTTTATTTAGCACTGACTATATTCCTAGCAGGGTGCTAAAGGAAATAGAATCACATGTGGTTAAAGAATTAGCATCTTCTAATTGCCATAAACAGAAAGGATATTTAGCAAATGCCATGATCTTATTATTCAGAGTGTTTCAGTATTTTAATTGTCTCGATCAGACGTGTTACTGTTTGTTCTTTTTTTTATTTATTTTTATTTTTTAAATTTTTTATTTTTTTAACATCTTTATTGGAGGTATAATTGCTTTACAATGGTATGTTAGTTTCAGCTTCACAACAAAATGAATCAGTTATATATATACATATGTTCCCATATCTCTTCCCTCTTGCGTCTCCCTCCCTCCAACCCTCCCTATCACACCCTTCCAGGCGGTCACAAAGCACCGAGCTGATCTCCCTGTGCTATGCGGCTGCTTCCCACTAGCTTCTACCTTATGTTTGTAGTGTATATATGTCCATGCCTCTTTATCGCTTTGTCACCGTTTACCCTTCCCCCTCCCCATAGCCTCAAGTCCATTCTCTAGTAAGTCTGTGTCTTTATTCCTGTTTCACCCCTAGGTTTTCAATGACATTTTTTTTTCTTAAATTCCATATATATGTGTTAGCATACGGTATTTGTCTCTCTCTTTCTGACTTACTTCACTCTGTATGACAGACTCTAGGTCTATCCACCTCATTACAAATAGCTCAATTTCATCTCTTTTTATGGCTCAGTAATATTCCATTGTATATATGTGCCACATCTTCTTTATCCATTCATCCGATGATGGACACTTAGGTTGTTTCCATCTCTGGGCTATTGTAAATAGAGCTGCAATGAACATTTTGGTACATGACTCTTTTTGAATTATGGTTTTCTCAGGGTATATGCCCAGTAGTGGGATTGCTGGGTCATATGGTAGTTCTATTTGAAGCTTTTTAAGGAACCTCCATACTGTTCTCCACAGTGGCTGTATCAATTTACATTCCCACCAACAGTGTAAGAGGGTTCCCTTTTCTCCACACCCTCTCCAGCATTTATTGTTTGTAGATTTTTGATGATGGCCATTCTGACTGGTGTGAGATGATATCTCATTGTAGTTTTGATTTGCATTTCTCTAATGATTAGTGATGTTGAGCATTCTTTCATGTGTTTGTTGCACTCTGTATATCTTCTTTGGAGAAATGTCTATTTAGATCTTCTGCCCATTTTTGGATTGGGTTGTTTGTTTTTTGTTATTAGGCTGCATGAGCTACTTATAAATTTTGGAAATTAATCCTTTGTCAGTTGCTTCATTTGCAAATATTTTCTCCATTCTGAGGGTTGTCTTTTGGTCTTCTTTATGGTTTCCTTTGCTGCACAAAAGCTTTTAAAGTTTCATTAGGTCCCATTTGTTTACTTTGTTTTTATTTCCATTTCTCTAGGAGGTGGGTCAAAAAGGACCTTGCTGTGAGTTATGTCATAGAGTGTTCTGCCTATGTTTTCCTCTAAGAGTTTGATAGTTTCTGGCCTTACATTTAGGTCTTTAATCCATTTTGAGCTTATTTTTGTGTATGGTGTTAGGGAGTGATCTAATCTCATACTTTTACATGTAGCTGTCCAGTTTTCCCAGCACCACTTATTGAATAGGCTGTCCTTTCTCCACTGTACATTTCTGCCTCCTTTGTCAAAGATAAGGTAACCATATGTGCGTGGGTTTATCTCTGGGCTTTCTATCCTGTTCCATTGATCTATCCTTCTGTTTTGTGCCAGTACCATACTGTCCTTGATTACTGTAGCTTTGTAGTACAGTCTGAAGTCAGGAAGCCTGATTCCTCCAGCTCCATTTTTCGTTCTCAAGATTGCTTTGGCTATTCGGGGTCTTTTGTGTTTCCATACAAATTGTGAAATTTTTTGTTCTAGTTCTGTGAAAAATGCCAGTGGTAGTTTGATAGGGATTGCATTGAATCTGTAGATTGCTTTGGGTAGTAGAGTCATTTTCACAATGTTGATTCTTCCAATCCAAGAACATGGTATATCTCTCCATCTATTTGTATCATCTTTAATTTCTTTCATCAGTGTCCTTATAATTTTCTGCATACAGGTCTTTTGTCTCCTTAGTAGGTTTATTCCTAGGTATTTTATTCTTTTTGTTGCAATGGTAAAATGGGAGTGTTTTCTTGATTTCACTTTCAGATTTTTCATCATTAGTGTATAGGAATGCCAGAGATTTCTGTGCATTAATTTTGTATCCTGCTACTTTACCAAATTCATTGATTAGCTCTAGTAGTTTTCTGGTAGCATCTTTAGGATTCTCTATGTATAGGATCATGTCATCTGCAAACAGTGACAGCTTTACTTCTTCTTTTCCGATTTGGATTCCTTTTATTTCCTTTTCTTCTCTCATTGCTGTGGCTAAAACTTCCAAAACTATGTTGAATAAGAGTGGTGAGAGTGGGCAACCTTGTCTTGTTCCTGATCTTAGTGGAAATGCTTTCAGTTTTTCACCATTGAGGACGATGTTGGCTGTGGTTTGTCATATATGGCCTTTATTATGTTGAGGAAAGTTCCCTCTATGCCTACTTTCTGCAGGGTTTTTATCATAAATGGGTGTTGAATTTTGTCAAAAGCTTCTCTGCATCTATTGAGATGATCATATGGTTTTTCTCCTTCAATTTGTTAATATGGTGTAGCACGTCGATTGATTTGCGTATATTGAAGAATCCTTGCATTCCTGGAATAAACCCCACTTGATCATGGTGTATGATCCGTTTAATGTGCTGTTGGATTCTGTTTGCTAGTATTTTGTTGAGGATCTTTGCATCTATGTTCATCAGTGATATTGGCCTGTAGTTTTCTTTCTTTGTGACATGCTTGTCTGGTTTTGGTATCAGGGTGATGGTGGCCTCGTAGAATGAGTTGCGAGTGTTCCTCCCTCTGCTATATTTTTGAAGAGTCTGAGAAGGATAGGTGATAGCTCTTCTCTGAATGTTTGATAGAATTCGCCTGTGAAGCCATCTGGTTCTGGGCTTTTGCTTGTTGGAAGATTTTTAATCACAGTTTCAATTTCAGTGCTTGTGATTGGTCTGTTCATATTTTCTATTTCTTCCTGATTCAGTGTTGGCAGGTTGTGCCTTTCTAAGAATTTGTCCATTTCTTCCAGGTTGTCCATTTTAATTGGCATAGAGTTGCTTGTAGTAATCTCTCATGATCTTTTGTATTTCTGCAGTGTCAGTTGTTACTTCTCCTTTTCATTTCCAATTCTATTGATTTGAGTCTTCTCCCTTTTTTTCTTGATGAGTCTGGCTAATGGGTTTATCAATTTTGTTTATCCTTTCAAAGAACCAGCTTTTAGTTTTATTGATCTTTTCTATCGTTTCCTTCATTTCTTTTCATTTATTTCTGATCTGATTTTTATGATTTCTTTCCTCCTGCTAACTTTGGGGTTTTTTGTTCTTCTTTCTCTAATTGCTTTAGGTGCAAGGTTAGGTTGTTTATTCGAGATGTTTCCTGTTTCTTAAGGTAAGATGGTATTGCTATAAACTTCCCTCTTGGAACTGCTTTTGCTGCATCCCATAGATTTTGAGTCGTCGTGTCTCATTGTCATTTGTTTCTAGGTATTTTTTGATTTCCTCTTGATTTCTTCAGTGATCACTTCGTTGTTAGTAGTGTATTGTTTAGCCTCCATGTTTTGTGTATTTTGTAGAGATCTTTTCCTGTAATTGATATCTAGTCTCATAGCATTGTTGGTCGGAAAAGATACTTGATACAATTTCATTTTCTTAAATTTACCAAGGCTTGATTTGTGACCAAGATATGATCTATCCTGGAGAATGTTCCATGAGCACTTGAGAAAAATGTGTATTCTGTTGTTTTTGGATGGAGTGTCCTATAAATATCAATTAACTCCATCTCGTTTATGTATCATTTAAAGCTTGTGTTTCCTTATTTATTTTGTTTTGGATGATCTGTCCATTGGTGAAAGTGGGGTGTTAAAGTCCCCTACTATGAAAGTGTTACTGTCGATTTCCCTTTTATGGTTGTCAGTATTTGCCTTATGTATTGAGGTGCTCCTATGTTGGGTGCATAAATATTTACAATTGTTATATCTTCTTCTTGGATTGATCCCTTGATCATTATGTAGTGTCCTTCTTTGTCTCTTGTAATAGTCCTTACTTTAAAGTCTATTTTGTCTGATATGAGAATTGCTACTCCAGCTTTCTTTTGGTTTCCATTTGCATGAAATACCTTTTTCCACCCCTTACTTTCAGTCTGTATGTGTCCTCTAGGTCTGAAGTGGGTCTCTTGTAGACAGCAAATATATGGGTCTTGTTTTGTATCCATTCAGCCAATCTGTGTCTTTTGGTGGGAGCATTTAGTCCATTTACATTTAAGGTAATTGTCGATATGTGTGTTCCCATTCCCATTTTCTTAATTGTTTTGGGTTCGTTATTGTAGGTCTTTTCCTTCTTTGTGTTTCTTGCCTAGAGAAGTTCCTTTAGCAGTTGTTGTAGAGCTGGTTTGGTGGTGCTGAACTCTCTCAGCTTTTGCTTGTCTGTAAAGGTTTAATTTCTCCATCAAATCTGAATGAGATCCTTGCTGGGTAGAGTAATCTTGGTTGCAGGTTTTTCTCCTTCAACACTTTCAATATGTCCTGCCACTCCCTTCTTGCTTGCAGAGTTTCTGCTGAAAGATCAGCTGTTAACCTTATGGGGATTCCCTTGTGTGTTATTTGTTGTTTTTCCCTTGCTGCTTTTAATATGCTTTCTTTGTATTTAATTTTTGACAGTTTGATTAATATGTGTCTTGGCGTATTTCTCCTTGGATTTATCCTGTGTGGGACTCTCTGTGCTTCCTGGACTTGATTAACTATTTCCTTTCCCATATTAGGGAAGTTTTCAACTATAGTCTCTTCAAATATTTTCTCAGTCCCTTTCTTTTTCTCTTCTTCTTCTGGAACCCCTATAATTCGAATGTTGGTGCGTTTGATGTTGTCCCAGAGGTCTCTGAGACTGTCCTCAGTTCTTTTCATTCTTTTTTCTTTATTCTGCTCTGCAGTAGTTATTTCCACTATTTTATCTTCCAGGTCACTTATCCGTTCTTTTGCCTCAGTTATTCTGCTATTGATCCCATCTAGAGTACTTTTAATTTCATTTATTGTGTTGTTCATCGTTGCTTGTTTCATCTTTAGTTATTCTAGGTCCTTGTTAACTGATTCTTGCATTTTGTCCATTCTATTGTCCATTCTATCTCCAAGATTTCGGATCAACCTTACTATCATTATTCTGAATTCTTTTTCAGGTAGACTGCCTATTTCCTCTTCATTTTTAGGTCTGGTGGGTTTTTAATCTTGCTCCTTCATCTGCTGGTGTTTTTCTGTCTTTTCATTTTGCTTATCTTACTGTGTGGGGTCTCCTTTTTGCAGGCTGAAGGTTCGTAGTTCCTGTTGTTTTTTGTCTGTCCCCAGTGGCTAAGTTGGTTCAGTGGGTTGTGTAGGCTTCCTGGTGGAGGGTACTAGTGCCTGTGTTCTGGTGGATGAGGCTGCATCTTGTCTTTCTGGTGGCAGGTCCACGTCTGGTGTGTGTTTTGGGGTGTCTGTAGACTTATTATGATTTTGGGCAGCCTCTCTGCTAATGGGTGGGGTTGTGTTCCTGTCTTGCTAGTTGTTTGGCATAGGATGTCCAGCACTGTAGCTTGCTGGTCGTTGAGTGAAGCTGGTGCTGGCGTTTAGATGGAGATCTCTCGGAGATTTTTGCTGTTTGATATTATGTGCAGCCTGGAGGCCTCTTGTGGACCAGTGTCCTGAAGTTGGCTCTCCCACTCAGAGGCACAGCACTGACTCCTGCTGCAGCACCAAGAGCCTTTCATCCACAGGGCTCCTTATTTGGGATGATTCTTTGTCCTATTCAGGTATTCCACAGATGCAGGGTATATCAAGTTGATTGTGGAGCTTTAATCTGCTGCTTCTGAGGCTGCTGGGAGAGATTTCCCTTTCTCTTCTTTGTTCTCAACAGTTCCAGGGCTCAGCTTTGGATTTGGCCCCGCCTGTGCGTGTAGGGTCGCCGGAGGGCGTCTGTTCTTTGCTCAGACAGGGTCGGGGTTAAAGGAGCCGCTGATTCGGAGGCTCTGGCTCACTCAGGCCGGGGGGGGGGGGGGGCGGTAGGGAGGGGGCTCGGAGTGCGGGGCGGGCCTGCGGTGGCAGAGGCCGGCGTGACGTTGCAGCCTGAGGCCCGCCGTGCGTTCTCCCGGGGGAGTTTGTCCCTGGATCCCGGGACCCAGGGCAGTGGCGGGCTGCACAGGCTCCCCGGAAGGGCGTGTGGCTAGTGTCCCATGTACGCACACAGGCCTCCTGGTGGCGGCAGCAGCGGCCTTAGCGTCTCATGTCTGTCTCTGGTCTCCGCACTTTTAGCCGCGGCTCGCAGCCGTCCCTGGAGCTCTCTCAAGCAGCGCTCTCAATCCCCTCTCCTCGTGCACCAGGAAACAAAGAGGGACGTAAAAGTCTCTTGCCTCTTCGGCAGGTCCAGACCCTTTCCGGGACTCTCTCCCGGCCAGCCGCGGCGCCCTAACGCCCTGCAGGCTGTGTTCACGCCACCAACCCCAGTCCTCTCCCGGCGCTCCGACAAAAGCCGGAGCCTCAGCTCCCAGTCCCGCCCGCCCCGGCGGGCGAGCAGACAAGCCTCTCGCCTGGTGAGTGCCGGTTGGCCCGATCCTCTGTGCTGGAATCTGTCCGCTGTGCCCTCCGCACCTGTTGCTGTGCTCTCCTCCGCGGCTCCCAAGCTCCGCCACTCCGCCTCCCGAAGTCTCCACCCGCGAAGGGGCTTCCTAGTGTGTGGACACTTTTCCTCCTTCACAGCTCTCTCCCGCTGGTGCAGGACCCGTCCCTATCCTTTTGTCTCTGTTTAGTTTTTTCTTTTGCTCTAACCAGGTACGTGGGGGGTTCCTTGCCTTTTGGGAGGTCTGAGGTCTTCTGCCAGAGTTCAGTAGGTGCTCCGTAGGAGTTGTTCCACGCGTAGATCTACTATTTGTTCTTGACTGTACTTGGTTACTCTGCATCGCAGCGGGAGATGAGGAGGGCTCAAATTTCTTTGGTGATTGGTAAATGCGATATCTTGAGTTAATCATTATGGATGCTGAGTGACAAGGTCAGAAGTTTCCCAAAGGGATAAAGAGGAACATTTGGCGTTTCTGGGCAAGTTAAAGCCTATGTTGTCTGCTACCTCAGCTCCTCTCACAGTGTACTGTGGTTCCCGTTTCTCAGTACTACCCCACTAAACTTTGGGGGCCATGACAGCAGAGACTGTGTATTGTTCACTTCTGTATCCCTAGAACCTAGGATGAGGTTTGAAGCCAACTTCAGTAAATGCTTGATGAACATCGGTTGACAGTGGAGCGCAGGGGAGTGTCTAGAATTATCATATTTACAAAGTGTGAACCAACATTGCACATTTCCTACCAGGTAGCTTTGTTTTAATAAATATTAGCCTTTTGGAATGTCTGTGACACTTTTTTACCTCAGATTTTCTGCTGTCCAATATTCTGTTTTGGTTTTGCTCATATAAGACGTGCAACCCCTCAGTGACCCTTCATCTTAACATTTTTTTCAAACTTTGCTAAGCAGTGGTGTTTTTGTCACATGAAGACGAACCAGGCGAAACCACAAGAAGTGTCACTGACATGATATACATACGATAAGAAAGAACAGTACGAGGAAGCATGCATGCTCCTCATGCTTGAAATATGTGGATAATAGAATGGTGTCGAAGTTGATTTAAGGCGTGTATGTTGCACCGAAGCTGATAGTCCTAACATGATACTTCTTAGACAGTAACGTGAAGGAAATGGGACTCAGAAACTGAAACTGCCTGAGAGCTAAGAGGTTTGTTAGGATGCACTACAGATGTTCATCTGCATCATCTTCAGCTTCCAACTTCCATCAGGTGATTGGGAATTGAATCGGGAAGCCGTCCAACAGGGGCCTTTGATTGCAATCACAGGTTTTTCCCACCCGTTGAAAACAGGTTTCTCCAAAGAATAGGCAATAAATAGAGGCCTTTTCTCTGGCAGAGAGAGCATGCCTAGACTGTGATGTTAAATTCAGGGGCATCCCCTGCAAAATATACTTCAGTGTCATGTTCACGAAAGATACATAATCAGCGCCCTCATGTTGTGCTTTGTTAACCATCAGTTCCTCCTAATCTGTTAATAAAGCAGCTCTGAACAAGGCTAGAATGTGCAGTCATGAGTTAAATAAAATGAGATTTCCCTTTCTGAAATACTTTTAAACGTGTGTGCTAATTTTTACCTCATTTAGGTTTATTGTTTTGGAGTCAGTGGTAGAAATAAGAGACACTGTGGAATCCCAGAATTCCTTCCACAGTTTTTCCCTTGAGCCAATCAAAATGGCAGGCTTGATTTCTTTTTCTGTTTTTTAAGAGACCATGCATTGAAACATTTGTGCTGCTTTACCTATGGGACAACTGGTACCCCAACTTACTCTCTTCTGTTGTGAGTAATTAACAACAAATCTTAAGGAGATCCCCCCTCTGTCTTCCAGACAGGTGCTATTTTTTTTTATGTTAACACTCTGAACCCTCTGCTTTTGTGTTCCCTGTTGGTGATTTTGTACCTTCAGACAACTCAGAGGTTTTGTATTCATGAGCCTTCTATAAGTTACATTCCCACCAACAGTGTACAAAGCTTGTAAATACAGTGTAAATAGTATGTGAATAGTTGCTGGCGCACAGCAAATTTAAGCTTTGCTTTTTGGGACTTTCTGGAATTTTTTTTCTTGAATATTTTCCATTGGCGGTTTGTTGAATCTGCAGATGTCATTGTAGTAGTCGATCAGTTATGAGCAGGGTGTAGGGAGGAATCCTAGTAGAGACACAACATAAAACAACATTATGTAGTAAAACTAATCAACTTCCCTTCTAAAGAACCCAGGTAGTTTTCTTTTTGTATTGTCTAATTTTTTTTTTTTACATATGATAATATCTTCTGTCCCATCTGGTGAATTCCAAGCATACTCAGATACATTAATAAATTGTACTCATCGCGTTTCCCTGGTGGTGCAGTGGTTGAGAGTCCGCCTGCCGGTGCAGGGGACACGGGTTCGTGCCCCGGTCCGGGGAGATCCCACATGCCGTGGAGCGGCTGGGCCCGTGAGCCATGGCCGCAGAGCCTGCGCATCCGGAGCCTCTGCTCCGCAACGGGAGAGGCCACAACAATGAGAGGCCGGCGTACCGCCAAAAAAAAAAAAAAAAAATTGTACTCATCAAAATATTTGATTGTCAGAGTAAAACAGTGTTTTAGAATCCTGACTTTGAGTTCAGTAGTTTGTAACTTTTTATATTGTCGATATTAACCAAATAAGCTTTGTCTGTTTTGTTCACTGTTTTGATTCTAAAATATGCCTGGCAGTTTCATAGGCATTAAATAAACATTTGTTGAATGCACGAATGAATTTATCGAACCTAATACATGAATATTTTTCTTGACTATTAGTAAAGATTTAAAAACTAAATTTATTCTTGTCTCTCTGAGGCTATTTTCTTGGCATTTGGTATATTTGAGCAGGTTCCCTCATTCTTGTGTACAGAAAAGAAAAAATAGATATGATCCACTGGGAAGAAAAGTACCAGAAAGAATATGTCAGTCTGTGGCCACAAAGATATGTATCAATTTTGCAGTCACTCAAAGAAGTGTTTTTTCAAATAAACACACATGCAGAGAAAAATTTTTATTTACGATTCAGGTGATGTACTCAGTCTTAACAATCACACTTGTCCCAAGTGCAAGTCTGATGGAGAATGCCTCATCAAGATTGGAGTTTGACTTCTGAGTCTCAATAGGGAGAAAGAGATAGACAGACTTTGGAGACCTTGACATTTATGAATGTGGAATGAGTATGTTGTTCATTGAATTGCCACCCCTTCTAGGGATACTCCTACCTGTTGCAAAGTTGTTGACTGTTTCTTGGTGGCTTGGGGTCAGAATGCCTGCGAGCCCTTTGGTGTCTCTAAAGGAATATTTGCTACGTTGCAGATGGGAATTGGTGCTGAATTGATTTCAGTGGCCCCTGAACAAACCCAAACCCCTTGTGATGTGAGTGCCTCTGTTAGAAGATTTACACAGAGGGGGAGGGGGGTGGGAGGGAGAGTCTGTGCATGTGCACGAGAGAGACTTAACTGATTTAGTATAGCGGCGCTTTTGTTTTGTATAATGAATCATGGTGAAGCTTATTTTGACTCTATTAACTGTGATTGAAGAAAATGATGCACTCTAGATCCTCAACTCAGAAACTTTATGAATATCGATTATTAATTATTTAACATGCTTCATGTTATTGCAAACAAAAAATTTAAAAAACTGAATTTAAACGTGTACGTTGTTATAATTGTATCATTTGTTGTGATGAGATCTTTGGATCAGTAGTCTATAGATTATCTTAGCTTATCTATATCTGTCCAGTACCGAAATAGGAAGTCTAATTCAAAACTCTCAAGATAAATGACAATCAGTATATTTTCCCCTGTAAGTAGGGCTTGATCAGTTTAACATTTTACTACCAGCTGGCCAGTGAGAGAAGCAAAAGCTATTCCAAGGCCCTTCTTCCATAGGTCTTTTTCTGTTTCTCTCCAGCTATTGTCTACAACCTCCTCTATTTTTTCTGTATGTAAAACTTACACAGGCTGTGACCATCTTATTTTATGATCCCCAAACCACAGTCGCTTGGAGACCCAAAATAGAAAGTAATTTCTAGTGAGCTCATCCAAGCTTTAGCCTACGCAGTTCCTTTTTTGCACAAAATGACTTGCCTAACATTCCAACCAAGGACCATAAACCAGCAGCGTGCATAGACACTGAGAATAAAGATATATTTAGATAGATTGCATGGATTAAAAGAGGCCTGAACCATCTGTCTCCAACACAGGCGAATGTCATTTTCTTCAGTCAAGGGCCTGGGTTTTCCAGCAATATACCAGCATTTAAAGATTCAGAGAGGTGCTTTAACAAGTAAATATGCACATCATCCAGGGAAAAGTCGTATGCATCTGTTTCTCTTATTATTACAGACTTTTATAAACTCAGAAAATCTTAGTTATGGTTTCAGAAATAATTTGTTATGTACTTTTTTTTCTTCCATGCTTCCACAGAATCAGTTAATGCTGCTATTCTAAGCACAGTGTTTTATAAGTATTTGTTTCCATGTCTGCCTCCTCCTCTGGAGGATGAGCTCTGCCAGGCTGGGGAGTGGGCTTTATTTATCCTGTGGCCCCAGGATAGTCAGTGCTATACACGTTCCTATACACGTGTGTTAAGTGAATTACATACTTATAGAACCTCTGGTGCTTGGGGATTGTGTGCCTCTTGGGAGGGACGTGAGCAATAATTGAAGTGGTTTTGCAGCCTCTAGTGAGCTAGAATGTGATTCTTTAGTAGATGCCTTGTGTAGTAATAAGGTTGGTAGATAAGATATAGGATACTTACTTAAACGTGAATTTCAGGTCAGTAACAAATACGTTTTTCCTAAGAGTCTGTCCCAAGTATTGCATCCAGTTAATTGTGTGTCCCATTCTTTGATGTTTATCTGAAATTCAAATTGAGCTGGGCATCCTGTATATTTATTTTCTAAATCTTAAAACTGTATCAGTAAGGATGGGTTGTCCACTGGAGCGTGGGACCAGCGGTAATGCCCTCACTCAAATGAGTTGATGTAGTTTATTTTGTAAGTAGAGCCCAGTTGATTCAAAGAGTTGATACCTGTGATCTTCGCTACATTGCATGTGATTGACTTTTCTTAAAGTGGTAACAAGAAAGTGAGAAAAGTTGTGAAGCCCCCTGTATCTGATTTAGTTCTTGTCTAATAAAAAACTGTACCCTCTGCTGAAAGAAATAGCTTTTGACTGGTACAGGGAAGTCCTGAGATACCTGAAGGCCTTTAGAGGGTAGAGTTATAATCCCAGCCCTTGTCAGAAAGATGTACTGTTTAGAGTTACATGATGTAAGTAACATTGAATAAAACAGACTTAGCTCACATAATGCCTAGTCAGTTAATGCTTTTGTGATAACAACCCTTGAAAACAGATCATTTTGCAGGTGAGTTTTTTTTTTCCCCCCCTGGGGTGGGGAGTCAAAGTGGGAATATAAAGGCTTTTCACTAAAAACACATTAAATAAATACATTATAAGAAATAGTATTTGCGGGCTTCCCTGGTGGCACAGTGGTTGACAGTCCGCCTGCCGATGCAGGGGACGCGGGTTCGTGCCCCAGTCCGGGAAGATCCCACATGCCGCAGAGCGGCTGGGCCTGTGAGCCATGGCTGCTGAGCCTGCGCGTCCGGAGCCTGTGCTCCGCAACGGGAGAGGCCACAACAGTGAGAGGCCCGCGAACCAAAAAAAAAAAAAGGTATTTGCCATTAGATTTTCAGACAAAGATACTAATTTACTTAACCCAACTGTTGCTAGTCAGAGAATATGGAACATATTTGAGTCATGTACCACATTTGGATAAACCAAAAAAGCTTTCCTTGGTGGGAGCACACCACATGAATGGGATAAAAAAAATAGCATCTGTTACTGCTCTTCAGTCTGCTGTGCACATTAGCTGTTTCCATGGAATTAAAAGTGCTCTCGTGTTCAACCTTTATTTTGCCCTAAGGTGTTTTTGTATGCTACAACTTTATTTTTTAATGCAATTTGACTGCCAGAGTACTATAAACTCCCAAATGGTTGCAAACTTGGTGAAGAAAATAGTGCAGAAAGAATAAAAAAGAATGAGAACAGCTTTAGGCATCAAGTCAAATATGTGTGTGACAAAGACGCTTGAGAAGATGGTGAAAACAAAAGAGAAGGACCACTTTTTTTTCATTAGCTCACCCTACTGGTTATAAGGTATTGAACGGCTGCCTAAAAGTCCATCACCTGACTTTTTACGACTTTGCAAAGGATCACTGTCTCTTTCTCCCCCTCCACCAACCATCGTCCACTATCAAGTCTTTTTCCTTCTCTTGGCAGCTACAGCAAACCTTTACTATGTTAGACTTGTGTATATAAAGAGACTAAATTGAAATTTGTATTTCTTGCTTATATCAACTTGATTTTCATTGTTCAACTTTTATGTTTCTTATCCATGATAAATGTTTAGATATTGTTGACTGGCGTGGAATTATTTGGTATTAAAGTTGATCTGTAAAATTTAATGGTGGATCTCACATAGCGGCAAGGTTTCCAGGAGGATATTAATGTCATTAAAGAAGTTCATACAAGACCCATTAGAACAGGGAGGTAGCAGTGGAGATGGTGAAACATAACTGGATTTTAGATGTATTTTGAATGTTGAGATAACAGGTGTATGAGTTTCCTAGGGCTGCTGTAACAGAGTACCACAAACTAGGAGGCTTAAAACAGCACAATTTCTGGTCTCCCCATTCTGGAGGCTAGAAGTTCAAAAGCAAGGTGTCAGTAAGGCCATGCTCCTTTTGAAACATGCAGGGGATCGTTCCTTGCCTGTCCTGGCTTCTGGTGGTTTGCCAGCAATCTTTGATTTTTCCTTGGCTTGGAGCTATAGACCTCCAATTTCAGCCGTCATCATTACGTGGCAGTCTCCTTGCATGTCTCTGTCTTTATGTGGCCATCTTTGTATAAGGACATCAGTCATACTGGATTAGGGCCCAGCCCTACTCTAGTAGGGCCTCATCTTAACTATTTACATCTGCAATGACCCTGTTTCCAAACAAGGTCACATTCTTAGGTACTGAGCGTGAGGACTTCAGCATATCTTTTTTGTGGGATGGGCACAATTCAACACCAGGATTCTCTGATAAATGGATGTGGAATGGGAGAAAAGTAGGCAAATCAAAGATGCCTCTGATCTTTTTAGCTGTAGCAACTAGGAAAGACAGTGTTGCTATAAACTGACATGAGGAAGAGTGGCTGGAGCAGGTTTGAGAGGAAGGTCAGCAGTTCACTTTTGTACATGTTAAGACTTCTGTTAAATACTCAAGTCAAGATGCTGATGAGGATATATTGGTCTAGAGTTATGGAGAACTTTCTGGGAAATTTATATATATAATTTATATATATTTATATGTATGTATTTGGTGGGGTCAGGGAAGAGCACAGTGCTGGAGAAAATGTTGGTGAAATGGAGGTGACTTTATTTTTATTTTTGGCCACACCACGTGGCTTGTGGGATCTTAGTTCCCTGACCAGGGATTGAACCCAGGCCCTCTGTAGTGAGAGTACAGAGTCCTAACCACTGGACCGCCAGGGAATTGCTGGAGGTGACTTTTTTATGATGAGAGAGTATGTAGGCATAGATGCAGGCAAGTGTGTAGATTTGGTGGTGGGGACCTGTGGAATTTCTCTTCTTGTTTGCGGGAAAAGCATTTCATTTCTTTCTTTCTATTTTGGAATTTCTCTTTTGATCACTTCAGTGTTGTTAGTGAAATAAGAAACAAAGTCATCAGCTGATTGTAAGGACTGGAGAGGAGTCACTGGGAGTTTTGAGGGGAGAAGAAAAGGTATGAAATAATCTTCTCGAGAGTTGGGAGCGAATGGAGTAGGAAATTATTACAGTTACTTGGCAGCATTAAAGACTCACTTGAGATTAAGAAGCGTGAATTTAAAGTGAGACCAGTCAGCATAGATCTCTCTCCAACCATATCCTTCTGCACTTTTGTAGGAAGAGATATTTCACTGGTTTTGTAGTTCTACCATAAGAAGACTAGGAGTAAAGAGAGGGACAAGGGAGTTAGGGAGTGTGTGAGAGTCATTTTTATGATTCCCCATAAAATTGGATGAACTAAGCTGGGTAAGGAGAGCAGAAATGACATCAAGAGAGTCATATGAAAAAGTGGAGATTGGAAATTGTTGGAATCAAGGTACTGGAGGAAGTAACTGGAAAGATATAAAACGGTATAGTGAAATTGAGATTATAGAAAGATTGCATTTGTTGGTTTTGGCGAAGTCTGGGGGACATGGGAGTGAGTGAGTGAGGTTGTGTGGATGACTAGATTATTGGATGATTAGGTCAAAGAACTGAGAAATTTCAGGATATTAGATGAATCATTTAACTGTGTATTGTATTTGCCAAGATTTATGATAGAAGTGGTGTAGGAGAAACTTTAAGCCTAATTCTTTCTGTTAGAGGTACTGTGATACAGAAATCTCTAATAGAGGTATCTGTTGATTATATAAAGGAAGAAACTTCCTCTGCAAAGCACAGCGTATTGGACTCTTCATTTCAGTTCCACTATTATTGAAGACTTCTGTCACTGTGTGTATGGAATGGGGTTTTGATTGTTTTTTCAACAAGGACAGCCCATGGGAGTGTTCTTCTTTGTATCAATACAGTATCATTGGCAACGTTGATTGCTTGGATTTGTAACATCATCAGTAAAATTATCAGAGGTTCAGAAGAAGCACATCATGATCCGTTTGAATTACCAGCATATTTCAGAATAATCCCATCCAGTGTTGCCAGGAGTCTCTCGGACCTCTCTGGGTATGTTATAAAAATTAAAAAAAAACAAAAAACATGCATGTGAGCTTGAGACCTGCTTTGAATCCTAAGCTGAACGTAAAGTTGTATGTATACAAGTTCTTAAGTATGAATGAATACATAGACAAAATTTTAAAAACAAAAAAATCATTACATTAAGTCAAAAAATTGGACTATTAAAACTATGGTCATTGTACACAGAGTTGCATGTTATTATTTATTTTTATTAAAAATTCATATGTGAGAAGACGGACAGGAAATACATCAATACATTAACAGTGATAAACCCTGGATGGCAGGATTACAGCTGAATCTTATAAGGAACATTTGTGATTTACTGCCAGGGAATCTATCAGGGGTGTCCTGAACCACTTACATATTGGTCCATATTGGTAGCCATGTAAAAATGTGCAATTATTATGTCTCTTATGGACTCAAAGCCCTATTATGTTTACATCTAACAAAGGGAAACTTTTAGAAGGAAAGAATCCCTAGGTCTCCCTCCCCCAACCTCTCTCATTCAGACATATCTGTTGGCATAGTTATAAATCACTGGTTTTCTCTAGGGCCTTAGGCACATCTCACATTGGCATTTACAGATTCATTGTTTGACTAATTAAATGTTAATTATAATTGTTTATTCAAATATAAAATGGGCTAGTTTGACTTATTTTCCTTAATTAACTCCATAATATTGATGTACGTCCTTCAGCTGAAGTTCACTGCCAGATAAATGTTTAATAGTTATGCCATTCTGAGATATTGATGCTTAAAAAATGAAGTTGTTTACATCAGGAAAAGAAAATGCAGTCTACGCCTTCCATATGTGCCAATGAAAAGTAAAACACTAAGCCCTTTACCTAGGCATCTCCAAGTGCCCCCTTTTCTTTGGCTACATAGGGATAATATTACAGATTCAATGTAATGAATATATTCTAATAAATTTCAATTTATTTAGAACCCATCCATTTATTAAATATTTATTGAGCACCTACTATGTGTAAGGCAATGTTTTAGGCCTGCAGATATTAATGAACAAAGCAAACAATGCTATCTCACCTCATGGAGCGAACATTCAGAGGAAGGATGGATGTAAAATGACTAGAAGGGCTAAGGGCTAAGGAAATAAGTGGGGGAAGGGGATATGGTGTATTGACATTGAAATTTTAATAAGTTCTAATCAAATGTATAGTTCATAAGTTTTTGTCATTAGTGAATTTGACAGTTGCGTATGCTCCTGCTACAAGTGCCTGAAACAAGATGGGGAACATTTCCTTGTCCCCATAAAATTTCTCTTGTCCTGTACCAGTAATCCCTCTCCCCACCCCCAGAAGCAGCCACTGTTCTGATTTCTATCTCTTGAGCTTAGTTTTGGCTGTTCGTTGACTTCATATTACTGAAATTGTGTGGTGTTTGTGTGCTGTTTATATGTGTGTGCATGCATGCATGTGTGTTTGCCTGGCTACTTCTGCTCAATATAACGGTGGTGAGATTCATCTAAGTTGCGCAGGTATCCAAAGTTAATATGGCTGGATAGCATCCAACATGAGTTTTTCATAATGCCATTTGGATGTTCCTTTCTGGGCTTTTATGTATAAGACTGTGTTGATCATGGTAAAATTTTTTTTGTAGACACATGTTTTCGTTTTTCTTGGGTAAATACAACTAAAATTGCTGTATCATAGTGTGTATGTATATTAACTTGACATGTAACTACCAAATAGTTTTCCAAAAGTAGCTTTTTACACTCTCACCAGCAACTTATGAGAGTTCTGGTTGTTGTACACCCTCACACGTATTTGGTATTGTGTGTAATTTTTATTATAGCCATAGCAGTGAGTATATAGTGACATTTCATTGTAGTTTTAATTTACATTTCCCTTATGATTAATGAAGTTAAAAAAAGTAAGTTATATAAGCTTGCCATTAAATAGATTGTATAAAAAACAAAGGTAAAAATGATTAATGAAGTTGAATACCTTTACATGTGCTTATTTTCCAGACAAAAAAGTGTCTGCTTATCATTCACCTATTTTTTTTATTGTATTTTGACTTTTTATTGATGATTTCTGGACGGTCTTTATGTATTCTAAATAGGAGTGTTTTTCACGTACCCCCCCCCCCCCCCACTACTTACCAGTCCAGGGTTTGCCTATTAATTTTATTGTATTCTTTGTTGAATAGAAAATATAAATTTGAAGCCTGTTTTATCTAAACATTTTCTATGGCTAGTGCTTTGACTTGTCAGAAAATCTTACTTTATATGAGGATCAGGAAGGTGTTCTATGCTTTCTTCATGAAGCTTTATGATTCTGGGATTTATGTTTAGAGCTGTGATATATGGTGCTAAGACCAAGGTTCACTTTTTTCCATACAGATAACCGCTTGTTCCAGTACCATTTGCTATAAAGATTTTCCTCTCCCCGTTAAAATTACTTGGTGCATTGACTGAACATACATTGCTCACATGGGTCTCTTCTGTACCGTCTATTCTGTCACATTGACCTTTATTTGTAACCTTATATCAGTACTGCAATGTCTTGATTACCGTAGCTTTATAGTGAGTCTTGAAATTAGGTAATTCCTCCATTTTTGTCCTTTGTTTTCAAAATCATTTTGGCTATTCTAGGTCCTTTGCGTTTCTCAATTTTAAATCACCTTGCCAGTTTCTTCAAAACTTTCTGCTGGCATTTTTATAGGGCTTGCATTGAATCTTTGGATAAATTCAGGGAGAATGAATGTCTCAATGTTGAATTTTCCTGTCCATGAATATGGTTTGTCTGTCTTTGTGCTTCCCAGGCTGTGGGAGATCTTGCTCTGCTCTCTGCAGAGTCCTCTTTGCTCTCCATTCCTGCTCGGGGCTTTTTGCACCTTGGAATCTCTCTCTCTACCCTGCTGCCTGGCCAGCAGTCCTCAGAAGGCAATTGCCTTACTGACAATTTATGAAGAACTCGTACCTCAGAAGGAATTTCAGCTCTCCTGCCATTACCCTAGCTTTTGTGAAAGTACCCCTGTGTAGTCAGTGAAGACTCTTGGGAAAGATTTGGCAGGTGGAAGCAGTCTCCTTCTGTCTTGAGAGCTCCTCGAAATTTTAATCACTCCAGCCAATGTGTAAGCATTACAACTTATTAAACTTGGCTAGTTTCTTTTTATCCTAGTTTATGGCAAACAGTTTTTCCTGCCACTCCTTCACTATGGAGAAAAACATTCATGGATCTCTCCTCTCCCATGATGGCCTTTTCCTGTTCTGGAATTTAGTTCATTTAGGTTTCTTGCATCCCTACAGCTTTCTGATATTTTGTTTGTATGCTTGCTTGGTCTTGTTTCTTCTTTTTAACTGTGATGTTAAAGCTTATCTGGCTTTTTTTAGTTGTTAGGTTGAAAGTCATTTTCTTTTTACAAGTTTCTACATGCTACCTAGAAGCAGATGACCTGAGCAAGTGACCTTTAAATACAGAACTGAATGAAGTTGAGGGAGATTGCCATATAGTTACTTAGGCAAAGAAAATTATATGAAAGGGAATCAAAAGTGCAAAGACACTTAGGTGTGGGTCTGTTCAGCGTGGTGAAAGAATAGGACGAAAGCCAGTGTGGCTGGCGATGGTGAGGGATGACAAGAGCTGTTGGCGATGAGGCTGGAGAAAGTAGATAGAGACTAATAGGCTCTCATAGGATTTAGTAAGGACTTACCTCTTAATGGGAAATCAGGATTTTGAACTGAGAAATAATACATTTTTCCTTACATTTAACAGGATTACTCTAGCTATTGTGTTGAGTATAAAGTGAAAGACTTCAAGGTCAGAGGCAAGGAAATCAATTTGGAGACTATTGAAATAATCCAAGTAAGCAATGATGTTTGTTGGCTTGAATTAGTATGGTGCCCTTACAGATAGCGGTAAGTGATTGGATCCTAGATATATTTTGAAGTTAAATTCAACAAATTCCCTGCAAGATTAGATGTGAAATGTGAGAGAGTGAGTGAAGTCAAGGATGACTGAAGAATTTGTTGTTCTGAGCAACTTGAAGATTTACTATCCTCTGAGATGAGGAACACTGCCAAAGAACTTCATTTGAGGGGAATATCAGGGTCTTTTTTTGGGGTATATTAAGTTTAAATGGTCTATTAGACATCCCAGAAGTGATGTTAAGGATGCGGTTTTGATATATGGTTCTAGAGATCAGGAGAGAGCTCTGGAGGTATATGTTTGAAGTCTTAAGCTTGTGGATGGTAAGGACAAGACATTGGATGAGATCTATGGAGTGAGTGGGTGAAAATGCCCAATTCGAGTGGCTTCTAGAGAGGATGGGAGGGAAGAGATTGGGCACACATTATGCACAGTACTTTCAAATTGTTTTGCTGTGAATGAAAAGGACTAGGGCTGTAAATAGGAGAAAAATGGGCTTGCAATGGGTTTATTTTTATATTGGAGAAATGGTCCTTTTTTTAATGCTAATGAGAATGATCCATGAGAGCAAATTGTTTCTGTAGAAGAAAGAGGGAACGATTGCTGTAGAGATGTCTCCAGCTTGGCACAGACTGCGCAGGCACAGATGTAGGTAGGTGGGTAGATGTGGATGGTAGTAGCATCTGGAAATTCTTTTCTAAATCTTTGACATCCCTGGTGAAATAGGAAGCCAAATTATCGGCTGAGAGTGAGAATTGGAGAGAAGGTGCTGGAAGTTTGAAGAGATGGGAAAAGGTTTGGAGTAGTCATCTTAAAATGTAGGATAAAGAAGTGACTGCAAAAAGAGTAATAGGATTGCTTGAAAGCATTAAGGCCCAATCCAAAATTATTGATTGTAATTTTAAAGTGATAATTGCCAGTGTAGTTGTTTGTAATCTTCCATGTTCATTTTAGGCATGGAATAGGCATCATGCTGGGTTTAGGCCAGCATGATGAACAGGGTGAGGGACGAAAGAGTGGTATGTACGCTCGAAAGATGGTAATGCTTGCTTAATATTTTGATAGAGTAGTTTTATTTTAGGATGGTGAAAGGTACTCAATGTCCTGATTGTGGAAATAATGTGAAGTCATTTAATGCGATGCTGAGCACATAAGAGAATATCTGAATTTGGTTTTTCAGTAACATCAGGGTGAAATTCAAAGCCCGTAATGTGGGTTCACAGCTCTTCATGATGTAGCCCTGCCTTGAATCACATGCTTTCCCTTTCACCCTAAATTTTAGCTATGATGCCTTATTCCATTCACCTACCATAACAAATATACCATAGACTGGGTAGCTTATAAGAAACAGAAATTTATTTTTTACACTTCTAGAGGCTTGAATTCCAAGATGATGGACGGGATCAGGTGAGGACCCTCTTCTGAGTTGCAGACAGACAACTTCTCCTTGTATCCTTATGAGGTGGACAGTGGAGCGGAGGACGCATGATGTCTCATGACTCTGAAAACAGCATTAACCCCTTTCATGAGGCTCAACACTTATGACCTCATTGAATCCTAATTACTTCCCAAAGGCTTCACCTCCTAATATCACATTGAGAAGTAGAGTTTCATCATACTAATTTTGTGGAAAAACAAACATATACTTACTTGTATTTTATGACAGTAACAGACTCCAGAACAAGTTCATGGCTAGATGTAGGTGGATCTTCCTTTCCTCACTTCTTCGGTAGGCCTAATTTCACTCTTCCTTACATACTCCCCTTGAGCCACCTACTCTGCTAAGCTTTCCCTATTCACCTCTTCCTTAGGTATTCCTCTGTTCCATTTACTCACAGCATAAAGAGAGAGGGGGGGAGTGCATTGTAGTGGAAAGAGTAAGGTCTGTAAAACCAGAGAGATGAATGTAGGCTCTGTAGTTTTTCTATCAACACTGCAGCTACTGGACCTTGAACAAGTCACTTGAGCTCTCTCTCAACTTCCATATTCACACACTTGTGGTAATAAAACCTACCTCACAGGGTTGCTGTGGGAATTAAGCAAGATTCACATACATAAAGATGCTGGCGCGTAATATGCGCTCAACAAATACTGTTCAAATGAATTAATACGTCTCTGCTATTAATTGATTTTATAAACATAATTGCTTGCCAATCATAAATATTCAGAACAATAAGCAAATTGTAATTTTATGAGTTAAGTCATTGGGAGTTCTATAAAGATACAAAATGTATATCCACTTAGGTTGTTTCCATATCCTGGCTATTGTGAATAAGGTGGCAATGAACATGGCCGTACAGCTATCTCAGAGATATTGATTCCATTTCCTTTGAATATTTACCCAAAAGTGGGATTCCTGGAGCATATGGTAGTTCTGTTTTTAAATTTTGGAGTAATTTACATACTATTTTCTATAATGACCGTACCATTCTTCATCTTTAATAAACAAATATGCAATTCAAAAAATTATGCTTTCATATAAAAATTTATATGTAACCCGTCTATGCCATAGCATAGACTGATCTGACACTTTTTATAATTTGAGATGGAGAGGGAAAGGAGGTATTGTGATCCCCAACGTTAGAAAAATTTTTATTTTCAGTCTTCCATGGGAAACAGTCTCAGTGATGCCATTTATCAGAGAAATGTTTGAAATTTGAGAATATATTTAAGAGTTCTCTAGAGATACACATGTAAATAAAGAGAAAACAAAATCATCCAACTGGTGGAAATTCTCCCACTGGATCTCATGAATTCTTCAACACGTTACCCCTCGTGTAAAGAATTGATGAGGCACGTATAAGAATCCACACTGGTAATATACCTGTTCAGGTCACCTTTACGTTCCCCTGCATAACTGAGATCAAGAAATATTAGAATATTACCAAAACCCCATGAGATCCCATCCTACACTTCCTAGTCAGTATTCACTAGTCTTCTTCAAAAGTAACCATTATTGTGGTAGTTAATACCATGAACTAGTTTTGCCTGCTTTTGACGTTTTGTGTGTGTGTGTGTGTGTCCGTGTGTGTGTATGTATGTCCATCCAATATTTACTACATATTCATGCAGTATTTACTATTTTGTGTTTACCTTTCTTTGCTCATGCTTATATTCCAGGAATCATCCATATTTTACATGTAGCATCGATTTATTTGTTTTTCATTGTTGTGGTATAGTAATTGATGGAATTCTATACATTTTAGTTTCCCAGTTGGGTTTTATCCAGTTTGGAGCTATTACAAAAATGGTTCTGTGCCTCTGCTCTTGAGTCCTCTACATGGTGAACAGCAATGATCTTTCAGTAAAGGATTTCAGATGCTCAAAAACATGCTTCTGCATAAACTCTTGTACGTGTGCATACATTTCTCTTGGCTGTGTGTACTTCGGAGTGCAAACAATTGCCAGATCATAGGGTATCCTCAGTAGACCTTAAGAAAAAGTTTTCCAAAGTTACTATTCCGATTAACATGCTTACAGCAGTGCGTGAAACGTCTCCATTTTTTAATTTTCTTTTTTTTCTTGGCTGAGTTGGGTCTTCGTTGCTGTGTGCGGGCTTTCTCTAGTTGCGGCCAGCGGGGGCTACTCTTTGTTGCCATGCGCAGGCTTCTCACTGCGGTGGCATCTCCTGTTGCAGAGCACGGGCCCTAGGTGTGCGGGTTCAGTAGCTGTGACTTGCGGCCTCTAGAGTGCGGGCTCGGTAGTTGTAGCGCACAGGCTTAGTTGCTCTGCGGCATGTGGGATATTCCTGGGCCAGGGCTCGAACCCGTGTCTCCTACATTGGCAGGCGGATTCTTAACCACTGATCCGCCAGGGAAGTCCCTCCCATTGTAGTTTTAATTTGCATTTACTTGGTAACAAATGATGTTGAACGGTTTTCCAAATGTTTATTGTCAATCTGAGTATTATCTTTGGTGAAGTGCCTGTTCAGTTCATTGCCTATTTTTCTGTTGAGTTTAATTTTTTATATGGATTTGTAAGAGTTATTAACACATTCTATAAACAAATCTTTTGTCAGATATGTGTTGCAAATAACATTTTCAGTGCTATAGCTTGCCTTTTCATGTTCCTATTGATCATTTTTGATAAAGTTTAATTTACAAAAATTCTTTTTTTATCAGTAGTGTTTTTTATCAGTAGTGCTCATTCCTGATCTCAGGAGGGAACACTTTCAATATTTCATTTATGTATGATGTTTGCTGAAGGACATTATAGATAATTTATTATTTTAAAGATATTTCCTTTTATCCTTAGATTGGTAAGGGTGTTTTTTCCATGAATGAGTGTTGAATTCTAATACATGTTTTTTCCTGCATATGTTGATATTATCATATACTTTTCCTCCTTTTTATGTTAAATGTAGTGATTTACATTGATTGACATTCAAATATTAAATGTATTTACCTTCCTAGGATACCTCTACTTTGGTCAAAATGTATCTTACCCTTTCAGTTAACACTACATTTCGTATGCTACTATTTTATCTAGGATTTTAGCAACTATGTTTATGAGAAGGACGGACCTGTAATTATCTTTTTTTGCCATATGCTTGTAGCAGAGTAATGGTGACTTTATTATGTAAATACTTCTATTCTCTGGAAGAATGTATATAATATCCATGTTATGACTTCCATAAAAGTATAGAAAAGTCACTGAACCCATCTTATTAGCCTGGCATTTTCTGTCTCTTGTTTTGGTTTCTTATGCTTTTCTATATAACTTTAATAAAATGTTTCAAGTTATTTTTCATAGTTATTATTAGTATATTTTAATTTTTATTTTCTATAGAACCTGTAATGATTTTCCATCTTTTCATTACTGACTTGGATAATTCTTGCCTTCTCCATTTTCTTGAGCAGTCTTATTAAGGGTTTTTCAATTATGTTAGTCTTTTCCAGGAATGAACTTTTTTTTGTGTGTGTGTGGTACGCAGGCCTCTCACTGTTGTGGCCTCTCCCGTTGCGGAGCACAGGCTCCGGACGCACAGGCTCAGTGGCCATGGCTCACGGGCCCAGCTGCTTCGCGGCATGTGGGATCTTCCCGGACAGGGGCACGAACCCGTGTCCCCTGCATTGGCAGGTGGACTCTCAACCACTGCACCACCAGGGAAGCCCCAGGAATCAACTTTTGATTTTGCTAATTCTTTCTTTCTTTTTGTATATCTTCCTATTTCAATGATTATTTTTCTCTTATCTTTATGCTTTCTTTCCTTCTACTTTATTTTGTTTTATTTTCCTCTTCTTTATCTTTTTTTTTTTTTGATATCTTTACTGGAGTAGAATTGCTTTACAGTGTTGTGTTAGTTTCTGCTGTATAACAAAGTGAATCAGCTATACATACACATATATCCCCATATCCCCTCGCTCTTGCGTCTCCCTCCCACCCTCCCTATGCCACCCCTCCAGGTGGTCACAAAGCACCGAGCTGATAGCCCTGTGCTATGCAGCTGCTTCCCACTAGCTATCTGTTTTACATTTGGTAGTGTATATATGTCCATGCCACTCTCTCACTTTGTCCCAGCTTACCCTTCGCCATCCCTGTGTCCTCAAGTCCATTCTCTACCTCTGCGTCTTTACTCCTGTCCTGCCCCTAGGTTCATCAGAGCTATTTTTTCTTTATTCCATGTATATGTGTTAGCATACGATATGTGAGTTTTCTCTTTCTGACTTACTTCACTCTGTATGACAGACTCTAGGTCCATCCACCTCACTACAAATAACTCAATTTCGTTTCTTTTTATGGCTGAGAAATATTCCATTGTATATATGTGCCACATTTTCTTTATCCATTTAACTGTCAGTGGACACATAGATTGCTTCCATGTCCTGGCTATTGTAAATAGTGCTGCAGTGAACATTGTGGTACATGTCTCTTTTTGAATTATGGTTTTCTCAGGGTATATGCCCAGTAGTGGGATTGCTGGGTTGTATGGTAGTTCTATTTTTATTTTTTTAAGGAACTTCCATACTGTTCTCCATAGTGGCTGTATCAATTTACATTCCCACCAACAGTGCAAGAGGGTTCCCTTTTCTCCACACCCTCTTCAGCATTTATTGTCTGTAGATATTTTGATGATGGCCATTCTGACTGGTGTAAGGTGATACCTCATTGTAGTTTTGATTTGCATTACTCCAATGATTAGTGATGTTGAACATCCTTTCATCTGTTTGTTGGCAATCTGTATATCTCTGGAGAAATGTCTGTTTAGGTCTTCTGCCCATTTTTGGATTGGGTTGTTTGTTTTTTTGATATTGAGCTGAATGAGCTGCTCCAAAACCCCATTTTGGAGGTTAAAACTTTGTCAGTTGCTTTGTTTGCAAATATTTTCTCCCATTCTGAGGGTTGTCTTTCCTTCTTGTTTATGGTTTCCTTTGCTGTGCAAAAGCTTTGAAGTTTCATTAGGTCCCATTTGTTCATTTTTGTTTTTATTTCCATTTCTCTAGGAGGTGGGTCAAAAAGGATCTTGCTGTGCTTTATGTCAAACAGTGTTCTGCCTATGTTTTCCTCTAAGAGTTTTATAGTGTCTGGCCTTACATTTAGGTCTTTAATCCATTTTGAGTTTATTTTTGTGTATGGTGTTAGGAAGTGTTCTAATTTCATTCTTTTACATGTAGCTGTCCAGTTTTCCCAGCACCACTTATTGCAGAGGCTGTCTTTTCTCCATTGTATATTCTTGCCTCCTTTATCAAAGATAAGGTGACCATATGTACATGGGTTTATCTCTGGGCTTTCTATCCTGTTCCACCGATTTATATTTCTGTTTTCATACCAGTACCATACTGTATTGATTACTGTAGCTTTGTAGTATAGCCTGAAGTCAGGCAGCCTGATTCCTTCAGCTCCGTATTTCTTCCTCAAGCTTGCTTTGGCTATTCGGGGTCTTTTGTTTTTCCATACAAATTGTAAAACATTTTGTTCTAGTTCTGTGAAAAATGCCATTGGTAGTTTGATAGGGATTGCACTGAATCTGTAGATTGCTTTGGGTAGTATAGTCATTTTCAAAATGTTGATTCTTCCAATCCAAGAACATGGTATATCTCTCCATCTGTTTGTATCGTCTTTAATTTCTTTCCTCAGTGTCTTATAATTTTCTGCATACAGGTCTTTGGTCTCCTTAGGTAGTTTTATTCCTAGGTATTTTATTCTTTTTGTTGTGATGGTAAATGGGAGTGTTTCCTTAATTCCTCTTTCAGGGTTTTCATAATTAGTGTATAAGAATCCAAGAGATTTCTGTGCATTAACTTTGTATCCTGCTACTCTACCAAATTCATTGATTAGCTCTAGTAGTTTTGTGGTAGCATCTTTAGGATTCTCTATGTATGGTATCATGTCATCTGCAAACAGTGACAGTTTTACTGCTTCTTTCCATTTTGGGTTCCTTTTATTTCTTTTTCTTCTCTGATTGCTGTGGCTAAAACTTCCAAAACTATGTTGAATAATAGTGATGAGAATAAGCAACCTTGTCTTGTTCCTGATCATAGAGGAAATGCTTTCAGTTTTTCACCATAGAGAACGATATTGGTTTGGGGTTTGTCATATATGGCCTTTATTATGTTGAGGTAGGTTCCCTCTATGCCTACTTTCTGGAGAGTTTTTATCATAAATAGGTGTTGAATTTTGTCAAAAGCTTTTTCTGCATCTCTTGAGATGATCACATGGTTTTTATTCTTCAGTTTGTTAATATGGTGTATCCCATTGATTGATTTGCATATCTTGAAGAATCCTTGCATTCCTGGGATAAACCCCAGTTGATCATGGTGCATGATCCTTTTAATGTGCTCTTGGATTCTGTTTGCTAGTATTTTGTTGAGGATTTTTGCATCTATGTTCAGTGATACTGGCCTGTAGTTTTCTTTTTTGTGACATCTTTGTCTGGTTTTGGTATCAGGGTGATGGTGGCGTCAAAGAATGGGTTTGGGAATGCTCCTCTCTCTGCTTTATTTTAGAAGAGTTTGAGAAGGATAGGTGTTAGCTCTTCTCTAAATGTTTGATAGAATTCACCTGTGAAGCCATCTGGTCCTGGGCTTTTGTTTGTTGGAAGATTTTTAATCACAGTTTCAATTTCAGTGCTTGTGATTGGTCTGTTCATATTTTCTATTTCTTCCTGGTTCAGTCTCAGAAGGTTATACCTTTCTAAGAATTTGTCCATTTTTTCCAGGCTTTCCATTTTATTGGCATAGAGTTGCTTGTAGTAGTCTCTCATGATCCTTTGTATTTCTGCAATGTCAGTTGTTACTTCTGCTTTTTTATTTCTAATTCTGTTGATTTGAATCTTCTCCCTTTTTTCTTGATGAGTCTGGCTAATGGTTTGTCAGTTTTGTTTATCTTCTCAAGGAATGAGCTTTTAGTCTTATTGATCTTTTCTATTGTATTCTTAATTTCTTTTTCATTTATTTCTGATCTGATCTTTATGATTTCCTTCCTTCTGCTAACTTTGGGGTTTTTTGCTTCTTCTTTTTCTAGTTGCTTTAGGTGTAAGCTTAGGTTGTTTGCGATGTTTGTTTCTTGAGGTAGGATTGTATTGCTATAGAGTTCCCTCTTAGAACTGCTTTTGCTGCATCCCATAGGTTTGGGGTCATTGTGTTTTCATTGTCATTTGTTTTAAGTATTTTTTGCTTTCCTGTGTGATTTCTTCGGTGATCTCTTGGTTATTTAGTAGTGTATTGTTTAGCCTCCATGTGTTTGTATTTTTTACAGTTTTTTCCCTATAATATGTAGTCTCATAGCATTGTGGCCATAAAAGATACTTGATACAATTTAATTTTCTTAAATTTATCAAGGCTTGATTTGTGACCCAAGATATGATCTATCCTGGAGAATGTTCCATGAGCACTTGAGAAGAAAATGTATTCTGTTGTTTTTCAATGGAATGTCCTATAAATATCAATTAAGTCCATCTTGTTTAATGTGTCATTTAAAGCTTATGTTTCCCTGTTTATTTTCATATTGGAAGATCAGTCCATTGATTAAAATGGGGTGTTAAAGTCCCCTACTATTATTGTGTTCCTGTCGATTTCCTCTTTTATGGCTCTTAGCATTGCCTTATGTATTGAGGTCCTACCATGTTGGGTGCATAAATATTTACAATTGTTATATCTTCTTCTTGGATTGATCCCTTGATCATTCTGTAGTGTCCTTCTTTGTCTCTTGTAATAGTCTTTATTTTATAGTCTGTTGTGTCTGATATGAGAATTGCTACTCCAGCTTTCTTTTGGTTTCCATTTGCATGGGATATCTTTTTCCATCCCCTCCCTTTCAGCGTGTATGTGTCCCTAGGTCTGAAGTCGGTCTCTTGTACACAGCATATATGTGGGTCTTGTTTTTGTATCCATTCAGCCAGTCTGTGTATTTTGGTTGGAGCATTTAATCCGTTTACATTTTCGGTAGTTATTGATATGTATGTTCCTATTACCATTTTCTTAATTGTTTTGGGTTTGTTTTTGTATGTCTTTTCCTTCTCTTGTGTTTCCTGCCTAGAGAAGTTCCTTTAGCATTTGTTGTAAAACTGGTTTGGTGATGCTGAATTCTCTTAGCTTTTGCTTGTCTGTAAAGCCTTTAAGTTCTCTGTCGAATCTGAATGTGATCCTTGGTGGGTAGAGTAATCTTCATTGTAGGTTTTTCCCTTTCATCACTTTAATATGTCCTGCCGTTTCCTTCTGGAGTGCAGAGTTTCTGCTGAAAGATCAGCTTTTAACCTTATGGGGATTTCCTTGTATGTTATTTGTTGCTTTTCCCTTGCTGTTTTTAATATATTTTCTTTGTATTCAGTTTTTGATAGTTTGATTAATATGTGTCTTAGCATGCTTCTCCTTGGATTTATCCTATATGGGACTCTCTGCACCTCCTGGACTTGATTGACTGTTTCCTTTTCCGTGTTAGGGAAGTTTTCAACTGTAATGTCTTTACATATTTTCTCAGACCCTTTCTTTTTCTCTTCTTCTTCTGAGTCCCCTATAATTCGAATGTTGGTGCGTTTAATGTTGTCCCAGAGGTCTCTGAGACTGTTCTCAATTCTTTTCATTCTTTTTTCTTTATTCTGCTCTGCCGTATTTATTTCCACCAGTTTATCTTCCAGGTCACTTATCCATTCTTCTGCCTCACTTATTCTGCTATTGATTCCGTTTAGAGAATTTTTAATTTCATTTATTGTGTTGTTCATCACTGTTTGTTTGCTCTTTCGTTCTTCTAGGTCCTTGTTAACGATTTCTTGTATTTTGTCCATTCTATTTCCAAGATTTTGGATCATCTTTACTCTCTTACTCTGAATTCTTTTTCAGGTAGACTGCCTATTTCCTCTTCATTTGTTTGTTCTGGTGGGTTTTTATCTTGCTCCTTCATTTGCTGCATATTTCTCTGTCTTCTCATTTTGTTTAACTTACTGTGCTTGGGGTCTCCTTATTGCCGGCTCTAGGTTCATAGTTCCCGTTATTTTTGGTTTCTGCCCCCGTGGGTGAAATTGGTTCAGTGGCTTGTGTAGGCTTCCTGGTGGAGGGGACTGGTGCCTGTGTTCTGGTGGGTAGGGCTGATCTTGCCTTTCTGCTGGGCAGGGTCGTGTCCAGTAGTGTGTTTTGGCATGTCTGTGAACTTAGTATGATTTTAGGCAGGCTCTGTGCTAATGGGTGGGTTTGTGTTCCTGTCTTCCTAGTTTTTTGGCACGAGGCATCCAGCCCTGGAGTTTGCTTGCCATTGCGTGGAGCTGGGTCTTAGCACTGGGATGGAGATCTCTGGGAGAACTCTCACTGATTGATATTACGTGGGGCTGGGAGGTCTCTGGTGGACCAGTGTCCTGAACTTGGCTCTCCCACCTCAGAGGCTGAGGCCTGACACCCGGCTGGAGCACCAATACCCTGTCAGCCACATAGCTCCAAACTCCGGAACTCCACACTCTGGAGTTAGCCCTTTGGATGTGCCAAAACCTACAAATTTTATAAGTTGTGCTTTTAAGTTTTTCCTTCCTGAGTGTCTGTATTGGGCAATGGCAGGGGGTAGACTGGGGAGAAATATGAATGGTTAAGTGTTGAAGTTTGAGCAAATTGTGTTCCAGTTGGTAGGCTGACCTCTTTGATTACTGTCTTTTCCACTGGTGGCTTTCAAACTTTGTTGACCCAGTCCTGATGAAGTAGGTTCTCTTTGTTTTATATGGTGTCAGTTAGCATGACAGTTTCTTCCTCTTAGCTCATTAAATTTTGGATTCCCTCTGTAAAACTTGGGCTCAGGTGTTGGATCTTCTGTCCAGGCCAAGGGAAAAGTTTTTCTACCAGTCTCCAAAACATCGCTAAGGGGGAACAGAAAACTGCTAGAGCTATGTATATTATTCATTTCAACCACAAAGAAACTCTCGAGGCAGCGAGTGAGTCAACAGAGAATATCCCGTTGCCGCCTCCTTGTCCAATTCAGGTCTCAATGTGGCTGACCGTGCTGGCTGTGGCTAGGCAACCGTCTGAGTCTTACCTGCCGTGTTCGCTTTCTTTATCTTCTTGAGAATCATATTTTATTCAGTTTAAGCATTCTTTTCTAATACATAGGTTTATTAGATATTAAGAGTTGAGAGAAGAACTTCTACAATAAAAAAATAAAGGATTATCAGTTGTCACTTGAGGACAAACACAGTGTGACAGCTGACCCCCATTGACTGAGAGTGTATTACTTGTCTAGTAATATAAATATAATTGCTGTTGGATAAATGCCAGTAACTCCATGAGCAGTGAGGAACCAGCAAAGATTTTGAGAGATCATGACCAGAATCGTATTTGGAGAATATTAATCTAGCCCCTTTAGGAAAGGTGAATAAGCAGTGAGAGAAACAAAAAGAAACAAATAATTCAAGATGTCATTCGGTCATTCAAGGCAAGAAATGACAGGGTAGAGTGGCAATATTACAGAAACATAGGTGGGAAAAATTAAGAGAAACAAACATCTTACACTACAAATGCAAACTTTGAATGCAGGGTAGGGAGTATATGAGGGGTTTTTTGGTTTGTTTTTGTTTTGAGGCCAGTTTGGATTAGTCTGGCTAGATTTTTTTTTTTTTTTTTTTTTTTTTTTTTAGTTTTTGAGAAACCAAGAAAAGAGGATTCCTTAATGAACAGAGAATGCAATGTACAATATAATCAGAAATCTATTTAAAATTTTAAGTGAATGGACTGGGTTTTATTTCTGTGAAGTATCCACTTTTTCCTGCTTGCAAATGTAATCAGATATGACGAGGATAAAGTTATCTGTTAATGTTGAGAGTACAGAATCTGAATAACTTACCCAAAAGATTCATGTTGATTTTGACTGTAAAACATTAAAGTAACTTACTGATGTGAACACTTATGTCACACAACAGGTCACTTAATGGAAAAATCATCATCAAATAACTACATAAGTCTAAACCAGCACAGTTTGCATGTATTGTGTTTTAATTTTTCATGAAAGCTTTACATCTAAAAATATGAAAAACTATAAATAAAAATTAGTCATGAAAAGTATCTCTGAATTATCTGTAGCCCCTCTATCATTATCTATACCTATACCCTGACTTGCTTTATGGCATTTATTACAGTGTGACATAATATTAATTCCTTTGTTTCCTGTTTGTTTTTCTAGCAAATTATCTCTGTCAGGGGAGCGGAGTTGTTTATATTGTGTTTCCTGTATTCCCACCACATAAAACAGTAACTGACCCACAGTACTTTCAAAATAAATACTGGATGAATGAATGATTGAATGAATGAATGGGATTGTAATTTGTGTCTCTTGCATTATCATCAAAAGTTCCAGGAAGATGAAATAAGTGATTCAGATTCCCGAGGGCTAGGATTTATTTTATGAAGAGCTGTGATACCCTTAATTTTATATTCTTCTTCCATTCTGAAGTGAACAAAAGAACCCTACTTATTATCTATTGTGTTGGGTATCCTAGGAGTAAATTTTACGATTGATTTTGCTCTGTTGAAATGCACAAAGTAACTTAAAATTTCCCAAATCAGCAATGATTCATTAATATTTTCCTCCTTCTGTTTGCGTTGCCCTCTTAATAACTACCTTCTAAATTAAATAAAGAGCAAAAATAACTGAGTATTGTTGATAACTGCTATTTCATTTGTGATTGGCTAAAAGATAGTCAGTACACATATGCATAATGTTACAGGCTTTGAACAGGCTTTGGTCTTGTGTTGCTATGTAACCTGATTCCCCTAGTCAGCATCTTCCTGAGGTGGGCCTTGTGGGGCAGCCATAAGTATGGTTCTCTTGTCTCTTGGTTAACACATAGATTAGGTGGTCATTTTTATTCGCAAATCAGTCTTCAATGGTGTTTCATATTTCCTCTGATTTACAGTGTAATTATCTCTCTCTAACTGGCCTTCTCATTGACAATGAGCATCCTTGGTTTTGACACCTTCCTATGAAGAGATGATTTTTTTTCCTCTAGAATCATTTATCATTTGTTAAAGATACAAGGCAATTGCAAAACATTCAATGTTCATCTAAGTCCCGAGTACAAGGTGTCATGAGTCAAGACAGGCGAGGTACCTGATCTTGGTACCTTTGCCTCGATCTTCCTCCTCATCCTGGCCTTCATTAACTTACAGTTTGACTATTACAGTTGTCCTTCATGCCTCCTGTATCTCTGTTCCATAATTCTCTGTGTCTGGCACATAGTGGCTGCTTGGTAAATATTTGGTTAATTTTGTCCAATTAAAACTATTCTTCAGGGACTTCCCTGGTGGTGCAGTGGTTAGGACTCTGCACTCCCAATGCAGTGGTCCTGGGTTTGATCCCTCGTCGGGGAACTAGATCCCACATGTATGCTGCAACTGAGTTTGCATGCCACAACTAAGGAGCCCACCTGCTGCAACTAAGACCCGATGCAACCAAATAAATAAATAAAATTAAACATGAAAAAACCCACTATTCTTCACATATTGCCATATTCACAGCTCAGAGATCGTATCTCTGCTATTTATTATTTGATGCTATATTTCTTACTTCCAGCCTTGTTCACCTCACACTTCTTAAGAGACTTCAATCAAATTGGATTACATTCTATTCCATGTACATTTTGGTGCAGTTCTGCCCTCCTTCATATTCAAACACTACACCATCAAAGCTCGGCTAAGTGCTACTTATTTTTATTTATTTTATTTTTTTGAAGCCTTCTCATAGCTCCCTAGCTGGCAGTATTTGTGCCCAAATCTGATTTCTGTAGTGTTGTATTTGTGCCTCCATGATGCTCTGTACTGTGAATATTTGTGTACAGATCTGGTTTACACATTAGGCTAAGTAAGCCTCCTGAGGGCAGGGCCACATTTGATACTTTATATTCCCTGAAGTAATAGTTCCCTATTACTGAACTTTGAAGAATTGTTTGCTAATTGAATAAATGGCCTATTAGTATATGAGACACAAATCTTCTCATAATCTTATTTTCTCATACATTTTTTCCTTCTGAATGGTTGTATCGAATTCAGAGCTAAGTAGGCCAACTTATTAAATTCTAATCACTTGGTTGAACAAAAGCTGACTTCATAAATCATAGTTTAATAGCTTGTCTACAGTTTCTTTAGGGTTTTGCAGCTGTGTGGTAATGCTTGTTTAGCCAGTCAGTTTAATTACTGAAATTATACAGCTGGTAGCAAGGGTAGTAAATGGCCTCTTTGTTTTGGGTCACAACGACTCATTTCAGGAATTTCTGTGTGGAGATTTCTATGATACCACCATATTTAATGGTATTTCCCATGGTCACCGATATCAAAGAAATCATTTGGGAATTTCCTAATCGTTAATTTTATAGTCAGGCTTATGTTTTGTTGCTCATATAAAAGGAAGGGGTGTGGGTGTGTGAGTTTCATAATGGCCCTCAGATCTTTTTAATCTTTTTGTCATGGATTCACTCAGTTGGCAGAATTTCTAACTCCTCTAAATGATGTGTATCTATTTTTATCAGAAGCTGAGATTTTAAATTTAAGGAATGCTTTGTTATAAAGTGATAGAAGAAAGCATATTGAGAAAAGAAAACCATAGGATTTAAAAATGACCGCAGGATTTATTTTATAACCCCAAATTTCTCATTAATAACTTTGAACAAGGCAATATGTCTTTACTGGGTTTTTTTCCCCTCACTGGACCTTTTTGCTCTAAACTCTTAACGAGGAACCTCTGAGAAAAATCCCCGTTCTTAGGTCAAGGCCCCTCTAGGTCAAACAAGCAAAAAAGGGGTCAAAGCTTTCATTCTTTGGTTACTAGAATGTTTCCTGGAGTAGTTAAATCATCTACTCCTTAAATATAAAATTGGTGGATGTGATTTATTCAAGCAGTTTGAATTCAAGGGATAGCACTATGTACATAATGGAAGTGGGTGGTTGGAATCTAGCATTGAGTTTTTAGAGGTGTGGTGAGCTAATTTTGTCTATGATGTCCAATCCCTGAGTGTCTGGTCAAGAGATGTGCTTGGAAAATAGAACACCTACAATGTGGTAATAAAGTAGTTTGCCTGTTCTTGCCCCTTCATCCCTTTCCATTCCCAACAAGCAGGCTACACTCAGCTGACCTTGTTAATAGGTGGGACCTCAGTGGCATACTCTCTAATTTAAGGCAGTAAAATAAGCACACAGCCTATGCTGCTTCTGGTGCAAACGGTCTATACCTGCTACCGGAAGTGCTGGCTCTCATTTGGCCAAAGAAGAAAACACCTAGAGTTCTTGATAATACATCCCATTTCTCTGTTATTAACAAGTACCATATAGTCTGTAGAGAGGAAGCAAATTATAGCCATCCTAATAGATGTGATGTGATATCTCACTGAAATTTTGATTTGCATTTCTCTAATGGCTAATGATCTAGAACATATTTTCATGGATTTATTGCCCATTTCTTGGGAGAAATGTCTATTCAAATCCTTCTCTTATTGTCTCATTGATTATTTGTAATTTCAGTGTCCAGTCATGAGTTCTTTATGTATTCTGGATACTATACACTTACCAGTTGTATCTTTTTCAACTATTTTCACTCATTCTGTAGATTGTTTTTTCACCTTCTTGATAGTGGTCTTGGAAGGAAACATCTTTTTAGCTTTTAGATGTCACTTTATCTATTTGATTTTTTTCTTTTGGCTGTGCTTTCAGGATCATACCTAGTAAGTCATTGCCTAATCCGTGGTCATGAAGGTTTACACCTATGTTTACTTCTAAGATTACTTTTATAGATTTAGTGTTTATATTAAGTTTTTGATTCATTTGGGGATACATTTTTGTATATGGTGCAAGGTAAGAGTCCAACTTCATTCTTTTTGATGTGGATATCCATTTGTCACCTCATTATTTGTTGAAGTATTATTCTTTCCCCATTGAATTATCTTGGAATTGTTGAAAATCAGTTTACCATATATGTGACAGTTTATTTCTGATCAGTAATTTCTATTCCATTGATCTATTTGTATCTATATCTACCTGCCTACCTAGATATAGATGCATCTCCTTACACAAATACCACAGTATCTTGACTACTATAGCCTTGTAGTAAGTTTTGAAATTTGGAAGTATGAGTTCTCTAATATGTTCTTTTTTCAAGATTGTTTTGGCAATTCTGAGTTCCTTGCATTTCCATATGAATTTTATGATCAGCTTGTCACTTTCTACAAAGAATCTACCTTAGATTTTGATAAGGGTTTTGTTAAATCTGTAGATCAGTTGGGAAGTGTTGCTATCTTAACAGTAGTAAGTCTGATCCATGAACATGGGATTTTTTTCTATTTGTGTCTTCGTCAATTTCTTTCAGTGATTTATAATTTTCAGTGTTTGCCTCGCACTTATTTTGTTAAATTTTTAAGTATTCTATTTTATATTATTGTAAACGGAATTGTTTTCTGAATTTCATTTTTCAATTTTTTTTTTACTAGTTTTTAGAAATACATTTGATTTTTCTATATTGAACTTGTTTCTTGAAATCCTGCTGCACTTGTTTATTAGTTTTAACTTTTTTCCCTAAGGATTTTGTATATACAAGTACACGACATTTGTAAATAAAGATAATTTTAATTACTCCTTTCTAGTATGGATGCCTTTAACTTTTTCTTCCTTAATTTCCCTGGCTATAACCTCCAGTACAATGTTGAATAGAAATGGTGGGCACAAACATCTTTATCTTGTCCCTGATCATAGGGAGATAGCTTTTATTCTTTCACAGTTAGTGTGATGTTATCTTTGGGTTTTTTGTAGATGACCTTTTCTACAGGTCAGGTTGAGGATGTTCTTTTCTATTTCTATCTTGTTTTTATTATGAAAAAGTATTGGGTTTTGTCAAATAATTTTTCTTCATCTGTTTAAATTATATGGTTCTTGTTCTTTCAGTATGCTGTATTATACTGCTTTTTTTATATGGATATTAAAATATTCAATTCCCGAATTAAATCTCACTTCGTCATGGTATATAATTCTTTTTAATTGTTGCTGAATTTGGTTTGCTACTGTTTAGTTTTTGATTTTTTTTTTTAACATATATTCAAAAGGGACATTGGTCTGGAGTTTGGTTTTCTTGTGATGCCTTTGGTTTTTGTATAAGGGTTTTATGGACTAAATGTTACATCCAAAAGTCTTGTATTGAAACATTACCCCCTCATGTGATGGCTTTAAGGAGGTAGAGCCTTTGGGAGATAATTGGGATTAGATGAAGTCATGAGGGTGAAGTCCTCATGAATGGGACTGATGCCCTTATAAGAGTCACCAGAGACCTTCCTTGGCCTCTCTACTCTGCCAAGTGAGCGTACGGTGAGAAGTTGTTGGTCTGTAAGCCAAAGCAGGGATCCCACTAGAAGCAGCCAGCTATTTTGGCACCCTGATCTTGGACTTCCAGCCTCCAAAGCTGTGAGAAATTTCTGCTGTATGTAATTTACCCAGTCTGGTAAATTACATTCCCACCAACAGTGCAAGAGGGTTCCCCTTTTCTCCACACCCTCTCCAGCATTTATTGTTTGTAGATTTTTTGAGGATGGCCATTCTGACTGGTGTGAGGTGATACCTCTTGTAGTTTTGATTTGCATTTCTCTGATAATAGTGATGTTGAGCATCTTTTCATGTGTGTGTTGGCCATCTGTATCTTATTGATTTTTTAATGCAGTCTTACTGTGGTCATACAGCATATGTTCTATGACATTTTTCCTTTAAAATGTAGAGTCTTGTTTATGGCTTATCTAGTCTAATATTATATTGCTCTTATATAAAGTTTGTCTGCTCTAGCGCCCAGGTCTCAAATCCTAAAGATTAGATAAAATAAACTTAGTTTTACTCTGCAGAGATGTTGCTCTGCTATTACTTTATTATCCAAACACTTAGCTTTTACTTGTTTGAAGTTTTCCCTTTTAGAACGGGAACTAGTTTTACTTTTACAAAACTAAAAGGGACATCAACTGTCCCCTCAATCCCAGAACAAAGGGGTTACCTTCTCTCAAAGGTGAATCCATACTAAGGTTTCTAGAGAAAGAGGAAAGAAACAGTAAAAACATAGTGCTTGTCTTTAAAATGGCAGTTCTTTTCTAGATTAAAAAAACTAGAATCCTGTCATTCCAAGGCACCATGTTTGATATTCATCTAAGTCATATCATCATGGAATGTTTAGAAAAAGAAGGAATCTTAGAAATACTTAGATAACTGCTAATAATTAGATCAACTAATCTTTTTGTTGAATAAATTGAGACTTTTTTAAAAAATTAATTAATTTACTTATTTATTTATTTTTGGCTGTATTGGGTCTTCGTTTCCGTGCGAGGGCTTTCTCTAGTTGCGGCAGGCGGGGGCCACTCTTCATCGCGGTGCGTAGGCCTCTCACTATCGCGGCCTCTCTTGTTGTGGAGCACAGGCTCCAGACGCGCAGGCTCAGTATTTGTGGCTCAGGGGCTTAGTTGCTTCGCGGCATGTGGGATCTTCACAGATCAGGGCTCGAACCCGTGTCCCCTGCATTGGCAGGCAGACTCTCAACCACCGCGCCACCAGGGAAGCCCATAAATTGAGACTTTTTAAGTTAAAAAGTCAAGTGACTTGTCTAAACTTGTGATGAATATCAGGGACTTATTAGAACTCAGGATAGATATTCATACTCTGGCTCTCACCCACATACATTCACGCATACTCACACAGACCCTTGATCCAACATATTGGAGATGTTTGTCCTACTTGAATTCCAAAGAGAATTTGATTAATGATGAAAGAAAGAGTGCAAATAACAGAAACCATTTCCTGTTTCCTCAAGCTAACTCTGGGCTTTTTGTTCATCTTAACCTGCTTACTCTTGCCCTTTCAGTTAATATCTGTTGGTCAAAATTGTATTAAAAGCCCTTCTTACAAAGCTCAATAACTAAAATTCAGCAATACTTATTCAAGCTTTATGCTAAGTATAAATGTAAATATTTCACTTGTCATTTAAAATAAATAATCCTTACGCCGCCCCTGAGTCCTCAGCAGTGTGGTTATAGATAGTCGTTGCCCCTCCGCCAACAACTAAGTATTTAACTCCCCACCCCGACTTGCAGGAAAGGTAGTTGGAATGTCTGTATCCACCTATGTATCAGTGGCCAGTCTGTGAACTGAAATTTTGTTTGAACACTGTATTTGTGTCCTTAACCATCGTGTAAATAATATATTCACGACGACTTCTCCCTTAAAAAAACAAAAAACAAAAAAATAAAAAACACTTTGAGATATGCACTATTATTCTTACATTAAAGATGAGAAAACTGAGGCCCAATAAGGCTAAGTAACCTTCCCATGATCATACAGTTAGCATTGGATTGGGGCCCAGATTGGTCTGACCCCAAAGTAGATACTGCTTTTTGCTATAGACCATATGCTGAATATGAGTTTAGAGGCCTGTACCGCATCCTTGACACATTAGTCGTCTTTGATTGGAATGTCATGTAAGCATCTAAAAGACTTAATTTTTTTTCTTGGACTTTATCATTTTATCTTATCCAACATTAGCTCTGAGTATTTTTATGAAATATTATGGTGATTAATTAAGTTTGTTCCCAAACTAAACATTTCTCAATGTATTACTTTGCTAGGGTTAACAAAAAGCATCACAAACTGGATGGCTGAAACAATACGAATTTATTTTTTGACATTTCTGGAGGCTAGAATTCTAAAATAAGGGTGTGGGCAGGGTTCGTTCCTTCGGAGCCAACTAGAGTTCATATAGTTCATACTGTACTTGTTTATGGTGACAGCTCCCTTCCTAGAACAGGTCCTCTGTCTACATTCTTCAGGCACTTTAGGGGGAAAGTCAAAGCGTAAAATAATGCTCATGCTAAAGAGACAGAATTTGGGGTGACAAATTTTGCTCCCCTGCAGTAGAATCCTAGTTTTTCTCATCTAAAATGCACTCCAATATGTATATGTCCCTCCGAAAATGCAGAGCTCTGATTTAACCACAGTATACGAGCTGTGATCTTACTAGTCACAAGAACAGTGAGATTATTAGTTTGGTGATCTGGGACCTGGTTTTCTAGTGTTGTGGCTGTTCACAATTGAATTTAAAGAGAGAACACTATTGGATGTTGTGATTGACTCTGTGATCAGGCAACCTCTCTGGTGTTTTTCAGGAAAACTGCTGTCCGGCAAGGAGTCTCCTCCATTCTGCCTTATTGTAACTGACCAAAAATCTATTTCATGCAAGCCATCTACATGTAAGACTTTCATTTCTCTTTCTTAGAGTTTATCTGTTGATTTTATTCAGCCTTGCATTCTGGGGAGTCAGGATCATTGGGGATCTTCATTGTGTCATCACCCTATCCAGCAAGCCATGATGGCATCTCTGTGGAATAATAAGTGCCTTTTTAATATCATTTTCTCAGTCAAAATATGTAAACTCACTGTACTTGACTTACTCAACTTTATTTCTCAGTATATTTTACCCCACTGCTCAAGTCAGACTTATACTTGGAATACCCACCCTTTTCCCCCTCTGCATAGTCAAAACATTAACTCCTAGTCTTGTTACCAAGGCTCTTGCCCCAGAATCATACCCCTTCCCCTCCCTGGAATGGAAACCAACTGCTCTTATGTAAGTTTCAGGACGAAGCTGCAACTAATTTGGTAACGGTCCTATTTTCACCAACTAATAAAGACTATCCTTATTTTGCTTTACGCATTCTAAATGGAGGCATGATTTCATGCAATTTAACTTTTAACTCTTATTTCAGTCTGGCATACCAAGGTTGTCTGTAACCAGTAGAAGGACAAGGGCTAAGTCTTACGGTTGTGGATGGACCCGTGGCACCAAGCGTGCTTCTTGGTAGATTGTAGGTGGCTTGAATATGTCTTGTTTAAAGTTCTAGGATGTCTGGGACTGTAAGCAAAGTTTTCCTTTGCAATTGTATCCTCAGTGCTGAATACAGTGTCTGGCAAATAGTAAGCAGTCAGTATATGTTCAGTGAATGAATGAATGGAGGTAGGATGAACAGTATGGGTGAAAACCCTAATTGAAGTCAGCTACTAAGAGCCAGAATTCATGTACACATTCATCCAGTCATCCACCAAACATTTACTGGGTGTCTACATGCCAGGTACTATTCTTGGTACTGGGTTTATATTGGAAATTAGAGCGACAAGTTCCCTGCCTTTAGAGGACTTACCTTCTATCGGAGAGACAGAAAACAGTGAGCCAATAATCGGATAAATTATTTCAGATACAGACAGGTGCCCAAGAAGGAAATAGTGTTTGCAGGATGATGATCTTAATGCGATAGAAATGACATGGGACTACTCACCAGCCAGTTTCATCTGCAGACAAGGCTATGTGTGAAATGACAGCAAGGGTCGTCAAGCCCGCTCCTTGGCCTTCCAAAAAACAAGTGCTATACAAATCCTCAGCTGGAGATTCTTCTCTCTGATCATCTGAACTAACTACTTGTAGTGGGTTGAATAATGTCCTTCAAAGATACGTTCACCTGGAACTTCAGAACGTGACCTTATTTGGAGATAGGAGCTTTGCACGTGTGCTTAAGGTGAGGTCACGCTGGATTAGGGTGCTTCTAGTCCAGTGACTGGTATCCTTTTAAGAAGAGGGAAATTTGGACACAGACACATGCAGAGAAGACCACGCTATGAAGACACAGACACACAGGAGGAAAGCTGTGTGACAACTAAGGCAGAGATGGGAGAGCTGCAAGCCAAGTAATGCCGGTTTGACTGGTGGCAGCCATGAGAGCCAGGAAGAGGCAGGAATACTTCTTCCCTGGAGCCTTCAGAGAGAGCAAGACCCTACTCGTGTGTTGACTTCTTATGTCCAGCCCTCAAAACTATGAGAGAATGATCTTCTATTGTTTCAAACTACCTAGTCGGTGGTACTACTTCGTTAGGGCAGCCTAGGAAACTCCTACATTGCCCAGGTCCAGGAAGTGTCTTCCTTCGAAGTGTTATCCTGTTGTCACACTAATTACTAGGCTGGTTTATAGAAAAATAGGGAGAGTGGCTGTCATTTGCATGTTTAAGAGTTTCTGTAGGAGGTGATACTCTTCACAATTCTGTGTGCCGGGGCTTCCACCGATTCTATTGAAGAACTCCTGTGGATAAAAGTTGGAAAGTTCAAATAAACCTAGGTCAAATCTTAGATCATAAGGCATTAAAAGACCTACAAATGTTATTTTGCAGGTTTATACCTTTACAGTCAAGAAGGGCTAGGAATTTTAGTATAAATTAACAGAATTACATAGAGCCCACTTGAGAATCTTTCAGATGCACGGAAATGAGGAGGTAGCAACATGATACCGTGGCTTTGGAGCTAAGAAACCTGGCTTGAACCTGGAATCTCAGTTCCTCTCCCTTCTCACTGTGTGATCTAGGTCAAGGCACATAATGGCTCTGCGCCTCCATTTACTCAGCTACAGAATAGGAATAATGACGCTGCCCCTTGGGGGTTTTATGAAGAGTTGAGATGATGTAACGCAGTACTTAGCAATGTGCCCGGCAGATATTTACACCCTCCGTCAACAGCTGTTACTACAATAGGTTAAACAAAAACCCAGAAGTATAGAAATATCTGTTTCGGAAAGGTAAAAATCAATTTGGGAAATAATTTAGGCTGTAAAGGGCAAAGGCAGAACTAATTCTCAACCGTCTTCATTTTAATGCCATCTACAAAGTTAGACTTTCAAGAGTTTCTTCCTCAGGTCTTCAAATTTCTTATAGCATTACTTGTTGGAATTGCTCCCAGTAGCTCTGTTGAATGTTTAATATACACAGTTTCATGTCCACTTTATCCAGTTTTGTTTCGAATCTAGTCTGTTCACCTTAGAGAGTTGACCACTCATTTTCAGTTCCCTGGCGTTGGTATCTGCCATGAGCATCTATTTGCGCGGTTTGAGGCAGAATCTACCACTAAGCTAAAAGTGGGGGTTAGCTCGATCTCTGTTCTAATTTTGAAGGTCAGAGTTCTCTCTTCATCCTGGCGCCATGGCAGGGGACCAGAGCATTGAGGCAAAGGGCGGCGGGAGAGGCTGATCCTAGCATCACTGCCGGCTGTAGTGCTCATTTCCTTTCCTGCTTACCAGTGACACTATGTCCCAGTGCGTGAGCATCTGGGCATTTTACACAAACGTCTCAAGCTGCCTTGCTATCTTCTCCCTGCAGATGCTCTCCTCACAGTGTTGCCTTTGAAGTCAGGCGGCCAGCAATCTTCAGCAGAGAGGAAGCAAGCAAATTGCAGCAGTTGGGACAGTTTGTTTTGCATCCTGTGTGCTCATTGGGGGAGCTTTTAGATCTCTGAGGCCATGAAAGAAGGTCTGCATTCAAACACCTCACCACTGACTTGGGGAGGAACGTTAATTAATATGACGCCGGCATCAAACATTCATAGCAAGGGGCAGGATATCATAGGGCATTGATTTTCAAATTGTGGTCAAGAGACCCCTGGGAGCCCCTGAAGTCTTTTTAGGGTGTCAGCAAAGTAAAACTTTTTCATAACACTAAAATCTTCTCTGGCTTTGGCATACTCTTTCTTTCATGAGCATAGAGCGGAGTATTCCAAAGGCTACATGACAGGTGATTTTGCGATGGGCTGAATGCAGAAGCAGATACGGAAGTCCACCCTTAAAGAGATTTCTAACACTGTAAAGCCCTGCTACCCTCCTCATTAACTTACTTCTGGAAAATGGAATTATTTTATAAAAAATGTTATTTATGTTTGTATGTAATGGTTTCATTATTACTCTTTCTTTCTTTTATATAATTTATTATAGATTCACACGCAGTAGTAAGAAATAATACAGAGAGGTCATGTATATTCTTTGTTCAGTTTACCCCAAGGGCAACATCTTGTAAAACTGCTGTACCATAGCACAGTCAGGTATTGACCTTGATCCAATCAAGAACAGATGGAACAATTCCATCCTCTGGAGGATATGTGGCCCTTTGTTAGCCACACCCACTCCTCCCCGCCACCATAGCACCTGGCAGCCAGGGACCTGTTCTCAATTTCTATAATTCTGTTATTTAAATGAATTAATACATAAATACATTGACTTTTTATCAGTTTTGCTCCTTATACAGAACATTTCGATAGATATAACTCACAATAACAAAAGGTCTTTGGGATGTGCAGTAATTTTTAGGAGTATAAAAAGATCCTAAGACCAAAATGTTTGAGAGCCACCAGGGTCATGGTTAGGATCACCAGCTTCTAGTTGTGAGTTGGACAAGTACTAAGCCTTTATGTCTATCGGTTTCTTCATCTGTAAAATGGGGAAAGCCTCATCAGAACATTAGGATTCAGTGAGTTCATGCGTATAAAGCACCTCGAGCAATGCGGGGCACATAGCGACTACTATATAAGAGTTCGGGGTTATTTTTGTCGGGTGCCTACGTCTAGCCTTGGTTGTGGATGAAAAGGGCCAACTGAGGACACAAGCAGCTCTGCCCGTTGACCCCACGTTTGGAATATTATTTGCCCCTATTCTCTCTCCACGTCTAGATCCCACCTCTCATCAGTGACGGGTCAAATTCTCTACCTCTTCCGCTCAGTGTTTCTTGAACACCTTTGCACTCTCTGAAAACCTGGGTCACTCATTTGTGGCCCTTACACCTGCTTGCATTTAATCACATGCCGTATTAGCTGAGTCTCTGTTATAGCATGAGTCTCTGTTATATAGTGTGTCTTGACAGCACATCGGGATTGTGAGAGTCTGAGACTGTCTTGTAGGGTCTGTATTCTTAATGCTCTGCACATAGGGGATGCTTAGGATATGCCTTTTTACATGAGTGAGCTATACGCCAAAATATAAGAACTGTATTACTCCTATGCCTAAACATTATATTTGATAAAGTATTTCCAGATTGAGGAATCCACCAAACTCTCTGTACTCTGTTTCTTGTTTTGTTTTAATTACTTGAGGTATTTTTATTTTTAATTTTATATTGGAGTATAGTTGATGAACAGTGTTGTGTTAGTTTCAGGTGTACAGCAAAGTGATTCAGTTATGCATATACGTGTATCTTTTCTTTTTCAAATTCTTTTCCCATTTATATTATTACAGACTATTGAGCAGAGTTCCCTGTGCTATACAGTAGGTCCTTGTTGGTTATCTATTTTAAAAGAGATAACTCTGTACTTTTTAAGATAACCTGTGAAATTACTTACTACCAAGCAAGGTCTAAGAATGACAGATTGATGAAAAAAATTACCGATTCATAGTGATATCAACTCATTTATTGATATCAGTTGGAAATAAGGATATTCTTTTTATTCTTTCATAAACGCACAGTTATTTCACAAAACCCTTGCAAAGTACGTTTACCTTATTTCTGTATTTGGGAATTCTTCACACCTGAAATGTGGAAATTTGAAACAATTGTGCAGAACACAAGGACAACGTAAATATACAGTGACAAAAAATGTCTGATGCAGCGACAGCCCTAAATAGTAAAGGGTTGGCATGTGCCGAGACCCTGGGTTATGAGAGGCTTCTGGGCTTGGTGCCAGGGTTAAACCTGAGACCAAGGGTGATTGTGTGGTCTGATAGCCCATTTTAGTTGGTCTGTAAATACCACAGACCTCCCGACTCCAGTGCTTCCAAAGTTAAACTACAGTAACAGCACAATGGTCTATAACATCAGTTATAGTTAGAAAATCAGGATCAAGTGACAGTCATGTTTGCATTGCCCTGCTATCCAAACCATGAGAACAGAATCCTTGGAAACTTGCTAAAGTGGCATACTTGCACTCAGTGTTGATAAAATAATGTTATCTTTCTCTGTTTTCTCCTTTTTCTACTCAGTGATACGTGGGTATTTTCTCCCTGTGCTGTCTCACCCAGCACCTGCCATAAATCTTTATAATAGCATGTGTCACACTGCTGTACTTACTAGTTTTCTTTTCCCAGGACTGAGTTCTTAACCTTATTTTGTGTCAGGTAAACTTTTAAAAATCTGATTAAAGCTCTGGATTCAAGCCACAGGAAGTATAGCAGCATATAGTGGGAGTTTACGCATATAGACTCCGGAGACACACTGCCTGAGTTTGAATCACAGCTCTGCCACTTCGTGGCTGTGTGACCTTGGAAAAGTTGCTTAACCTCTCTGTGCCTCAGTTCCCTCATTGGCAATATGTGCATGATAATAATAGGAAATACTCGGTAGAGTTTTTGTCAGTTGGAAATGAGTTAATATAAATCACTTAGAACAGGGCCTAACCAGTAGTGGGCATGAATGAATGAATGAATGGACGAATACATATGAATGCAGAATTTTGCCAGCAATTTCCAAGTGTTGGTTGACCCCCGCCTCCCCAACTACAGGTCCTGGATCCCAAATAATCTGCCTTTGCTTTTGACTGAGTGCCTTTAGGAAAGGAGCTGTGACTTATCCATGAGTATCTTCTGCATCGAACCTGGAACACAGGAGACTTTCAATAAGTTCCAAATATAAATGCAGCATATTCTTTTCCTTCCCTCTAAGTCTCATAGTTCAGGGGGCCTGTTACCTATCCCATGAAAGGATATTGGCCAAATGCTGAGGCTTCCTAGCATTCTTCAAACAGTGCTCTACAGGAGGCTGAGCCCCCCGTCTAGTGTTAATTATTACTGTTACTAGTAGTATAACTATTGGTAGTAATTGGATCAATAATAAGAACAACTAAATAATACATGCTTACCTCATGCCATCCATCTACTAGGTACTATATAGACATGGATTTTAATAATTTTACATACTAATTTAGTAATTACTCTCTGAGCACTTACATTGTGCTTGGATTATATTTTTTAACCCACAACAGGGAGGTGTCATTGGTATTCCATTTTGAGTGTTTACAACATTTTTTTTTTTTTTTTTTTTTTTTTTTTTTGCTGTTGTAAAGTTATTTGTAATTTACAAATGAGAAACAGGCTGGGAGATTTTGAGTAACTTGTCTGAGGTCACAGCATGGAGCAGGTCTCACTGACTAGGAAGGTTCTTAGCGACTCTGCTGCCCTCAGGCTGATAAACAGAGGGAAACACCAGGGAACCCATTTGCCTCAGGGTTAAAAACTACCAGTTTCACTTTCCCCAGCTCTGGAGCTTTCTGGGGATTCCTCTTGGGTGCATTGGCCAAGAACAGTTGGTTTAGTTCTTAAAAGGTGATACAGATATTTGTGGACTTTAGCATTTCTAACTCCAAAAGTAAGAGTCAGGAAAGAGTTAGAAAGTAAGTATTTTTGTTGTGGTTAGCATCATATTTTGTCCCAGAATGCCTATCGGCTAATTCAGGTGAAGCTCCAAACATACTTATTTTTTCAAGTGAAAGATTTTTCATATTTACAGGAAAAATACAATATGCTTGGATGGTAATGTGTCTATAGCTTCATCCTTGCATTCCCAGATGTCCTCATAAAACGGCTATGTAAACCCCACCAATGTTCACTCTGAGTTTTGTGAATTGAGTTCCATCATTAGAATCATAATAACTATAAAGCTTAGTGAGAAATGGCAGTGTGACTCCTAGAGGCTGTCTTTAGGAATGCAGTACACTGGAAATACGGCAGTTCTTGCCCTTAATTTTTTCACCCTTCCTCCCACCTTTCACTCTATTCCCTCCCCACTCTTTGTCACCATGGTAACCTTTCTAAAACAAATTAGAATATTACCTCCTTGCTTAGAAAGCATCATTGTCTCCCCTCATTGGCAAGCCTTGTTGTGCTTTGGAACCACTTTGGTACTTGATGATAAGCAGATGCATCACAAAGACTCCGAATCTGAAGACCTAGAGTGAAACTGAGGAATCTGCATGTCTTATAAGTACCACGGTGAATGTTTTTAAATGGATTTTTATTGGAGTATAGTTGATTTACAATGCTGTGGTGGTTTCAGGTACACAGCAAAGTGAATCAGTTACACATGTACATAAGTTCACTCTTCTTTAGATTCTTTTCCCACATAGGTTATTATAGAGTGTTGAGTAGTGTTCCCTGTGCTATACAGTAGGTCCTTACTAGTTATCTGTTTTATAGTTCCCAGGTGATTTTTGATGCTGGTGGTTTAAAAACTACGGTTTTGAAAACACTGACCTTCAGGATTTATGTCCATCTCTCTAATTTGGCTTTTAAGGCCTTGCTTGATTTGTCTCCGTGTACCAATTATGGAAAGGTGTTTTTCAGTCATTAATGGATATTGCATTTTATGGAGTACCGTCTTTGGCATTTAGATGGCATTTGTTAATGTTGCTCAGGTAGGTTTCCTAATATCTCTTCAAACCCACCCACCTCTTCTTCCCTTCTCCACAGTTACGACCCTTACTTTGTCATCACTGTCTCAGTCGTGGCCTATTGCCCCGGCCTCTGGTCTTACACACTTTTAATCTGGCTTTCATACCGTAGTCAAACAAGTCTTTCAAAACGCTAAAAATATATTTAGCTACAATTTCTGTGAGCGTTTACTAAGTTCCAGACACTGCTTTTAACAGTTTTATCCACAGTCGCATTCAGTTATCCCCTAAGCCCTGTGAGATACATATGATTACTCTCCCTGTTATAAAGCAGAGTGTTAGCGTAGAAAGTAGTGGAACCAGGATGAAAAGCTGATCGTTTTAGCGCTCTGTTTAAAATCCCTCAGTGGGACCCCTTTACCTATATGACAAAAATCTCTGCTTCAAATATGACCCCAAACCTGCTCCGCCAGCTTTGTCTCCTTCCTCACACACTGCTCTACTATGCCAGTCTAATAGCTCTTCCTGAAATGCATCATATGTTTTAAAACCACTAAAGCATTATGCATTATATATAACACATTTTGCAGAAGCCTTCACAAGGCTTTTGTCTGAATAAGAAAAATGCACTCTCCCTAGACTGACAAACTAGGAAAAAGATGTCACATGCTGGGCAGATCCAGCCCCAAAGGAGCGTCCGTGGTGAGCAGAGCACAGGCTGGATTTCGGCTTCCCCTCCCCCCACCTCAGCTGTGTGTCTTTGTAGGATGCACAAAATTGTGTTGGGCCTCAAGGCCACTGTCATTGTATGTGCTGACCCCAGGGGCCGGAATGCCCTGTTGCTCTGTCTGGTGAACCATCCTTCAACACTGGGCTCAAATCTTTCTTCCTTTCTTCTCTCCCTCACTTTCTCTTCCTTTTTTCCTTCCTCCCTTCCTTTCTTCCTATATTTCAACAAGATATTTACAGATGCCTACTATATAGAGGGATACCATGAGATAAACATGGTCTCATCCTTTACGGGGTGAGCAGATAGCAGAGAGGAATCCTTATCCTCCTGGAAATGTTCTAGAGATCCTCCAGGCAAGCTGATCAGCCCAGCATTCCTGCTTTTACGGCATTATATGCACGTGACCCATCTGATCTACGTGACTCAGTTTCTTCAACTATGAAGTGGCGATAATGAAAAGCTCTCACTGTGTTAATATATCACTGTGTTGGTTTACAAAATCACCGGAAGTGCAGTCAGTGCAGAGAGTCTATAGTACTTATTATACTAGAAAGTCACTGAGGTACATCCGTTCATCTTCTAGAGAGAGTACTAATTAGAATTACCTTGCTGTTTGGTGAGGTTGGTTTCAGTAATGGGAGGATGGAGGTGGGAACAGGGAGGGATGGGGCTGGGATAGAAATATGGAGAAAGTTTTCTATCTTAGAGCCTGTATGAATATCTATTCTGTGGACTTGCTATTTTTCCATGCAAGTATGTTTAGTATACTCTTCATTTATTGGAAAATTAACTGGAGTGTTTAAATACAAGTAACAGTAGTCATTGCAGATTTAATCAAGAGATAATGAACTGTGTCTTGACATATATTTTAAGTAAATGTGGTTTAATAGTGCAGATTGTCAATTTGATCAACGATTTTCAATAGAATCTGCAGGGGAAAGGCTAAATGTTTTCAGAGCAACCTACTAAAATATGATCCATCATTATTTAATGTTCAACAGATCAAAAACATGGTTTGGTTTAAATACTTAGATATAACATGACACTGAAGAAAATAATTGAGGGAAAAGTGAAGTTACAAAATATAATCATGAAAGGTGTTCTCAAACTTAAATTATACTGTGGTTGCCTCACTGGCTGGTCCTGGTCTCTCTTTCCTATGTTCTGTTTTCACTCATTGTACTTACAATTATATTTTTTTCTTTCTAAAGAAGAAGTGAATTGAAAATCAGTGCCTTATCTAGTTACTCACAGGGCTTCCATAAGTTTCTGTGATATTTGAGTAACCACTTGATGAATAAAATACTGATAAGTGAGTGTTACCTAAGTTGTGGCCTCTGTGAAAGGCATTATAACTCTGAAGGGCAGAGGGGAGCACAGCACTGTTAGTTTTGCTGTCTACCTGGAGCAGTCTGCTAGTTACCCCTGCCACCTACCTAAATTTATTCTCCCCTTCTTCCTGTATATATTATATCCCATCTAGGAACAATATTTCCCGGCCTCTATTGAAACTAGGTGTATAATTTGCCTGAGTTCTTTCTTTTCCTTTCCCTTGGGCCAGAACACAGAATCATGGCTTCACCCAGGCATGACCAGACAAAGACATTACTCTCAGGCAGTGTTTTTCAATCAGTTTGCCCTCCAGGGGACATTTGGCAATATCTGGAGACATTTTTGGTTGTCACAACTGAGGGGTGAAATGCTACTGGCATCTAGTAGGTAGAGACCAGAGCTGCAGCTAAACATCTTCCGATGCACAAGATAGCCCTCTCCCCTATGACAAAGAATTACTCCTCCCCGGTATGCCAGCATTGCTGAAGTTAAGGAACCGTGGCCTAGTGGACACTGGACATTAGAAAAATTTTGGGAATCTGGGTTCCTGAATAGTCTTGTGGACCAGAGCTACTCCATCAGCCTTGGATGGCCGTAGAAATAAACAAGAGAGAGAAATCTACTTCTGTTTTATCTAAGCTACTGTAATTTTGGCCTCTTCTTTGTCCTCTGAAATAGGTAGTAATATTCCTAATCTTACAGATGATGAAGCTAAGATTTATTGAGATCAAATGACTTGTCCAAGATCACATACAGGTAGTAGATAACCAACCGGATGTTCAAAGGCAGATGTGTCTGATTCCAAACCCTGTTATCTTTATACTCTACCCCACTGCCCCACTTCAGCACTCGACTCCAAGGCTCTGTCCTTGACCTAATGAATGAATGAAACTTCCCCTAGGGTTGGATATAAGCATCTACCTATATTCTTAAAACTCTCACAGATAATTCTGATAAGCTATCAAAGTCACTGCTGTTAAAAAATATATATATAGAATTAAGTACCATTTAAAAATATTTAATAAAACCTCTATGTGATTTTTGTTTGGCTTTCTCTAGCTTTTAATTCTCAATTTTTAGTTATTAGAAATATTAGTATTTCAAACCTACATTTCCCCTTACATCTCCTTCTCTGGTGTAGCTTGCTAGAGCATGATTTGTTGTGGAAGTACTGATAGTGGTATAGCTTCTCTACTGCCTTTTTGGCTTTTGCTCTTCTCTCCTACGAGCTGGGAGGTTATGGCTAAGGCCTACGTGTGAGGAACCTACAAGGTGTGATAGCCTCAATTTAGGAGCTAAAGGAATTAGTGGCTGATCCAGTTTAAGAAAGATCTCTGAGGCAGACTGGAGTCTTGGCCATGTAAGCAGGATTCAAGACAGAATCAAGTAGAACAGCAAAGTTTGAACTAAGATCTTTACCAATAGCTAGGCAAGTCCCTGGAAACTTTACATCTTAAATAGTACGTGCTGGTTGGTCAGGAATTCTCTAGTCTGCTCTATCTAAAGGCCAGGCCGGTCCTGGTCGCTAGCACAGGAGGATGACACATATTATATCTAAAACCCCTGGGGACTGTGATTGTAGACTCATCGCCTCCATCTGGTTACCAGATGGGACGTTTTGGAATTTTGGTAAACTTGGCAGAGTTTGAGGCTCTTTCTCATTACAGCAAACACAGGGGTCCTGGGATCAGAAACGTTCTAATTGCTCTTTCCATTGAGACTTGATGTAAGAGAGGTCCTTATGAGGAGATCAGGTTATGAGATGCATTATTTAGCATGAAGACATTGTTATGGCATCAATCTCCACATAATGCTCCCTTCACTAAAATAGGTGTCAATCTTAGAGATGTTTGGGTAGAAGCACATTCAATTGCAAACTGGATTCAAGTTCAAGAGCTTAGGGATATCAAGTTAAGAGTATAGGTCTGGAGACAGGAATGCATCAGAAATAAAGTGGATAGCAGATAAGAGGACGAAATAAACTGAGACGTAAAATCTAGGCAGTCACGAATGTTAACATCCATGAGAGCTGAAGAGGCAGAGAAATGTGGGGATTTAGCTATCCAGTCAGATATTCAGGAATGGGTAGGAAACACCTGCAGACTGAATATTCAGCACTGAGAGACAACAAGGTTCTAAGATCAAGAGCATTTATGATTCTCATTTAGGAAGAAATTCATTTCCCTGTAGTTTCCCCATACTCCCTGTGGAGAGAATGTAGGTAATTGAGAGCATCTGATTGATGTTAAAAGTTGTGGCATTGACTGGAAGAAATGGATTTGTACAGATATTAAGATTACAATTTATTTATTCATTTTAATTGGCATTTGTTGAGCCCTGTTTTGGGTAGGTCTCATTCTAGTTGATGGGGAAGGAGGTATGAATAAATCATGGATGCTCTAGTAATTCACTGTCTTTTAAGGAGACAGAGAAGCCTGCCATTAACAGGTGGACTACAATACAGTATGAGAAGTGACATGATGGTAAATATTGTACAGGTTGTTGAGGGAGACCAGAGAAGGTTGGAGGGATCAGAGAAGACTACCTGGGAAAGATGGGACCTGGGCTGATTATTGAAGAGTAAGTAAGAATTAGGCAACGAAGTAGATGGAGTCAAAGCATAACATAGGCTGAGGGAAAAGTACAAAGGTGTGGGAACATGAGAGATCTTGGTGTTTTGGGATTCATACAATGAATATTTATAGAGCACAAAAATTGTACCAGGAATGGATTTAGGTATTGGGATATATTATGATTGAGGCAAACAATATCCTTAAGCTCATGATTCTTGCAGTCTGTTGAGAGAGACAAATACCTAAATGGAAATTTAATAGAGTGTGATAAGTGCTTTGGAAGGGGCAATAACAGAGCACTGAAGAGGGAGCACGGGAGGAGGACGTTTATCCCATCATGGTAGAGGAAGAGGGAAGGGGGCAATATGTCTGAGAAAGCATCCCTTCAATTGGAACTTGAAGAATGAGTATGGGTTAACCAGGGAAAGAATTTGGGAAAGTACCAACACTGAAAATAGGAAACACAAAGGCAACGAGGCAAAGGAAAACCTGGCATCTTCAGGAAACCAAGTTTTTCTGGAAGTTGAAGGTACTGGTAAGATATTTATTGGAATGATTGATCATGGATCCTAGGTTGGAGAGAGGAAGTAGTACATGGAGGCATTATCTGTAGATTGGGAGAAAATGGGAATGAAAAATGACAGGAAGTTTCTCGGAAATTGAAGAGCAAGTGTAGGAATAATAAGGGAGTGACAGAGCTGGAAGGATGGGTGATGGGGATTAGTATGGGGAGTATATATTTGTGATATAAAAGGTAGTAGAATTCTGGCTAATGACAAGGTCCTGACTCTGACAGGGGAAGTATTGAGGAGGTATAAGTCACTGGTGATGAAATAAGTGAGGAACTTAGAGGCCAGTGCGTCGGATGAGTTAGGCACATAGATGCGAAAATCACCCAAGGTAGTGACAGGATGTACAGGAGTCAGTGTACAGGAGTGGCCATGGCAACTGTAGATGAGAGTGACACCGAAGAACAGGAAGTGGTGTATCTGGCTGGCACGAGATTTTCACGGTGGTCCAAGCTCTGTTTCTAGAGCTGGACGCAGATCTTCCCTGGTGTCCTAGTGGCACTTGATGGCTGTTGAACCTGCAGGTGGACTCAGTGGACACATGAGTTTCAGTTAAGGCGGAAGATAAAGGAAATACACAATTAAGAGGTTAAACCTGTAGTGGAATCTTTCAAGAGCACAGAGGAATGGTTTTGGAGAAAACAAAGCTAAGGTCAGGTAGAGGGGGTGGAAGGACACTACGGGGCTGGGAGAAGAGGACGGGGATAGCGACAGGCCTTGCCTTCAGAGCAGGGCGTGGCTTGGCAAAGATGAGGGGCCTGATGGGTTTCGGTAGGTTTCAAGTTCCAGAGGGACAGCTGTGTGCGTCTGGGTCAGACCCTGTGCAGACAGACAGCGGGGGTCATTGCCACAGCAGCGTTGGGAATCTGTTGACATTGGTCTAGGGCAGCACTGTGCCATCCCTCTTTCCTTTCCTGTTGGTCTCCCCTTCCTGCTTGACAAGTTCAGGCCAGGTGAATATAGTTGGGCCTTCTTCTAAACCTCATTGCTTCTGAAAGGTCCCTTTGATAGACGGCCATCAGGCAGCTTCTCACAACACCTGCTGTGCCAGTCCTGTTCGGCATCAACTCTGTGCAAAATCCCCAGCTCACACTGCTTCACAACTCCTCAATCCTTGGCCAGAGTGACTAGCGGCTGAGGCCCGAGTCACTTGAAACACATCTCTGTCCCGCACACGTTTCTGTGTCTCGGTGGGAGCTTTGTCTCAAGTGGGACATTCAGCTTTCTTGCAGGGAAGCCCACAAAACCCAAGAGTCCAAAATTGGGAGCACGTCTTGAGTTTCCAAACAGCGAGGCTCTCCTGTTTGCTTGTGTACCTCACATTTCTCGAGTCCCTTATCTTTCATCAGGATCCTTGGATACCTTTATAATATATACAATTGATGTTTAAATTTCAGCCTGAACTTACCGAGCAATGCCTGAGATAGATGTTTATATGCATTCATTTTTCATGTTTCACTTTATAGTGATCCTAATAACACTTTGCATTTATAGAGCATTCTTTTTTTTTCTTTTTTTTTTGCGGTATGTGGGCCTCTCACTGTTGTGGCCTCTCCCGCTGCGGAGCACAGTCTCCGGACGCGCAGGCTCAGCGGCCATGGCTCACGGGCCCAGCCGCTCTGCGGCATGTGGGATCTTCCCGGACCGGGGCACGAACCCGTGTCCCCTGCATCGGCAGGCGGACTCTCAACCACTGCGCCACCAGGGAAGCCCTATAGAGCATTCTTATTCCTAAAAACTTAGAGCACTTAAGAAACTAACAACCTCTCCACGTCCCTGGAAGACAGACATATTATACATCATTGCTGAAACCTCTAAAATGCATTTTCACTTGGAACGGCTTTTATTGAAAACAATATCTGAGGTGCTATCAGCTGAACTTTCTGAATTTAAGTAATTTAACCCCTATCTCTAAGTCAGCAGCATACCCTCCACCTCCACAATAACGTTATTTATGAGTTGGGAGCTTGGTTTAGACCATCTTTTTAAATTAAAGAATCTTATCCTTTCTATATCCGATGTTGACAACAGAACCAGAGCACAGAGGTGACATAACAGGGGTTTTAGGAGCTAGGGTAGAAAAAGTGTCTTGTGGTATGGTAGAAAGAACACGGTCCCATGCACCAAAAAATTGGCTGATTTAATTTCATAAATATGTATTTAGTGTCTCTATCAGGAAGAATTAAGTTGACTGCAAGTAATAGGAAAACCCAAAAGACCAGTGTGATAAATGCTGTGGAACTTTGTTTCCATGTAAAATTCCACTGGCCAGGCTGGATCTGGTAGCTCTGCTCCATGAGGTCCTCGGGAACTTAGTCATCATCTAGCTCAGTACCCTTCCTTTCTGAGTCTTTGTAGGTAAAAATGATCCATTTACATTCCAGGGAACAGGAAAGAACGAGAAACCAAGGAAGACAAAGTTGTATCTTATAGGAAGTTCTTAGAAGCAGCCACAAGATAGGACGTTTGAACATACTGACTTTTGTCCAGAACTTCATCATCTAACTGTAAGAGAGGTTGGAAAATTTAGTTTCTGAGTGGCCATGTTCTCAGATAAAAATTCTATTACTATTGAAAAAGAGAGAACAGGTATCAGGGGAAGCCTAATAGTAGCTGTTTGCAGTAGGTGCAAGTCACTGCTGTCAGAGGTCTGGCTTTTTTATGAAGTTCCTGTTTGACCTTGGGCAAGCCAATTTTATGTTTGGACCTTAATTCCCTTTGCTGCAAAATGAAGGCGATCATACTGGATGTTCTTCAGCGGCCCTCCTGTTTCTAAAAGTCTGAGGATAAATGAATGAATGGCCAGGTGAATGAATAAATGACAGCAGAATGGCTTAGGGATTTTCATAAGAGTTCAGTGGGCTTAAGAAGGTTGCTAAATCCATGCTCTTGGACTCTGAATTAGTTACAGTGAATATGAGCAGATCATAAGACTATGGGCATAGCCTTTTCTGATCAACACATATTATTTAAATGTGATATATATTCAGAAACATATAAACGTGTACTTCAATAAATAGCTATTAAATAAACACCCATATAGCCTTAATTCAGGACAAAAAAGAAGTAGCACATTGCCAGCAGCTCAAAGGCCCCTCGTGTTTTCCTACCAGTTCACAAGCCCCTCTTTCCCCTTAAGATCTAAATTGTACAGATAACTGTATCATGACTTTCGTGATAAGATTCTCTATTTGTTTTACAGTTCTGCTACTTATGCTTGTATCCCTAAATACTATGATTTAGCATTTCCTACTTTTGGATTTCAAGAATTAGCTCATTCTCTGTGTAGTATCTTGTGACATGGATCCAATTTTGAAATTATGTCTGTGAGATTCATTATACAGCTGTACTTTGTGCATTTTTATTGCTATGTGGTACGTCATTATCTGGTGTATCCTACAATTCATCTTTTCAACTCTTGCTGACATTTGAATTGTTTCAGATTTTTGACTCATATGAGCAATGATGCTTCTCGTGGTGGGTGTATATGTACGCATTTCTCCAGAGTAGACATTCTTCACCTGGAGTCATTGGACACCCACGGGAGTTGCTCGGTCATAGGATCATAAAACTGTTCTACAATTTTGAAAGTAGTTGTACCCATTTACACCCCAGTCAGCAGTGCATGAGAGTTTTTTCTGGCTCCCCATTCTCTTCAGCGTTTGGTATCGATAGATTTCTTAATATAGATTTTGCTTCTCTAAATTTTAGGTTTATGAACTAGGACAGGCCTGAATACAGGAGAGACATTACTAGTGTAAGGAGTCTTAAGGAGTATGGAAGTGAAGGAGAAGACTACTATTTGTACAGTAGAGATTGTCAAATTTTATGTGTAAAACATGGTATCAGTCTGTTCATTCACTCATTCATGCAGTCAACAAATATTGATTGAGCACCTACTGTGTGGCAGTTACCATGACAGCTTTCGTGGAGCTGCGAGCCTCAGTGGGGAGAGAGACACAAATCAGTGAAAGAATGTGCTTCTACAAGAGTGTGTGAGTGAGGGACCAACTTACACTGGGAGGTGAGGAAAGAAACTACAGCTGAGAACTACGGGATAGGCAGGGGTAACAGTTGCAGATTGGAGCCTTCTAGATGGGGATAGGAGCATTGACAAAGAGCTTGGTCAGGAGACCACTGTATATCTACTACTGAGTGAGGACGAAAGATGGAGGTAGACGTGTAGGCAGGGGTCAGGTCATACAGTTCACTGAAGGCCATATGAAGAAGTTTAGTCTAAATGATAGCCTCATTTTGAAGCCCTGCAGTGTTTGAAGCAGGGGGTCATGTGATCGGACTTCCTTTTGAAAAGACAGCCCACAGTAGTGGAGAAAGGAGGTCATCGTAGTTTGGTCTAGAATTGTGGTGGTGGAAGGTGGCAGAAGATAGGTAGGAAGTCGGCAGACATACAACTTGATAGGTTCTGTAGCTACTTAGCAGGTGAAATCTAAAGGCTTTGATGTTAGATTAGTTATTGAGGCAGAGTGAAAACATCCAAGTCGACAGCTACCTTTCTGGCCTTCACAACGGTGTTGGAGGAGGCAACGTTCACAGAGATGGGGCACTGGAAGAGGGCAGGAGGTGGGGAGGGGAGACCATGTTTGGGTTTTGACCTGTTGGTTTTCAAGTGCCTTTGCGATACTCGCGTGGCGCTCTGCCGCCCACCGTGTGCCTTTGAATCCTGGCACAGCCCCTTGTGGGGCCCAGGGGCAGTGATTTAGCATTGTTGTGCCTCACTTTCCTCGTCTGTAAAGTGTGAATAGTATTAGTAACCGCCTTCTATAGTTCTTGTGAGGAATACATACAAAACGCTTAGAAGAGATATGGCGCTTGTTAAGAACTCAATAAATGTTAGTTATTTTTATTTTTGTTGACTATTATTATCGAAGAGGAGATGCGAATTAAGCAGTTGGATTTAGGGGTGTTGAGCTGAGAAAAGCATTATTGAGCTAAAGATATTATGTTATGAAAATGTCCAAAAATCTTTAAAAGTAGGAAGAACAGTGGAATCAAACCCCATGTGTGCGTGCTGCATTTTTGACAGTGATCAGTTCATGGTCAATCCTGTTTCACTTATACCCTTCATCTAGATGCACTATGTCCCTATCTTGGATCATTTGGAAGCAAATCACGCATGTACACTAGTACATTGACAGTTCAGATCGTATATGGAGATAGAAATTCAAGAGTCATCTGCATATAGGAGGTCACCTAAATCCAGGGTGAGAAGAATATCAAGTCTTAAGACATGCCAACATTGGATGGCTGAATAGGAGGGAGTAGGCCTACAAAATAGCCAGAGGAACAGTGTCAGAGAGGTAAGACAAAACCCAAGGGCTTATGGTATCCTCCCAAACCAGGTGAGAGAGTGTTTTAAAGAGAGTACTCAATAGTGTCAAATATTGCCAAGAAGTCAAGCAAGATGGGCATGCAAAGGGTCCACTGCCTTAGGCAACATGAATGGCATTCATTTTTCAGTAGAATAACAGGGAAGAAACCAAAATGTTGTAAGTTAATTTGGGAATAACAGGTGAGGAATGGAGACAGTGGGTTTAGATGATTACTGCAAGTAAGGAATGAGATTAGTCTATTGCTGGAGGGGGACATGGATATGAGCAAAGACTTTTTAAAGTCCTCATGGGAAGAATCTAGTTGAGAGAAAGAAATTTATGATTGAGGGGAGAGAAGGGATAGTTAACAGTGGCAAGTTCCTGAGAAGGGGGAAAAGATCCAGAGCACAGGATTAACCTTGGAAAGGACAAAGGCTCCCTCACTGAACGTTGATTTCAAATACAGATTCCTGAGCTTCGCACCCAGAGATTCTGATTCAGTAGTTCTGGGTTGAAGCCCAGGAATCTGCAATTTAAAAAGTGCCCAGGGCTTCCCTGATGGCGCAGTGGTTGGGAGTCCACCTGCCGATGTGGGGGGGCACGGGTTCGTGCCCCGGTCTGGGAGGATCCCACGTGCTGCAGAGCGGCTGGGCCCGTGGGCCATGGGCGCTGGGCGTGCGCATCCGGAGCCTGTGCTCCGCAATGGGAGAGGCCACAGTGGTGAGAGGCCTGCGTACCGCAAAAAATAAATAAAAAAAAATTAAAAAAAAATAAAAAATAAAAAGTACCCAAGGTATTTCAGGAACAAGTGCTTCAACATATATAAACAGCTCATACAACTCAACATCAAAAAAAAAAAAAAAAACCCGGGCTCCCCTGGTGGCACACTTGTTGAGAGTCCGCCTGCCGATGCAGGGGACATGGGTTCGTGCCCCGGTCCGGGAAGATCCCACGTGCCGCGGAGCAGCTGGTCCCGTGAGCCATGGCCACTGAGCCTGTGCGTCTGGAGCCTGTGCTCCGCAACGGGAAAGGCCACAACAGTGAGAGGCCCGCGTACTGCAAAAAAAAAAAAAAAAAAAATGAAAAAAATGGGCAGAAGAAATGAATAAACATTTTTCAAAGAGAAAATGCAGATGGCCAACAGGCACATGAAAAGATGCTCAACACTGCTAATCAGAAGGGAAATGCAAATGAAAACCACAATGCGATGGCACCTCACACCTGTCAGAATGGCTATTATCAACAAGTCCACAAATAACAAAGTTGGTGAGAATGTGGAGAAAAGGGAACCCTCGTACACTGTTGGTGGGAATGTAAATTGGGGTAGCCACTGTGGAAAACAGTATGGAGGTTTCTCAAAAAACTAAACAGTATAACTAGCATATGACCCAACAATTCCACTCCTGGATATATACCCGAAAAAAAACCCAACCAAACACTAATTTGAAGATACATGCACCCCAATGTTCATAACAGCATTATTTACAATAGCCAAGGCCTGTAAACAACCTAAGTGTCCAACAGATGAATGGATAAAAAAAGATGTGCTGTATATACACAATGGAATACTACCTGGCCATAAAAAAGCATGAAATAGTGCCATTTGCAGCAACATGGTTGGACCTAGAGATGATCATATTAAGTTGAAGTAAGCCAGACAGAGAAAGACAACTATCATATGATATCGCTTATATGTGGAATCTAAAAACTAAACTAGTGAATAAAACAAAAAAGAAGCAGACTCACAGATACAGACAACAAGCTAGTGGTTACCAGTGGGGAGAAGGAAGGGGGCAGGGGCAATATAGGGGTGGGGGAAAAAGGGGTTATTATGAAATTATATGAAATCCCGTGTATGAAACTTTTGAAAATTGTAAAGCACTATAGAGTTTAAAGAAGCCTTCATTCAATAAAAAAGTTTTTGAAATAAAAAGTAGCCAGCATATTCCAGATACAAGTCAAGGACTATCTTTGATAAACATTGACCTGCAAGTTAACACTAAAATGCTTGCTGTGTAGGCACTACTTTAATGTCTTCAAGTAGGCATAGCATTCTTTGAGAGCGTTTTGATTTGTTTTCCTTAAAATATACTTTGGTCATTTTTTTCATTATACAAGTAAAAGAGCTAGGTATAGCAAAGTGTAAGGAAAATGAAATATAATCCCACCCCTCAAAATAGTCACTGATCACATTTGGGCATATTTCCTTCAAAACTTTCATTTTTCTGTTTTCTCACCATATTTATGTTCCTATAGCTTGTTTGATTTTGTGTCCTCTTCCACTCAACATTAGAGTGTTCACAGTTTCCATGTTATCACACACTGTTTATAAACATTTTATGGGTGACCGCTTCCACGGTCTGTTTTTTCAATTACCTTCTTTTCTGGAATGCACATAAGGGAGACTGTTGTCCCACACATATGCCCCCATAAGTATACCCCAGGTTATAGCCTACTCTGGCTGGTTAGCTCTAAATTCACACCTTTCTCTCTTATTCAAGAAAGCAATCATACTGTACTTCCCTGGACAATTCACTCTCCCCTACTTCTATATGACTGTTTCATACCTTTTTGTCTGTATTCATACCTTCCTCTTCTACCACCTTGAGCTTGAATTGAACATTTATCAGGGCTAAAATCTTGGTTTGCACCCCTGCAGTGCTACTCCCATTGTCCTTTATATCTCAACAGATGGCAAGTCCATTCTTCCAGTAGCTCAGTGGAAGCCATCCTTGACTCCTCTCTTTGTGTCATGCCCCACATCCCATTCATTAACAGGGGTCCCCAACCCCTCAGCCGTGGACCAGTATTGCTCCGCGGCCTGTTAGGAAGCGGGCCTCACAGCAGGAGGTGAGCGGTGGGCAAGCGAGCGAAGCTTCATCTGCCACTCCCCATTGCTCCCCATCGCTCGCGTTATCGCCTGAACCATCCCCACCCCACCCACCTCATCTGTGGAAAAATTGTCTTCCCCGAAACTGGTCTCTGGTGCCCAAAAGGGTGGGGACTGTTGCATTAGTATATCTTGCTGGCTCTACCTTCACATATATCCAAAATTATACGCCTTCTCACCATCTCCACTGTTACTGCCCTTATCCACAGAACCATTACCTCTCAGCAGAAGCACTGGACTCCCAACTGCTGGCAGCAGTATTATTTCAGAGTCAGAGAGGGGAGCACCTCTACCTCAAGCCCAGGCTCTAGATAAGGCTCTAGGCTGGAACGTGGGATTGCAGTTGAGTAAATATCATATTTAGGGAACGCTGTGTTGGAAGTTCCAAACGTGTGCTCAGGGTAGGGATGGCTGCTGTCAAGGTTGCTGCTTTAATACACTGATGAACAGAGATGAAAACGTCTAGCCCCTGATTGATCTAGGCAGGGAATTCCAACTGATAGGGCTTCAGAAGGAAGAGTCAGAGCCCATGATGAATGACAGGAATGGGGTCTGAGAGAGGGGTGCCCTATTTGGAGGTAGGGAGCATGTATGCTTGAGGAGAGGTGCCCCCGCCACCCTAGGAATTCCTGTGCAGAAACGAGTAGTAATATTGTGTTGGCATTGCTGGTGACTCAGGAAGGGCAAGGCAGGAGTGAAGACTCTCCCGTGCGTAATTGAGGGAGCGATAGGGATGCTCTGTGAGACTAGACGTGGGTCATTTTGAACCAGCTCTGGAGGCTTCCCTTTAAGGTCGTGCCCGTCTTTGCAGCTGGCCACCAGGATCACACTCGGAAACCTGTCATCTGACATCCCGTCGGTATCTTTAAACATAGTCCAAGGGGACACGAAGACCAAGGAAAGGGGGGTTGATACCTTTGATAGTCATTTCTTTCCTTCATTTAAACTACGGTCTGTCTCTTTACAGAATGACTAATGCAGCTCTCTTTGTGGCCAACTTTGAGAGTGTGTGGATTCTGAGACCAAATATGGCCCTTTAGGTCTTAATGAGCCCATAGAGTGAAGACAAGGCATCTGGCTTACAAAACGTGTTTTTACAGGCGATAGGAGCCACCTTTGGATGCTGCATTGATGGTTTTTCCCAAGTAGAGTCTATCATGACAGATTTCTCCATTAAATTATGGCTGGAGGCACAGAACAATGCCTGCCGTGCTGGAATGTTCCAGGAGAGCCCACTGAGAGCACGAGTAATGAACAAGCAGTGGTATTTGGGCCAGTTCTGTTGTACTCTGTAGACAGTCACAAGGATAAAGTTGTCTTGTTGGCATTTTGAATGAGTATAGGGAGTGATTCAAAGTACTTTCTTACAATTAAGATTCACAGAAAGTCATTATCAATTTAAATATCTTCTCTAATAGCCAAACTAATGCAAAGTGGGTCTTATCTTTTATATTATGGATTAGTCATGCAAAGTAAGATAATGAGACTGTTGATGACATTTACAGATAACTCTATCAGCAGTGAGAAGAAAAATATCTAGTCTTCAAAACCTAGTAGGAGTAAAATTTGAGTCACAAATGTTAGCGTGCTTGCATTTTGCATATTTCTAAAAATGTTTTTACATGATATGCGATTTGCAGAGAAATGTGTTTTTACTGTCCAACAAGCATATTTCATTTATATACTAAACATCATTCTTTCCTTTTAGCTTTTTACTGACATGTTTTTACCACTATACTAGTTTTATAAAATCAATAAATTATGAATAAGGAAAGAAAGAAAAGGAAAAAATCATACACCAGTTAATGAAGCTGTACAGGCAATGTGTTCCTTCTTATGAAATTGGTTTTGTTATAATATGCTTTTTCATAATTAAGGGATTAATTAGATTCGTAATACCCTTTTGAGGCAGTCAGCATTAAACCCATTTTATACCTAGAGGAATTGAGGTATGAAGAAACGGATTTTTCTCAAGGTCACAACAAGTTTAAAGTTGTAGTTTCAAGAATTGAACCTCAGGATATCGATATCTTGCTTACATATAGCAATACACCATGGCGTGTGTGTGCATTGGAGGTTTATTTTCTCATATAAGCCATATAGCTGAAGTAAGCCTCCAGGGAAAGGTAAGATAATGTCCCATCTCAGTTTAAATTCGGGGAACAGATATGTGGCTACAGGTATGGTAAGAATAGGAAGTCCCGTAAGATGTTGGCAAACGACCCTGGGAAATAGTCGTTCCAAGTATTTCCTTAAGGCCGGGGTCCAGCACTTCCTCAAGGGAGCAGTGTGTCCAGATAAATCTCATTGGACTGATTATCTTAAGTCGTAGTCCCAGGGCTCACATCCCAGCTGTGTCGACAAGTTGCTGTGTGACTTTGGTAACTGACTGACTCTCTAGGGTCGCTTTTAGCCCTAAAATCAGAGAATGCGCAGATCCTATGCAATGCACAGTGATGTTACACAGTGCTGGCTTGAAGGTGTGCTGACAGTTAATCTGGATAATTAGTTTTATTCTAACAGCTCTGGGAACTTAAACCAACACACGTTCCCCCCTCTGCCTTGCTGTTGCCCCTCATACAAGTGTTTTTAGAGAACCTCAGGGTTCTTGACCCTAACTTTCCTGATCAGTCTAGAAATATTTACTTGTATTTCTTCAGCCGTGGTATTTACCTTTTTAGGTACCTTGCAGTTAGTAGAGCTTCTTCCTATGGTCGATAATATTGTTGCCACAGATAATAGCATTGACAGAGTTGGAAGAAAGCCCAGTGATTTAGTCCACTTGAATCCATTATCAAGGGTTTTTAGGGGTTATATAACCCAGTTCCTCCTTGTTATATTCCCCTGTTAAAAATTAACCATCTGGCTGGGTAGAAGCTGCCTTCTAACTGTTTTTCATAACAGAGGCCCTTGTGCCAAGTGTTGGTTTCCATGGAAATGATTTAAAACATGCACTAAAATCTGGGAATGGCTGTGTTTTCCCCATCTAATGGCTTCCATTGTCTTCTGTAACACCAAATTTCTATTTCATGGACTCTTACATAATTGTCACCTGTTGGGACACTACCGGAATAGGGTCTGGGGTTCAGGGGCACGGATCTACTATCTCTCAGGGTTATAAATGTTGGATAATTGTGGAGAAAACACAGAGAACCGAATATCTTAAGTCTGTTACATAAATGAGTAAATGATTCAGAAACTGTTAATAAAACACCATATTAAATGCTTTAGGGTAAATTCTAAAGACTTAAAATCCCTCTACTCTTGGAAAACTTATTTGACTAGAGCCATTAAAGGTTAAAGAAACTATTTTTTATGGACCAAGATTCACTTTTCAAACTGTCATGCTACACTTTGTCTCCTGAGCTTTCTGAGTACTAGGTTTTAGTACTCTAGTACCCTTTAGTGCACTAACCCTTTCAAACAGTTAGTTTTCTGGGCAAAGTATATGTGAATCATAATGGAGGGCATCAGAATCTTTTCCACTCTCAACTCATGAGTAACTTTTCAACCCAAACTGGTGAAAGTTCCTGATAAACTAAGAGCAGCCAATCGCTTCTACTATAATACCAATATCTGCTTTCAGGAAAGTTACTGGACTGAAAAAGCAAACATTTAAATACTAACAGAAGTTGAAAGGAAATTCCCTTTGGTGCAATTAAATGATCCACAAATGAAAAGTAAAGAGAGAAAAAAGTGAAAGTGTTCAGAGGGATAAACATGGCTTGTTTTGGGAGTTGGACCTGTTTTGGGTAATTTAATGCACACACGTGAGGGAGAGCACCTCATTTGTGCAGAATTTGGGGTATTAAAAACTAGCCTATACAGGCATTTTCCATAAAAGTGAAGCCATATCTTTAATCATAACAACATTAGCATTTTGTTCTCTTACTACGAGGTACTGTGGCAAAGATCATCTATACTTATTTAATCCTTATAACAGACCTGTGACATAGGTAATGTCACTCGCCCCATTTTACAGATGAGGAAACTGAGGCACAGAGTGTTTAGATCTCTTCTTCACTGTCTCTTGTCCAGCTATTAAGTGTCAGAGTTGAATGTGTGTGCAGCTTTTTTCCATGCTGCACTGCCTCTCGTAGAAGTATGTCTCTATGTGTAACCATTTTGGATGGACTCAGAACGTGTTTCTTAACCTTCCTTAAGAGTGTACAGCAGACATAATTTATCTTTTCTTTGATGGCTTAGAAATGACTTCCTATAAGAGACCTTCTGGACTAATCCCGTCATTCCCCTAATCCCTGTTTACTTCACTCACCAACAGATGATGCCCACATTGCCCAGACACTTACCTTCGCATAGCATTCTAATCTGACCCCATTGCTCATCCTTGACTGACCTTCCAGAATGCTCTTTTGTGCTCTCCGGAACGCACAGTCCTCAGCAAATCCCTCAATATCATCAACCTCTTTCAATATTTCCTGCATGTTCAGGGTCCAGCTGAAAGCTGGCATTCAGCTGCTGATACAGACTTTTCCACAGCCTTCTGAAATGGGTAGTTGAGTTTTGCTTTCCGTGTGTCACTTGCTTCCATGCTGTCGATTTCAACACTCTAATTTCTGGGGGGGTTTGTCCACCACTTCTCCTGTCAGCATCCTTAGTCCCTCTTATCGAGGGTCTATCCAGTGGTGTTTCCTTCCATCCCACTCCAGTTGCCCATCACTAGACACACTCCAGACCTTGTCATTAACAATAAGAGCTTCACAGTCCAAATCTCTATCTGGGGGCGTCACTTTCTGAACAATGTGACCTGTGTAGTGAGCTCACTTGGAGTACCTCCGACGCCAATTCTCTTACCCCATCATGACCTGTTAGGAATTGATTGGACCACATTTTGACTGCTCATATTCTCAGCCTCACGCCATTATTTTCCTTCTTACTGGTTTACATCCCATGCTCCACTTTTAAAATCACTCCCTTGCGTGGTGCTCTCACGGCTCCCTGGCACCCCTCTCCTGTCCTCCTTGCCAGTCTCCCGTAGACTCTGCCCCTGCCCCTGAGCAAGCTTCCTGTTGCTGCAGGAAAACCCATGACTGGACACTCAGTGCTGCCGGGCAGGCTCGTTACATTTCCCAGTATTTTCATTTCCACACTCTTGAAGAAGACCGCTTCAAACTTTTCCTGTCTTATCAAACCTCCCATACCGTTCCCCACATCTAACTTTGAACTGCAAGCCTCGCATTTTACTTTACTGAGAAACTAGAAGCAGTCAGGTGAGAGTTAGCTCTCTTTTTTCCCCTTTACCAAGGCTAGAGACCTAACGTCTTGTACCCATGTATTCTATTCTTTGAAACGGTTGTACCAGATTAATTGTCCCTACTGAAATGTCTCTGCTTGGACCTCAGCTCTGCATCTCTTACGGCATACTCAAGAGAAATATGCACTTCTCCCAACGTCTCTCTTCTACTAGATCATTCCCGCGAACAAAATAGCTTGCTATGCTAGTTTCCATCTTAACAAAAATTTTTAAAAGCCCAAGCCCTCTCTTAGAACTCACATCTTTCTCACTAGATGTGGTGTACTCCCCTTATTTCTCTACTTGCCTTGCTAATCAAAGCTCCTGTCTTACCACCCATGACCCCACGTGTTCTTCTTAACCACTCCACTGAAACAGCACCTATCAAGGTCACCAACCACCTCCATCTTTCCCAACAGCCTCTCCTCACGTGACTCATTTTTTCAGCAGCAGTAGACACAGTTGGCTACACCTTCATTCTGCAAATGTCTTCTCTATACTTTGAGGCCCCACAATTGCCTTGTTTGCCATTCAACTTCCATGCTGTGTCATCTCATTCTCTCTTGCTGTCTTTCCTCCTCCAGTTTCTAAACACTAGAACATATTCAGTGAACCATCCTCCTTCCTTTTCTTTTCTGTGTATTTACACTATTTCTCAGTAATCTCACACTTTACCATGGTTTCTTATACAATTTATATTCTGGTGACTTTTGATATCCAGACTCAGCATCCAACAGCACACACAATATCTCCACTTGGAAATCTAAGAGATGCCTTGCTTTGAACACGTCCAAGAGACCACTACCGCCGTCATCCAGTCCTACGCTTCTCCCCGATCTTTTCCGTCTTTGTCATTTTCCCGTTGTACATGGACTTGACGCCAATCTGTCTCGCTTCCCATCCTGGAAATTCTGCCGACTCTGCCTTCAATATGTATTCTGAGTTTGGAAACCTCATGATGCCTCTTCAGCGCTACAGCCAATGGGATCTTGTTAAAAGTTAAGATAGATCTGAGTAAAAGCCAACCTACAAATAAGGCCCTATAATTCCTTTCGTATTCTGGCCTCCTCTGTCTCTCTGAAGTGCAGTCCTGCCACTCTCCCCTTAGCTCCTGTTACCTGCTGTTTCTCAGACAGACCTCAGACCCTTTGCACTTACTCTTTGCTCTGCTGGGGATGCTCTCCTTGGCCCTGCTCATCACAGTTACCTTCCCCAGCTGCTGTTGTCTTCCTGACACCTATTTTTACAGGAAATTGTATTTTAAAAAATTTCTGTTTATTATTATTTTCTCTCACACTGGAATGTCAGCCCAAAGAGGACAGATAACTTACCCGTTTTGTTCATTCCTGTGTGTCTAGGAAGTTGTTCAATAATTGTGGAATGAAATATCCTCTCCTTCTTGTTTTGGCTCAGACACTCTCTCTCCCCCGGCCCTCCCTGCCTGGGGGGACTTGAATAGAAATTTGACACTGCAATTCCTGTCATCTGTCTTACAGTGTTAGTATTCAGCTTGCAGTGGACCAGGGACACATAAATGACTAAAGGGCCCTTTATAATTATGGACAGATTTTAGGAGAAAGAAAATATCCCAGACACCCCATTATCTCTTCATTACTTAACAGCTTTTACAATGGAAAAAAAAAAAACTTTTCATTCAAATTCAACTAACATGTTGAAAATGTTAGGTACATTTATGTCCCTAACCTGATTTGAAACTCAAAATAATGTTAGGAACAACGTAGGATTTCTATTTTACAGATGAGAAACTAGAACCCAGTGACATTATAACTTGCCTAATAAGTTCCACGTCATAAGTGGCGTAGACCTGACTTCAGTCCATGTCCTGAATACTCTCTACTAAGTCACGGTGGTGTTGGTTATTTGTTTGTTTGTTTTTTCGGTATGCGGGCCTCTCACTGTTGTGGCCCTTCCCGTTGCGGAGCACAGGCTCCGGACGCGCAGGCTCAGCAGCCATGGCTCACGGGCCCAGCCGCTCCGCGGCATGTGGGATCTTCCCGGACCGGGGCACGAACCCGTGTCCCCTGCATCGGCAGGCGGACTCTCAACCACTGCGCCACCAGGGAAGCCCTGTTTATTTGTTTTATTTTGTGAGTTGTTATGCATCGAAGACAAGGTTAACAGAGCAAAAGCTGGGAGAGTTTATACATTGGTGTGAATGAATTTCAAAATATGTGATATCAAAACTGATCACTGGTAGGCTGAGAGGCAGTTAAGTACCAGAAGGGCAGAAGGGCACTAGGAACAAAGTGTTCTGGAAGAGTGCAAAAGCTACAGCAAAGTTTGCTTATTTTACGATCATAATAAAATGAGTGTGTGTGTTTGCGTTTGCTGTAGGAGAGAATACTATAAATCTGTGCAAAGATAAAGCTGAGCATAAAATTATTTTATGAAGCTATCATTATTATGAATATCAATGAATATCAGTAGTATAATATCTTCAGGCTGAGTTTGGCTGGGCTATTTGTTCACGTTAAGTAACCTCAGACTACCTTTTCCCCCCCAGTTCTTATATTTTATTTTTAAAAAATTGCTTTTTGTGAAAGTTTCTACCTCCACTCCTCCCATCTCAGCTGTTAAATAATTCATTCCAGATATTCTCATTCTTACCCAGAATAATACGTGTATGCATATGTATACACATGCACAAGAAAATGGTGTGTGCTATAGATACTGTAACTTATCTTTTCCTCTTAATATATTACAGTGATAGCTCTAGGCTAAGTACATGAAGATATAAATTGTGTTTGTGTTTTAAACACGTGCATGGCATTTAATTGTGTGGCTATATGATATTTTATCTAATTTTCTTCTGATGAGTATTCAGGTCTCGTCTTTATATTTTTACTTTTTTGCTCTTGCAAACGCTGTTGTAGTGAAAATCATTGTAATGATATTTTTAAGGACTCACAATTTTGTTTCTGAAGGATACATTCCTAGAGTTCGAAATGTTGGGTCCTAAAACATTCACATTTCCATTTTTAAGAGATACTGAAAAATTACCCTCCAAAAATGTGTACTACTTTACACTCCAGAAAAATAAATGCTTACTTCCTTATACTTTCAGAAAAAATTGGATGTTCCAGATCTTTCCAGAAAAATGTGTCAGGTGCAAAATGATCTTTCTTCATTGTATTAATTTTTTCCTTTAACTATTAGTGAGGTTTGCTGGCAATTTATAGCTCTTCTATCTATTTCCACTGTTATCACCCAAGGTTCTGGCCAGTAACATGACATACTCAACTGAGGCAAATTTAGGAGGGTTAAATAGAAGGGACCACTTATAAGGGGGAGTACGGTGATTATCAAAATTTTTGGACTCCATACCACTTTATACTCTCAAAAATTGTAAGGACCTCAATGTACTTTTTATTTATGTGTGTTATCTATCTGTGCTTAATGTATTAAACTTCAAAATTAAGTATTTTAATAATATCAATTCCATTAAAAATATTAATAAACCTATTATAAGTTAATATATAAACATAATTTATGGAAAAGAACTATATTTTCCAAAACATATTTAGTGAGAAGAGTTGCACCGTTTCACGGTTTTACAAATCTCTTTAACGTCTGGTTTAATAGAATATAGCTGTATGTTTACTTGTGCATTCCATCTGTTGCGGAAAAGGTAAATAACATCTTATCATCATGTTGAATGATGATAAATTTGACCTCATACAATCTCTGAAAGTGGTGCAGGGCCCCAGGGGGTCTCTGAAGCACACTTGGATGACCTCTGTTTTAAGAAAACAAGGGCTAATGCAGTACCCCAGAGGGAGCAACAGCAGGGAGCTCTTAACACCACTAGGCCTGACGGGCAAGGGTGGCCTACCAAAGGGGAGGAGTGCCTGACAGGAGCTATGTTCTTTGACACACACACACAGCCAACCCATAATGACGTGGCAGGAACAAAACTGGGGGGGAAAGAACCCTCCCTTATTCTTCCCCTTCCCTCACCTCCTTACAGTACCTCCCATTGGCCAAACCCCACCGGGAGCTAAGGGGCAATGGAGCCACTTGATATAATTCATAGGGGTCAACATCCCCACATATAGAGCCATAGAAAGAACAGGGAGGGCAAACAGGGGATACCTAGCACATCCATTCCATTTCTTTTGCCATTTGGATTGTCTTTCTATTGGATTATGGAAGCTTTTTTTTAATGTTGAGATGGATCAGTACTATGTTAACTAAGTAGCATTTTCTCCAGGTTGACAACCTGCATTTGAACTATTGTTGACAATGCCTTTCATGATATTGACTTGTTTTTATGTTTTATTTGCTCAAAAACAATTTTTTTTGGTTCACTGCCCTCCATTCCACATTTATATATGTGGAATTTCTGGAAACATTCTTCCAAAAATTTAATATTGTAAGTCTCTGAAATACATTTATTTTATATGAATAAACAAATGAGTTTCATTTTATTCCAAAAATGTTCCAGAGTAATTGAATTAAAATTCATAATGGTAGATTTGACATGCTACCATTATGATATATTCAGTTTATAGGTAGACTTGAGGCTATTTCAGAATATTTTTTTCCTTTCTGATCTAGTTGTCATTCCTTGTTCAATATCTATCCCATTTTACTTATAATAAGTTTATCACATATAAGATATAAAACATTATACATTAATATATAATAACATACATAAAAATTCTTTTGTACGTATATACATACATTCCTCAGCTTGTTAACTTTGTTTAAATCGTAAAACGTAGCCTCTGGAGAAGAACCAGGTGTCTCCTCCTGTGTGTGCGGGGATGGTGGAAAGGGGGAATGTGCCTCCCTCAGTGTGTGAACTTTGTGATCTACAGCTGCAAGGCCTTGTTTTGCTGACCTCTATGTCATCAGTTGGATTTTAGGAAGTTCAAGTTGACACAGATAAATCGACTTCCCAAGAAGTCTGTATGTGTCAGTGAAAATATATATATTACAGTAGAAACATGTTACACTCTTACTCTACTTTTAAGGAGGAAGAAACTTTGTGGTTCTGAATTATCCCTTGTTGTGCTGAGGAGCATAATTTTTTGAGATACAAAATTGAAAAATCTTAGAGAATGAGAATGTTCCCAATAAAATGTACATGGACAGAGGTTGAGAAAAATAAAAGATCCAGGAAGCAAGATGGTGAAGTGATAACTACCCAAGTCAAAGAGCGAGGTTTGAAGGGAGAGAAAGAAAAGAGTAGTCTTGGTTGAGTATGGAATTTAGAATTTACCATGAAGGGATGGGTGAAACAAAATTCAGGAAGTTTGGCTTTGTGATCACTGCTAATTACTTTCTTTGTACCCTCATGAAACCATCTATAAAGATGTATATTGCTCTTAAGGGAGTTTTGGAGTCCAATGTGAGTTTCACCGTGCTGAAAAAGGCTTTAAAGTGGGAATGAAAATGTTCAGTTTTATCTGGATTATGACCTTGGCTCTTGGCTGTTTTCATTGCCTTCCCCAATTTCCTTCCTAGAGCTACGCTACCATAGATTATTAGGACTTCAGTTAACATTAAAGGAGGAAAATATTTGATGTGAGATTTGAATGTGTTAGATTTGCTACTTATTTCCTGTTCCAGGAAAATCTTCAGGGTGGAAATGTGTCAACATTGTTGAGTTTTTAATGGATTTCCTTATGGGACTCATCTTTATCATCATTAGATGTAATTGTGAGTTTACCAAAGCACTTGTACATTATCTCATTTCCTCTTCACTCTTCTTCTGTGAGATAACAAAGACAGAACTCTGTGTGAGTGTGTGTGGGGGGGAGAGATACTTGTTATGTACATTTCATGTTTTTCTTTACCAATTGAGCAGATTACTGCTTTAACGCATGTAAATTTTCTGGTCTAATCAAAGTTTCACGTTCATGTAGTATACAATCATGAAATGGATTTTTATACACTGATGCAACCAATAATTATGTTAGATCTTTTCCTGACTAGTTCTATTTTAGTTCTGACACCTGTGTGTTTTACAAAGCTCCGAACAATATGCTTTCTCTTTCCTATTGGTTACCGCAGCGGTAATCATTTTTAGAATTCAGTCTTCACGGGAAGATTAGTTTCCTAATTTTAAATGGGGGACGGCTGTGATAATACAAATGAATCCTCAGATTGCTTCTTGAGTCTAACTTGTCAAATGAAGTGTCATGGCAATGTTTTGAATGCAAAATTTTGAATTAAGTAAAAACCTACATCGATTGTACAAAGGTCAGTAAACATTGGACTGGTATCATTACCTAAATGTGAGCCATGTAAGACACGTACATTCCTCTTCTTTACTATGTTATCATTGCTATATGACTTCAAGTTTCCCTTTTTGTACCATTTTCCCTAATGGTGCTCGCTAGTGCCTAATACTTGAAAGAGGAGAAGAATTTGCTTTCTGAGATTTGTATGAAATCATATAGTTAAACCGAATACAGGCATACCTCGTTTTATTGCACTTCGCTTTATTGTGCTTTGCAGATATTGTTTTTTTGTTTGTTTGTTTTACACATTGAAGGTTTGTGGCAACCCTGCACCCAGCAAATGTATTGGCACCATTTTTCCGATAGCGCTATTTTTCTTTTCTTTTTATTGAACTATGGTTGATTTACAATGTTGTGTTACAGCACTATTTTTCAATTAAGGTATGTAAGTAGATTATTTTTTAGACATAATGCTGTTGCAGACTTAACAGACCACATTATAGTATAAACATAAGTTTTATATATGCACTGGGAAACCAAAAAAAATATCATGTGACTCACTTTATTGTGATATTTACATTATTGTGATGGTCTGGAACTGAACACACAATATCTACTCATTTGAATTTACATAGAACATTGGAACTCTTAAATAAGATCATATTAAATGTTGAAACTTTTACTGTGGACATGCTGGATGCAAGTAATGTACAATGGACATCGGGCGGTAAGCTGTTCTAACTGAAAAGGCAAGATCTCACAGCTGCTTATTGCTCTTCTGTCTGCAGTGTTCTCGTCTCATATCTTCATGCCCAGGTCATTACCACCATTAGCAATTTTTGTTTTCCTAGGAAACCTTACCCAATTGCCCCAGCCAGAAATAGATCTTCCTTTTTTTTTGTTGTTTTTGTTTTCGGAACCGTTTTTTCTCTACCTCTCTTCTGGCATATGTCACTGTATATTTTTCTTTATTTGAATGTCTATCATAGATTTCATACTAGATTATAGATTTCTGGGGAGTAGAATCTGCATCCAATTTTTCTTTCCAGACCACGCCCTCCCCTTGCTACATACAGAGCCTTTAGTTTTCTGGGGCTGCTATAACAAGTTACCAGAAAGTTGGTGGCCTCAAGTGACAGGAGTGTATTCTTTCACAGTTATGGAGGTCAGAAGTCCAAAATCAAGGTGTCAGCAGTGCCACACACCCTGTGGAGGTTCTAGGGGAGGATCTTTTCCTGCCTCGTTGAGTTCTGGTTGTCCCAGGTGTTCCTTGTCTGTTGTGGGTGCATTGCTCCAATCTGTGCCCCCATCTCCCCATGGCTTTCCCCTCTCTGTGTCCCTCTGGCTCTCAAATCTCCATCTCCTGTCTCTTATAAAGATACCAGTCATTGAATTTAGCGTTTATCCTAAATCTAGGATGATCCAATCTCAAGATCCTTAATTTAATTATAACATAATTAAATTATACCTATAAAGGTCCTTGTCCCAAATAAGGTCATATTCATAGGTTCCAGTGGTTAACACATGGAAATATCGATGTATATGTTTACTGATCCACACACACATATGCAGATATAATTTTGGGCAAAGAACACTGCCCATTTTCCATGCTCAGCTTTACAAATTCCCACAAACTTTATTGCGTAAACAACCGTTTATGATTTCACAGTTTTTGTAGATCAGGACTCCGGCCTCAACTTAGCTAGATTTGTGCTCAGGGTTTACAGTTAAGGTGTTGGCCAGGGCTGGGGTCTCATGTGAGGCTCAGGGTTCATTTCCAAGCTCACATGGTTGTTGTCACAATTCACTTCCTTGCAGCTGTGTAAGTCACAGTGGTGTGGTGCTATGTGGCTGACAGGAGAGCATCTCTGATCTCAAGGGAAGGCCTAGATTCTTTTTTAAAGGGCTTCCAACTGTTAAGACAGGCCCACTCAGGATTATCTCTTTTTTGTGTAAAGTCAACTTATTTGGGTCCATAATTATATCTGAAAATCCCTTCACCCTTGCTACATGCTGTAACCTAATCCTGGGAATAACCCCAGGAAGTATATAGCATAGACTTCTGTGTACCACAGGTATATATATTTTTTATTTTACCAAGATGTTGTCCTGATTTAATGGGAAATGATTTTAAATCCCATATACTAGCTATTTCCAGAGATTCTTAGATATATTTGACTGTTCTTTTACTCTAGGGCAAAGCATCAGGCCCAACGTGTTATGCCAGTGTCCAAACTCTGATTCTAAAGATTCTAAGTAAAAAAAAAAAAAAGTGGAAAAAAAAATGAATGAAAATACCACATTCAAATGAGGCAGCAGATGGGCTTGGATAATAACCATGGGCACTGCCTGGATTGTGAGATAGGATGGCAGCCTGGCCCTGATAATACAGAATCTGTAAAAGAAATCACAAGTGGATCAGCCAGTGCAAAGAGGAAGATGTATATGCTTCGATTAGAGGGGGTAGTAGAGACAGTAAAGGCAATAGTATTGTATTGCAGCAAATGAGAGGAAATGGGAGGAAGTTGTGAGTCCTTGCCTCCTGCAATTAAGTTCTCTTTTCCTCATACTTGGTTGTTTGATCCACATCAGTTGATGATAAGTTTCCTACATATTAGAACAAGGATGTCAGTAGGTTGCATCGTGAAGAAACTGATTGCAAGTATGGTCACCTGGAGCACTGGGTTGAGAAGAACTCTAAGACCATGAACTTACTTTAACACAGGATCCATTATGTGAAACAGCTTCCTCGAGCACTGCAGGGAGGAATAGAAGCAGTAATTATACCACACATTTACTGTCCCTTCCAGATATCCTGTCTTCACCTTGATTGTGAGTTCAGAACCTGGATTACTACCTTATTCACCTGTCTCTGAGTTCCTGAATTCCTTCACGGTTAACCCACCAAACACTCTGGTACATTTAGACTTACTTTTTTATTGTTAACTCCTCTTGTGTGTTTCCCACCCCCTCCATTTGAGCCCTGCCCCTTAATTTAGTACAGGGCTGAGTTTGGCTCTGACTGAAAAAGACATTCATTGAAAACAGGTTGCATTAAAGTTCAGTTAATGTGAAGTTAATGTGCTTTGTCCTGGGAGTTCCCTGTGTCAGTTTTGATTAGAAGCATATAAGAGAGAAAAATACAGTCAGTCACCCATTCTGCACTCACGGATTCAACCAACCACAGATCAAGAACATTTATAAAACAAACAACTCCAGAAAGTCTCAAAAAGAAATCTTGAATTTGTTGGCAACTATTTACATACCATTTATATTGTATTTACAGCTATTTCCATGGCATTTATATTGTATTAGGTATTATATGTAATCTAGAGATGATTTAAAGTATGTGGGAGTTGAGCATCTTTTTGTGTGCCTGGTGGCCATCTGTATGTTTTCTTTGGAAAAATGTCTATTCAGGTCTTCTGCCCATTTTTGATTGGGTTGTTTGCGTTTTTTTGGTATTGAGTTGTATGAGATGTTTATATATTTTAGATCTCAATCCCTTATCCATTATGTAATTTGCAAATATTTTCTCCCGTTCTGTGGGTTGTCTTTTCATTTTTTTCCCTGTGGTTTCCTTTGCTGTGCGAAAGCTTTTAAGTTTAATTAGATTCCATTTATTTATTTTTGCTTTTCTTTCTTGTGTCTTAGATCCAGAAAATATTGCTACAATGTATGTCAAAGAGTGTTCTGCCTATGTTCACTTTTAGGAGTTTTATTGTTCCAGTCCTTACGTTTAGGTCTTTAATCCATTTTGAATTTTTTTTTGCATGTGGTATGAGGAAATGTTCTAATCTCATCGTTTTACAGTTATCCCTGCAACACTTATTGGAGAGACTGTCTTTTCTCCGTTGTGTATTGTGGCCTTCTTTGTCATAGATGAATTGACCATAGGTGCGTGAGTTTATTTATGGGCTCTTTATTCCGTTCCACTGATCTATGTGTCTGTTTTTGTACCAGTACCATGCTGTTCCCCACACCCACCCCAGCTGCACTGGGTCTTCATTGCTGCACGCAGGCTTTCTCTAGTTGCAGAGAGCAGGGGCTACTCTTCATTGCGGTGCACGGGCTTTCTCTAGTTGCGGCGAGCGGGGACTACTCTTCATTGTGGTGTGTGGGCTTCTCGTTGCGGTGGCTTCTCTTGTTGCGGAGCATGGGCTTTAGCTGCGCAGGCTTCAGTAGTTGTGGTGTGTGGGCTCAGTAGTTGTGGCTCGCGGGCTCTAGAGCACAGGTTCAGTAGTTGTGGAGCACACGCTTAGTTGCTCCGTGGCATACCATGCTGTCTTGATTACTGTAGCTTTGTAGTATAGTCTGATGACGGGGAGAGTGATGCCTCCAGCTTTGTTCTTTTTTCTCAAGATTGCTTTGGCTTTTTGTGGTCTTTTGTGGTTCCATATGAATTTTTGGATTATTTGTTCTAGTTCTGTGAAAAATGTCATGGGTGTTTTGATAGGGACTGCATTCAGTTTAAATCATGAAAAGATGCTCAACATTGCTGATTATTAGAGAAATAAATGAGAACAACGAGCTGTCACCTCACACCTGTCACAATGGCTATCATCAAAAAGTCTACAAATAACATATGGTGAGGATGTGGAGTAAAGGGAGCCCTTGTATATTTTTGGTGTGAATATAAATTGGTGCAACCATTATGGAAAACAGCATGGAGGTTCTTCAAAAAACAAAAATAGAGCTACCATATGATCCAGTAATTTCACTCCTGGATATATACCCAGAAAAAATTAAAACATTAGTTTGAAAAGGTACACGTGCTCCAATGTTCATAGCAGCACTATTTACAATAACCAAGATGTGGAAGCATCCCAAGTGTCCATCAACAGATGAATGGATAAAGAAGATGTGGTGTGTGTGTGTGTGTGTGTGTGTGTGTATGATGAATATGTGTGTGTGTATATATGTGTGTGCATATATGTACACATATACACACACAGTGGAATATTACTCAACCACGAAAAAGAAGGGAATATTGCAACTTGTAACAACATGGATGGACCTAGAGAATATTATGCTTAGTGAAATAAGTCAGACAGAGAAATAAATATCATATGATATTGCTTATATGTGGAATCTAAAAAATAACACAAATGAATGTATGTACAAAACAGTCACAGATATAGAGAACAAACTAGTGGTTATCAAAATGAAGAGGGAAGGGACAAATTAGGAGTGTGGGATTAGCAGATATAAACTAGTATGTATAAAATAGATAGGTAACAAGGATATATTGTATAGCACAGGGAATTATAGCCATTATCTTGTAATAACTTTGAATGGTGTATAATCTGTAAAAGTTCTGAATCACTGTGCTGTACACCTGAAATGAATATAATATTATAAATCAACTGTAATTTAAAAAAGGAAAGTATATGGGAGAATGTGTGTAGTTTATGTGCAAATACTACACCATTTTATATAAGGGAATTGAACATCCCATGGATTTTGGTATCCGCATGGGTCCTGCAACCAATCCCCTGCGATACTGAGGGATGACTATCAGTGGCTCATATAAGAAGTCCAGTGTTAATATATAAATGATCTAAAGTCATTAGGGATTGAGAGTCCTTTAGTGATGATGAGCAAGTGTGACTGAAGTACAGAGGGTAAGGAAGAAAGTTAAAGAATTTGAGATTATTGGCTGCTTTGAAAAGGGGAGTGACATGATCATATCTGGATTTTTTAAGATTGGTTACTGCAGGGTAAGGGACAAAGTAGGGAACAGAGAGACAACTTAAAAAGATACTGCAACAACATTGGCGAAAGAGACGTGTTCTACCATGAGAGGTGCCGGGTAGAAACTGCTACAACAAAGTACTATGAAAGGTCAGAAGCAGGCACTTGGACAGATGCTTTCTATGAACTGGGAAAGGAGGAAGGGAATGCTTTGCATGGGAGCAGATGTTTATGATACTCAGACTGATTTACACTGGGGGAGGCAGTCTTGTTGTGAGTAGAGGAAATGCATGAGTAGTGATACAAAGACCAGAAAGTACATGGTTCCTTTGTAGTATAATGAATTATCTACTGAGGCTGGAACAATGGTTATGTGGAGAGTTGCGATCAAATAGTGAGACTTGCATGCCAGGATAAGACATTTGGACTTTGTTTTGAAAGCAATAGTGAGCTATCCCAAGGTCATGTGCTCATCTAATTTAATATGAATTTCATTCCATATTTCACGTTTACTTATACTGACAGTGTCAAAATGGCATCAGATAGGGTAAACGGTTTGAATGCTATTAAGTTGCTGTTTAAATGTAAGGTGCTGTTGTTATCATCATTCATTTTTATTCTTAGACGTATCATTGTACTTTCACTGTTGTCTGTTTGAGTTTGAAGAACATTTTGGTGGGCGAGAAAAGCAAGTGTAGTAAAGTTTTAGTTTGAGTGAGTTTACTTTAATTTCAAAGCATACAAAGAAGATGATGTATGAAAGTTATTTGCTTAAAATGAAAAACACAAAAGCCATTGTGTGGTCCCAAAGCAATTCCAATTACTAGAAAACACAAATTGTTTCTTATTAGCTTAATAGGCCCAAAATCTGTGCTTATGAGAACTCCATTCATTTTAGAAATTGCACAAAGAGATTTTCTCCACATTGCAAACATGAATAAATAATGATTAATGATTGTGCTTTGTTTTCATTTTTAAATCAAATTCACATTTGAGGGAGATGGAAGACTTGCAGCTCCTCAATCCTTGTGATGTATTTGAGTTCTTCAAAAAGTTTGCTGCGCTCCTTTTTACATTTGAATTATATGGTGTAGTCAGGGCAGGAATGGTCAGTCTAGCATGAAAAACATGGTTGCAGTAATGACCCCAGGAGAATATTGAGGAGAGATTGCATAAGTAAAATCCCTCCAGGGCTTCCCTGGTGGCACAGTGGTTGAGAGTCCGCCTGCCGATGCAGGGGACATGGGTTGGGGACACGGGTTCGTGCCCCGGTCCGGGAAGATCCCACATGCCTCGGAGCGGCTGGGCCCGTGATCCATGGCCGCTGAGCCTGCGCGTCCGGAGCCTGTGCTCCGCAACGGGAGAAGCCACAACAGTGAGAGGCCCGCGTACCGCAAGAAACAAAAACAAAAACAAACAAACAAACAAAAAAATCCCTCCAAAACCAATAATCATGAAAGACCATGAAAACACATAAAGACAAAGTCTATTATGTTTTCCGGGTAGGCTGTGTATTTTGAAGGTGGTATTTAACTTCTGGCAGGAGTTAAGAGATGATCTCAGGAGTGTTGCGTGAACCATTTAACAGTTGACCATGCACATAGAAAGGGAAAGAAAATTACCACCTGTTATATTCCAACTATGTTTAAGCACTATGCAAGGTTATTTTCATGCTTTGTCTTATAGCATCTCTATATTAATAAGATATTCTTATTTTACAGACATAGGGCCTAAAGTTCATGGATGTTAAGATGTCTGACGTTTCACAGCTAGTAAGTTGTAGACCAGTACATAGAACCTACCAGTATTTGATTTCAAATTTCATGCACTTATTATACCGGACTATCTCTTTCCAGAAAGGATGGCCTATCTTTCCCTATGACAGAAAAGAATAAAATACTCGGCTTGGTTGTACCAATGAGCCTTTTGAAATGTAACCCAGCTTTATTTAAATTTTATTTATTTTTGTAAAACTTTCTCACATTGAAATTCTCATATTACATTTTTGGATCTTTATTCTTCCAACAACTCTGGAATGTCTCTTTGGGCCTAAGTTTTAAGAATAGGCTGCCTCACATATTCATTTATCACACTTAGTTGGTACCCTGAAGGATTAATATCTGTGTTGTACTGTATAAAGCAGCCAGCATCTTTGTGTACCACGTGTCTAAGTGCCAGTGTAATAGCCCCTTGGAATTAGTTTACCCAGAATTTTGGATCTTATATTTACATCTAATTTTGTGTATTTGACAGGTGTATTTTTTGTGGTTAGCCGTTAATTCGTAAAATTGGTATCTTCTTTGTGAATTATTAATCATTAAAAGTATAAAAAGATCTCAAGTTGTTTTAAACTTAGTCTTGCTCATAAGCAAGCAGAAGTAGGGGAGGTAAATAGATTTTAATCTAATCTAAGTAGCAAATTATTGCTTTGACAAAGATGAAATAACTCAATGATTATAAAATACCTCAAACAATTATGTTTATTGAAAATAAAAATTGAAAAACATGGCTCTACATGTTTAAATATATAGCTTCTTCAAAATAGCAGTGAATTTTCTTTCATAAATTGTAGTAGATATTTTAAGGGAAACAGCTGGTTAGACATCTGATTGATAGGTGTTAGTGAGGTATTCTTTTTTTTTTTTTTTTTTTTTTCGGTACGCGGGCCTCTCACCGCTGCGGCCCCTCCCGTTGCGGAGCACAGGCTCCGGACGTGCAGGCTCAGCGGCCATGGCCCACGGGCCCAGCCGCTCCGCGGCATGTGGGATCCTCCCGGACCGGGGCATGGACCCGTGTCCCCTGCACCGGCAGGGGGACTCTCAACCACTGTGCCACCAGGGCGGCCCGAGGTATTCTTTTCTGATTAAAATGATTCTAAAGAAAAGTGCTCTAATAAATACTTATTTTATCACAGAAATAGCAAAGGTTAAGCCAAGGTCTGTTTTCAGTCCGGAGTAATGGATGGCTTTATTTATTTGTATACGTATATTTTGAAGGATTCATTGATTTTTTTTACCTATTATTATTTTAATTTTGTGAAACATATGGACTATCAGCTATATGTATTTAAATATGTATTAACTATTTTAATATGATCCTTGAAATGCAGTATATTAGCTACTGAAATGCCTTGTTTAGTACTCAGTTACCATCAGGGTTTCATAAAGTACCTCCTTTATGTTTCAGTATTAGATTACCGTGGTGAATGGGTGCAGTTTACCCAAAGGTACCGAGGTATATACGATGAACAGAACTTCATGAGAAATCGAGATGCCTTTTTAGGATCGTTTTCTACAAGTAATTAATTTAGTGCTAGCTTTAGTACTTGCTTTTGGTCCATGACAAAACCAACTATAACTCTGCAGTCAGAATTCACTGAATGATACGCTTGTGGCCTGAGAGAGATAATGTGCTTCTGACTGTGTATTATTGGAAATCAGAGGACAGTCCCCTGGCAGAGCGAAGCTCTGGATTATGGACTTAATTTCCGAAGGCAAAAGCCATTCACAGTGGCGGATGCCTGAGTCTGAACTAAATTCAGGGAACAGTTACTCTGTACCTATTAAATATAATACACTATGTTAGGCACCAAGAGATTTTTAAAAAATGTGTTTCACATATTCTCTGCTCTCAAATATCTTTCCTTTCCATTAATTGAGAGTCATGGCAATTCTGAGAATGAAGAAAATATCCACTAACACATTCCTCTTGCAAACCTCTGAAAACTGGAAATAATCATGGAAGAAACACCTCAAGTGCTATCTTTAAAATATATGTACAAACTTAAAAGATTATATCAGTATTTATTGCACCTTAAAATTAATGTCGCAGAAAATGCTCTCGGTTACAAGAGATTTTCAGCCAAACTAATTTTTTTTAAAGATGTCAGTCTTCCTCAGTCACTAGTATTGACTAGAAGTCAATACTCCAGTAATAATTTTAGGCTTCGCATTAATATAATATATAACTATAAGTCAGTGTTACATAACAGAAGTAATTTATAAAATTCTACTTCAGGTCATTGTTTCACTGCCCTACTCCTGACTCCATTCAAGATTTATGGAGGCATACTGTTTCTCATGCTGTCTGGCTCTGTATCCTTCATGAAAATTTAGTAGGGATTTCAAAGGGTGTCGCGTGTAATGCATAGTGTGGTACATGAAGGGTATTTCAGATTATGAGTATGGAATTGAGAAAATCATGCATCATAAGAAAGATATTAGAGGTTTAAGAGAATTTAGATCGATTATTTCAGCTATTATTTCTGTCATTTCCTGGAGAAAATTCTAGACAAGAACTGTATCTTACCTCAAATATAAAGCTCAAACTTCCTTTTCAGATACCGGGAACCAGAGATGTTAAGCTTGCAGGGTAACAAATTTGGATTTAAAAATCAACATTAAATTAAGAAAAAGACTTGATGTTTGTAGAAGGCTGTAGCTAGAGAATAACAAGAATCATCTACCCTAATTATTTTTAAACACATGGCATAGTATTATTAATTTGTCTTTAGAGGTTCTTTTTCTGTCTTTACCAATATCACTAATTGGTTTCTGCGCATACTAAACGTTGTGAATCATAGGTTCAGGTGTTCACTTTTTGCCCCTCATATTTTTATCTGATGTTTTCTGGATGAATAGAAAGTATGAACTAAGCCTAAATATCAAAGTCATTTTAAAATTTAAAGCATAGGCACGGCCAAATTTAACGCTTATCTGTTTCTACCTGTGAGTGCATTTTTAGATGATAGAAGTTATTGATAATTTTTGTATTTTAAGAGAAGCTATATTGAGATACAGGAATTTTAAAGTTATCAAATGTAATTTCCATATCAAGATAAAATATTAGATTTTATATTTCTAGAGGTTGTGGTTAGAGCCATGTTTAAGGGCATTTCGTTATATTATGAATACTAATGTCGCCACTACTAATACTGTTTTTAGTGCTACCATTTACTGAACACCATTCAATTCTAGCACTGTCCTAGACATATTGATACATTTTAGCATTGTCACAACTCTAAGAGATAGGTGGTGCTATTTTCATTTTTCAGATGAAGCGATTTTCACTCAGGAAATTGTCCCTAATCATATAGCAGTAAAATAGCAGAACCAGTCTTCAAACCTAAATCTCTCATCTCCTTTCTAGGGAATTTTCACAAATGTTTGGAAAATGCTTATCGTTCTAAGAGCAAATGTTGAGGAGTGATATTTACAAAACTTTTCAGAGTACTGGCAAAGGGGGAAATGTACAAAAGTGGGCTTTCAGAAGTTTGTGAGATTATTCATGATGTGTCTTTGGCCAAGGGCTAGGATATGCACATGTAAGGGAAGGACACACAAGGCTTAATACCATTGCCTAATATGTAGATAGGAGTTGAATGGTGATACTAGAGTTAATACAGTGTTGGGAGATATTGGAGCTAACTCTCTGCAAGTCAAAACTCAGTATCCTTTAAAGAAGACAAGATATTTCAGACTCCTTACAGTGTCACTCACAATGTCCTGCATAACAGAAAAATCATGAGACCTATGATGAAGCAGAGAAGTGTGATCCTAATTTAAGAAACAAGGTTAAAAGAAACAGACCCAGAAATTACCCTGATATTGAAATAAGCAGTTAAGGATGTCAAAGGAAAAGAAGATCATAAAGACTAGATGGAGAATCTCAGCAGTGAAAAGGAAAATATACAAAAGAATCAAATGGAAAGTCTGGAACTGAAAATTACAGTATCTAAAATGCAAAATCCTAACTTAACAACAGATTGAAGACTACAGGAAAAAAGTAAGTGAACCTGAAGACTGAGCAATAGAAATTATCCATTTTTAAGAACAGAAAAAGATAAAGATTTGGCTGAAATGGAAACTCAGTGATATGTGGGACAATATTAAATGGCCTAAAGTATGTATAATTGAGCCAAAAAGAATATTTGAATAAATACTGGCCAGAAGTTTTCAAAATTTGTTAAAAACAAATCAGTCTGTGATAAAGAAACACATTATATACACTGGAATACAATATGAATGACGGCTGACTTGTCACCAGAAAAAACGGAGGCCACAAGACAATGGAATAAAATCTTTAAATACTGAGGAAGGGGGAAAGAGATTCCCCGTCAAGCCAAAATTCTTTATGCATTGAAAATGCCCTTCAAAAATGAGGGCTAAATAGAAATACTTTCAGATAAATAAAATTTTAGATAGATGTTAAAGGAAATGGTGGTACAGAAAGGAATGAAGGTCACCATAAAACATAAATATATAAGGATATAGAAAGGGCAGTTTGAAAGTTTTTTTCTTTAATTTCTTTGTAAGACAACCCTTCAAGGCAAAAATAACCTTATATTGTGGAGTTTATTCCACGTGCAATGTAAAATATATGACAACAGTAGCACCAAAAATGGGGAAAATGGAATTCTTTGACATTCTGGCATGTATGTGAATTTGAACAATATGAGCTGTAAGTAGACTACGATATATTAAGTATGCTTATTCTGATAGAGAAAGCACTGGAAAACAGCATGAGTTATAGTTTAAGATGAAATCAAGTAATGAAAATAAAATGCTAAAAATATTTGGTTAATCCAAAATATGGCACAAAAGGAGGAATAAAGAAAGAGGACAGGTAGAAAACAAATAGCAAGCTGCTATACTTAAACCCATGCAGAGCAACAGTTGCATCAAATATGAAACAACTAAGAAAACCAGTTAAAGGCAGGGTGTATAATGTAAGAAACATCTGTTATATAAATGAGCTAAGGATGGACCTGTATCTTGGCCTACAGATTGTTTATTTCTTCACAGCAGCCTGAGATCTGTTAGTTCAAAAGACTACTAGTGCAAAACTCAAGTTTTTACACATCCACTTATTTTCAGAATAGCCCAAACAAATATTTTGTTAGGGCCTTTGTGTTTTGCATACTCAGGCAAAATCTCACCTTCTAGCTGTTACCCATTAATACAGAACTTTGTATTAGTTATAAGACCCCAAACTGCTGTGGTCCCTCAGAGCTCTCTGAGCCAGAGACTCCTTGCTATGCTGCTGAATGACGTCACCTAGACATGTAAGGCCCCTCTCTGATCCCTTTCTCCCCTGGGAGTTCCCTTGCCCTCTTCCCCTTCTGGATGGTTGCCCCCATGCCATTGCCTCTGCATCATCTCATGCTGAGAGAGGCTTCCCTCTCATACAGCCTTGTCCAAGTGCCATACAATAAGGCTGATTGTGTGTTACTGCCTTTGGTGGTCATCTTTTTCCTTGATCAGTTGCCAGAGCCGTCAGACCTCCTGTAACACACACCACTATGCTCTCTACAAGAGATGTCCTTTCTTTGTATTTTAACTGAATTGAATTTTTATTTCTTTTTATTTTCATTTTGAAATAATTTAAAAAATGTTGCAAGACCATGACAAAAAACTCCCATGTACCCTTCACACAAATACCTCCATTTCCCCCATTTTTCAACATTGTACCATATTTGTTCCATCTCTCTCTCGCTGTATGTATTATTGAATTTGAATATACACACACACAACTTTGAGAAATAATTTGATCTCTCATTTCAGAATTTGAGAGTAAATGGCAACCAGTAAAATGTTTAATGTGCATTTCTCCTGAAAAAACGCACTCTCTAACATACCCCATTATAGCCGTTCAAATTAAGACATTAAAAATTGTATCATACTCAGACCTCATTCAGAATTTGCCAGCTTCCCCAACAATGTCTTTCTTACTTTCTGATCTTGATTATGATATCTTACAGTGCATTTAGTTGTCACATACTTTTAGACTTCTTCAGTCTGGAACAGTTCCTCACTCTTGTACCATTTTTCACTATCTTGACAGTTTTTTCTTTTTCAATAAATTTATTTATTTTATTTTTGGCTGCGTTGGGTCTTCGTTGCTGCGTGCGGGCTTTCTCTAGTTGCGGTGAGCGGGGGCTGCTCTTTGTTGTGGAGCACGGGCTCTACGTGCGCAGGCTTCAGTAGTTGTGGCGCATGGGCTCAGTAGTTGTGGCTCACAGGCTCTAGAGCTCAGGCTCAGTAGTTGTGGTGCACGAGCTTAGTTGCTCCGCGGCATGTGGGATCTTCCCGGACCAGGGCTCGAGCACATGTCCCCTGTATTGGCAGGCAGATTCTTAACCACTGTGCCACAAGGGAAGCTGCTTGACAGTCTTTTAAAAAGAGTTCAGGTCTTAAAATTCTGTAAGATGTCTTTTGACCTTGGTCTATCCAACGTTTAATCACATTAAGACTAAGGACATCCATTTTTGGCAGAAATGATAGTATAGTTTTCTGTGTATTACATCATTAAAACATTTATTCATAAATTTATTAATGTAAGCATGGAAGTATGGATTAATATCTTGTTCTGTGGGCCATATCTATTAATATCATTATTTGATTTTACTTGTAAATTCCTACCGACCTGGCTAGCAGGAGTCCCGTCAGACTGAATCCTGTATCCTTTTGAGCACTTCTCTTACTTTGGGATATTCCAAGTGCATCTTACAGTTTCTTTGCCTTTGGTCTGGAATCAGCTATTTCTCCAAGGATCTCTTTTTTTTTCTTGTGGAGGATAGTATCAGAAAACTGAGACCTGGGTATTAGATGTGCTGATCACTACTGAAGTGTCACTGCTTCTAGACCCTGTCTGTACACAGAGCTAGGAAACATATATGTGTATACATACAAACAGACATACATGTGAAACATACATCTACATTTCTTATGCTAAATCAATCAAGTTAGTTAATCATAGTAACAGATCAGATTAAAATGATATGATCATCTCATTATATGCAAAACAAAACCACTTGTATAATTAACACATATTCATGATAAAAACTATAGGCAAAACATGAGTAGGAGGAAACAATCTCAATTTAATTAATTGGAACTATAAAAAACCCCTGCAGCTAGCATATAGAACATTTCCCCCTAAATTTGGTGACAACACTAGGATTTCTACTCTCATCTTTTTTTTTAAACTTTGTTCTGGAGGCCCTAGCCGATGTAGTAAGATAAGAAAGGGGAATAAAAGACATACATATTAGAATGGAAAAATAAAAATCTTTCTAAAGATGCCAGGATTGCTTACCTTAAAAAAACAAAAACAAAAGCAAAAACCTCTAAGGGATGTACCATAAATAAAAAGGACTGAAACTAGTATTTGGCAGGATGGCAACATACAGGGTCAATGTAGAAAGCCAATTGTATTTACATATGCTAGCAAGAAACAATTGGAAAATGAAATTTAAGAAATGACATTCCACATACAGTAGCATAAGAAACATAAAATACTTAGGAACAAACTCAAAAAACATAAAGTATTATATACGAAGATTCCTATCATTTCTGAGAGAAAGAAGACCTAAATTAATAGAGAATTATACTGTGTTCATGGAAAAAGACCGTGAAATTTAAGATGCTAACTTTTCCTGGAAATTAAATCTGTAGATTCAATGAAATTCCAGTCAAAATCTCAAAAACTTTCAGGTAGATTTTGACAAGTGGATTTTAACATGTATATGGAAATGAAAGATGGAGAATAGTCAAAGTAATCTTGAAAAAATTGTGCAGTTAGTAGACTCACACTACCTAATTTCAAGACCAGTGGAACACATCAGAGTCCAGAAAACATTCATGTATGCAGTTAATTGATTTTTGATAAATTAAGGCAATTCACTGGGGAAGATGCCAAGGGACTGAATGAAGATGTATAGAGAAAAATGTGAAACTTGACCACTATATTAGACTAACAAAATTTTATCTTAAAATGGATCATAGATCTAAATACAAAAGGTAGAACTACAGAAATCGTAGAAGAAAATGTAGGTATTCAACTTAATCTGCATTTATATTAATCTTCACAAAGTTGGTGTTGATTAATATTTCTTAGATGTGACTCGGAGTACATTAGCCATAAAAGAAAAATTGATAAATTGGATTTCATCAACGTTAAACACTTTTGCTCATGAAAAGACAATAGATGAAAAGGCACATTATAGCCTGGAGCAAAATATCTGTATTATCTGGAGCAATAGATGTATTTGACAAAGGATATATATCCATAATGTATAAAGAACTTCAAAAACTCAGTAATAAAACACCTTGATAAAAAATTGACAGAAGGCTTGAAGTGAAACTTCACTAAAGAAAATATATATATGGCAAATAAGTACATGCAAATGTGCTAAACATGATTAGCCATTAGAGAAATGCAAATGAAAACAACAGTGAGATACGACCTCATGCCCTTTAAAATCACAAATACTAAAGAGATGGCCCATACCAAGTGTTGGCAAGCACGTGGAGATATTGGACTGCTCTGTATTATTTATGGGAGTATAGGATAGAACAGCTGTTTTGAAAAACTTTTTGGTAGTTCCTAATAAGATTGAGCATGTAACTACTTTATGACCCAGGAATTACACTTCTAGGTACTCATCCAAGGGAAATGAAAACATGTGTCTGTAAGAGAATAATTTTGCAGAAAGGTTATAGGTGAAAATTTAAAATGACCAAAACGTCCATTTGGTTCATAAATAACCAGATTGTTATATAGTCAAACAGTGGACTGCTACTTGCTAAGAAAAACATTGGATGCATCTTAAAAACATTTTATTGAGTAGCCAGAAACAAAATAGTACCTACTGTAGGTTCACCTTTATGTGAAGTTCAAGAACAGACCTATCTCATCTATGGGATAGAAGTCAGAACAGTGTGTATGAAGGGTATCTTGATTGTGGTATTAGATATATGGGAGTGTGCATTTGCCAACACTTTTCAAATGTGCATTTTAATGTATGCAAATTTTAGCTTGATAAAATACATTATGAAGCACAGTATAAGACAGAGTTTTGGTAGTAAACAGCACAACCAAATTAAGATTATTCGAAGAGATTTTAATAAAGGGATTTTTACAAAGTGTGTGCAGGGCTACAAAAACCACCAAAGGATAGTGTAGTACCCCAGGGCTGCAGTGCGGATCATTACTACCTATAAGCAGTAACCCAGGAGAAAGGGCATGAGAGCTGTTTGGGTGAGGGACACAGCCAGTCTGAAGTGACTGTATGTGGAGGAAATCAGAGGAATAATATTTCTAACTCAGTATCCTTTCTGCCCTCTCATCTGCCAGTGCTTGCCAGCCCAGCCAAGCCAATCCAAACCAAAAGCCAGAGTGCAAGGGAGCATGTTGAAGCAGTCCCTATAGATTAGTTTCCTGGGGTTCAGAGCAAAATAAAGAGTAGATATGGATGGGCAAACAGAAATTATCCTGTATCCTGTATGGGTACAGATGGAGAGAGAGAGGCGTTGAAATTAGAATGGTTTCACTCATTTGTCCAAAAATCTAAAAGAAGAATTGACTGCTAGGAAATTAGGATGTTTGGTGGGGATAATTGTGGGATTTGGAGGACATATCCTCTGTTTGTGTACAAAGACTAACAACTGCCTTAGCTCTAGGTGTAGTCTGGTAGATGGGGCAAGTAAAGTATTGTCTACTGATCAAGAATTTGGATATTCTGAAAGCTGTATTTGAAACATTCTACCAACATGAGTAGAAATTATCCTGGAGAAAACGTGGTTGTGAAGATTCATAATGGCTTTTATCTTTATAGCCTTAAAATAAATATCTTAGATATATTTTAGTAGTATTTGTGATCACAGAACGTTTCTGCTGGGGGACTTGGCAACGATAAATTCAGTTTTTCAATTGTATCTAATTCAGAAAATATTGCAAAATATTTTTGCAACCTGAAGTACTTTGTCAAACAGTCTAGATTTGTGAAATATAGATGCTTTATTGTCATATATTCTTTTATTTATTACAAGGTACCTCGTTCGCAATGATAGAATCTCCTTTCTGCATCCTTCACTCTGAGCAGCTAATGCTGTTTATGGAAGTCCTCACAAAACGTACAGATGCCCCCCCTTTTTTTCCTTTTACAATTCTATCTTTTTTGGTATGTCATTTGTATCATGGCACATACGACTTACTGTGAAGCTGTGGCGAATAATAGGACAGGATTCAAAGACAGATGCCCATTAAAGTGAAAGAATTGCCTGGAAAATATCGTATTGTTGATAGTCGCCTCACCATGTAAATGTTTTCTGCCAGACACAGGAAGCTCTGGTGCAGTAATTATCCAACTGTGTAACCGATTTTCCAAGTGTTATTCTATTTTCTCTAAGGATTATAATGTAGTTCTGTAACTATTTGATTCTGAAATAATAGTGATAATTAACAACTGTAGATCATTTTACAATGTTCTTAACATACATTTTAATTGGTCCTCATAGAAACATTATTAGATTATTTTTACGTAGACATTGTCATATACATTTTCCCCAAGGAAACCAGAGTTAGTGGAGGATTTTTTATACAAGGTCAAAAAGATAGTCATAGAATTGTGCCTGTCTGACTCTGTTATGTTACATTATTTCTTGATCAGTAGACTACAGTCTTTTCTCTTTGGAGAAGTGCCTTTATGTTTTCTTGAGTCTTTGATATCTCTAGGGCTGAGTGACAGGAAATCAACCAGGGTCTAGGATGATGGAGAATAGTATTTAAGAGGAATTTGCTTCCAGTTGTGGTCCCACCTACTAGGAGAACCATATAGAAAGTGACTTGACCATTTTATCATTGACCTGAAATGCAGGGGGTATGCCACAACTAACACCCAGTGCAGCAAAAATAAATAGATAGAAACTTGCACACAGTTGTTTATAGCAGCTTCATTTGTGATTGCCAAAACTTGGAAGCAATCCAGATACCCTTGAGTAGGTGAATCGATAAATCCACCATGATACATCAGACGATGGGGTCTTATTCAGAGCTAAAAAGAAATGAGCTCATATTATGTGATTCCAACTATATGATGTTCTGGAAAAGGCAAAAGTATAGAGACAGTAAATAGATCATTAGTTACTGGTGCAGAAGCAGTGTGGGGAGGGATGAATAGGCAGAGCACAGAGGATTTTAAGTCACTGAAATTACTCTGTATGATATGATAATGATGGACACATGTCATTATGCATTTGTCCAAACCCATAGAACGTATAAAATCAAGAGTGAATTGTAACGTAAACTATGAACCTTGTGTGATTGATATGTCAATGTAGGTTCATCCTTGGTAAAAATGTACCATTTGGCTAGTGCTGTTGATAATGAGGAGAAAATGGATATGTGTGGGGTGTATATGGGAAGTCTCTGTACCACCCTCTTAATTTTGTTTTAAACATAAAGCTGTTCTTAAAAAATCTTTAAAATAAAAAATTAAGAACTAACAGTAAAAATTTTTAATATAAAATTTATAATTTTATAAACATGATATTTTGGAGTAAATTTAATTAAGAAATTAAAAACCTTTAAGGGCAATATATTAAACCTTTATGGAGTGAAATTAAAGAAGGTCTAAGTAAATGGAGATAAATAATGCTTATTGTGAAGACATAGTGTTAAGATGTCAGTGTTCTCCAAATTAATCTCTAGGCAGTGTGGTCACGATAAAACTTCCACATTGTTTTTGAAAGCCTAATTGTAAAATTTATATTGAAATTCAAAGGTCCACCAACACACTCTTAAAGAAGAAAAACAAGGTAAGAGGATTTGTTCTGTTAGATGTCAGATTTATTAAACACCTATAATAATTTAGACAATGTGGCATATGCTCAGAGATAAATCAATGGAATAGGATAGACCAGAAGAATACCCATGCATATATGCACCTATGAATTTTAATTGCAGAACCATGAGAAAAGATGTTCATTTCAATGAATTGAGCTGGAATGGTTAGATATCCATTTGCAAAAATATGAAATTATATGCGCAGTTCACTCAGTATGCAAGTATCGAATCAACTTAAGTTATATACCTAAATGTCAAAGGCAGAAATATAAAGCTTTTAGAAGAAAATAAACAATGATATTCATGACTGTTGAGTAGTTTCTTAAATAGGAATCAAGAATAAAGAAAAATACAAAAGAAAATGTCCACATTAAAAAGAAGTTGCATTTATCAAAACATGCCACATAGATTAAAATGAAACACACACACACACACACACACACACACACACACACACATATCCGGAATATGTAAAGAAAATGTATGATTCAGTAAGAAAAAGACAATCCAATCAAAAAATGACTAAACATTTTGAGTGGGCACACTATAAGCAAGGAAAGCTGAAACGGTAACAAACACAGGAATAGGTTCTTCCCATCATTAATAAGCAGAGAAAGTGGAATTAAATCACTAATTTTCCATTGGGTTAACAAAAGTTAAAGTCATCCAGGTTATGGAGCAAAAGGAAATTTAACACGCTGTTGTTAAGATGAGAAATCGCTCCAACCACTTTGGAAGATTATTTAGCATTGTCTACTAAAATTCAAGGTACACATACACTATGACCAGAAGTTCCACTCCTAGTTATAGGTCTTAGATAATCTAATACATCTATGTGTCAGGATATATGTATAAGAATGTTTATATCAGTGTTATTTTTAGAAGTTGCAAGCATGAAAATAACCTAAAGATACACAGACAGTAGAACGGACTGGGTGTATTCTATAATTGGAGTACTGTACGGCAACAAAGATAAATGACCTAGCATGGTGGATCGTAACACGCTTAACAGACACTTCGGGTATTTATAGTATAATTCTACTAATTTCATTTATATAAAGTTCAAAATCAAACTAAACCGTACATATTTTTAAGGGATGCACACATTTTAAGATATGGATGGGATATACATGTTAAGTGTCTGGGTCCTGTCAATATTTTCTCTCTTAACTCAGGTGTCCTCTTTATAATTATTATATTGTATATATATTTATGTTTTTTTCTGTATGTGGTCATGTTCCATGATTTTAACAATTAGACTTCTTTAAAACCATTAAATGATTTGAGAGGTTATTCTCTTACCTTTTATTCCAAGTCATACATAAGCATTTGCTCACAGAAACAGACTCGATAAGGTCAGATAAAAGTCAGGTTAACATATTTAAAAAACAAGTACAGTTTTGTGTTTCTCAGTTGTGACTGTTACAATAATCAAACCCACCAATTACCTCCTACAGTTAAATAAGTGCAAATCGTTTGACATCCAAGGTAACCAAAAGTAAGAGCGGTAGCTGAAATTACCAGTAATTTTGCAGAGGGTGCAAGTAATAAGGCTATCCAATAAACTTCATTTTCATAATTGTGTGTGTGTGTGTGTGTGTATCACAAGGAAGCCTTATTTTCAAGTTAGTGGCTTTAAAAAAAAATGTTAACATGAAATGTATCTGGGGCTTTGGATATGATTTGAAAGTAAAACATAACATATCTACCCCAAAGGAAAAATATGTGTGTGTAAACACACACACACACACACACACACACACACACCCCTGAAAATAGCGATTAGATTTTTTTGGCCCATAGAAAAGCAACCTTAATGCTCGCACTGGCACACTACCAGGAATTTAAGACTTTATGCAACTGTGATGATAACACTGACAATAGAACAGAAATTGTACTTCGTTGGGAAAAAGTTGTATTCAATTTAAAAATTTTGCACAGAGGTGTTTTAATGAGAATGAATGTACTGTCCAATATACAGGCTTACAAATCAGTTATTTAGGAATGGGCTGGTATCAGCGTCTGCCAAACCTCTTCTCAGGTTCAGAGTGAACTAATGGTAAATGAGAATGAAAGCCCATTAAATCTATTGCTGGACCTTGTCTTCCTAATTTACAAATGCAACCCTATATTTTTAAAAAACTTCCAGTGACATTACAGAGGAGAGATATATCTCCAGGAAAAATAAATAAATAAGGTTCTTTTGCAAATTCTCTCATGACCACAGTAAGGAAGGCCAGAGAGAGAATGATAGCAGCCTACAGCTATAATATAGAAAATTAGTTTTAGCAAAAAGCGGAACTAGGCATTGCTACCTTAGCCATTGAGAGTTAGTAGCACGCTGGTATATAACCTGGGTAAAAAGGAATTTCGGTTCCTGATGTGTGTGATCTCTCCTCATGGTCCCTCAGAAGAAAGTTGACCTTTCCTAATTCCTGGTAGTAGGGAAAATGCCTCTGGGGTTGCACACTCTGAAAAGATTGATGGCATTTTAAAAGAACTGAATATTTTAAGGCATGAGCACTTTATGTAATTGAGGCAATCTTTAATTTCAAAACAGTCACCTGCTTGCTAAAAATAGGGGCTCCCAACAAGAGAGCGTGGCATCAAATATAATTTCTATTGGTGTATTTTTAGTACACTGTATGATAAGTTGACTAATGGTGAACTTTAAAGGTGTATTTTAATGATGGGAAAATTTCAAGAGTCTGAGAAGAATGCAAGCATTATGCTATTAGGTAGGCAAAATCCAAGTATAGCTCACCCCAGAAGAAGCTTTTGAAGGATTTCATTCAACATATCTTACCTTTTATTGAACAAAGTGTTACTGGTTTCATTATTTCTATATCTGGAATTGGGAATCCACATTAAAGAGAAAGCAGTGGAGAAAGAGAAGCTGTCAATTTTCTATATTTAGCTCTAGTTACCTACTACAAGTTCAATAACATCTTTCCAAAAAGATATTTTAGTGGCATTTGCAAAATTGCTTAAGGTAATTAATTCAAGTTCAAATGAGAAAATGAACCCATCAGGGGACATTATTTCTCAGGGAAGAGTTCCTTCAGAGTACATCCTGTCTGAGAGCAGATATTTCGGGATTGCACTTGATTGGATACTCTTAGAAATATAAAGTAACACATGTTTATGCATATATTTATATAAACTATCCTTCTCTCATTTGCCGAAGAAGTTTCTTCTTTCCATCTACCTCCTGATTATACCACTTGAACTTAGTATTACAATTACCTAATTGCATTAAATATTATACTTATCGATGAAATATACACCGTGTTTCTATTAAAAACAAGGTGGATATCTTGGAAAGACACTAATGGTGAATCTTTTAAAAACATGACAAATCAGCTGTGAGAGGAGTAAAGTATAAAACATTGGGAAAAATTACAAAACCATTGAAGTATTCTCTCCAGCTTGCTACATAATTCTCTAGGTTTTCTTTAAAGAAGCAGAAACTGAAAATGGTAGTCTTTTTGCGTTATGGCTGAGATGTATGCAACAAGGCATGAGACTTGATGCCATTTCCAGAAGAGCCCTTAGCCTACATCAAATGTTTGGCAAATTAATAAGCATTTATATGTTTTATTTTTTCAGTGTTTGACATACGTACATATCAATTTTTAAAAAAACAGTGCTGTTTCAACCAACTTTCAATTAACCAAATAACTACTGGTCACAGTTGGAATAAAGGACAGGTAAAGAAGTAAAACTTTGCATCTCTTTCTCTCACCCATTCACCACTGAGTTATTTTCAGTTCATTTGTATAATGAAGTAGAATTTGTTGGAATATAATTTTAGCAGGAAAATGGGTTCAGAAAGACCATGTGACAGAGTAGATGTATAGTGAAGCCAGTTTAGAAGAGGGATAAAGTATACAAGAGGGCAAAAACATTCCTCTTGGTGTCTGGTAATCAAACTTAGCACCTAGTAAACACAAAAATACGCATAGAATTATGCTAAGAAATATATTTAAATTTCTCTCACCAAGGACCTGAAGAGAAAAAGTAATAGACAGTTCTGTCTTTGATTTGCTACATAAGCTTTGTCACATCTCTTTCTTTTCCTAGACATAATTTTTGAGATCTTTTCTCACGTTCAAGAGATATAGAAGTAGCACATACAAATATAATAGCACACATAACAGCAGCACTGAATTATGCATGAATGGGCAAACTGATAACTTATTTGTCAAGACCAAGTAGTTTTGGGAGGTGAAGAGACCAGACAGAAAGCAAAATGTCTTTTGATCAATCCAGGAAGGCTCCATAATGAAGATGGAACTTATTGTATAATTTTTTCTTTTTCTTTTTTTTTTTTTTTGCGGTACGCGGGCCTCTCACTGTTGCGGCCTCTCCCGCTGCGGAGCACAGGCTCCGGACCCGCAGGCTCAGCGGCCATGGCTCACGGGCCCAGCCGCTCCGCGGCATGTGGGGTCTTCCCGGACCGGGGCACAAACCCGTGTCCCCTGCATCGGCAGGTGGACTCTCAACCAACCACTGCGCCACCAGGGAAGCCCTTATTGTACAATTTAAAGTGGGAATAACCAGTCTGGGTAAGAGAAGAGAGGTACAGTACAGTTTCATATTCAGTTAGGAAGCAGCATTTTTATTTGTTTTAAATGAAGACAAACCACTATACTTTTTTGTTCCCTCTCAGCAAAGTCAGGAAAAAGTGCCTAAAGATTCACAGAAAATTTGGATCATTAAACAAGCAAAGAATATGTTTTCATGGAATGCTCCTTTAAAAACTTAAACACAGTGGAAATCTATAAGGAAAAACTGATATAAGAAGATTCTAAAAGTAGAGGAAAAAAAAGATTTCTACTTGTACTTCCAGATACTTCTAAAATGTGACCAATTACCAATCATGAAACAGAATGTAAAATAGTCACTTTAGGTAGAACCTTTTCTTTACTTAGAAATGAAATGAGTTTAAGACGTGTCTAGTGTGGATATTCCATGAATGACAGTGTTTGGCTTCTTCAACATCTTTAATATTTGTGAGTTTCTAATGCAGTGGGCCCTTCGAAGTAGGCTGATTCTGGGATAAAAATAATCATATTTCTGCTTTTGTAGTTTACCACTGAATTCATTTTTTTTTTTTTTTACATCTTTATTGGAGTATAATTGCTTTACATGGTGTGTTAGTTTCTGCTTTATAACAAAGTGAATCAGTTATACATATACATATGTTCCCATATCTCCTCCCTCTTGCGTCTCCCTCCCTCCCACCCATCCTGGTGGTCACAAAGCACCCAGCTGATCTCCCTGTGCTATGCGGCTGCTTCCCACTAGCTATCTACCTTACGTTTGGTAGTGTATATATGTCCATGCGTCTCTCTCGCTTTGTCACAGCTTACTCTTCCCCCTCCCCATATCCTCAAGTCCATTCTCTAGTAGGTCTGTGTCTTTATTCCTGTCTTACCCCTAGGTTCTTCATGACATTTTTTTTCTTAAATTCCATATATATGTGTTAGCATACGGTATTTGTCTCTTTCTTTCTGACTTACTTCACTCTGTATGACAGACTCTAGGTCTATCCACCTCATTACAAATAGCTCAATTTCGTTTCCTTTTATGGCTGAGTATTATTCCATTGTATATATGTGCCACATCTTCTTTATGCATTCATCTGATGATGGACACTTAGGTTGTTTCCATCTCCGGGCTATTGTAAATAGAGCTGCAATGAACATTTTGGTACATGACTCTTTGAATTATGGTTTTCTCAGGGTATATGCCCAGTAGTGAGATTGCTGGGTCATACGGTAGTTCTATGTGTAGTTTTTTAAGGAACCTCCATACTGTTCTCCATAGTGGCTGTACCAATTCACATTCCCACCAGCAGTGCAAGAGAGTTCCCTTTTCTCCACACCCTCTCCAGCATTTATTGTTTCTAGATTTTTTGATGATGGCCATTCTGACCAGTGTGAGATGATATCTCATTGTAATTTTGATTTGCATTTCTCTAATGATTAATGATGTTGAGCATTCTTTCATGTGTTTGTTGGCAGTCTGTATATCTTCTTTGGAGAAATGTCTATTTAGTTCTTCTGCCCATTTTTGGATTGGGTTGTTTGTTTATTTGTTATTGAGCTGCATGAGCTGCTTATAAGTTTTGGAGATTAATCTTTTGTCAGTTGCTTCATTTGCAAATATTTTCTCCCATTCTGAGGGTTGTCTTTTGGTCTTGTTTATGGTTTCCTTTGCTGTGCAAAAGCTTTGAAGTTTCATTAGGTCCCATTGGTTTATTTTTGTTTTTATTTCCATTTCTCTAGGAGGTGGGTCAAAAAGGATCTCGCTGTGATTTATGTCATACAGTATTCTGCCTATGTTTTCCTCTAAGAGTTTGATAGTTCCTGGCCTTACATTTAGGTCTTTAATCCATTTTGAGCTTATTTTTGTGTATGGTGTTAGGGAGTGATCTAATCTCATACTTTTACATGTACCTGTCCAGTTTTCCCAGCACCACTTATTGAAGAGGCTGCCCTTTCTCCACTGTACATTCCTGCCTCCTTTATCAAAGATAAGGTGACCATATGTGCGTGGGTTTATCTCTGGGCTTTCTATCCTGTTCCATTGATCTATCTTTCTGTTTTTGTGCCAGTACCATACGGTCTTGATTACTGTAGCTTTGTAGTATAGTCTGAAGTCAGGGAGCCTGATTCCTCCAGCTCCGTTTTTCGTTCTCAAGATTGCTTTGGCTATTCGGGGTCTTTTGTGTTTCCATACAAATTGTGAAATTTTTTGTTCTAGTTCTGTGAAAAATGCCAGTGGTAGTTTGATAGGGATTGCATTGAACCTGTAGATTGCTTTGGGTAGTAGAGTCATTTTCACAACGTTGATTCTTCCAACCCAAGAACATGGTATATCTCTCCATCTATTTGTATCATCTTTTACCACTGAATTCTTATTTTCCAATAAACTTGTCTATATTGCTGTGTTTAACGGAAACATATTGCTGTGACCACACAGGTATGCATCCACCAGTTATTCAAACCCACTCAGTTATGTAATTCCCCAAACACAGCATGATTTCATCTAGAACAAGAAAATCAGAAGTAGAATTAAGGGCCCCCAAAGACAGTCCTACTTGTATATTTTAGTATCAATCTTAATGTCACTGGTGTGCACATGTCTGCATAAAAAATGATCAGCAAGACACAGATGATAGTTGATAAATTTCAAACAATATTGGGTGCAAAATGTAGTATAATAAAGGAATTTGGACAGTCCCTTTAAATCTATTATTATTGGATTTGGTTGAATGTTGACATTTATCACTAGTTTCAGAATATTGGTGTGATTTTTGTCCCTATCATCTATTACCTAACACATGCTCATACCTATACAAAAAACAGCCAACTTATTTAAATCATACGTCATCTTTTCATTGCATTATCTAAGAGAATAAAGTTGTTTAAGTGGCAAAATTATCTCGGTTCTATGAGCCTCTACCATATCAGAGAAGATGTGGGAAGCTACATGATGTTGTGGAAAGATTCCCAGGATTATAGCCAATCAAATTGGGTCTGAATGTCAAAGCTGTATCTATTCAATGTGGAAAATTACATCTCTTTTCTGACAGTGACTTCCCTTTATAAAGATATGTTTATGATTAAAATGTATTACTACTTGAGAAAGGATAAGCTGTTGTGGCAGGATAATTGACTGAAATATTTATTTTCATCCTGATACTACGTAAGATTGGGGGGAAAATGGGAGTTGCCTTGCCTTGCGTATCCCTAACACTTTTGTGTTAAGAATCTGGACTTCTTGTGTCTTTGGAGGACCTTGATTTCCTTTTCTGTTGCTGAGCCAAAACCAAATTGTGCTAAATGTAGTGTGGTATCCTGGATTGGGTCCTGGAACAGAGAAAGGAAGTTAGTGGAAAAATTGGTGAAATCTGAATGACGTATGGAGTTTACTTAATAAAATTAAATGTTGGCTTCTTAATTTTTGACAGATGTACTAAGGTAAATATATTAACATTAGGGGAATCTGGATTAGAGGTGTACAGAAACTATTATTTTCAAAACTTTACTGTTAATCTATAATTATTTCAAAACTATAAATATTTAATATTTTTAATATTAAAACATGTAAATTACCAGAAGAAAAAGCCCTCCCAGGGCTTTTGTTAGGGGAATATAAGGGATGAATGGAACCATGCACAGGAGTGAGGGTCAGAACAGTTTCTGCCTTTGAGGAAAAAGAGATTGGGTTCTATAAGTGCTGGAGACCTGCAGCCCACTACCATGCAGCATCGCGGTAGTTGACAGCACCTCTGATTCGTAGGTGTGCTGGGGGAATTGAATACCAGTAACTAGTAGTGTGGCCTTGGGATTCGTGGAGAAAGAACCCTGTACTCACTCTTAGCCTGGAGGGTTTGAAGTTCCCAAAAGACTTTGACAGTATGAACTTCAGCAGTTTATGTGACATGTTAAAGATTAGAGACCCTTTCCCAGAGTTTTGTGCATCAGGTACTCCTCCCTATTCTTGAATGCCCCGGAGAGGCCCCGCAAAACAAGATTGCTTTTATCACCATTCTGGCAAAGGAAAGTCATCTGAGATTTTCTTGCCTCTCCACCAAGTGTGGTGGAATATATGCAAACCTATTACAGTAAAAGTCAGGAAATATAAATAAGAATCATTATTTGAGCAGGGGGAGGATTTCTGCTTTGAAGAACCCTCCGTCTAGCACACAGCCAACCGCAGGATGAAAGCACTTCTCATGGCAATGCAAAGGCTGATCAAAGGTAAATATTGGCACTTGCAGACTGAACAATGGAAGTTATGTTACACAATACAGGATAGGAAGTAAGACATGTTCTAAGCATAGAAAATTGAGTGGGATTAAAATTATTTTATTGGATACATTATTTTCCAACTGAATTCGGTATGTAGGAATATAATGAGTCTTAGTGAACTAATTTGTCAATTGGTAAAATTTCAGTTTTTATATATGATATGGCAATGAACGTGAGTGCAAAAGACTTCAACCTGATTTTGTTACAGTCATTTAAAAGAAGAAAATCAGCCTGTTTTAATGATTTTAATGTAGGTAAATCAATATCTAAGTGACAAACTTATTCTAAAATATACCGAACATACAACAGCTGGATGTTAAATGAATCTTTCTAAATAAAATAATAAATTGGCTGCCGCCCGGAACATAAACTTTTATTGTATGAAACGTTTTTATTTCGTAGTGTAAAATTGGCAACTTTGATGATTCATTGTTCATGGGACAGCTTGAGATCACTGCTAAAATGTCGATTATTTTGTTTTAATCGTCTAAGCTTTCTAAACCACTACAGATGTTTTATTCTGAGTGTAATGGGAGGGCGAAAAAGAACCTAAATGAATTTTTAAAGAACTGAAGCTCCATTTGCATCATCTTCCAGAAATTGAGAATAATTTGTGAAAAAGTAGTTCATCTCAGTTGCATGTGTTTGATTAATTTAAATATTTTTAATCTCATCAGTTTCATAGAGCTGCTATACTTGGAGAGATAGTAAGAGAAGTGAACTGTTATTAAGTGGTTACTGGATGAAGAAATGTATTTAAATCAGTTTCTGAGGATATTCTATATGTCAGGTTGATGGCAAATAAATTATAGTACAGCTCTGTGGAGGTAGTCACAATGCACTCTAATTTGAAAGAGGTAAGGAGTGTAATTACAAACACAGAGTGCAAGATATGGAAATAAAGATTGAGTTTTGAGGAAATTTCCCCAATATAGCTCCCTACTCTTTATGAGTTTGCAGATGTAGATATTCTTCATTTTTAGTTTCTTGAATGATTTGCAGATTTGCATTTTTCAATTAACAGGCACTTATGTGGATTTAAATATTACACTCATTTAGTCTTCATAACAATGCTGTGACAGGTAATTTTCTGTTGTGGTGTAACAAATTACTATAAACTTAGTGGCTTAAAATAAATCAAATTCAGTATCACACAGTTTCCATAGGTCAGGAGTCTAGACACAGGTTATAGGGTTCTCTCCTCAGGGTCTTGAGCCTTTAGGGCTAAGATCCCCTTTTTCTTGGTGGCTGTTGACTGGGGACAGCTGTCAGTTCCCAGAGACTTTTCTCAGGTTCTTACCACGTGGCCTGTCTATAGGCAATCCCCATCAAGGTTGTTTGCTTCTCCAAAGTCAGCAGGAAAATCTCTCTCAATTCAAATTTCTATCCTCAGTCTGCTCAGGCAGAGTCTTATATAGCTTAATTACTGGAGTTACTATCCCATTGTATTTACATGTCCCACTCACTGAGGCATGAAAATGTCTGGTAAAATGCTTGAAGTTATAGCTAGCAAGTAGCAAGGCCAAAATTTGAACGTGGGAGTTGTACTATCAGTGTCTGTGTGGTAAACTCTACACTATCCTACTTGTTTTCTAACTTTCCTACTAGAAAGCTCTTTGGATACACTCTTCCAAGGCACTATTTCTAATTAGATAACATAATAATGAAATGAAGCTACACTGTAGAAAGTATTATTAGGATAGTGTCATTATTTTTATAATTTAGAATACAGAAATAACAACCATCCAACCTCCAGGAATAACTATATCTACCTTTCCATATGCAAGGCATAGGATATGCATGCTATCTGCCAGTTCACGTAGGCATCAGAGAAAACATAATGTTCATTAATTCCATCCCTCTATTACGGGAGGTAAAACAGTAAATACATGTTCTAAAGCACTTAGACTGGGTAGCCAAAATTCATTTGAGTGTAGCAAAAACATGCTGGAGACTAGTAGGCAAGGGTCTCTATTCTGCCAGGGATGGAAAAATGCCAGCTTCTGATGCATGAGGAAATAATTTATATGGTATAAAGCACTATCTTTTTAAAAAAGTGCAACAATATATGCTTTTAAAAATTTATTTAATAAACAGTTGCTCGGGACTTCCCTGGTGGTCCAGTGGTTAAGACTCCGCCTCCCAATGCAGGGAGTGCGGGTTCGATCCCTGGTTGGGGAGCTAAGATTCCACATGCCTGGCCGCCAAAAAAACCAAAACATATAACAGAAGGAACGTTGTAACAAATTCAATAAGGACTTAAGAAAAACCCCCACAATTGCTCAACATCTATTATAAATCAGATATTCTTATATTCACTGTGTATTTATAAATCAGTAACAAAATATCCTCTCCTTAAGGAGTTCACTGTCTAGCAGAAAATACTGAGACTAGGATAAATGATTATCATGCATTCTGGCTTTTGTTTTGATAAAGGTATACATAGCAGTAACACCATACTGGAAATAGGAATTTTTCAGCTGTAGCTTAATGAGACAGAGGACTTCGTAGATGGATACTGAAGCTGAATATCTAAAGGTGAAGAGTTCCAGCATGACGGAACTGGGGGCATTTCAGGCAGAAGAAACACATGTAATTTGACAAAAGCATGTGAGAAGGTGGAGGGTTAGATGATTTGCAAAAAGACTGGATTTGTAAAAGGAGTATAGGGGATACATTGGGAATGACAATTTAGACTAAGATGGTCAGAGTGAACCAGACCATTAATGGCTCTGTAGACCACACTCTTACATTGGTACTTGAAGATGATTTTAATTTCTTAGAAACAGATGGTTTAGTGATGTGTTTTTCATTTGAATTAGCACATATGCTAATTTTTGCTGCTTCTGGATGGCTATTTGAGTGAAAATAATTAAAAAACTTATTTCTCAGCTGAGTTAAGTATATGACTGCTACTGTAGAATCCACACAATTATCATCATAGACTTCATGATCGCAGAGATCTTTTATTTCCTGATGTATCTCAAGTTCGTGGAATAATGAGAAAATCATAGTGATGTCTCAGTAATTGTTGAATGATTGTGGGTATTCTCAATAACCTGTAAAAAGTAGTTAAACCTGGGTGATTTTTGTCTTCTTTATATACTACAGTATTTTCTAAATCTTCTAAAATCACATGTGTAGCTTTCTGTGAGAAAAAAGATTGTAAAACAATATAAGTATTTTAATGCACCAATATGATCATATTCTACTTTTTATATTCCTCCAGTTTTCTATAATGGAGATATATTACTTTTACAGTGAAAAATATTTAAATGTGATCATTGTAATTTTCTTACAGAGAATCTAAATGGTGCTTACAGAATACTTTTTTTTCTTATGATTAAAATATCAAGTTTCACTTGAGGGATATTGCATAGAGTAGTATAAAGAGTACCCATGGGGAGTCATATGAATTAGTTGCTTGTAGCTTTGACATTACCCATCATGTGACTTTGGACAAGTGCCTTCACTTTTTGTGTAAACATAAATGACTAGAAGAGTTAGCAATCCTGGCTGTAAATTGGGATCCCCTAAAGAGTCTTAAAAAGTAATGATACTCCATCCCTAGTCCAAAGATTCTGATTTAATTGGGCCTGAATTGGGCTTGGGCATCAGTACAGAGAGAGAGAGAGAGAGAGAGACTTTCCAGATAATTCTGTGTACAGGCAGACTTGAGAAACATGTGGCTAGAATTTATCTTAGTGTTCCTTAAGATCCGATATGCTATATATAATCTACTTGACTAGACCAATTAAACCACAAAAAGAGGCATAGTGTTTCATCTGTTTTCTATATTTTTGGCTTATAAGTTTCTACATCGTGTGGAATTTTCCTAAATACTCCCTAAATTAATCATGCTGCATATCTCGGTATGTTATATTGTTATCCTAGGTGGTTATTAAAGGGGCAGGATTTTGTTACTCATATTCCTGAGATTCTCTTCAGTTGTTCAGATACACCTGAAGTTTTCTGGCTCTCCAACAGGCATATCCTTTAATGGCTTAAAGTGCTCTCTGCTATAACACAGGGTTTCCGTACATTGAGACTCTGCAGGCTAACCATAGGGTTGATTGAGATTGAGTTGGGGCTCATGTTTTCGAATTAACTTGAACAATTGTGGATGACAGGGGAGAGGAGGGGGAGGCTGTTCTAGAAGAAAATAAAACAATTCATTTATTAGGAAGACTTAGTCTCATCCAAATGGAGCCCTCTGAAAGCTTTAAGAGGATGACTCCTCATAAGGTTGAAAATAGTCGCTGATTTTCTAACAGGTGAGGTACAGTCTGGTTAGAGAGGTGCTCTAAGCAGGAGCGAATTATGAGCCTCATGCCTATCCAAACAACCTCATTTCATTTTCTGTAGGAAGATAAGCTGGGTGGAGGAGTAAGGTGGATAAAGCATTCGACTGTTCAAGTGCAGAGGTGAAGTAGAATCGGAAACGATAAACCCCTCACTTTCCATAAGCTCCCAGAATATAGGTCTATTAAACTCATATGACTATATTTTCAGTTCAATTTGATAAGCGTTTAGGGACTAGGCAGTAAGCTGAGCACCGGGATGACAAGGACATTTTAAAAGAGTTTACAATCTAGGGAAGAAGAAATACATACACGCAGTGTGAGAACAACAAAAATGTGCCAAATACTATTGTTAAATGGGGAAGTGGTAGAGGTTCCATCTTCCATAGGATGGAAGATACCATCCTATGTCAAGAAACACCTGAATCAATTAACAGCAGGGCTCCTAATATCTGTCTTTCTAAGGGTCACCAGGATAGTAGTGGAATGAAATCAAGGATCTTGTCTGTCTTCTTATCTTGTCTATTCCCACTGCGTAGAACAGTGCCAGGTAAAGAATTGGTACTCAGTAAATACCTATTTGATGAATAGGTGAATGAATTATTTTATATTAGCTTTTACCGTGGTTTTCAATAGCTGATCTCCTCTACCCAACAGTATTTATGAGGTGCGAATTCATTGTTATCTGTCATAATCCTTAATTTTTATTGTTGTATTATCTGCATACAATAAATGTACTAATTTTACCTGTATACTTTTAATGACTTTTCACAAATATATACAGTTGTGTAGCCACTACCAGAGTCATGATACAAAACATTTCCTTCAATCTACTAAGAACTCTTTTGCACTTCACAGTTAATCACCCCTCCCTGCCTCAGCCCCTGGCAAACACGGACCTGCTTTCTGTATTCTATTTTGCCTTTTCTCAAATTTCATATAAGTGGACTCGTATATTAAGAAATATTTTTGAGTTTTTTACTTAGCATAAAACTTTTGAGACTCATGCATGTTGTAAATATAACAAAGTCATTCTGTAGATGAACCACATTTTGTTTATCCAGTCACTAGTTGATAGGCTGTATTTTGCTTCCAGTTGGTTTCCACTACGAAAAGAGCTACTATGACTATTCAAGTCCAAGTCCTTGTGTGGCGCTATCTGTATAAATCATTTATCTTGAGTAAATAGCTCAGAATGGGATTGGTAGATCAGGTGGTAGTGTCTGCTTAACACTTTACAGAGAACACAAACTGATTTCCAAAGTGGCTCTATCATTTTGCATTTCCACAACATCACCCACACTTAGGGTTATCAGTTTTTATTATTATTAATTTTTTAATTTTAGCAGTTCTGATTGGTGTACAGTGGTAGGTAACACATTATGGTTCTAAGCTGCATTTACCTGATACCTAATAATGTTTTAATAAAATGTGCTTATTTAACCTTCTGAATATCTTCTTTGGTGAAATTTATGTTGAAATATGTTACCGTTTATCCATTTGAATGTCGGTGCTTCTTGCTGTTGAGCTGTAAGAGTCCTTTATTCTTCTGGATACAAATTCTTCATCGTGTATGTACTTTTTATGGAGGTAAAATTCATATAACATAAAATTCACTAATTAACCATTTTAAAGTTTACATTTTTTAAAACAATCAGATGGGTTTTTAAAAATTTTTTTTGGTTATTGAGTTGTATGAGTTCTTTCTATATTTTGGATATTAACTCCTTATTGGATATATTGTTTGCAAATATCTTCTCCCACTCAGTAGGTTGCCTTTTTGTTTTGTTGATGGTTTCCTTTGCTGTGCAGAAACTTTTTCGTTTGATGTAGTCCCATTTATTTTTGCTTTTGTTGGCCGTGCCTTTGGAGTTGTTGAATCACTGTTATACACATGAAACTGGTACAATGTGGTATGTATGTCAAATATATGTCAGTAAACAAACACACACAAAATAATGTGTGCAATTCAGTGGCTTTTGATCTATTCAAAATATTGTGCAACCATCACCACTGTCTAAATCTGGAACATTCTCACTGCCCCAAAGGTAGCACTGTACTCATTAAGCAGTCACTTCCCATTCTTTCTCTCACTAACACCTGGAAACCACCAATCTCATTTTTATTTCTATAAATTTACCTATTCTGAAAATTTCATATAAATAGAGTCATACAATATGTAGCCTTTTATGTCTGGATTCTTTCACTTAGCATAATGTCTTTAACGTTCATTCATTTGTAGCCTGTATCAGTACTTCATTCCTTTTTGTGCCTGAATAATATTCCATCATATGGATGATAATGCATTTTATTTATATGTTCATTAGTTGATGGATAGTTGGGTTATTTCTACATTTGGCTATTATAATTATAAACAATCAGATAGATTGTTTGCAAATATTTTCTCTCATTCCATGGGTCACCTTTTCATTTTGTTGATGGTTTCCCTTGCTGTACGGAAGCTTTTGAGTTTGATGAAGTATATATGTCTTTCTAGTTTGTATGTTTTTAGTATGTCTATCTTTTTTTTTTTTTTTTTTTTATGTCTATCTTTTTTAATGTCTTTCTACAATGTTTTATCATTTTCAGAGTACAAATCTTGCACCTACTTGGTGAAAGTTATAAGCATTTCTTCTTGTTTTAATTTCAGCTTTATTTAGATATAATTGACATATAAATATAAGCATATTTTCTTAAAACTATTGGAATTGTTTTCTAATTACATCTTCAGATAGTTCATTGCTATCTCATATAAACAGAACTGATTTTTTTTTCGTGTTGGTCTTGCATCTTGTGACTTTGCTGAATTAGTTTTTTTAGTTACAATAGTTTTTTGCTCTATAGAATGGTCTATATATAAGATCATGTCATCCATTGATACACTTTTACCACTTTATTTCCAGCTTAGAAATTTTATTTTTTATTATCTAAGTGCTCTGGCTGAAACTTTTAGTGCAATGGTGAATAGAGGTGGCCAAAGTGGGCATCCTTGTCTTATTCCAGATCACCATTAAATGCGATTTCAGGTATTGATTTTTCATAGATTCCTTTTATCAGGAGGAGTAAGTTTCCTTATATTTCTAGTTTGTTGAGTAGTTTTATCATTAGATGGTGTTGGACTTTTCAGATGCTTTTCACGCATCAATTTACATGATGAAGTGTCACTTTTTTTTCATTCATGCTATTATTGTAGGGTATTACCTTGCTTAATTTTTTGTGTTGTATTACCTTTGTGTTCCTGGATTAAGTCACTTGGTCATGGTGTGTAATCCTTAAGTATGTTGCTGGATCCAGTTTGCTAGTGTTTTGTCGGTAACTTTTTGTTTATGTTCATTAGGGATATCGCTTATGGTTTTCTTTTCTCATCATGTGTTTCTCTGGTTTTGGTAATATAATAATACTGCCCTCACAGAATGAGTTGACAAGTATTCCTTCCTCTTCTAATTTTTGGAAGAATTTTATAAGGTTTGCTATTAATTCTTCTTTAAATATTTGGTAGACTTCACCAGTAAAACCATCTGGTGTGGCATTTTCCTTTGTTGGGAGGTTTTTTATTACTGATTCAGTCTGTTTACTTGTTATATGTCTCCATATTTCTATTTCTTCTTTAGTCAATTTGATAGTTTTTATGTTTCTAGTAATTTGTGCATTTCATCTGGGTTATCTAATTTGTTCCTAGTAGTGTCTTATAACTCTTTCCATTTCTGTAAGGTTGATAATAATGTCTCCATTTATGATTTCTGATTTTACTAATTTTCATCTTATCTGTTTTTCTTCATGGTCAGTTCACGTAAAGATTTGTCAATTTTGGTGATCTTTTCAAAGAGCCAGCTTTGCTACCTTGATTTACCCTCTTGTTTATTTATTCTCTATTTGATTTATATCTACTCTTTTTTTAAAATTATTTCTTCTAGTGATTAGGGTTTAGTTTCAGCTTCTGGTAGGTTACTGATTTGGCATCTTTCTTCTTTTCTGTTAGAGGTGTTTATATCTATAAATTTAAGTGGGGTATTGAAATAGCCAACTATTATTGTTCAAATACCTATTCCTCCCTGGAATTCTGTCAGTTTTTGCTTCAAATATGTTGGGGCTTTGCTGTTAGGCACCTATATGTTTAAAATTGTTATACCTTCTTGATAGATTGACTGAGCCTTTTATCATTTTTTAATGACCTTCCTTTTTATTGTAATTATTATTGTCAGATAATAGTATTGCCACTCAAGCTCTTTTTGGTTGTTTCATGGAATATATTTTTTCATCCTTTCCCATTTAACCTATTTCTGTCTTTGGACATGAAGTGATTTTCTTGTAGTTGGATCAAGTTTGTTTGTTAGCTTTCTATACATTCTTTGAATCTCTAACTTTTAATTGTGTAGTTTAATCCATTTATATTTAATGTATTTACTGACAAGGAGGGACTTACTTCTGCAATTATGCTATTTATCTTCTATAAGTCTTATATTTTTTCACTCAGTTTCTTCACTAATCCCTTCTTTTGTGTTAAATGGATATTTTCTTCTTGTTTATGTTATATCTCAGATAGAAATGAAGAACATGTGGTTTGAAACTGTAAAAAAATCCATCTTATAAAGTGATAGAGAATATGGCTGAATTATATTCTACTCTTTTCTGGAAAGTAGAACTTGTAAGTGATCAACTTGGTTATTTAGCTGAGTAAATTTCAGTGCAAAAAAAAGGAGGAGCTAACAACTAATTCTTTTTTTTTATTGCCAGACACATCTCTTTCATTAGAGGTAACTGATGCCTGCAATTCCTGATTCTTCCTGGGGTGCTACAGCACAGATTGTTTTGTTTGTTGACCTTTTTTCTTGTAGATACTTAAATTTCTTTGGATTGCTAAGTCATTTTCCACTTGTCCATCTGCTTTCCATTGCTAAGTCATTTTCCACTTGTCCATCTGCTTTCCACATTCTAAAATTGTGTTGCATTTCTTGTAATCTGTTGTTTCTTCTCTTTCCTTTGACCTCACAGATTTACGGCTTTAAATATTTTACTGTCATTTTAGTGGGATTTTGGTTGAGAATAGAGGTTAATATGTGGATTAAATTAAACATGTTGAATGAAATAAATGCCTATGATTGACTCTGAGGCATCTTGGAAGCTTCTCATTCTGACATGATGAAAGTTCTTCCCTTGTTGAATAGCCCTTATATTGAACATTTGGCCTATACCTTTTTAAAAAATTTTATTTATTTTATTTTTGGCTGTGTTGGGTCTTCATTGCCACGTGCGGGCTTTCTCTAGTTGTGGCGATTGGGGGATACTCTTTTTTTTGTGTGTGTGGGGTACGCGGGCCTCTCACTGTTGTGGCCTCTCCCATTGTGGAGCACAAGCTCTGGACGTGCAGGCTCAGCGGCCATGGCTCACGGGCCCAGCTGCTCCGCGGCATGTGGGATCTTCCCAGACCGGGGCACGAACCCATGTCCCCTGCATCGGCAGGCGGACTCTCAACCACTGCGCCACCAGGGAAGCCCCCTGGGGGCTATTCTTCATTGTGGTATGCGGGCTTCTCATTGCAGTGGCTTCTCTTGTTGCTGAGCATGGGCTCTAGGTGCGCGGGCTTCAGTAGTTGCAGCACGCAGGCTCAGTAGTTGTGGCGCATGGGCTTAGTTGCTCGGCGGCATGTGGGATCTTCCCGGACCAGGGACACCAGGGTGTCCCCTGCATTGACAGGCAGATTCTTAACCACTGTGCCACCAGGGAAGCCCTGGCCTATACCTTTAAGGTAAAGCAAACTCATTTGCTTATTTCTAGTGCGTGAGTGAATTTGATCATTTGTATGCTTTCGAATAAAGTGAACGTGTTTTACTCTGCTATGCATAGATTCTTTCCCATCTTTACAATAACCATGTGAATTAAGAATTATTTTTCCTCTTTGAGCAACTTGTGAATCAGAGTACTTGTAAATTTTAGAAGAACATGTGACTTAGAAAATGGCAGATCTGGAATTCAAACATACCTCTTTTTCTTAAATGTACTTGTATCAACATTCCTCATTCTTGTTACTGTATCTGTTCCTGTACATTTGTGAGTTTATTATAATTTCTAAGAATCAAGTGTCTTTCATGTGTTTAGTCTTTGCTACTGTGACTAAATCCAATGGAGAATGATGATGAATCCTAGAGTGTGCTTGCCTTTTCAATCTCTATGACCTTTAGGATTGAAAAAAGAAATTACTGGTTTAAGTATGATTCCTGACTGATTTCTTGCCTCTAAATCCTATAGCACTTTACTACCTGGAAGGTCTGCAAAGAAGCTATGTAGGGGAGTGAAGTAGGAGGTGAGTGAGATGATATAATTTGGTTCAGAGATGACATAATTTCTCATTGTTCCCACGGTTTGAGGAGAAGGAACAAAGGAGAAGACACGTGGGAGTACAGAAAATGCAAGGTGGAGATATTAATGCTACAGTATAATCTTCCGTGGGCGTTTAGCCTGAGGACTAGAAGACTAAGGGGAGACATGCTAGTTGTCTTGAAATATTTGAAGAGTTGTCGTATGGAAGAGGGAGTAGACTTTTCCCTGTAGGCCCAGAGGCATAACTAGCATTAAGAGGTGAAAGTTACAGCAAAGAGAATTTTTTACTCGATATCAGGAAGAACTTTCTAATGTTGCACAGCATTGAAGTAGGCTGCTGCATGAAGTCACAGGAAGTGTTCCTTCCAGTGCTGAGTACCTATGAATCAAGGGTACTGTGGAAGAGACCTTAGCAGGGATGGAAGGAAGAAGCAGAATCTAATCTAATCTAGCCTCTTTCTCATAGTGTGTGCATTTCTTTCTGTCTTTGTCTCTCTCTGCTCTTTTTTTCTTTCTTTCCTTCTTCCCTCCCTCCCTCCCTTACTTCCCATACATCATCTGTCTGTCTATCATCTCACTTTCAAAGAGACAAGTTTGAGAGAAAGGAAGGTTAATAGTGAAAAAAATATTCAGTGTGTGTGTGAGTATATGGGTGTGTGTGTGTGGAGTGTATTTTAGGGTATTGGGTGTAGGTTCTGTTTATATCACCCCTCTTTATATTTATGAACAGAGTAGTGACAGGGATAATTCTGTGATATCATACGAAACTTGAGAAGCAGATTCCCATAGCAGGATCAACTTTTGTAGCAGACAGAAGAAAATTGCTATGGGAAGTGACATACAAATATGATTGAAACCTAAGTAGGATAGAAGCATTAGAATCGTGGATGTCAGAAAAACGCTAGTCTCTAGTAATTGCCTGTAATCTTGAGGAGATCTCTGCATTTCCAGAGTACATGTGAGAGGGATCAATAATGAAAATGGACTTGAGGACACAGGGTGGGGGAAGGGTAAGCTGGGACGAAGTGAGAGAGTGGCATGGACATATATACACTACCAAATGTAAAATAGATAGCTAGTGGGAAGCAGCCACGTAGCACAGGGAGATCAGCTCCGTGCTTTGTGACCACCTAGAGGGGTGGGATAAGGAGGGTGGGAGGGAGACGCAAGAGTGAGGAGATACGGGGATATATGTATATGTATAGCTGATTCACTTTGTTATAAAGCAGAAACTAACACACCATTGTAAAGCAATTATACTCCAATAAAGATGTTAAAAAATAAAATAAAAAATAATGAATTTCTTTTTTCACCAAAAAGACAGAGTGACCCAGCTGATGTATGGTTGTAGATAAAAGCATGTACATTTATATAGTTTATACCCTGATGCTTCACATAACATGTATCACAAGCTTTCCTTTCTCTTTGAATAATCATTGAAAATGTGACATTTTTTATGAGCACACAATAATATATCTTAAGAATAGACTACAGTGTGTTTATTGATTCATGTATTGAACATTTAGTTTCTTTCTATTTTTCTCTTGTATTAGTGCTACAATGAAGATGCACGTACAGAAATATTTGTCATTCATCTGCTAATTTCCATTAATTATATTCCTTATGCATTTAGTAGATTAAAGCATATTAAAAATTTAAATTCCCTTGATTCTTAGTGCCACATTACTTTCTGAAACATCTGTACCAATCTATAATTCTATTAAGAAGGTGATATGAAAAAAAAATTAAAAGTCTCTCAACTCAGTAGAGAGGATAATATAAATAGACAGTAGGAAAAGACCTGTAGTACATTCACATAGTGGCATTAGCATACAGACTACTCACAGATCCAATCCAGCAATATGTGAAAAGGATACACCATGACCAACTGGAATTTATCCCAGAAATGTAATTTTGGTTTAACATCTGTAAATCATTTAATACATAAAGCACCAACCCCACAAGAATATCTCAGTAGATGCAGAAAAAGAAGTTGACAAAATTTAACACCTCTACATGAAAAGAAAATCACTTAACAAGCTATTTGGGTTGGCCAAAAAATTCGTTCAAGATGGCACGGAAAAACCCGAACAAACTGTTTGGCCAACTCAATGGCATTAGAAGGGAACATCCTCAGCCTGTAAGTGGCTTCTGTGAAGAACCCACAGCTAACATCATACTTAATTGGAAGAGACTGTACCTTTTCTCACTAAGGTTTAGAGGCAAGAGGAGGTTCACTTCAGCTACTTCTGTTCAACATTTTACTGGAGATTCTTGCCAGGGTAATTATACAAGAAAATGAAGTAAGTCATGCACATTGGAAAGATGTAAAATTATTTGCAAATGACATGTTTTTCTGTATAAAAATCCTAAGGAATACGCATGCACGTACGCAGCTATGAGATACACCACAAAGAGTAAATTCTAATGTAAACTCTGAACTTCAGTTAATAGTATATCAAAACTAGTTTATTAACGGTGTGGCTCAACAAATGTACCGCACTAATGCTAGCTGTTAATAATAGGAGAAAATATGGTGTGGATGAGAGAGGGTGTATATGGGAACTCTGGACTTTCTGTGAAAATTTTCTTTACCGCTGAAAGTGCTCTAAAAATAGAGTGAATTAAAAAAATGGGGAGGGGGAAGGGTAAGCTGGGACGAAGTGACAGAGTGCCATGGACATATATACACTACCAAATGTAAAATAGATAGCTAGTGGGAAGCAGCCACATAGCACAGGGAGATCAGCTCCAAGATCAGCGTGGCGACCACCTAGAGGGGTGGGATAGGGAGGATGGGAGGGAGACGCAAGAGGGAAGAGATATGGGAACATATGTATATGTACAGCTGATTCACTTTGTTATAAAGCAGAAACTAACACACCATTGTAAAGCAATTATACTCCAATAAAGATGTTAAAAAAAATAAAATTCATATGGAATAAGAAAAAACATGGGAAAGCTGATAAATGATTTCAGGATACAAGATCAATTACAAAATTCAGTGACATCTCAGCACGCATGGAATGAACATTCTGAAAATGAAATTAAGAAAGCAGTTACATTTATAAGATTATCAAAAAGAATAAAATTTTATGAATAAATTTAACAAAAGAAGTAAAAATCTTATATTCTGAAAACTACAAACCATTGTTGAAATAACTTGTTGAAGACCTAAATAAATAGTATGACATTTCATGTTCAGGGATGGGGGGAAACAAAAAAATTGCCACCTTTGATTAGATGTTGGTTTATTAGATACGACATCAAAAGCACAAGTGATAAAAGAAAAAATGGATAAATTGGCATAAAAAATACAAACTTTTGTTCCCGGTAGGACATCATCATGAAAGTGAAACCCCAGCCTATAAAGGGAGAAAATATTTGCAATTTATACATCTGATAAGGGACTTATATCTAGAATATATATTTTAAAAAAACTTTTAAAGCTCAATAGTAAAAAGACAATTTGATGAGAATATAGGCAAATATCTGAATAGACATTTCTTCAAAGAATATATTTAAATGGCCAATAAGCAAATGAAAAGATGCTCAAAAGCATTAGCCATCAGGGAAATGCAGATGAGAAGTACAATGAGATACCACTTCACACTGACTAGGATGGCTGTAATCAAAAAGTTAATAACAAATGTTGGCAACAAGGTACAGAAATTGGAATCTGAGTGAAATATAAAATATATGTCCACACAGATACATATACATAAATGTTCACAACAACTGTTCGTAATAATCAAACAGTAAAAGTATCACAGTTATCCATCAAGTGGAAATTATGGTATATCCATACAGAGGAATATTTTTTGGCAATACAAAGGAGTGAAGTACTGACACCTGCTACAAGGTGGATTCAATTAGCATAAAGTGAATGAAGCCAGAAACAAAAGACCACACATTGTTTGATTCCATTCATGTGAAATGTTCAGATGTCCAGAATAGGCAAATCCATAGGTACAGAAAGTAGAGTGTTTGTTGCCAGAGCTTGAGGGAGGAAGAGTGGAATCTGAAGAATTAGGAGTGACTGCTAATGAGTAATGCTAATGAGGGATTCTCTTTGGAGTTTTGAAAATGTTCTAAGGTTATTTTTGATCATGACTGCATAACTTTGTGAATATACTAAAATAAACAGTTGAATTGCATGTATGGTGTGTGAACTATATTTCAGTAAAGATAAGTAATCATTCTGAGTTCACCGTAACCCTATAAAAAGAATTGGATAACCCTATAGAGAGAATAGTATGTGAAGACAGGAAAATAAAGGCCTATCTTATGTAACTATTATGAACCAATCATCAATAATATATTTGCAAACAGAAGCAGAGTTCTAAAAACTTGATAAATTGTGATCAGTGTTTGTACCAGTAGTTCAGAGATGTCTCAAAATTAGGAAATGTTTAGATATAAAGCACTACATTATCATATAAAAAGAGAAAACCCATACGATTCTTTTATGGATTCTGAAAAGCCTTTTGTTATTATTCTATCTGGACTTCCAGTCCCAATATTGTGGTGAATTAAACTAAAATGCTTGGAAACCCTTTTATTTAAAAAGCATGCTGGACAAAATGTGAGAAAACTTTTCAGAGCTTAGCTTGCAAGAGAAAAAAACCCAAAACACCACGTGCTATAAATAAAGAAGGCACTAAAAGCCAGAGAGACAAGTGTACGAGCTGATACTGCAGATGCTCCCCAGGGTGAATGGGGAGGTCTAAGTAAAATGCAGGTCATCCAGATTAAGGGCATTTAATTTACATCTATATAGGAAAAGTTTACCAGGCCTTGCCCTTTGCAATGCAGGACATTAGAAAATTAAATCCCACAATATAGCCAGAACTCTTAAATACCTTTGCCTAAAGTGAAATGATAAAACTAAAGAAAAAGAGTCATTTTTGAGTAGCACACAAAATCTGAATTGGATTATCGAATTTTAAGAAACTGAGTTCATAAGAAACCATTTTCCACAAAGAAGACTTGCAGGCCCAAATATTTTCATTGCCAAATTCTGTCAAAACTTTTAGAAATAAATAATATCAGTCTTATAATATTTCAGAAAATATAGAAGAAGGAACACTTCTCAGCTCCCAGTAGGAAGCCAGCATTGTCCTGATACCAAAATATGACATAGAAATTACCAGAGAAAACTACAGACAGTATCTATCATAAATATAGATGAAAAAAGCCTACAAAAATTGGCAAAGGGAATCCCTCAATGTATAGAAAGTATAAAACGTCATGACCAAGTAGATTTTTTTTAACATGGAATGCAAGATGGGTTTAACATTTGAAAACCAGTCAATATAATCTATATTAACAGAGGATTAGAGAAGAAACATTATCTCAACACTCAGAAAACCAGAAGAGAAGGTTTTCTCCTCTACCTGATAAATGGCATCGTAGAAAAATCTTGTTTCCATCATACTTAATGATGAAAAGCTGAGCCCTAAGGTCGGGAACAAGAAAAGGATATCTGTACTCACCATTTGTAGTCAAAATTTCATTACAGGCCCTAGCAAATCAAACAGTAAAAGAAAAAATATAAAAGGTAAACAGCCTAAAAAGGAAGAATCAAAACTCTCTTCATTTGAATATTAGATGATCATGAATGTTGAAAATACCAGGGGATACATAGGAAGACTACTAATGCTGGTAAGTGACTTTTGCAAGTTTTCTGGATACAGGATGAATATATAAAAATCAACTGCTGTTCTGCACGCCAGCAACAATGAATTGGAAAAATTTAAATACCATTCACAATAGCGTAATAAAACATGAAGTACTTAAGGATAAATTTATCACAATATATGCAAGACTTAAACACTGAGAACTATAAACTTAGCAGAGAAAAATTTAAGAAGTCATCAATTAATGGTAAGATATTTGATATTCGTGAATTTAAAGACTCAGTATTAAGATGTCTGTTCTTCCTAAAAGATAAAATAGATTTAATATAATCCCACTAAAAATACCAGGTATTTTTTTTGGCAGAAATTTTTAAGCTGATTCTGGGCCATGTATGAAAAAGCAACAGACCTATGATGTCAAAATGATTTAGAAACGGAACAAAGTTGTAAGACTTACGTTACCAAATTTCAAAGCTCACTAAAGAGTTTCTGTATATAGTCAATTGACTTTTTGAATAAAGTACCAAGGTAATGCAATGTGCAATGGATTATCGTTCCAACAAATAGTTTTGGAGAAACTGTATATCTATAGATAAACACTGACCTTATCTCACACCATATGCAGAAATGAACTCAAAATGGATCATTGACCTGAACATAAAAGTTAACATTACAGAGTTTCTGGAAGATAATATGGGAACATATTGCTGACTTTCAGGTAGGGAAAGGGTTGTTAGACATGACACAAAACCCGTTAGTCATAGAAGAGAGAAAATTGATGAATTGGAACCCTTTGAAACACCTGCTCTTTGGGAGACAGTTTTAAAAATGAAAAGTCAAATCACAGAGTGGAAGAAAATATTTTCAATATGTGTAACTGAGAAAGATCTTATTTACAGAGTATATAAAGAACATTTACAACTCAGAAATAAGAAAACAAAAACTCAGTTAAAAAAAAATGGGGCAAAACCTTTGAAGAGGCAATTTGCAAAAGAACATACATGAATGACCAATAATCCTATTAAAAGTTGCTCAATATCATTAATCACCAGAGAAATGCAAATTAAAACTGCAGTGAGATACTGCTACACACCCACTGGAATTGCTAGGAATGAAGGACTCAATTTCAAGTGTCTTTGAGAATGTGGAGCAAGCAGTAGAAATTGCTGCTAGGAATTGTAATGGTACAACTTTGGACAATAATTTGCCAATTTTGTTACAAAATAAAATATACACTTAGCCTATGACCAGCAATTTACCTGAGAGATTATTTCCACCAAAAATTTTCTACAAATGTTCACAGCCTGTTTACTGTATAGCCGGCCACTGGAAATAACTGAGGAATGGATAAATGACGTAGCTCATGTGTACTGGGATGAACAGTGTCTTCCCAAATTCGTATCTACCTAGAACCTCTGAGTATGGCCTTATTTGAAAATAGGGTCTTTGCAGAAATAATCTGGTTAAATTGAGGTCATACTGGATTAGGATGAGCCCCAATCTAATGACTGGTATCCTTTTAAGAACAGGGAATTTTGACAGTGATACACAGAAGGAAGAAGGCCGTGTGAAGACAGAGATTAGAGATACATTGCCTCAATCCAAGGAAAAGCAAGAGGCAAGGAGAGATATTTCCCTAGAGTGCCCTGCCAACACGTTGGTTTGAGACTTCTCACTTCCCGAACTATGAGACAGAAAAATTCTGTTATTTTAAGCCACCCAGTTTGTGGCAGTTTGTTACAGCAGCCTTAGGGAAGTAATCTACAATAGAGTACTACTGGGGGGGGGGGGGACAATGAGTGAACTACTGATGCAGAAACAGGGATGCTCTCAAAAACATGCTGAAAAAAAGGAATAAGAAAATTCATTCCATATGATCTCCTTTATATGAAATACTAGAAAGGTAGAAATATAGTGAGATAAAGCCTATTAGTATTTTCTTGGGTCTAGGTTTGTGAGGAGTTTACTGTACGTATGAGGTAACTTTATGGGGTAAAGAAAATATTTTTTAATAATTATATATACATTTGTCAATACTAATCAAACTGAACACTTAAAGTGGTTGCATTTTATGTTATCCAAACTATACGTCAAGAAAGTGTAATTAAAAAGTAAAAGCAATGTACACTCATTGTAGAAAATTTGAAAATAAAGGTCTCGTAATTGTATCACTTAGAAGTAAATCTAAATAACAAAGATAATAATAAATGTTAAATTTTGACATAGTCGAGATCATATTTTACAAAATTCTATTATACGCCATCTGCATGGTAGTCCCATGCTATGATTATATCATTTCTTTAAATTTTCTAATACTTGAAATATAGTTTTTTTATAGTTTCTTTTTTTTTGCTTTAATTGTTTAATCCATCTGTGATTTATTTTGATGTGTGGTTTTCAAAATACAAATAATAGCAATAATGTATTGCAAACAGATACTGGATTTTGTATTCCATAATTATTTGAAGTAGCCTTTTATCATATAATACATTCATGAATATTCTTGAGTCTCTGGACCTTATATTCTAATCCATGGCTCTGTGTGTCTAGACTTATGCCAAAACAGCCACCCTAGTTTTCATGTGTTTATTTATATGTTTTAGTAATCACTTGTGCAAGATTTTTTCTCTTGTTTTTCATATCCTTTAAAATTCATCTACCTTTAGGTAAAACTCAGAATAATTTGTGGTGTTTTAGAAATAATATAGGTGTACTGATTACTTTTGGAGAAATTGATCTGCCTGGGTTCAAGTGATTCCACCCAGGAAGATGGAATTCTGAAAACTCTTTTAAGTTTCTCAATAAAATTTTTTAGATTTCTTAAGATATTATCTTTGTTATTTATATTACTTTCAGTATTATTTTATCATTTTTCAATTTTGAATAAGATCTATTTCTATTATATTTTCTCATTTATAAGGGAATTATTGTATTTAGTTTATAATCATCCATCTTCTGTTGCTTATGCTTGAAATTTGGTAGTTGCCGCTCGTATTTTCTAGTTAGGTAATCATATCACCTTAAAATAATTATTATCACCAATTTTCCAAAAGTTAAATCACTTATTCTTTCTCTGATAACGGGTAAGTCACTAAGACTAGTGTTAAATAATAGTTATGATAGTGGACACCATTTCTTGTCTTTTATTTCAGTGGAAATAATGTTGGCTTTTGAATTAAGATAAATACCCTTTGTCATTGAAAGAAAGACAGTGTTGCCCTGTGGCTAACAGTATGGCCTTTGGAGTAGTTCTGCATTTACTAGTTGACTGACTTTTGGTAATTTACTCAACATTCTGAACCTGTGTCTTCATTCGTAACAGAAGTGTTGATAGTGCCGATTTTATAGCGTTATTGGGAGGATTAAATTAAATAACAAATGTAAAATGTTTGCTGCAGTGATTGACATATAGTAAGCTCAGTATTAGCAGCAGCAGGTGAAGATGCTAAAGCAAATGTCTTTTAGGATTCTCCTGAGGAGCTTAAACCCTTTTCTCATTCTCCCTGTTTATATATACAGAATAAAATATAATTTATTATATTAATATAACATATTAATAGGATTCATCACCTTAAGCCATTTATTAATGGAATAAAAATTTACTCATCTTTAATACACAGATAGATTTGAGTTGCTGAGGTGGTATTAAAAATGTTTTTTAACCAGTGTATGTGTGATTAGTCTGTTCTTCTTTGTACTGTTTCTCTAAGGTTGTGGTATTAGGCTTAAACTAGCTTTGAAAGATACGAATTTTCGTACTTTTTGTAGATGATGGAACAGTTTATTTAGCATATTAACTATCCGTGTCTTGAAATTTGAAAAATATTTTCTGTAAAACAATATGAACCTAGTGCTATATTTGACATAATACTTGAGCTTTTTTAGTATTTTCCATTGTCATTATCTTACTCAAGATTTCTACCTCAAGAGAATTTGTACTAATATTAAAAAAGCAATGCCAATTTAATACATGAAAATAAGTTTTTATATTATTTTGTCTTCCTTTAGATGTTACCATAGTGTTTTAAAAAAATATGTTTATTGTTTGTAGTGGTTTACTTTCTGCTTCAGAAGTATGTTAAAACGGGTCTTCTTTTGGGGGGGGTTGTTGATGTTTTTTACTTTTTGATAATAAATTTCTTTTTCAGTTGCTTCTCTGTCTTCTTTTTGCCACGAAGGCAGTCCTAGGCTTCCTTTTTTCAAATGTTTTTTAATGACAATGCAGTTGTGTTTTACCTTTTCTTGGACTGATCATATTCCTAGTTATTGAGAACTTGCTTTTCATAATAAGTGCTAATTGAATTTTATAGGTTCATGGAAAAATTAAGAAAACAACATACTTAGTTTTTCTCTTAGTAATGTGTCTCAGTCATTTCATTATGATGCCAAAAATATCAAATTGGGCTCTAAATTTGCATTTAAGGGATTGACAAAATTGAACAATAAATATAGAAAACTAGATGTATTACACAGCTTTACATATTGCCTGATTTAATATATGGGCTCCTCAAAAAGTTAAACATGAAATTACCACCTGACTCAGTAATTCTATTCCTAGATCTATACCCAAATGAAATGAAAGCAGATATTCAAACAAATAACTGTATATGAGTGTTCATAGCAGCCTATTCACAATAGCTGAAAGGTGAAAACAGCCCAAATGTCCATCAACTGATAAATGGATAAACAAAATGTATTTCCACGTGGTGGACTATTTCATAGGCATAAGAAGGAATAAAGTACAGATTCATGCTACAGCCTGGATATATCTTGAAAAATTTGTGATAAATGAAAAGAATCAGACACAAGAGATCAAATATTATGTGATTTTATTTATATGAAATGTCCAGAATGGCCAATCCATAGATATAGAAAACAGATTGGTTGTTTTGTCAGGGAAATGATGGCTTACTGGGTGTAATCTTATTTGGGGGTCATGAAAAATTTTTAGAACTAAAGAGAGGCAGTGTTTGTTTGTACAGAATTGTGAATGTACTAAATTCCACTGAACTGTATACCCTGAAATGACTGATTTTGTGTTATGTTAATTCCACCTTAATAAAAAACAGTGATTTAAATGTGATTGTAGGAAGAACATCAATGAATTTGAAGATGTATTTAAAATGAACTCGTATGAAGTTAAGTGATGTTGTTTCTCTTTTCCTTATTCACCTTACTAAACTCATGTTGTTACTCAGTCTCATAAGAATTATGAGAATTGATTTAATGATTCACTGAACGTCAAATTCTCTCGAGGAAAAAAGATACATAGGTCTTTGTTTCAAGAATAGCTTCTGCTTTGAAAATAAATGTTGATTTCTGATTTCAGTGTCAGGGAATTGATTTTAATGAGGAAAAGACCTTTCTGTCTCTGAGAATCACATGGTTTCTTTTTAAAAAGGCAAAAATTAATTACACATACCAGTGTCATGATAAGTGATATAGCCTGTTGACCCTAGAATTTGACTTGTTGGATCTGTTTTATAAATGAACGTAATATTATTGCTTAATACTGTTTAATGTGGGAAAAGGGCACTTGCTGTCATAAAGAAAATGCCATAAGATGGTTTCCATCTGCAGTAGAAAGAGACACTGATAGATGGGAATGTGAAAGAGTACTTTTAAAGCCAGTCTTCGGTGCCGCGGACCTCATTTTGCAGTGGTTGTGAGCATGGTTCTGTGAAGGAATTGGTAGATATTTTTGCTTCACTAGAAGGGTCTTGTGTTCACCTGGAATTCATTCATCCTTTTCCCCCTATTTCTGTTCTTGCCTTGTCAGAGAGCCCAGAGGGATTCTTTAAAATGTAAATCAGATCACGTCAACACCACGGCCCTCAAAACAGCACTTGCTGTTCCTATTGCCTGGAATGTTCTTAAGATTTGTGTATAACTCAGTCCCTTAATTTCTTCAAGTCTCTCTTCACATGTGTCCTTATGAGTAACTTCCCCAGCACCTCCTGTTCTTTTCTTCTCCAGCAGTTATCATTGACACACTATGTATTTCACTTATTTCTTCATTTATTTTTTTTTGTCTCCCTCATCTACACTGTAAGTTCCATAAGGACAGGGGGATTTTTGTCTGCTTTGTCTGTTCACTGCTGTATTCCCAGCACCCAGAAAAGGCCTGCCCTTAGTAGGCACTCAGTAATTACTGGTTGAGTTAATGAATGCAATCTCTTTGGTATATGGTGAATCTGTTCAGTCTAAAGACTCATTTCTATCATTATTTACGAATAATTTTTTTCCCTTTGGTAACTTCCTCTCTGTTCTTTCTTTCTGGAATTCCTATTAATCAGATTTCTGCAATAAGTTTTTTTTGTCATTTTACTCTAGTTTGAAGAGATATTCTTGATAACATCCCTTTTAAGGACTTCCACTTTAAAAAATTGGTGATGTTTGGGCTTCCCTGGTGGCGCAGTGGTTGAGAGTCCGCCTGCCGATGCAGGGGACGCGGGTTCGTGCCCCGGTCCGGGAAGATCCCACGTGTCACAGAGCAGCTGGGCCTGTGAGCCATGGCCGCTGAGCCTGCGCGTCCGGAGCCTGTGCTCCGCAACGGGAGAGGCCACAACAGTGAGAGGCCCGCGTACCGCAAAAAAAAATTAAAAAAAAATTGGTGATGTTTAATTTCCATGAATTCTCATTTGTTCTCTTATAGTTGCCTTTATAAAACATCCTGTCCTTATTTTATTGGTGCAACTAGTCATCATCCTAGATATATCTGAAGGGTCTAATTAGATTTTTTGCTCCTTTTCTCTTCCTTGAATTATATCTCTTCCCACCAGTGTAAAATGTTCAGTTTAATCCTCTTTATGTTTCTGTTTTGTACATTTTGTACATTGCTGATGTATATAAATATATGCTTATCTTCAAATATATACTTATCCTTGATGGTTAATCATTTTTTTAAAATGCAGGCCTAGGTTGCTTATTGGTAAAATGGATTGTTTCCCTGATAGGTTCCTTCCTTGTCTGAAGAGGAAGAGCTCTGTGTCATTTAATAAGTATTGTAGCCTACTTGATTTTTGCTTTATTGTTCTTTGGAGAATTAGTTAATAACCGGTCCACCCTGATCCCTACCAAGCCACAAGTGGTCTGGTATGCAAAACCCCTCCAAGAAGGCCAGCTCTTCCAGGCCATTCTTTTCAACATCCCTTAAAATACTCACCTTCTTTTCTGTTTTGCTCCCACCTGCATACCTTCCAACTTGGAAGGTGTGGCATTTCCAAAGCTATACTAGGAAGGTTGGCTCCCACCCCAATTGTAGCTTTCCTCGTGTGTCTTCTGACTGTGACATCCCCCTCTTTGTTCTACACATAAGTGGGCTGACATCCAATTTTTTTTATTTTACAGAATTTTATGAGTAATTTTTATCTTCTAAGTATCGTCTCTCATTACCCCTCATTTTCCTCAATGTTGTATGTTTACTCCCTTGTGTGTTTATTTACTATAATTTAAATGGGATTCTGGAAGGTAGGGGCAGTACATGCATGTACTCAGTTTATCATCTTGATCCAAAGCCAATAAATATTACTTTGAGGTTTATAGTCATTTTTTAAGTGAAGGAAAAATGTTACTCTTCACGCATTTCTTCCTCACTAACACCCCTGTTGTGGACTGAATTCTTGGTTCTCATGTTCATAGGTTGAAGCCCTAATCCCCATTGTGACTGTATGTGGACATAGGATTTTTAGGAGGTAATTAAAGTTAAATGAGGTCATAAGGATGGGGTTCTAATCTGATAGCATTGGTAACCTTACACACGCATGTACCACGGAAAGGTCCTATGAGCATACAGCAGGAAGATGGCCGTCTTTAAACCAGGAAGAGAGCTCTCACTAGAATCTGACCATGTTGTCACCCTGAACTTGGACATTCAGCCTCCAGTACTGTGAAAAATAAATTTCTGTTATTTAAGCCACTGAGTCTATAGTATTTTCTTAGGGCAGTCTAAGCTGACTAAGGTGACCCCTAATCAGATATTGACAATTGTCTGTTCCCTCTTTTGGGACCTAGGTTGCATCCTTTGAGATTCCCTTCTGCCTAGGTGACTTCCTGGCAAAGACATATACCCAGCATCTTCCCTTCCCACTGAGTGCCTAGCCTTTGTTACCAGTCTTGTGTATTGTTTTTCTTCATCTAAGGCAAAGTCCTTAATACCTTTTTGAAAAAAGTGATTTGGCCCAGGTAAAAGTCTGAAAGTGCTGTAATTTTAGAATACTCTGCAATTTCCTTCCGAGTTAAGCTTTTAACACCTTACTTATCAAGTCACGTTTTTCCTTGCAAATGTTACACATTCTCCTACTGGCCTAACATTTCACCTCAGGTTTAGCTTCTAAAAATGTCAGTAAATGTATTAGTAATTGATTTTCTTTGCAAAGGAGTTTTAATGCACTCAGGAAGCTAAAATGTACTCTGGTGGCAGGTGGATGTGCTTTATAATTTTTTGTTTTAACTGAAAGGACTAGCAGTATTTAGAAATAATCAAATGAAATTCCCTTAAGGTAAAAGAGAGAATCCGAAAATGGGAAGGGATGGGACTTCAGCTTGTGGAGTCCACATGTTTCCTTTTGTTGGTATGAAAACTGAGACTTAAAAATGCTATTACACACATTCTAAGGAGTGTAATTAAGGCATAGATTTTATGTTTTAGGATTTTGGTCACTGTTCTCTTTTGCTATGAGGTTTTTATTTTAGTATTTTAATAATTAACAGACTTATTTTTGAGCAGCTTTAGATTTATAGAAAATCTAATCAGAAAGTACAGAGAGTTCCCTTATACCCTCTCATCAATACTCAATGTCCCCACTCAGTGTCACATCTTGCATTGGTGTGATACATTTGTTAAAATTCATGAGGCAACATTCATACGTTATTTTTAACTAAAGTCCATGTTATTTTAATGAATTTATTTTATTTTGTTAATTTTATTTTTGGCTGCGTTGGGTCTTTGTTGCTGCACGCGGGCTTTTCTCTGGTTGGGGCGAGCAGGGGCTACTCTTCGTTGTGGTGTGCAGGCTTCTCATCGTGGTGGTTTCTCTTGTTGGGAGCACGGGCTCTAGGTGCGTGGGCTTCAGTAGTTGTGGTTCGCGGGCTCTAGAGTGCAGGCTCAGTAGTTGTGGCGCATGGGCTTTGTTGCTCTGTGGCATGTGGGATCTTCCCTGACCAGGCCTTAAACCCGTGTCCCCTGCATTGGCAGGCGAATTCTTAACCACTGTGCCACCAGGGAAGCTCCGAAAGTCCATGTTTTACAAGAGGGTTCACTTTTGCTGTTGTACAATATATGGATTTTGATAGATACACAGTGACATATCCACCATTATGAGATCCTAAAGGGTAGTTCCCCACCTTAAAAATCCCATGTTCTGCCTATTCATCCTTCCTTCCCCCTGAACCCCTAGCAACCACTGCTCTTTACTGTCTCCATAGTTTTGCCTTTTTTTTTTAATGCCTTATAGTTGGAATCATACATTATGTAGCCTTCTTAAACTGACTTCTTTTACTTAGAAATATACATTTAGGGTTTCACCTGGTCTTTTCATGACGTAATAGCTCATTTCTTTTTAGTGCTGAATAATAGACCATTTGTTGGGTGTACCATAGTTTATCTATTCACTTATTAAAGGGCATCTTGGTTGCTTCCACGTTTTGACAATTATGAATAAGTCTGCTATAAACATCTGTGTGCAGGTTTTTGCAATGACATAGGTTTTCAGCTTCTTTGAGTAAACACCAAGGACTGTGATTGCTGGATCTTATCTTAAGAGTATGTTTAGTTTTATGAGAAACCGCCAAACCGTCTTCCGAATTGGCTGCAGCATTTTGCATTTTCACCAGCAAAGAGTGCGAATTCCTGCTGTCTATATCCTATTTGTATAAATGTATTTCTAATAGTCTAAGAATAGAAAATTTGCCCAATAGAGAAAAATCAAAAGTTATCTGTAATCCTACTGACACAACTATTTTCTTCTAATATTTTTGTGTATGTTTTCATGTACACAATAATACAGCACATAGTTTGTTTCTTTTCCTTTAGACAGAAATCTTAAAATGCCATATTGTTACCTACCCTTCAAAACAAAACTTTAATGATTGATTAATACTACCTTGTATGGGTTTGCCATAATTTACATAAACCATTTTCTTAAAGTGGCTTCTAATTGTCCTTTATTATAAATAACACTGAAATCAAAAGTTCAGGTATGTTGGAGTATTCTGTCTTCATATTTGTTAGATTTTGGAATGTGGTTTCATGCTTAACACTTTTAGGCTTTGAAAGCAGCAAATAAATGTTAATTTTTAGGAAGTAAAAAAAGAACAAAAATGATAATGATAGGAAACCCCTATGTAATACCTACCATGAGCCAGGTACTATTCTGAGCATTTTATTGACATTAAGTCAGCTAATGCTCACAACAATCTGAGGAGGTTTGGAGCATTATTAGCCCTATTTTATTTTATTTTATTTATTTATTTTTGTGGTACGCGGGCCTCTCACTGCTGTGGCCTCTCCCGTCACGGAGCACAGGCTCCGGATGCGCAGGCTCAGCGGCCATGGCTCACGGGCCCAGCCGCTCCGCGGCATGTGGGATCCTCCCGGACCGGGGCACGAACCCGTGTCCCCTGCATCGGCAGGCGGACTCTCAACCACTGCGCCGCCAGGGAAGCCCTATTAGCCCTATTTTAAAGCTAAGGAAACCAAATGTAACTTGCTCAAGGCCTCACACCCAGCAAGCAGTGGGATTGAGCTTTGGAATCCATGCCTGTCTCTAAACAATACTGGTAACAGCTTCACTCCACTATTGAAAGAATATTTGACTTGCATAATTTAAGGTGGAATTCAATCTTTTTAAGGTCATATAGATTCCATTATGGCCTCTGGTCTTAAGTATGTCCTATCTTCTAGGCATTTGCGTTTGTAGCTCTTGGCAAAGCAGTGAAGTTCTTCTGTGTTATGGGGTGACTGGTACAGTGTGAGAAAGACCTGCCTCAACTGCATATGTTGCTAATATTTGGAGGATTGATCAATTCTCTAACATCTCTTCCCTGTAGCTGTATCTTGGCAGATGAGTGATGCTAAACAAATACCAGACAGCTGTGTAGACCAATGGTTATGAAGATTCATCATCCCCAACCCAACCTCAGTTGTGTCTTTATGTACGTAAATCTTTTTACTTTCGCTCCTTTCAAGCAGCTATTCCAAACACTCACTGTCCTCAGTAAGCCCCACACCAAACAGTATTGCTTTGACTGTCAGTAGCGGTCTACACAATCCACTTCCCTGTAAGAATTCAGAATGCTACTGAAATTGTTGGTGACAAACTATAAGCTCCTTTTGCTTGTCATTTCCCCGCATCCCTTTTGGAAGGACCTAGGCTTCTAGTCAGGGCAACAGACACTAGGTTTGGAAAGGACAAAAGGGATGATCCATGAACTAACCACATTAGGAATCCAATTTGAAGCCAAAAGAGAAGAATATAGCTTTACAGATACGTCTGCTTTCTGGGCGTGGATACTGTATAAAAATGTAAATTCTTATAAAAGATGAATTATAATTATTGATACTTTTCATAGTTGTAGATTAGTCAGATTATAGTCATTTTAGATGTTATACACAAATTAAAGTCTACTTTTATAATACAGGTATCTAAATTTTATAAAATATTTAATTAAATATGTTTAGATATTAATAATATTTATATGCCTAAAAATGATAATCAAGTCTAGCCTTTCTTTTCCAGTGCTCTTTCTAAGACACCCTGGAGAAATATGCATCTTCCCTTGAAGGAGGTCCCTGTGATGTGTGACTTTTTAAAAGAACTCTAGCTGTCTTTATGCATATCAATTCCTCCACCGTGCTATGTATTTCTTTTTTATTTTTCCTAGTGCCTTGGGTTGGATGTTTGTGTTTTATTTTTCCTTCTTTATTTTTTCAAATATGCAAGTTTCAAAATTATGGATTTTCCTTGGTACAACTTTGGTCACATTTCACAGATTTTTATATGTAGTATTCGAATTAGTTACTCTATTAATATTTTCTAGTGACATTTTTAAACATCCATATTTTCTTGGGAATTACTTAGGGAAATTTTGTTTTGGGAATATTTTGTCTTTAGTTTTAATTCGGTCAACTTTTCTGCATCATCTTTACCTCTTAATTTACAGCTTGTCTGTAACCAATCATTTGCTCTCATATATTGACCAGATATTTAATGCAGATCGGGGGCCTGACACTGCACTAGATTTTAGTGAAAGAGACACTGTACCTGGTTTTAAGGAAGCTAAAATATTGGGCTGGTTGTATATAAGTAACAAACAGGAGCAAAACAGTGGTAAATGTACTGTGACTTTACACTTAAAACTGAGTGTGGTCACAGCTGAAAGATACTGTCATCTTGCAACGTGGAGATGCCAGACAAAAGTCTTCATAGAGGAGATGGCAGGTCTGAAGAGTTTTGAGAGGAGAGGTATTTGTCAGGTAGTAACAAGAGGAAAAATCAACTGTATTCTAAAGTCTAATAACTTTGGAGAGGGATTCTTCCTCTTCTACATAATCTCTTGTCCTGTGATCTCCATCCTGTCCCATTCTGTATCCCACAAAGATCATTTTTCCCCTTTCTTTCCTTATCTTCAACTTCTTTCTCCCTACTTGTTGCCCCCCAAGTTTATACAGTTATATCCACATGGTACACGTCCTAACACACACTTCCCCACACGACACCATCATTACCTCTTCACCTAAACTCTTCATCCTTGTCTAGCTGTTAATTTTTTTCATTTTAAAATCAAAACATTTTAATCAATAGTCAGACTCTTCTATCCCCATTTTCTTATTGTTTTGGCTATTCTAGACCACTGTAATACAATTTTCATCCTTACAGACAGCAGGAACTAATTTGGCTAAGGTCACCACTGACTGTCTAACTGCAAAATTGAATGGCCATCTCTCATTACTATTTTATTTTTTGCAGGCACATGACACATGATTTTATATAATATATAAAATTATGTAATTATAATTACAGTGTACACACACACACACACACTGGACTATATATATAGTCATGATAGGGATAATTTGCTTGCATGTATCCCCCTTACTGGGCTGTATAAATGTGACAGCAAGAGATATAATGCCTTACTCATTTTTGTAGCCTTAGTGCTTATATCAGTAGTTGTATATAGTAGATACTGGAAGGTTTAGTGAACTCAGCTTTACCAGCACTTATTCAGATATTCAGATCTCCTGTTTAGATTTGTACTTGGTGTGTTGATGGATTTAGGCCAAATCTGTCCAATTATCATCTTCATGTCCTATAGTAATGCTTAATATGCTATGCCCTAAATTACTGTATTTTTTGTTTTCTTTGTGATATTACATCTTCACTAAGGAGCTGGTATAAATGTTTGAACCAATTCTTCATTCAAAACGAGCTTTGCCATCTGCTGGGTGGGGATGTTATTTTATGAGAAGGAAATCAAATACTCCACTATTGTGGAAACTCGGCCCTTCAAGTTATGGGAATTTTCTAATGGAGTGTTTTGAAAATTTCAACAAGCCGTAAATGTTTGATTTGAGGCAAACTCTGATTATAGTTTACTGACTGTTCTATATTTCTTTTTCTTTCTTACCTTCTCTGTCTCTTGGGAGGAGGGAAATTTTTTCTCTTTTTAGTGACAAGTCATTAGTTGTAAAATATGTTTGATGCTGCAGGTGAAATTATTTTCCTAGATACAAAGTTTTCAACTTCCTATGCTAGGCAGGTGGAGTGGGGTCTGTTCACTTTAGTCTGTATATGGACTGCTTTACATAGGAGCTGCACTGAGCTTTTGGTAAGGCTTGGTAGACTTCTGACTCAGCACTGATGTCCGAGTGTGATAACTAGAATCCCTTTCCCTGGCTGGTCCTGAACTTTCATTTTCATCTCTCAGCAAAAAGAAACTACAGAAAACGTTACACCACTTTGCAGAAGACTCGAGCTTAGCTTTTAGCATCCTGCCACTTGTAGCTTCAGAATTTGACAGAGTTCTTGAGTTAAAACCATATGTATGCAAGGACTGGTTTTCTTTTCTCTCTTTCCTTCTTTATTTTTGGCTACGTTGGGTCTTCGTTGCTGCACATGGGCTTTCTCTAGTTTCACTGAGCGGGGGCTACTCTTCGTTCCAGTACACGGGCTTATCATTGCAGCGGCTTCTCTTTTTTCGGAGCACGGGCTCTAGGCGTGTGGGCATCAGTAGTTGTGGCACGTGGGCATCGGTAGTTGTGGCACGTGGGCTCAGTAATTGTGGCTCGTGGGCTCTAGAGCGCAGGCTCAGTAGTTGTGGCTCACGGGCTTAGTTGCTCCGCGGCATGTGGGATCTTCCCGGACCAGGGCTCGAACCCGAGTCCCCTGCATTGGCAGGCGGATTCTTAACCACTGCAGCACCAGGGAAGCCCAGGACTGGGCTTCTACTGTGCCCTTCTAATTGGGTTTTTGTGCCATGAAGCTTTGGATTTTCTCTGTAGTTTCCTGATATTCTGTACTAACAAACACTTTGTATCTTTTTTCTCAGCAACAACTCTCAGCTGGGCAAAGACCACGTTTTCAGCCTCTTGCCCTGAACCCATTAATGACAAACCCTCCTAGGGATAAAAGCATAATGCTTGTCCGCTCACCTCTCAGTGTTTCTCCTCTGTCCAGAAACTTGACCCCTTGGGTCCTTGTTTATTCAGTAGCTCCCTGATGCTTTTAAGTAGACATTATTTGCATTTTATATAGCTTTTGTATTTGCTTTTTCCCTGTGTGTTAGTTAGCCTTAAGATACTGTATTCTTTTGTCTTGAGTTATTTGTAAAACACTGAAGCACTGAAACAATGTTACAATCAATTTTCTTTATGGTTGCATCTTGCACAAGGCTATTAATATTACATAATGAAGTTAGAAGATAAATTAGCTACATTTTAAAATTATAAGTAACAGTCTGCTTCTATGGAGTCAAAAATACGGAAAATTTTATCCTTATATATGTATAGTCATAGTCTATTGTTTTTTAATTAAATTTACATATTCCAAGTGAAATTGAATGGACAAGAGGAAAATTATTTGATTGCAAATCACTGAAGTCATTAACAAAGTTCCTGATTAAATTGCCTTTGCTACTCTGTACACTTGAATATTGATTTATTTATTTTTCTATATTTTCTTTTTTTTTAAAACATCTTTATTGGAGTATAATTGCTTTACAATGTTGTGTTAGTTTCTGCTGTACAACAGAGTAAATCAGCTATATGTATACATATATCCCCATATCCCCTCTCTCTTGCGCCTCCCTCCCGCCCTCCCTATCCCACCCCTCTGGGTGGTCACAGAGCCCCAAGCTGAATTCCCTGTGCTATGTGGCTGCTTCCCACTATCTATCTGTTTTACATTTGGTAGTATATATATATGTCAATGCCACTCTCTCACTTCGTCCCAGCTTCCCCGCCCCCTGCACCATGTCCTCAAGTCCATTCTCTATGTCTGCATCTTTATTCCTGTCCTGCCACTAGGTTCATCAGAACCATTTTTTTTTTTTTTTAGATTCCATATACATGTGTTAGCATACGGTATTTGTTTTTCTCTTTCTGACTGACTTCACTCTGTATGACACACTCTAGGTCCATCCACCTCACTAAAAATAACTCAGTTTTGTTTCTTTTCTATGGCTGAGTAATATTCCATTGTATATATGTGCCACATCTTCTTTATCCATTCGTCTGTCAATGGACACTTAGGTTGCTTCCATGTCCTGGCTATTGTAAATAGTGCTGCAGTGAACATCGGGGTGCATGCGTCCTTTTGAATTCTGGTGTTCTGCGGATATATGCCTAGGAGTGGGATTGCTGGGCCATATGGTAGTTCTATTTTTAGTTTTTTAAGGAACCTCCATAAGGTTCTCCATAGTGGCTATATCAGCATACGTTCCCACCAACAGTGCAAGAGGGTTCCCTTTTCTCCACACCCTCTCCAGCATTTATTGTTTCTAGATTTTTTGATGATGGCCATTCTGTCTGGTGTGAGATGATATCTCATTGTAGTTTTGATTTGCATTTCTCTAATGATTAGTGATGTTGAGCATCCTTTCTTGTGTTTGTTGGCAATCTGTATATCTTCTTTGGAGAAATGTCTATTTAGGTCTTCCGCCCATTTTTGATTGGGTTGTTTGTGTTTTTGATATTGAGCTGCATGAGCTGCTTGTAAATTCTGGAGATTCATCTTTGTCAGTTGCTTCGTTTGCAGATACTTTCTCCCATTGTGAGGGTTGTCTTTTCGTGTTGTTTATAGCTGCCTTTGCTGTGCAAAAGCTTTTAAGTTTCATTAGGTCCCGTTGTTGATTTTTGTTTTTATTTCCATTTCTCTAGGAGGTGGGTCAAAAAGGATCTTGCTGTGATTTATGTCATAAATGTACACTTGAATATTTAATGATAACTTTCAGCTATTAAATTGCTGTATTATAATGTCATTTTGCATATTATGACACACATTAATACGACTAACATCTTAACATATTTATATATTAAAAATAAACTTCTAAAAACATTTCTGGAGTAGTCTGTAGATAGTTTTTTTTTTTTTTAACATGTTCGAAAAGAAATTTAAAAAAATTAAGCCTTAGAAAAGCAATTGGCAAAAGTTTACATGCCATTCAATAGGTTGGACCTTTCAAATTTTATATTTCCATTTATAGAAGTAAGAATGGGGGGAAATTCCCTGAATAATTCTGACTTTCTGGCCACATTCCCTTTAGTTGTAATGTTTTCTATTCGGGATACATAGACTTCATATTGGGTTTATCCATGAAAAATGAGTTGTATTCAAATAATACAGATGTTGTATACATACCAAGTAACTGGCTTAACTGTTTTCTCTCTTTATTATTTGGTTATTCAGCTAAAGTAGTCATCACAACCATTTGTTTCAACGTCCAGCAGAAGGTTACAATGCTGTTGTTATGTGTGATTCAGTTGTCATATTTTTAATATTTTGATGGATGAAATATGTAATTTAAATGTAGCAAGTACTAAAAGTGATCTGAAGTGGAATCTCAGGCTGTGAGAACAAGCTGCATGAAACATGAATAATCTACAGGTTAGAGAAGCTAAGGGGACGAAAGTGAACTTTATCTGCAGAGGCACTTGAATAAAATAAATGAGTAAATAATTCATAATCTAAATAATACCTCAAAAGTACATATGCTGTTGTTTTTATTCTGTTTGCTCTTCTTTTGTATAATCCTATTAGATATGCAGTTAGATAATCCATTTGTATATTTTTTAATGAGAGAATTTTAAAAGTAAGTCACAGATCATGAATTTTTAAAAATTATTTATTTATTTTTGCCTGTGCTGGGTCTTCGTTGCTGCGCATGGGCTTTCTCTAGTTGTGGCACGTGGGGGCTACTCTTTGTTGAGGTGTGCAGGCTTCTCACTGTGGTGGCTTCTCTTGTTGCAGAGCACAGGCTCAGTAGTTGTGGTGTGCGGGCCCAAGAGCACAGGCTCAGTAGTTGTGGTGCGCGGGCCCAAGAGTGCAGGCTCAGTAGTTGTGGTGCATGGGTTTAGCTGCTCTGCGGCATGTGGGGATCTTCCCAGACCAGGGATCAAACCCGTGTCCCCTGCACTGGCAGGTGGATTCTTATCCACTTCCACCACGCCACCGGGAAGTCCAATCATGAATTATTTTAACCTCTAAATACACTGGAACACAGAATATGAGATTTTGAGCTATACAACTCATATTGTTATAAAAAGTGGAAAGACATTAACTTAAAGCAGATGGATCCAGGGGTCTAGAACAGTTTTTAAGAGGATGTGTCAACTAGTTCCACTCAGGTACAGAAAAAGTAAGTATCACATGGGCCACTGCTAATTATGGACCAGACTTGCAATGGCCATGCAGCCTGATCTCATCCCTTGTGTGATACAGTTCTTTGCAGTTCAACATGATGCAGTCAACACCTCTTATTTTTCTACTCAAGTTGTTATTATGTTAGATTATCAATTTTCTACTTGGTGTATTTGGAAGAATGAACAACAGGAAATTTAATCAACCTATACAATATTTTTTTGAAATTTATTTTATTTATATATTTTTATACAGCAGGCTCTCATTAGTTATCTATTTTATACACATTAGTGTATACATGTCAATCCCCAACTCCCAATTCATCCCAACCCCACCCCACCTTCCCCCGCTTGGTGTCCATACCTTTGTGCTCTACATCTGTGTCTCTATTTCTGCCCTGCAAACCAGTTCATCTGTACCATTTTTCTAGGTTCCACATATAGGCGTTAATATATGATATTTATTTTTCTCTGTCTGACTTACTTCACTCTGTATGACAGTCTCTGGGTCCATCCACGTCTCTGCAAATGACCCAATTTCGTTCCTTATTATGGCTGAATAATATTCCATTGTATATATGTATCACATCTTCTTTATCCATTCGGCTGTTGTTGGGCATTTAGGTTGCTTCCATGACCTGGCTATTGTAAATAGGGCTGCAGTGAACATTGGGGTGCATGTGTCTTTCTGAATAATGGTTTTGTCTGGGTATATGCCCAGGAGTGGGATTGCTGGGTCATATGGTAGTTCAATTTTTAGTTTTTTAAGGAACCTCCATACTGTTCTCCATAGTGGCTGTATCAATTTACATTCCCACCAACAGTGCAAGAGGGTTCCCTTTCCTCCACACCCTCTCCAGCATTTGTTGTTTGTAGATTTTCTGATGATGCCCATTCTGACTGGTGTGAGGTGATACCTCATTGTAGTTTTGATTTGCATTTCTCTAATGATTAGTGATGTTGAGCATCCTTTCTTGTGTTTGTTGGCCATCTGTATGTCTTCTTTGGAGAGATGTCTATTTAGGTCTTCTGCTCATTTTTGAATTGGGTTGTTTGTTTTTTTAATATTGAGCTGCATGAGCTGTTTATATATTTTAGAGATTAATCCTTTGTCCGTTGATTCATTTGCAAATATTTTCTCCCATTCTGAAGGTTGTCTTTTCATCTTGTTTACACTTTCCTTTGCTGTGCAAAAGCTTTGAAGTTTCGTTAGGTCCCATGTGTTTATTTTTGTTTTTATTTCCATTACTCTAGGAGGTGGGTCAAAAAAGATCTTGCTGTGATTTATGTCAAAGAGTGTTCTTCCTATGTTTTCCTCTAAGATTTTTATAGTGTCTGGTTTTACATTTAAGGCTCTAATCCATTTTGAGTTTATTTTTGTGTATGGTGTTAGGAATTGTTCTAACATCATTCTTTTACATATAGCTGTCTGGTTTTCCCAGCACCACTTATTGAAGAGACTGTCTTTTCTCCATTGTATATCCTTACCTTCTTTGTCATAGATTAGTTGACCCTAGGTGCCTGGGTTTATCTCTGGGCTTTCTATCCTGTTCCATTGATCTGTATTACTGCTTTTGTGCCAGTACCATATTGTCTTGATTACTGTAGCTTTGTAGTATAGTATGAGGTCAGGGAGTCTGATTCTTCCAGCTTCGTTTTTTTCCTCAAGATTGCTTTGGCTATTTGGGGTCTTTTGTGTCTCAGCACATATTTTAAGATTTTTTGTTCTAGTTCTGTAAAAAATGCCATTGATAATTTGATAGGGATTGCACTGAATCTGTAGATTGCTTTGGGTAGTATAGTCATTTTCACAATATTGATTCTTCCAATCCAAGAACATGGTATATCCCTCCGTCTTTGTCATCTTTGATTTCTTTCATCAGAGTCTTATAATTTTCTGAGTATAGGTCTTTTCCCTCCTTAGGTAGCTTTATTCCTAAGTATTTTATTCTTTTTGTTGCAGTGGTGAATGGGATTTTTTCCTTAATGTCTCTTTCTGATCTTTCATCGTTAGTGTATAGGAATGTGAGAGATTTCTGTGCATTAATTTTGTATCCTGCTGCTTTACCAAATTCATTGATTAGCTCTAGTAGTTTTCTGGTGGCATCTTTAAGAATCTCTTTATATAGTATCATGTCATCTGCAAACAGTGGCAGTTTTACTTCTTCCTTTCCAATTCGTATTCCTTTTATTTCTTTTTCTTCTCTGATTGCTATGGCTAGGACTTCCAAAACTATGTTGAATAATCGTGGCAAGAGTGGACATCCTTGTCTTTTTCCTGATATTAGAGGAAATGCTTTCAGTTTTTCACCATTGAGAATGATATTTGCTGTGGGTTTTTCATATATGGCCTTTATTATGTTGAAGTAGGTTCCCTCTATGCCCACTTTCTGGAGATTTTTTATCATAAATCGGTGCTGAATTGTCTCAAAAGCTTTTCTGCATCTATTGAGATGATCATATGGTTTTTATTCTTCAATTTGTTAACATGGTGTATCACATTGATTGTTTTGCATATATTGAAGAATCCTTGCGTCCCTGGGATAAATCCCACTTAATCATGGTGTATGATCATTTTACTGTGTTGTTGGATTCTCTTTGCTAGTATTTTGTTGAGGATTGTTGCATCTATATTCATTAGTTATATTGGTTTGTAATTTTAGTTTTTTGTAGTATCTCTGTCTCATTTTGGTATCAGGGTGATGGTGGCCTCGTAGAATGAGTTTGGATGTGTTCGTTCCTCGAATTGTTTGGAAGAGTTTGAGAAGGATGGGTGTTAAGCTCTTCTCTAAATGTTTGGTAGAATTCACTCGTGAAGCCATCTGGTCCTGGACTTTTGTTTGTTGGAAGATTTTTAATCACAGTTTCCATTTCATTACTTGTGATTGGTCTGTTCATATTATCTATTTCTTCCTGGTTCAGTCTTGGAAGGTTATACCTTTCTAAGAATGTGTCCATTTCTTCCAGGTTGTCCATTTTATTGGCATAGAGTTGCTTGTAGTAGTCTCTTAGGATGCTTTGTATTTTGTGGTGTCCATTTTAACTTCTCCTACTTCATTTCTAATTTTATTGATTTGAGTCCTCTACATTTTTCGCTTGATGAATCTGGCTAAAGGTTTATCATTTTTGTTTATCTTCTCAAAGAACCAGCTTTTAGTTTTATTGGTCTTTGCTATTGTTTTCTTTCTTTGTATTTCATTTATTTCTGCTGTGATCTTTATGATTTCTTTCCTTCTACTAACTTTGGGTTTTGTTTGTTCTTCTTTCTCTAGTTCCTTTAGGTATTAGGTTAGATTGGGTTTTTTTTTTTGAGATTTTTAATGTTTCTTGAGGTAGGGTTGTATAGCTATAAACTTCCCTCTTAGAACTGCTTTTGCTGCATCCCATAGGTTTTGGATCGTCATGTTTTCATTGTCATTTGTCTCTAGGAATTTTTTGATGTCCTCTTTGATTTCTTCGGTGATCTCTTGGTTATTTAGGAACGTATTGTTTAGCCTCCATGAGTTTGTGTTTTTTACGTTTTTTTCCCTATAATTCATTTCTAATCTCGTAGTGTTGTGGTCAGAAAAGATGCTTGATATGATTTCAGTTTTCTTAAATTTACTGAGGCTTGATTTGTGAACCAAGATGTGATCTATCCTGGAGAATGTTCCATGCACACTTGAGAATAAAGTGTAATCTGCTGTTTTTGGATGGAATGTCCTATAAATATCAGTGAAATCTCTCTGGTCTATTGTGTCATTTAAAGCTTGTGTTTCCTTATTCATTTTCTGTCTGGATGATTCGTCCATTGGTGTAAGTGAGGTGTTAAAGTCCCCCACTATTATATGTTACTGTCAGTTTCTTCTTTTATAGCTGTTAGCATTTGCCTTATGTGTTGAGGTGCTCCTATTTTGGGTGCATATATATTTATAATTGTTATATCTTCTTCTTGGATTGATCCCTTGATCATTATGAAGTATCCTTCCTTGTCTCTTGTAACAGTCTTTATTTTAAAATTTATTTTATGTAATATGTGTATTGCTACTCCAGCTTTCTTTTGATTTCCATTTGCATGGAATATCTTTTTCCATCCCCTCCCTTTCAGTCTGTATGTGTCCCTAGGTCTGAAGTGGGTGTCTTGTAGACAGCATATATTCGGGTCTTGTTTTTGTAGCCATTCGGCGAGCCTGTGTCTTTTCGTTGTAGCATTTAATCCATTCACATTTAAGGTAATTATTGATATGTATGTTCCTATTACCATCTTCCTGATTGTTTTGTGTTTGTTTATGTAAGTCCTTTTCTTCTCTTGTGTTTCCCAGGTAGAGAAGTTCTTTTAGCATTTGTTGTAGAGCTGGTTTGGTGCTGCTGAATTCTCTTAGCTTTTGCTTGTCTGTACAGCTTTTGATTTTTCAGTCGTATCTGAATGAGATCTTTGCTGGGTAGAGTAATCTTGGTTGTAGGTTCTTCCCTTTCATCTCTTTAAATATATCATGCCACTCCATTCTGACTTGTAGAGTTTCTGCTGAGAAATCAGCTGTTAACCTTGTGGGAGTTCCCTTGTATGTTATTTGCCAATTTTCCCTTGTTGCTTTTAATAATTTTTCTTTAATTTTTGTCAATTTGATTACTGTGTGTCTCGGCATGTTTCTCCTTGGGTTCATCCTGCCTGGGACTGTCTGCACCTCCTGGACTTGGGTGGCTGTTTCCTTTCCCATGTTAGGGAAGTTTTCGACTATAATCTTTTCAAATATTTCTCGGATCCTTTCTCTCACTCTTCTCCTTCTGGGACCCCTATAATGTGAATGTTGTTGCCTTTAATGTTGTCCCAGAGGTCTCTTCATTTCTTTTCATTCTTTTTTCATTATTCTGTTCTGCAGCAGTCAATTCCACCATTCTGTCTCCCAGGTCGCTTATTCGTTCTTCTGCCTCAGTTATTCTGCTATTCCTTATAGTGTATTTTTCATTTCAGGTATTGTATTGTTCATCTCTGTGTGTTTGTTCTTTAATTCTTCTAGGTGTTTGTTCCTTAATTCTTCTAGGTCTTTGTTAAACATTTCTTGCATCTTCTCGATCTTTTCCTCCCCCTTTTTTTCCCAGGTTCTGGATGATCTTCACTATCATTATTCTGAATTCTTTTTCTGGAAGGTTGCCTATCTCCACTTCATTTAGTTGTTTTTCTGGGGTTTTATCTTGTTCCTTCATCTTGTATATAGCCCTCTGCCTTTTCATCTTGTCTATCTTTCTGTGAATGTGCTTTTTTTCCCACAGGCTGCAGGATTGTAGTTCTTGCTTCCGCTGTCTGTCCTCTGGTGGATGAGGCTATCTCAGAGGCTTGTGCAAGTTTCCTGATAGGAGGGACTGGTGGTGGCTAGAGCTGCGTGTTGCTCTGGTGGGCAGAGCTCAGTAAAATTTTAATCCGCTTGTCTGCTGATGGGTGGGGCTGGGTTCCCTCCCTGTTGGTTGTTTGGCCTGAGGCGACCCAGCACTGGAGCCTACCGGACTCTTTGGTGGGGCTAATGGTGTACTCCGGAAGGGCTGATGCCAAGGAATACTTCCCAGAACTTCTGCTGCCAGTGTCCTTGTTCCCATGGTGAGCCACAGCCACACCCCCTGCCTCTGCAGGAGACCCTCCAGTACTAGCACGTAGGTCTGGTTCAGTCTCCTATGGGGTCACTGCTCCTTACCCCTGGGTCCTGATGCATGCACTACTTTGTGTGTGCCCTTCAAGAGTGGAGTCTCTGTTTCCCCCAGTCCTGTTGACGTCTTGTAGTCAAATCCCACTAGCCTTCATAGTCTTATTCTCTAGAAATTTCTCCTCCCGTTCCTGGACCCTTCAGGTTGGGAAGCCTGACCTGGGGCTCAGAACCTTTACTCCAGTAGGTGGACTTCTGTAAGGTGTTCTCCAGTCTGTGAGTCACCCACCCAGCGGTTATGGGATTTGATTTTACTGTGACTGCACCCCTCCTACCATCTCATTGTGGCTTCTCCTTTGTCTTTGGATGCAGGGTATGTTTTTTGGTGAATGTCAGTGTCTTCTTGTGGATGATTGTTCAGCAGTTAGTTGTGATTCTGGTGCTCTCGCAAGAGGGAGTGAGCACACGCCCTTCTACTCCACCATCTTGAACCAATCTTCTATGCATTTTTAATGAGCTCCTCTACTTTTATGAAGATACTGTCAGTGTAATTTGAGGTTAAGTAGATTATCTTCCAATTTGCTATGAGGCATCGCCATTCGTAAAATGTAAGAAATGTATGAAAGTCAAATAAAGAGTTTGACACTCATAAGTTAAAAAACACTTATATGAATTTTCATCAAAATAAAAGAACAGAAACAAGCATTGCCTTATAATTCACACCCCCCATAAATTATGCACCATCTTAAAATCTATTTTTGTATTAATATAGTTGGGACCATTGTACTTAAAACTAAAGTATGATGTCGTTTAAATGAGTATTTTTTCTTTACTGTAATTCATAGCTATGAAATCTCTTGGACCTTTGGTCGTAAGTCCCGGTGGAAGATAGAGATAAAATGATGGCTGAAAGCATGAAAAAGGAGGAAAAAAAAGTTATTCAGTACTTAGATGTTAAGCTAATTTTACCTTAAGAATACAGTAATGTCTCAGTCTCAGAGGGATGAAGCAGTAATTTGGAACGTGACATCAAGTAATTCATCAAATTCAAAGACTTCGTTCAATATTGGTCAAATTCTTTGTTTACTTTGGGGATCAGATACAGACAATTTGTATGATTGAAAAAGGTCTTCCTCGGCACAAGAAAAATAAATTGCTTCCTTTGATTAAAAGACTTATAAATAGTGGAATATGGTAAATATATAGAAATATGTTTCTTTTTTGTCCTTTACCTTAAGTTCAGATGGAAGGTTTGGGGTTGGTTAATTGAAGATGCCCCATAATAAGCAAATGTATGTAAGTCAGAATTTTCAAAAATGTCCTAATTTCCAATTGTCTGTCTATTATCATTAAAATATATTATGAATTTTCATATTTGCTAACCTTAACTATATATCTATGTGCCATATTTTCATGGTGCCCTGAAGGAGATTTGGCCAGTGTTAAGGCAGGTATGGGTTAGTAGAATAAGTTCCAAAGATTATTTTCAGGCTTACTCTGACATTCAGTCTGTATGTTCTGTGACCGGAAAAAGATTATCAACAGATTCTACAACCATAACACTAGGAATATTATTTTATGGTGCTCAAATCATCAATTGTTACTGGGACAGAGAAGCCAGTCATTAGAAGGAAGAATCAAAAAAAAAAAAAAGAAGCCCTTTGGTAGCCATATTTTATCAATCTGCATCTCTGTGAGGAATTTTAAATAACAGTTCATATAATTATGGGAACCTCATAGATCATCTGGATTAAGCATGCATCTAGTATGAAATTATGCCATACAGCATCTCAGACAGATGGCTGGTCACAAATTCAGTCTCTGATTGAACATGGCGACTTAAAGGGTCCTAATTCCTGAGTCAGCCTGGTTTACTGTTGGACAGATCTACTTGGAGGACCTAAGAGGGAGTGAGAAGTATAGAAGAAGGCACATTCTTCATCTGGGCTAAACATAAAATCTGCCTTCTTATAGCTCCCACGCATTGACAGTAGATGGATATAACTGTGATGATAACAAAAGAACTGGTAGGAAAATTGTAAGAAACCCTCCCTGGTCCAACACCTCCATTAGATGGAATATTATTCTTGCAACCACAAGAATGCAAGCAGGCTGTGAATGTGCAGTCAAAGTAATGGCAGTGCCTTAATATCTTAACACTATACTACTAACAGGCTTTAAAACACCTGCAGATTTTTAGTTTATTTCTTTCTTCTCACATTTACCAACAAATCCATCTCTTAGGAAAATGAAGTCATGATGAATACACTGTCCTTCCATAGGGACTAAATCGGAAAAGCAATCTAATAGTTTCTTCTCTTTTCTTCCCAGTCGTTTTATAGTTTAAACGTAAGAATATGGTTTTGTGCTGAGAAGTTTCACAGTCGGACACCAAAGCGCCACATTGTACTTTAATTATAATGTTGTTCACTAGTATGGGGGTGAAACTGACTTACTGCAACAGCTCTATATTTTAATTGCATAAACTTCTACTTGTTTAGAATGAACCGTATGATTCATTCTCATTCTAAAAATTTAATACACACCTAATTAAATACATTATTCAGTGAGATTAATTGTGTGAATTAATTTGTGGAAAAATGAATATCCAAGGGTAAAGCATTACATTGCTAATGGCAAAAAAAAATTAAAAACTGAATTTATAGGGAATTATGATGCCATCAAAAGAGACCTAGATCTGTCCATTTAGTCACAGGCATGTACTTCTTTTGATGGAAACCTTCTTAGGTTGTGAAAAACAAATTTTATCAATTTAATCAGACATGCTAATTGGTTGAATAAACCCATCACATAATTTCTTTTGGAATCCCATAGATGAAACAGACTATTCGTTGAAAAGGAAACAATTCAATAAGTTGTTATAAGGAGACAGCCTAAATTGGAGTCTTCGCTATGCCCAACAGAAAGGTTTATTATTAGTCCATGGGTACCTTTGGGCCGTGCGTGTGCGCACACACGTGTGTGTTTGTGTGTGTGTGTGCGTGTGTGTGTGGTTGGCTGTGCTGTGGGCATAACCTCCTCCTGAGTAATGATCATTGTATTCATTAATTCATTTAAAGTAGTAAAATAAAAATATTGAATTAATAGTTAATAATTAATAATAATTCATTCAGGGCAGTAAAATAAGAGTAAAAGTATTTGCTTAATAGGGTTGTGGTGAAGATTAAATAAGTTAATATGAATAAAGTACTTGGAAGAGATTTTAGCATCCAGGAAAAATTCCTTACTGTTATCTTTTTCCATTTGGTTCATAAATATCAAATGCTTATTATAGGCCAGGTGCTGTGCTAGGCTTGATGATAAAATGTTGAAAAAACAGTTGTGGTTTCTGTTCTCGTGGAGTTCATAATCTTGTGGAGGATCCAGGCATTGATCACACATTGTTGTAAAATTGTAACTGTGTTAAGTTCTCTGAGGGCCGGTTACATGATGCTTTGGGAGCTTGTTATGAGGGAAAAGTGGTGAAATAGCTATTATTCTGGGCCAGTTATTGAAATTGTGAAATTGAATTATGATAAGAATTCCCAATTTCCTTGAATTTTTCTCACTTTCTGCAGTGACCATCTTTTTTGGCATGCTTTGATGTGGAGAAGTTCTTTCATTAATCTCCCCATCTTTATGAACAAACATAACAAATATTTATTGAGTTAATACTATGTTCAGGGCACTATTTTACATACTATAGGAGATGTAAAGATGAATAAGACATGGCTCTTCTCGGAGTTCACAATCTCATGGCAAGAGACAGTTTTACACACGAGTCCTAACATGGTCATGATAGGAAATTTTATCCTTCACTTTTCTTCAGCTATTCCATGACTGCTTAGAAAAGTGCCTGGAACATAATGTGCACTCAATAGTTTTTATTATTATTGATGTCATTAGTATCATTGGGCAAGACATTATAGGAACTGATACTGGAGCAGTACATCAGGTCCAAATTATAGAAAGATTTGCATGGTCGTCAAAAGCCATCACTTCTCACCACAGCTGACATTTCAGCGCTGATCCATCTGCCCTTTTTTATCCATAATCTCTCACCTGGACTGTTACAGTAGTCTCCTCACTGTTCTCCCTGCCTCTTCTTTTGCCCTGTTACATTTTAGAAGAACAGAATTGTCCTTAAAATGTAAGACAAATTGTGTGATGCCTCTGCTAAAAATCTCCAGTGGCTTCCAATTTCAATCAAAGTAAAAGCAAAAAACCCCCAAAACAAAAAAAACCCCAAAAACCTACCCTGGCCTAAAATACTCTACAGATCTGTGTTCCTACCATGTCTGCAACGTCGTCTTTTACTCCTCCCTTCTTCAGTCATGTTCCTCCAGTTGCAAAGGCCTCATTGCTGTTCCTTAAATACAGTACATGTTTCCATCTCAAGACCTCTGCCCTCGCTATTCCACATCTCTGGAAAATTCTTTTCCTAAACATCAGCATAGCCAATCCTTTCTTTCTTTCAGGACTCTGTGCAAGTCTCTCCTTCTCGGTAGGTCTTTCAGTGATCATCCTAGGACACAATATTTATCATTACCTCAAATAATGTAGTTCAGTGCATTTTTAAAAACTCTCTGACAGAAACCATAACCATCTCGTTCACTGCTATATTCTCAGCAGTACAACGGTGCCTAATTATTGAATTTTCAATAAATATAAGTTGAATTAATAATATAATGAATTATCCTAATTGTATAACTCAAGTTTAAGGAATCTTAAAATTCTAGTCCAATCCCAAACCAAATTGATGTTTCGGTTGTCATTTAAGTCCTCCCAAAATGGGCATTGTTTCATCAGGCAGTCAATTAGTACAGTTTTGACTAGGTTAATATTCTATTTTGTAATTACTTGGTTTTGTGTGTGTACATTACATACTTAGATTATACTAGAAATACTAGATTATACATAACTGTATGTAAGCGGTCGTGACTTACTCTTTTATAATCTCCAACCATCTTTTGTGTACACAAATGCGCATACATGTGAGTTTAATGAAGGGCACTAGGCTTTGTGCTTTAGGTCTGCACTTTTCAAATTAACTGTACTGTTAGAACAGGTTTTTTTTTCCTAATTCAATATGGGTTAACAATTTTTTAAAATCCAATACAGCACATTAATATGAAAATGATGTATAAAAACAAGAAGTGATCCAAGCCTAATTTTTAAATTATTATTAGGTTCAAGAGACATAAACTTTATCATGAATGGTTTTTTAACACTTCCTCTCAATTTCTTTACTCATCACAGACCAGAATCAAATGGTTCCTGGACCAGCATTTGTATCCGGAGTTCAATTCGAAAGGCACTGCTTTAGTTGTTAATTTCCATCACAGCTCTACATGTAAGTATTTGTAGTCCAACTTTTTGAAAAGTACAAGTTCACTCTCAGAGGTAGCTAGTGAAGACCATTCAGATAGTAAGCAAATGACCTCAGATTTTAAATCAGGCTGGTCTGTTTGCAGTGCATGAATATTTTATTCCTTTTCTCCTATGTGTTCAACCTCTCCCTGTATACAGGATCCTTCCCATCAGCATTTCAATATATAGTAGTATTTTACAACATTAAAAAGTTATTATTTGACCAGTCCTCTCTACCTACTACCTACCACCCCTTCAGCTTACTACCCAGCCCTAAATTTCTGAAAGAGTTGCTTATACTTTATCTGCTATTGCATGACCCATTTCTCTTCAACCCATTCAGATCTGGCTGCTGTCTCACTGCTCTACTACGGTCACCCGTAAACTCCATAATTCAAACTCAAATGCATTTTTGTTGTTTTGGGTTTTTTTTTGCGGTACGCGGGCCTCTCACTGTTGTGGTCTCTCCCGTTACGGAGCACAGGCCCCGGACGTGCAGGCTCAGCGGCCATGGCTCACGGGCCCAGCCGCTCCGCGGCATGTGGGATCTTCCTGGACCGGGGCACGAACCCGTGTTCCCTGCGTTGGCAGGCGGACTCTCAACCACTGCGCCACCAGGGAAGCCCTCAAATGCATTTTTAAATGTACTCATCCTGTTTCATCTTTCACAACATTTGATGAAGTCGAGCATGCCCCTCTTTTCAAAACGTTCTCTTACTCTGGATTTCATGACACCATGCCCTTCTGATTTTCTTCTTACCTCTCTGCTTTTTTCTTCTCTGTGTCCCTTCAATTCCCCTTTGTCATCCTTCATAGTTGGAGTTCCTTTGGGATATGTCCTGAGCTCTCACCTTTTCTGTATCTAAATACTCTTCTGAAGTCATCTCATAGTCTTCCATGGCTTCAATTGCAAGCCTCAAGACACTGACTCAAAATTTCTATCTGAATCCCTGATCTCTCCTCACATCTTCAAACGTGAGTATCTTTATTGTACTAGTCATATTTTTTATTTTCACTTATTTTATGATCTTTGGACATGTTAAAAATCTTGCTAGCTAAGGAGGGACTGCCCATTCTTCAGGTTACCAAAGGCTGGGAGCAAAACCAAGGCTGAGGCTGTAGCCCCAGCTACCTCCTCCTTTAACTCACACACACCAAGCTAATAGTCGTTCTCTTTCCCTGACGCATCTCAGTGCCAGCTATCAGGCAACTAGAGGCCATCACTACAGCCAGAGTCCCCTGGAATTGTTCACATTTGACAATTCTAAGCTGCTTCTTCTACCCTGCCTTGACTTTCCCAGGGAAACCCCAATAAAGGCTCTGACCTAGACTTTCCCCGCATTCTTGTCTTCTGCCACCTAACTAAACCTCGTGTTTCCCCTTTGGTCCTGTGTGGCATTCGGTGATCCCGCATCTCTGGGACCTGTGAGTATAATAAACTTCTTCCTTCCAAGACTCATTCTCATTTTCTCCTGTGGCCACACTGACTTTCCCACACAACATCCAACATTTATAGTCGTATGACTTATGTATACTAAGATGCTTCACATGCATATATAATACAATATGTCCAATCCTGAAATGGCCATTTTCCCCTCCAAACTTTTTCCTTCTGCCAGTACTTCCCATCGGTAAATGGAAACATGTGATTCCAATATGCATAATGGAGAAACTTCAATCTTAGTTTCTTTTCTCCACTCATCACTCACTGTTCAACTCATCTGTAATACAGTCTCCAAACTCTCTCAAATACATTCACTTTTCTACCATTTCTACAAGTATCAGCGTAGTCCTGGCCACCGTCATCTCTACCCTGGACTCCTAACTAGTTTTCCTTTTTCCACTCTTACTCCTACCATTCCAATCTATTCTCCACCCAACAGCCACATAATCTATTATTTTATCTTGTTTTTCCTGAAATGGATCCAATTTTAATCTGTTATCTCAGATTATGATGAATGGGACTCCTTCCTTTCTGTTAAGTGAGACAGTATGTATAATATATCTATACCTTACCTAATATTCATAAAGTAATTTATTGAGCCATGACAAAGTTATTGGTTCCAGAATTATTTTCTCTTCTATAAAAAAAACTAAAAAACTAGAGAAACACACTAAATATGTTTTCAGACAGACAGTGGAAAGCAGGCAGTTAAGGAGTGTAATCACTGAGAAAAGAGAAATCAATGAGGTGAGTACTGGGATCCCCCAGGATTTCTCCCTGGAGGCGATTTCAGGGCTATCGTGCAGGGAGAGGCAATCCCATCATATCCCAGTAGTCTTCTTGAGATGAGAAGACTGAATTCAGAAAGGCTCACCAACTGGAAACTGTGGGAAAGAATAATAAAGGAGGGCTACCTAGAAAAAAGGCTCCAGGAAACCTACATATTGATCCCCTTGCATCTTTGACTGAATGAACATTTTGTAGGGTAAATTTCCATGAGACCGAGACAGAGAACAACTGCCAGGAAGCTGTAGGCTGAACAATTCCCAGAACTCACGCAGGTCTGAGAGCTATTTTCAGCAGCTAGAGTAGAAAGAACTCTTTGAGCACCCAGAGCATTCAGTAAAGACACCAGAATGGTCAGGCCTCAGGAGTGGACCAAAAACAGCCTCAAAGTAAAAGATACTTCTGACCCACTTTAACCACACTTAAAAATAAGCCTCAAAAGGGTCAGGCTGATGCACAAATACTTGGGAAAATATCAAGTCTTTGTGAAGGAATCAAGCAAAATCCATACAGCCAATAATATAACATTACATTGTTCAGCAACCAATCAAAACGTCATGAATGTGTGATGAAGCAGTTTAATGTAACACATAACCGCGAGGAAAATCACACAAAAGAAACAGACACCACAATAACAGATATGATGGAATAAGTAGACGGAGACTTTAAAATAGCTGTTATAGATAAAATCAAGGACTTTTAAGGAAATATGAACATAATAAGGAGAAACCTACAGAATATAAAAACAAAACAAATGGATTGCTGGAGTAGAAAAATACAATATCTGAAATGAAACAAAAATAAAATAGATGACGGGGTGGGCTTAGAAAATTCAAAACTACTGGATAAAAGATCAGTAAAATTGAAGATAGAATGAAAGAAACTGCCTTAACTGAAACAAAGAGAAAAAAACCAGCAGAAAAACAGGAACGTCTTAGAAATTATTATTCCTGAGGAACCTCAGGAAACTTGATGACTAAATGTAATTTGTCTCTAGATGGGGGTCTGGAACAGAAAAAGCACACTAGGTAAACACAAAGGAAATGTGAATAACATATGGACTTTAAGTACTAAAAATGTGTCAATAATGGTTCATTACTTAAGACAAATCTATTCTAGTGTAAGATGTTAACAGTGTAAGAAGCGAATGATGTCAGCGCTTGTCACTCCCTGAAATGTCAATTTGAACAACTGTGTACAGAAATACCATCACAAGAGCTAAAGATTCCAGGTGAGAGATGATAGCACCTGAGTGAAGCACAGACATAAATATATTTAGTCTTTGCCACTGGTTCCTGGCACAAAGCTCCTCAAACCTTTGGAATTTCCTGTGCGATAGGCCTGTCTTTTGAGCTTATGCTAATGAGGCCACTTAGGGTAGTATCCCTGGATAGTCTCAAGATGGAGCTGGTCGCCCGAAAGTCCTAAGGTTTCGGGGATTGGAACTTTTGGCCATAACTCCCTGACTTCTGGGAAGCGGTGGAGGATGGGCTGCAGATTAAACTCCAGAAAAACTCTTCAACAAGATTTGAAGAGCTTCCATGTTTGTGAATGCATTCACATCCAGGAAGGGTAGTACATCCCAGTTCAGGATATCTCTGGACCTTGCCCTGTGTACCTCTTCATCTAACTGTATGTGTATCCTTTATGATAAACTGGTAAGCATAAGAAAATGTTTCTCTGGGTTCTGTGAGTGGCTCTAACAAATTGATCCAACCCGAGGAGATAACAACCTGGACTTGAGATTGGCTTCTGAAGTAGGGGTGGTGGGGCAGACCGATCTTGTAGGTCTGAGACCTTAACCTGTGGCATCTGACACAATCTCTAGGTAGATAATGTCAGAATTGAGTTAAGTTGTGGGACACCCCACTGTTGTCGCAGAACTGCTCGATGGTGTTGGGAAGAAACACACGGTGTACCCTCCAACAAACAATAGGGATCAGTTGCAGTGTGCTAAGGGCAGAAGATAAAATAATGAACGAGAAGCAACCCCTAGTCTTAAAGAGTTTAAGTTTAGCACTATACGCTTCAGACCAACCGACCCCCAAAATTAATTGTAATTAAAGTATATTTGGAAAACAAAAGGAGATAGCATTGTTCATATCTACCATTTCACTCTTCCTCACACATTTTTTTTTTTCCTTTAATCAATTGCTATCAGATTTTCCTTCTTTTTTATATTATTAGGAAAACAGAATTTACCAATTGATGATCTCTGGGAAAATTCCTGTAAGTAAATTGAGAAATCAAATGTGTGGAGTACATTGAAGAAAAAAAAATAATCCTTCTCTGATAGTTTGACATGAAATACTACTAGGATAACATTCTGAGATGTGATCAAAATGAATTTAAAAGTGTATGGGGTTGGCCAAAAACTTCATTCAGGTTTGTCTAGTATCTTATGGAAAAACCCAAACTAAACTACGAAATTCCTCCTGCTTTGCCTACACTAGCCTCTTTGGTTTATTGTTTTGTTTATTAAATTTTAAGCATGCTCTACCTTAGAGCCTTTGCACTGGCTTTTCCTTCTGCCTGTATGGTCTTCCCCCAAATATCCTTATGATTTGCTTCCTTACCAAGTTCTCAGTCTTTCCTCAAATACCACCTTTTCAGTGAGGCCTTCCCTTCTGGGCACTCTACCAAAAATCTCCCCCCCCTCCCCCACCACATCTTCCTCCCCTACTTGTTTTCTAGAGCTTAAATGCTCTAGATAAATCTCATCTAACACACTATATATTTATTTTCTGTCTGCCCTAATCCAGTGTAAGCTCCATAAGTGTTCAGGCTCCATACTTTTGGCACTTTGTTAAGTGACTGACTTACCTCATTAAGTGACTTACATTTCTGTTGAGTAAATCTCCCTAGTCCCCTCCAGTTCTAATATTCTGAGAGCTGCTAATATTATACATGATTGTCTTGTTGATGGAACCACTGTGTTCTGTGTGATTTTAAGCAGTGGTGCGCTAGTAAATGTTCAACACTTAGTTTTCTGAGAAGAAAGGCCCTGGTTATAGAATTTGCTAAATTCCATGATGAAAATGAACATGGGCTTTGGACGAAATGTTCACAACTGCCTCTCGTGAGCTGGTATAAGCCATAGACAGCACAAAATGGATTAGCACATCTAATGGACCCCATCACCAGAGGAGACCGGTATCATTTTAGACAGTTTTCACATAGGGAAAGTGCTACACAGAGCGCAGAAGTATGCCCCCAAGGTCACATAGCTAGGAAGTAATCTAATTTGCATATGTCTTAAGATTGACTCCAGAGCCTATGCTGAAAGAAATTCAGCTATGCTGCAGGCCTTAGACAAATTACATGAAATAAAAATAAGATATTAAAGTGAGGAAAATTATAACCATCTGTAGTATGTATATTCTTTACGTGTCAGCCAAGAAGCTACGTAAAAAAATTTTTTTGAATCTTTAATAAATACCTCAGTTTCCCAAGGAGAGGGCCAAGGCTGTGTGATCTGGTTAGGCTTCTCTTCAGACCACTGAAAATCACTCTTCAATTGAGAATAATCCCAAGCGCTTGGCCAGGTACAGTCAGCATCCTCAGTACCACTTTGAAATACACTGATAGGAACTGCAGGAAAGAAAAAACATTTTTGTGTTTTCTAAGTTTTCTCTTATTTCATTTTGGTGGGATTCCTTGGTGAAATCAGAATCTTACTGAACTGGAAATAGAAAATCTAGACTCTCTCTTTTCGTAAAGATAAGATACCTAGTGGAATGCATTCCTATTTCTCTCTCTTTTTTAAAATTAATTTATTTTTGGCTGTGTTGGGTCTTTGTTGCTACACGCGGGCTTTCTCTACTTGCGGCGAGCAGGGGCTACTCTTCATTGTGGTGCATGGGCTTCTCATTGCGTTGGCTTCTCTTGTTGCAGAGCACAGGCTCTAGGCGTGCGGGCTTCAGTAGTTGTGGCACGCAGGCTCAATAGCTGTGGCTCGTGGGCTCTAGAGCGCAGGCTCAGTAGTTGTGGCGCACGGGCTTAGTTGCTCCACGGCATGTGGGATCTTTCCAGACCAGGGCTCGAACCCGTGTCCCCTGCATTGGCAGGCGGATTCTTAACCACTGTGCCACCAGGGAAGTCCCCTATTTTTCAACAGGGCAATAATTCTGAGTTATAATGCAGTAATTCTGTTAGGTACTACATGGTTTTTACATTGTATAGTCATTATAATCAGTCACCAAATCAGTGACTCTCATTAGAAAGCAGTCTTTCTTTTATTACCATTAATTTAACCTGTTTGGAAGTCCTCATTAAGAATTCATCTAGTAAAGCCACGACAGTTATATAGATTAGATAAACTTGCTCTACTGCCTCGAGAGCTGAAATAGATTTTGTTTGTCATATAAGATTAATTAAAAGAAATATTTAATGCAATGTGACCTTTATTCTTACATTATGAAACATTGAGTAACGATAGCTATTTACTATGCATATTACGTATAAAGAATGTATTTATAATAGCTGTGAACCAAATTGGTTAAATGTAAAGAAATCAAATGCAGTATTGAACAGTTAAGCAACTGTATTACATTATTTTAGATATTGACCTTTGGAGATGGAAAGAAAGCATTTTGAGGAAGAATCAGAGTCACCAAATTTTATTTTCAGAGAAATAAGTACTTCTGGACACCATCTGGTCAACCCATGGCATTTAAAATGAAATAGTCTTTGGAGTATTGAAATCAGCTATTGAAATAACACAGAAGAATATGGAATTGTCATTGGTGTAACTGGCAGGTGTGCTATAATTTTGACTATAGGGCTTCCCTGGTGGTGCAGTGGTTGGGGGTCCGCCTGCCGATGCGGGGGACACGGGTTCGTGCCCTGGTCCGGGAGGATCCCACATGCCGCGGAGCGGCTGCCCCCCGTGGGCCATGGCCGCTGAGCCTGCGCGTCCTGAGCCTGTTGCTCCGCGGTGGGAGAGGCCGCGGCGGTGAGAGGCCCGCGTACCGCAAACAAAACAAAACAAAACAAAGCAAAAAAACGGAAAAAAAAATTTTGACTGTAGTCTGTTGCTGTTATAAAAATTCAGGAGTTGTAAGTTTTCTTACAGAGGTTTGGACTAGAGAACTGGCTGTAACAGAAACACTTGAATGTACTTCTAAAGACAGATTTCTAGCCCCACCTCATATCTATTCAACCAATATACATAGGCAAGGCCCTCCAAACCTAAGATTCAAGGATTTGATGAGGCTACTATTAAAATCAACGGTGTAAGTCACTTCTTTCACATGATAAGTTAATTTTATTAAGTTTCAAGTGGTGTGTTTGTGTGTATATATATGTATATATTTATTTATTGGAATAGAAATGGAATTAGGGCAACATTTTAGTAGTTTGTGTTTTATTTTTTTATTTTTATTTTTTTTTGCGGTACTCGGGCCTCTCACTGTTGTGGCCTCTCCCGCTGCGGAGCACAGGCTCCGGACGCACAGGCTCAGTGGCCATGGCTCATGGGCCCAGCCGCTCCGCGGCATGTGGGATCTTCCCGGACCAGGACACGAATCCGTGTCCCCTGCATCGGCAGGCGGACTCTCAACCACTGCGCCACCAGGGAAGCCTAGTTTGTGTTTTTTTAGAAAGGCAAATAGTGTGGAAAAAACATTAAAAACATTGGACATGATAGAGCAATGTTAAACAAAAAAATCGATTGGGGCGTGGAAGACTCATTTTTGCTTAAAAAGGTAGTTTAAAAAGCATAAGATGGGGCTGTCTTTACAAATTGATTGAAGTCTACACAAATGTAGAGGCCTGAACTGTGATCCAAATTCTCAGTCTAATGCCTTTTATGCTTACTTTAGTGAACTTTGACCAGTAAGAGATCAATGTTTGTGAAAGAAAAAGTTTGATCAGAGTATTGGAGCTCTTTTGACAATTTTTGTTTATATATGTTTTGCTTATATTCTAATTATGGTGGGATCTACAATCAGAAAACAATACCGGGGCCACAGCAACCTAGAAAATATGTAATATAGAAAGCAACAAGTGTCCACTGGTAGCATAGTATGTAAAATTCCCGATGGAACTTGTCAAGTAAGTGAACAAAGGGCCTATGGAGAGCTTTAGACAGAAAACCAAATGATAGACTCAATATGAAGCTGAGCATTAGTGTCACTCGACATTCCAAAGACAGTCTACAATGTGTTATGAGGCCCTGATTTGACTTTTAATGTGGATAAGAGAGAGAACTAAATTATCATTCATGGAAGTCATTAAAACAAACTTCACCCATGCACTTTTCAGCCAGAATTCATTGTAAAATTGTCATCATGGGACAAAAACCTGGCATATAAGAATAATGATTTTTGTCATAAGTTGGCACACTTCCCAGGTGAGAAAACAGAGAACCTGTCTCCTACAAACTGTGTCCTCTACCCCTATCAGAGAGTGAACTAATCTTAATCCTTCACAATAAAGGAGTCAGGACAATTTGAATTTGAATCACAACTCTGTATGGGGAACATTTTATAAGGCTGAAACAAAGAGATTTTAATTTTCTGTGCCTCAGTTTCTCTAATTACAAAGAGAGAATCAAATTCTGTATTATCCATTATCCTTACGTGGGGGCTGTGGGAATTAGCAAGGATATGATTGATATGCCCTTCAAATATAGGACACGTGAGAGCAGTACTTGATGACATGAAAACAATAGTTTATGATTAGTGGGCAAAACCATTACTTTGCCTTTCTGGCACAGAATGCATAATTTGAACACAAAGTCAGAGAGAAAAAATAGTATTTGAGTGGAAGATCTTAAAAATTCGAATGATTTTATATCTGTGTATAAACTTAACTAGAATGCATGTGCGTTGAATTGCTTTAAAATACAAATTCTCTTAGGTCAAAAGGGGAATCATTTTTGTGACTGAGTATGTGAAAAATACCTTCTAACAGTGGATGTCACTGCAAAATCCATCTATTGCCTTTTTTCCTTTTTGTTCATTAAATTATATATGTATTCTTGGCATTCAGAGACACTCCACACACTACTGTTACTCTGTCTTACCTATACTTTTAACAATATATATTTAAGGACGTTTCTACTGTGATTTCTTAGGACACTTCAGAAAGAATTACGAAAGGTGGCACATTTGCCTGCTGGATATGCATATTTGCTGACAATAAGAATTGGTCCACTTAAATTTTTAAGGAGCTAGAACAATCTCAAACGAAATGTAAAATCAATAGCTTGTGCATTTTTTATAGAACATACTAGCTAAGCCAAGTATTAGAGATGAAAGTTAGAGATTAAAATAGACACAGTATATGGTGATTTCGCTTTTGGTGTTAGATATCCTTTCCTAAGTGGAAGGGATGTGTTCCAGCCAAGTTTTTTTGTAAAATGAATTTATGTTAAGTGAATCTTCCTTTCCAATGGACTTCTAATAGGAAATTAAAAATTTATTCTGCTGGTTATAAAACAACTCTTATTGACTCCTAGATATATTAAAATCATCCTGAGGAATGCAGGAGATGGTTGAAAGTTGCATTTAGATGCAAAATTATTACTTTTTGATAATGATCAGTGGCTATATTGTACATATACAGTATCTGAGTTTCTAGGAAGGAAGGAGGCCATTTGAATTTTAATATCTTCCTTTGTAATAATATTTACCCTCGAATCGAGTTTACAATTGTACATACTGTGGATGACAGTAATAGTGACTGAAATTCAGAGTAAGTCTGGAAAATAAAAAAAATACTAAGATTAAAAATAAAATACCATAAGATGTCAGTGCTTCTGGTAACTTGAGAATCCGTCTCACTGACTGCCCGTTCTCTCTATAATGGCTTGTTAATTGACTTCCATTGTGTATATCATTAGGATATTGCAGTAAATGGTGTCCCAATATCCTGCACACGTAACGCTCTCAAGACAACAGTTGCACAAGAGCTCTTTCGCAGGCCCCCATCACCTTAACTGTGTTAATATCACAACACTGACAATTCTTTCTGCATTCTTGATATTCCTTGAACTCATTGACCTCTTTTAAGGTGTCTCTTGAGATCATCCATGAATTTTTACAGTTGGCTATAGGAAGGGAGACAATTGAAGTACTAGAGTGAAATACTAAAATGCTCCCTCCTTGCTGAGCGAGGGAAGTTTGAGAAAGTCCGTGCTGAGTCTAGTAGTTGCCTGGCAACTGTCTGCTTAGCCATTAGCATATTAGTGGATGGTGCCTGTGTTGACTACTTTTCTCCCAAAGTAAAGACTTGTTAATTGACTTTCAGTGGTATCTTTAGGACATATTAGCATAATCGTGTTTTTGAGTTTGAAAAAAGATTATCATGATGTTGAAGCTAGCAAAATATTTTAGTATTAACTAGCTTCAGCAGGTCTGATGTGAAGTCGTATGCATTCATTAGTTAATGCTGCTTTCAGGCAAATTAGTAAAGTTAGATGTTTGTCAGTTGTTAATGTATTATCTTAACTAATGCAAATGACATGCATTACAGCTGGGCAATTGCCTTTGAGTAACAGTGAAACAATCAACTAACTTACCGCTTTGACTCTGTGATGTTAAACCATCAATTCAATGTTTTTTCCCTTATGAATGACTTTGTTGGGAAAATTTAGTTGTTGGGAAAATTTAGTTGTTGTCAAGTTGTGGCTTCTATTTTTCAGAAATGAATGAAAAACACATTAGTCTCCAGAATAAGTCAATCTCAGATAGCTTTAACAAATCTATTGAAAATAAACACCTTTGTGCAGGTTAAAGTTGGAGGTGGTATTTGATAAACAAGTGTGTGAACCTGCTCAGTGAGCCACTACTCTAAATGGAAAAGTTGTAGACCCACTTCTTTATATTCTCCACAATTGCAGATCTGCTCCATGAATGGTAATTCATGTTTTAAAGTACGAGCGAACTTGGTTACGTAGCCCCAGATATATGATGAAACAGAAGGCTAATGATTGGGCTGATTCTGCCCTAAGTGAAATCCATCTGTTTACTACTCAGGCAGCATGCAATTCAGCTTTGTTTGAGTAGAACAAGATCTATACTTGAGGCTATTCTCTCTCCAGTAATAGAAAGGCATTGGGAAATATTATAGTAAGACTTATGCATTTTGTAAAGATGGGGTTCCCAGCAAACTCCAAGTATATACTATCTCTCAAATTTGGTCAATGCAGAAATGCCACATGGGATGCTTGCTGATCTTCCCATAGACACTAGCCTATAATCATGTACGTAGAGATCCTGGAGGCACTCAAGAAAGGCAGCTGACTAATTTTTTTTAATTGAAGTAGAGTTGACTTACAGTGCTGTGTTAGTTTCTGGTGTATAGCAAAGTGATTCAGTTATACATATATGTGTTCTTTTTCATATTCTTTTCCATTATGGTTTATCTCAGTATATTGAATATGGTTCCCTGTGCTATACAGTAGGTCCTTGTTGTTTATCCATTCTATATATAATAGTTTGCATCTGGTGGCCGCTGACTATTAATTTCATGTAAAAGGAATTGAGATTAGCTAAGGGAAATTGATAGTAGATGTTTGTTTAAAGGTCTGCAGATTATCTTTTTAGATTATTATGAAAGTGTGAAACAGAACTTTGAACGTGCCACTTTTGGAAGTATGGTTCTGACATAGACGTCGTTATTTCTGAGTGGACTGCCGTATTCATGTTATGTTTGATATTTGAAAAAGGGTATTTTGATCAGCCACGATCACCACATCAGGATTTCCCACCCTGCACCAAAAGACAAATTTATTCTGCCTATAAGTACTTCTATATGAAGTCTAGTAAATTTTGAGACCAAGCTCACTCGTGAAACCTTCTGTAACTCCTGCTCTTTCCTCAGTGTGCTGGCAGCACTTTGCTTAAATTTCTAATAGAGCAATTTTTTCCTTCTTGCTTTTTTTTTTGGCGGTACGCGGGCCTCTCACTGTTGTGGCCTCTCCCGTTGTGGAGCACAGGCTCTGGACGTGCAGGCTCAGCGGCCATGGCTCACGCGCCCAGCCGCTCCGCGGCATGTGGGATCTTCCCGGACCGGGACACGAACCCGTGTCCCCTGCATCGGCAGGCGGACTCTCAACCACTGCGCCACCAGGGAGGCGCCCTTCTTGCTTTTTTTAATGGTATACATTTCCCTCAACTCTGTGAGATTGCATACTCCTTGAAAGCAGAGATTATGCATTAGCCATATTCAGATCCCTCGTATAAGACTCACATAGTGGAGACTCCATAAATATCCTGTTGAATTGAATCTTGAAAAGTAATCCATTTCATCCATCAGCAAGGAATTAACAATTCGTATGTCTTGATTGAGGACCATTTGCTTCCTGAAAATGTCCCAGGGTAGAAAAATGGAGGAGGCCGAGAGTGTTCCTTATAGTGTGCTAAATATAGCCCTAGCCAAGAGACTCATGGGAATAACAAGCAAGCTCTTGGACACTTAAGGCCAATAATAATAAGCAGACAAACAGAAGATAGGCTTGAAGGTTTAAAACACCTACATTTTATATTTCTTTGAATTATGGTCTTCAGTTGGTATCTTATATGTTGCTATCCAGAATGGTATTCATATTCAGGAGTATAATTTGTAAAAATGCTTTGCAAAATCCTGAAATTGCGTCCAAATGAGTCCTATCATTGTTACTTTGGAGTATTCTACTCCCTAAAGTCTATGCTGTTTCATGGAAACAGGGTCCTAAAGAGGTAATTAACAATCCTCTCATGGGAAAGACTGCAGAAAGATCCCTTTGAAGTGATGGCAAACAGAACAACTAACTTGGTAATTTAGGATTTTTTGTTCTTGTAACAACGTTTTCAGTAAAGTAGTTATTAGCATTTCTCTGTACCTTAAGAGAGGTACCTGCAGTTTTAAGAAAATGTCATCAGAGTTGTGAGTTATAATTGAACTGATGAACTGTTCAACTATGTTGAAATTGAACTCTAATTTGCACCATGACATTAAGCAAATTTCTTCTAGAAACAAATAAAAAAATCCCTGCACCCCTTTTTGTATATTGCAGTTGCAATAAAATGTGAGATGAAAGCCACTTGATTTACAAGAGGTATATTTACAAACAGAATCCGTACTGATGCACTATTGCTTCTGCATATTTACAAAGAACAATTTATAAATGTAGTCCACTGAACGAAACTACATTTAAAGTAGCTTATTATTATAAATGTGTTTCAGGACACTTCCTTATAACTTAGAAAGCGTAATCATTTGTGAACTAAGCTTAAAAAAAAAAAAGATGAAGAATTGTTTAATTTGGAGGGAAGCGCAGCCCATGTGTGAAGGTAGGAGACCTTGGAGAATCTGATCTTCAGCCCATTGCTGTGCTCTGTTCCTGCATTTGTGAGCCAAAGCCTGTTAAAATCGCTTCATTGTGAAGTGGGATAATGCGTTAATGGCTCGCCAAGAGGAGAAAATGGAGCTCTGAACAGCCATGGGCAATGCTGAACAGAGCACAGAGGATCAAACATTTTGCCAGTCAGCTATGTCTCTTGTATGCCCAACTTTATATCAAATTGTAGAGATGCCATTTCTTGCATTTAACACAAGGAAATGTATCTCGAAAGAAAATAGGCTTGTTGTCTTTTGTCAGGCAATGAGAATTATACAGCAAAGAGAACCTTCCATTTCAGATATTCCAGGGAAGTCTCAACTTCACAGTTCACCACATTATCAGATGATATGTCCCAGTTTTTATTCAGTATATATAATTGATATAACTAAGCATTTCTCCTTTTTCATCTTTTAACTGATAAGAAATGCAGAGTGCTCAAATCAGAGCCCAACTGTGGTATTTAATCATTTCATATGACTAATAGTATCAATGCCATTGCTTCCATTTAACTGATTTTGTTCTAGCTTTATTTTCGATCCTCCTGTTCTGCATTATGTGTAGCTTTGAAAGCCATAAATCATTTTTTGAAAGGCAATAGGGCATCATCATAAATAAATAATTTCCAGAATCCTTTGGAAAATTTTCTGAATTCTTTCGTTCTTGTCTTAGCCTCTTTAATAGGGACTGTGTACTTTAAGAGAATTAATGTTTTTTATTTTAATTTTTGTTCTAGAATTGGCTTTCTCAGACTTCATGATTCCTGGGAGAGCTGTGAAAAAAAGAGAACCTGTAAGTTCACAATGTTATTGTTCTTGTATTTGATGATGATTATTATTTTTTTATAAACAAAGAAGTATTTTCAAAAAGTTACTCATGCCACTGAGATGGGGATAAACTTCTAGGTAGAAAGACAGTGATGCGATTTAAAGGTCACTGGGTAGGAAACTTTTGTGCAAATATATTTCTGTCATTGTTGGTTTAAATTAGCCTACCTCCTTTTAAAAAATGTAACTGCCCCAGTGAGATAGATCATATCTGTAGCCCAGACGTCTCCTCCAAACGCCGAGACCATGGTTTTTTTTTTGTTTTTTTTTTGTTTTTTTTGCGATGCGCAGGCCTCTCACTGCTGTGGCCTCTCCCCCTGCGGAGCACAGGCTCCGGACGCGCAGGCTCAGCGGCCATGGCTCAGGGACCCAGCCGCTCCGCGGCATGTGGGATCTTCCCGGACCAGGACACGAACCCGTGTCCCCTGCATTGGCAGGTGGACTCTCAACCACTGCGCCACCAGGGAAGCCCCCCCGAGGCCATGTTTTAATGGCCCATTTAAAATCTCCATATGGACATGTCCAGAACTCCTCATGCTTACCATTCTAGTCCATTATCATCATGTCTCACATGTTGTACTGCAGCAGCCTCCCAACTACTCAAGCCTCTAATTGTTTTCCAAGCAGCAGCAGGATTGATCTTTTCAAATTGTAAATCTAATCATATCCCACATCATCCACAACCTTCTCCAATCAAATATCTTCACATCGTTTTTAGCTAAAAGAAAAAAAAGCCCTATATCATGACCTATTAAATACCTGAGCCTTGTGGCTTCCACTTAGCAACATGGATTCATTTTCAACTATGCTCCCCCATGATTTCTACTCTCACCATGCTGGCCTACTCTCACACCCTTTTGTGTGGAACACTCTTCGCCTCCTGGGTCTTTAGACATCAACTCAATCATCACACTTCAAAAGTTCACCTTCAGGGCTTCCCTAACAGCCAAATGGAATGTTTAAACCATTGAGTAATTTGCAGCAGCTTTCTGTATAAGTTATTGGTCCCAGTTGGCAGTGGGTAAGGAAAGAACTATTTGCTTCTGTCTTAAAATGTGATTTTAGAAATTAGAATTCTAGAAACTGAAAGTGTTTTACGAATGCAAATGGAGCCTGGCTGAAGCTCTAAGGCAGTGGAACTCTAATTCTCCTTGAAGAGGAATTGCCATTTTCTACAGAGAATTTAAATGCCTGGGATTAAAATATGCTGTGTCATTGGTGGTTAAAGTAATCGTCAACAGAAGTCATCAAAGGAATTAACAATTAAAGATGAAACTGACTAAAGCCAGACTCGCGACTCACTGACTGCTCCTCATGAGGGTGGTCAAGGTAGGAATGAACTGTGTTGGCCAAACAAGAGGTTATATAGGCTAGATTAAGAGAATGTGAGGGGGATACTTTTAAATAATAGGGTCTTTCCAAAATTCATTTCTTTAGTGGTGGTTTTACATTCTCTTACAGTATTCTGCTTTAATCTATAATTAGTCCTCAGGTAGCCATGAATTAAGAGAAATGGCATTACAGTGTCACCAAGTGGGAATTGTGAAGAATTTGCTGATCTTAGAATTGAAAGCAAATACGCACACTCATATTAATTGAATTATATTATGGTTCTCCTTGAGGTAGTAGCATTGATTCTCTCAATGAGGAGAAAAAAGGGCCTTAAACCATTTAAGTATTCTGGGACTTCTTAAAGACCGTGAGTTGTTCTGTAGGTTGGTTCTATTGATAAAGAAGTTGGTAACACATTTGCAACTGACTTTGTAGAAATCTTGCAGAAGAGCAGAAGATTCTAATTAAAATGGGGATATGAAGTTGAGGTATAATTATGAAAATTGCTCCTATTAAGGCATACTATACTTAATACTACACCTTTGTGAAGGATGGTTTTAAATGTTGAAGTGGAAATAATTGCTTTTTATCATGTGAAATATTTTTATTTTTCATTTATTCCTTTACACTGATATAAATTACAGCTCTAACATGATAAAAATATTTCCTGTCTTTAATTTGATACTGAAGCTTAGATGGTTTTCAGCCTTTTCAGAAGTGTTTCCCTTTTTAACTCTAATTTGTGTAAATGTCTAAGTAGAAAATAGTAGAGAGTATCTTTTAGAATTCTTATTATTGAGTTTGAGTTGTGAGACATGGCTAGTAATAGAAATGAACATTATAGGCTATCTGATGTTTTTAAGACAAGACAGCCAAAAAAAGTTAATAAAATTATTTTCAAAATAGATAGCAATCACTAAAGTTTAGACTCCGTTAAGGAATAATTCCACTCAAACTTCAAATCTTATGCTGACTGATTTTGCCTTTATTCTCACTAGAGTGGTCGATGAGGTGCTGACGTGTCATGCTTTGCATAGCAGCGGAAAGCAAAAGGCCCTGAACGCCTTAGGCCAGGATAATAGACTCAGGCTACATTGACCACAGTGGAGCCGGAAACAGGCATAATCATAACCATTTTCTTTTAACATGTACTTTATAGGGGCAATGCTTCTCCCCAAGAATCGCTTCATAACGTACATTACAAATACATTGCAGGCCCATGGGACAGATTTGCAGGTACATGCCTGCTCACACTAAACTTCATTAAGTTTCTTTCTTCTCTCCACACCCCCGCTTCCTTGTGTTAATATATGTCTGGCCTCCTTAGCGGAGGCAGTCAGTTTATTACTGCACCCTCAGAATCATAGTATGTATGCCAAGCTTAACAAATAAAAAGTTTGCTGCAGGTTCTCACCCCCAGACCTGTAGTAAATAGTGATAATTAGGTACAGCTCCCCCTGCCACTGATACTAGCCACTTTGCCAGAACCTCCCTTTATACAGGGCTCCAGGCAGCTTCTACTAATAGGTGTGACTTGCTTCATGAGATGAAACCCCTTTGCTCTTGTGATCTACATCAGTGCTTTTAAACCTCCTTCACTCCATAGCGCATGTAGTAAAGAAACACGTGTATAACACCATGCCATTGACAGATAAGGCTACTCAGGACTAGAGATAATGGGGTCACAGGTTAGAGGCCACCCCGAGTGCTCATGGGATGAAATAACTCTGCACCTATTTGGGAAGCTCTGATAGAGGTATTTGCACAGTTTATTAAAAGGTAGGGACAACAATGGCAGGGGCTGGATATGACATCAAGTATGGTTTTCTTTCTGATATATGTGCTGTGGCTTTTATTAGCTGTCGAGCTGTCTTGAATAGTTAGAACAGAGTTTACGGCATTACCAAAAACTTTTCTCCGAGACGTGGATCAGATAAAAAGAGATCTCTGGAGTCAACTAATCTGATATATTTATAGCAAAGCACTTTCTTCTCAAACGAAGGCTTTGTCTTTGAGACACCCGCAGATTTTCTGTTATCAGATGTTCTTGTCTACTCTCATGCTAATGATCCCACTATTTGCATATATTTGACTGTAAGTTGAAATTAGCTACTGAGATCCATGGCAATCCTATATAAATGATACGGGTTTATAGCAATATCTACCTTAGCACCGGAAAAGTACCCCTTTCAGTTGCTACCTCCAGGTGATACGTATACTATATGGTTTATTAACTGTGGTGTGTTGGCTCTAACAATGGTTTTCTTTGAAATGAATGATTTGAATCTGATACCCAATTTGGTTCAGTCTCATGTAATACAGATAATATTTTTCAAATGTGTTAAGGTGTTTTGTTTTTTTTTTTCCGTTCTACCTTGTGTTCAGCCTTGCACCTCTGCTAGAGTCACCCATTGCCTGAAAAGAATTAGAGGTAGTGGTGATGGATTAAGATAATTATAAGTAAGAAAGCAAAGAGAGTCAGTTTTCAGATTTTGGGTTCCCAAAATAGGACACAGTGATACGTGGGTATCTTAGCTTCTTCCTCTGTATGGACACACTACAGAGTAGAGAGTGTGGCAAATTTCCAGGCACAGGGCAGGTCAGAGAATAGCCTATGGAAATGGAAAGCATCATCAAGATGCCCCTAAATTAGTCACATTCGAGCTGCAAGCAAGGTGCCCCGTAGGTGTGAGGTTAGACACACCTGAGGATGATGTCCTGGATCTGGATTTAAGCACAGACTCTCACAGCCAACAACCCCACGCATCCCAGAGTGAGGAGGTAGCCAAGATTTCTCAAGACCTTTATTGTTGAGTAAACTGGTGAAATGAAATTAGCCGGGGGTTGATGAAAATAAGTCATTGAATGCAGAGATCTTGCGGCCATAGGCCATGGCAGGGACATGGACTTCAGCTCCAGGTGTCTGCACGGAAGACAAAATACTGCAGGGAGGTGCAGTCCCGTTTCGGCATGCACCATCACAGGATAGGACCAGAGGCACTGCACTGAACTGGAAACAGGCAAAGGTTCAGAGCATATTTGCAGACCATGGGACCTTTCCCTAATGCCGATATGTAAACTAGATACAAACTTTGAAATAAAGAGAATATGGCAGGCCTGCTGAGAGCAGGGAAAAGCATCCTGATAGGGACTTTGGATGTTACATTAAATCCAGAGCATCAGGTCTACTTCAGACAAAAACGAAGACTCTCTTCAACTTGAATGAAACAGGTTCTTTAAGAAAAGAAAAACGGTTGACTGAGGGATAACTCAACATCAAATTATTTTAAGTGTACAATTCAGTTATTTTTTCTAAATTTCCAGAGCTCTGCAACCATCACCAATTGCACTGTTGATGAAGGGTACGATGGTCGCGGAGAAGTTGACCATTAAAAAGTACTTAGAAGTAAAATTTTCAATTAAAAGTAACTCAGTTTTGGAACATTTCAGTCACTTTATTTTATATGTATTTACATATGGTTATATACACGTACACAGTTATATGTATACACAGTCATCCCTCAGTATCTGTGGGGGATTGGTTCCAGGACCCCTGCAGATACCAAAATCCATGGATGCCCAAGTCCCTCGTATAAAATGGTTTAGTATTTGCATATGACCTACGCACATCCTGCTGTATACCTTAAATCATCTCTAGATTACTTGTAATACCTAATACGATGTACATGCTCTGTAAATAGTTGAAAATACAGGCACACCACGGAGATATTGCGGGTTCACTTCCAGATCACTGCAATAAAGTAAATGTCACAATAAAGTGAGTCACACAAATTTCTTGGTCTCCCAGTGCATGTAAAAGTTATGTTTACACTGTACAGTAGTCTATTAAGTGTGTGATTGCGGTATGTCAAAAAAAATTACATACCTTAATTTAAAAATACTGCTAAAAAATGCTAGTCATGATCTGACAACACAGGGTTGCCACAAACCTTCAATTTGTAAAAGACATAGTAACTTGAGCACAGTAAAGGGAAGCGCAATAGAACAAGGTCTGCGGGTATAGTGTAAATGCTATGGAAATCGTTGCCAGTGCACAGCAAATTCACGTTTTGCTTTTTGGAGCTTTATGGAATTTTTTTTTCCCCCAAATATTGTTTGATCCATGGTTGATTGAATCCACAGATGCAGAACTCACAGATATGAAGGGCCAACTGTAGTTGTAGATACATATGTAGTAATATATAGAGTTATACATATATGCACACAATAAATATATATATAAATGTCATAATGCTCGTCTATGAGAACAGTGTTCATTTATTCATTATTTTATGAATTAATTATAGCATTCCTTTAATGATTTTTATTTTTATTTACTTTTTAATATTTTATATAAATTTATTTATTTTTGGCTGCGTTGAGTCTTCGTTGCTTGTGTGGGCTTTCTCTAGTTGCAGTGAGCGGGGGCTACTCTTCGTTGTGGTGCACGGGCTTCTCATTGTGGTGGCTTCTCTTGTTATGGAGCACGGGCACTAGGTGCGCGGGCTTCAGTAGTTGTAGCGCGTGGGCTCAGTGGTTGTGGCTCACAGGCTCTAGAGCACAGGCTCAGTAATTGTGGCACATGGGCTTAGTTGCTCTGTGGCATGTGGGATCTTCCCGGACCAGGGCTTGAACCTGTGTCCCCTGCATTGGCAGGTGGATTCTTAACCACTGCGCCACCAGGGGAAGTCCTACTTTAATGATTTTTATATTGAGAGATACTGTGAACACAAAGTAGAATAAAATTTCTTTTCCTTTAAGGATTTCAAAGTCTATTGTGGGAGGCAGCCACAAAGCCAGGTAATGACGGCATGCTATCATAAGTGCAGTGATAGATGTATGCCCTAGAATGATTTTCTCTCCTTCATTCTCTCTACAGCCTTATAAGATGAGCCAGGTATTATCAATATCCTCCCTGTATAGATGAAGACCCTGAAGGCCACAGCAGTTACAGTAGCAGACACAGTGGGAGGAAAACCAGAAATTAGATAATTTTAGATACATTTTTTGGGTCTTTTGAAAAATAGTTTTGTTTAGTTTTTTTGTTTGTTTGTTTTTAGGTCTTAAGGATAGTAGATCTTCTCCAATGAAATGCAACTCAGTATTTTATAAAATACATGGAGGCGTGCTTTATTTTTTCTTTTGGTAGAATTTGTCATTATTGTTCAACCTATAAGAATCTATTAAATACTCACTCTGTGCTAAATGCTGTGCTAGGCATTGTGAGGCCTTCAGGATTAGATCCTTTGCCATTTTCATTTCTCACTGAGTGGTGTCCCAATGCAAGGATGGGGGAATTTGGCCTCTTTCCTGATTAGAAGGTTCATTAGGAAGTTTTCCAACCTATTGTAAGAAAATGTGGGTAAATGCAAAAAATTGACTTAGAGAAAGCTGTGCTCAGGTTCCAGCTTGGCCACATCGTGGTTGTGTGAAGTTCAGCAATTTGCCTTGGCTCTCTCGGACTGTTGTTTTTTTTTTCCTTTACGATGGGGATGATAATTCCTATCTAACAGTGATGAAAAGTAAGTGTGTTGTGAAATGAAAGTGCCCTTTACAGTACCTGCCTTACAAGTTACTTTGAATTATTTTTAATTAATGCACTAGTACACTTAAATTTCCTGTGTGTATTGTTGAACCTTCTCAGCCCTATCCCTTGTCTTGATCAAAAAATGATGATACAGTTCATGCCTTCAGATAGCTTAAATTTAATAAATTAGGCTGAAAAAACTGATACATGGGGGTAAGAAACAAGCGGGCAAGTTACAGAAACTAGTTAGATCTCAACTTCTTATCATATGGTTAAAATTACCTGTTGCCAGGTATAAGGGGAATAGTTTTCCATACCGTTTTCTGTAAAGGAACAAAATTTGCCACCCCAGAATGTCTCTTTGGCATGCAGATTATTTGAGCTGAAAATAATCAAGGCCCAAAAGACTCAGGAAGAACCTTCAGCCTTCCCCCTAACTGCCTAAAGAATGTAGGTAAAGGACCTGATCCTGGAAGGGAGCCAGCACCATAGATAACTATAGTATAAGCTAGGTGTGTAGACGGGGAGGAGTCTAGTGAAGTCGGCTTGTTAAAATTCCTCTCTGCGTCCCATTGTCTCTGCCTGGCCCAGCAAACGTTTATTTCCCAAACACATGCTTTTCCATCTCCATGTGAGTTGCTTTCCTCCTCTTTGAAGTCCCAAATCACTACCCCCAACATCCTCTCTTGTCTGTAGCTGAAGTTGGCATTTAAGGTGAGGGCTTTGGCCATTTTGGCGAGTTACTCAGTCCTCCTGGGTCTCTCCCATGTACACATGTTATTAAACTTTTGTGTGACTTTCCTCCTGTTAATCTGTCTTGTCGCTTTAATTCTTAAACCAGCCAGAAGAACCTAGAAGGGTAGAGGAAAATTTCTTCCTCCCCAACAGTTCCATGGTCTGCACTGACAAATATGCGCTGAGGTCGGGAAGTCCAAATATCCGCCCTCATGGTTGAATTAGCTGGTCTGAAATAAAACAGGCGTCCTCCTCCTTCTCGACAAGTCTAGACCTTGGTCCCTGCCGTTGGGGCTAGTTGGGACAGCAACCAGGCTGCCTGGAGGATCCAAGCTTGCCTCACAGTGTAGCGAGAGCTTCAGGTAGAGGGCGCAGGTGAGCATGGACGTTTCATTCATTCTCCCCTGTCACTGGGGAAGCTTGGGACTCAGATTCTTGCGGTCTAACCAATCAGATAACTCTCTCCTCCTCCTGTGGGCAGAAGGTTGTGAAGAGGTAGAGGAAGAGTGATGATTTCTACTTAACAGAAGTTATTTTCCAGTTGGCTGTCAGGTGTGCAGGGAGAGAGAGGGAAAGATTCACCCTCAACTACGGGTCAGGAGCGTGAAGAGAATTACCTGACGACGGATGGATAGAAACCACTGAGTACACTGCTGCCCACACTGTAGCTGCTCGGTCGGAAGTCTGTTATCTGGAGGGAGGAGAGGATTGCTGTGGGCGGCAGTGACCGTGGAGGTTTCAGAGAGCTGGTCCTGGGAACCGATGAGTTGAACCTGGGTGAAAACATCAAGAGACTTCCCCTCTCTACATCCCCGAGCTAATCAAGAGGCCTTTGGGGTCCCTTTCCAACTCTAAACTCCAGTGGTCGCATCGTGCAGGCTCACTTGACAGAAACTGAACTGGCATCCCCCTCACACTGGCAGGTGGCTGGTCCCCTCTGCCCAGGCTGGCCTTTGAGTAGGGCTGATTCCATGACTAAATAGTCAGAGCTGCTTTTGATCATCTGTGCTGAACTGCTGAGCATTTCTTTCCCTCTGATTTCTTACCGCCTCCTTTCTGTCCCTCGATCCTTAACTAGAAGAGCAGAAGGCTGGGGGGAGCTCCTCCCTGCTGTCTCTGCCCATCTCTAAATGCCACAAGTTACAAAGGAGGGCTGGCTGAGACACGGGGCCCTCCATGTTGTTTCTGACCGTACAGTCCAGATCAGAGCTGAGTCTCAGCAAGTAAATGAGTCCCAGGCTGGCATGCTCAGCCCTTCAACGTCTGCTTCACATCATACCTTTCCCAGACTATTAACAGAAGGGAAAGCTGACGTTGTTTGTTGCTGTTAACAGTTTCATTTTGTAAAAATTGATTTTGAAACATTGGGAGTAAGCAGTGCATAATGATGGGGCTGAATGCACAAAAAACAACTGTAGCAAAGGCCCTAGCAGTCAGGAGTGGGGCCTGATTGGGTCTTGCTCCACGGAAAGTGTGGCCGGCCTGCTCTGGGTCTCAGGATTGTGTGTGCACGTGTGTAGCTTGTGTCCACATCAGTGTCGGCTGCCTTGAGCAGATGCATTTCAAAGAGCTTTCAGTTTCTGTGCCGGCAGATGTGGGAAACTCCACCTTGAAAGTACAGATATTACTAGTGCCCTAACTGTTTCTGCTCTTCACTGCTAATTAGACAATCTGTGTAAATGCTAGAGATGTGACCCTTTCGGTTCTGCCAGTGCCTTTGCCACTGCCTATACATTCAAATCGAGGCCCGTTACAGCTGTCATGGAGGCAGTTTTATGTGATTCCCTGGAAGGACAAATTCCATACTGATCGCTGCTTGGAAGGCTCTCCCTACAGAGTGCAAAAGTCTGTTACTTTGTCGTTGCTTGCTTCCTGGATGAGCATATGCCTCCTTATCCTGGATGAAGGGAGAAACTGCTATTTTGCTGTTCCTTGCTCACTTAAATGTGAGTTACACAAGCCTTTTTAAAATTTCCTCTCCTCTCAGGAAATGTTTTAAAATATCTAACTCCCTTCCCTAGGCATCCATCCATAAAAGTATACTTAGCTCTTTGTAATTCATTGCCCATGCAGACTATGAGATATTTTTTCTTGCAGCATCTCATTTCATTGAAGGCAAACCTGCCTTTAGATCCCAGCTACATTAATGTTATAAAAATTAGGACTTTCTAATACCTCAACCCAGATATCAGTGGGCGTTACCGAGACATTGGGTGCATGATAAATTGACTTGAACCCTTATGACACATCTTTTGGTCATCTGACACCCTTTTTAAGAGCTTTGCCAGTTAATGGAGAACCTGCCTTCTCATGGGCACCATTGACATTGGACTTCTGCCTCTAGGAGTCCTGTCTCTCTGTTCCCTCCCAGAATCAACTCAGATGTGAAACACAGCTTCTTTTTTCCACCAAAGAAGCCAGAAACCCTTTGAAAAGCTAGTAGACTTTATTCAAAATTTTGGAATTATAGAGATACGGAGGAGGAATTTGCCTTTTCAAAGTGCCAACGATTTCAAGTTCAAGAGTAGATATTCCTCTTCTGAAAACGTGCACCAGCCACCCATTTCTTAGTGTTCCCATCGCTGCTCTCGTCCCGTGTAGCCTCTCACCACGCCGCCCTGGCTGCTTTCTCCTCTCCTCGCCCTCTTGCTTCTCCTCACACCCTCCATCTGGAATGGCACTGAGAACTCCAAATGCTTACCTTCTCTTACGCAGATTTATTTGGGTCTCTTCAGGCTTGATTCTCCAGCCTGTGCATCCAAAACCCATAAAAATATTCAGAAGTGTGGGATATGTTTCTATTTGATAGGCTCCATCTTCCTGGGAGGGAATTTGTAGTTATAAAAATAGGTTTTGTTGTTGTTTTGCCGTTACACTTGCATCAGCTGTCTGTCGTGATCCCTTTCATTCACTCACCAATATTTATTTTATGCTTACCTATGTAGCAAGTTTCAAGTAAGCACTTGTTTCTGTGATAAATTTGCATCTGTAGTAGGAGGCAGTATAACATAGTAGAGGAAAGGCTTGGAATCAGAGGAACTTGATTCTGGTTCTGATTCATTCATCCCTCTACTTCTCCATTCCAGAAATGTTTGTTGTAGTTTGTTGTAGTGGATGCAGCGATATATTAGGTATGGGGGATACTGAAATTCTTTAGACCCCTGCTCTCCAGTGTGGTGGAGGAGACAGTCATGTGGATAAAATCCTATAATTCCTATACGCATAAAAGTTGAGCTTCTGCTACGTAACAGCTGTGTGACTTTGGGCAAGTCTCTAGGCCTCCATTTCTCCATCTTAAACTGAGGATACTGCTAGTATCTGCTTCAAATGCTTGTGGTGAGAATTAAGCAAGATGAAGCCCAGGCAGGGCTTGGCACATAAATGGAAGCCCAGAGAGGGAAAGCGGCTTGCTCGGGATCACATGCTTGGAAACACTCATGCAGGTTACTAGGTTTTAAGGATAAACAGAATGTGAGAGCAGAGGGAAAGAAATGGAATCAAGGACAGCATTACCCTGGAGACAGCATTTAAAAGTAAGACTTGGAGGAAAAGTGAGAGTTGGGTGGCAGATGAACTTGAGAATGATGTCCTGGTAAGTTGTTATCCCTAGAATGTAAAGTACAAGGGAGTAAGTGGAGCTAGATAAGGTGGGAAAGGCTGATGGTGCCAGCTCTACTGTATTACTAGGGGTACTCTACCTACTGTAACGAAAAAGCCCGAAACTTCCAATGGCTTGCTTAATAAAGCTTTCTTTCTCATTCATTTTCAAGTCCAGGTGTGTTAGCAGGAGTAAGGGTGAGGCCTTCTTTAGGTAGACATTCAAAGATCCAGATCATTCCACAGAGGCACTGCCACCTCCTAGGGCGTCAGTGACATTCGCTTAAATCTCTGCATCTGGCCAGGAGCTGAAGGTCAAGTGAAAGCTTGGAGGATTGTGTGAGAGGCTATAAAGGCCACTGGAAGTGGCACACATCACTTCTAACCATATTCTGCTAGCCAGAACCCGGTCACGTGGCCCCATCTAACTCCAGGAGAGGTGAGCAAATGTACTTAGCCTCCTGGAGGGAAACAGAAGGACAGTTTGATGAGCACCTAATATTGTCTTTGCCCCACTTCCTCATTTCTGTGATCTTATTATTTATGTGAACCTCTCCAAGCCTCAGTTTCATCATCTGTAGGACGAACAGAAGCAAAGACGTGTCCCAATGTTGTTGTGAGGATTAAAACATTATCTGCGAAGGTCCTTTTAGAATCCTTGTCGCTGTGTTGTGTGATTACTGTTATGTAAGGACAGCTAGAAACCAAATGGATGATATTTGCGACAGTATTTCTGAAGAAATTCAGAGTTGTACTTTCTATGACGGCTCATGCAACAGTGGATGAAAGATGAAAGAGTAGCATTAAAATACTATAGGAAGTGAAGCCAATGAAGCCCACGTGTATCTTGGAGAGCGGAGACAATGAGAGAGATCATTTGCCGTCTTTCTCAATCATGAACATCTCTGCCCAGCTTTGGGCAGGAGAGAAGACAGTTCAAGAGTGGGCTTCCTAGGGAAAACTGAGAGACAGTTGGCAGTACCAAGGGGCTAACATGGGGATGTTTGTCTGTGTTTCCAACTCCCACAAATATACAAACTGAGCAAAAACTGTCAATGCAACTTCGGGAGACGCCTCCACATTCTCCTGCCTGACTTACAATCAGATTTCAAGCCTTGAGCTTTCCATGTATCGAAATTTTGGAGCACCGCTCTGAGGGGCAGTGACCCAAGGGAGATGCGTGTGACCTAATTCCAAACTGAGGAGGCTGACGTAATAAATGGAAGTCAAATGTCTATTTGTTTCTTTCTTATCAGAGCCTATGTTTACTTTCGACTAGTGAAGAGCTCTACTCACATTTAAGTTCTCTCAAATCAAATCTGTTGGTAGAAATCAAGGAGACAGAGGGAATTTATTCAGTGGGGGATTTACTGAAACTGGTGGATACTTACTGTCTGGTGTCAAAAATGGATGGACAGTTTTATTCTTGTTCACACTCAGTATTTTTTGTTATTAATGAGAAACTGTTGCATCCCCAAATAAATTAATTCAACATTGAATGCACAGTTTCTTTGCAAACAATAAAATTGTTATTTTAGAAGTTATTAAACTTTTGAAGTCAATGCCATTTTGTCAGGATTATTTACCATTGATTAGGAAATAACCTAATGAATCATTTTGAAGAATGCTCTTTTTTTTAGCTCTGACTAACAAGAGTGCTTGACAGCAGCGAGTTGAATTAGTGTGGTGAACTGCCACAGCTATGCGAGTTTATGTTAAATGCTTTCTTTTCAGTGTTTTCATATTTGCTGCCGATAAAGAAAATTAGGAATCTGAATACATTCTTTTTTTTTTTTTTTTTTTGCGGTACGCGGGCCTCTCACTGTTGTGGCCTCTCCCGTTGCGGAGCACAGGCTCTGGACGCGCAGGCTCAGCGGCCATGGCTTAGGGGCCCAGCCGCTCCGCGGCATGTGGGATCTTCCCGGACCGGGGCACGAACCCGTGTCCCCTGCATCGGCAGGCGGACTCTCAACCACTGCGCCACCAGGGAAGCCCTGGATACCTTCTGATTGGCCTCTCAACATGAGTTTATGAGTTTGAAAACAGCTTCAGGTTAAAGATGTGTTGGGACTTCAGCAGTGCCCCTTGGGTTATTAAAAATTCATCTGACGGAGCATGATGCAGTGAGGCCAGGTTCACAGAGGCACACAAAGCCGGATCAGACAGGCCAGAACACCTGCTTCTCAAGTAAAATCTCAATCTAGATCACCCCCTTTTTCATTGTACATATGTTTGAAATAAGTTCCCTCGGCCTCCCATCTTGAAGATACTGAGTTGCTTTTTTTGTGTTGTTGTTGTTTTTCATTTAAAGCTCTGAATTGTTTCCACTTGTGCACTTTAAAAAATTCTCAGGTTGTATTTTTCCCTTTTTTTTTTTTTTGACTGCGCAGCCTGTGAGATCTTAGTTCCCCTGCAGTGGAAGTGCAGAGTCTTAACCACTGGACTGCCAGGGAAGTCCTTCCCACTTTTTATAGAATGCACTACTTTTAACTTGTAGATATCAATCTGCCTCTAATGCCAACACTACCCTCTGTATGAGCCACCTTTGCTTGGATATTTTATCTTATTCACCTCTGTACCTTTCAACATTTTCAATTCTCAATAAACGGCTTCTGAATGGAACTCCTATATCTAACGCATCATCTGTTATAATCAGTATCATGCTTCTCTACTTTCTGAGGTGTACGATGCAAATGGGGTTACTGAGAAGGTGTTTTCTTAATCTCTTACTTATAGGTGGAAACCAACCTTTTTTTTTTAAGGGCCTGCCAAGTTGGGATGTATAGAAGCATAGGATTGTGGTACAGTGTAGGATGTGCTATAACTATCAACTCTTTCAGAGATAGGGGGAGGGTAAAAGGTATGGCATTTGTGAATGTCCCTTCTGCATATATGGCATCTTACCTTACCATCAGATGGTATTGGTATTAGCAGAAGAGGATATAACTGTGAAGCTAATTAAGAGCCATTGTATCACAGGTCACCGTCAAAGCCCTACATAGTACATTCTTTTGTATTATGTTTCTTAAAGAGGACCTCTCCAAATATGTAAATTTTGAGTCCCACAAAACCTGAATCCACTTCTGGTGATGAGCTCCATTTCGCAGATGAGAAGGGCGAAAATGTTATGACGAATCCAGAATTCCAGAGCAATATAGTGAGAAGAAATGGAAATAAAACCCACGCCTGAGGCTTCTCGGTTTCCGGGAGAGAGAGAGAGAATCTGTATCAAATTATTTGGGTCAGAGTTAAATTTAATCTGAAAGCATGTTATGTGGAATCTGTTTGGAAAATATATTTTGAAACATCAGTAGGTTGCTTAACTATAAAAATTATTTAAAGAACAATGGTGTGTGCAAAAGAATTATAAAAATATTAACATGTCCAATTTTTTTTAGGAAATGTGCTTCATTCTTTACCTACACATGGGACGTGAAGACATGAAATTTTCCTGGGTGCCTAGGGAGTTTGATTGTTATTTTTACATATGTATGAATATGTTTTAAAGAAAATAAGGTCAATTTCATCTTAAGCCACTGAACTCAAAAATCTGAGAATTTTGATGAGTTAATTTTCTGTAGACAGTTTTGATCCTACTTTTGATTTTCTAGCTTAGACTTTTGAAGACAATTCAGAAAGTTTTTTTTAAGAAATTCACCATATCTATGTTAAAAGATAAAGAGCGGAGGGTAGACGTAGGGTTGAAAATTTACAAAGACTTTCGAGTTAGTCATTTCTAAACGCGTCTCCATGTAATACGGCATCATTAGATAGCGATTCATTACGCTCAGTGACCACTCACATACTCTTAGATTTGACAGAATTTACTTTCATTATTTTCTGCCATACTGTTGCTTAAAGAAGAAGGGCAGTGATTTGAGTAATGAAAAAACAAAACGTAAATGGTTTACTGTCATGAAATTTCTGAAATGGTAGTGGGTATAGCTAAATGTGCCTTAAACAGGGAGCCAGATGACCTGAAGTCGAGGTCAGATTCGGAACCCTCAGTATCCTTGGACAAGTCATGTTGCTTTTCTGACTTTTCATTTCTTCATATCTAAGTACAGGTATGTATTACTCCTATCTTGTTTATCTCCAAAGCTTTTGTTCATATCAAATAAGTAGTGGAAGGCTTCCCTGGTGGCGCAGTGGTTGAGAGTCTGCCCGCCGATTCAGGGGACACGGGTTCGTGCCCCGGTCCGGGAAGATCCCACATGCCGCGGAGGGGCTGGGCCCGTGAGCCATGGCCGCTGAGCCTGCGCGTCCGGAGCCTGTGCTCCGTGGCGGGAGAGGCCACAACGGTGAGAGGCCCGCGTACCGCCAAAAAAAATAATAATAATAATAAGTAATGGAAATGAACGACACGTGCAAATGTGAGTTACAAATGATGTGGCTAAAGACGATTCAAAAATCGTCTTTTTAACACTCTCTGTAATAATGCAAATTGGGACATTTTAAGAAATTGCTTTCTAATATTTAAGTTATAAAACATGCATATACTATAGTTCAAATATTAATTGATTGCCCATTCATTCAACTAACATTTATTTAGCACTGGCTGTGGGTCGGGCACCATGCAAAGCATTCAGGACTCCATGACTCACCTGCAGCACACATTATCATCTTTAGTATAAAGATAACTAAGAAAGAACATGTGTGAATTGCATATATTGTTTATTTTACAAGAGAAGACTGTGAGCATATGTCCATAATTGTATATTTCATTAGCAGTGGCCTCTAACTGAAACAGTTATCCAGTAATTTCTTTGTATTTCCCCATTTTGTACACACACGTTTGGTCCTACCTAAGTGGGCCATAGTCAAAGGAGTTCTAGATTGTGAGCTCCTTGGGAGCAAATATTTTATTTCATATATATATATATATATGTATGTATGTATATATATGTGTGTGTGTGTGTGTGTGTATATATATATATATAACCAAATACCCAGAGAAGTCCTAGTAATAATAAGTAGTCCAGTAAAGGTTTAATTTTCATGTTAAAAAGGAAACTTGTTCAGGTAACGTGGTACTGACATCCTGTTATCTTTGCCAGAAGGGTTTAGGCCTTGATAGATTTTACCCAAGGAGCTTTTCTACATCTGTTACGTGTGTCCCATTTCAACCCTATCCAGCCATCTCCAAATAGTGTGTTTGTATGTGGTCATTTGTTCTCCGAAGATCCCCACTGTTTACTGATTACAGGAATGTGCATGATTCCTTTATTACAGAAGTGAATAGAGGGCACAGAAGCCCATGGTGCTTCTACTTAGTAAAAGTAGAGAAGGAAGTCATTTTAGGGTTTATCTAGCACTAATCTCAATGCCTGAATATTTTAATATTTAGTAAATAACACGAGGTAGAGTGAAAGGAAGGGAGCGAGGAGGGAGGGAGAAATGGAGTGAAGAAGGAAGAAGGAGGGAGAGCAGAGGAAGGAAGGAAGGGGAAGAAACAGAAGTATGATAGAGTTCCATGAAATTGTAAACATTTAAGCATTTCTCCTGCATTTGAACTTTGGCGCTAGCTCAAAGAGATATTCGTGTGGCTTCAGAGAACTTCGTATCTAAAAATTAGTCTCAGTTGATTGATAAATCCTGCCAAGAATAGAGTGGGTTAATAATTTATAATCCACCATCAGGACAAGCCCTTACTATTTATAAATTATTTAAAGCTACCTGTTTGTCTGTTTATTCAATCAATTTAATTCTTACATAGTTCTGCTTAAAACTTAGCCGGTTGACAGTTAATCATTTGCTATCTTTAGTCTGAGTTGGAGATTTTTAGTGAGATGCTTCATTCATTCAACAAATATTTTGATCACCTGTACTTTTGATTGCTAAGCATATAGGAAAGGAACAAAATAGAAAAAAAAAATCCCTGTCCTCATGGAGGTTATTTACTATTAGGGGGAGGCCGATCAACAGAAAAGTAAAATATTTAAAATGTCACGCAAAGACAAATGCTATGGCACAAATAAAGCAAAGTGAAGGAGGTGGGGAGTCTACGGCAGGGAGGTGATCCGATTTCAAGCAGGATGGCCGGAGAAGGCTTCTTTGATATGACCTTTGAGCAGATAGATACTTGATGGAAGTGAGGGACTGACACATGAAGTATCTTAGGCAAGAATGTTCCAGGTGGAGGGAACAGCAAGGATGAAGACCCTAAGGTGAGAGTGTGCTTGAAATATTGAAGGTAAGAAAGGGAGGAGGCCAGTCTCGCTGGAGCTCATTGGGCAGGAGGGAGAAGTAGGAGGTGAAGTCGGGGTGTACAAGGTAAATGCTGTGGAAATGGTTGCCAGTGCACGGCAAATTCAAGTTTTGCTTTTTTGAAACTTTCTGGAATTTTTTTTCCCCAATATTTTTGATCCATGGTTGGTTGAATCTGCAGATGCAGAACTCACAGATACGGAGGGCCAACTGTAGTTATAGAAATATATAGTTACGTACATAGTCATACGTATATGCACACAGTAAATATACAAATATCATAATGCTCTTCTATAAGAACAGTGTTCATTTATTCATTGTTTTATGAATTAATTATATCATTAATACAGGTCATTGGAAGGACTTTGTCTTCAGTGAATGAAATGGGAAGCCATCAGAGGGTTTAGAACGAAGGAGTGATAGGATCTGGCAGGACCTTACTTTGTAATATAATGATTCTGGGTGCCTCGTTCAGGATAGACTAAAGGGAGGCAAGACTTGATGTAGTGAAGAGGCTACAGCAAGAGATGATGGTGACTTGGACCAGTATGATAGCTGCAGAGGTAATGAAAAAATGTATTCAGTATATGACTTGGAAGTTTTTGCCCTATGGAAATGGAAATGTAGTTGCCATTTACTAAAATATGGAAGGTTTTAGGAGGAACAGTTTACTGGCATGTTGCAGGAGGGTGAGGATGGAAATGAGAAATTGGTAGCAGTCATGTTAAGGTTCAGATGTCTCAAATTTTATAAATGGAGTCTCTATTAACCTTACTACAAATCCTGTAGTATTGAACATTGACTTTCTGTTAACCTTAGGATGCCTCAAATCATTAATTCTTCACAATATTAAATGTTTACTCTGGAACATTTTTAGACCAAATTTCTTAGTAGTTTTGTTTTTCTGCTTTGCATATAGAATTTCAAAAATACACTTCTTTTAACTTTGGCAGTAATCATAGAGACTCTTCATTTTGAAATGGTATAAAACACTCAAGCTTCATTCTGTATTTGTGATGCTCTTTTTTGTTGTTACTATATTTACCTTTGTGATTTATATTTTATCATCTATCTCAGGAATTTCCATAAATATATATTAAAAATAATCTCAAGTAATCTCACTATGCAGAAGTAACCATTGTTTTCTCTTATATTCTTTCTGATCACTCCATAACTCACAACTCACACTCTCATCTAGTGTGCAGTTATTATATATAATAACCTGGAACTGTACTAAGTGCTTTATGCGGATTGACTCATTTAAGTCACCTAATAACCCTTTATCAGTCCGGGTTCTTACTTGCAAAAAACAAAGACAAACTAGCTAGTTCAAATATTTTAAAAAACTCCGATTTATTAAAGTATGTAAGCTTAAAGATTCCCCAGGAATGTTGGAAAATCAAGTTAGGGTGCTGCACAGACAGGAGGACAAAACCTAAAATTATAACACTTGTTTGGTCTGGGGGAAACATCATGATTGTCCTCGGCATTCACAGACAATGCACTTTGCACCCCCAATTCTCCTGCACTGCGCAATGGGCGTTACCTCTGAAACATTTGCATCTGCTTCCTGAGGAAACCCATTGATGGTGAATTTTCCCGAGACAGGAAGTATATCAAATGCTCTGGGCAACCAGAAATACTAACAAACTTCTAGAACAGTTCACCTCTTAGGCTGTCCAATGCTAGCATATTAATTTCTTACGTATTTAGATCCCCAAGTAGCAACAACACAAGTGATAGAGACTAACAAAATAAAACTAGCCCTCAATAAGCAGACAAACAAATGGAAAAGCAAAGACTAATTCACCGTCTCTTCAAGAAGGTGATCCAAATAAATACTCATCACTTCTTAAGTTTGCACAACAGTGCCCTGATCTCCAGGTGATTTCCATTTCTCTGGTGATTCTATCACAGTCCATCTCAATGAACTAAACTGGGAAGGTTGCCACCAACAGCCCTTTCTGAAATAGGAAAAGGGAAAGGATGACAACAGAAAATAGTTGGTATATCCAAGCATTGAATCTGCACTAGCACATGTGGTGGCAACTGCATCCACTGTTCACGGGCATCAGTGACACGTATTCATTAAGTTACTAAACAGAAATGCCAAAATGAATAAGCAGTGTGATGGAGTGGTTGATATTTCTAGCTCTGGGTTTTGCATTTACTTTTTCTATGATCTTGGGTAAATTACTTAATTTCTCTCTCAGTTTCTTAATTTGTAAAATGGGGATATCACTAAACATACCTAGCTCACAGGACTGTCGTTGGGATCGTATGAGATAACAGGTGTGTTCTTTTTATTTTTATTTATTTTATTTTATTTTATTTTATTTTTTTGGCTGCATTGGGTCTTTGTTGCTGTGCGCGGGCTTTCTCTAGTTGCAGCGAGTGGGGGCTGCTCTTAGTTGTGGTGCGTGGGCTCTAGGCACGCGGGCTTCAGTAATTGTGGCATGTGGGCTTAGCAGTTGTGGCTCGCAGGCTCAGCAGTTGTGGTACATAGGCTTAGCTGCTCCGTGGCATGTGGGATCCTCCCGGACCAGGGCTCGAACCCGTGTCCCCTGCATTGGTAGGCAGATTCTTAACCACTGCGCCACCAGGGAAGCCCTGGTGTGCTCTTTTTACATGTAACCTGTTGCTGAGTTAGATTTCAGTATGAGTACATCTGATTATCTGACTGGATCCAAGGAGGACCATCATTGGCTGGTCTTGTTGGTAAATGGGGAACACAACAGAGGCAGTAGCCAGACTAGCAGTAATGTGCTGAGGTCTCAACAGAGAGCTTGTGATATTCTTTATATGATACATAACTCAGGACTCCTTCAGCAGCAAAAGGAGGCTATGTCTGTGAAAAATAAGAAAACAAAACTAATTTTCTTGTGGAAAAATGAAAAGATGTACTTTATCTGTATTGCATTTGTATTGCATATAATGGTGAAGCGATGTGGAAATGGTGACACATTGACAAAATATAAACATTGGAATAATTATGTCTAGAAACTACTAAACATCTGTTGTATTTCTGGTACTACACTAGGGACTTTACATACATAATTTCATGTAATCTATGCAACAGTTTTTCTAATAGATCTTTATTGGAGTATAATTGCTTTACATTGTTGTGTTAGTTGCTGCTGTAAAACAAAGTGAATCAGCTATATGTATACATATATCCCCATATCCCCTGCTTCTTGCATCTCCCTCCCACCCTCCCTATCCCACCCCTCTAGGTCATCGCAAAGCACTGAGCCGATCTCCCTGTGCTATGCCGCTGCTTCCCACCAGCTTCCCACCAAACTATTTTACATTTGGTAGTGTATATATGTTGATGCTACTCTCACTTAGCCCCAGCTTCGCCTTCCCACCCCATGTCCTCAAGTTTCCATGTCTACATCTTTATTCCTGCCCTGCAACTAGGTTCATTAGTACCTTTTTTTTTTTAGATTCTATATATATGCGTTAGCATATGGTATTTGTTTTTCTCTTTCTGACTTACTGTACTCTGTATGACACACTCTAGGTCCATCCACCTCACTACAAATAACTCAATTTCATTCCCTTTTATGGCTGAGTAATATTCCATTGTATATATGTGCCACATCTTCTTCATCCATTCATGTGTCCATGGACATTTAGGTTGGTTACTTGTCCTGGCTATTGTACATAGTGCTGCAATGAACATTGGGGTGCATGTGTCTTTTTGAATTATGGTTTTCTCAGGGTATATGCCCAGTAGTGGGATTCACACAACAGTTTTTGAAAGGTGTTAAATTGAAGATCAAAGACTATAAGTACCTTTCCCCCAAATACACAATCTTCAATGGCCACCTAACTTCTGTATTGTCATGCTAAATTAGGCACTTAGGGAACAGACAGACAATCTCTACTTTTTGCCACAATGCATTCTTATAAACTGCAAGGAGAGCAAATCATTGTAAAGTGCATTATATTTTCCCAAAGGAACAGTGCCGGGGTAGGAGACTGTACTCTTAATCAATAACTTGACACTGAATATATCACGTATATGATCAATAGTTATCTCATAAGAACAAAAATACTACGACCATTAAGTTTGCCAAGTCTAATAGATATTAATTATATATGTGATGAGCAATGATGTTGCTTCTCTTCTCTGAACTTAGGGTCTTGGAGAATATTTTGAATGGCTTTTACTCTTAAAGGAACTTTCTTGGTGGTTGGGGGGGAACTACAGCCCCTCTTCTCTCTTGATAAATGTCTCTTTCGTGTCTAGAGTTATTTGGAATTATTCCAGGGACTATTCTCTTTAAAAATTGCTATTACATCATCTAGTATTTTTGAATATTAGAGGAACAAAAAAGAAAAAAACTTAAAAATTTTTAAATTTTTTTTAATTGCCGTATAGTTGATTTACAATGCTGTGTTAATTTCTGGTGTACAGCTAAGTGATTCAGTTATATATACACACACACACACACACACACACACACACACACACACACACATACACATTCTTTTCCATAGTCTTTTCCATCATGGTTTATCACAGGATATTGAATATAGTTCCCTGTGCTATACAGTAGGACCTTGTTGTTTATCCATTCTGTATGTAAAAGTTTGCATCTGCTAATCGCAAATTCCCACTCCATCCCTCTCCAAGCCCCCAGAAAGAAAAAACTTTGAATTGATTCAGAAGGCCTACATTCTAGCCTCAACTCTAATAGCAGTTACCTGTATGATCCAAGCACTAATCCTTCTTCCCTAGGCCTCAGTTCTTCTGTCTCTGTGAATACACTGGACTGGGTGAATTTGAAAGGCCCCTGCTGGGCTATAGCTTTCTGGAATCTGATACAGGGTACCCAGTCTTTGGATTCTGGTCTAAGTTGTTGAACAGGAGAAGTTTTCTGACTCCAGTTTTGTGGACTATTGGTTATTTGTCTGCTTTTGCCCCAGCACCAAGCCACAAACGGAACGTCTCACAGGTTAGATCCTCTGCTTTGGTTATAACAGTAGTGATTACAGGTGCATAATGACATGTGTTACAGTGAAATCACAAGGAATCTAGAAGACCTGAATTAAAATCCTGTGTCTCTATTTCCTGAGTGACACTTAACTGAGCCACTTAACCTCTCTGCACCTAAATTTTTCCCATTAGTATAACAAAGGGGGTGATTCTTTTTCCAGGATTATGTTAAAGATTAAAGGAGGTAATGTATGAAAAATTCCTATGTTTATCTATGTCCTTATCGTAGTGTAAGGATTATGGACTATAGTGTAAGGATTTCAACACTCAGGGCATTTTGCCAACTTGTTAGTGAGCCAGTCCCTAGTGTGGCAGTGTGCCTGGACAAAGGAGTTTAGAAGTAAGGTATAGATCTAGCTGTCAGCTGATTTTTTTTAAGACAAATTTTGAGCAAATAATTTCAGTTGTTTAACTGAAAATAGTAATAACAACATAAACAGGACTATTACAAGCGTTCATCCAACAATTTCATAAATAGTTTTATTTTAAAAAATAATGGGCACATGCTATAATGTTAGGAAAATTGATTGTGTTGCTTCCAAGGACATGATTTTTTTTTAATTAAAATTGTATATATTTAAGATGTACAAGGCATGGTAAAATGATTACTACAGTCAAGCTAATTAACATATCATTTCCTTACATAGATACCATTTTTGTGTGTGGTGACAGCACTTGAAATCTATTCTCTTAACAAATTTCCGGGATCTAATAGTCCATTAGATCTCTAGACTTAGCGTATTTAACTGTGACTTTGTACACTTTGACCATCATCTCCCTATTTCCCTCATCTCCCTGTCCCCAGTAACTAATATTCTATTCTCTTCTTAAATGAAAAACAAAAACATGACTTACCAAAACTTAAGAGAAGGAGCAAAATCAGTACTAAAAGGGAAGTTTATAGCCATAAATTCCTACATTTAAGACAAGAAGAAAGATCTCAAATAAACAACCTAACTTTACATCTCAAGGAAATAGAAAAAGAAGAACAAACTAAGCCAAAAGTTAGAAGAAGGAAGGAAATAGGAAAGATCAGAGTAGAAATTAATCAAATAGAGAATTACAAAACAATAGAAAAATTTTTTAAATGAGTTAAAAACAGTTGTCAAGCCCTTAGCTACACTAAGAAGAAAAGAGAGAAGACTCAAGTAAATAAAATCAGAAATGAAAGAGGAGACATTACAATGGATGCCTCAGAAATAAAGAGGATCATAAGGAACGATTATGAACGATTGTATGTGAACAAATTGGATAAACTCCTAGAAACGTACAGTTTACCAAGATTGAATCAAGAAGTAATAGAAGGCCTAAACAGATCAGTAACAAGTGAAGATATGAAGCAGTAATCAAAAACCTCCCAGCAAAGAAAAGCTCAGGACCAAATGGCTTCACGGCTTAATTCTACCAAACAGTTAAAGAAGAATTAATGTCAGTCCTCCTTGAAATCTTCCAAAGTATAGAAGTAGAGGGAATACTTTCAAACTCATTTTATGGGGCCAGCATCACCCTGATACCAAAGCCAGACAAAGACACCACAAGAAAATAAAACTGTAGGCCAATGTTCCTGATGAACATAGATGCAAAAATCTTCAATAACATACTAGTAAACTGAATTCAACAATAAATCAAAGAGATTATACACCATGACCAAGTGGGATTTATCCTTGGGGTACAAGGTTGGTTTAACAAATGCAAATCAATCAGTGTGATACACCACATTAACAGAATGAAAGATAAAGACCACATATCATCTCAATAGGTGCAGAAAATGCATTTGACAAAGTTAAACATCCATTCATATAAAAACTCTCTCAACAAATTAGGTATAGTAGGAAATGTCCTCAATACAATAAAGAGCATTTATGAAAAGTTCATAGCTAATATAATAATTAATGGGGAGAAACTGAAAGCTTTTCCTCCAAGATCCAGTTCAAGGTAAGGATGCTCACTCTCATCACTTCTATTCAACATAGTACTGGAATTACTAGAAAGAGCAATCAGATAAGGAAAAAAAGTAAAAGGATCTAAATCAGAAGGGAAGAAATAAAATTATCTCTGCAGATGACATGATCCTATATGTAGAAAAACCTAAAGACTCCATTAAAGAAAAAACTTTTAGAACTAATAAGCAAGTTCAGTAAAGTTGCAGGATACAAAATCAACACAAAAATCAGTTGCATTTCTTGACACCAACAGCAATCTGAGAAGAAAATCAAGAAAGTCCCATTTACAATGTCATCAATAAGAATAAAATACTTAGGAATAAATTTAACCAAGGAGGTAAAAGATCTGTATGCTGAAAACTAGAAAACATTGATGAAGGAAATTGAATAAGACACAAATAAATGGAAAGTTATCTCTTGTTCATGGATTAGAAGACTTAGTATTGTTAATATGTCCATACCCAAAATGATCTACAGATTCAGTGCAATCCCTATCAAAATTTCAATGGCAGTTTTTCAAAGATATAGAAAAAACAATCTTAAAGTTCCTACAGAACCACAAAAGACCTCAACTAGACAAAGAAATCATCAAAAAGAAAGAGTTGGAGGCATCAGTGTTTCTGAAATCAAATTATATTACAAAGCTATAGTAATCAAAACATTGCGGTACTGGCATAAAAACAAAAAGAGACCAATGGAACACAACAGAGAGCCCAGAAATAATCCCACACATATACAGTCAACTAACTTTTGACAAGGGTGCCAGGAATACATAATGGGGAGAAGACAATCTCTTCAAAGAAATGGTTTTGGAAAAACTGGATATTCGAATGCAAAAGAATGAAATTGGACACTATATCTTACACCACTCACAAAAGAAACCTCAAAATGGATTAAAGACTTACATGTAAGACCTGAAACTATACAAGAAAACATAGGGGAAAATCTCCTTGACGCTGGTCTTGGCAATGAGTTTTTTGGTTGTGACACCAAAAGCACAAGCAGCAAAAGCGAAAAAAAAAAAAAGAAAAAGAAAATGAGGCTACATCAAACTAAAAATCTTCTGTACAGCAAAGGAAACAACAAAATGAAAAGGCAGCCTGTGGAATGGGAGAACATATTTTCAAACTATGTATTGAAAAGGGATTAACATCCAAAATATATAAGGAACTCACACAACTCAATAGCAAAATAAATAAATAAATAACTGTGGGCAAAGGACGTGAATAGACTTTTTTTTTTCAAAGACGACATACAAATGACCAAAAGGCATATGAAAAGATGCTTAACGTCACTAATTATTGGGAAAATGCAAATGAAAAACACAATGAGATATCACTTCCCACCTATTAGGATGACTATTATAAGAAAAAATCATAAAAGATAAGTGTTGGCGAGGATGTGGAGAAAAAGGAACTCTTGCGCACTGTTGGCGGGGATGTAAATTGGTGTGGCCACTATGGAGAGCAGCATGGAGGTTCCTCAAAAAAGTAAAAATAGAACTACCATATGATCCAGCAATCCCTCTTTTGCATGTATAGTCAAAGAAAATGAAATCAGTACTTCAAAGAGAAATCTGCACTCCCATGTTTGTTTTAGCATAATTAACAATAGCCAAGATATGGAAAAAAATCTAAGTGATAAAGAAAGTGTGATACACACACACACACCCCCCAAACGTACATATAGTGGAACATTATTCAGCCTTAAAAAGGAGATCCTGCCATTTGCAACAATATGGATGAACCTGGAGGACGTTATGCTGAGTGAAATAAGCCAGACACAGAAAGAAAAACGTTGTGTGATCTCACTTGTATGTGGAATCTAAAATGTGGAGTCTTGAAATCGTAAAAGTCTGTCAGCTGACTTTGAAGTGATCAACATAACACAGCTTGATTAGACTCTATTGCTATTTATCTCATGAATTATCATAAGATTTCGCTAGGCTTCTTAGATTTCAAGCTAAAGATATAGGAAGTTGTTAAGGCTTAAGATAAATTTCAGCAACAGTTGATTGCAAGCCCTCTGCTTCAGGCTGGTAGGGAGGAAAGCCGCCTTAAACTTTTGAAACAATCCGGGCATTGCACTCACTGAAATGATGTGTAATCACAGTTAAACATGACAAGCTATTTTGTTTCCTTCTCACAAGCTTAGGTTCCAATATTACTGTTCACGATCTTACTGCTAACTCTTGTTCAAAAGTTTAAGAATATCATTCATGGGTGGCTGGTGGAATGAGAAACATTGTGTTTTCTTAAAGTTAAAATTTCTATGAAAACTTGAGAGCATTCATGGGGAAACAAAAAAGAAATTAGGAACCCTGATAATGCTTCCAGAGCAACGCTTTCTCTTTGGTGAAAGGCATTGTGAGACTTCACTCAGAGCAGTATTTTGAGCACAATTGAATGCATGTATAATTTTTGAACCCTTCATTTAAAAACCATTTGAAAGCCAGAGTACAGAAATCTGAAGGAAATGCTTGTTAAAAACCTCCTATCGTATTTTATATTCTAATAGTTACATATCTTGAAACACAGAGTCTTTAATGTGGTGCTCTCAAGCCATTGTTCAGGAAACAAATGTTTGCCGGGTGGTACATTGGCAAAAACAGAGATTTTGGAGTCAGAACACCCTGGGTTAGAATCCCTCTGCCACTTGGCAGCTATGCCAATTTGGGGAATTCACTAAACCCTTAGTTTTCTTACTTAGTTCTTGGGAAGGCAGAGTGAAGTATATGTAAAAGAACTTCATGAAGAGTACAGGTTACAAGGTGAAGGGAACGTATTATTAGCTGGTTAGCTCCTCTAACCTGCTTTCACGAGGCAGCATCTCTAACGTGATCGCTGATGTTCTGTCTAGAAGGTTGCTATTATAGATACAGATGATTATAGATGATTCCTTCAAAGCATCCACTGTGGAGAGTATGGCACAGATTAGTTACTCAACACATAGTATTGTTTCAGACACTTCTTGGCTTACAAAAGTTTAACTATAGCTGTTTGGAATAGAAGAACACTCTGTATTTCGACTTTCATTGTCATACCTGAGTTGCTGTTCAGAATAACTTGGTCCTCAGCAAGCAATCAGGACATTGACAGGAGATACAGATGGAGAGCTCATTAGTGAATGACAGCCACTTGTTCAACTTCTTCAGCATGCGGTTTCTAAACAATTGAAGGCTGGAACTTGTGAAGTATTTCCATTCATGTGCACGTCAAAGTGTTTCTTTTTTCTCTTTTCTGTTAAATGCTTGTGATTTGGCCTTACATCATTTCGGTAAAATGTAATTTAGCACCATCAAATTCATCAGGCAAGCTGTGATGCGGAAAAAGTCAAGAAACATTTTCGCCAAAGCTGCTTTCAGACAGTACCTTTAACTGGGCATTCATTCATTCATTCACTTTTTTAAATTGAAGTATAATTGATTTACAATGTTGTGCTTGTATCAGGCGTTCAGCAAAGTGATTCAGTTATACATACATTCATATCTATTTTTTCAGATTATTTTCCCCGTTCAGTAGGTCCTAGTCGGTAATCTATTCAACTGGGCATTTAGAAGCGGGGTCAGATGGGCTTGGGGCCCTTTTCTTTCCACAGAGTTTCTCAGTTGGAGCTTTTGGTCTCTTCCTCACCTCATGGGATGGTCCCTCTTGCCCGTGCTACAGATGATGGTACTGGCATTGACAAATCACAGCCTATCCTTTTGTCAGCCCTAGAGAGTGGGCTGCTACAGCTGGCCACTCAGATGTGATTTTCATATATCCTTGATCATTGCTTTCTTAGGAGAAAATTGCTTTTGACATGGCATTTTTAAGTTAGCCGTGATTTTTCAAGAACATTTCCCTCCCCAAATCTATTGTATGCCAGTAATAAATGTCTTAGTGGCCAAGAAGTCCAGTCTTGCAACTAGCTACTATGTCTGCCTTAAGTCACTGTGTAATAATGCCAGTAATTTACATATTCTTGAACAGTCTCCTGATAACATACCTCGCTCTAAACAGATACATTTGGTCTAGCAGCTTATAAGTTTTATCAAAATGACTGTCATAAATAGGAAAGGCACTAAAGGAGTGATATTCTTTGGTAGCACCTTGTATAGATCAGGGACTGTGTTGATCATTATATTTATTTCATTTAATCCTTAAAATATTCCTAAAAGTTAAACACTGATATCCTAATTTATCAAAGGAGGCAAAGGAAGCAGAGAGTTCCAGTCATGTGTGCAAAGCTGTATAATAAGGATTCATGCTCAGGTCACACTCCAGTGCCCAAGAATTGGCACCAGCACTGAACTTGTCCTGGCCCGTTCCTGCCCTCTCTTTTCTGCTCTTGCATCTTGATCACTTTGACAAACTACAGTTTTTCTGCTTATTTTTTAAAGTGTTATTTTTGTCAAGTTGTTAGTGAAAGTCATGTTCCTTACATCCTTTTGAAAAAGATGCAATTCCAATTTCCCAATGCACGAAATAAATTCATTAAAAAAATTAAAATCTTACCCATGTCTTTGTAGTGAGAAAGAACAGTAATTAAGACAGCGGTTGCAAGAAGATGTGGCACATGTATACAATGGAATATTACTCAGCCATAAAAAGAAATGAAATTGAGCTATTTGTAATGAGGTGGATAGACCTAGAGTCTGTCATACAGAGTGAAGTAAGTCAGAAAGAGAAAGACAAATACCGTATGCTAACACATATATATGGAATTTAAGGGAAAAAAATGTCATGAAGAACCTAGGGGTAAGACAGGAATAAAGACACAGACCTACTAGAGAATGGACTTGAGGATATGGGGAGGGGGAAGGGTAAGCTGTGACAAAGTGAGAGAGTGGCATGGACATATATACACTACCAAACGTAAAATAGATAGCTAGTGGGAAGCAGCCGCATAGCACAGGGAGATCAGCTCGGTGCTTTGTGACCGCCTGGAGGGGTGGGATAGGGAGGGTGGGAGGGAGGGAGACGCAAGAGGGAAGAGATATGGGAACATATGTATATGTATAACTGATTCACTTTGTTATAAAGCAGAAACTAACACAGCATTGTAAAGCTATTATACCCCAGTAAAAACGTTAAAAAAAAAAAAAAAAGGGGCCTTGGCCCTGTACAAGAGAAACCTTTGCAGAACTTAGCACCAGAAAACGACTAGAGCTAATCAATGAATTTGGTAAAGTAGCAGGATACAAAATTAATGCACAGAAATCTCTTGCGTTCCTATACACTAATGATGAAAAATCTGAAAGAGAAATTAAGGAAACACTCCCATGTACCATTGCAACAAAAAGAATAAAATACCCAGGTGTAAACCTACCTAAAGAGACAAAAGACCTGTATGCAGAAAACTATAAGACACTGATAAATCAAAGGTGACACAAACAGATGGAGAGATACACCATGTTCTTTGATTGGAAGAATCAATATTATGAAAATGACTATACTATCCAAAGCAATCCCTATCAGATTACCAATGGCATGTTTTACAGAACTGGAACAGAAAATCTTAAAATTTGTATGTAGACATAAAAGACCCTGAATAGCCAAAGCGATCTTGAGGGAAAAAACCAGAGCTGGAGGAATCAGACTCCCTGACTTCAGACTACAAAGCTACAGTAATCAAGACAATATGGTACTGGCACATAAAACAGAAATATAGATCAATGGAACAGGATAGAAAGCCCAGAGATGTACCCATGCACCAGTGGTCAACTAATCTATGACAAAGGAGTCAAGAATATACAGTGGAGGAAAGACAGTCTCTTCAGTAAGTGGTGGTTGGAAAACTGGACAGCTACATGTAAAAGAATGAAATTAGAACACTCCCTAACACCATCCACAAAAGTAAACTCAAAAGGGCTTATTGACCTCAATGTAAGACCAGACACTATAAAATTCTTGGAGGAAAACATAGGAAGAACGCTCTTTGACATAAATCACTGCAAGATCTTTTTTGTTTTGTTTTTTTGTTTTTTGTGGTACGCGGGCCTCTCACTGTTGTGGCCTCTCCCGTTGCGGAGCACAGGCTCCAGATGCGCAGGCCCAGCGGCCATGGCTCACGGGCCCAGCCGCTCCGCGGCATGTGGGATCTTCCCGGACCAGGGCACGAACCCGTGTCCCCTGCATCGGCAGGCGCACTCTCAGCCACTGCGCCACCAGGGAAGCCCTGCAAGATCTTTTTTGACCCACCTCCTAGAGTAATGGAAATAAAAACAAATGGGACCTAATGAAACTTAAAAGCTTTGCACAGCAAAGGGAACCATAAACAAGACGAAAAGACAGCCCTCAGAATGGGAGAAAATGTTTGCAAATGAATCATCGGACAAAGGATTAATCTCCAAAATATATGAACAGCTCATGCAGCTTGATACTAAAAAACAAACAACCCAATCAAAAAATGGGCAGAAGACCTAAACAGACATCTCTCCAAAGAAGACATACAGATGGCCAAGAAGCACATGTAAAGCTGCTCAACATCACTAATAATTAGAGAAATGCAAATCAAAACTACAATGAGGTTATCACCTCACACTGGTTAGAATGAGCATCATCAGAACATCTACAAACAACAAATGCTGGAGAGAGTGTGGAGGAAAGGGAACCCTCTTGCACTGTTGGTGGGAATGTGAATTGATACAGCCACTCACTATGGAGAACAGTATGGAGGTTCCTTAAAAAACCAAAACTAGAATTACCATATGACCCAGCCATCCCACTACTGGGCATATACCCAGAGAAAACCATAATTCAAAAAGACACATGCACCCCAGTGTTCATTGCAGTACTATTTACAATAGCCAGGCCATGGAAGCAACCTTAATGCCCATCGACAGATGAATGGATAAAGAAGATGTGGTACATGTATACAGTGGTGTATTACTCAGCCATAAAAAAGGAATGAAATTGGGTCATTTGTAGAGACGTGGATGGACCTAGAGTCTGTCATACAGAGTGAAGCAAGTCAGAAAGAGAACAAATATCATATATTAACGCATATATGTGGGACCCAGAAAAATGTTACAGATGAACGGTTTGAAGGGCAGAAATTGAGACACAGATGTAGAGAACAGACGTATGGACACCAAGGGGGGGAAGTGCTGGTGGGTTGGTGGTGGTGTGATGAATTGGGAGATTGGGATTGACATATTTACAGTAATATGTATAAAATAGATAACTAATTAGAGCCTGCTGTATAAAAATAAATAAAATAAATTTCAGAAAAAAAACAAAAAGAACATATGATGATGTGATAGGTAGCAAGGATATTGAGGGTATGTGCAAAAAGTGATTATTATAATTCAAAATCAAATTTAATATGCATAGGGAAGGAAGAAAGTATATCAAAGAAATGTGTGATATGGAAAGATGGTAGTATCTGTAATCCTGGAAGGATGTTGGAATCCTATTTCTAGAGGAAGTGAGCTGGCAAGATAGGAAGTGGTGGTCCGAGAATGGAATGCTTGAAATTTAGATTATGAAGGGGTTACGGCTACTGGTGGTCGCCAGGTATGAGTATGAAGTACGATGAAGTACGATGGAGGACATTGGAAGAAAGGAGGGTAAGGAACTGAGAGCTCGGAGTATTGGGAGAATTTTCTATGGGATATTGAAATCCCCATGAATCAGGACAGGAATAGGGATTGCAGAGCCCAGAACTGCATGGGGCAGAGTTCTGAAGGAGTGAAAATTCTTATGGCATTAAAAGCTTGAAAGGCAGTCATGGCACTGTTTGTCTTACAGATGACCATTGTGACCGTCCAGCCCATACCACAACCTTAGAAAATATTCCCTGTCCACAGCCTAGACGGGCAGCTTTACACATGTACTACAATAATAATGTCATCACTGGGTCACAGATAAATGGAATGGGGATGGACACCCGACCCTCAGATTCTCACCAAAGCACACAGATTCTCCTTATTACAAGCTATAATTGAGCCCAGTGACTGAGTCCGTCATTAGTGGGGGAATCAAGTTTAAGAGTCATGTAGATTTGTGGGTTGAAGCTTCAGTTCTGGGGTGTCCTCCTTGATCAACCATGTGTGTTTGCTGAGAATTGAGCAGAGAAGGCATGTCAGAGAGAAGCAGGGGAATGAAGGAACACACACACTCACAGATACACAGAGAGAAAGATTGTCTGTATTCCAAATTCCTATAAGTCTTTGTTATATTTCTGTTAACTATTTTCTGTGAAATTCTGATGTCTCCTTACAATACATCTCTTATTTGTTTGAGCTATTTTCATTGGATTCCTCTTCCATGCAACCACACTTGCTCTAAGAGAGCACCTATGATTTAGTCAGTTATTCAATAAGCATATAATGAGCACTTAGTAAGGGCCTGGACTGTTGGAAACACTGTGGAAAATACAAATGTGGGCATGATATAGTTCCAACCAGTAGGAAAATCAACAGTGGAGAAAAAACCCCAAAATATAATTAAAATACAGTTTTAATTAGTGAGTGCTAAACTAGAGGTGGGGGCTGAGTATTATGACCTCAGCTGGTAAAGACTCAATATGTTAGTTGAATCTGAAAGATCTGGTAAATTCAGAAAAATCTGGTAGGGTCACATCAAACAAGACTTGGAATGTAAATTTGCCTTTAAAGACGAGTAGATACACACAAAGTGAAATAGAAGGCATATAGAGAAGAGAAGGTAGCTTAGGACCAGCAAAGGGAGAATGTGATGCAAGCTGAAGGAAAGGAGTGTTTCAAGGAGGTAGATGTCAGTCAGACTGACCATAACTAAGAGGTTAAGAAATAGAATATCTGAATGCTTACATACATTACTGACACAGAGTTGATTAGTAACCTTAGTTGGATGGATTTCAGTGTAGTGGTGAGAACAAAACCAGATTGGAATGCCTTGGTAGTATGTGGGAAATCGGGAACTGGAGAGAATCAACAAAATTTGTAAAATTGCCTTTGAAGGTCAATAGAGTAATAGCTCAAGGGAGAAGTGGAATCATAGGATAATTTTTTAACATGCAAATGCTTGAGTACATTAGAATGAGACAAAATAGGGTATACATCAGTGTGTACAGGAAAAATATTAAATGATGTTGTGACAAAGACTTTCCTCGAAAAAGGTTTAGATTTATGCATAGAGATGTTAAACTTGGCTTTTTTTGGATTAGCCCCGAAAGAAATGAACTTAAATGTCCCAAAGTAAATAATGAAAAGCTTGACTAATATATCCATAGGATTTGGGTGGAGTATCATGAAACATTTTGAAATAACATTTAACAATAGCACTGATAAAAATAAAAGCTGTCAGAAATTAATCTTAAGTCAAAAACAAAGTGCAACGCAATACAGAAAGCATATGAACTGTGATTACTATTTTGTTATTCAAATACACACAAACACTGGAAAAAGACTGGAAAGATATGACAGCAACTGTTGAGCAGTTATCTTGGACAATGTGATTACTGGTGATTTTAATTTTCTTTTTTTGTGTGTGAAACCCTCCATTTTTAACTTGCAGTGATAAGCATATTTTATTTTTAGTCACAAGGAAACAAATACTGTTGTATACTAGGTTAAGCATGCTGTCTATTTCTCTAGGAGACATAAAATCATGTGCTTTTAACTCATATATTCTTATACATTCTCCCGTTAATTTATATCATCAGCATCTCCCTACCCAAAGTGCATGCTCCAAGTCTTTAAACTCTTTAATATTGCACATAAACAATTAAGCTTTCAAAGCATGCTCTTGTGTGTGTATGTATATGCATGTGTTTAGATGATGATGAAAACATATATCAGGACCTTTCTTAACTGAAACAATTTCACATCTAGTTTAATATTTCAGTCCTGTATTCAGAGACTAAGTATATTTAGAATCATTTCCAGTGACGCCATGGAAACTATTTCATGTTATGTCAATTGCTGGTGAGTGTGTAGGCAAAAACGGAGCCTTTGTGACTGATTGGGACTTCTTCCTTCTTTATTAAAAAAGAAGAGAAATCTTGAAGGGCTCCAATTTGCTGCTATTAATGATGCAAGTGAGCTTAATTTATAACTCCACTGAGCAAAGAAAGATTTTTTTTTTCAATGTGGATTGCAGAAACTGAAAATCATGACACCAAGATATTACCTTCCCATTTTATTCTCAAAGTATTTCAGCTTCTTCTTTTTAGAAATAATTTGAGATGAAAATCCCCAGTACTAACATTTAAGTAGTGAGCCTCTCTGAAATGTCTTATTGTATGCAAGCCTTCAATTTAACTTAAAGCCTCTGTGTGAATACTCTCAGGGTCGCATGCTGTCTCTAGCACCACCTGGTCGTACAGAGAAGTCCTTTACAACTACTGCAGATTTGGGGTTGAAAGCAAATTCTGTGCTTTACCTGAAGTTATTAGCTTGGATTGTGAATTACCTACCCATTTCTCCAAAATCCAAGGTGGAATATCTGTGGTGGGTGGCCCTGAAACTGACCAGATCAGTGATCTAATGTGATAGCCTATCTCTCGATGGGGCTGATGACAGCCCAGAATTGACTGGCTTTCTATGATACAGCAGCGAGAAAGAGAAATAGCTCAGGATGAACTTTCACAAAGTGCATTAAGGATAAACTGTTTGCTTGATTGTGCTGTTTGTCAGTTATTTAATAGCGGGTTCTGAAATTTTAAATTTAAATATCAGCAAGTCCGTAAAAGATAAACCAAACGAATTAGAGAAATTGAAAAATACACTTACTAACTTCTTCCAAATACTCTTTAAAATCACGGCCATTTTATGTTTCAAAAAAAAGAAATCAACTCAAAACTATCAAAAGTCAATATAAAAGGTACTATCTGAAACTATTACAGAGGCATACCAGATCTGGTCACTTTAACCCACCTTCTGCACGCCAAGCATATGGCAATGACAGATAAAATATAAGAAAGGAAAACCAAAACCAACAAAAAGCCAATTCAGAAGCAATATTACATCTGTATGAACCAAAAGAACAACAGAAAAACAGGATGTTAGTATGGGCTGAAGCTCAGCTCTGCTAGGTTCTGTGTAAACAGGCACATGCAACCAAGAGCTGTGCTGGTTCCTGTGCTGTATTAGAAACTAGAAGTTCCTCCTTTAAAGATAGGGTACCAGAGGAAAGTTCATTGCTAGAAGCCAGGCCCTGAGTTGGCACTTCCCATGTTCTTTAATTGGGAAGATGTTTGGAATTAGGAGACTTCAGAGGGAGCTCAGGACCTATGGGGTCAAAAGTATAAAGATAGACCCTTATGACATTATTCGATTGGTGGCTCTGTGACTCTCTCTGAGCTATGGCTAATGATTGACATCATAAGTAAGACTAGGGTCTGGGTGGAACCTCAGGGTTTGGCGGATGCAGCTAAACAAACATGGGACAAAGAGGTTATCAGAGGGAAAGTGTTGGAGGGGGGGAGAGAGACAGAGAGAGAGACAGAGAGAAGAGGAAGAGAATGAGAAAAGAAATCCGTCCCATTAAAAATAAGCCTGCACACCAAAATTCTAAAACACAGTAAGAAATAAGAAAGGTAGACCAGAAAACTCAATATTTAGAATATGTATTTATTATAAATTAAATCAATTTTGTGAAGCAACATAAAAAAGACTGTAAAATGAGTATGTTTAAAGAAAGGATAATTAAAGATCAGTATCCACAATGTCATGTATCTGTCATCGATCTACAAAAATCATTAAGACAATCTCAGAAGATAATAAGGTGTGGTAATTTGTGCTCTCACCTATCAACAGTAATTTTAAAAACATGGTAATTAAGACAGTGGGGTATTGGTGGAAAGACTACAAACAGGCAAGTGTAACAGAAGACAGCCTAGAAACAGACCCACTTACACATGGAAACTTAATATATAAAAGAGATGGCAATTCAAAGTTGCCGGGGATAGACTAGATTATGCTGGAAAATTGATCATCCATATGGGAAAAAATAAAATTAGATTATGCATCACACCAGGCACAAAAATAGATCCAGGTGGGTTTAAGAACTCAATGTGAAAATCAAAACTGCAGCACCTTTAGAATATAATAAGGAAGGCTGGCTCAACGACTACGGATAGGAAAACATACATTAAAAAAGAAAGTAAGAAAACATATAAAGGCAACAATTCTAAATATGGCTTATGTTGTATTAAAAAGCTTTGGTAAAGGTCCCATAAACTAAGTGCAACGACAAAAGCAAGCTTGGGAAATTTTATTTGCAACGTATATTGCTGAAGAAGGATTAATATATAGAATTTGTTAAGAGTGACCAATAGAAAAGGAAAAATAATGGTTAGATTATGATACATCCATAAAATGGAGAACTCTGCAGCTGTTAAATAATAAAGCCGGTCTATATTTTCTGATAAGGAAATATATCTACGAAATGTTAATAGTGGAAATAAGCAAGTCTCAGAACAGTATGTGTAGTATGCTACTCTTTGACTATACATATGTATTAAAAATGTATATACATATGTATTTGAATATCTATACATATTGAATGTATCTGAATATATATAGCATCTTTAGTAGAGTAGATTATCTTATATATTCATAGGCTACTCTACTAAAGATGCAACAGAAAAACAATTATTTCTCCCTTAGGAAGGGAATTGTGCAAAAACTAAAAAGACAATAACAAGGGCTAGAAATGGGAAATTTCATATACTGCCAGTGGGAACATAAATTGACATAACCCAGTTTGGAGCAATTTCACAGTTTGCAGTAAAGTTGAATATGTGCAAATTCTTTGACTCAAAAATTATGCTCTAAGATACATACCTAGAACAGTGATTCTCGAAGTGCTATGCTGAGACCCCTGGGGTTGGGTTGAGGGTATCTTTGAGATTCTTTTAGAGGGTCAGCAAGGGCAAAGTTATTTTTGTAGTATTACTAAGATATTATTTGTCTTTTTCACTGTATTGGCTTTTGGACTAATGGAGTAAAATCAATGGTGGCATATAAGCATGAATCAAGACAGTGGTACCAAAACGTACTAGAAGACATTGTATTCCTCTTGGTCACGTACAGGGTTGGGGGGAAGAAACACAAAAAACGAGGAAGTCTTACCTAATGATATCTTTAATGGAGCAGTAGAATTTAGTGATTTTGTTAAATCTTGAAACTTGAGTGTGGGTGTTTTAAAAATATTGGTGATAAAATGAGAAATTCACATAAAGTACAAGTGATGCACACCAAAATAATAATGTTGTCTTGAGAAAAAGCACTTCTGTGACTACTTGAGTTACAAACGGAGGTAACTGCTTTCATTGGTGGGCTGCCATTTTTCCTGACAGACCAACTGGCAGACAAATTACTGTTATTCGGGGTTGGACTTTTGGCAACATTTTCTCCGAAATGAATGGAGTCCATCACTTCAAGGAAAACAAACGACAGTATTTGTTGCCAATGATAGTGTTTGAAAATTCAAGTGAAAAATCGGCATCTTGGAAAATTTGTATCTACCTTGTGAGCCTGACAACTTCCCAATACTTAAAGACTTTCTGATGAGATTGGTAGTGATAGTAACCAAAAAAGAGCCTTTTTATAGTGCATAAATGAAAACTGTCAATATTTGGAAGATCTGCCTATCTAAGGGAACTACTGTTTTCCAAATAACCAGTGCATGACGTCACAAATCAAGCACCAGTAAGGACCCATAGCGTAAAATAAACCAATGGAATTTAATGCAAATGAATATAAATGATTCATTAAGTTTGGTTACAAATTCCATATTGCAAATAATCTTTAAGAAACCACCATCTGCTGAGTTTTGACATAGTATCAAACAGGAATATCTACAATTATCCAACACACCCCTCTCTTTTCCTATTTGATTTCTCTGTGTGGCTGGATTTCACTGATATAATTCAACCCAAACATTTCACGCCAGGTTGAATGATGAAGTAGATATAAAAATCCAGATGTCTTTTTTTAAGCCACATATTGAGACACAGTATGTCTTAATGCAGTCTCACCCTACTCACTACATATTTTGCTTTGAAAATAGAAGTTATATTTCATAAAAATGTCATTTAGGCTACTGGTTTATTATTGTTATATTTAAATTCATGAAACAAATTAACATTTTCTTAGTTTTAATTTCTAAACACTAAACATTAGGAGATATAACCCATCCTAACAAAAACTAACAGGATAGGGTGTTAGTTATGGGAATGATGGGTAGAGGTTGGGGACATTTTCTGATGAGATAATATTTACACATTAATATAGAGAATATAAGCAAATGAACAGTGGATTCCTGATAGAGAGATGAGGAAATGCAAGGCTCTGAGAGCATGCTTGGTGCCTTTGAGGAGCAGCAGGAAGGCCAGTGTGACTGTCGCAGAGCGAACAGGGGAGAGAGTTTGGAGCTGAGATCAGCGTGGCAGGCAAGAGCTGGATCATGGAAAGCGCTGTCCCAAAGGAGAGGGTCTGTGTAATGTTTGTGACGCAGTTTTATGCTAGGAGTATCACATTGAACTTTCTCCATGTGGCCATTCAAAGGCCATTGCGCTTTACCCTTCGGTCAGATTGCATGGTTAGTAGGGCTGAAATCCCAGTAACTGAAAGTAGAGATGGGATGCAAAGGCCCTCTTTGCTTGGGCTTTCCCACTCGGACACTGTTACAGGAAATGAGACAGAACCAGGATGCAGGAGGTGTGTTCATCACAGATGTGATGTCTCATTTGTATTAATTTAACATTATTAGTAATTATCATACTGTGCAGTTTTCCAAATAAGTTATCATGTGTCTTCATTGGTTTTACACTCCTAGCATGTTGCATGGTGCCTTAACATATCATAGGTGGGCCGATACAGAATGAATGAATGGATGAAGTATGAATGAATGAATAAATGAATAGGCAGGTAATATTTGTGAGAAAGTACAACCTTAATAGTGGGTACTATTTGGGAGAGAACTGTGTTTAGGAAAATGCTTCCACGTGCCTCCTGAGAATGGAGAGTGATATCCTGATGAGGGCAAGAGTCAGGAAGGATGCCAAGGAAAAGAGACAGTTAAATTGCTCTGCCTAAGAGATGTTCAGAATATTTGAAGTTAGAAAAAACAAAGAATAACAGAGGTTGGCCAACATGATGGAAAGATGGAGCATTTTAGAGAAAAGTGTTGCGTGAGAAAAGTCCAGTGAGAGTTTTAAGAACAGGTACGTCCAATATTTGATTCTAGGTTTGTGATCTTGCAGTAGGAGACCTCTTCTGTCTCTCCGAGTACCATTAAAATAGAATGCAGCTAAACAGCCTAAGTGGCCGCGTCGGGGGATCACTGTGACAGGCCAGTAGAAGGAACTGTATGCTCTGCTCTGCAGTCATCGCTCTGCGGTGTCTGTAGAGAACTGAACTGTCAGGAGGAGGACAGTAGTCCAGAGGTCCCAGCCAGTGTATTCGGGAGAGGTGCGAAGAAGCAGCTGCCACGTAGAAATATTTCAGTTATCGATACATTTTTCTTTGTCCTTATTAATTGTTGCTGTTGCTGCTGCTGTTTGCCTCAAGTAATATTAGATGGAGACCACTTCAGAAGGCAGAGGGGTGGTAGCATCATTGTTACATATTTGGTGGTTTTAAATTATATTCACAGATTCTTAGATACTCTTCTCTTTAGGAGGTGACACTGAGTTCACTTTGAGTATGGGCTGAACTTAATAACTTGCTTCCAGTGAAGAGAATATGGAGGAAGTGATGGCATGTCGCTTCCAGTGATTACAAAAGGACTGTAGGTTTCTTCTGGGTTCTCTCGCTCTGTCTCTGTCTGTCTGTCTCTGTCTCTCTCTCTCCTTCTCCCCTTCCCCTCTGTCCAGTGTCCAGTGAGGAGCTGAGGTCACACGAGTAAGCTTGGGGACGGATCCTTTAGTCCCAGCAAAGCCCATCTTACAGCCTGACTTGCAAGCTCAAGAGAGATCCTGGGCCAGAACCACCTGGCTAAGAAACTAGCCAGGTGGATTCCTGAGCCATAGAAACTATGAAATAACAATTTTTGTTTGCTTTAAGCTTGTAAGATACAGATGATTTATTACACATCAGTAGATAACTGATACACATATGATTATTCTAGCTTACAGAGGATAAACTGAAATCCCCAGAGGTCATTGGACATATCCCCAAACACAAAGCTATAAATTTTCAGAATTGACATTCAAACCCTAGTCTTTTGACTCCTACTTCATTACCCCTTCCTTATATCAGACTACCACCAGTCGTATGGAAGTAAAACATTTCTTATATTTCCAGATCTGGAATATATAATTCTAAGAGCATTATTCACTCTTAATCAGAAATAACAAAATATAAAGATCAATGATTTAATCGTTCTCTGTATATCTTAAACAAACAAAAATACAAACTCTAAACCTCCAAAAACCAATTCTTAGAACCAGAAAGCAGCAAAGGACTTTAGAGATATCTGTCTGGAGTTTTACCACTCTAGACAGAAAGTGAGGGAAATTTACTGACAAATACCATGGCGTGAGTTAGAGAGGGAGCAAGGACTCAGACTTAACGTCACCTGGATGAAGAAAGCATTTTTGAATTTTGGTATTAATGTACATACTTGGTTCCCTGAGGACAGTGGCTTACAAGTTCATATAACTTCACAGACATGAGGCTTGGCACAATGGCTGCCACAGAGAGTCGAAACTCTCTTACCTGACCTCTTACTAGATTAATAATTCTCCTCATTCCTTCTATAAAACACACCGATTGACACTCGAATGCACACTGAAAATGCACAGCAGATAGCATACCACTTCTACACATCTGCATCCACCTGTTGAGTTTCATGCTTAAGAGCCATTATGTTTGTTTCCAAAACCTCTTTATGCCAAATGTACTTGCTATTGTAACAATTTTATTTAATTGAATATTACATAAGTGAATTCATATGAATTTTAAAAGAGAGCTTTTTTTCTATGAAATCTAAATTTAATGATTGGGGAAGAGTTGATAGAGGTGTGTTTTAATTTTAAAAATTGTTTTAGAGTTAGGTATGGGGGAGAGATTGGAAAAAAATGCAACCAAAATCTACAAGCATTCTGCACCTTAATCCCTTCATATGTGTCCTCAAATTTCTGCTACATTTCCAAAAAAAGTGAAGCTTGATGTCAGAGATGATGCCATACCATGTGGTTTATATAATAATGACCATGAGAAATTGAAATCAGAGGACCCACACTCAACGTAAAGGTCTTGACCCTACATCAAGAAAATCATTTATATGATTTCATATTAGATAAATTATCTAAGGTATGTACATGTCATTTTTAAATGATTTCCAGTTTCAACCAATGTTTTCAATTAATCAACCAAGTTTTGGTCACAAGCGTGTGAGATAATCTTAGTAAGTGTTGAATGAATGAATGAATGAATGAATGGGAAGTTACATGGGGTAGGTAAGACAAAGTGCCTTACAGACTCAAGGCATTTTTCAGTTTATTTGAAAAATGTATCAACACTATTTAATGTATACCTGAATGTCAACCCTATTTTCCATTACTGTGTATTTAGAAGACATTGAAGTGAACATAAACAACTTCCAAGTCTCTCCTTGTTTCATGTTGCACTTATCTCCTTCCTTGCCAGAACAGATTTGTTTCTTTGGGTGTCTTGTGAAAGTTTTCTCTTGGCAGCTCTAGCTGAGTGGCTTCCATGTTGGGTGAGAGTTTGCAAGCAGCCTATTTTTCCAATGCCATACACAATGTGATGTTGGTTTCTGACAAAGGAGTTTCCAGGGCTGCTAAGCAACCATTAGCGATGGCTAAAAATAGGGAGCAGCCATCATATTATGGGACTTGCGAAGCTTAAGGAGGTTTTATAAGCCAGTAACTCTGGTATAATTACTATCAGATTCTGCTTTTGAATTGGATTAAAAATACAGTGTGTGTGAATCTGCAGTCATTTGTATAGCAAAAGCTGTTCCTCAGATTAAAGCTAGATTTTATTGATTTCTTTTCATGTGAGTTCTGTTTAAAAATGTTCATTGTATTTGATCTGGGTAGATACTGTCTTCATGTGTGCTTATTTCCATGAATTAAAGACATGTACTAATTAAAGACATGTACTAATGCTATTATTACATGTAATGTAATAGCATACAAATATAGAACATGGGCTTGAAAGTTTCTTCTGAATGGACCATCCATCAGTTTCTCCAGGCGTTTAGCTTTACATATCGCCACTACAGCATGGATTTATTTTCCTGTGCATTTTTTCATTTTTGCGTTCATTCATTTAACATTAATTGCCTGTCTTTACCATCATTTTTCTCTCTCTCCATCAACTATTCTTCTTTTGTTCTTCACATTTATTTACCCCCCCCCCCAGCTCTATTGCTTTGCAGATGCCCATCTCCATCAACTCTTGATGTCTAGTTATCCATGTAGTATCATAGTACCTTCTCCTCTTCATTCAGCCATTTCTTTATTTTGTGGTTTTACTGACCACCCTTCTTAACTTGAATCTCCGTCCCTTTCTGACCCCTTGATTTTTTTTGTAAAAAAAAAAAAATTTCTTTGTAGCACCTGACACCCTCATAATAATGTCTAACTCTGAGCTCAGTGGGGACAGGGATTGTTTCTTTTTGCTCACTATTGTGTCTCCACTGTGTAGTAGAGTGACTGGCACTTAATAGTCACCCATAGTCTGCATGTATGTGTATTCTCATCCACTTCAGTCTCCTTTCCACCATCACTTCATCAGGTTCTCTCTTATTATCATCTTTCTGTTATCAGTTATTCCAACAGACTGTCAGGCTCTCTACCCATCCTCCCAACTGTTCGGCTATCCATCTCTATCCCTAAACCTCCCTATATGTATCTGAGCAACCATCTAACATTTTATTAGTATATTATAAGATCTTTTTGTTTATATATCCTTGTGTCAATGTCTCTTTCATCTCCTCTGTCACTCATTAATCCATCATTCTCCATCGTGCCTTCCTACCTAAATTACCTTATGTATTATTTCAATATAAAATGATAGGTGTGTACAATTTTTAGTGAAAGGCCCAAAGGAAGGATTGCAGAGAATTTACATCTTTCTTCCATTTATTTTATATGAATTCAATTACATGAACTCAGCAAATAAAGAGAAAAATAGCATCTTAAATAGTGCCTGCCACTCCATTTAATGAATGTAGTCCGTAAATGGAACATGAGATAGCTGCTGTTCCCAAAGTCATTTTTAATGAGATTATAAAGTAGAAAAACAGGTATTATTCATACGACATGGCCTTAAAACAGCAGCCAACTATTTCTTGTGCAGCTCGCCCGAAGAAACAGCAATCTGTTCCAAATTTAGAGGAAAATGACTACGTTGGATCTATTGAGAGACAGTATAGTGGTTTATATTACAGCATTTTCCGATGGGAATGTCGTTTGACTATTGATAATTGTCGCCTTACTGGCTGCCTTTTGGAACCTAACCTCTGTGTAGCATATGACTCCACCATAGCCATTATCCATAGGGCAGAAGGGGAAGAGTGAAGCTTAAGCTCCGTGTTGAAGGGTTATTTGAGATTTTTCAGGCAGAAAAGAAAGGCAGGAGCGGTCAAGGACGAGGGACGACAAACTGCTCACCAGAGTTATTGAATTGAATTTCTCAAGCACATGTGTATCTTTCTTGATCTCTGTCATTATGTATCTAGTAGAGTATTATAGTCATGACTTGGTATAGCCACAAGGCATTGGTTCCAGGCCCCCCCTCCCATGAATTCTAGAATCTGTGGATGCTCAAATACCTTATGTAAGATAGTGTATTATTTGCACATAACTTACTCCCATCCTCCTCTATACTTTAAATCATCTCTAGATTACGTATACCTAATACAGTATATGTCATGTAAATAGTTGTAAATACAATGTGAGTGCTATGTAAATAGTTGCACAGCAAATTCAGGCTTTGCTTTTAGGAACTTTCTGGATTTTCTTTTAATATTTTTGATCTGTGGTTGGTTGAATCCATGGATGAGGAACCCATGGTTACAGAGGACTGACTGTGTATTAATCTACCAAAGTGATCCATGAATAGGATTAAACATTGAAGAGTATAATATAATGAAAATGAATAATTCCTTTGTTTTATTTATCAACTTTAGACATTGTCTAAAGCTGTTGTAAGTAGCAGTTTGCATGCAGGTTAAAACAAGGACTCTGGAGCCAGCTTGTCTAGGTTTGAATATGGCTTCACCACTCTCTAGATGAGTGACCTTGGTTGGTTGCTTTCTCTCTCTATGCTTGTTTTTTCATCTGTAAAATAAGAATAAAAATAGCACCTTCCCTAGTGGATCACGCTGAGAATTAAATGATTTAATATGTTTGAAGTTCTTAAAACAGTGGCTGGTTCAGTCTTATCGTTGATGATATTGTTGTTTTCTTGCTTTTAAATATTGAAATTTTAGCTTGCTTACATTATCACTCATCTTTTCTCTCTCTCCTACCTTTACGGTTCTATCACTATCATCTGCAACTTTAAGCAACATTAACTGCTTCATTTCTCTTGACTTCTCTCTTTTCCGGTGAGGATATCAGTGGTTTCACGCTCCCTCCCATCCTGTTCACCTTTCAGGGTCGGTCAGTTCTATTTTGATCTTTACCTTCTCAAAGTTGATTACGGTTTTAGTCTGTTCTGTAACCATGATGAAGATTTCTGCGGTTGTCCAAAACTCTAAAATGGAAAAAACATAATAAAAATGAATTTACATTGGCAGTATAAATGGTGGTCACTGCAGAGACAAGCAGTATACACATTCCTATCTCTCCAGGTCCAGTGTCACAGCTACTTAGCTATACAAAGGAGAGTGTTCCAAGAATCCATTTCAGTTGGACACACCTTTTCCATAAACCACATTGATTTTACCATGACCTCAAGTTTTTCTAAGACAGCATTCGTTGTATCGAGTCTGTCAGTTCTTTCCACATCTCAGAATCATCCATTCTGGATTCCCTGTCCTCACCCTCCCAGCTGGACTGCTGGTTTTGTAGGATACCTGAATAGCTGTTTTCCTGGAATTTCCCTTACTGTTTGACCGGATCCTATTTTCTTCTTCCTGGTTTACTCCTTTTGTGTTCTTCCTAAAGTACATTCCCAAGTAACATTCTGAAATACATGAGTTGCAAACTTTGAAGTCCGTGCTGCCTGGAAAGTTCTTCATTGCCTTCATGTTTCATAGTCTGGTCAGAATAAAATTTCGTACACATACACATTTTCCTTTCAGAACTTTGAAACATTTCTTTATTGGCTTCTAGCATCCAGCATAACTGATGACAAGTCTGATGTCAGTCTGACACTTATTCTTTTGTATGTGACTGGATTCTTACCCAAACCCACTCCACCCTGCCCCTCGGGAAGATTTTATGTTTTTTAAATTTTCATTGCTGTTATAAAGTTTTACAATTATATTCATAGGAAAGAGTCTTAATTTTCATTTATTGTTCTGGGCTCTTTGATCTGAAGACTTGTGTACTTTTGCTTTGGGAAATTCTCTTCTATTACTTACTGGATATTTTCTACTCATAGACTCTGTGTTCTCCCTTTGCAGAACTTCCATTAGTCATAATTTGAAAATATAAGATAAATTCTCTTTTTTATGTTTTCTCTCATATTTTTTCTCTTTATTTTGTTCTCCTTTTTGGAGATTTGCTTAAATTTATCTTTGTCTTTATATTGAAAATTTCATTGGCAATTATATTTTTAACTTCCAGGTCCTCTTTCTTTGTTTCTGATTGTTCCTTTTCCATGCTTTCTGTTTCCTTTCTATGGATTTGCTATCTTCTTGTCCCTCTCTCTGGAAACTGATTATACATATTTTGGAAGTTCTTTTTATTCCTTCATTTTTGTCTGTTTTTCTAGACTGGATGTTTTCTTTTTATTTTCCTTTGTTTTTTTTTTTTTGTTTTTTTTCTGTACATATTCTACCTCAAATGTCTGGTGACACTCCTTTGTTTATATTTGAGAATGAGGCCTTAAAAAGCTTCCACAGACTGCTCTGTACATGGGTGGAGATTTTGACTGATGGGTTTCACATTATTGTAAACTGGGCGGAAGCTTTTATGTATGGGGAACTACTAAACCATGGAAAGCCCACTATTTTACTATGAGATGCAGATAGCCAAATGATTACCTCAGTTCTCTCCGGTTAATTTGATGTCTCTAGTACAGAACATAATTTTTTCAGTGAAGTATCTTACTGCTGGGAGAGTTCTACTTCTTGCCTGATATTATAGGGTGAGAAGCTCCACAAACCTGCTTTCCCGGGAAATTGGTGGAAATTATTATATAAATTTAAGTCTCTGGAAATGGTCCTAAGGACCTACAGCAAAGGAAGACACACCTATTCAAGAAAATCTAAAGTTCTGGAAGAAAAGTGAGAGTCTCTGGCTTTTGAACTCAGAACCCTTACCTCCCTTTTCTCTCAGAGTTCAGTGAGACAAAAACTCAATTCCAGCTCCCAGTCAGAGGGCTATCTCCCTGGGAAGGGCAGGATGTCAACATTTCTCGCCTTGCCTCCAGCTACCCCTTGTTAAGTGTAAATTTTGGGTGACTGCAGCAGGGATATGGCAGAACCCTTCTTCTGTCCAACCCACACTCATGAGACTAAGAGCCCACTTTGGGTGAAACTCTGCTAAGCATACTAGACCACTGATCACCCTTGTTCTGGCTTGTGGGATGGTGATTCCATGACGGGAGAGACAAGCCAGAAGAAACTGAGACTACTGACCCTCTCCACTGAACACGCAGCCCCTAAACTGGGGGCGTTACTCACAGGTAAATGTGACCTTGTCCCACCCTCAGCTCCAGAGCCATGGCTCAGAGATTTTGCTTGGGGGAGTAGGGGGAACAGGTTATAAAATAGCTCCAAATTTCTTCCAAAAGGAACAAATTTCATTTGCAACAGAGTGGGAAGTTCAATCCTAAGAATGTTGCTATGGACTAAGTCGTGCCTCCCGCCCCCGACACCTCACAAATTCATATGTTGAATCCCCAATACCCAGTGTCATGGTATTTGGAGATGGGGCCTTTAGGAGACAACTAAGTTCAGATGAGATCATGAGGGTAGGGCATTCATGAAGGGATTAGTGCCCTTGTAAGAAGGAACACCAGAGAACATATTTTCTCTCTTCTGGCCAAGTGAGGACACAGTGAGAAGGTGACTGTCTGCAAGCCAGAAAGAGAGCTCTTACCAGAAATTGCCCATGCTAGAATTTTGATCTTTGACTTCTAGCCACAAGAACTGTGAGAAAATGAATCCCTGTTGTGTAAACTACCTAGTCTCTGGTATTTTGTTATAGCGTCCCAAGGTAAGACAGGTTTTCTCAGAAAACAGAGTTTTTGGTGAAAGGCCGTTGGGAAGAGATAGGTACATTAATTTGACATGTAGGCTAAACTATAGGCTGACTTCTAATTCTAGAGAGAATTGGAAAAGAGAAAATTGGGAGGAGCCCTCCTGTCATAAAAATGGATCTCAAACACTGACCTTGCAGACTATATTTGTAAAAGAGACTACATTGGAATCAATCTGTGACACAATTTATGCCTAAGGACACTGTTGAAAACAGTGGAGCAATCAGCCAGTGATTAGTAGAGTTTAACAGCTGGGAGTGGTTAAGGGACAAGGCAGTCAAAGAGAGCTCTGCTCCAACCACTGTCATCCCAGGGAGAATGTGGGCATATCTAAGGCTTTGCACCCTGAAGTGCAACATCAGGGGCTTCACATTCCTGGAGGAGATATATATACTTCATTAAAATAACTCTGCCAGTCATTAACCAAATTAGAAACCAAATAACAAAAAGCTCGGGAGAAGATGGATCAGTATCCAGAGTTAACTACAACATATTTTCTAGAATGTCCATGTTCCAACAAAGATTACAAGACATGCAGAGAAACAGGAAAGTATGAGCCATATACTGGAAAAAAGAAATTTCAGGAACCAGAAACTCCCCACCAGAGCAAACAGATGTCAGATTTAATAGGAAAAGACTTCAAAGTAACTATTATAAATGTATTCAAAGAACGAAGAAACAATGATTAGAAAGTAATGGAAAGTATGACAACAAAGTCACATCAAACCAAAAGCATTAATAAACAGAAATTATAAAAATCAAATGGAAATTCTTTAGTTGAAAGTACAGTAACTGAAATTTTAAAAAAATCACTAGAAGGTCTCGACAGTAGGTTTAAGTGGGGGAAGAAAAAATGAATGATTTTGAACATAAACCAATAGAGACTATGCAATCTGAACAACAAAGAGAGGGGAAAAAATGAAGAAAAATTTTAAATAAGCCTCAGAGAAATGTACGGCACCATTAAGCACACCACCATGGATTTTATTGGTTAGTTTTATGAGTCAACTTGGCTGGACTTTAGTACCAAGTTATTCAGACAGTCATCTAGATGTTTCTGTGAAAGTATTTTGTAAAAGTGGTTAACATCTACAATCAGTTGTCTTTAAATAGAAATCACCCTCAATAATATGGGTGGGCATAATCCAATCAGTTGATAGGTTTTGGAGCAAAAACCTACATTTCCTTAGAAGAAATTCTGCTTCAACACTGCAAAAGCAGGCCCTGTCAGAGAGTTTCCAGGAGCTGGTGGAAGCACGCCTGTGTTGGGCTAAGGAAATGACTGCAAATGGTCACTCAAAACCATAGGAACAAATGATGAGATTAAGAAATGGTAGAAATGAAAGTTAAGATAGCAAAAGCTATAATTGTTTACTTGTTTTCATTGTTGTATCTGAGTTTCTTTAAAACACAAAAGTATATAAAGCAATAATTCTAACAATGTAACATTATACAGTGGTTGCTACATTTATAGGTGCAATATGCTTAATGATAATATCACAGAAAGGGAGAAAGAGGATAGAGATATTTAGGCATATCATTTCTATATCTCAGTGAAAAAAGTATAAATCTTTAGCTGATTCTGAGAATTTAAGATTGACATGGTAAGCTCTAGAGCAACCAATAAGGAAATAACTTAGAAAAAATTAAACTAAAATGCTGCATTAGTCCTCTCTTACCACTCCTTTTCAGTATTGTACTAAAAGTTCTAGCAAATTCAATAAGACAAGAAAAGGAAATAAAATATATACAGATTGCAAAAGAAGAAATAAAACTGTTCACAGATGACATTATCATCTGTGTAGAAAATCTGAAAGACTTGATTTTGTATAAAAAAAGAAAAACCCTTTTGGAACTAAGGGATTATAGCAAGGTTGCAGATGCAATGCTAATATAAACAAGTCAATCACATACCAGCAGTGGAATTTGAAATTAAGAACACAATATCATTTACATTTGAACCACACCCCCCGAAAAGAAATATTTAGGTAAAAATCTTAACAAAATTTGTACAAGAGCTATATGAGGAAAACTGCCAAACTCTGATAAACTTTTTAACAAAAGAAATAAATGGAGAGATATTGCATGTTTATGGATAGGAGGACTCAATATTGTCAAGATTTCAGTTATTCCCAACTTGATCCATAGACTCAGTGCAATCCCAGTCAGCATCCCAGCAAATGATTTTCGGTATATCAACAAACTGATTTCTAAAGTTGATTCCAAAGTGTTCAGACAGAGCACTGAAGGAGAAGGACAAAGTTGGAGGACAGACATTACCTGACTTAAGACTTATATAAAGCTATCAAGACACTGTGGTATTGGCAGAAGAATAGACAACTAGATCAATGGAACAGAATAGAGAGCCCAGATACAGACCAACATAAGTACAGTCAACAGATCTTTGACAAAGGAGTAAAGGCAATACAATGGAGCAAAGATAGTGTTTTCGACTTAAGGTGCTGGAGCAAACTGGATATCCACATGCAAAAAAGTTAGTGTAGACAGACCTTACACCTTGCATGCAAGTGTACTCAAAAATGGATCACAGATCTAAATGTAAAATGTGAAACTGTGAAACTCCTAGAATATAACATAGGAGAAAACCTAGAACCACGAGAAAGCTGGAACAGTTGTACAGAAATAGTAGGCTTTAAAACAAATAAATATTGTTAGAGATAAAGAAGGAAATTTTATAATGACAAGAGTCCATCCATCTGAAAGGTATGACAATTTTAATCACATACACACCTAAAAAAAGAGCACTAAAATACATGAAACAAACTGAGAGAAATGAAAGGGAAAGTAGATGAGTCAACAATAATAGTTGGGTCAATAATAGATGAGTCAATAATAATAGTTCTATCCATTAAGGATAGAACAACCAGGAAGAAGATCAACAAGGAAATATCAATAGAAGATGTTAACAGTATAAACCAACCAGACCTAGACATATAGATAGAACACTACTACATAACAGCAGAAAGGACATTATTCTCAAATGCACATGGAACGTTCTGTAGGATAGACCATATGCTTATGCCATAAAACAAACCTTAATAAATTTAAATGGATAGAAATACTAACAATGTATATTCTCTGACCACTCTTAATTTATTGAAAATAGAATTCAATAACAAAAAGAAATTTGAAACAGTCATAAATGTGTGGAAATAGAATAGCATACTCCAAATAAGCAGTTGGTCAAAGAAGAAATCTGAAGGAAATTAGAAGTTCTTTGAGATTAATTAAAATAAAGACACAACATACTAAAACTTATGGGATGCCACTACAGCAGTGCTTAAAGGGAAATTCGTAGCTGTAAATGCCTGTATTTTTTAAAAAGTAAGATCTCAAATCAGTATTGTAACTTTTCACCTTAAGACGGTGGAAAAGAAAGAATAAACTAAACCTAAAGGAGGCAGACGGAAAGAAATAATGATTAGATTCTAGAAATTAATGACATATAAAATAGAAAAACAATAGAAAAAAATCAGTGAATGTTTCTGCATGTTGGGTGCATCTATTCTCCATACTTTTAATACCTTTGTTTTCAGATACAAATACCACAACTTCTGTCCTTTGTACCTGGATTTCTATGTCCCGATTTTGTCACGAATTGAACATGGCAGACAGGTTTTCTCATTGAATGTAGGTCCTCAGCATGTTTTCTAGGCTGGGGCTTCCTCTGCTTTATGTCATCAGTCCTTTATCTGCTTACCGTCTTCTAGATATTTGTTGAATCATTTCTTTTTGGTGGTTCCCTTCCCATTCTGTTGGTTGTTATTTGTCATCTAAAAAAATCCCTTTATTATTAATTTATTGGTCTCCTAGGAGGGAAAATATATAAATGCACATAACTGTCATTTTGAACTTGAAGTCCTAACTTAATTTTACATTGTATCATCACAGAATGGATCTTCATCAATTTCATGAGCATAAGTCAGTGACTACTATTTTAAATATGAACATATACTTAATTTCAGGCATTGCTGTGTTAGTTAACCTGCTGATTCTACTTCTGATACATCTGTGACTGGGAAAGAAATTTTTATAAATGCAATGCTGAAATGGATTAAAGAAATTATCATACTAAGTTATCTGCATATGCTTGAGAGATGTGTTCATGTTACTGCATTGAGCTACCACGTATGGTGTAGAATTTAAATGTTAAACATTTATTTCTCCTATTAAGATGTTATATGTTTAAATGTTGAAATTTGAAGAGTTGATTTCTTTTTTTAAATTACACATATTCTAAATCAGGGAATTCTAAAGTAAAATGTTACTATGCCACTAGTATTTTTCATATGATAGCATTTTACATAAAATACTTTTCGTATTTTTATATGAATGTGTCCTCTTACATCTTAAGGTTCTTAAGTAAAAATCAAAACAAGAAGGAATATGTTTACTTCTGGGCTTCAATATCAACCTAGTTTTATTTTACAAGAACAAAACAGTACCATATTGTGTTAGTATTGATCACATTTACACAGAGTTATAAATATATTTCTCATATCTGCAGCTCAAAATTCACTCATTTAAAGGGTCTGAAAATAATTTCTACTATGCTAAAAAAGTACATCCAACTATAAATCTTCTGCGCTCCAAATGGTGACAACAAAAATCTCCCATCTGCCATGTGATCAAACTACACTTGCTATATATTCGCATCATCAACAAAATAATAATATCAAAGAAGAAACAGACCAATGGTGGTTTATTAGTTAATTTTAAAATATACAGTCCACGGGGCTTCCCTGGTGGTGCAGTGGTTAAGAATCTGCCTGCCAATGCAGGGGACATGGGTTCGACCCCTGATCTGGGAAGATCCCACATGCCGCAGAGCAACTAAGTCCGTGCACCACAACTACTAAGCCTGCGCTCTGGAGCCCATGAGCCACAACTACTGAGCCCATGTGCCACAACTACTGAACCCCGCACGCCAAGAGCCCGTGTTCCACAACAAGAGAAGCCACTACAATGAGAAGCCCGTGCACTGCAATGAAGAGTAGCTCCCACTCGCTGCAACTAGAGAAAGCCTGTGCACAGCAACGAAGACCCAACACAGCCAAAAAAAAAAAAAAAGTATAAAGAGACTTAATTAAAAAAAAAGTACAGTCCGCATAGTCAATGAATAATGCCCCATAAGTAAAAATAAGTGTCGCCATATTGACAAAAACTATGTAATCAAAGCCTCTTAACCTTGGTTATTCATCTGGTAAATGTTAGAAGGCCAATATAAAGCATTATGATATTAAATTTCAGAAATGCCTCACTAATTTATGGTATGTGATCTTTTAAATTGTCTTTAATTATCATAAAAATTGATACCAATCTCTCTTTCATTGCCTCTTTTACCTGGGGGAAAGCTTAGGATGAAAAGCCAAAATACTGAACCTGAACACCAGTTCTGACACTAACTGGTATGACTTTTATTTGGCTTTTTTTGCTTAATTTATTTAACTTGACCTGAGTTTGGGGTTTCATGTATATTAAGTAAAACTGTAATGACTAGTCTTCCCAGAAAGATATTGGATGCTTCCATGTGATGCCTTATAGGAAAGGATTTTGAAAATTATCATTTCGAATCTGGCGAAACTTTGTGGAAGAGTAGAGATTTCCAAGCTATAAATATGCAGGGAGAGGCTTACTTATAGCAAAGGACATCTTTCCAGTGTCATATATCTAGCTTCAATGAAGTTTAAGAATCTAAAATTTAATTACTTATATGAATGGTTCATTATATAACTTGAAGGTCAAAACCATTCATCTTATCTTTATTTCCAGATAATACCCAATCAAGAAGATAATTGCACAGTTTCAGTACTACCTTTAACATTAAATACATTATCTCCAGGCAGGAAAGTGAGGGTGTGGAGGTTCGAGGTAAAGAAATGTTTTTTGTTGTTGCTTTCTATGTACTGGAAAGTGGACTTAATTTGAGTTATCTCTACAGGATGAGGTCTGAAGCCAGACAACTCTAGGCCTGAGTCTTGGCTCTGCAGTTTTATCACTTACACCTGACCTGTTTCCTCATCTGAAAAATGGGGATACTAACTACTTAGCACATAAAGCTGTTGTGGGAATTATAGGAGTTATTGCCTAGGAAGCGCTTAGTACAAAGGTCTGGGACCTAGTGACTGTTCACTAAATGTGACCTATTTGTATATTAATGACAAAGCCAACAATGAAAAGAGTACTAAACAATGTCACCAAGACCATTGCTCTGCAAAGTGAGTACTCATAGATTCCAGTCTGGGCATTTCTATTAAGTAGTTGTGTACTGTTTCCTGAATTGTAGGTTGTGAATAATTACCCTTAAGACAGTTTAGCAACGTGTAAAATGTGTTATGGTAGCAAGAAAGGTGTCTGGCTTTTGATCACAGAGATTGACACTTTCACTGTACTTTGTGACAAGATAGTTAACCAGGCAATATACATTGCCAGGTACACGAAATTGGGAACTTCTCCCGCCATCTTTCCTGTTCTGTCTTCTGCCTCTGACTCTTATCCTCTCTGCCCCTCAAATCTGGACTTTCAGCTCCTAATAGTTGTCTCAGTTCTTTCTCTGCATGTAGTTCTTGGATTTCTTGATTTTGATCTGCTCTATGTGACTTTCAAACTCTCTGACACCATGAGTTCTCAAAGCTACCACTGCCAGTCAGATATGCTCTGGCATATCTGATGCCACCCATTCCTCTGCCCCACCCCCCAACCATGGAGCCCCCAGGGGCTGTGCTGGCCCTCATCTATCTGATGGAGCAGAATGAACACGTGGTTTGTTGTTTCTGCCTACAAAATCAGTTCTCATTGTGTACTAGACTAGTTTCCAAGCATGGCTGTGTACCGTAAATCACACTTGGAAAGGTTTTTTGTTTATTTTTAACTATAAGTTGCCAGATTCCATCCCAAACCTGCTGAAATGGAATCTGTATGGGTGGGATCCAGGAGGTCTGTATATTTAACTATGTCCTCTAGTGTTTCTCATGCCACCAGCCTAGCATGAGGCCCCCAAATCATGTTTGTGGAAACCAATGGAGTTGACATTTATTATGTGATTCCACCCCAACATGAAAGGCATGAGAGTATGAATTTTGTTGTGTTCACTATTAAATACCCTATTAAAAGCATAGTGTCTGACATGTCTTCAGTAAGTAGTGGAATGAGGGAATGAAAAAATTAATGAATTTAGTACCAAGATCACTATAAGGCAAGTGGAAAGAACAGAAAACTCAGCTGGGATGGAAGGAAGACAACTGCGTCACAACTACCCAACTACTTGTCAAGTAGAAGAATTTCTTAAGGAACTGTCAGGACCATTTGATCTAAAGTGGCTGGAAATCGGATTTTAGGAGACTACAAGCATAGCTTGTTTCCTGGAACATTTCATATCACTGCTTCATTCAAGACAAAAATCTCAGAAACTGGCTGTGATGTCAGTCATCTGACAAAGAAGATCATTGGTGCCCAGTCTATACTGTGAATTTAACCCAGATTATCATGAACAAATGGTTTCTTTACATTTGAATATCAGGTCCACTATCTTTAAGATGTTGATGACTAAATATACGGCTTTTATTATGACCACTGGAGACATTTTTCTTCTCAAGTTTTATGCTTGCTCTTTGGTGCTAACCATAAAGTCTCAGAACAATCACTTTTACCCACGTATCATGTGTGATGTCTAATTTAACCTCTAAACAGACTCCATTTCTCATGTCACATAGTAGACGCTACTGTACTCTCTAATGATTTCTGTGATTGCTGCACAGAATTATTTTCAAACCCACACATGTCCTCTAAACCAGGTCAAGCAGGGCTGATTGATCGTATACCAATCAGTGTCATCTCTTCTTTTTTCCTACCATGTTCAGAAATAGCAGCCTAGGGTAGAAAAGCTTATTAACATCATCATGGTTGGCTGCGAAACACTGGTGGTCAATGTCAACTGCAGCAAGTATACTCACAAAGGTCTTATATTCTTTTTGTTGTTGTTTTACATGCAGTTGCTTAAGCTTTTAAGAGATATGTGTTTTGTGTTTTTTCCCCCCTTGGTGTATAAGAAAACAAGACTTTCTTTCATAAACCTTTTAAATTTAGTCCTAGGTATTTCTCCCTGACAGGCGTTTTTTCCTTCTATTTTGAAAGTATTTTCTGTTAATCATGGAATAGAGTCATATGGTTCTTCTTACCACCCTTTTAATATTCCATTTTTTTCCCTACAGATCAGCCTATCCCTCAGTAAGATATCCAGTGTGAACTCATTTGTCCCCTTTCTTCCTAACTCTGAAATTGACTTCTCCATTATTCCAAGTGAGTTTTGATAATATTCTCGTCATGAGATCATTCCAAATACATTCTTGATGTAGATCCCAGACCCTAAATATCCATAAGAATCATTTTCCAGAATCAGGAGTATGGGGCTAGGGGTTGGGACAAGGCCTCTATAGGTTGTAAGTGCCTTTTGACAAAAATCTATAATCGAGAAGAGTAGTTTCCAGGGAGAGGAGTTGATTTCGGTTTTGACTACAGTAATAGAAGCTTGCAAGTAATTTTGCCTACTGAATGATATGAATTATTAAAATTCATTATATTTATGAATTAAATATAATTATTTACTTTCTAGCTTCATGATTTTGGTACATTTTATATCTCTATCTGTCTGTCTATAACCATCCATCCCTGTTTTGGACTTTTGATCTAGTAATTAAATCAAGAGCCCGTTTGTCTAAAATAATCACGCAGAAATTAAATTCTGTTCTGGAACCATACATTCCCCTACTTTGTCTCAAACTTGAAAAGGTTGCACATGCTCAAGCGCAATGACCCTGACCATGTGTTCAGAAATCTTTACCTGGCTCTTCAAACTTAATGTACAAGAAATCGCAGTTAACGTATTTCCATGCTCCCAGCCCCAGATAACCTGTCTCCACCTGTACCTGCCTAGGGCTATGTATATTATCCTTAAGAAGGAGAAGTGAAGAGAGATCAAGGACATTGTCTCTATTTATGTGTTTCAGTCCTGTAGGTAGAGCCTTCTCATCCAAGGACAGCCCAGATTGGACCCAGAGCTACCAGGCTTAACGAAAGTACAATTGAACTTATTTCATGATGTTTTCGGTTTGCACTATCATTTTCACAAGCTCACTTAATAACATCTCCATACAGAAGGAGACACTGCAGCTTTTCTGAAGGAAATCACCTTACTGAAATAAGTGCATACAGCCATTACTCAGCCCCATATCCATGACAACCAGTGTTAATGGAAAACTTGGAGACGACACCACATTTTCCCTCAAGGTATCCAAGGTCTGGTAGAAGTTACATACACACATAGGTAATTTACAGTGCAGTGCAGTAAGAGCTCTATTAGGTGGGAACGAGTAACTCAGCCATGAAAGTCTGAGAAGATCTCACACAGGTAACGTTATTCTGGGATGAGTGGACTTTACTAGACATATAGGAAAGGAAAAGTTATTTCAGATCTAGTGCGCCTGATTTTTAAAGACATGGAATTGTGAAAGAACATGGACAGTTTGGTAACCAGAACAAAATTCTGCGTGTTTGAAGTGCCCGGTATGTGTCTTGGTGGTTGGGGGCGCCGTGGGGAAAGTAGCCGGAAATGCTACAGGACAGCAGGCAGGCTCAGTTTGTAAGGGACTTTGCATGCAGTACTACCATACTGGAACTTTATTCTGTGGGCAATCGTGAGACTTTTCATCAAGATCATATTTATGGTCTAGAAAGAATTCTCAAGCTGGAGTGTGGAGGCTTATCCATAAGGAGGATGGATGGAGGCAGGGAAAAATAGGAAACTTGGAGTGTTCTATTTTGCTTCACGTAGAGAGTGAGAATAGGAGAAACAAGATGACTTGGAGAGCTATCTCCTCTTGTATCCTTTTCCGTCCTTTCCTTATGTCTCCTTCTCTTCTTGGCATCTTTGCTTCAAGTGTCTTGTTCATATGTTTGGCATTCACATACACTGATTTCTGGAATCTTTTACCAGGCCAGTCTGTTGATGCCACTGGATGGTTGCCATGCCCACATTTGACTGCAGAAGCCAACTTCTCTTTGGAACAAGAGCCCAGATTTGACTACTCACACTCATTGTTTAGGTACAGCTAAATGACTTCCACCTCTTTGCAGGTGGAAAGATAGAGACACTTTCTCTTGAATGCCAAATGCTGAGGCTGGGCTGGGTTTCTGAAGAAATCCCCTTTACTGTGAAAGTGAGCTGATGAACCTCACGACTTCCTCCTCTTGGCTCGCAGTAGAACCCTTGGTGAAACTCCTTATTGCACCGAGATTGACTCCCAAGTATGATAAGCTCTTTTTTTCCCCTATCAAAGGACTGCTGGAATTTGTCTAACATGATAAGTGGCATTTAACTGTTCACAGATTCAAACAATCACCGCAGTCATTCGTGAGCATGTTGGTTGCCTGACTTAAAGCTTACAATAAATCGGGAGTGTTATGGATTTAACTTCTTTGTGCCTGCTGTGAGTTAGTACCCAACAAAGGCATTCGTATTCACATTGCATTCATGGAGATTGTGTCCCCCCTTTTCTGTTCTTCACATATCACCATGATTAACTTTTTTCAATTAGTTGTGTTTATGAGTAAAGAGGGACACAGTCCTTTGATACATGGTTGGACATGGGTTTGGTCCTTTGAGAACTGGTAGTTGTTAAATCCAAATGCTAACATATTTCAAGAAAGAGAGTGGTACTGAAAACCAATGCTGGCGAGAAGAATGTAGCTTCTGTTCTTTGGGGTTCATCCAGGAAATTGAGAAAGGTTGGTATCATTATTGAATATCTTTATTCCTTTCCATCTGCCAAAGTATGTCAAGGGACTAGTTTTTTCCTTGCTTGGTAATTTGGTTTATGTGCCACGTCCCATCAGACGTTTCAAGTAGATATTTAAATGGACAGAGTGTCATAACTCATAATATCTGCTTTGCACACAGCCGCTTATGTGACATTAAGACTTTGAACAAAGCCTACTGCTCTCTGACTTGGTTTACTTCCCTTTAACAATGGCACTAGAGTATACAGATTTCTCTGATATTATGAGACTGTGTTTATTGTTATTGTTATTTTCAAAACACACTGAAAGGATCCCTAAGGAGAAGAATGATTAGACTCTTAGGAAAGACTAGAGGGCACAGTAGCACAAAAGCTCATTGGTTAATTTACTTAACAAATATTTGTTGAATCCATGTTACTGCCAATCGTATAGCTATCTTCTTCGCACTGACAAAATGATGTCACATGTAAGGAAGGAATGTTCAGGCTCTCTTTTTCTAAAGGTCCAAGAGAGAACCAACTCATTAAATACATTACTTACCTTTAAATAACATTAAGCAAGTTATAGACGAGGGGGTTTCAGATCAGTTACAAAAAGGATCTGAAGAGGGAGAAAAATGGAGCCGTTAAAAAATACCACCACCCCAGTGGAATTACTGGTGAAGTGTATCTGTCGTCAATTGACATTCTAATACAGAAGCCATCTTTTTTATTTTTTTTTCGGTACGCGGGCCTGTCACTGCCGTGGCCTCTCCCGTTGTGGAGCACGGGCCCCGGACGCACAGGCTCAGCGGCCATGGCTCACGGGCCCAGCCGCTCCGCGGCATGTGGGATCTTCCTGGACCGGGGCACGAACCCGTGTCCCCTGCATCGGCAGGCGGACTCTCAACCACTGCGCCACCAGGGACGCCCGCAGAAGCCATCTTTTAAAAGTCTGATGGAGTAATTTTGTATTACGTGGGAGGTTGGACTACACGGTGACTCCCAACTTTCAGATTCTTTGATTCTATTTATGTCTGTGATTGATCCAATGTAGGCAGCTCTCTTGTCTTCTCCTGCATGTCTTGGAGCAAGCCATGGCCCTTCTCTTTAATCCCACCAAAGAAAATGCATAGACACTAACAAGAAAGGAACAATTTAAAGAATGTTTGGTTGAAGAAATAAAGAATCATTTATATGAGATGATCATAAAATTTCTCTTTAAAATCCTCATCAGATATCTTTCTGCCACATGAAAAGTTCTTCATTTGACTCCAGCCACTAGTTTTTTTTTTTCCCCAGACCCTTCCTTAAAGTGCCCCTTAATCTTAATCTTGCCTCTTTCCTCCCAAAGTTCCAATACTAGTTCCTTGATCTTCCACAATCTGTATTTATGTTTCTGTTTTATAGGTAAAACTGTTTAGAGCCATAAAGCTCTTTCCGTTCTCACTTTCCACACCTATCAATTACTACTTCCTTCAAGGAAGTAAAGGTCTCTCAGTCATCCTTGAAGATGTGTATGAACAACAAAACATGTATTTCTCCTGTCATAGAAGAATCATTCTGCACAGTGCCTAGCACATAGTAACCACTCAACAAGAGTTAGCTGCTGTTATTGCTCTCTTTTATTCATGTGTTCATCAAAAATACTTATTGTGTGGTTACCATGGGCTTAGCACTGTTCTAGACACTGAGCATGACTATGATAAACAAAACCTCTGTCCTTATTGATACTACATTCTAGTGGAAGGAAATAGAAAAAAGATCCATGCTGTGATATCAAGTAACAAGTACTAAGAAGCACAATAAAGTAGGATAAGGGGATAAATAGAGATGTAGCTGGCTCTTTAAAATAGGATTATCAGGAAAAACTTCGAGAGCCATGTGGAATATTTGCAAGAGAAGAAGCCAGAAAACTCTCTGAATCTAAACAACTTACATAGTAACTATGAAATAATTCCTTTTACCCCAGATAGATAAAGTCTCTTTAAAATGGACTCTCCAGTCTTGACTATATATACAGACACATATTCATATATTGATACGTATACATATATACATGTATTTTTAAAAGATAATCACACGGTCTGCCTTCACACTACAGACGTCTATTAGGTATTTGTAGCACCTCACACCATACTCTGAAAAAGATCCCTTATGTCAGATTTCTGAATGTCAGAAATAAGTATGAGGTTGGGGATGGATTCTGCTCAATACAGTTAATATTGCTTCTTTGATTCCAGGCTACGATGTGCTCTACCAGGGGAACACTAAAACTCTGTGTCACAACGAGCCCCACTAAGTTGGAAAAGAAAGAATTAAGTATACCAGTTGTTGGAGACGTAACCAAAAATCCTCTGCCCTAGATAATGCTTTGAACTGGTTTTGGCTATTCTTTATTGGTGTGTGGGTTGATGTAACCTTATTTTCTTAGACAAAGGTTCTAGAATGTATAGGCGCTGAATTATAGGTCACCTCTGTAGAGCCATCCCCAAATATTTCAAGGGTATTAAAATAATAGAATTGGAGATTTAGAGTTTGACACAGAGCTAGTGCATATCAAATAATGCCATGAAAAACTTAGTCACATGATGCTGGAATAAAGCTACCCAGCTTTTCTTTGCTATCCTGGGTCCCTGTGCTGGACTTTTGACTAATTGCTAATACCTGAAATTGAATGAATGGGGAAGCCAAACACAAACTTGTGTTCATCTGTGAGGGCTTGAGGCAAGGGACTGCTGTTGATGTTTCGGAGCAGAAGTTGCCAGATTTGGGCTTGCCTGGTGGCGCAGTGGTTGGGAGTCCGCCTGCCGATGCAGGGGACACGGGTTCGTGCCCCGGTCTGGGAGGATCCCACATGCCGCGGAGCGGCTGGGCCCGTGAGCCATGGCCGCTGAGCCTGTGCGTCCGGAGCCTGTGCTTCGCAACGGGAGAGGCCACGACAGTGAGAGGCCCACTTACCGCAAAAAAAAAAAAAAAAAAAAAAAAAAAAAAAGAAGTTGCCAGATTTAGCAAATAAAAATACGAGGTGCCCAGTTAAATGTGAATCTCAGATAAACAACAAATGACTCCCTAGTGTATGTATCTCCAAGATATTACATAGGGCGTACGTATGATAAAAAGTATTTTTTTGTTTGTCTGAAATTCACATTTAACTGGTATCCTGTATTTTATTTGCAAACCCTACTCACAACCCCTGGCATTTGATATGCAAAGCTGAGCAAAGGTGGGCAGCAGAGTGAAGTTCTGGAGGCCTGAGGTCAAGAAAGCTTACATCTAGAGATGTGGAGTCTGTGTAAACCAGGTTAGGGGCTGATGGCAGTGGTGTGTTCACTGTCAAGCACTGTGCTTATTGCTTCATGTGCATTATCTCATTTCATCCTCACAAAAATTCTTCCACCAACGTAATGTTAGGAGCAAAGCAACCCTTTCCTTATAACTAACTTAAACTTTCCTTATAAGTAAAGGTTGCAGAGCTAGTGAATGACAGAGGTTTGGAACCCAGATAGTCTCTCTCCAGAGTCCAGGCCCCTCAACCACTTTGACTCAAGGTTATTGTAAGTCTGGTATTAACAAGTCACTGGCTCGTTTCAACTTCTGGTCCTTTTGATCTGTGGAAGAAATAAGGCCTTAAAGTCGGTTGATGCTTAAGGCTCTCTAATAAGACTATTTATAACTCTTCTGAATCAATCCCTGGACTTGGGTTTTGTGAAAATAAATGAAGAGGGCTGACATATTCCACCAAGAGGGTTCTATAATGTTTTGAGGCAAAATGGCATATGGATAAATTATTGGCGTCATTTAATGCTCTTGGTTTTGTGTTTTTTTTTGGAAGAGTCACTCATTTGTCAAACATTTTCTTAGTACCTCTTTTGTGTAAATCACTGGGCTAAGGGCTGTGGGATGGTAGGACGATAAATAAGTCATAGCCTTTCCCCTCAAGGAATTTTACAATTTAATTGGAGAGGCAGACACATAACCAACTAACCCTTCAAATACCAGGCAGTGCGAAATAAGGCCTTTAACAGAAGTGCAGGCAGAGTGTACTGGGAATATCGAGGATGGTGGATTCTCTTTGAGTGAGAAAGGGAAAAGAGGAGATAAAGGAGGGAAGGCAGGGACATGAAGTAAATAGAGTGACAGATAAAAAAAAAAACATCTTTTGGTTGCTTTGCTATGGAGACATTAGTAACTTAGATATATAAAAATTTGATAATCATACAGTAATATTGGTTTAGAGGAATATATGATGCTTCTATCATATTTTGAATCTATATTATTTTTTCTGATGTCCCTTCATATCTCTTTTTATGAAAATTTTTATTTAAATCTTGTTTTCCTAAACTAGTATACTTGGATTTTGTTAATCATTTTAAAGTCATGTGGTAACAGTGTGCAAACAGGTATAAGTCCCAGAGATCTGACTGAATAATTCATGCTATGAAAACAGTTGACAAATAGAAAATATGCATGCTCTGAATTGCATGTTTTTTAAAACAGCTGAGATTCTGTTTACGGTAACTTAAAAAGAAAATCATGCTAGATTTGAAACATGACGTACATTAATAAAATAAATGGATGGGGATGGATTTGGTATGTTTCCTTTATTATAGCATGATTTTTTTTTTTCCTTTTTTTTTTGGCCACGCTGCAGGATTAGGTCCTCAGCAGTGAAAGCACGGAGTCCTAACCACTGGACCACCTGGGAATTCCCTATTATAGCATGATTTATGTTACTTATTTATAACACGTTATTGGACTTTGCTATTTAATAGTAATAGTTTGCTTTTTGAGAAGGTAGATATACTTAGGAACTTACTTCTTCTGAGATTGCTTCTTTCCACTGGGGGACTCTTTCTTTACTATGCATTCTAAGCAGAATATACTTATCTATCATTCTTAATTTAGAGAACCCTTCTTGCTTTAAGTACTAGGAACCACAGCAGAGCCAAAATGACCGCAATTATAATTTTCAAAGAGCTCTGAAATTTAAGCCCTGAAAACAAGTTTGAAACTTTATAGAAAATTATATAAGCCCCTCTGTGCCTTAATGTCCCCACTGTAAAATTGAGAACAATAAGTTTAGCTACTTCGTAGGGTGGCGTTGAAGATTAAATGATTATTCTACTCATCAAGTACTTACTGCAGTGCTTAGCACAAAAAGAAGCACAAATAAATCGCCATCTGCTAGATTATAAACTGCATGTAGGTAGAGCCTTTTGTCTTATTGTTTTCCACTGCTTCACCCCCAAACAAAAACAGTTCTGGTCATATAACAGATGGTCAATAAATAGTTTGGGAATGTGGAATTAAGTTGTAGAGGTGGTAGAAATACCCTCTGTTTACCTTCATTGATAAGTGGTTGTGAAAGATAATTATCTCTCAAAACTGTGGCCTCTCCACAAATCTGTGTTCATATTTTACGAGCCCAATCACTACACACGTGCATCTGTACAAAATACTTGATCTATTCCAATAGAAAAGGTGGTTTGGACAAGATGAAGTCTTAAGAATTATAGACTTTGAGTCATTCACTAATTTATTTATTAATTTATTCAACTGATCACATATTAAGTGCCAGGCACTGGGAAGATGTTAGAAACGAAGATAAATAAGGCACTGCTTCTGCTCTAGAAGAGCTGTCAGCTTGCACCTTGAGCCAGAAGCAGAAACAGCATTAAAATATGTGCTTGTAAGTGCTGCTTTACAAGTAGAAATGGTGGTGGTACAAGGGAGAGAGGAACCAGGGTTACCTATAACAAGTGAGCTGTATTCTGATGGATAAGCAAGGTATGAACAAATGATGATGACAGGCAAGGAGAGCCATTCCAGGTGTGTTCACCATGGGTAATTGAAGGGACAATTTTGGGAATATTGTATTTTAAAAGTCAGGTTATGGTTTTCTCTACAGAGTCTTCAGTTGGTGGAATAGCATGACCTACCACCTCTCCTCCTCTGCAGTATGTCATTTCACCCTGTCCCTGCTTCCACACTCTTGTCGACTTTAAACAGAGTTGTGAGTTAAATTTTATTCAGGGACATGACTGAGGACGATAGCCTGGGAAACAGCCTCTCAGTAAGTCTGAAGGGACTGGGCCAGACAGGTAGGGGAGGAGTGGGTAATATAAGCATTTGGGGCTGGGAAATACATGTAATCAAGGATATGTCTTGGTCAAAGATTACTGCCATTCACAAAGAACACATATCTCAAGTTAATGATTTTACTGCTTTTCTGTGTATGCAAGAATCTGAGGTCATTGAAAATCTTCCTTAGAGATGCATCTTAACTATCTAGGGCCCATAAATGCAAAGCACATAATGTTTCCATCTGTTTTTCCCCATCGGAAATTCCCCTCAGGGAGACTGTAGTGACTTTCAACTTAACCCTTGTATAAAGGGATGAATGACACTCTTTGTTCTTTTGTTTACACTTTGATGAAGAGAACTGAACAAGTCATCCCTGTAGGTATGTCAGGTAACTCATAAGGCTTTAGAGGTTATTTCTTTCAATTTCATTAGTGTTTTAAAGGGAGATAAAAATGATCCCAGAGAGAAAGGAGGAAGTATTTGAGGGGCGGGGGTTGGTAGAAAGGCTTTACTTGAAGCCTGGATCTATAACTTCATGGCATCCTTTCCTGCCACACTGGATCTTGCCACTGAGCCCAATTTTCTTTAGCACAACAGTTACTTTCCACAAATAGAGATGGAGATAAATCAAGCATTTGGGTCTGAAATGTAGGCTTTATTTGCAAATAGTAGTGTTTGGTAAACAAAACTTAAGTTTTAATCTACGGGGTATGTGTTCTGCTCTCTAAATGCTTAGAAATCCTTGTGTAACTCTGTTGAACTCTAGTCTTCCAGCTTCAATGCTGCTAAACTGTGGCAAGGATAATTCCATACTGTGTCCAGTCAACTCAAGTGTAATATATGTGTCACTTTCATCCAAACAATGACGTGATTTCCCTATATGCTGTTCGAGGAAATAATAGTTTTATTAGTGTTCTGAGTGCAAAATAATGTTGAAATAATTTACTTACAACGCGGATCCTAGCTGCGTCTGAAACAATAATGTTGATTTCATCAGGGCAGACAGAATCTCACAGCTGCAGAAATGGCTGTGAAAACAGAAGAGTAGAGGGGCTTTCAAACATGGTGAGCATTTTGCTTATGGCAAAATGAACAGAGGCACATTTTTCAACAGAGATACATAAAACGTGAAATTTCATTTAATTTCAAGAGCATAATGTTCATTAACTCCAACCTAATTCTTTAGATGTGCTTTGGACTCTACACTCCCCCCCCCACCACAATAAATGCCATGATTCATGTGCTTTTGGTTTGTGGAAAACTCAAAATGTTAAGCTGAAGGTCTGGTAAATAAAAGTTACATCTCGAACCTTGGAATGGTGCCCATATTTGGAAATTGCTAAAATCACGGCAGTAGAGCAAAGGATACGAAGAGGGTAGACCTTGTTTTGTTGAAGTCTTGCAGAGAACCTTCCAAAAGTCTTGTGCCTGTAGTGTGTACTAAAGAATTAGTGTGTGTTGATGTCTGGGGTACTGGTTGATAATAGCTCCACGGCTTTCTCCTTGTTTTGTCACGAAAACAAATGTGTGGTGGCTCCGGAAAGAATGTTTCAAGAGGCAAACCTGCCCCCAAGGGACGGGAGGCGAGAATATGTTAAAAAGCAGCCTAAGATTTGGTGAACTTTAGTTGATTACAAGTTTAGTCATTGTTTTATGATCACAGGTGCTATCCTTGGCCCCTGCGCCAACATAATGAACCGCCACAGAATTCAAATGAGAGCTGCCAACATCATTAAAGGACATTTGACATAATTTATACATCTTTTTATCTCTAAATCCCTGCTCCTGGAATAGAAACTTCATTTTTCATATTTCCTTTTAAAATGACAAAGAATTGTCCTTTCCTCTTCTAAGAAGGACTTTAGGCATGTCAAATTAATTTTCTCTATTATAACCTTACAACACTGTACTCTTCTGAAATACTGAAGAAATAGCACCACCAAAATCTTGTTTGGCTTGCCAGAGGTCACATCGAAAATCAGTTGCAAAGTCAGGACTGGGACATAGGTTATTCAAATCCTACTCAACAGCAAACCCTAGTTGTCCTTACATTACAGAATTGGAGAGAACAGAACATGGGAACTGGTATCAGGGCTGGAGAGCAAAAGTAAAAGGAAGAACAGAGCACAGTGATTATTTATGTAGTGATGGGCCATTGATCTTATAGAACACGATTGCTCAACAGGGGCTGTGTCACTCCCAAGGAGATAAAAATTGGTTCTTTGTGGAGGGAGGAGCATAATCTTACTATTTTGTGTATAAAGCACAGACATATAGCATATAAACAAATATTCAGTATTTCTGTGGTTTTAAATTTTCATGGGCAGGGTATTTGGGAAGAAAAAAAGTCTAAAAAGGCTCTTTAGGGAAGTAACAGTGAACAAACAAACAAAAAGTTTGAGAAACACAGTTACAGAATATTCCTAGGTCTAGGCCAGACAAAAATGCAGTGTAATTGAGAGAACGTGTAGCCAAAGAGGGTGAAGTTTTTCATCTCATAAGAAGTGAGTAGTTATTTATAGACAACTGTTATCAGAATCTTGGATAGACTGGAGTTTTGTTGTTCAGATATTGTGTTAGGCAGAATTCTAGAATGGATCCCAGGATCCCCACTTGCTCTTATATAATCCCCTTCCCCAAAGTGTGGACTGAACCTATAGAATATGATGGAATATCACTCCCATGAGTATTTTATGTTATATGGCAAAAGAGAAGAGATTTTGTAAATGTAATTCAGGTCCCTAATCAGTTGACTTTGAGTTAAGCAAAAGGAAGGTTGTCCTGGATGGGCCTGAGCTAATCGGATGAATCCTTTAAAAGAGGGCTTAGGTTTCCCTGAGCTCAGAGACTGGAAGCAGCAGAGAAGTGCTCCTGCTGGCCTTGAGGAAGCAAGCTGCCATGAGTTCTACAGCTGCAAGCAAATGAATTCTGCCAAAAGCCTAAGTGATTTTGGAAGTGTATTGTACGTTTCAGGTGGGAAAGCAGCCATTTGAGCCCTGTGAAACCTTGAGCAGAGGAAGCAGTTAGACCATGCCCAAACTGTTGACCCGTGGAAATTTCGATATAATAAATGCTTACTGTTTTAAGCCACTAAATTAGCGGTAATTTGTTACACAGCAGTAGAAAACTAATACAGGTATTTAAAAGGGATTAAAGGAGGAGGAATTGCTTAGTGTTTCGAATCTCTCCACAGCCTTCCCAGGAATCTCATATTATTAAACATCATGTAGTTTTAGCTTGCCAGGAATGATTATGCTATTTCCTTTTACTTCCCTTCTAAATTTAACATTTTGGTACTCGAATCAGGGAAAATACATTTTATGCCAAAAATCTTCTGAGAGTCTCCATCTGTACTAGTAATGTTGTTCTTAGAGAAACCAGAGTGATCAGGTTGCTTATTTTAAGAGCGTATCGATTTTCTTAACCTATACTCTCAGGGTGCATCACCTACTTCCAACATATAATGAGGATCCTCAAAGCTAGTTAATCCCACTGGCTACACACCTGGCCTTGAGCTCACTCAGAATCACCCTCAATTCATATCACTCCCGACTCTCTAGGGAGGCCGGAGTCTTGCCATCTTCCTGGATACTCTGGGAATGATCAAATTAGAATATTTGCAGCCCACTGTTTTGTAATCACTCATATCTGTTCATCCTACTTATCTCTAAAAATATAAGCCATGTTCCTCAGCTTCTTCTGCTTCATTTAGCTCTGTGCTTCCTCCTGTCCCAACCACTTCCTTTTTCTTTTAATTTCAAAACTTGTCATGATATTCTCTGTGACTTTCCTCTTTTAAGCAAAACCTGGCTGCAGTCCAAGAGCAGTACCTTCAAGGCAGCTATGTTGAGTAGAGTCTGTTTATTCTCTCCTCAATTACCTCAGGTTTAGGAGGTAGAGTTGGTATCTATCTTGTTCTTTTTCACATTAGTCTTTGAAATGGACTGAGTATTTGTGTCCTCCAAAATTCTTATGTTGAACCCTGATCCCCAATGTGATGATATTTGGAGGTGGGGCTTTTGGGAGGTGATTAGGTCATGAGGGTGGAGCCCACATCAGTGGAATTAGTGCCCTTACAAAAGAGACCTCAGAGGGCTCTCTCGCTCCTTGCCATGTGAGGACACAGTGAGAAGATGGCTATCTATGAGCCAGGAAATGGGCCATCACCAGACATCTAATTTGCCAGCACCTTGATCTTAGACTTCTCAGCATCCAGAACTGTGAGAAGTAAATGTTTGTTAAGCCACCCAGTCTATGGTATTTTTTTTTTTTTGTAGCAGCCTGAATTGAGTAGGACATTCCACTAATTCGGCAAAACCTTCTGCTCTTAGGAAGTTATGTAGTTGCTACAACCCCCTACTTCTCTTTGTTGCTGTCATCTCCAAACCTTCTGCATATCCTGCATATTCATTGTGGAATTTTGAACCTAGTCATAATTTCAACTTCACACCAAATTCTGTTACCACACAGATGGGCCATTCAACTCTTTGGTCTCAAAATAGTGAACCCTTCTCATTTCCTGATATTCACTTTCACTGTACCTCAGCCAACCGTTCCCACGGTCACATCCTCATTCTGATAAGTATTTCCTGATAATAACCTGGTACTTCTCCTCTTCTAATATATTAAACCAAAGTATTTCAATCTTTTACTGAAAACTTGTCTCCTTCCATCTCTCATTCACTCACATTACGTCTGATTATTTGATCTCAGAATGACCACTAGTCTTTCCATCTATCATCTACTTTCTCCCTATGTTCACTCCCTTTCTTTTTTTTTTTTTCTTTTTTTTTTTTTTTGTGGTATGCGGGCCTCTCACGTTTTGGAGCGCAGGCCCAGTGGCCATGGCTCACGGGCCCAGCCGCTCCGCGGCATGTGGGATCTTCCCGGACCGGGGCATGAACCCGTGTCCCCTGCATCGGCAGGCGGACTCTCAACCACTGCGCCACCAGGGAAGCCCCACTCCCTTTCTCAACTCCATGATTTATCACTTTATTTTCCACAGAAATAATGTCAGCCATTTCACTGTTCTGTCAACCTCCTGTCCTCATCTGTATTTCAACTAGTTTGTGTGATGGACTATTGTATTATTCACTTATTACCACATCAAACATTGTAAGCCCACGAGCTGTGTCTCATCACAATGAAGATCTTTGTAATTTTCCATGTTGTCACATTGAACAGAAGGCATGCAAATGAGTCCCACTCTACTAGTAAGGCCAGTGCTCTGGCTCAAAAGCAGCAATGAGAATGATTACCCATTTTCTGCCTTCTGATTAGCTTTAAATGTATCTCTTCCACAGTTCGCTGTACTTGAGCACTCTTACTCAATGCTAGAAGATCTCCAGGAGGTCTCATTTATCTTAATTTCCACCAGTAATAGACACAGATGTTTGGAGCAAACTGAATTGTGAATACAGAGAAGCTCTCCCAAATCGCCTGGATATCTCTGTCCAGTGACCCGCTTATGGAGGAGAAAAGGGCATTGGAAACTAAAAATCATCAATGGCTTCTTCCCTTGTCAAATTTAGAACTTTTCATTATCAGTTATTCAGGGTATGTTACCTGCATGGTGAAACATCAGAAGGAGGTCACTTGCCAGATTGTCTCTTCTGCTGAGGAACACGTGCCTAAGCTGCAGGGGGTTACAATTCCTACCAACTGCAGTTAGGATGGGAGCAGTCTATGTCAGTGTCAGCTTGAGTCAAGCAATATCGAACGGAAATAGGCAACAGATGACTTACATACCTATAGGGAAAATTTATTAATCTACCCGTTTGAAATGCTTTATTATTTTGACTTATTTGTACTAAGTTTTCAGGATCTATTGAGCAACTCATTTGGAATTTCTAATATATGGAATAAGGTGGCAGCACTGTAGTGGGTGTCATATTAAACCTCCTAAGAAAGTTAGATTTGCTAGAGTTTTAGCACATTGGACGGGAGGAAGATGCAGAGGAAAATTTTTGAATGCTAGTCTAGTTAACATGGATAAAGCCCAGTCCTATAACTGTTTATTAAACTTAGACTCTATCAGGCACTGTGCTAAGTGCTGAGAATGAATGAGTTGTGGAATAGCACCTGCTTGGGAGTACTGCATAGTTTGGTAGGGAAAACAGACATGTACAGGCTGAAAAACACTGTAATAAAAATATGAGCAATGTGAGAGCTCAGAGAAGGAAGTGTGTAAATATGTCAAGAAGAGCAAAAAAGGGCTTCACAGGGTGATAATGTTTCATTATTTCATTCCTTCAGCAAATAACTAATCTGTGCCCAGTAAGCGCCAGGCAGGAGGGCTCAGCGCTGGCGTGCTCTCATTTGCCCCGGGAGAGCAGAGCTTGAAGGATGCCTCAAGGCCATCTACTCTGTGACGAACATCAGTCCAAGAAACAAAAGCAGCCTATGAAATAATCTCTTCTCGTGGAGTTGTCATGGTTTTTTAAATTAAATTAAGCAGACATGCCAACTAACCATGTGTCGGGCACACTGGGTGCTTTATAGACAATGTGTCATTTAATCCTCGAGACAAGTCAGAGTTCAAATAGTTCAGTTATGTAAACATTTAGTTCTTTAGCAGCTCCTCTGGACGGGGCATTGTCCTGGATGCTGGAATTTCGGGAGTCAGAAAACATGACTTCTATTCATGGAGCCCCTGGTTCAGTGAGAGACAGACACATCGATATAATTCTGCTGGGCTGTATTAAGTTCGGAAATAGAAATACGGCACGCGGTGCTGAGGGCACACAGAAGCAGCCAGCACATCCTAACATGTGGGCTCCAGGAAGGCTTCCTGAGGGAGACTGAAAGGGCGGGTGAGTGGAAGTTAGTTAAGTGTAGATACAGAGGAAGGTATTCCAGGAAGAGGGCAGCCTGAGCCAGGCGTGGCGGCGTGGTGATGAGCTAAGACTTGTTGTTAGCTCCAATTCAAAGATAAAGGAACTGAGCCTCAGTGAATTTAAAGAACACCCTCCTGACCCCTCCCCCCACCACCACCCCAGGATCGCCCACTGGAAGGGGTAAAAGCCAGGAGGACAAAGTCCCTATTCTTTCCATCCCCTTAAGCTGCTTCTTCATCAGAATTGAACATGTAATCCTGGAGCCTAAGCATTCTAAGGGGAGGAATTAAATTGACTGTAAATGCCAAGAAGACAGATGTCAGACAGACAGTTAAAGGAAATTTAATGAAAGAAAAAACAAAAGAGAAAGGGCAGGGGACAGAAGATAAAGGGAGAAGGAGAAGCACTGAGAATCTGAATTATTGTGTGAATAGTTGTTATTTGCACCTCTTGAATGCTGCCCCTTTGAGAACAACGTACAGGTGTCCACATGCAGCTTCTCTGACTCCCACTGTCTCTTTGGTAACACACTTTATTCCAGTCATTGCAAAGCTTGTGTTCTTGTCATGGGAGTCCGATGGAAGCCCCGACATTTGCATAATAATTCTTTTTTCTACACTGGGCTACGCCATGTGCACAGAAGGCTCCATAGTAATTTTCCTGTGACTTGTTCACTGAGACAAACTTCTTTCATACAGTTACTGCACCGATGACCTTGAAAGGCAGATGTTCCCCCTGAGTATTAATGGACCTGGATAATTATTAACATTGGGCCTTTCCTCCTCTCCTTTTGTACCTTTTGTCATTGTACATAACCAGACAATACAAAGCCAAACCAAAATGCACACTATATCTTTCTACCAAGGCAAAACAAAGCCAGATGGTGACCCTGTGTTTGAAAGTGAGTCTATCTGGGGGTGGTAGCCAGCTACCTTTTTACACACCTACATAGTTGGTGGCTTAGAAATGGAGCCAGTGTGAAGGATCCAGCCCATGGCTACTCCTGCTGACAGTTGATGGTTAGGATTTGTCATTGTTTTTCTGTACGCTTTCATAGGAATATGACACAAGGTCTTACATTCAAGTGAAAAAGGAATAAAAGTTAATGAGCTGTTCAGCTTAGTTATTGGGGAAATGCATTTATAAACTCACATACTGAAAATGCTGCTTCCACAGTAAGGAACAGCCTGGCATCAATTAAATAGACCACAGTAGGAGCACATTGCAACCAGTTTTCCACTTCTCAATTTCTTTTGTTCACAAAAATGTGTTAATTTCTGTTAATCCCCTGGCTTCACTGCTGTTGTAGTTTCACTTTTCTCTGCTTCAGTTCGTGAAGCAACTTTCTGTCTCTTTACTTTCTTTCTTAATGAAGGGCTTAGCATGTACATTCTCCATTAGAAGTCTGACAAGGAGAATGCAATTCAGCTTTTTCTCTTACCGTCAATAAAAACAAATAAGACCAGGGCAGATGCTGGGGGAAATGTATAAATGTAAAAAAAAGAAAGTTTACTTCCTTCACCTCCTCCTCTACCCCAGCTCTGTGCTTCGTGTTCAGTAAAAGCCAGCATCAGCTATTCGTGTGTTGTCCACAAGGAGGCTATGTTTAACTTTTGTTTGCACTGAAATCGCTTCAGCAAACAGTGTTTTGGCATCACTCAGGGTTGCCCACGTCTACTGCAGCGTCATGCTCCAGCTTCACCGCAGCCACACGTGCACACACACGCATTTTCAGAAACAGCTTAGGCTCTGTGTCCAAAACATCAAAAGGACGTAAATTTTTTTTTTCTCTCAATTAACCAATTTGAGAAAACACCACGGGCTTGATAATAATAGAAGGCTTAATAATAATAGAAGGCTGACCTCTCAGATACAGTGGTTCCAGAGGTATGCCGGATGGAAAAGGAGGCAAGTTCCAAGAGAATTAGAGTTGGGTTTTCAGCAGGGTCCTGATGCCTTCATCAAGTAACTGTTCTTTCATAAAAAGGTCCTGTTACAAAAAAATGAAGCAAGATTTCATTAAAAAACAAAAGTCCTGGCATGTTACAGCAGTTTGGGGTAGATTGAAAGTCTGACCATGGGACATTATGTGCCTGTGTAATCCAATCTTCCCTCCACAAACTATGTACTATCTAAAACTGTGATAAAATCAGGCCCGGCAATAAACTGCATACCATTAGGTTGGAAGTGTGATTTATTGGCCCAGTCCTGAGCAGACCTAGAAGGCAAACATAAGTTGTAGGAGCAGATAACAGATTCCTAGTGTGATCACTCCTGCCATATGGTTATAACTCCCTCAATCCATTTCTATGGCCCCCTGGGTAGTTTCTTTTGGCCAGGTGACTACAGAGGGAATATTTGTGGCTGTTATAGATGGAACCACACTGTATGTTGGCATTAGCAAAAAGGAGTGGCCCTGAGACATAGGTAAAGGAAATCCTCCCAGTGGATATAACCTCAAGGAGTACATTCAATGGTCCAGTTTCCCTGGAAAGAGAGAAAACTGAAAACGTAGATTTCGTGGGCATTGCTTGGTGCTCAGGAATTTCAAAAGAATAAAGTTAGATGATTGATGACAAGGATTTCTGCAGAAGAGCTATGCAAATAGACCTCTCAGAATGGGCACAGGGGTGGAAGATGAAATCTATCCCATGCAAAGCCTCACCAAAGGTTATTCAGTGCAAAGGAATTTCAATAATCAAATGGACAGAATGGCCCATTCTACAGATGTTGAGAACATCCCTAACCATCTCCTGCTTGTGCAGTGGGTTCATAAACAAAGAGAATCTAATGTCTAAGATGAAGGTCATTCATGGGCCGAATCACATGGACTTCCCCCAACCAACGTGATCTGGTTAATACAACTCCTGAGGGCCCAAACTGCCAACAGCAGAGCCCAATACTGTGTATCTTCCCTGGTACTGCAAACCAGCCAGCTGTGTGGAGAAAGATGACTATTTATGGCTTCTTCCTTCCATCATTGTGAGGCTGCGATACCTACACAGGCATGAACTTTATTCTGAATTTGCATATGATAGCCCTGCCTGTCTGCAAATTTACAAATTACTTTAATGCCCAATGATGCACTCCAAAACAATGGCTAAATCTCTTCCTAAAAAAGCGAAACATGGACTGTTGCCTATGGAATTCATTGGCCTATAACACAGAAGCAGCTGCTCTTATAAAATGAATGATAAACTGGACAATTGAAGACCCAATTTAGGAAACAGCAGGGAAATGACTTTTAGAGTTTGGAGTGCTGTCCTACAGAATAATGTTTAAGCTCTGAATCCAAAACAAATTTATATTTTGTTTCTCCCTTACCAGAATACAAGGGTCCTGGAATCACGGGGTGGCGTGAGAAAGAAAGGAGGCATGGTCCATTGTATTAATTGACACCCAATCACAGACCGTAGCTAATGTCTCCTGTGCTCAAATGATCAGAGACTTGAGATGAACAAGATTTGAGGACACTTGCCAAAGAGATTTGGGGAAGAGATGTGGGTAAGATCAACTCAGAAGACACCCAGAGCGTGAGAATATTTGCAGCCCTTGTAAATCTCACCAAAAAGGCCGGAATTGTAGGGAAGGCTCTCTTATGAACTATTTCAAACATAAAATGGTGTCCATAAAAATATAATAAAAACCTGTGTACCCACTACCCAGATTATGAAATAAAACAGTACCAGTACTATTTAAGGTCCCTGGGTAACCTTCCATGATCTCACCATCCTTACTCTCTATACCCCCTCCTAGATGTAAACACTGCCCTGAATTTAGTTTTTTATGTTCCCATTCATGACTTCGTAAGTTTATTATACATGTACATATCAACAAAAAATATATCAATTTTCATATTTTTCCATTTTATATACACGGGAGCATACTATCTGGATCCTTCAGCAACTTATTTATATTTTGCTCAAGATTAGGAAAAGCATCCACATTTAATTTTCAATAATGTATAATTGTCTAATGAGTGAGTTTATTATGATCGTAGTTAGCAAATACCTTTTGAGTATTATATAAGTTGTTTCTAAATTTCCTTTTGCTATTATAAATAATTCTGTAATTTTTGTACCTGTATTGTACATTGAGTTTATCTGGATTTTTCTGTATAAGCAATCATCTTGTTTGAATAAAAACACTCATTTATGAACACTGACTTCTACTTTATTTAGTGTATTATGTGGTGCATTATAAATACACACACATATATGCATGCATATATGTGTATGTGCATATATATGTGTGTGTATATATAATATATGGTGTGTGTGTGCATGTAATAACAGATTTATTAGGCTAAACAGTCTGTGATGGGTGTTTGTTTCTTCTGAGACTTGTTCTGGAGTTGGAAGTCAGCAGTCAGGCAGTCAGGAAGAACATATGGGAAGTGAAGAGGGGAGAGAGCAAGAAAAACTGGAACCTTCAAGGATGATCTGGAACTCATAAAGATGGACTGGCACCCGTGTGCCATGTTGGTTGGGGGAAGCCCATGTGATACATACTGCCTCCAAGCCTCCAACTTACATGATGGGAGTGTCCTGCAGGAGAAGCTGGTGCCCTGAATCATGAATTTGTTTCAATACCTGGGCCAGGAGTTGGAAAAGATGAAGGACTTGTAGGCCCAGCTGCTACAGCATGTAAACAAGTGAGCCAGTGGACAAGCTTCCTGCATGAGCTGCAACAATGCCTTTTGTTTTGCTTCAACCTTCTAAGCATAAAATGTATATATATATGGCTTATGTTGCTCTTCTGCTTTATAAATCACATGTGAGATGTCTCTTATAGTTCATTGCAACTGGGATCTATGCTGGGAGGGGAATTACGGGAAACATAGTTCCATTTTTAGCATTTCAACAAAATATCAACCTGCCAGATTAACCGTATCCCTTCTCTTTTGTGTCCATTTCTCTTTCATCTCCATTCTTCATACTATTGAGATGGGTTTACTGGTGGTAATTATCTTTACAAATTAGTCCATAAGTTGAAGTGTACTGTGGAGGGCTCACAAGAGTCCTAGAGATGGAAGGGAAAACCTCTAGAGATTCTGGCTTGAAAATGGAATAAATCATTCACAAGAATTTGGGTCTTCTCTCAGAGAGGGGATGAGCGTGCTTTTGGTTGTATGATGAAGAGTTGCGTCATGTCAAGGGGGACTCTGTTTGCTGGGGGGATTGGCAGAAGGAGCAGTGAAAGGAGTGGACTGTATTGGCGCATGTTCAGCTGGTGATAGTACAAAATAAAAACAAATCTTCCTTTTGGGAAATTTTCTCATTGTGAATAGATTCGGTGGGAGGAAATTTCCTCATGCCTGACTCCTACTTTATAGAACAGTGAGGAAAGACCCTATACCTACTTATAAATCATTTCTGGAACTTCGAAACTTCAGTGAATAGCATAAAGATGGAGCAGACAATTGCAAGTCAGCTTCATCACAGTAAAACAACAAAGGTCACACATTAAATACAAAGGACAATGGGATTTTAAATACTTTAAGTGAATAACAATGAGGACTCTACAATTAATTCCCACTTACCATCCATTGTTAGTAACAAACTTTTCAGGAATTTTTGTCCTAGAGAAACCAACTGATCCTCCATTCAAATATTTGGTTTATTTTCATCTTATTTATTTAAATAACATCATTGACTTTATATATATATATATATAAAATATATATAATTATATTAAATATATATATATATATAATTACAGAAATGGAGGATGTGAAGAATTATATGGTGATGTTTGCTTTATTGGATGGTCTGAACCCTGGCAGCTGGTAGAGTTGGGAGCATAATTTACTTCTTGGTAGGCTGCTTGATTAACAGCATGAACAGTCTCCTGGGCTAATTAGAATGTCATAGGGCACTGGTAACCATTTAAGTGTAACGGCATCAAATCAGAAATTACAATGGGAAAGGTATCTGGGCTGTCCAACCTCTTAATGACTAGCCCCGAAATATCAGAGATAGCAAGGTTTTTTTTAGATGTTCTTATAGAAAAAGACAAACTTGAGTTAATTTCAGGTAGAAGCATGTTGCTTTAATTCAGTCTCTAAAAAGAGTGAAACAGAAAAATATATGGCAATGAATTTAAAGTATTAGAAAAGTCAACACCACATTGCTTTCTGAATACTGATTTCTACTATTTGTAGAAAGTCTTGTAATGAAGAGCTCGAAATTCTCCTTCTGCCTCCAAAAGCCAATTATGGACAGTAATAACCTGTACGATAACACTGGGTAAATATTGCCAGAATATATCAAATGAATTGCTGTCAACAATGGCAGCTTACTAAAAGGCATATTGTATATAGAAATAAAAATCATTTCTTCTTTTTAGAAATGGTAAGTGAGTTATGGTTTTCAATAGATCTATAATTTATAAATTTATGTATTTATAAATTTATAATATTTATTTGTAAGTAAATACAGTGTTGGTGCAAAAACAGTCATATTATCAATAACAGCTATTGCATAGCAAAGCACCTACTTTGTGTTAGCCAGGGTCTCAGATCCATTATATAGACTATATTAATCCTTACAACCTCTGTGCAGGAGATAATTATTTTCCCTACTCAGGAATAAGTACATGAAGGCTCAGAGAGGTCAATTTTCTTGCCAACATTCACAGAGAAAATTATTGGTAGATCTAGTATTTAAACATTTTCAGTCTGACTCCAAAACCCTTACTCTTAACCATTATACCATGCTGCTGTTTCCATTTGAAACTTGCTTTTCCCCTACAACTATGTTCACATGGAGCAACATAACTGGAGTAAAACCAGCCTCTTCTTTGAATGAATGGGTCCATTTTATGAATGGTTTAGAATCAGCAAATTCCATGGTATGCAGATATCTCAAGATTAACTTCCAGAGAATGCTTTGATTAGCCAATTTCCCCATGAGTACTTAAAGAATTTGGAGTAATCATTCATGTTCCTCCATCTTGTAAGAAGCAGAAAGGAATCAAATCAACTCTGAAAATCTAGATTTTTAGGATCAAGACAAATACCTAGATTTGTGGAGTCATGAGAAAATAATAGATGTTTCAATTTAAGAATAGTATTAGAATGGATACAGGGGGACTTGATTATGAAAAGTTCACAGTAAATAATGTCTCTCAGGTCGTCATCACTTTTAATATTAGCAGGAGAATATGTTATAGGCATGACATAAACCAGAGCCCATGTTGCCAAGGTTCCACATTATGGTATCAGATTTGGGCAGCCCCAAGCTAAAGATTTGTTGGCTGTCTTCACCATAAAAAACTGGGACGAGGCTACAGAGACAGGATGATGACCTCGAGTTTCATTGACTTAGGGGACAAAGGAGTGCAGGCCATCCTGTACTATACATGCCAGTGATTGTGACGTAATTAAGATTGTGTGTGCTTTTTAGTTTTCAGCAACTTCCCTTGGCCACACTCCTACACCGAATTGTCAGTGTTGATCAGCTCCTTATATTAATAGCACAGTTCTTTCTCTCTCGGCCTCTGGACTGCATTTAGATCTCCTCAGATTAAACCACTTATAAATTTAGGACAAAGAGAGACTTTGGAAACTGATAGGACTTACAAAGAGCATCCACTTAAAAGACAGACTTAATAAAATTCATGTCAAAATGTTTCTCTTTTCTCCTCAAATGTAATCTCCATTTGCTCACTGCCCAAGTATTAAACTCGATTCTCCTTTTCAAATCCTTCTCTGAGCATAGAATTTATAATCTCGTATTCTCAAGGAAATAATTATTTTCCAGAGAAAAAGAGTGGAAGACTATGAAGTGAAAATAAAATATTCTTCCTGTTCCTTAAATTAAAAAATCGTAATATTATGATATTTATAATGGTATGTAAAGGTTTGTGTAATTAAGGCAGCTTTATTGGTGAGATAGTGCTAAGAAAAAAGAAATTTGGCTGATTTCCGTAAAATTGATGGTTTCCTAAACCTAGAAATTATATCCATTTAGCACACTCCACACCTTAGGGAACTTATAGATGAGATGCTTTGTTCACGGAATTTTTTTGAATAGCTAGTGAATATTGGTATGTGAAAATCTATCATTAAAATAGCCCTGAATGAAAAAAAATGCGATATTATATTCAGTGTTATGAGGAGACCCAATTTCGAAATAAGAAGCTACATGAAGTTCTGTAACACCTCTAAGCAAGCATATTTTCCACAGTTCTAACAAGCATATCTAAGAAATATATATCCTTTGCTATAACGTTAATTTGTAACAAAAGCTCCTCGAAGTCTGAGCTCTTTAATAAGAACTTCAGGGGTGTTAGATCAATAGGTCTTTCCTAAATAGGCATGCTGTTACTTTTCTTAATTTCCTATTACCTCCTTTCTCCATCATATTGATGACTCTATTTGCATACACAGTGAACACATTGGCATTTTTCTTCATGGTTTGTAAGTTTCGTGGTAGAAGTAATCCAATAAAACTTGACTGTCAGCAGCCAGAGTTTAGTAGGAAGATACAAAATCATGGAACCCTCGTTACTCCTTTTTCATGTACTACCCTTTCCCAGCATTGCCAGGGTGATTAATAGAACATGAAAATCTATACCATCTCACTCCCCTAGTTAAAAGCTTCACTGAACTCATTTATTAATGAGCATTTGAATGAAAAAATCAGCATTTGCTAAGCTCCTACTACGTACTGGACACTCGAAGGTGCTGGGGATGGAGGAGCTGACAGTCTAGTCAGGGAGACAATAGGAGTAAACAGTTGATTACAGTGTACTCTAGAGCAGCGGTCCCCAACCTTTTTGGCACCAGGGACCAGTTTCGTGGAAGACAGTTTTTCTACGGACGGGGTTGGGGGTTGGGGGGGATGGTTCAGGTAGTAATGCGACTGATGGGGAGCGATGGGGAGCGGCAGATGAAGCTTCGCTCGCTCGCCCGCCCGCCGCTCACCTCCTGCTGTGCGGCCCGCTTCCTAACAGGCCGAGGACTGGTACCTGGGGGTCGGGGACCCCTGCTCTAGATAAATGCTCTACTGAAAGAGTACTCTAAGTAAGGCGGTGAAGGACACTGTGAACATTTGGAAGGCACTCCTAAAGCCAAGCTTCTCACTCCCTGTAGAATAAACTCCAAGTTCCTTAGTGTGGTCTGAAAAGCTGTCACGGTCTGGCCCCTTTCTACCCAGCGACACCAGATGGTTGGTTTGTTACTGTCCCTCCCATACCCTGCTGTTGCCTAGTTTTTCTCATTTTATCCCATCTCCTTAGACTATGCTACCTCATCCTGTCTGCCTGGTAAATACCTACATTAGGTATCAAGACTTAGCTCACAGAAGCTTCCTGGCTTTCCTGACCCCTCTACCACTCTGTACCCCATGTCCAGCCTTCTAGTACTTCTATGAGAGCTCCGACAGTGTTTGTAATACCCATATTTACACGACTGACCGCCTCACTAGACCATCAGTTGCATGAGATTAGAAATGAGGAGTACTCATTCTGGCACACTCAGGGTCCAATATAGCCTCAGATGAGTTAATGCTAACGAATCATTTTCCTGTGACTGTAGATAGCAGTGTCACATCCTCCCTTATCTCGGGAACAACTCCCTGAGGTGGGTGGGGCAGGGATCCTCCCCTTCTGTTTTACAGGTAAGAGACTGATGTTCAAGGTAGTTTACCTGACTTGCTAAAGTGTACATCACCAATAAGTGGACAAGTTCGTTCTAGAATCCATTGCTGTCTGTTTCGTATTTCAGGGCTCTGGCTGGCATGTCATACTGATGTCAGTCAAATAAATGAACATGGTTCCTGCATACTACCACTTCTCTTTTCACAGCAGACCTTCAATCCTGTGACAAAATGATAGGACAAATAAGTAAAGTGGCTAATCAGTCCAAATTCATTCCTCCATGACAGAGAACTATTCCCTAGGAAACCAAACCTGGGCAATTTTCTCAAAAATCAAAGGGAACAAATAGATGGCATGTTTAGTTAGCAGCAGCTATTCATTAAGGAGGCTGAAATTATTCATTAAGGTAAAAAAAAAAATCCGTCACATAAAAAAGCTTGAATATGATACAGTACCCAAACCGGGTGTATTGAGTTGTGAGACTTTCATATTAAAAGAAAAATAGGCTTAAGTGGAAAATAATAAAATGGTGAATATTAATAATGCTGCAATGTCTCTAACCCAAAAGTACTATTTTCTAAGTAAATGAACAATTTAACCATCAGCTAAAAATAACATTTGTCTCTTCCTTTATTTTATTTTTCCTTTTTAAGAAATCCATCATATAGTAATGAACTCAGACTGTATCAGCATAACTGCAGTGGCAGACGAGAAAAAGAAAATGGCAATCATCCATTTAAAAAGAAATCTAAGCAGGTTGTGTTTCTCCCTATGACACCTCCCATCCCACACACATACACTACAAGCACAGGACAGACACTCATGCAGATGATTTTGATGTGTGGTGCATTAAAGAGAAGTTGCCGCTAACATATTAGCTTAAGCTGTGTATAATGCAAGGCACACCTAAAAAGGAGTGCGGGTGTACTTGCGTGGCTTGGAGAGACTCAGATTTCTTCATAGGCACGGCTCCTGGAGGGAGAGTTCCCATGAAAGGGCAGGCGTTAGTGCTTATGCCCTAACCCACCTTTTCTGGCTTGTGGCTGATTTGCTCTTTGAATTGCTTTATTCTTATTATGCCTCTGGAATCGTATGGTTTATTGATGTCAACTTGGACAATTTTGAATTGTTAGAGACAAACATGAAAGCTGACCATGAGAGACCTCTCTCTATGATATTTGGTTACACTTTTGAACTATTAAATCTACAGCTCTTTTCTGTTGGGCATGGGGGGAGATTGCCCGTATGATCTCTTATGACCTTGGAGTCATCTGCTCTTCTGAAGACCAGTCCAACTTCTTGCCCACAAGCCCCCTGTATCCCTGTAGTCCCACAAGGTGACTAGGCATCGGGTGCTGTTTAAGCATTTCATTTACTGAAGAACATCCCAAAGCAGGGCCAAATATTGGGACCAGAACTTGGGACTTTGGATAACTCCTGTCTTTATGCTTTTTCCCTGCCTCCCGTTCAGGGGGTGGTAGAGAGCAAGACGTGATAGACGACTGATTCTACCACAGAGGAAACAAAGTCCCTAGAATGTAATATTAGTCTGTATACAGATTCTCGATAAGAAAGTAGTGGCTACAAGTGTTAATTTCAAGATTAAGTCCTCTCTCGGCCAGTGGCTGGATATTTCAAAATCAAAAATTACACAAAAGTAGATACGGAGGCAGTAATGATAGAATCCAGTGTTGTAAAATTACAAGAACTCCTCCTATTGTTCAGAGCATCTGATGTCTAAGTGCTGTCACCTCTTTTATTTTGCAGCATGCAAAAATATAGCCAACTAGCTGATACTGTCTTTCCTTTCTAGCCTTCTGCTTTCTTAGTTGTGAATTAAGCTGATTTGCCATTTAATATCTGCCAGCAGCCAGCCATTTTTCTTGATGTGCTGCCTATAAGTGAATTGATGCCTTGCTTTTTCCACCGTCAGCCTTACAAAGTTATGAAGGGGGACATTTCTGACTGGTGCTCCGTAGCATGTGAAATGTTACCAGAATAATGTTTGCTAGTGCCCGTTGGATCAAGGCTCTGCCAGCAGTTCTAATCTAAACTTAATTTTCTGGAGTTTGTAAGAGGAAAATGGGGGATTAAATCTTGACTTTGGAGAGAACATGTTAGTACAATGAATCAAATTCATGTTGTCAATGTTTACCCACTAACCCCAGAATAAAGTCCATACTTCCATATTTGGCTTCTAACTCCCTCCCTGCTCTGATCTCAACCATCTTTTCCTGGTTTTAGCCCCCCAGTACCCGGACCATTGTAAATCCCATTCTCCACCCTGCTGTGAAATTAATTTTCTTAAAAAAATAAACTAACTCATCACCCCCTTACTCGAAACCTTTCAGTGATCTCCCATTCACCTCAGGATAAAGTACCAAACCCCAAACATGGCTTAGAAGCTCACACATAATCTGACGCCTTGCCTGTTCTCTACTACCTGCTGAACAGCTTTCCAATTCCTTTTCTTTTTTAACATCTTTATTAGCGTATAATTGCTTTACAATAGTGTGTTAGTTTCTGCTTTAAAACAAACTGAATCAGTTATACATATACATATGTCCCCATATCTCTTCCCTCTTGCGTCTCCCTCCCTCCCACCCTCCCAATCCCATCCCTCTAGGTGGTCACAAAGCACCAAGCTGATCTCCCTGTGCTACGCAGCTGCTTGCCACCAGCCATCCACTTTACCTTTGGTAGTGAATATATGTCTATGCCACTCTCTCACTTTGTCCCAGCTTACCCATCCCCCTCCCCGTATGCCCAAGTCCATTCTCTAATAGGTCTGGATCTTCATTCCCGTCTTGCCCCTAGGTTCTTAATGACCATTTTCTTTTTTTTTTTTTTTTTAGATTCCATATATATGTGTTAGCATACGGTATTTGTTTTTCTCTTTCTGACTTACTTCACTCTGTATGACAGACTCTAGGTCCATCCACCTCACTACAAATGACTCAATATCGTTTCTTTTTATGGCTGAGTAATATTCCATTGTATATATGTGCCACATCTTCTTTATCCATTCATCTGTTGATGGACACTTAGGTTGCTTCCATGTCCTGGTAAATAGAGCTGCAGTGAACATTTTGGTACATGACTCTTGGAATTATGGTTTACTCAGGGTATATGCCCAGTAGTGGGATTGCTGGGTCGTATGGTAGTTCCATTTTTAGTTTTTTAAGGAAGCTCCATACCGTTCTCCATAGTGGCTGTATCAATTTACATTCGCACCAACAGTGCAGGAGGGTTCCCTATTCTCCACACCCTCTCCAGCATTTACTGTTTGTAGATTTTTTGATGATGGCCATTCTGACCTGTGTGAGATGATATCTCATTGTAGTTTTGATTTTCAATTCTCTAATGATTAATGATGTTGAGCATTCTTTCATGTGTTTGTTGGCAGTCTGTATATCTTCTTTGGAGAAATGTCTATTTAGGTCTTCTGCCCATTTTTGGATTGGGTTGTTTGTTTTTTTCATATTGAGCTGCATGAGCTGCTTGTAAATTTTGGAGATTAATCCTTTGTCAGTTGCTTCATTTGCAAATATTTTCTCCCATTCTGAGGGTTCTCTTATTATATTGTTTATGGTTTCCTTGCTGTGCAAAAGCTTTTAAGTATCATTAGGTCCCATTGGTTTACTTTTGTTTTTATTTCCATTTCTCTAGGAGGTGGGTCAAAAAGGATCTTGCTGTGATGTATGTCACAGAGTGTTGTGCCTATGTTTTCCTCGAAGAGTTTGATGGTGTCTGGCCTTACATTTAGGTCTTTAATCCATTTTGAGTTTATTTTTGTTTATGGTGTTAGGGAGTGTTCTGATTTCATTCCTTTACATGTAGCTGTCCAGTTTTCCCAGCACCACTTATTGAAGAGGCTGTCTTTTCTCCATTGTATATTCTTGCCTCCTTTATCAAAGACAAGATGACCATATGTGCACGGGTTTACCTTTGGGCTTTCTAGCCTGTTCCATTGATCTATATTTCTGTTTTTGTGCCAGTACCGTACTGTTTTGATTACTGTAGCTTTGTAGTATGGTCTTAAGTCACGGAGCCTGAGTCCTCCAGCTCCGTTTTTCTTTCTCAAGATTGCTTTGGCTATTCGGGGTCTTTTGTGTTTCCATACAAATTGTGAATTTTTTTGTTCTAGTTCTGTGAAAAATGCCAGTGGTAGTTTGATAGGGATTGCATTGAATCTGTAGATTGCTTTGGGTAGTAGAGTCATTTTCACAATGTTGATTCTTCCAATCCAAGAACATGGTATATCTCTCCATCTATTTGTATCATCTTTAATTTCTTTCATCAGTGTCTTACAGTTTTCTGCATACAGGTTTTTGTCTCCTTAGGTAGGTTTATTCCTAGATATTTTATTCTTTTTGTTGCAATGGTAAATGGGAGTGTTTTCTTAATTTCGCTTTCAGATTTTTCATCATCAGTGTATAGGAATGCCAGAGATTTCTGTGCATTAATTTTGTATCCTGCTACTTTACCAAATTCATTGATTAGCTCTAGTAGTTTTCTGGTAGCATCTTTAGGATTTTCTATGTATAGTATCATGTCATCTGCAAACAGTGACAGCTTTACTTTTCTTTTCCAATTTGGATTCCTTTCATTTCTTTTTCTTCTCTGATTGCTATGGCTAAAACTTCCAAAACAATGTTGAATAATAGTGGATACAGTGGGCAACCTTGTCTTGTTCCTGATCTTAGTGGAAATGGTTTCAGTTTTTCACCATTGAGGACGATGTTGGCTGTGGATTTATCATATATGGCCTTTATTATGTTGAGGAAAGTTCCCTCTATGCCTACTTTCTGGAGGGTTTTTATCATAAATGCATGTTGAATTTTGTCAGAAGCTTTTTCTACATCTATTGAGATGATCATATGGTTTTTTCTCCTTCAATTTGTTAATATGGTATATCATATTGATTGATTTGGTATATTGAAGAATCCTTGCATTCCCTGGATTAACGCCACTTGATCATGGTGTATGATCCTTTTAATGTGCTGTTGGATTCTGTTTCCTAGTATTCTGTTGAGGATTTTTGCATCTATGTTCATCAGTGATACTGGCCTGTAGTTTTCTTTCTTTGTGACATCTTTGTCTGGTTTTGGATCAGAGTGATGGTGGCCTCGTAGAATGAGTTTGGGAGTGTTCCTCCCTCTGCTATGTTTTGGAAGAGTTTGAGAAGGATAGGTGTTAGCTCTTCTCTAAATGTTTGATAGAATTTGCCTGTGAAGCCATCTGGTCCTGGGCTTTTGTTTGTTGGAAGATTTTTAATCACAGTTTCAATTTCAGTGCTTGTGATGGTTTGTTCATATTTCTGTTTCTTCCTGGTTTAGTTTCAGAAGTTTGTGCATTTCTAAGAATTTGTGCATTTCTTCCACGTTGTCCATTTTATTGGCATATAGTTGCTTGTAGTAATGTCTCATGATCCTTTGTATTTCTGCAGTGTCAGTTGTTACTCCTCCTTTTGCATTTATAATTCTATTGCTTGAGTCTTCTCCCTTTTTTTCTTGATGAGTCTGGCTAATGGTTTATCATTTTTGTTTATCTCCTCAAAGAACCAGCTTTTAATTTTACAGATCTTTGCTATAGTTTCCTTCATTTCCTTTTCATTTATTTCTGATCTGATCTTTTTGATTTCTTTCCTTCTGCTAGCTTTGGGGTTTTTTTGTTCTTCTTTCTCTAATTGCTTTAGGTGTAAGATTAGGTTGTTTCTTTGAGATGTTTCTTGTTTCTCAAGGTAGGATTGTATGGCTATAAAATTCCCTCTTAGAACTGCTTTTGATGCATCCCATAGGTTTTGGGTAATCGTGTCTCCATTGTCATTTGTTTCTAGGTATTATTTTTAAATTTCCTCTTTGATTTTTTCAGTGATCTATTGGTTATTAAGTAGTGTATTGTTTAGCCTCCATGTGTTTGTATTTTTTACAGAGTTTTTTCCTTTAATTGATATCTAGTCTGATAGCATTGTGGTCAGAAAAGATACTTGATACGATTTCAATTTTCTTAAATTTACCAAGGCTTGATTTGTGACCCATGATATGATCTATCCTGGAGAATGTTCCATGAGCACTTGAGAAGAATGTGTATTCTGTTGTTTTTGGATGGAATGTCCTATAAATACCAATTAAGTCCATCTTGTTTAATGTATCATTTAAAGCTTGTGTTTCCTTATTTGTTTTCATTTTGGATGATCTGTCCATTGGTGAAAGTGGGGTGTTAAAGTCCCCTACTATGATTGTGTTACTGTTGACTTCTCCTTTTATGGCTGTTAGTATTTGCCTTATGTATTGAGGTGCTCCTATGTTGGGTGCATAAATATTTACAGTTGTTATAACTTCTTGGATTGATCCTTTGATCATTATGTAGTGTCCTTCTTTGTCTCTTTTAATAGTCTTTATTTTAAAGTCTATTTTGTCTGATATGAGAATTGCTACTCCAGCTTTCTTTTGATTTCCATTTGCAAGGAATATCTTTTTCCATCCCCTCACTTTCAGTCTGTATGTGTCCCTAGGTCTGAAGTGGGTCTCTTGTAGACAGCATATATACAGGTCTTGTTTTTGTATCCAGTCAGCCAGTCTGTGTCTTTGGTTGGAGCATTTAATCCATTTACATTTAAGGTAATTATCAATATGTAGGTTCCTATTACCATTTTCTTAATTGTTTTGGGTGTGTTATTGTAGGTCTTTTCCTTCTCTTGTGTTTCCTGCCTGGAGAAGTTCCTTTAGCATTTGTTGTAAAGCTGGTTTGGTGCTGCTGATTTCTCTTAGCTTTTGCTTGTGTGTAAAGGTTTTAATTTCTCCATGAAATCTGAATGAGATCCTTGCTGGGTAGAGTAATCTTGGTTGTAGGTTATTCTCCTTCAGCACTTTAAATATGTCCTGCCGCTCCCTTCTGGCTTGCAGAGTTTCTGCTGAGAAATCTGCTGTTAACCTTATGGGGATTCCCTTATGTGTTGTTTTTCCCTTGCTTTTAATATTTTTTCTTTGTATTTAATTTTTGATAGTTTGATTAATATGTGTCTTGGCGTGTTTCTCCTTGGACTTATCCTGTATGGGACTCTCTGTGCTTCCTGGACTTGATTATTCCCTTCCCATATTAGGGAAGTTTTCAAGTATAATCTCTTCAAACATTTTCTCAGTCCCTTTCTTTTTCTCATCTTCTCTGGGACCCCTATAATTCGAATGTTGGTGCGTTTAATGTTGTCCCAGAGGTCTCTGAGACTGTCCTCAATTCTTTTCATTCTTTTTTCTTTATTCTGCTCTGCAGTAGTTATTTCCACTATTTTATCTTCCATGTCATTTATCCGTTCTTCTGCCTCAGTTATTCTGCTATTGATCCCTTCTAGAGTATTTTTAATTTCATTTATTGTGTTGTTCATCATTGCTTGTTTCATCTTTAGTTCTTCTAGGTCCTTGTTAAACGTTTCTTGCATTTTCTCTATTCTATTTCCAAGATTTTGGATCATCTTTACTATCCTTATTCTGAATTCTTTTTCAGGTAGACTGCCTATTTCCTCTTCATTTGTTAGGTCTGGTGGGTTTTTATCTTGCTCCTTCATCTGCTGTTATTTTTCTATCTTCTCATTTTGATGATCTTTCTGTGTTTGGGGTCTCCTTTTTGCAGGCTACAGGTTTGTAGTTCCCGTTGTTTTTGTTGTCTGTCCCCAGTGGCTAAGGTTGGTTCAGTGTGTTGTGTAGGCTTCCTGGTGGAGGGGACTAGGCTTCCTAGTGCCTGTGTTCTCGTGGATGAGGCTGGATCTTGTCTTTCTGGTGGGCCGGTCCACGTCTGGTGGTGTGTTTTGTGGTGTCTGTGGCCTTATTATGATTTTAGGCCGCCTCTCTGCTAATGGACCGGGTTGTGTTCCTGTCTTGCTAGTTGTTTGGCATAGGGTGTTCAGCACTGTAGCTTTCTGGTTGTTGAGTGGAGCTGGGTCTTAGCGTTGAGATGGAGATCTCTGGGAGATTTTCACTGTTTGATATCATATGGAGCTGGGAGGTCTCTTTTGGACCAGTGTCTTGAACTTGGCTCTCCCACCTCAGAGGCACAGCCCTGATGCCTGGCTAGACCACCAAGATCCTGTCATCCACACGGCCTGGGGTAGCTGGTTTTCCGTAGTTAACAATCATCTTTTGATGTTCCCCATTACCTGCTGAAGTCCCCTCCCCTGTCCCCTCCCCCCTGGTACTTTAGCTCAGGGAGGAAGGAGCTCAGAGGGACTTGGCTGAGTAATCTCCAATTCCTTTTACATGCCACCCTCCTACCCAGTTCATAACCATCATGTATTCTTACATTTTGGCTTGGGACAGTCTTCACTAACATACACACTATAAACCTAGTTTACTCATTCTAACACAGGCAGACCTTGTTTTATTGCACTTCACTTTATTGTACTTCGCAGTTCGCGGGTATTGTGGGGGGGGTCTTTTCTGTTTGTTTGTTTGTTTAACAAATTGAAGGTTTGTGCCAACACTGCGTCAAGTAAGTCTACCAGTGCCATTTTCCCAACAGCGCTTGCTCACTTCGTGTCTCTGTGTCACATTTTGGTAATTCCTACAATATCGCAAACCTTATTATTATATTTGTTATGGTGATCTGTGATCAGTGTTCTTTGGTATTAATATTGCAAAAAGATTATGACTCACTGAAGGCTCAGATGACGGTTAGCATTTTTTAGCAATAACGTAGTTTTAAATTAAGGTATGTACATTGTTTTCTTAGACATGACACTACTGCACACTTAAAATACTACAGTATCGTGTAAAGATAACTTTTATATGCACTGGGAAACCAAAAAAATTGTGTGGCTCACTTTATTGCAATAATTGCTTCATTGCTGTGGTGTAGAAACAAACCCACAATATCTCTAAGGTAAGTCTGTAGTCTCTTATTAAATATGACTTTCTGAAAGAGATCTTCTTTGACTATCTTCCTAATGTTAATTCATTCCTAAATATTCTATATCATAACAACCAACATAATAATTGTGATAAATTTCATGTGTGAATATTTGATTATTGTTTCTTTTCTGTACTGTCTCATAAACCCTCTGAGGGCAGAGATTCTATCTGTATCCCCAGGGCTAATGAACACAAGTCTAGCACATAGTAGGTGGTCAATAATATTTGATGAATGAATGAATGAGTAAGAATTCAGAATAAATAAGAGTTAGGCACAAGTACAGATATTCTAAAAGGATGAATGAAACCCACACTCTTGCCAAATTAAACTATATGTTTCCACCAAGACAGCTTTTCTCTTGCTCTACTTTCTGCTTACAATTCCCTTTCCAAATCTCTATCTGTCATTTTTTAATAACTTTTATTTTCTCAGCACTTAACTCAAATGCCATAAGTAAAGTCTACCTGGTTCCCCAACCAGAATTTATTTCCTCTTCATGTGCTCCCTGTGCCTATAGTACTATTATTATTTTTTGCCACTTCCTTAGAGAAATTACCACATTCTACCACAGACCATGCTCAAAACTTTGCATATTTTTTATTGTCTAGACTTTATGCTCCCAGGGAACATCAATCAGCACTGTTAATGCTTCTTTCAAACTGCATATAGTAAATGCAGAGAAGGTGACTTTGCAAGATAATGACAGCTGTCTCTTCAATATCCATGTCTCCCTTCTCCTAATGTAATGAAATTTTCGTTGGGTCCATGGCCTCCAAGAAAAAAAGGCTACATATTCCAGCCTCATTTGTAGCTACATTCAGCCATATGACCAATTTCTGACCAATGGGATAGAAGCTGAAGTTGTAACTTCTGGGTTATGTCGTTGAAGGGAACGGGTGTTTCTTTGCCTTCATATTTTCCTTTTGTTTGAGAGAATGCAAGTGAGTAGTTCTTTCAGAGCTGTCTCAACCAGGCAGAGAGGGACAACACCCCAGGAAAGACAGAACAAGAAGAGAGGAGTCCAGAGCCTGACAGCAGGGAACACGGTGTAAGCCTAACAATGCAGCATTTCAAGGAGCAGGTCCATGCTACCAGTTAAGACTTCAACATTTAGGAGAAAGAAACTTCTCTGTTTTCAGCCACTGCTATGTTTTTATCTCAATTACATGTAGCTGACTAGATATCTTCACTAATAGCAGTGTTATTGGCAACTTTCTAGTTTATATAATTTTCTAAGGAATAAACAACTTACTATGGGCTACTTGAACAGCATTTTTGCTAGATGCTACAGTAAGCACGATTGCTACCTTTTTTGCATGTTCTTAAATGCCTTAGCTTTCTTTTGGTCAGTATCTGATCTGTGTTGTTGTGCACTCAAAAATAATCATAATTTTACAAATAAGTGCCTTGCATCAGGCCAGTTTACCACTTTTTCAAATAGGCAAGATCACTCAGCATTTGTGGCCAAACCTTGCCTTGCTCTGTCTTCGCAGTGACTTGTTTATCTACCTACTGCCTCTGAACCTGGTTTGTTAAAAAACAAAAAGAGAGATTGGTTTCATCTATGAAGTAGAATCATGAGCTATAACTGGGAAGTCCTCTTCACAGTTTCTAGCTTGGAACTGATGTGAATGGGGATGGAATACTGCCCACAGATTCATAAGGGAAATGTGTTTTAAACAAACATGGGTGTGCACGGCAAACTAAAAATATCAACGTGATTCATTTTGAACAACAAGTGATCAAGGATCTAGGCAGGCATGGTATAAACAATAATGTTGCCTGTCACCCCAGTGTAGACATTAATAATAACCATTCCTCCCTCAAAAGTGTCCCTGTTCACATAATTAATATTGTGTTCATGCTAGGACCTCCCAAGGCTCATAGCTGTAACTCAAGGATGTCAAGTCAGAATGAAATGGACTCAGAATGGGTATCATCAGAAAATCTACAAACAACAAATCCTGGAGAGGGTGTGGAGAAAAGTGAACCCTCTTGCACTCTTGGTGGGAATGTAAATTGATACAGCCACTATGGAGAACAGTATGGAGGTTCCTTATAAAACTAAAAATAGAATTACCATATGACCCAGCAACCCCACTACTGGGCATATACCCAGAGAAAACCATAATTCAAAAAGACACGGACGTAGAGAACAAACGTACGGATACCAAGGGGGGGGAAGGGAGGGTGGGATGAATTGGGAGAATGGGATTGACATATTTACACTAATATGGATAAAACAGATAACTAATAAGAACGTGTTATATAAGAAATAAGTAAATTAAATTTAAAAAATATATATATGGGTCTTTTTCTGGACTCTGTTTCATTTCAGAAGTGCATCTATCTCTCCTTACTTTAATACCATGATGTCTTAATTACTGTCATTTTATCAATAAGTTTTGATATTTGTTAAACAAGTTACTTCACCTTGTTCATTAAGATCTTCTTAGTTACGTATACCTGTACGTTTGCACTTCCATATACATTTTAGAATCAGTTTGTGAAGTGCAACAGATTTAAAATTTTTTTAGAGTTATGTTAAATCTATAGATCAACTTGTAGAAAACTGATATCCCCACATAATTGAGTGTTTTAATCCATAAATATAGTATAGCTCTCTGTGACAGTTAGTTTTTTCTCAACTTGGCTGGGCTAAGGGATGCCCATACAGCTGGTAAAACCTTATTTCTAGGTGTGTCTGTGAGAGTGTTTCAGGACGTGATTAGCATTTGAATCAGACTGAGTAAAGAGATCTTCCCTCACCAATGTGGGCAGGTACCATCCAAGCCATTGAGGGACCAGATAGAAAAGAAGGGCAGAGAAAGAACAAATTCTCTATCTCTTCTGGGGCTGGGACTTCCACCTTCTTCTGCCCTCCCACCTTGGAGCTCCTGGTTCTCAATCCTTCAGACTCCCACGACTTAAACCGGTGTGCTCCCTACCCCCACCCCCAGCCCTGCTGTAAGCCCTTTGGACTTGGACTAAATTACACTGCCAGCTTTCCTGGTTCTCCAGCTTGTAGACAACCAGTTGTAGGACTTTTCAGCCTCCATGACAACGTGAGCTGATTTCTGTAATAAACCTCTTTAATATATATCTATATACACAATTCTCCTACTGGTCTGTTTCTCTGGTGGATCCTTACTAATACATCCTTATTTCAGTCTTCATTAATTGCTCATAACAATAGTTTAGTAATTTCTGTATAGAGGTCTTGCACACACTTAGATTTACACCTAGGTATATGATATATTTGCTATTATTTAAATGCTATTTTAAAATGATAATTTTCGAAAATGATAAAGGGATTCAAACTCTTTGCTAGGACCCCAATGAAGTAACTGAATAAAGGGGAGAGAGGTTTTGTGAAATGATACAGCAGTGGATTTGTAGGGCAGTGAAACAGTTCTGTATGATACTGTAATGGTAGATACATGTCATTATACATTTGTACAGACCCATAGAAATTACAACAGAAAGAGTGATCCCTAATGTAAACTATGGACTTTAGTTAATAATGATTTATCAATATTGGCTCATCAGTTGTAACAACTGTATCACCTGAATGCATGTCAATAATAGGAGGAAGTGTGGGAGGGGGAGTGAAGGGGTATATGGGAACTCTGCACTTCTCATTCTTCTGTAAACCTAAAACTGCTGTAAAAAACCCTATTAGTTAATATATTTTTGGTGCAATTACTGATATTTTACTGATGATATATATCTACCATCTTATGCTGTGATTTATATTTGTCCTCCCTGCTCTTAATCTTCTTTTCTACTGGCTTTGCTATTTCTTTTAAATGGATCAAGTATTAAAAAAAAATATTTTCTTTTTCTTTCCTTGTCAGTCAGTTTGGAAGTCATATATATACATACATATATAATTTACAAAGCTCTTTCATTGATTACCATAGACTTTACAACATCTTGATGTATATTTGATTTATCAATTTTTAATGTTTATTGATACCTTATCTACATCCAGGACCTTGGAAGAGGAGGAGGGTATTAAAAACATTAGACCATTTAAAAATCTTTTACCCACTCCCAATTTATTTGCTATTCAGTATGCCATGAGGAATTTTTATTATTAATGAATTTAGCATCCACTGACACGTACTCATATATTTAACATTTTTATTCCTCTTTATCCCCACCTTCAGCTCCAGCTTTATATCAGGAATCATTTCCCTTCTGCCTGAAGAATAACCTTTCCATATATATGTGTGTTTGTGTGTGTATATGTACTATACATTTATTTTATATACATGTTCTATATATGTATGTATATATATATATATATATATACACACACACACAGTGTGTCTACTGTTGAATTCTATCAGTTTTGTTTGTACAAAAAATGTTTTAATTTCATCTTTATTCTTTGAAGGATATTTTTGCTGAGTAAAGTATTACAGGTTGGCTGGTTTCCATTTTTCTAGTCTTAGTCTAATTTTTGGTTCTTTCAAGGTTTCTCTCCTTTTATCTTTGGTTACTTTAAATGTATTCTGTTTGCCTTTATTTTTTCTTTGCAGCTTTTGGTTTTCTAAGATGTATTTAAGTGCATTCTTATTTAAATTATTTTGCTTTGGGCTCCTTGGATTATTTGCATATGTAGATTAATGTCTTTCTTGACTTTGGAAAATCTAAGGACCTGATCTCTTTCAAATAGTTCAGGTAATGCTAACATACTATTCTCTTTACCTTCTCCTTCTGTCATTTTAATTAAACATATGTTAACATATTTTAACATTTAAAATTCCTCCATTACACAAAAATGCTTATTTTAGAAATTAATATGAAATGCATTATAAGAAAATATTGAAATTTACTTCTAATCTCATATGACCTGTAGAACAATTCTGTTAAGAACCAAATAAATATCATTAGAATTTTGACTGGATTTCAGTGAACAGTTTATGGTTTTGGAAATAATTTCTATCTTAGCAAAGTTAAGATTTCCTGTCCTGGGGAATGCCATATTCCAATTTAGGAATCTTGGTGCCATTTTATTTGCTTACTTACCTATTGTTAGTGGTACTAGATGGTTTGAAGAAAATTATTTGATTTTTGTATAATTAAATAATAGTTTTACTCTACAGAATTATTCATTTGATGAATGTGTCTTCCTTTCTGGAATCACAATGCTTATTTCTAGCATTGGCTAAAACCTACAGAATAGTACTGGATGGTAGGGCTGAGAGTTGGCTTCTTTTCTCCTTTTTAGATAGGTTTATTAAGATATAAATTCACCCACTGAAAATGTACAATTCAATGATATTTAGTATGTTTACAGAGTTGTGCAACCATGATGACAATCACTTTTAGGAGATTTCATCACTGCTCCATATCCATTAGCGCTCACCACTATTAACCTTCTACCCTCTCCTCAGGCCCTGGCAACCCCTACTTTCTGTTTATATAGATTTGTCTAATCTGGACTTTCCATAAAAATGAAGTCATACAATATGTTTCCTTTTGTTACTGACTGCTTTTACTTCCTGGTATTTTTTTCAAGGGTCATCAGTGCTAGATAATGTATCGGTATTTCAGTCCTTCCTTTTACTGCCAAATAATATTCCATTGTATGGCTGTAATATATTTTATGTATCCATTCACTAGATGATGGACATTTGGGTTGTTTCCTTTTTTGGCTATTAAGAATGCTGCTAAGAATAATTGTGGACACTTTTATATGGACATATATTTTAATTTCTCATGGGTATTTATCTGGGAGTGGAATTTCTTGGTCACATAGTAGCTCTGTTTAACGTTTTGAGGAACTGCCAAACTTTTTTCTAAAGAGGGTGGCTATTTTACAGAGCCACCAGAAATGTATGAAGGTTCCAATTTCTCTACCACTAGCCAACACTTGTTATTGTCTGTGTTTTTTGTTATAACCATTCTAGTTGGTGTGAAGCGGTATCTCATTGTGGTATTGATTTTCATTTCTCTAATGGCTAAAGATTTTCAGCATCTTTTCATGACCTTATTAGTCATTAGTGTTTCTTCTTTGAAGTAATGTTTGCAGATACTTCACCTATTTTATAATTAGAATATTTGTCTTTTTGTTGTTGCATTGTAAGAGTTATTTATATTTTCTGAATATGAGTATCTTTTCAGAGAATATGAGTTGAAAATATTTTCTCCCATTCTGTGAGTTGTCTATTCATTTTCTTTGTGGTATACTTTGAAGGACACAGGTTTTTAGTATTGGTTTTTATTTCGACGAAGTCAAATTTATATAGTTTTTCTTCTGTTGCTTGTACTTTTGGTTTTATATCTAAGAAATTAGTGCCTAACCTAAGGATACAAAGATTTACTCCTGTGTTTTATTCCAAGGGTTTTATAGTTTTTGCTCTTACATTTAGTCCTTTGTTCCACTTCTTCAGAAACTTAAAGCCATTTCTATGCTGGGTATCTGTTATTCATTCCCAGTATATTTCATCTTTAACTCAGTTCTCAAGTAGAAGCAATTTTAAGAGCAGCCCTTCTTGCCTACTGGAGTTCTATTTGGACTGATGTATACTGCTCCTTCCAAATGCTGATGATCCAAAGCAGCAATGAAATCTCAAAGGGAGTTGCCTATCTTCTGTCTCATGGCCAACCCTGACTCCATCCTTCAACTCTCTAAATTAGGTAGTAGTAGTAGATTCTGCCAGTACCTTCTCTGCCTACTTCCTGTGACACAAACCACCTTCTGAGGAAGAAAGTTTGATTTTCAGTTCTTCTTCAATCAAGGGCCATCTGCAAGTCCCTTAGCAGAAATTGCTTGTAAGCCACACATTTCTTTTCTCAAGTTCACAGGTGTGTTTTCCCACTTTAATACTCCTTTTGCCAAGCACAATGCTTGGCCTATGGTAGGAGCTCAGTAAATATTTATTAAGTGAATTGATGAATTTCACCTAATTATTTGAGATATAAACAGAAAATGTGTGGTGAGGAATGGACAGAAGAGGAGTTAAACCCTCTGCTCAAGTCACCATCTGTTTTTGGAATCAGGATATACTTTCCATCAAGCAAAATTCTATGCTTTACACCTTTATCTATCTTCCAGCCTCAGAACCACCTTTCATCTCCAAGTTGTTTATCTTCTCACTTTGTGGACTCATGTGAATTATATCCTTTTAACTCCAATCTCTTAGCTCCTCGTTCTACACACAATTGTCATATCACCTTTCCTGAAGAAATTTGTTTTAATGTTACTTGTTTGTTCGTAATGTTGTAATTGACTCTCTCTTGTCTATAAAATAAATGACGCTCTTCAGCATGGTGGAAATTTTTAAAATAAATTAAAATTAGATGTTTTTCTCCCTTTATTTTCTTTTTTTAATTTTTTAATTTATTTATTTTTGGCTGCTTTGGGTCTTCGTTGCTGAGCGTGGGCTTCTCTTTGTGGTGGCTTCTCTTTGTGGTGGCTTCTCTTGTTGCAGTGGCTTCTCTTGTTGCGGAGCACGGGCTCTAGGCACGTGGGCTTCAGCAGTTGTGGCTCTTGGGTTCTAGAACGTGGGCTCAGTACTTGTGGCACATGGGCTTACTTGCTCCGTGGCATGTGGGATCTTCCCGGACCAGGGCTCAAACCCATGTTCTCTGCATTGGCAAGCAGGTTCTTAGCCACTGCGCCTCCCTTTATTTTCTCCTTTGCTTTGTTTTTATTCCAACAGATATCAAATTCTGCTTTTTTGCCCCAGGGCAGGAATATGGTTGAGCACAAAATAGAAGTAACTGTCCAGAAAATTTCCTCTTTGGCTTTTGTTTCCCCAAAGATTAATAAGCCCATTGAGGAGAATATGCCATGCATCTAATAGGGAGAGTAGAGAAAAAGAGTGCTTCTGGGGGAGCCATTTCCCTCTGACTAAAGAGAAATTCCCCTGAAATGAAAAGGAAAAAGAGGTCTTCGGGTCTCATGAATGATGAGCCTGGGACTCTGTTTTGTGACTGTGCCTTGGGGCGAAGGCAAGGTTTTAAAGAGAAGTAGCTCTAGGGTTCTGATGTTTGTTAGTTATTGATCCTTTGCCCCAACCATGACACGTAAGCAGCAGTCAGTGCACTTGAAAGGAACACATGCCCTGGAACGATGTGCTTCCTGATCAATGACTGATGACCAGAGGTTATGTCCCAAGGCTGTGTGGCTGCAGAATTCCCTATATAGTTTGGTGCTGCTCTGGGGAAGGATCCTCAAAAGTGACTTTAGTTGAAATTCCCACCTGTGCAACAGGTCAAAGGCTTCAAGTCAAAATTCATTTTAAAAACTAAGGAAATATTGACTCTCTTGTAGACCAGGGTTTATGCACTTGAAATGTTATCCATTACGCTGGACTTTTAGCTCCACGTATTCAGTGTAGTTTACAGTAAACTCACTAGCTACCTAAGAAATCTTCTCTTCGTATTGCAAGACCCAGTTCAAATGGCTATACCTTTAAGTTCCCAAGCAGAATTAACTGCAACCTTATCTTTTTTTCTTATAGTGTGTTAAATGTGTATATACCTCCATGAAAGCTCCATTATAGTTACACATTGTTCTTCCTTATCATAGGTGAGCATTAAAAGAGTAGGTTCTATGTCATACTAAGTTCTGTATCCTCATGACCTACCCCTGTAACTGGAGCATACTTTGTGCTCAGTAAAGATTTTTCAAATTATATTATTATCTTTATTATTCTTTCATTTCTTATTTATAAAAATTTAGCTCCATTGATTAGTTGTGCAAAGACTATGAATTACAAGCTACTTGACCTAAGAGACATGTTCTTCCATAAAACATTTTTCTTTTGAGACTCTGTAATGCTTTCAGCTGAAATATCAGTGATCATTTGCATAGTATGCCAAAGGCTTCAGATAAAAGGTAAATAAAATATTTAGTGACATAATTTCCAGGGGATAATATTTACCTTATGTTAAGAAAGCTACTAAGGTCTTGGCAGTGATAAAGAAAAAAACTAAACCCAAAACTCTCCATCCAGATGAGGAAAGCATAACAAGGACAAATTTGAGCATGATTTAGTTAATGCATGAGATAAAATTTCTTTTGGTGTGTATAAGCAGTGGGACTAGACAGTTGGAAAGAGAGATTAAATATATCCTTGGGGCCAGAAATGGATTTGGGACAGTAGCTTCTAAATCAATTGCTAGAAGAAAGACCAAGGGTAAGTAGCAGGTCAAGAGACAATGTTATTGGCAACATTTTAGCATTGTTGTAGGCCAAAAAAAGGTCGATATCTTAAGAAGTGTAGTTTTCCAGCAAGACCTAGAGGTTAGTAGCAAATAAAGTCTGGAAGCAGGACTCTTGGTAGAATTCTAGTTCTTGGGAAGGATGGATAATATGTAGCATCTGTCCAAAGCACTCTTGTCTTCTGTCAACACTCAATCTATTGTTTATCCAAAAGCCAGCATGCTATTTCTTTTTTAAAAAAATAAATTTATTTATTCTGGGCTGTGTTGGGTCTCTGTTGCTGCATGCGGGCTTTCTCTAGTTGTGGCGAGCGGGGGCTACTCTTCATTGCGGTGCACTGTCTTCTCATTGCGGTGGCTTCTCTTGTTGCAGAGCACAGGCTCTGTGTGCGTGGGCTCGGTAGTTGTGGCTTGTGGGCTCTAGAGTGCAGGCTCAGTAGTTGTGGCGCATGGGCTTAGTTGCTCTGTGGCATGTGGGGTCTTCGCGGATCAGGGCTCGAACCCGTGTCCCCTGCATTGGTAGGCGGGTTCTTATCCCCTGCACCACCAGGGATACCCCAGCGTGCTATTTCTAAAGTGCAACTCCGGTCCTGTCACCCCGGACCTCCTGCCTAAAATCCTTTAATGATCCCCTGTTGTCCAAAAGATAAAGTCTAAGCTTCTTAACATGGCACACGAGACTCTTCATTATAATTGACCTCTGCTTATTACTTTTCCAGCATCACTGCCATTTCCTGCCCCATACTTTATACTCCACTCACAGAGAACTACTGTAAGTTCTTTGATATCAAAATGCTTTGGGTTCAAGTGATTGAAATTGAATTCAAACTGGCTTCAGTAAAAAGAAGGATTTGTTGACTCCAAAATGTAAGAGGATCTGACATCCAGTCCTTGGAGAGGGTAGGGATGGTGCTACATGCCTGACCAACACTTGGTACTTAAGACATGAACACCACCAGAGCTCTTTTGCACCTCTCTTAACTTTGCTTTTGTCTATTTATTAAATCCACTCTCTCTTAACACTAGTTGTAGGGGATTGAATAGTGTCCCCTTCCCCCCCCAAATTCATGTCCACCCAGAAGCTCAGAATGTGACCTTATTTAGAACTAGTGTCTTTGCTGATATGATTAAGATGAAACCATACTGGATGAGCGTGGGCCCTAACTCCAGTAACCAGTGTCCTTCTAAGAAGAGGAGAGGATGCACAGATGTCCACAGAGGAGAAGACCATGTGAAGATGGAGGCAGAGATTGAAGTGATGCTGCCACAAGCCAGGAACACCAAGGTTTGCTGGAAGCCACCAGAAGCTAGAAGAAGCAAGGAAAGGGTCTTTCCTACAGCCTGCAGAAGGAGCATAGCCCTACTGACACCTTGATTATGGACTTCTGGCCTCCAGAACTGTGAGAGAATAAATTTCTGTGATTTGAAGCCACTGGTTTGTGGTAATTAGCTTTTCCTGGGCAGCTAACACACTAACCAACCTATTTAATGCTGCAACATTACCACATTCCCTTGACTCTGCTTTTCCCATACTGCTTTCTTTTCCTATTACTTATGACCTACTGATTTTTTTCATTGAAGTGTAGTTGTTTTACAGTCTTGTATTAATTTCTGCTGTACAGCAAAGTGATTCAGTTATATATATTTTTTCATATTCTTTTCCATTATGGTTTATCACAGGATATTGAATATAGTTCCTTGTGCTATACAGTAGGACCTTGTTGTTTATCCATTCTATATTTAATAGTTTGCACCTGCTAACCCCAAACTCCCAATCCATCCCTCCCCCAACCCCCCCGGGAACCACAAGACTATTCTCTATGTCTGTGAGTCTGTTTCTGTTTCGTAGTTTCATTTGTGTTATATATATATATTTTTTTTTTGCGGTACGTGGGTCTCTCACTGTTGTGGCCTCTCCCGTTGCGGAGCACAGGCTCCGGACATGCAGGCTCAGTGGCCACGGCTCACGGGCCCAGCCGCTCCGCAGCATGTGGGATCTTCCCGGACCGGGGCACAAACCCGTGTCCCCTGCATCGGCAGGTGGACTCTCAACCACTGCGCCATCAGGGAAGCCCTGGAAGTGTTATATTTTAGATTCCACATATAAGTGATATCATAGGGTACTTGTCTTCCTCTTTCTGACTTACTTCACTTAGTATGATCATCTCTAAGTCCATCCATGTTACTGCAAATGATATTATTTCATTCTTTTTTATGGCTGAGTAGTATTCCATGGTATATATGTACCACATCTTCTTTATCCATTCATCCATTGATGGGCATTAGACTGTTCCCATGTCTTGGCTACTGTGAATAGTGCTGCTATGAACATAGGGGTGCATGTATCTTTTGGAATTGTAGTTTTGTCTGGATACATGCCCAGGAGTGGGATTGCTGAATCATATGGCGACTCAATTTTTAGTTTTTTGAGGAACCTTTATACTGTTTTCCATAGTGGCTGCACCAACTTACATTTACACCAGCAGTGTAGGACTCCACACCCTCTCCAGCGTTTGTTATTTGTAGACTTTTCAATGATGGCCATTCTGACAGGTGTGAGGTGATACCTCATTGTAGTTTTGATTTGCATTTCTCTAATAATTAGTGATGTAGAGCATCTTTTCATGTGCCTACCAACCATCTGTATGTCTTCTTTGAAGTGACGTCTATTTAGGTCTTCTACCCATTTTTCGATTGGGGTTTTTTTTTTGTTGTTGAGCTGTATGAGCTGTTTGTATATTTTGGAAATTAAGCCCTTGTCAGTTGCATCATTTGCAAATATTTTCTCCCAGTCCGTAGGCTGTCTTTCATTTTGTTTATGCTTTCCTTTGCTGTACAAAAGCTTGTAAGTTTGATTAGGTCCCATTTGTTTACTTTTGCTTTTATTTCTATTGCCTTGGGAGAATGACCTAAGAAAACATTGGTGCAATTTATATGATCTACTGATTTTTTTTACTATAGGTCATCAATTCCAAGATGCAATGCTTTTTTCACATTTTACCATCTCTGAAACTGTAATGCATTGTGCAAACAATGGCCTTTCATATTTACTTACCAATGATTTTTTGTTTCTTTTTTAGTGGTATATAAAAGAGTGGTATGCCTTACAACCAATGGCATCTTAGATGCAATGAAATACGGTTAATTTTATCCATTATTTATGTTGTTTATTGTCTGTTTCCCTCACCCCCACCCAACCTACCCAGGTACTACATGAGAGCAAGGATCTTTGATTTGTTCACTGCTCTATCCTCAGCACCTAGACCAATGTCTGGACTAGAATAGGTACTGAATGCATGAATTAATAGTATATTCTCAGCAAATATTTGGTGAACTGAAGTATATTCCTAGGCATTGAGAAACAGCCACTTGACCATCTCTTACTTTTGGTTGAACTCTTTTCTTTCTAATTATTCTGAACTTGCTCTTATTTTTTTATATTGATAATGTTAATAATAACTTGCAATTATTTAGCACTTTGAAAGTTTAAACCTTTCTCATCATTGTCACCTTTGATAAAATTTGCCTGATTTGCAGGACTGTGAAGTTAATTATTTTCATTTTAAAGCTGAGTAAACTGAGGTTCAGAGGGCCAAAGCATTTGTCTAAAGTCAACTGAATAGTAATCCATGGGCCACCAAGAATTTCCTCAGGCTCTTCTTCCTAGCCCAGAGCTCTGTTTGGGGTCCTCCTCTCTGTAAATGCTATCTATAATTTATCACATATAAGACTTCAGGAACCCATGCAGATTTTCCTGATTTGCTGGGAATTTTTAGAATATAAAAGAGAAATCAGAGGAACAGATGGCAGTGAGTTATACATAGCAGCACATTCTAAAATGGCGTAAGTAATCTACACTTCAAATATATATTAGTGGAGACAGATATGTTAATGAGATGTGGATATAGTTATGTACATATGTAGTGTGTATAATAGTATTATAAATATATCAGAGAGATCGACACCTTGGTAAGGGTATTTCTGTATCCTTCCTGGGAGTTCATTCATTCACAAAAATTGAGCTATATATTGGGTTTCAGATCTTTACCCTTGCTATGAGAAAAACATACTACTGTTGAGAGCAGTTCTCATTATTTTCAAATGTAGTATACAGTATATAGTAAAATATGTCAGGAATTCTTACAATGTATTTTAACCAAAAATTGAGTGGATGTGTAGAAAGCTGGCATGTAAACCCATAGCACACAGTGATGATCATGCAAATCAAAATTGCTTTTGATTTTGGAGCGTAAGTTTGAGTTATGTTGTATTCTGGGAGTCTACTTGGAAAGACACAGTGAGAGAGCCGGGAAACTACTTTGGGCTCACTCCTTGCCTGGGCACAGCTTTCTAACTCTGCTGGATTCTTCAGTTGCGTGCCTTTTCTAGGCACAATATCTAAGACGGTTGAGTATGCAGAGTTGCACTGGGCCAGGGTTTGGTTGATATGATATTTTATCCCGTGTCAAAAGCAATGGGGTTTTTATTAATGCTTCACTAAGAAATGGTGAAGTAAGAGGGGCAAAAACAAAGTTGATTAATACTATCCATCAGATCATTGTTAAGAAGTCCTCAGTCTCACATTGAGGGTTTCCACAATACAGGCCCTGCCTACCCTCCCATCTCCATCACGTATTACCCCTCCTCCTATCATAGGTCAAACTACACTAAATGTATTTTTCTTCACATTTTTCTCATGGACAAGACTTTAATTACATCCTCTAGCTGCATTGCTTATTGAGAAACTTACATGGCTTTCTTCTTCCTCTTCAAGTTAAAGTAACCTGGTGATTAGGGGCCCAGACAATGGAGTCAGACTAAACAGAGTTTAAATCATAGCTCTCTCACCTGTTTTCTGTGTAGACACATTACTAAATTTTTCTGACCATCGATTCCTTCATCTGTAAAATACAGTAATGTAATATGTGTCTTATATAGTCAGAAGTACAGGAAATAACGCACATCTAGCATATGGCACTAGGTTCTAAGAAATAACTATACATATATACATTTATGAATGTATGCATGTGTCTGTATGAGTATATATATTTAGATATATGTATATATTCCAAAGGAATCAAGTGGTGTGAAGGCTTATCCAAGCTAGTTCAGGGTTCATGTACAAGCACTTTTGGTTTGTCTATGACCTCACTCTTTTCATGTTTTTAATTTTTCTTTCTGTAAGTAAATGATCAGCATTGTAGCTTCCTGGGGCTGCTGTAACAAAGTTCACCCCTATGAACTGGGTGGCTTAAACAACAAAAATTTATCATTTCATGGCTCTGGAGTCTAGAAGTCTAAACTTGAAGTGTGAGCAGGGTTGCTTCCATCCAAGGGGGCGTGTAGGGAAGGATCTGGTTCAGGTCCCCCTCCTTGCCTTGTAGGTGGCTATCTTCGCCCTGTATCTTCACATCATCTTCCCTCTGTACATGTCTGTCTCTGTCCACAAATTTCCCTTTTTTTAAGAACACAGTCATATTGGATTAAGATCCACTCTAATGACTTCATTTTAACTTGATTACAATCTGCAAAGACCCTATTTTCTTTCCTAACAAGGCCACATTCAGAGGTACTGGGGATTAGGACTTGATCACCTTTTGGGAGGGACAAAATCCAACCCATTGCAAGAATTAAGACAGTGAAAATGGGGCTGGGGGCAAAAAAGGACAGTGGGGTCCAGCACAACAGCTCTGAAGCCTAAACTCAGAAAGTAGTGGGGCCAGCCTGCCAGAGTGCTGCACTCCCATGTTGAATAGAGAGGACCGGCCGACCGTAATTTGTGAAATACTCAAATATCCCAGGTCATTTCTAACGTTTGAAGGAGTCGTCTAGTTGTTTCTGTGTGTCTGTGTTAACTTAAAATCATTTCCATGCGATTATGTAAAATTAGCCTTAATATATAAACTTTGAATGAGAAATTTCTCTAGGAAGTACAAGGCCCTGCTTTGGGGGTTAAATTATGATTCAATACAATTCAAATAAAGTGTTCTTACTTTCACAGAAATAATAATGCACATAAAGAAATTACTTTTGATTGTCCATTTGTCCTACATAAAAAGATAGAAGATAAGCATTTGCTCCAGAAACGGGGCTCATTGGGAAGCTACTTGCAAGGCTTCCATACCAGTGTATTTGGGGAGAAACTCAGAAAGATATTTTATTTTAATTAAATCACAGTGTTAATATTTCTTCCTATTACTAGATCTGGTCTACTAGTCTGGAATGCTAAATAAGCCTTTAGGAAATGTGCCTACTGTATACAGAATGTGTCTAAGAGGATATGATCTTACAGCCCTGGATGTCCTTACATGTAGACACACTTCAACAGGGTTAATATTAATTACTATTCATTTAAGCTTGGTTGCTGACCCAACTTATATCCCAGGAGATGTTTCCCTCCAGTTAGGTAAGAGTGGTCAGATTGCTGGCTCTGAAATCCAGTATATTTAGCTTGTCATCTTCTTTCTTTCTCTGCCATATTGCTCTGTTCCACCCTACCATCTGCCACCCCACACCCCACCTTCAAAAAGTATGTCTCCATAAGTTCAGAAGAAAGAGAAAAGAATTAAGGAAAATATGACCTGTTTCTCCCTTGCAAGGTCACATGTTTAAATGTAATATCCTGTTAAAAAGAAAAATGATACCTCTTATGTAATTAAAGCAAGCACAGTCCTCTGCTCTGCTTCCATCTATTTCCTCTTTAACAAATGTCAGCATCTTGGCTGAGTGTCTTAAGTACCTGAGTCATAATTCCCAATGTTTTATTGGCTGTGTTATCTATAATCTCTCTCATCTCCAGATCAGATATACATGATAAATAAGTTTCATGTTATTTTCCTCTTGTAGGAGGGCCCGAGAATCTCTAGGACCCAGACTTTGCTTTCTGAATGGCAGTGTATATGGGCAGATAGATAGCTTTCGCATGTCAGTTTCACCTGTTCCCTGACCTAGGTCCTTTTCTGTGTATTCAAACCACAAAATAATGTTACCTAATTTCTCAGCTAAACATTGTCCTGATGAATTTTTTTTCTTTCATTCAGGACCAGGAGCTAACAGTAGCTATGGGTGAGAATGAAAAGCAGTGTTCCACAAAATATGAAAATGTCCGAGAGTATCTGAGACATATGGGAGCAATTCTTACGTCAGCGTATATTTTACTAAACATTTACTATTTACAAAACACTATGTGGGATACAGGCAGGCATAAAGCATAGTCCTTTCCTTCAAGGAACTGCAGATCAATAATGGAGTCCATGGGATATCAACAAATATAAGGCAGAATGCAGTAAATGCTATAATTAACATCCAAACAATGTCCTGTAGGAATAATAATGCATTCTGATTATAGGGATAGCTTCTAAGGTGTATGATATTTGACTTGATTTCAGAAAGCTGGGTAGGATTTTGATAAATCTTTCTTTGATAAAGAACCCAGCAGGCTGAATGCTGTCATTCCTAGGAATGTAGAAGTGTTGAAAACGTGAGAAAAGGCAAGTGACTGATGAGGAACTGGGCATCTAAATACGCTTTTCAATATTTTCAAAATATTTTCTTTCTTTCTGGGAGCTTCTTTATTCTCTAGGTTAATTAAAAGCCATTCATAGTACTGCTTCTGGATTCTCATACTGACCTGAGCTACAGAGAGAGAGCACATTTCTTCGTTGGTAAACACGAGTGATAAGTCATAGCAAGGGTTTGAGCAGGATCAAATGAGAGAGTATGTGTGGAAGGGTTTGCCGTCACTGATCCTGCTTTCTTCACTTCTTGAGTTTGTAATTATATCTTTCTTTGTTTTATTTTTGTCTCTCCCAGTGGATTGTAAATTCAGTGAGAATCTGTTTTGTTTATCATTTTATCCCAGTATGCAGCACAATATCTAAAGGGATGTGTGTGCTTAATAAGTATTTTTGAATGGATAACAAATAAAAGAAGGAGGTAAGGACTTTAAATTCCCCTACAGACACGTCATATGGCTGGTAGTAATTGTTAGATCCTTGACTTTACCTGTTTGTTTGTTTGTGACCATAAAAGCAATTATAAAGGCCAGAGCCTATTTGCGAATCAATCCCAGGTCTTGCTACTCCCTCCATATAGTAAACATTCCTTATTAAAAGTAAAATATGCACCCAAAACTTGGTGTTGCCCAGAATTTGGAGAAGTAAATAGTAGGGCTAGCAAAAGCCTTTGGTTTCTTCTAGTGCAATGTCAACTTTTTACAATTGAGAAAAATGAAGATCAGAGAGGGAAGGGACTTGACCAATTCTGACAATATCATAGCAAAGCCAGGGCTAAAACCCTGGCCCGCTGATTCAAGTCCAGTCCTAATTCCAGACAGGAAGTTGATCTTCCCACTTTTACCAAACTAGGCCAGCATATTTAATGTGCTACGACTGGTTTTCCTCACAGGCTATGGTTTAAAGGATAAAGTTGAGCAAATCATGTTCAGTGAGTATCCAAACCATGATCTTCAGGGACATTTCTTTGTTTCAATGCTGTTTCACCATTTCGTTGGGAAATTGATTAGATGAATTAATCAGTGTCATTATTATTCGGGATATTCCACAGGCAATAAATAGCTTTCTTTGTGAACTGGCATGTTAGGGAATGCTGTAAAAAATGGTCTAATATAACAATTTCATTAACCAGAAATGCTAGAGTGACAAACTCTAGAGTGGCAGACGCTATTCATTGCCTATAACTACCTTCCAGGAGTGCCAAAGGCATCTGAGTCGGCTGTGGCAGCGGTCCCCAACCTTTTTGGCTCCAGGGACCAGTTTCATGGAAGACGATTTTTCTACGGACCGGGGGTTGGGGGTGGGGTAGTGTGGTTGTTCAGGCGGTAATGCAGGCGATGGGGAGCGGCAGATGAAGCTTCGCTTGCTCGTCCGCCGCTCACCTCCTGCTGTGCGGCCCGGTTCCTAACAGGCCGAAGTCCGGTACTGGTCCGTGGCCCGGAGGTTGGGGATCCCTGTGCTATGGGACATAGCTTAAATTAGAAAATTTTCTTTTCCTTGAAAACTAATATCAAGGGAGTAGACAATTTGAAAAGCAAAATAAAACCAGGCAACAACAAATAAGTAATGAATATAAACGCATAGCTTATTTGAAGAAGATAGATTGTAGTATCATCATCTGTTGAGAATTTATCATACGCTATGAACTGTTCTGATTCCTTTTCTGTATCTTCTGTTTTAATCCTCACAGTAGTCCTATAATTATTATTTTTTATAAATTTATTTATTTATGTTTGGCTGCATTGGGTTTTTGTTGCGGTGTGCAGCCTTTCTCTTATTGCGGTGAATGGGGGCTACTCTTCGTTATGGTGTGCGGGCTTCTCTTGTTGTGGAGCACAGGCTCTAGGTGCACGGGCTTCAGTAGTTGCAGCATGCGGGCTCAATAGTTGTGGCACACGGGCTTAGTTGCTCTGCAGCATGTGGGATCTTCCCAGACCAGGGATCAAACCTCTGTCCCCTGCACTGGCAGGCAGATTCTCAACCACTGTGCCACCAGGGAAGTCCCCATAATTATTTTTATCCTAATTTTTCAAATGAGGAAACCAAGGCATTCACAGGTTCAGCAAATTTCCCAAGTTCATACATCTAATAAATGGTGGAAATTATTTGGACCAAGTCCATTTGATTCTTAGACTCTATAATATTTTGTTATATTGGGTTAAAATACAGGTAAGATGGAGCCAGTTTTGAGAAATCCTTGAAGGCCTGGCTGCACGAATATTTGGAATAATAAATAAAGAAGGCTTTGCAGGGGGCTTCCTTGGTGGCCCAGTGGTTAAGAATCCGCCTGCCAATGCAGGGGACACAGGTTCAAGCCCTGGTCTGGGAAGATCCCACATGCCGTGAATCAACTAAGCCCGTGCACCACAACCTCTAAGCCTGCGCTCTAGAGCCCATGATCCACAACTACTGAGCCCGTGTGCTGCAACTACTGAAGCCTGTGCGCCTGGAGCCCATGCTCCGCAACGAGAGAAGCCATCACAATGAGAAGCCCGCGCACCACAACGAAGAGTAGCCCCCACTCGCCACAACTAGAGAAAGCCTGCACGCAGCAATGAAGACCCAATGCAGTCAAAAATAAATAAATAAAATTAATTAATTTAAAAAAAAGCAGCTTTGTAGATTCTTGAGCAGAGTAGTGGATGCTTAAATGGACAGATTATAATTAATTTGACAAGCAAATGCAAGGTAGAATGAGCAGAGCCATGAAGCAGGGAGAACCAGTGTGAAGAGGGCTGAGGCTGGGGAAGTAGCAACGGTATCAGACATGTTCTAAGACAGAGACTAGAAAGAACTGACAGGACTGGGTGATTAATGGAGTGTGGGAAGGGAAAACTGAGCAAAAAGCCAAGGATGACTCACAAGTTTCGAGCCTCAGAAGCAAGAATGGCAGCTGGAGAAGGGAGCATCTTGGATGGAGAGTGAGAATTGGGGGCTGAGTATTATTTGGAATTGTTCAGTTGAGTGAAAACCAGGATTCATGTAATTAATAGAAAACAAGGATTCATCCAAAGAAGACATACAGAAATATGATGGGGTCCTGACTGCACAGAACAGATGACATCACTGCTTTCTTCTCTCCATTTTAACTACTCGCCTGTAATAACTGGATTCAACACAAGGTTCTGAGCTTCCTTTGAAAGACCTGCATTTCCATCAACAGACAAACGGATAAAGAAGATGTGGTACATACATACAATGGAATATTACTCAGCCATAAAAAGGAACGAAACTGGGTCATTTGTAGAGACGTGGATGGATCTAGAGACTGTCATACAGAGTGAAGTAAATCAGAAAGAGATAAACAAATATCATATATTAACGCGTGTATGTGGGATGTAGAAAAACGGTACAGATGAACTGGTTTGCAAGGCAGAAATAGAGACACAGATGTAGAGAACAAACGTATGGACACTAAGGGGGGAAAGCATGGGGGGCAGGGGGGATGAACTGGGAGATTGGGATTGACATATATACACTAATATGTATAAAATAGATAGTAAGAACCTGCTGTATAAAAAATAATTAAATTAAGAAAATAAAAAGAAAACCAGGATTCATGTAATAGCCATTTGTCTGGCCAACATTTTGACCTGTCAAGGCCTGCTGCCACGTTTTGAAGCCTATTTTGAAGTGACAATAAAAATCAAGGTCCTTTTTTTAGGCAGCGAAAGATGTCTCTACCTCATATGATTTCCTCTTGGCCAGCTGGCCGGGCTAGGTGTTACACACAAGTGAGTGCCACCACAGAGTGGGTCAAGAAGGGTGGTGCCAAATTGCCCTTCACCCCCCAACTCTCCCCTCACCAGTGTGCTAGGCTTTTTAATATTTAAGCGACTTCCAGTATTCAATAAACTTTTGACTGTGGTATATATTCGTATGGCTGGGGCAAACCCAAACATACAAAGATCAAACACACACAGAGGCCTGTAGACAGTACAGAAGACATCAGACAAAGGTTATGGTCAGAGAAATAGTGATGAGTATCCCTAATAGAAGGTCGCAGAAGGATTGCCAAATGAGTATGTACATAGGAAAAATATCAGATCAAAAGAAAGTAGGATCAAGAGTAAATCACAAGCATGGGAGAAAATATTTGCAAATGACGTGACGGACAAGGGATTAATCTCCAAAATTTACAAACAGCTCATACAGCTCAATATCAAAACAACAAACAACCCAATCAAAAAATGGGCAGAAGGCCTAAATAGACATTTCTCCAAAGAAGATATACAGATTGCCAACAAACACAAGAAAGGATGCTCAACGTCACTAATCATTAGAGAAATGCAAATCAAAACTACAATGAGGTATCACCTCACATCAGTCAGAATGGCCATGATCAAGAAATCTACAAACAGTAAATCATGGCGAGCTTGTGGAGAAAAGGGAACCCTCTTGCACTGTTGGTGGGAATGTAAATTGATACAGCTACTATGGAGAACAGTATGGAGGGTCCTTCAAAAACTAAAAATAGAGCTACTATATGATCCAGCAATCCCACTACTGGGCATATATCCGGAGAAAACCACAATTTGAAAAGATACACGCACCCCAGTGTTCACTGCAGCACTATTTACAATAGCCAGGACATGGAAGCAACCTAAATGTCCAAAAACAGACGAGTGGCTAAAGAAGATGTGGCACATATATACAATGGAATATTACTCAGCCATTTGCAGCAACATGGATGGACCTGGAGATTATCATACTAAGTGAAGTAAGTCAGACAGAGAAAGACAAATATCATGATATCACTTATATGTGTAATCTTAAAAAAAATTGATACAAATGAACTGATTTACAAAACAGAAACAGACTCACAGACATAGAAAACAAACTTTTATGGTTACCAAAGGGGAAAGGTGGGAGGGATAAATTGGGAGTTTGAGATTGGCCTAAACACAATGCTATATTTAAAATAGATGGCCAACAAGGACCTACTGTATAGCACAGGGAACTCTGCTCAATATTCTGTAACAACATAAATGGGAAACTCTAAATGCTGCACAGCTCAACATCATCTTTCCTCTATATGAACTCTCTCCTTAGGTATTCTCACCCAGCCCGTGGCTTTACATATCATCTATATGCTAATAAATATGATTTATATGTCTAGTCTTGAGTTGCTACAACTAGCTGTCATTTTGGCTATCTAATAAGAAAGTTTTCCTGTCCTTTTCCCTACTCAAGCCTGTTTTTTTTCTAAGTCTTTCTCATCCTCCCATATGGCACCAGAATCCATTTACCCATTTGCTCAAGTCAAAACTCAGTCATCCTTCATTTCTCTTTTCCTCAGTCACTTTCTCTCATCCAATTAATCAGCTTGTCCTCTTGACTAGATTTTTAAAACATATCCTAAAGTTCTCTTATTTTCTCCATCTCATCACATTAGTCATTATAACGGCTTAAAAATTTCTATACAATCACACCAATTACCTTTTTGACCTGTTCTCAAATTACTCTCCCCCCTGTTGACTCTGGTTTAGACACACTGGCCGCCTTGCTGTTCTTCAAACACACCAGGCGTATTTCTACCTCAAGACTTTGCATTTTCTTTCTGTGCCTAGAATGTTGTTCGCAGATATCTTCACGGCTTGTCCCTATTTTCCTCTAGTTAATTACTCAAGTGAAAGCTACCTAACAGTGGAAACTTCCTTGGCCACTATCTGAAATTGCATTCCCCAGGCCGCCTGGAGTCCCTTTCCTTCTTCCTTTATGTTTCTTTCTAGCACTTATTTTCATCTGTATACTACTTATTTTACTTATTTATCTAGTATTGTCTGTTTCCTTTCACTATAAGGCAGCATGAAATGCCCATTCCCTCCAACCCCAACAACTCCAATCCATCCAGGAGAATGCCTGGTACATATTGCTTGAATATGTGCCCAGCACACAGTAGGTGTCCAATAAATACTTGGTAAATGAATTAAATGATTTAGCAGTAAAATGAATACTCCCAAGGAATGATCAAAATCATAAGTCTACCCAAATGGACAGGTTATGTAAGATGTTAACATCAGGAGAAATTGATAAAGCGTATATGAGAACTTTTCTATACTTAAGTATCATTGCTGGAAAGGCCATTAGGGACCCAATGGAGTAATCCTTTTATATTATAGTTGAGGACATTTAAACAAAGTTTTATGGCTGTACAGTAGCAGAGCCAAGGCTAGATTCTAGGTCTCTGCTTTCTAATCAAGTGCTTTGCCTACCTATGCACATCGCTTTTCCTTTTATAATCAAATGAGCCAGTTACAGTGCGAGGAATTTTTCTTATCCCTGAACTTTTGCAGCTTTTCAAACCATTCTTGGTAATCATTTGTAAATAGGATCAAATATGATTTTTAAAAAGTCATGTTGTCTTTAGCAACTAAGGGACAGACTTACTCAGTTCTGTCATAAACTTTACATATGCAACACCATTATTTGAATAGTGAAGAATAAAATCTACCAGTTTACAAATAACAGAGTTGACATAATATGTTTCATGTCAACAGAAGAGCTATTTTTCATTTAATTTATGGTGCCTAACATTAAATGACAAAAAAAGAATCTCTTTCAGATAGTGTTTGTGGGAAACCTATCCTGTGTTCTCTTTATAACATCAAAAAATAAGACTATGTGTTAACAGTTGCATTAGTAGCTTGGTAAGTGTTGATTAAAAAAACAAAATCCAAGATGAAAAAGCTATTCCTATTCCATTAATGGTTTATGTTAATATATATTCATTTTACAAAAGCATCTACAATTACTTGAAAGAGTAGTTACGTATATGTGAGAATTTTATTTAATTCACAAATAAGTCTTAATGATTTTAGAAATTTATATTTGTTCTATAACAATGAATGTCTGGTAATAAGAATATAGATACTTTTATCTACTTCTTTACACTTTCTTGTATTTTGCAATTTAAAAAATATCATGTCTTGCCTTCATTGTTTCCAAACACGAACAAATGCCCTTTTAAAATATGTGCATTTATTCTTATTTGTCATCTCAGCTGCTCCTCAGAGATACTAAAAGACTTAGACTCTAGATGCCTGCTTGAAAAGTACTGGAAAAAAATTTTTTTTTTTTAATTTATTTTTGGCTGTGTTGGGTCTTCACTGTTGCGTGTGGGCTTTCTTCTAGTTGCGGTGAGCGGGGGCTGCTCTTCGTTGTGGTGCACAGGCTTCTCATTGCAGTGGCTTCTCTTGTTGCGGAGCATGGGCTCTAGGCACATACGGGCTTCAGTAGTTGTGGCTCGTGGGCTCTAGAGGGCAGGCTCAGTAGCTGCGGCACTTGGGCTTATTTGCTCCGCAGCATGTGGGAGCTTCCCGGACTGGGGCTCAAACTGGTGTCCCCTGCATTGGCAGGCGGATTCTTAACCACTGCGCCACCAGGGAAGCCCTGGAAAATATTTTCAACATTTTGACAAATCACTTCTTTCTTTCTTCCATATTCCTTTCCAGTTTCTCCTTTTCCTATTTCAATAAAATGTCTGAAATAAACACTTCACAAGATCTGAGTTCTAAATACTTGACCAATGGCTGACGGACTTCCAGTATATATCTCCTTGATTCTGAAATGCAGTGTTCATTTAATAACATCTTCTATTGATATAACCTTCTATAGCCTTCTGAGTTGAATTGTGTCCCCCCAAAAGATATGCTGATGTCCCTACCCCCAGAACCTCAAAATGTGACCTTATTTGGAATAGGGTTGCTACAGATGTAATCATTTAAGATGTGGTCATACTGGAGTTGCTGGGCCCCTAATCCAATATGAATAGTCTCCTTCTAAGAAGATGGCCATGAAGAAGACATCAGCAGGATGGCAGAACAGGAGATCCCCTATTCATTTTCTCCCAGAGCAGTGATAATTTGACAGCCATCCACAGACAGAAGTGCCTTTGTTGGAATGTTGGGATCCAGGTAGGGGGTTGCTAAACTCTGATGGAGCCAAAGATCAAGGAATGTTTGTTTTGAGAAGGCAGCAATTTAACCATGGCCCCGACTACAGACCCAGAAACAGACTTTCCCCTTTCAGACTCAGCTATAGCCCCTTGACCTTGGTCTTGCCACCAGCACCATTTGTCAAGGGACCTGGAAGGAGCCAGGCCCACTTGTGCCTCAGGTAACAGGCCTGCTGAACTTGGTCCCATTTGTGGACCCTGAAACAGCCCTGTAACTCAGCTCCATTTCCTCTCAGAGGAGGTCTAGAGCACTCCTGCCCACCCAGGGGCTGGGAGGTAGACACACGTGTCCTTGTCCCCAAACATAGGCCCACCAACATGAGTCCCACTACAGATTCCGAAGTGGCCCTGTATCTTGGCTCTAGCCCTTCGCAGCTAGGGTCTGGGAGCAGTCTTGCCCACTAAGGGAACCGGTGGGTGATACGCTTGTCCACATTTCTGGAAACAGGCCTCCTGACCTTGTTCCAACAGTGGATCCTGAAACAACCGTGTAAACTGCCTCCTGCTACTTTCAGCCATCATCCAGAAGCAGCCCTGTCCGTTGAGGGACCCAGTGGGAGAAATGCCCATCTGTGCGCCTAGACGCAGGACTGCTGACCTCAGTCCAAATGCTTCAGGGATCCTGAAGCATCCCTGAGACTTGGCTCAAGCTCTTCCCAGCTGCAGTCTGTAAATGGATTAAATTCTCCAAACAATTCTCCAATCGAAAGTGCGTACTAAGTTCCAACAATATACTGCCTACAAGAGACTCACTTTAGCTTTACAGGCACACGTAGGCTAAACGTGAAGGGATGGAAAAGATATTCCATACAAATGGTAACAATAGGATGTAGGGGTGGCTATACTTATATCAGAAAAAATAGACGTTAAGTCAAAAACTCTAACAAGCGACAAAAGAGGTCATTATACGATAATAAAGGGGTCAATTCATCAAGAGGATATAAAAATTGTAAATATATATGTACCCAACATTGTAGCACCTAAATATATAAAGCATAATAGCATAACTAAAGGGAGAAACAGCAACAATAATAGCAGGGGATGTCAGTACCCGACTTTCAACAATGGATAGATCATCCAGACAGAATTCAATACGGAAAGAGCAGACTTAAGCAACACTATAGACGAACCTAACAGACATATACCAAACATTCTGTCTAATAGCACAGAATATACATTCTTCTCCAGAGCACATGGAACATGTTCTAGGATAGATCATATGTTGGGCCACAAAACATATCTTAGAAAATTTAAGAAAACTGAAATCATATCAAGTGTCATTTCTAACCACAGTGGTATGAAACTGGAAATCAGTAACAGGAAGAAATTTGGAAAATTCACAAACATGTAGAAATTAAACAACTAACTTCAGAACAATGAATGAGTGAAAGAAGGAATCAAAAGGAAAATCAAATATTTTGAGACTAATGAAAAAATAGAAATACACCATTCCAAAGTTTATGGGATGCAACAAAAGCAGTTCTAAGAGGAAAGTTGAAAGCAATAAATGACCACGTTAAGAAAAAAGAAAAATCTCAATAAATAACCAAACATTACTCAAGAAACTAGAACAAACTAAGCCCAAAGGTAGAAGAAGAAAGGAAATAACAAAGATTAAAGCAGAAATAAATCTAATAGAGACTAGAAAGAAAATAGAAAAAAAAAAAATCAAAGAAAGTAAGAGCTGTTTTTTTAAAGATAAACAAAGGTGACAAACCATTATGTACACTAACAAAGAAAAAAGGCAAAGGACTCAAAATTATGAATGAAAGAGGAGACATTACAGCTGATACCACATAAATACAAAAGATCATAAGAGGCTACTATAAATAATTATATGCAAACAAATGGGATAACCTATAAATAGGAAAACCTAAAAAATTCCTGGGAACATGCAGTCTACTAAGACTGAATCTTGAGTATGAAATCTGAAAAGGGCAATAACAAGTAAGGATATTTAAGCAGTAATCAAAAAAAAACCCACAAAGAAAAGCCCAGGACTAGATGGTTTTACGGGTACATTCTAGCAAACATTTAAAAGAAGAAGAAATGCCAAATTCTTCCAAAAAATTAAAGAGGAGGAAATGCTTCAAAACTCACTCTGTGAGTTGGACTCGATCAAACTAAAAAGCTTCTGTACAGCAAGGGAAACCATCAACAAAAAGAAAAGGCAACATACAGAAGGGTAAAAATATTTGCAAACCATATAACTGAAAAGGGATTAATATCCAGTGTATATAAGGAACTCATACAACTCAATGGGAAAAATAATCAAATAACCTGATTAAAAAATGAGCCAAGGACCTGAATAGACATTTATCTAAAGAAGATCTCCAGATGGCCAGTAGTAACATAAAAATGTGCTCAATATCAGTAATCATGAGGGAAATGTACATGAAAACCACATTGAGATACACTTCACACGGGTTAGGATGGTTATTATCAAAAAGATAACAAGTGTTGGCCAGGTGTGGAAAAAAGGGAACCCTTGTACACTGCTGGTGGGAGTGAAAATTGGTATAGCCATTATGGAAAACAGTATGGAGGTTCCTCACAAAATGAAAACTAAAAATTAAAAATAGAACTGTACAGTCCAGCAATCCTACTTCTGGGTATATTTCTAAAGGAAATGAAATCAGTGTTTCAAAGAGAGATTTGCACTCCCATGTTCATGCAGCATTATTCACAGTAACCAAGATATAGAAACATGTTAAATATCTGTGACAGATGAGTAGATAAGGAAAATGTGTTATATACATACAATGGAATGTTATTCAGCCTTAAAAGGAAGGAAATCCTGCCATTAGCCACAACTTGGATGAACCAGAAGGACATGATGCTTAGTGAAATAAGCCAGACACAGAAAGACAAACAAATGCTGTTTGCTTTTACCTGTACATGGAATCTCAAAAACTTTAACTCATAGAAGCAGAGAATAGAATAGTGGTTGCCAGGGGCTGGGCGGGGGGTGGGGGGGGAGTGGGGGTGGGGAATGGGAAGATATTAGTCACAAAGTATAAACTTTCAGTTATAAGATGAATAAGTTCTGAAGATCTATGCAGAATAGTGACTATAATCAATATAGACTACTGTATTGCATACTTGAAAGTTGCTAAGAGAATAAATCTTAAGTATTCTTAACACGCAAAAGAAATGCTAACTATGTGAGGTGATGAATGTGTTAATTAGCTTGACTGATAATCATTTCACAATGTTTGGGTATGTCAAATCACCGTATTTTATACTTTAAATATAATTTGCATTTGTTAATTATACCTCAGTAAAGCTGGGAAGAAAAAAAAAGATAGGCACGTGAAGACACAGAGACACACAAGGAGAGTGCCACACGATGATGAAGGCAGCTACGAGACAAGGATTGCAAAAGTCTGCTGCCAAACCACCAAAAGCTAGGATGAGGCAAGAAAAGATTCCCCTACGGGTTTCGGAGGGAGCATGACCCTGCTGACAGCTTGATTTCAGACTTCTAGCCTCCAGACCTCTAAGACAATAAATTTCTATTGTTTAAGCCACCCAGTTTGCGGTCCTTTATTAAGGCAACCCTAGCAAACTAATACACATTCCATGAAGTTATATATTTCCCTTTAAATCACTTGAGTGTACAGCAAAAATTAGAATATTCAGTGATGCAGTCATAAACTCAACAGGAAAATATGATAAATTCTAAAAAGAGAAAAATATTATAAACCAATCTGTCATCTGAATATAGATTCAAAATGTGAAGTAAAATGCTAACGATCAAATCTAGTAGTACATTTCAAGAATAATCTACCGTGAAAAAGTAGGATCTTTTTTTAGTAGGAGTAATAGTAGTAGTAGTGATCATAATAAACTACTTGTATTGAACCTTTGCGTGCTGTAGATCCTGGTGCTGTGTGCTTTATACACATTACCTAATTTAATACTTATAAAAATATTACATGGAGAAAGACAGTCTCTTCATAAGTGGTGCTGGGAAAACTGGACAGCTACATGTAAAAGAATGAAATTAGAACACTCCTAACACCATACACAAAAATAAACTCAAAATGGATTAAAGACCTAAATGTAAGGCTAGACACCATCAAACTCTTAGAGGAAAACAGAGGCAGAACACTCTATGACATACATCACAGCAAGATCCTTTTTGACCCTCCTCCTAGAGAAATGGAAATAAAAACAAAAATAAACAAACGGGACCTAATGAAACTTCAAAGCTTTTTCACAGCAAAGGAAACCATAAACAAGACGAAAAGACAACCCTCAGGATGGGAGAAAATATTTGCAAATGAAGCGACAAAGGATTAATCTCCAAAATTTAAAAGCAGCTCATGCAGCTCAATATCAAAAAAACAAACAACCCAATCCAAAAATGGGCAGAAGACCTAAACACACGTTTCTCCAAAGAAGATATACAGATTGCCAACAAACACATGAAAGAATGCTCAACATCACTAATCATTAGAGAAATGCAAATCAAAACTACAATGAGGTATCACCTCACACCAGTCAGAATGGCCATCATCAAAAAATCTAGAAACAATAAATGCTGGAGAGGGTGTGGAGAAAAGGGAACCCTCCTGCACCGCTGGTGGGGATGTAAATTGGCATAGCCAATATGGAGAACAGTGTGGTGGTTACTTAAAAAACTAAAAATAGAGCTACCACATGATTCAGCAGTCCCACTCCTGGGCATGTATCCAGAGAAAACCATAATTCCGAAAGACACATGCACCCCAATCTTCATTACAGCACTATTTACAATAGCTAGGACATGGAAACAACCTAAATGTCCATCGACAGATGAATGGATACAGATATGGTATATAATACAATGGAATATTACTCAGCAATAAAAAAGAACAAAATAATGCCATTTTCAGTGACATGGGTGGACCTAGAGATTGTCATACTGAGTGAAGTAAGTCAGAGAAATATCATATGATATCACTTATATGTGGAATCTAAAAGAAAATAGTACAAATGAAACTATTTACAAAACAAATAGGGTGACAGATGTAGAGAACCAACTTATGGTTACCAAGTGGGGGGAGGAGGGATAATTTGGGAGATTGGGATTGACATACACACACTACTATGTATAAAATAGATAACTAATAAGAACCTACTGGATAGCACAGGGAACTCTGCTCAATACTCTGTAATAACCTATAAGGGAAAAGAATCTTAAAAAGGGTGGATATATGTATATGTGTAACTGATTCACTTTGCTGTACAGCAAAAACTAACACAACATTTTAAATCAACTATACTCCAATATAAATTAATTAAAAAAATTAAAAGGGTAACTGGTATCACTCCTCCAGGGTTATTATGGGAATCAAGTGAGGAAAAAAAAGTGTTATGAGGTAGATACTAATATTATTCTCTTTTACAAATGAAGAAAGAAAAGACTAAAAAGATCAAAAGATAAAATCAGTGTTTCGACGGTACTGATGAACCTAGCGGCAGGGCAGGAATAAAGACGCAGACGTAGAGAATGGACTTGAGGACACGGGGAGGGGGAAGGGTAAGCTGGGAAGAAGTGAGAGAGTAGCATTGACATATATACACTACCAAATGTAAAATAGATAGTTGGGGGAAGCAGCCACATAGCACAGGGAGATCAGCTTGGTGCTCTGTGACCACCTAGGCGGGTGGGATAGGGAGGGTGGGAGGGGGAGACGCAAGAGGGAGGGGATATAGGGATATGTGTATACTTATAGCTGATTTGCTCTGTTATACAGCAGAAACTAACACACCATTGTAAAGCAATTATACTCCAATAAAGATTGAAAAATCAGTGTTTCAAGATCAGGTGTAGGAATTGAACACAAGTCTGCTAAACTCGAGACTGCAGTCTCTTCAGCATCATGTTATACTTTTAATTCAAGAAAACCAAAATAGGCCAATATTTTAAATTCCAGAGTATAATTCATCTTATGCCAAAGAGGAATGTCAGTGATTAGCTCAGTACCTTATGGAACATTGATATCAGCCTGATAAAAACGTTGTCAGTTACACTACACTTGGAGATTCCTCCTACCCAGTCCTTCCTTCCTCTGCTCTCTCCTTCACAAGTGTCAGATCAGTATCATAGGCTGAAGGTGCTCCCCACTTTTTTCAGCTCACTCCATTTTTTTCCCTTACAGGATTTTCTCTCAATAAATTTCTTGCTTGTCTAATCCAATCTTGACATCCTCTCAGAGGACACAAACACACCATGTAGAAAGGCCCCATGAAATACTGCTTTTTTCTAATATACTCAGTTTTTGGTCTTCTTGCCAATCAAGGTTCCATTCATCCCTGGCTTGTCCCTGTTCTTCATTCCTCTTTTCTCAGACAAATATCAATATGTTCCTATTTTCCTGTCTCATTGCAGAGCAAGATCCGTCTGCTTACATTCCCATATACCTACCGAAAGACACGTCCTAAAATTCAAGTTTCTGCCAGGGTTTATTTAATCACTTACCCAAAGAAACAGTTCTCCATTGGAGTTGATTCCCATACATGTTGTTCATAAAAATAAGATTGTTTCCATTACTTTGTATACAAAAATATTTAGAGATAAACTTAACCAGATATTGCAAAAGCTATCTTTAGAAAATTACGCTTGTAGAGGAACACCAAAGATGTCTTGAATAAATGAAAAGACAAAGCAGATTACTGAATAAAAAGACTTCTTGTCATAAAGTTGTCTATTCGCCCTCACGTTAATCTACAAAATCTAAATCCAACAAGTGTTGTTGCTGCCGGGTTTCAAATTTTTTTTTCTTATTGTTGTTGTGAACAATATAATCCTATTGATCATGTGAAAAAATGACGAACAATATTGTCCAGGGAAATCCTAGCCAAAGAAGAAGAATGAGGGAATGTTTACCCTAAGAGACATCATTTTCTTCTCCAGGGTAATTCATAATAGACCGCAGTCAAGACAGCTGTCAATAAGGCCCTGCCTGCCCCCCACCTCCCACTCACCCCCGTGAATGTATTTACAATAGGTTGTGAAGCAGGACATTTCCTGGAACCCCCGACTGATGAGTAGGATCCAAACCTGAAGACAAAGAGTCTTCAAACAACCTATAATTTAAAGAATGTCAGGTTATCATGGGGGCCTGAAACCCTGTTATGATTTGAACTGTGTCCCCCTCCCAAATTCATATGTTGAAGTCCAAACCATCAGTACTTCAGAATGTGACCTTATTTGGAAATAGGGTCTTTGTAATGGTTAAGAGGATGTAGGCTCGGCCCTAATCCAGTATGCCTGGTATCCTTATAAAAAGAGGGAAATTGTCTACAGACATGCACACAGGGTGAATGCCACATGAACATGAAGGCAGAGATGGGATAATCCATCTACAAGCCAAGGAATTCCAAAGACTGCCAGAAACCACTGGAAGTTAGGAGGCATGAAACAGATTCTCCCACACAGCCCCTAGCAAGAACCAACCTTTCTGACGTCTTGATCTCCAACTTCTAGCCTCCAGAGTTGTGAGACGATAAAGTTCTGCTGCCTTATGCACTGTTTGTGGTACTTGGTTACAGCAGCCCCAGGAAACTAATACACACACCCCTTGCAGAGCTTACTAAAAAGCAGCTGAGCAGGTTCTGCAAATCCCAGTGTTAGACTAGAGAAAAAGGTGCAGAGTGCTGGAAAGCATGCATCAGGGACCATATGGAAATTCACCCTGTTGGAGAAAAGAAATGGGAACTTCTTTATCAGAAGATAAGTGAAAGGACTCCAAGAAATTCACTCATGGAGATTGGAGGTGTCTGTAATGAGGAAGACAGGCAACTAAGTACCTTGTCAGATTTCTCCTTGTGCCAGTGATTCTTCAAGTGTGATTCCAGAACCATCATCTTCCTCACCTGAGAGCTTGTGAGTCATGTAAATTACCAGGCCCCACTCCAGACCTACTGAATCAGAAACTGCCGTCTGTTTGAACCAGCACTCCATGTGATTCTGATGGGCATTACAGTTTGCATACCACTGATTTGTGCCGTGGACCTGCTCTTTTGTTCTCTGTGCCTATACTGATTGGAGAAAAGAGAATTGGAGAGAAATGGCTGGACAGAGAGGGGGCAGCAATGGCAAAGCAGGTCCTCTCTCCATGTTAGGCATAACAAGGATGCACTATTTAATCACGGATCGAGTAAGCGCCACAGAAGATTTCGAGCCATCCTGCTGTAGGCAGAAAGGCTGGCTGCAGGGTGAGGAAAAGTCTAGAGGCAACGTGCTATGGGATATGCCCCTAAGTGTGAAGAATGCAGGGGTGTTGAAAAGGTCTGGCTGGTGTGAATTTACCATAAATGTTCACTTAAATCTGAATTGAGAGCTCTCGTATAGTATTCCTTAAAATATCTTCTCTACTAGAAAATGGATTAACAACTCCGGGGCTTGCTTTGGTGCTGAGCAGACAGGCAAGTGCTAACATGGTCCATGGAAATTGGGCTGAAGGATCTGGGAATCTGATAGACGCTGACAGATAAGAGTTTGTAGCTACCATTTCTGTAGAAGAAAGACAATTTTTTTTTTAAATGGAAACTGTGTTGATTTGAAAAGATTTAGAGATGTGATTGTTTCATACTATATTCTACATTTGTTACAACTTGCCTTGAGTAACATAGCTTTTTTGTTTTCTTTTTTTTGGACAGCAGAGAAACATGTTATGAATATTCAGAATCCATATACAGATATGTGACATTTGTCAATTTATACCCAAACCTGAAATATAAGATGCAGAAAGTAGTTCTTGAATGGTTATATGTTCATGAGATAAGAAAACCAATAATTTAGCTTAGAAACCAAGCCCTAGACACACAAAGTTTCTAAAATGATGGGCCTTTGCATTGGCTACCATTCATAAAGGTGATAGGCTAAATAGGTAGACAGATTCATTGCATGGACTTAACGATATTGGGACTAAAATCATCTATACCATGCCAAAATCTAATTCGAGAAGTTTCTCTATAATTTCTCTTCAAGCGATCAACCAGTCATCTGTTGAATGCCTCCAGTGACAAGGAGCTCACTGCTTCCTGAGACAGTCTGTACCATTTTTGAACAACGCTATTGCTCTATAAGGCTGTCATTATATTGAACTGGGCTTTGCTTCCCTGTAACTTCCACCCATTGGCATAGTGGTGGAGAATTGGAAGAATCAATACTGATTAAATTGAATGGAAATTGGTCTTGAGCCAAACCTCTGAGGCCACACCAATTGACATTACCCAGATTTAGGACATTAGTCATGATGAATGTTATATTGAGACATGTATTTGTTAATGTCTTAAGTGGAGCAGAATAAATTACCTAGGCGACTGAAGTCATCCACATATGTAGAAGATTAAATATAATAGAGATGAAAGATTTTTGTAATAGTAAAGTGCTACACAGATTTAATGGGTATTATCATAGCAGTGACACTGTCCGTCCTTGGCATGAAAATTTCACCAGGACAAACAGCAGAGAAGACTGATGTTGCTGTGTAAGTGAAAAGGGAATGTCTCTAGCACTGCTTTTCTCTGTAGACACTCAATGTTTCATTTCTGTTCTGCTTCTGTCTCTACCCAGTTAAGTCACAAAAGGAACGAGGCAATTTATGTACATACCAGCACAAATGGTAGTCGCTATCACGTGCTGGAGATTCAAGGTAGGCAATTGGTTTGGGTTAGGTGAGTGAAGCCACTGCTGCACATGGTATCCAGTACTACAGTATTGGTTGAAAAGAGAATTTGAGGAAATAATATCGGATGGTAGGAAGTGTTACTGCCAATGAATTGGACCACATTGTGCCATGAATATTTATCCTTACGTGTAGATATCTGCCTAGTCTGGGAGGCCTTCTGATCCAAAGTGTCGTCCTCACAAGGATAACACATTAACGCATGAACTTGAATTAATCTACCAGCGTTGGAACACCCGGAAGAATGGTTTGTTTTTCCTGCAGAAGGAAGGATGGCCAAGAATTTCTGTGGGAGCTTTTAGAGAAACAGACATACTAGCTGGGGGAAGAGGTATACTGAAGACAGTCACAAGGATGACCTTATTGATACTGTGGTCCTACTGACGTTTACATGTTTGCACACCGATGCTAATACAACTTCATACCTTCTCATAAAGGGCTGAATCGACTTCTACTGAGTGACCCCAACCACTAGCTTAGTTGCCTTCAGGTCTTTACAGCCTCTAGGGATCTTCTCTTATTGACATTGAAAATGTTTTCATATAAAATACGGTAGGAAGTGAAAGAGGAAAATCATTTGAGACCAAACCTTAAAGGTCTAGTAAATGTGCCCTATGGTAAAAACTGTCATAATCGCTGCATCCGACTGACCAATGGAACTCACACTGTCTCCCATAGGAGAAGCTATGAAAGGGGTGGAGGAGAAGGTGGATGTCCAAATGCAGCAGTTCCCTTGGTTGGGACAAGGGGGTAAAACTTCCTCCCTTAAAAATATGTCTTTCTGAGTATCAAGAAGTCAGTAATTTCCATGGTACATATAAGCTACTAGACTTGATTTCATCCCTCTGACATAATTAAACAAAGGGTTTTACTTTCTTGTGCATAACGACTAAATCCTATATTTTCTACTGTTAATCACAAGCGAAATAGGCAGAATTTAAAATATGAACATTTTAGAAAGGTGCATCTTCCTATGACATTGCTATTAGTCCTTTAACTGAAGAATCATTTATTTGTAGGGAGAGAGCAGGAAGTTACCACACACTCATCTGTGTCATCCCCTCATTTTACAGAGAAAAAGTGAGTCCCATTGTGTCTCCCACCCAACCCAGGGGACTAGGTAGGCACCAGTTCAAACAGCCATGTGGTCTTCAAGGTGTCATTTGGGCAGGAGATCCTCTTAAAGTTTGTCCAATTCAAAAACAAACAATAAGGGTAGTCTGAGAAGAGTCCTTGAGGAGACATTCAGGATACACAAGGTGACCCAATTAAAACAGCAAGTTTGGAGGGGCAGAAGCAGAATTATTAAAGATAAATTATCTTAGTGTCTTATTAAAGTGTCTAATTTCTAGACCTAAGTGGGTCGAGATTCAAATGGGACCAGACTGAGAGCAGATGCAAGCGAGGACAGGCTGTTCTTTCACAATCCATAGCTCACATCTTTTGGTCTATGGTGAATGATGTTTGGATTGGGCTGGGTTAAAAGAACAATCATGATAGAAATAGATGGGTGTGTAGCTTCCGGAAATCACAAAGAGAAGACTAGAACCCAGTCCTGCCACCTAGTCCAGAGCACTTTCTTCTAAGCCATTCACAAACACACTTGCAGAAATATTTCATGCAGATCAGATGACATGGCAATGGATTCTGGGAAGTTTTCTCTCATCTTTTTTTTTTTTTTTTTTTAATTTACAGCTCAGGATAAGAACATCAGAGCTGAGCGGACTCACTGATGCAACCGATAGGGTTAGCACCTGGCACAGTTTGCAAGTGCGGGGCTGGACTTTTCATTATGTGCAGGGCTAGAGTCTCATTCTACAGACTGGTCACACTCTTCCTAAGACTGTTTCAGAGACTCACTTGGAAATCTGATTCATCTTCACGTTAGCTATGCTTAGAAATGAAATTCTTTGGGGGTTTCCTTGGGGTTTATGAGAGGCATTGAATATTGCACATTTGAAAACATATTTGAAGTTCTGCTGAGAGGCAGGAGATGAATTCACACCAGGGAAAGTGGCTTTTTGGTAGAAAAGCTCTATGTTGATGATACGTGTCAATGACAATTTGTAGTTTGACATAAAATTTAAACTGACTGGATGTTCAGGATAAGAATTCAATCAACAGTTCCTCTATTCCTGGAGGTGAAGTGGTTTCTGGAATAGTTTTATTTTCTATTCAACTTAAGAAACAGAATATGTTTGATTGTTCTGTTCTTCCACATTTAAGTGCTAAGACTGTCCTATCTAAGCCTTAATTTTAAGATACACCATTAAAAACTGTAAATGCAATGAACACAAGGCTCCGTTATTTTGGTGTTTTCTTTAGGCATGCCTCTGTTGGAATACTGAGAGCAGCACTGAGCCACTACTGACAACTGCTTTGCCTTCACAGATCTGATTGCTATTTTAATTAGAAAAAATTACAGTATTAGGCAGATAAGACTTGTCTAACTGTTGACTCTAGTATCACATCATGCTAGATATAGCTTAATGGTCTTTAGTATTTGTTAGTAACAAAAAGAAAAGGAAAAGGTAAATAGTTGGAAAGTGATAAGTCATTTTGAGGATCTGCCTTCCTACCTTTGCAAGCTTGTTGACAAGGACCATGGTTTCTTTATCAGCTACTAGCTTAGTAGCTGGGAATAGTAATCACCAAACACATTCCCCCTGGAAGTGTGAATGAATGAACAGAATTCAATGCATATCTCTCCCTCTGCATCTTTTGTTTTGTTTTTGTTTTATTTTGACAAGTATTACTTCATTCTGAACTAAGACATCCCTAGCCCACTCCCTGTCACTTGCTTCAAAGAGAGATCAATAGGCATTTGCAGAATCCATTGAAGGTTAAAGGGGAAAAAAAAATAAACTACCCAGCTTCAGTCCGGTAGCATCACTTAAGTTGCATTATTAGCAGGCGGCAGAAATGATACAGTGGTCTCACCCCTGCTGAGGCAACAGTGTCTACAATATGTTTAATAAAGTTCAGTTGATTCGGTCAGACTGCAGGTTTATTTACAAGTCATAGGGTTCAGATATAGGCTTTTTTATGCCGGTTCACTGCACTATTTCATATAGTAGCCATTTCTCAAAATATTTCTATAGATCTGGGTAAACTGACCTCAAAAACTCATAAACCAAAAGGCATCTTTCAACCTGTGCAACCATCTATGTCCTCTGATTCCTGAGGAGTTATTCTTTTACATATGACTTGCAGGTGTTCTTTCTGGTTCCAAGTCTACAGAAACTCTGAGGCCTAGTTGTTTGATTTTGCAGATCCGCTGTTTTATTCAGCAAGGTAGTATGTTTTCTGCAGCAGCAATGTGTTTTGTATATGGATTTGAAATATTCAGTTATCATCAGGATCCGTATCAATTTTAAGGTCCTTAACTGCACCCAGATTGCCCAATTTTTGTACAAGTTATTCAAAGCCAAGGACCAGGCTCCTTAAAGCAGATCTAGCTGTTCCCATTGCTTTGACACTAGGCATTTCAGCACCATTAATTTCAGTGTATGACAGCTCTGATCCTCACTACCCCAAGGCTTTGACCTTGTATCTTGACTTCCTATCTTAATTCAGGGTCTGTGCGTTCTAGTCTTGTAACTCTCAGTGGTTTTAATAACAATTTGCGCAAAGCCATGTAATTGTCATCCCCTGCAGATACCATCTCAGGAGGTAGCCCCGAGCTTTCTGCCAGGCCTCCTACAGGATGGTAGCCTCCCCCCGGTCCCTAGATGTCCCTGATTTCCTCACTGGAGATGCTTCCAGTTGCCCGTGGCTGTGGCTGAGGTGAGACTGAGCCTTTCTGTTGCTGAGATCAGATCTGTCATGACTTCTCAAGGGCAGTCTGCTAGAGCTACTACCTACTACCGCCCCAGTGGTCTAAGTTTGGCACACGTCAGTACGTAGAGTGGGGAGTAGTTTGCGGTCCACACCTGGAAAGACACCCAGAACATCTGTGAACTCTAGTTTTGAACCTTTCAACTAGACCATCTTCAGTTGCTAAATGCTATTAGGTTCTTCTTCCCTGCTACTTCGTATAGCACAGTTCCTATAACCTGAAAATTGAATCAGATTTGAAAATTTAAAAGTTTTCAATATCAGCAATTATTCAGGCAAAAATCAGAACAACCATCAAGTCCTTCACAGGTCCCCCTCCACTAATCTTCCGCAGTGAAGGAAGTCTGGCTTCCAAATGGTCATTGGATTACTCTTTCCTTTCCTTATTAGTTCTGACTTGCTAAATCTGAGTTGAGTCATTAAGGCTTTTGGTTTTGTTTTGTTTTGTTTTGTCCTAAATAATTCTCCAGTACTTTTTCAAATATCTCCTATAGGGTCAACAGAGTCCCAAGAGTTTCAAGTTACTTATAATTGACAAAATGTTGCCTGTTGATAGTAGTAGAATTCATTCCAGGATTTGCAATCACTCCTGGCAATACTCCAGTCAACATTAAATTCACTTTTCTACTTACTCCTCACCTGCACACAAGCAGCTAAATGTAACTGGAGAAAAACACAAAGACACAGATTGGTCTCACATCTGAATCCATGGCCAGGCCCCACAAGTGGTCCTTCCCTCTGTCCAGAAATCCTGCTGTGTTTTTCCTGGTCCTTTCATGCTTACACTTTCCTCCTTCAACCATTATTTTTCACCTTCTCCATTTTTTTTCTCATCCATTCATTTGACAAATATTCATTGAACACCTACTGTCTTCCTGACACTGTTTTCTCCCCCAGCTTTAATGAGGTATAATTGACGTATAACATTGTGTGAGTTGACCGTATACAACATGTTAGTTTGAAACACTTCTATATTGCAAAATGATTACCGTAGCTAATATCTCCATTGCCATTTCCTTTTTGTGGCGAGAACATTTAAGATCTTACACAACTCACAAAAAAGAACTTGAACTGAATTAAAGACTTAAACATAAGACCTGATACTATAAAACTCCTAGAAGAAAACAAAGGGGAAAAGCTCCTTGATACTGGTCTTGGCAATGATTTATTTTGGATAGGACACCAAAAGCACAAGCAACAAAAGTAAAAATTAATGAGTGGGACTACATCAAACCAAAAAGCTTCTACACAGCAAAAGAAACAATCAACAAAATGAAAAGGCAACCTACAGAATGGGAGAAAATATTTGCACCTTCCCCGTTCTTAATCCGTAACATTCTAACCTGATGACCTTGATCTGTAGTTCACTGAGAAAATAGGAGCACTCAGAAGACAAATCCTATATGTTCTACCATCAAACCTGTCAAACTGCCTACATCCATATACACATACTCTGCCCTCCCTCCTGACACAATTAACTTTTCATGCTGAGACTGAAAGCAAGCCCCTCCATTGTTGGTACAGTAGGGTCCAGCCCTTCTTGCCTGCTAAGGGACCTCACTACAGTAATTCCTTCTTCTGCGTTATCATTCATTTACCTCTCTACAGCATCATTCCTATCATGTAAACATGTTGGAATGAATCCCTTTTTCAAACAAAAGTTCGAACAGACAGACGCCTCTCTCAGTGTCGCATGTTTATTAAGTTGTTCCCTACTTCTCGATCCCTTTTTGCAGCCAGAAGCACTGTTCAATCCTCAGTCCTCTCCTTCATCAACCTCTCAACAGCATTTGATACAATTGATCATCCATCCTTTGAAATACTTTATTTCATTGTTTTCCAGGACACCGCCCTCTTAACTCTTCTGACCACTGCTTTTCAGGTTCCTTTGATGATTTTCTTTATTGTTTCCACTTCCATTGGTAAAGAGTGTCCATGGGCTCTAGAAACCCTTTCTCTGGCGACACTCAATGCCCCAGATGGTTATACCTATTCTGCCAGTTACTCAGATTAAAAAAAATTTGCATTATCTTTGATCCGTCTCTTTCTTTCACCCTCATATCCAATCCATCAGCAAATCCTGTTAGCTCTTTCTTTGAGATATATCCAGAACCTATTTCTGACCTCCTTCATTACTATCACCTTGGCCTGAGCCACAATTGCCTGAATGAATGCACGAGCCTGCTGGTTTCCCTGATTCCATTCTTTCCCCAGTTCCAGCTATTTTCCATACAGCATTCAGAGTGATCCTTTTCAAAATGTAAATCAAAGGACTTCCCTGGTGGCGCAGTGGTTAAGAATCCACCTGCCAATGCAGGGGACACGGGTTTGAGCCCTGGTCCGGGAAGACCCCACATGCCACAGAGCAACTAAGGCCGTGTGCCACAACTACTGAGCTTGCGCTTTAGAGCCCGCGAGCCACAACTACTGAGCCTGTGCACCACAACTACTGAAGCCCACGTGCCTAGAGCCTGTGTTCTGTAACAAGAGAAGCCACCATAATGAGAAGCCCGTGCACTGCAGCGAAGAGTAGCCCCCACTCGCCACAACTAGAGAAAGCCCACACGCAGCAACGAAGACCCAATGCAGCTGAAAATAAATAAATTAATTTAAAAATATATATATATATATAAATCAAATCATATCCTCTGAACAAAACTGTCCAGTGATTTCCCATCTTGCTCAGGTAGAATCCATAATCATACCATATTCTACAAGGCCCTGCATGATAAAGTTTCTGCCCACCTTTCTCACCTCCTCTGCTCTTCCCTTCTGTAATTTACTCTGGTCGAGCCACCAGGCCCCCTTGATGTTCCTTGAACATTTCAACCACATACCCTCCCCAGGGCCTTTGCGTCACCATTCTCTTCCCTGGAAAGCTCTTACCTCAGATAAATACGATTTGCTTCCTCATTTCATTCACATCTCTGCTTAATTGTCACCATACGTGAGAGTATTTCTGAATTCACCTTGCAAAAATAACCCCAATCAACCACCCTCTAGGACTCACCCCATTTAAAAATAATATTGTACACGACACCTGACCATACCTGACCAGTGTTGGATGTGTTTGTTCCCTACCTCTCGCCTGCCCTGCACATTAGAATAAAAGGAAGATTTAGAACTTGGTTTTCTTCAGTGCTGTATTCATAGCGTCTAGGATATTGTTCGGCACAGAGTAAGTGCTCAGTGATAAATATTGACTGAATAAATGAATGAACTCCCGCCTTCCGTTCGTATCTCCTCTCACTGCCCTCTCACTTATTACAGCTCCCAGCCTCGGGGCCCTTACACTATGTGTTCATTCCCTCTGCCCAGGCTTTTTGCCTGTCTGGCACATTCTCATAATTCAGGTCTGAGCTGAAATCTCCCATCACCAGAGAGGTTTTCTCTGATCACCTAATACAAACTCTGCCCCATCCAGGTGTTTCTCTCTCTCACCTACCACCCAGTTTTCTTTTGTTCCTAACACTTGTCACTCTATCTACCATCATCTTGTATATTGGTTTACTTGTCTATTGTGTCTTCTCCAGCGATTCCCCAGCAGGTAGGGCAGTGTCCGCGTCTAATGCATACGCAGTGATACTGAACTGAACGTGTGTGTGCCAGAAGAACTGACGTTCCCAGAGTCCATTCCAGCTCTGCTTCTCCCAGGCAGTTCACTGCCTTGAACCATTATTATTGCTCCTCTAGGTTTCTGGCAAAGAGGGGAGCAGTACATTGACATATGGGATGTAAACAGATAAGAACTTTGTTTCCTGCTTTCCCTTTTCATTTCCTTTGTTGAGCTGGTTCTTCCCTGGCCCTAACTGAATACTTGCTCTGCCCACAAATTTATAATTCTTTTCAGATACTCCACAAGTCTCCCATGTTATGCTTCCAAGTGATTTCAAGGTGGAACTTCTCTCCCCTGTTCCAGCTCAGGCTTCCAGTCAGGGAATAGGATGGGGTTGGTTTCTTTCTGTTTGCCTCCCTTGCACTTCTACATTTGTCTTCTGCTTTGGTAACTAGGGCCCAGGGTTGGTGATGAAACACTGAAGATAAGTAGTCCAGGCACACTCGTACTTGACTGGTACCACCATGGACAATTACTGATGTATTCTCTGGGCCTGGAAAGCATTTAAAACGGATTCTTTCTCTCTTATCCTGTGCCAAGCATATACAAAAGGCCAAAGCCAAGGACTGAATGATTCAATTGGTAAAGATACAATGATACACTTTTACATTCAGACAGTTTATGACATACATAATTTAAAAAGGAAGGCTAGTCAAAGGTGCCAGCTCCCCATGGTCCCTGTCCCACACATTCAAATGATAACATGGAAACAAAGGGGCTGCCTGCCGTGTGTGCCGTGGGGACCCACACAGTGGAGGGGCCAGCTGTAAACTATTCCTAAGCACTTTGTATTCTGCAGCTCAATTCTGAAGGGGGGGCAGGGCAGAAAGCCCCTACCTCATCAAAACCTGGGAGGTGATGAGAAACTGACAGCTGGGAGTATCCCAGGGTGATCAAAGGCAAATGGGAGCTGGTCTTGGGATAGCACCTCACAGACTTTCCACCCACCTGTGCTCCAAGATCATCACAAGGTGTTCTGCCAAGACTCAGGTAAGGGGCCTCCCTGGTGGTGCAGTGGTTAAGGATCCACCTGCCAATGCAGGGGACACAGGTAGGATCCCTGATCCGGGAAGATCCCACATGCCATGGAGCAACTAAGCCCGTGCACCACAACTACTGAGCCTGCGCTCTAGAGCCCTTGTGTTCTAGAGCCCATGCTCTGCAACAAGAGAAGCCACTGCAATGAGAAGCCCACATGCTGCAACTAGAGAAAGCCCACGTGCAGCAACAAAGACCCAATGCAGCCAAACAAAAAAACAAAAAAACAAAAAGACTGAGGTGAGCAGTGATTTAGCCATTTTCCTGTGTGACCTACACAGATATATGCACGGTCACGAAGGTGCTGTGGTGGAACATTTCCCTACGCTCTGTAGTTCTTCTTGGATTCTTCAGACATCCCACCCCCGTACTGGAGACCTCTGTCTGCAGTTTCCTTGAGGCTGTTGCTACAGTGTCCTCCCGTGTCTCCTTCTGAGCCCACTGTGTCCCCACCCCAGCGTCAGGAACATGCCTTAAGCTCTCAGTCGTCCCACTGAAGTTCTTCGCAGTATGCTTGGGGCGAGGGGGCAAGCACCTCATTCCCACCCCCTGGTAAATGGGACTCACTGCATACACCTTTCTCCAACAATCCTTTTCTCAAAACCTCTCACTCTCCCAACTCGTGATCCCTTTATACAGTGTCCAATGGATAAGAGGAGTTTAAGATTTCTAGGACCAGTTATTCACACTTGCTTTGCATCTAGGTTTGATTTGGGGTATTAGTGTTGGCTGTTTGCCTAAAGTTCCATTTTAATGTGTTATACATAGTTACCTCATCTGAAGCAAATCATAGTTCCCAGATTATTCATATCACTGATCACTTTTTCAATCAACCACTGTAACTTATTAATGTCCCATAAGTCCCCTGGGTATATACATTTCAAATTAGTAGAATGTTAGAGGACAGATCTTTATCTTCTCATCTTTATCCATAAGGATTTAGCAGTACACACTCATCAAATCCAGCAAAGAAATCCAGGATCCCCTAATAGGCAGACTGGGGTAATTGTAATTAAATGGGAAGATGAGGGCAGGAGACCTATTAGAATTAACCGTAAGTAAGCTATAGCAAACTATGGTGCCCCCCACAGGATTTGGTACTTTATCCCATCTGAGGCACACACCATCCTCTCCCTTCCTGGTTGAGCATCACTTCATTGTGAGTCATTTTAGCAGATGGGGTTGTCATTTCCCTCAGATTGGTTGATTTGACCAAAACAGATTGAGAAACTACTGCAGGGAATGTTTAACATGGGGTCCAGCGTACTGCTAATGTGGTGTATCTATTCAGAATATAATCATTATCCCTCCGTTTATTTACTAAACACATGTGTATTGAATACTCTTTTCCTAGCACAAGTTTGAATTTTATTTGATATTTTCCATCTGCTCTATTAGAGACGCATTTGGGATATGGAACTTGGACATTAAGGTGATACCACTAAATACTGCATCTTTAGGATACTGTGCAAATCTCAGTGGGGCCTCTCTGTTCTGTAGCAGATTGAGAATATTGTAGCTCTGTCTTACGTAACTCATTCTTAATTCAGTGCACACATATCCCAGGCATGGAAGCAGAAAACTACTCCTAGCTTCTACTTTCCTCCTTATTTTCTCATTTCACATTTTAGGTATTAGTAAATTTTCAAAAGAAATACTTTTTAGAACAGGACCTGGTTGGAATCTTACAAACCTATCATTTTGAGAACCTAGGATGGCTCAAATCTTCTGTCATTTACCATTTCCTGACCTTCCTCAGTACCCCCAACCTTTGCAATATTAAAATTGGGGTTTTTTTGGCTAATCTTTTTATGTATGCACAGATTCTTTCTCATCAAAATAAGTTAAATGTGAAAATTTTATTTGTGACTTTCAGCACAGTTCCCTTGGTTTGGCAGCGTGAACTTTGGTGACCTACCATTTTTAAATTCGAATTTTAAAAATCAGTGTAGAAGGTATGTGGATTACATTTTCCAGACACCCATTTTCTGGTTGCTCCCTGGTGAGCCAGAGTCATTAACATCCTCAGCAATTTCCAGTATGATTGCAGTCACTTCATTCCTGAAGATACTCCCAAGCACTCCACCTGCACAGAGGCTTTAAATCAGCCTGTAGTGTCTCTTAAATTGTATCATAGTCTTGTTCACAGATAGTTCCCATACCAGCAGTGACCTAAGTGTGCTTTCCTCTGTATATCAGTCTTTTCATACTGTCAATGCTTTTGTCTCAAGTATCAAATGACTCTTATACATGAACAATACTAGGATCATAATAATCCCAAATAACTTAAGTCTCACCAGCCTATAAACAATATGTTAGCAAAGTTATAGCCCATAGACCAAATTTAGCCCACCACTTGCTTTTGTAAATAAAAGTTTTATTTAAAAACATGGACTTCCCTGGTGGCACAGTGGTTATGAATCCACCTGCCAATGCAGGGGACACGGGTTCGATCCCTGGTCCGGGAAGATCCCACATGCTGAAGAGCAACTAAGCCTGTGTGCCACAACTACTGAGCCTTTGCTCTAGAGCTCACAAGCCACAACTACTGAGACTGCATGCTGCAACTACTGAAGGCCGCACACCTAGAGCCTGTGCTCCACAAGAGAAGCCACTGCAATGAGAAGCCCGCGCACCACAACGAAGAGTAGCCCCTGCTCTCTGCAACTAGAGAAAGCCCATGCGCAGCAGCAAAGACCCAATGCAGCCAAAAATAATAAATAAATAAATAATTTTAAAAAAGAAAAGAAAAACAGCCACGCTCATTTGTTTTCACATCATCTATGGCTACTTTCTCATCACAGTGGACAAGGTAGTTTTGAGAAAGGCCTATTGTCCACAAAGTCTAATGTATTTACTATCTAGACCTTCACCAAAATGTTTGTCAAACCCTGCTCAAAAAACAGACTTGATCTCATTAAGCTGAATATTCAAATTCGAATTCTCCCACACCCTAAGGATTGACTTGGAATTTCCTCTTCAAAATTTCAAAGTATCCATGAGCAGTTACGCGACTCCACCCACCTGTGCTGGTTACTGCTTGTCGTGACTTCTGTGCTGGAAATCTGAAGTCCCAAAGGGTTGTAGCAGTTGTAGATGCGCTTCCTGGACTCGATCCCAGCTAGACAAACATCAACTTTCTAGCACATAGACAGTTTTACAAATGGGATTTTCTGATGGAGACACTGGCCAGAACTCTCAGGCTTGTTATAGCAGTGGTAGAGTCCATCATGGCCAGTGGAGTAGTGATAGTCACGGGCAGGAAATTGCTGTACTCAGCAGAGTGGTAGGAGGGGTAAAACTGTTGTGCCTCACTGAGAAATGATTGTGAAGTGTTGTCACCCAAAGGACAGATCAATTTCACATCATATCTACTGAGCCTCAGTGATACCTAGGTAAACTAGAACACTGGTTATCCATTCTGGCTGCATAGTAGAACCTGCTAGGGCGCTTGTAAAAAATACTGATGCCCAGGCTCTGCCACGTACCAGTTAAAACAGCATCTCTCGGGATGGACTCAGGTATTGTTATTTTAAGATACCAATTCTTAACTTGTTTTTAGAGAGTAATTGAAATTGAGTCCAATCCCCCAAATGTCATTCCCCACTTGTGACAGTGGTATAGTTTCTGACAAAGACTAATAATGGCTTCAGTTTTCAAAAGAAAAAAATCTGATGTAAAATGCCATCTTTTCACCTTATGTATTTTTCCTTCTTTCTTTGGACTATTTCAGCAGCATCTTGGTTGGTTCTCTCTCTCTCTTAGTCCATGTCAAATACGAGCAAGGAACATTTTTTTAAGTTTCCATTTAGATTAAATTAACCCCTCTGGATATGTTCAAATGCTTTGTAAATTATTATGAAAATCCCCATATCTGAAATTTTAAAGCAGGCCTAACATCGGCTGAGCACTTCTTATGCATTCACTCCGGCACTAGACCCTTTACATACATCATCTCATTTAATCCTCACAATGTCCCAGTTAGATAGGTTTTGTCTATTTTACAATAAGAAACCTGAAGCAAAGAAACTTTAAGTGCCTTAGTCCAAGTTCATCCAACTAAATAATGACAAGGAAGGAAACAAAGAAGGAAGGAATCTCAGAGTAACCCACAGCTAACAGGGGTGAATTATTTCTTCAAAGTGTTTCTACACACTGGGGAGATGGATTCTGATGAAAAGTTTATTAATAATAACAGCTAACATTTATAAGTTGCTTACCAGGTATGAGGTGATTTGCAAAGCTCTCATTTAACCCTCTGAATAACTCTACAAGGGAATTACTCTTAATATCCTCATTTTGCAGTGAGGACCCTGAGACACACAATGTTACAGCAGAACAGCTTAGAGTCACAAAGCTAGTGAAGGTCAAATGTAGGGATCAAACTGGGTTCTGCAGGACTCCAGAACCCATGCTCTAAACCACTCCTCTACAATATATCTGTCAAGAGTATAGAAAGAATTGCTCTATTATGAAAATGATAACCCAGGGATCTAATTCCTCACTCCCTCAGTAAGTGTGAACAAAGTCTCAGTGATGTGAGGTTGTTCAGCTAAATCACCATCTCCCAAAATGTCCTGCAAAGCACTACTTCCAGGAGCTTCTCTGTGAGAAATAGGTTTCCTTAGTCAATTACAGCTGTGACACACTACATACTAAATCCCCTTCATGGAGATTCAGCATGCAAATGTACATATCCCAGGTTCTGAAAAAAATCTTCAGGAAACACACAGAGACACTTGAACCATGCAAAATTACTTTAACTGAGTATTTCTAAAAGTTACGTGAAAATGGAAGATCCCTCTCCTAGCTATATTATAATCCTACTGAACTAGTGTTCAGTGAATGAATATTGAGAAATACTGATTTAAGTCTTTCAACCATTTAAGTGATTGACTTGTAAATTGGACAACCGTGAAGATTACAGTGATAGTACCTAAAATGTCTGAAAGTGTTACATTTAACAAATTTTCATGGAGAGATATCTATTTTGCTTAACCCTCCCTACACACATACACACACACACACACACACACAGTATTTCCTCTTGGAACTCCTGTTTTGGCTGAATGAAATATTATGAGTGTATCATATCTCCTGCCTCTCACCTCTTGCAGTAACTCCTCCAGATAGAGAAGGTATCTATGGTGGCCATGAAAATGTGTCAGTCACGTCTCCTGCTCTGGGCTGCACAACGGACAGATGGCCCCAGCAACTGCATTGTAAATCCACTACTAGCACTGAGGTCACATTTCCCATGGGCGTCTCTCAGTGTCTGAGAGTTGCAGGAATACTAAGGCAGACTCGTTCCTGCAAGTTGTAGGACTCCTCACCAAAACATACTTAGAATTTCTCTGTAGTCTGAGATCTCTGTCTAACCTTCCTTTCTTCTCTCTCATCTTTAAAGAGATTAGACCTTCATCACAGACCAATGACTTCCTCCAATGCTCCTATTATTCCCTCCACATTTCCTTAATAGGCATTTCCACAATAAATCCCACACATGTCTAATCCTGTCTTGGCATCTGCTTTTCAGAAGATCTGAACTAACACAGTGTCCTTCCTCTTCTCAGTACTCTAATATATTTTGCATATATCTATATTTTCTATATTTTCTATTTATCAACCTATAGCTTTCACTGAAAAGTATAAATTATACCTTGTTTGTATCAGTATCTCCAATGTCTAGCAGTATTTGGGATATGAAATGATGGAAGGATAGGATTTACAAAAGAAAGAAGGAAAGAAGGGACTTTATATCAACAAGATGGTAGAATAGGAGGTCCCAGACCTTGCCCCCCGACCCACCCACCCAGAAACATCAATTTAACAACCATCCATGGATGAAAATACTTTTATGAGCGCTCCAGAGACCAGGTGAGAAGTTCCAGCACCCCAGTGGAGCACAAAAGCCAAGAACAGCCATACTGAAAAAGATATGAACAGTTTCACTTTACCTGCATCAAACCTCCCCCAAACTGGCACAGGTCAGGGCAGAGGGAGACTGTCTCCACTCATTTTTTTTTCCCCTTCAGGGGAAAGACAGAGTGAAGTGAGCTACTGGCATCTTGAATCTTTGGGGACATTGCTTGAGAGGCCAGCTTCTGTCTCATCTCACCCAGTTTGCTAAGCAAATCAGCACAGCTGGATTGTCTGGGAGCCACTAAAAACAAATTATGGGGCAAACAATGCATGTATCACAACAACCATCCCACAGACCCTGCCAGCTAGCCCACCCATGTGCAGACCCCAGCAGCCAGTTATTTCACATGTACCACTTCCCATTCAATGCCCCATGGGCCCCTGCAGTCAACACAGCACAGGTCCCTGAAGTCAGCGCCCTGCAGGCCTCCAGAGCCAGTGCCCTGGGCACCACCCCAGATGGCACCCCATGAACCCTTGCAGATGGTGCCCCTCTTGTCCCCATATATGGCATGAACATGAGCCTGCAGACAGCATGAGGATCTCAGCAGCACCTCAACCCTGCAGGATTGGGAGAAGGCACACAGCCCTGAGACTCCTCCTTCAGGAGGGCAGCAGAGTAATGGAGTTTGTACTGAGTGTCCTGGCATCTCAGTGCACTGCCCTAGAGAAAGGGGCAGGTAACTGTCAAAACTCAGCATGGCTCTGTAGGGCAGTAAGAAGGTGCACAATCCTAAAACATCTCCTTCAGGAGGGAGAAAGGGAAGTACATGTTGCACCCAACACTCTGGAGTCTCAGGGCACTCCCCTAGGGAAAAACACTGGGTGGCTCTCAGCACTCGGCACAGTTCTGTGGGATTAAGAGTTGGCAAACAATCCTAAAACTTCCTCCCCAGGAGGGAATGAGAAGATTGGAATGGGCATAGCCATTGAAAAGAATTGAGGGATACTCCAGAATCTCTAGCTGCAATGATTGGTGAAAGGCTTTCCTCTTTAAACCAGCTTGTAAAGACTGAAGAGGTGACTGCTTCTTCCAGTGCACACACACCAATACAAGGCTATAAGAAACATAAAGAATCAGGGGGAAATGACACCACAAAAGGAACAAATTAAATCTCCTGTAACAGATAACAAAGAAATGGAGATCTACAAACTGACTGAAAAAGAATGCAAAATAATCATGTTAAAGAAGTCCAGTGAGCTACAAGAGAACACAGATAGATAATTCAATGAAATCAGGAAAACAAAACATGAACAAAATGAGAAATTCAACAAAGAGATAAAAAGTATAAAAAGGAAACTAATGGGAATTCTGGAACTGAAGAATACCATGACTGAACTGAAAAATTCAATAGAGAGCTTCACAACAGCAAACTCAACCAAGCAGAAGACAATCAGTGAACTCAAAGATGATATTTGAAATTACACAGCTAGAGGAACAAAAAGGAAAAAGAGTGAAGAAAGCCTATGACACTATCAAGGGAATCAACATATACATTATGGGAGTCCCAGAATAACAGCAAACATAAAGGGGAAGACAACTTATTTAAATAAATAATGGCTGAAAACTTCCAAATCTGGGAGAAATGGACATCCAGATTCATTACACCCAAAGTTCCAAAATAAAGTGAACCTAAAGGGTTATTAAACTGTTAAATATCAGAGACAGAGAATTGTGAAAGCATCCAGAGAAAAGCAATTCAGCACATAAAAGGGAACCCCCCCTGACCAGTCCCTCCCATCAAGCCTCTTAGATAGCCTCATCCAGCAGAGAGCAGAAGCAAGAAGAACTACAGTCCTGCAGCCTGTGGAACAAAAACCACATTCACAGAAAGAAAGACAAGATGAAAAAGCAGAGGGCTATGTACCAGATGAAGAAACAAGATAAAACACCAGAAAAACAACTAAATGAAGTGGAGATAGGCAACCTTCCAGAAAAAGAATTCAGAATAATGATAGTGAAGGTGATCCAGGACCTCGGAAAAACAATGGGGGCAAAGCGAGAAGATGGAAGAAATGTTTAACAAAGACCTAGAAGAATTAAAGAACAAACAAACAGAGATGAACAATACAATAACTTACAATAACTGAAATGAAAACTACACTAGAAGGAATCAATAGCAAAATAACTGAGGCAGAAGAACGGATAAGTGACCTGGAAGACAGAATGGTGGAATTCACTGCCATGGAACAGAATAAAGAAAAAAGAATGAAAAGAAATGAAGACAGCCAAAGAGGCCTCTGGGACAACATTAAACACAACAACATTTGCATTATAGGGGTCCCAGAAGGAGATGAGAGAGACAAAGGACCAGAGAAAATATTTGAAGAGATTACAGTCGAAAACTTCCCAAACATGGGAAAGGAAATAGCCACCCAAGTCCAGGAAGCGCAGCAAGTCCCATACAGGATAAGCCCAAGGAGAAACATGCCAAGACACATAGTAATCAAATAGGCAATAATTAAAGACAAAGAAAAAATACTGAAAGCAGCAAGGGAAAAATGAAAAATTTTACACAAGGGAACTACCATAAGGTTAATAGCTGATTTCTCAGCCAGAAGGGAGTGGCATGATATACCTAAAGTGATGAACGGGAAGAACCTAGAACCAAGATTACTCTACCTGGCAAGGATCTCATTCAGATTCGATGGAGAAATCAAAAGCTTTACAGACAAGCAAAAGCTACGAGAATTCAGCACCACCAAACCATATCTACAACAAATGCTAAAAGAACTTCTCTAAGTGGGAAACACAAGAGAAGAAAAGGACCTACAAAAACAAACCCAAAACAATTAAGAAAATGGTCATAGGAACATATATATCGATAATTACCTTAAACGTGAATGGATTAAATGCTCCAAACAAAAGAAACAGGCTTGCTGAATGGATACAAAAACAAGACCCATATATATGCTGCCTACAAGAAAACCACTTCAGACTTAGGGACACATACAGACTGAAAGTGAGGGGTGGAAAAAGATATTCCATGCAAATGGAAATCAAAAGAAAGCTGGAGTAGCTATACTCATATCAGATAAAATAGAATTTAAAATAAAGAATGTAACAAGAGACAAGGAAAGACACTACATAATGATCAAGGGATCAATCCATGAAGAAGATATAACAATTATAAATATATGTGCAACCAAAGAGGAGCACCTAAGTACATAAGGCAACTGCTAACAGCTATAAAAGAGGAAATTGACAGTAACACAATAATAGTGGGGGACTTTAACACCTCACTTACACCAATGGACAGATCACCCAAAATGAAAATAAATAAGGAAACAGAAGCTTTAAATGACACAACAGACCAGATAGATTTAATTGATATTTATAAGACATTCCACCCAAAAACAGCAGTTACACTTTCTTCTCAAGTGTGCATGGAACATTCTCCAGGACAGATCACATCTTGGGTCACAAGTCAAGCCTCAGTAAATTTAATAAAATTGAAATCATATCAAGCATCGTTTCTGACCACAATGCTATGAGATTAGAAATCAATTACAGGGAAAAAACCATAAAAAACACAAACACATGGAGGCTAAATAATATGTTACTAAATAACCAAGAGATCACTGAATATATCAAGAGGAAATCAAAAAATACCTAGAGACAAATGACAATGAAAACACGACAATCCAAAACCTATGGGATGCAGCAAAAGCAGTTCTAAGAGGGAAGTTTGCAGCTATACAAGCCTACCTCAAGAAACAAGAAAAATCTCAAACAATCTAACCTTACACCTAAAGGAACTAGAGAAAGAAGAACAAACAAAACCCAAAGTTAGCAGAAGGAAAGAAATCATAAAGATCAGAGCAGAAATAAATGAAATAAAAACAAAGAAAACAATAGCAAAGATCAATAAAACTAAAAGCTGGTTCTTTGAGAAGATAAACAAAATTGATAAACCATTAGCCACACTCATCAAGAAAAAGAGGGAGGGGACTCAAATCAGTGAAATTAGAAATGAAAAAGGAGAAGTGACAACAGACACCACAGAAATACAAAGCATCCTAAGAGACTACTACAAGCAACTCTATGCCAATAAAATGGACAACCTGGAAGAAATGGACAAAATTCTTAGAAACATATAACCTTCCAAGACTGAACCAGGAAGAAACAGAAAATATGAACAGACAAATCACAAGTAATGAAATTGAAACTGTGATTAAAAATATTCCAACAAACAAAGTCCAGGACCAGATGGCTTCACAGGTGAATTCTATCAAACATTTAGGGAAGAGCTAACACCCATCCTTCTCAAACTCTTCCAGAAAACTGCAGAGCAAGGAACACTCCCAAACTCATTCTATGAGGCCACCATCACCCTGATACCAAAACCAGACAAAGTTACTACAAAAAAAGAAAATTACAGACCAATATCACTGATGAATATAGATGCAAAAGTCCTCAACAAAATTCTAGCAAACAGAATCCAACTACACATTAAAAGGATCATACACCATGATCAAGTGGGATTTATCCCAGAGATGCAAGGATTCATCAATATATGCAAATCAATCAATGTGATACACCATATTAACAAATTGAATAATAAAACCATATGATCATCTCAACAGATGCAGAAAAAGCTTTTGACAAAATTCAACACTGATTTTTCATAAAAACTCTCCAGAAAGTGGGCACAGAGGGAACCTACCTCAACATAATAAAGGCCATATATGACAAACCCACAGAAAACATCATTCTCAATGGTGAAAAACCAAAAGCATTTCCTCTAAGATCAGGAATGAGAAAAGGATGTCCACTCTCACCACTATTATTCAACATAGTTTTGGAAGTCCTAGCCTTGGCAATCAGAGAAGAAAAAGAAATAAAAAGAATACAAATTGGAAAAGAAGTAAAACTGTCAGTGTTTGCAGATGACATGATACTATACACAGAGAATCCTAAACCTGCCACCAGAAAACTACTAGAGCTAATCAATGAATTTGGTAAAGTTGCAGGATACAAAATTAATGCACAGAAATCTCTTGCATCCTATACACTAAGGATGAAAAATCTGAAAGAGAAATTAAGGAAACACTCCCATTTACCACTGCAACAAAAAGAATTAAATACCTAGGCATAAACCTACTTAGGTAAAAAAAAGACCTGTATGCAGAAAACTATAAGACACTGTTGAAAGAAATTAAAGCTGATACCAACAGATGGAGGGATATACCATGTTCTTGGATTAGAAGAATCAATATTGTGAAAATGACTATACTACCCAAAGCAATCTACAGATTCAATGCAATCCCTATCAAATTACCAATGGCATTTTTTATGGAACTAGAACAAATCATCTTAAAATTTGTATGGAAACACAAAAGACCCCAAATAGCCAAAGCAGTCTTGAGGGAAAAAAACGGAGCTGGAGGAATCAGAACCCCTGACTTCAGACTATACTACAAAGCTACAGTAATCAATACAATATGGTACTGGCACAAAAACAGAAACATATATCAATGGAACAAGATAGAAAGCCCAGAGATAAACCCATGTACCTATGGTCAACTAATCTATGACAAAGGAGGCAAAGACATACAATGGGGAAAAGACAGTCTCTTCCATAAGTGGTGCTGGGAAAACTGGACAGCTACATGTAAAAGAATGAAATTAGAACATTCCCTAATACAATACACAGAAATAAACTCAAAATGGATTCGAGACCTAAATGTAAGACCGGACACTATAAAACTCTTAGAGGAAAACATAGGAAGAACACTCTTTGACATAAATCACAGCAAGATCTTTTTTGATCCACCTCCTAGAGTAATGGAAATAAAAACAAAAATAAACAAATGGGACCTAATGAAACTTCAAAGCTTTTGCACAGGAAAGGAAACCATAAACAAGACGAAAAGACAACCATCGGAATGGGAGAAAATATTCGCAAATGAATCAATGGACAAAGGATTAATCTCCAAAATATATAAACAGCTCATGCAGCTCAATATTAAAGAAACAAACAACCCAATCCAAAAATGGGCTGAAGACCTAAATAGACATTTCTCCAAAGAAGACATACAGATGGCCAAGAAGCACATGAAAAGCTTCTCAACATCACTAATTATTAGAGAAATGCAAATCAAAACTACAATGAGGGGGCTTCCCTGGTGGCGCAGTGGTTGAGAGTCCGCCTGCCGATGCAGGGGACACGGGTTCGTGCCCCAGTCCGGGAATGAGATTACATTCATTTATTCATTTTCAAACAGTGCCTTGAACACAATGGCAATAGATAATTTTTGTTGGATGAATGAATTAATAAATTTTCCTTATGATGCTGGAGTTTAACAGAGCAAGAGCTTTGAAATCTGATAGAGCTGATTTTTTCTTCAGGCTCTCTTGCTTGAGAAGGCAATGAACTTCTCGGAGACTCTGTGCATCATCTCTAAAATGGAGGTTCTGGCTTCCTAAGGAGGTCGGAGGATTAAATGAGATCGTAAATGTCAGAAGAATCCATGATGATAACAGTCTTCCTTGATTTGTATCACTGCACCTTCGTGGGTCAATCAATACGAGGCCGTTTTGCAGTTCTTTGTGCTGCTGGTGCATTTGAATGGTATATGCCAGATCTCGTGGAGCCTAATCCCTAGTTATAAACCCACTAACAAGGCTCTGGGGCAGGGGGATCTTTGAATATTGGAAACTCAGCCTCAATAAATCTAACTATCCTATTAACATTGTTCTGGGCACTTTGACCTGTTCCACATGAGAATGTCTCAGTTATTTCCGCTGATTTTGAGAGGTAGAAAAAGAAATCTCTACCTACTTATAGTTCAGAAGATCCAAGGTAAAATGCAGAGAAAACTAAATAGATGGTCCATTTGTAAAAAAAAAAAAAAGATATAGGGTAACACAGTGTTTTCTAAGTGTAGTCCCTGTAACCTCTAGGTTCTGCCAAGCCCTTCCAGGTCTCCTGGGAATTAAGGCAAAGGGAAAGTTTGACTGGATGTCTGAGCCCTATGCCCACTTCAATCAGGACAGGTTCATTTTTATCCCGTTTATTTGGGGGGGGGGCTTCTATGGAAGATGATGTTTGAATAAAGGTTTCTACTGCTAAAATAATGTCAAAAGTTACTTACGTGGTGACAAAACACTGTGTTTAGTGTCAGGAAAAGGTGATGAGGATAAGTATTATCTGTATTATCTGATAAGTATTATAATTTACTAGAAATATTCACAGAGTACCTCATGTAATCCTTACTAATAGATATTATGAAGTAGGTACCTTCTTATCCTCATTTTTCAAATGATGAAAACTGAGATTCAGAGAGTTTAAAAGAATTGCTCTGAGGCAGGAGACAGATGGGCCCCTGGGGCAAACGGTTTGAGTTTGTTCCTTGTGGACTGATACTCCCAGATGGGAATAACAGTACAATTGGGAGAGGAGGCTGGCCCCTGCCCAGATAGGAGATAAGAGACCACATATTCCTCATTCTCGAAGTTAGGAGACCTCCCTGACTGCACATGTGCAGAAAGGCTCCTTGGAGGTCAAAAGGGGAGTGATGCTAACTGATGACAACTGATGTTCACTACCCATAGGCCTCTTCGGTAGAATCCATCTTGGCTAAGAGATGCGTGCACACACATGGGAAAATCCTGAGATATACCAAATACAGACTTTGAACCAGGCAAATCAAAATGATTGGCCAAAGGAAACCTGGAAAAAATGACCCATAAAACTGATTCAAACTGCCACGAGGGCACAACTCTCTCTCTGAGCCCGCCCATGCGTCTATCCACACGTACTCTTTTTTTCTCTTAATAAATACTTGTTTCACTACTTTCCATCTTTGTGGGAATTCTTTTTCTGCAAAGCCATAGGGCCAGGGCCTTGTCACTGACCACTAGTCAAGTGTCTAGGATTTGGTGCTCTCACCACTGTGACCTGACCTCAATCACTGGCGGGGAACAAAACCCTGCTTCAAGCCGCTGCAGACCGAGGCCACCGGTCTTGAGATTCACCGCTGCAGATCAGCCCAAGTTGTACAGCTAGTTAGTGGTAGAAGTGGGATTAAAATTTACATGTTACAGCAGTTGAACTGGCTTTACGACTTGGCTTTGCCAGTTACTGGCTGTGTGGAATTAAGTAAACCTTATCCTCTTTTTGGTACTAGTTTCCTCATCTGTAATGCATCTGTAAAGGGTTCAGGCTAGAAGGTCTCTACTATAAGCCAACTGATATACTGAAGTTCCAAATGTATTCTGTTTGAAGAAAAATAATCAACGATTAAGAAAAAACCCCGCTGCCCTATATTAAGTAACATTGGGCATCTCCTGCTGATTTGATTACATTTGATTTTTAGCAACAGTGTCCATTATAGCAAAGGTGTCCATACTGTGTGTGCTCTAAGCCATTTTAACCATCATATACTGCTATTTTGTAGATACAGGACTTCCTGTAAAATTCATCACAAACTGAAACATCTCTGGCAAGCACACATATGTATATGCACAAACATACATGCATATGCATCCCAGATGAAAATGCCCGTTGTATAGCTGTCTTAGCTTGGGCTGCCGTAATTAAACAGTATAGATTGGGTGTCTTAAACAATAGGAGTTCATTTATCACAGTTCTAGAGGCTGGGAATTTCAAGATCAGAGCGCCAGCAGATTAGTTTCCTGTTGAGGGCCTTTTTCTGGTTTGCAGACTGCACCTTCTCACTCTGTCCTCACATGGCAGAGGGAGAAAGAAAGAGAGCTCTGGACTCTCTTCCTTTTCCTACAAGGACAGCAATCCGATCATGAGGATCCAATCCTCACGATCTCATCTAAAGCTATGACCTCTCTTCACATTGGGGGCTAGAACTTCGACACATGAATTTGGGGAGGACCCAAACATTCAGTCCATCACAATAGCTGAACTTAATGGGTAGACAGTGTGAGTAAAATCAGTCAGAAAACAAAAGCAGAAGTTTAGCTGGGAGGTACCTCAGCTATGAAGAAGTACAGATTAAAGACTCTTTGACATTAGAGATAATGGATTTGAAAGAGCCATTGTGACCCCTCTTGATGATAATGGAAGCCTCGTTGCCATCTATTGAGATTCTAATAGCATACTGGAGAGCTTCATAATGAATGTACTGAAATAGCAGATCTTTAACATCTTCATACTTTTGATCTTACTTTCTCTCTGTGTCTCTACACTATACCATTTATAATTTTTAATGAGCTAAACAACTAGCCAGCAAAATAAAATGTTAACACCATGAAATGCATGCTTTAAATATGAGCTGTGTTCTAGAACTTTCCCCTCACCTGTCTTTCTTAAAGCATCTGTATACAGTCTTCAAAGTTTTTAAGCCTTTTCTGACTGCATCTTTTGCCATACTGGCCCGGGATGACAAATTACATCTTGACATGAACTCCCTCTTTCAGTGTGTTCTTACAAATTTCTCCGACAGCTTCCTTTTCTTTTGGATAATTAACTCTAACTAAATGATATTTGTCAACAAAAGAAGAGGATTTGGCACTTACAGCTGTATTAGTTAGGGTGCAATAAGTAAAGGAGAAGGCGTTGGTGCATTTGACAATTTCTCTTCTCGTATAGTTAGCTGTGCAAATGCCTCACACCTCAATTCATCATTTCAAAAAAACACATATCACTATGTGTCGGATGCTGTGCTAGGAGCTAGGAAGAAAGAGAAGAGGAAACAGGCATTCAGTTGTAAGCTGCCTGAAAGCCCTGGGTCTAGTGCAGCCCTCTATACATATAGGATACTTAAAAATTAGCTGTTGAAGTGGACTGAGTTGAAGTAATTATTGTAGAAAGATAATCGGGTTGTAGATAAGGTAGGAAACATGGACCTCAGTTTCTCCATCTATGAAATGATACAGTAGATACATATTATCCTTAATGTGTATATCTGTAAGGGTGTAACTGAGCAGGACCCTGTGGGGCCTGCCCAGGACATACCCCACCCCCATATCCTCTGCTGTAGCTCCCCTCTGAAGTAGCTGAATAATAGTATCTCATGCATATTTCCTGAGCTTTTCAGATGCTAAAAATCACCACCAAATGGAATAAATTAACTACATGATCAGGAGCACTTAGCCCCAGACCTTCTGGCCCCTAAAGGATTGATAACCGCACTGTTACCTCACCATCAACCAGAGAATTGTGCACGAGCTGATCACATATCCTGCAACCCCATCCCTCACCTGCACTTTAAAAATGTTTCACTGGGGGCTTCCCTGGTGGCGCAGTGGTTGGGAGTCCGCCTGCCGATGCAGGGGACGCAGGTTCGTGCCCCGGTCCGGGAAGATCCCACATGCCGCGGAGCGGCTGGGCCCGTGAGCCATGGCCGCTGAGCGTGCACGTCCGGAGCCTGTGCTCCGCAACGGGAGAGGTCACAACAGTGAGAGGCCCGCGTATCGCAAAAAAATAAAATAAAAAATGCTTCACTGGGACTTCCCTGCTGGCGCAGTGGTTGAGAGTCCGCCTGCCAATGCAGGGGACACAGGTTCGAGCCCTGGTCCGGGAAGATCCCACATGCCGCGGAGCAACTAAGCCTGTGCGCCACAACTACTGAGCCCGCGTGCCACAACTACAGAAGCCTGTGCACGTACAGCCTGTGCTCCACAACAAGAGAAGCCACTGCAATGAGAAGCCCGCACACCACAACAAAGAGTAGTGCCCGCTCATTGCAACTAGAGAAAGCCCGCGTGCAGCAATGAAGACCCAATGTAGCCAAAAATTAATTAATCTATCTATCTATTTATTTATTTTAAAATGCCTTGCTGAAACCCTTCGGAGAGTTCAGGGTTTTGGGGGCACAAGCCACCCATTCTTGCTCAGCCCTGCAATAAACCTCTCTCTGCTCCAAACTCCGACGTTTTGGTATTGTTTGGCCTCCCTGTGCGTCAGGCACGCGAACTTGCTTTTGGTAACAAGGGAAGTAATGTCATGAAGGAGGTGAATTTTTGCTTTCCTCTTAATTATAAAATAAAATAAAATTACCTCTTTCCTCCAAGTCATTCAATGATGAAGGGAGTAAGGTGGGCATGATGTCCTATCCCCCATGATTTTGCTCCTTCTGAATTTTTGCCCACTTTTAAGAATGTGTCCATGACCGTTCACTCAACAGTCATCTGTCCCATGAACTAAGAGAAAAGACTTATTAAGGAATTAAGAAATTTACAAAATCAACATTTCCTTCTTATCTTGGAATCTATACAATCCACTGAAATCCATACTCTTGCATGATTCTTGTTTATCCACAGCACAGTAATAATAGGTTCAAGAAAAGTCTCATAGTCATGATCTGAAATCCAACTGCCAGTCCTTTAGAGCGAGGTGTACCTATTAAGAATTAGGAGAGAAGCAAACTGGGAGGAAAAAAATTACACTAAAATGTGAATGACTGATAGAGTTCTGTATTTTTTTAATTGAAAATATACTTATTAAGTAAATATCTAACTTATAGAATTTCACATAGCTCAATTAGTGGAAATAAGACATTCCAAGTTGTTCAGAAGTTTTCTTGGTGGATTTGGAATCACATGTGTAGTTTATCATAGAATCATGCTCCTTTAGCTATTGACCCATTCACAACTTCTGAACCCAAAGACTGAGCTCAAAGCCTGTCTCCTCTAGGGAACTGTTCTGACTGCTCCAGGCAAAGAAAGTTACTTCTACTATATTCGTTTAAGACCTTTGTTATATCTGTATTGTAGCATTCATCATATCCTGTGAGCATCTCAGGGTGTTTTGGGATCTGACTAGAATACCTGGTATGTAGTGGCTGCTAACTAGATAGGGGTTTCGTTGGTATTACAACTACTTGTATGCTTTCTACTGGCCCTAGATAAGGAATGAATCACATCTAGCCTTAGGGCCACAGTAAAGAAGAATGATCTAGAAAATGAACCATCAGCAAGTATGATGGTCAGGAAAATAGTGGAATAAGGATTGGTGGCGATGCACAGATTCTAATCTCTTCCAGTGTTGTGTAACTGGTTTTGACCAGTCTTCTTCTGGGTAGACTGTGTTAGACAAACAACCTTGAGTTTCCCAAGGCTAGATTTATCTAACGCAATCGGCCTTACTACTAGAACTTATGGATCAGCTAATTTATTCTATGACTAGTTGTGACTTGTTTATTAAAATATAAGTTGGACAAATGTTAATGCTAAATTGATAAAACAAAGTTTGGCAAACCTGTAGCACAAAAGCCACCAGTCACCCATCTTGCTAACAATATTTATAAGTATAATAGTTGACTTTGTTAAGGGCTTAGGTAATAGCTATTTGTAGGTAAAACTCCAACATCCATTCTGCATTTGATCTAGAGAAGTTCAATCCAGTTTGGGCTGCTGAGTTGAGCATCTGACATGTGGATACAAAGCCTGGAGCTGCTGGAGCCATTTTGCTACTATAGAGGAAGCCAGTCTGGGGAAACATCTGGCCCAGGTAGGAGAGCAGAGCTGAGATAATCATAGAGAAATAGAACCACTGATGACATCATGAACCTGTGGTCCAAACTTCGGCTGAAACATATCCAACCTCTAGAGCTTGAATGAGTCAGTTATCATTATTATTTTTTTTTAATATTTATTTGGCTGTACCGGGTCTTAGTTGTGGCAGGCAGGCTCCTTAGTTGTGGCATGCGAACTCTTAGTTGCAGCATGCATGTGGGATCTGGTTCCCTGGCCAGGGATTGAACCCAGGCCCCCTGCATTGGGAGTGTGGAGTCTTAGCCACTCCACCACCAGGGAAGTTCCCCATTATTCTCGAAATATGTTTTATGTATTTGATTGGGTTTTATAATACTTTCTATGGAAGGGCATCTTATTCACACAGTTCACTCTGTGACAAGCCTTATACTGAGCTCTTTAGATAGGCTACCTCACTTAATCCTCACCAAAAATCCCGTAAAGGAAGCAGGACAGCCATTGGGGCAGTCATTCCTGCTGAAACCAGATATACTGTCAAAGCGTCATGAATGGGGAGCTCTGGGTAGCTGTTCCCAGTCAACTAGAGGGGACACGGACAATGAAAGAGATTGCTTTCTCTGCCATAAACCGTGCTGCCTGGAAGCTCTGGGTCTAATGCAGCACTCTATACACTTAGGGTACTTAATAAATATCTTTGAAGGGTACTGAGTGGGGAGAATTAATGTAGAAAGATCACCAGAGAAGCGCCTTCAATGGCTTCCTCTTTCCAATGCCTGAGGCCCCAAGAACCTAATGAACAATGACTGCAGAGTCTTCTCACAGACAAGAGGAATTCCCCTCGCGCTGTCTCTGATCATTTCCTTTAAGCTTTTGCTCTCATAGATAATGCTCAGTATCTATTTTTTTCGCACTTCTCCTCTATCTGAACCCTTAAAGTTGATTATTCATTTGGCCTGTCTATCCACAATTTGATAGCTTCTATTTTCTATTTTTCATCCCTGGACTAAAGCATCCTTAACTCTTTATAAATGAACATCTTAGTAAATTCTTTAGTCAGCCCTATTGTCAGCTTTACATCAGGAGAAGTATCCTTTACTAGTGGGAAATGAGGTAATGAACTGCCCCAGGAAGACATTTTTACATGTTCAATACAGGATTTGTCAGACTGCTTTATTGCCATAAAGATGAAAATTATGCTTTATGCATTAATATTACTTTTTTTTGGTCCATAACTCAGCCTAGCTGAGGCTTCAGTGACATAATCTGGTCAGAGAAGTTCACCATGCACCTCTATGGAAGACAAAAAATGCACATTCAAGTTCCCCGGGAGCTACATAAAGGTTTGAAAACAGTCACAGTTCATACAGTAGCGATCGTTTCCTGTCACCAGCGGGAATTAGAATAGCATCCTATATTGTAAAAGATATTTTACACTTTTGATCGTTGTTATCGATGGCAATATGTTAGGATCCAAGTGGGGCTTTCCTATTACAATCAACTTATTGACAATGAGTCTATGACAGGAAAAAAAAAAGAGAAAGAACAAGGGAAGTACTTAACTGTAACTTCAAATTGAATAACAAGGTTATGCTTATTCTGTTGTTGAATATGAAACCTGATGCCAATGCTTTTGTATTTCTACTTGCCATTTAGTATGGAGTAGAACTGGCAGAGGCAGTTGTCAATTGCTTGTTGAAATGAAATGGTACATTACTGTGGAAGAAAGCTACCACCTGTGCCACCTTCCAGTAGGTATAATTATATCTCAATGATCCATGGCAGGATTAAGCAGTATTTGCATTTTATACAAACAAAGTAGCTCTTCCTTGTCAGACAAATTTTGACAAATAATAAAAAGGAAATCAAATATATTCTTTCTCAATATAACATTAAGAAACTTTGAATTAGATTTAATTTCCTAGATATGTCTCTGTGATAGTGTCTATATGCTACGTAAGAGACTAGATGTAGAAACCCTATGACAATTATATCTGGGAAAACCAATGATTATGATCCATGTAACATTATTACTGTTACTACTATCGCTACTAACTGTACTTGTCACACGGGCACGCTTTCCTGAATCTGTCTTTTCTGTGTTTGGAAACCCCATATCATGAGGCAGAGCTCACTTCTCACTCATCATTTTAATCTGCATCAAAATTTAAGAACATGTGGTCTGGGGTGAGTTCTAGGATTTAGGCTAGTAAAAAACCAAGCAAACAAAACTCCCAGGCTGGGTGGAGAACCTGTAGATTAGCCCAGGGATTCTCTGCCCATGACTTTCCACCTAAGATCTTTATTGTGTTGTCTGTCTGTGACACAGATCTTTAAGTAGTTTCACTTCTTGAAGAATTTCCTCTCCTAAGCCCTCTAGGAAATTTAGCATTATTGGTTCAAATTGCCCCTAGCAATATTAATACATGTTATTTTAAAACTATTGTAGACAACCTTCTAGAGTTTACTCGATCCTTAGTAATGTTTTGTTTTCTTAGGATTCCATAATTATATCTTTCTATTTATTATTACTTTTTAATGGGAAACAGCATTTATTAGTACAGGAGAGTCTAGATGCCTCCCCCATTGACTCCAGAGAGGCTTATCTAACACCAAAAAAAAAAATCTTCCCTCTCCAGAAACCAATCCACATCTCTAGGATTCATAAGGATGCCTTCTGGGTTGGTATATAGCACCATAATGCAAAGCTAAATTCTAGAAGCAAAGATGAGTTTCAGATGGTTATCTTAGTTATACCTGAAGTATGTACCAGGTAGGTTTCAGGAAGACTCCTTGAATTCTTTGTGCCAAATACATACACAGAAATGGACTTGTCTTGGTTATTATTATTATTGCCCAACAGATGAATGGATAAAGAAGATGTGGTATATATTCACAATGGAATACTATTCAGCCATAAAAAAGAATGAAATAATGCCATTTGCAGCAACAGGGATGGACTTGGAGGATATTATGCTAAGTGAAATAAGGCAGAAAGAGAAAGACAAATACTGTATGCTATCACTTATATGTGGAATCTAAAAAAGTAGTGAATATTTAAAAAAGGAAACAGACTCACAGATATAGAAAACAAACTAGCAGTTACCAGTGGGGAGAGGAAAGGGGGGATGAGCAAGGTAAGGGCAGGGGATTAAGAGGTACAAACTATTATGTATAAAATAAATAAGCTACAAGGATGTATCGTACAACACAGGGAATGTAGCCAATATTTTATAATAACTGTAAATGGAGTATAACCTTTGAAAATTGTGAATCGTTATGTTGTACACCTGTACCTTCTATAATATTGTACATCCACTATATCTCAGTTTTTTTTTTTTAAAAAAAGAGTTAAACCCTGTCTTTGAGGCACTCATCCTCTGCTACTCGAGGTTCTATTGATTTGTCAATTACACTGATGCACACAGATCCCACAAACTCCCATCCCTACCACAACAGAAAACCCAGGCTGAACCAATCATTGTACTCCATCCTTGGTACAATCTTGGTCCAGGAGTGGACAATGGACCCATGGAGAGATAATTAGTATCTGCCCCAAGATTCAGAAATTGGAAGAAAGAAGAAATCTTTCCACTAGATTAACTAAGGAAAATGTGAGTCTAGAGATATCTGTAGCCATCTTACCCATCACACGTAGAGCACCTCTATGCAGAATGCAGCCAAGTAAAACAAAGAGATGGTGAGAGAGAAGGATTTGAGCCTCTGGACTCAGCATCTCAATTCATGTATTTCTCAGTTTATGAGGCAATAAATCCCCATTTTGTTTAAGCTAGTTCATTTTGAGTTGGGTTTCTATTACTTGTACCAGAAAGAGCCTTACTAATTCAATGACTTGCTAAGGAAACTGGCCAGTAGCCATGGATTTTACTTTGTATTTTGAGTGAAATTAGCATACTTTCTGGATATATTTGATTGGAGTTGTATACAAGTTGAAAGCAGCCAGAGTTGAAAATAACCAAGGCTGGGCATGAGATAGGACAAGTTCTTCCAAGGTGGCTGGTGCAGTCTTCCCAATAATAGAGCTCCTTTTGGGAAGGTAGCAAAACGAATTCTTTAGCAAAGTTATTTAGGAAGTATTAGTTTGAAACATGTGAAACCTGCATATTTTAGGTCAGAAATTGTCAAATATTATCAATGTCACTGGATTCAACCTAATATAATTATTAAATAGAAGGAAGATGTTTCACCTGGGTTAAGCTGACGTCATCACCCTGAGTATGCAAGACTATGATTTTTGTTCTTTATAAAAGCCCATATTGAAGTCTGGTGCATAATCTTGGAAGCACTGACACGCAAGTTGATTATATAGCTAGAAAACTGGCTTCATCTTTATGTTCATATATGAAGTATCTTAGGAAAAAATCTATACATCCTTTTTTAAAAATAAATTTATTTATTTATTATTTATTTTTTGGCTGCATTGGGTCTTTGTTGCTGCGCGCGGCCCTCTCTAGTTGCGGTGAGCGGGCTCTACTCTTCATTGCGGTATGCGGGCTTCTCATTGTGGTGGCTTCTCTTGTTGAGGAGCTCAGGTTCTAGGTGCGCGGGCTTCAGTAGTTATGGCTCGCGGGCTCTAGAGCACAGGCTCAGTAGTTGTGGCGCACGGGCTTAGCTGCTCTGTGGCATGTGGGATCTTCCTGGACCAGGGCTCGAATCCCTGTCCCCTGCATTGGCAGGCAGATTCTTAACCACTGTGCCACCAGGGAAGCCCAAAATTTATACATTCTTGTTAATCTAATGATTCTCTCAAACACAAGAGATTTTGAAAGATTTGACCAGCACTCTCAGCTTAGATCTTATCATTTAACCTCTACTACTATAAGAACCTTGGCTGACAGTATTCTTATTTCATTCATTAAGTTAACAAGTATTTATTAACCAAATGCAATGTACTAGGCTCTGTTCAACTGTATTGGATTTATAGCAATCAACCAAACGGACAAAATCTGTGCCTTCCTGGAACTTAAATTCTGGTGGGGAGAAACAGATAATAACTGAAAACTAAATTATATATTAGAAGTTCATAAGTACTATGGGCAATAATAATGCAGGAAACTGGGTAGGGAATGTGGTACAGTTTACCGTCTTATGTTGGTGGGATGGTCAGGGAAAATTTCACCGAGAACGTGTTATTTAGGCAAAGAACTGATGGTAATAAAAGAGCAAGTCATGTATTATCTGAGGGAGGAGTGTTCTGACAGATGAAACCGGAAGTTCAAACTCCCTGAGGTACCTGTATGACTAGCATTTTCCAGGAACAGGAAGGAGGCCAGCATGGCTAGAACAGAGTGAGAGAGGAAAATCATAGGGAAGAACAAAGGTCAGAGAGCCCATTGGAAGCCATGTCTGTGGCTTGTAGCCATTACAAGGATTGAGTGTTCACTTTAAGTGAGATGGAAGCCCTCAGAGCATCTTGAGCAGAGGAGTGGCATGATATGACTTATATTATGACAGAATCACTCTGGCTAATGTGTTGAGGACAGCCTGAAAGTGGACAAGGTTGGAAGCAATTATGTGGTCTAGCAGTCATCCAGCTTAGAGATGATGGTGACTTGCACTGGGCTGGTGATGGTGGAGGTGGTGAGAAGTGATGGGCTTGTGGTCATAATTTGACTATGAAGCCATACACCAATGGTCTCAATTAATCTTCATCGGGCCAGTTCTTCCCTAATACTCAGATGGGAAAACTGTCCCATCTGTGCAATCTGGTGACATTCTTGCTAGGCAAAAAGCAAAACAAAACATAACAAAGTAATAATCTTGCCGTTTCATCATTTTCCTCCAATTTTCTTCTTAGGTTAAGGGCATTGCTCTTCTGGCTGTCATCATTAATATCAGTTCCTGGCGCCATGCTCCATCATCAGAATAAAGAGACTAGGAAACCATTTGCTACAGAGTGGTCAAATATACTTGATCCTTTATGAGAAAACCATTTTCCTGGCATCACCCTATGAATCCTCACTAAATGCTAATTCAGTTCATTACAGTCCAGTTTTAAAGGCAAATGAAGGCATTTGATATGTTTCCAAATAGCTTCTTTGGATTCAGCAGGTGTAGGGGGAGAGGTCAGAATGATGAGAAGTACCGAATGAGGGATTCAAGGGGGATAGTCAAGGGAATTTTCTTCTGAACTGGACCTGTGGACTTGCTTCTCTTTGAACCATTTCAGGTGCTAATATGTTTTCAGAATCTTATACTCTACTTAAAATCACACTGTGTATTCAAAAGCATTTGCTCTGCACACTACAACCTCCCGGGTGTGTGTTTGCCTGCTAATAAACTCCCACCCAAGGTGTGTATGTATTGGCAGACAGGCCCATACCCTGGGGTGTGTTACTGATTGCATAATTAGCCATCAATTATCACCAGTTCCATTTGCACCTGTTCCATCTGCAGATCTTTGGAATTTCAAGCTTGCCCAATTAGCATGTTCTGAACTTTCTCCCACTTGTGAGAAAGCGGGATCATACTCCCTCCTTTCGGGAACCTCTCCTTATGCAGGGGCTCCACAACAACCCTCTGAAAGGGCAGTATTTTAGTCAACCACTTTAGAGACATCGTGAAAATATTCATATGTCCAAAACAACAAAGTCCTAGCTATTTTTCGAGTTTGAAAGGGCTCTTGAGATCCTTTCCTTTTACTGATGAAGAAAGTCAGCCCTGAAAAGTGAACGTGACTTTCCCAACGTCGAGCCTGTTTCTACTCTGGCATGCGCTTAAAATTCACCTTTTACTTTGCGACGGAATTATTTTGGATCTGTGGAAATACGGGAATCAAGGACACATTTCAAAATATCCCCTTCCCATTTCAGCTACAGCAATTGCTGATTTTACTAAGCTTAGAATGAATGTTCCCTCACATGAATGTCGCTGTGCTCTCCTGTTACTGTGAGAGCTTTGGGAGGCACGGCTCTACGACAATGTTGCAAATAATAACATAGGGCCTCTCTTGGGTCTTCTGACCCAAGGGGGACATTCACATCTTTCACTTTCACCCATGACTGGATGCAGTCTATAAAGACTGGTTGTCTATGAGTCTTCTCTCACTTGCCAAATAACAGTTTTTCAAGTTGCATTGTTAGATCAGGTGACCTTGATTGTCCCAAAGCCATAAGTGTTAACATAATTTTGATGTAACTTGTACTAGAAGAAAAAGTTAAGTATAAATTATGCTCCTGACCTTTGTATTTTACTGCTTATAAAAATGAGGCTTCCAGGGCTTCCCTGGTGGCACAGTGGTTGAGAGTCTGCCTGCTGATGCAGGGGACACAGGTTCGTGCCCCGGACCGGGAGGATCCCACATGTCGCGGAGTGGCTGCGCCCGTGCGCCATGGCCGCTGAGCCTGCGCGTCTGGAGCCTGTGCTCCGCAATGGGAGAGGCCACAACAGTGAGAGGCCCGTGTACCGCAAAAAAAAAAAAGAGGCTTCTGGACCTTTAAATTATAGACTTTGGTCCCCATTCAACTGTATGAGTCCTTAATAGCTGACCTATTTTGGCTTTTTCATAGACATAATTTAAAATGGTCCAGGCTTTGAAGGGTAAATCTGTAGGCAAAAGGCTTGGGAAAAAGCTATGATTGGTGACACGGTTAACAATTTAACAGATATTCTTCCACATACCTTTTCCTGCATGAACTTCACTATAGTTATTACATTTGGTTCCAGTGATTACATTCTACAGGAACTTTTCATTTTTGAAAATTTTATCTTGTAGCAGCGTATGCATGAAGATTAACTCAATGAGGCTTAATATGATAGCTAAAATCTTAGTAATCTGATGGTTAAAGTGATGATATAATGACTAGAAAATTATACTAGTGTCAAGAAACCATCATTCTGTCCAGATTCACCACTTATGAGCTGGTTTCCTGAAACAATGAGGAGTGCTGTTAACAACTTGAGTTTGGGGATGAGACTAACCTGTCACATACTCAGGGTGTGACCTTGGACCAGCTACTTAATCCTTTAAGCCTTGTTGTCTTTATCTGTAACATGGGCAGTGATGTCTATTTTGCAAAGCTCACTGTAAGGATTACATGATTTACAAAAATATCTCAGCACTTAGGAGTTTTAAATATTATAATCAGGAGACAGGAAAGGATGCACGGGACTGGATTCTGAGGATGCTAGATGAGAGCAGTGGAACCTCAAGTGAGATGAGGGAGAGTATGTCAATTTGAGAACACCCTGTCGTGTTACACGATTTAACATCCATGCAAGGATCCTGGGATACTGTGGGGAAAAGCTGCTGGGGAAGCTCCCAGAAAGCCAAAACAAACACAGAAAAGTTACTCTATAAGAAATGTGCTTTAAGTTCCAGAAGCCACGGCAGACATGAAAGGAAGGATTAAAGGGTCAAAGAAGTAGACATTCTACATATACTATGCAAAACAGAAAAACATACCAGATGATTATGTCCCATTGGGTACCCAGGGGATTCATCACTTACTAAAGTAATAAGGAACGCAGCAGTGAAAGGGACACCAGCATGACTATGAAGTCGGGTGCGGGTGATACCTATAGGCCGCATCTAACGACAGCAGTTCCTAATACAAAAATATGGGCTCAATGATAACAATGGGATGATAGGATTCTGAAAAAAAGATAAGAGGTCACGAGGTAGTGCTTATCAGAAGCAAGGTGGTGGATATAATGCTCATAATGAGTGGCCAGGTTGCAGTGGCAGCGAAGGGATCCTGACCTGCAGAGAGCTATGGAGATAGCTAATATTGATAGAACACAGCAACTTTAGAGGCAAAATTGATGGGCAGCCAAAACATGTGATAGTCAACCTATACAGTAAATTAAAAATTAATCAAGAATGAATGCTCATGAATGTAAGGGTTTTCTTCCCTACCGAAACTCATTATCTCTTCCCCAATTTCCTGAGTGAGCCTATTTTCAGACCTCCAGAACCTAAGGACTAAAGAGGCCAGATCCCCAGAGCAAGGATGCTGCAATGCCAGGGCAAGTATACATGGAAACAATTATCCCATTACTTCTGCAAAGGGAAAATAACTCCTCTATGGATAAAAATATCAGCTGTTAGCCTTATGGGATTCCCTTGTATGTTATTTTTTGCTTTTCCCTTGCTGCTTTCAATAATTTTTCTTTGTATTTAATTTTTGATAGTTTGATTAATATGTGTGTTGGCGTGTTTCTCCTTGGATTTTTCCTGTATGGGACTCTCTGTGCTTCCTGGACTTGATTGACTATTTTCTTTCCCATATTAGGGAAGTTTTCATCTATAATCTCTTCATATATTTCCTCAGTCCCTTTCTTTTTCTCTTTTTCTTCTGAAACCCCTATACTTCGAATGTTGGTGTGTTTAATGTTGTCCCAGAGGTCTCTGAGACTGTCCTCAATCCTTTTCGTTCTTCTTTATTCTGCTCTGTGGTAGTTATTTCCAGTATTTTACCTTCCAGGTCACTTATCCATTCTTCTGAATCAGTTATTCTGCTATTGATTCCTTCTAGAGAATTTTTAATGTCATTTATTGAGTTGCTCATCATTGTTTGTTTGCTCTTTAGTCCTTCTAGGTCCTTGTTAAAAGTTTCTTGCATTTTCTCCATTCTATTTCCAAGATTTTGGATCATCCTTACTATCATAACTCTGAATTCTTTTTCCAGTAGACTGCCTATTTCCTCTTCATTTGTTTGGTCTGGTGGGTTTTTACCTTGCTCCTTCGTCTGCTGTGTGTTTCTTTGTCTTCTCATTTTGCTTATCTTACTGTGTTTGGGGTCTCCTTTTTGCAGACTGCAGGTTCGTTGTTCACGTTGTTTTTGGTGTCTGTCCCCAGTGGCTAAGGTTGGTTCAGTGGGTTGTGTAGGCTTCTTGGTGGAGGGGACTGGTGCCTGTGTTGTGGTGGATGAGGCTGGCTCTTGTCTTTCTTGTGGGCAGGACCATGTCTGATGGTGTGTTTTGGGTTGTCTGTGAACTTATTATGATTTTAGCAGCCTCTCTGCTCTTGGGTGGGGTTGTGTTCCTGTCTTGCTAGTTGTTTGGCATAGGGTGTCCAGCATTGTAGCTTGCTGGTTGTTGAGTGGAGCTGGGTCTTAGCATTGAGATGGAGATCTCTGGGAAAGCTTTCACTGTTTGATATTATGTAGAGCTGGGAGGTCTCTGCTGGACTAATGTCCTGAACTCAGCTCTCCCACCTCAGAGGCACAGGCCTGACACCTGGCCGGAGCACCAAGACCCTGTCAGCCACATGGCTTGAAGAAAAGGTAGGAAAAAAAAGGAAAGAAAAGAGAAATTAAAATATAATAAAATAAAGTTTTTAAAATAAAAAAGAATAAAAATAGTATTAAAAATAAAAAAGTAGTAAAAAAAAAGAAAAGAAAGAAGACAGCAAGCAAACTACAAAACAAATCTACCAATGATAACAAGTGCTAAAAACTATACCAAAAAAAATGGACAGACAGAACCCTAGGACAAATTGTAAAAGGAAAGCTATACAGAGAAAATCACACAAAGAAGCATACACATACACACTCACAAAAAGTGAAACAGGGAAAAAAATATATATATAAAAGGAAGAGAGCAACCAAATCAATAAACAAATCTACCAATGATAATAAGCTCTAAATACTAAACTAAGATAAACATAATACCAGAAACAATTTAGATGCAGAAAGCAAACCTCAAGTCTACAGTTGCTCCCAAAGTCCACCACCTCCATTTTGGGATGATTCGTTGTCTATTCAGGTATTCCACAGATGCAGGGCACATCAAGTTGATTGTGGAGATTTAATCCGCTGCTCCTGAGGCTGCTGGGAGAGATTTCCCTTTCTCTTCTTTGTTTGCACAGCTCCTGGGGTTCAGCTTTGGATTTGGCCCCTCCTCTGCATGTAGGTTGCCTGAGGGCATCTGTTCCCCGCCCAGACAGGACGGGGTTAAAGGAGCCGCTGATTAGGGGACTCTGGCTCACTCAAGCCAGCGGGAAGGAGTGGTACAGTATGAGGGGCAAGCCTCTGGCAGCAGAGGCTCGGGTGACTTTGCATGAGCCTGAGGCACGCAGTGTTTTCTCCAGTGGAAGTTGTCCCTGGATCATGGGACCCTGGCAGTGGCGGGCTGCACAGGCTCCCAGAAGGGGAGGTGTGGATAGTGACCTGTGCTCGCACACAGCCTTCTTAGTGGCTGCAGCAGCAGCATTAGCATTTCATGCCCGTCTCTGCTGTCCGCGCTGATAGCCGTGGCTCGTGCCCATCTCTTGAGCTTGTTTAGGTGGTGCTCTGATCAGGAAATGTGATGCCTCCAGCTCTATTCTTTCTCAAGATCGCTTTGGCTATTTGGGGTCTTTTGTGGTTTCATACAAATTGTAGGGTTGTTTTTTCTATTTCTGTAAAAAATGACGTTGGAATTTTGGTAGGGATTGCATTGAATCTGTGGATCATTTTGTATAGTGTGGACATTTTAACAAAGTTAATTCTTCCTATCCATGAGCACAGAATATATTTTCACTTATTTGTGTCTTCACATTCTTTCATCAAATTTTTATAGTTTTGGTGTCCTGATCTTTCACCTTCTTGGTTAAATTTATTCCTATATATTTTATTCTTTTTGATGCTATTATAAATAGAATTTTCTTAATTTCTTTTTCTGATAGTTTTTTGTTAGTGTATAGAAATGTAAGTGATTTTTGTATTTTAATTTTGTATCCTGAGGTTTTACTGAATTTTTTTATTAGGTCCAACAGTGTTTTGGTGGAGTCTTATAGTTTTCTGTATATAATATCATGTCTTCTGCAAATAGAGTCAATTAAAATTTTACTTTCCAATTTGGATGTCTTTTCTTTCTTTTTCTTGCCTAATTACCCTGGCTAGGGCTTCAAGTACTATGTTGAATAAAGTGGTGATAATGGGCATCCTTGTCTTATTTCTGATCTTAGAAGGAAAAGTTTCATCTTTTTGCCATTCAGTATGATGTGAGCTATGGGCTTATAATATAGAGCCTTTATTATGTTGAGGTATGTACCCTCTATACTAAGTTTCTTGACAGCTTTTATCATGAAAGGGTTTTGAATTCTGTCAAATGCTTTTCTGTATCATTGAGATAATCATATGATTTTTTTCCTTCCTTTTGTTAATGTGGTATGTCACCTTTGATTGATTTGCAGATGTTGAACTATCCTTGCATCCCTGTAATAAATCCCATTTCATCTTGGTGTATGACCCTTTAATGTATTGTTGAATTCAGTTTGTTAATATTTTGTTGAGGATTTTTGCATCTATGTTCATCAGTGATATTGACCTATAATTTTTTTCTCGCAGTGTCTTATCTGGCTTTGGTGTCAAGGGAATGCTTGCCTTATAAAATGCGTTTGGAAGTGTTCATTACTCTTCTATTTTTTTGGAAGAGTTTGAGGATTGGTATTAATTCTTCTGTAAGTCTTTGGAAGAATTCACCAGTGAAGCCTTCTGGTGCTGGATTTTCCTTGTTGGGAGGTTTCTGATAAATTATTTAATCTCCTTACTAGTAATTGGTCTGCTCAGATATTCTATTTCTTCATGATTCAGTCTTGGTAGGTTGTATGTTTCTGGAATGTATCTCTTTTTTCTCGGCTATCCAGTTTGTTGGCATGTAACTGTTCATCGTAATCTCATGATCCTTTGTATGTCTGTGGTATCATGTGTTGTGTCTCCTATCTCATTTCTGATTTTATTTATTTCAGTCCTTGATACTAACATTATAAAATTGTGGAATTCCAACTTACACCAGCCCTAATAAAAATGTGATATGTCATGTACTAGCATCATTGCAATTTTATGTGTGACAAATGGCAATTTATATGAAATTTATGAGCTTATTTCCTCATATACCTAAGCAGTGGTTAATTCATCAAGGGAGTTGTAGCCGAGGACTCAGACCCTCCTGGGTGGGCCTTGATTATATGCATAGCTGCATTCCTAGCCCAGGTGCCACTGTTCAGAGACTTTATTAGGGGCCTTAACTGAGGCACTTTCCAAGTGCCTTGGAAAAGACCTAATGATTTTGGGGCCTTGCCTGAGGCACTTTTCTCCACCTTGACTCAGTACTTTCCCATTTTCAGTCCTTCCCTCTTCTCCAAGGCCCTGGGTTCATAAAGAGGCAGGAACCCTTAGTTTCCAGTGCCTTAGCAGTGAGACAATCCCCCTGTGTATCCCTCATGTCATCTGACCCTCACCTGGTGCCATTCTGTGGGGGGAAAATGGAAAACTGAGGAGCTGGTGCCTCTTTCTACTTCTTGCTTGTACTGTCATAGTAAGTGAACAGAGATTTGGTTGTTCCTTTCAGTTTGGCTCATTGTCCTAATTGAATACCTTGATATGTGGCAACTTGACAATATTTTTGTGTGCATGTATGTGTATAAAACTGTTGTAGCCATCATTCATAATGGTAAAATCTTGGAATCTTTCCATTTAAGATAAATAATAAGACAAAGATCTGTGCTACCAACACTTCTATCAAACGAATTACTGGTGCAATTAGGCAAGAAGTTAAAATAAAACATATAAAAGTGGAAGTGGAAGATGATATGATTGTGTATTTAGAAAATGCAAAAAAATTGCCTAGGAACTATTAGAATTAATACGTGAGTTTATCACGTTTACTATATATAAAGTCAGTATGTGAAAGTTTGTCTTGGTTCTATATACTTACAACAAATGATTTAAAAATGAAATTTAAAAGAAATACAATTTATAATAGCATCAAAAATATCAAACACTTAGAAATAACTCTAAAGAAAGATGCATAAGACCTCTAGATAGGATGCTGTAAAACATGACCGCAGTAAATTAAAGACCTAAATAAATGGAGGAAGAAACTTTGTTCATGGTTTTAAATTCTCAATATTGTAAAGATATTCTTTCCATATTGATATATAGAGCTAATGCAATTCGAAGTATAATCTGAACATGTTTCTTTGTGGATATGGACAAAATAATTCTAAAACATACATGGCAATGCAGATGCTAAGAACAGGCAAGACAATCATGAAGATCAAATTTAGAGAACTTCTGCTACCAGCTATAAGACTTACACAACTAAAGTAATAAAATTTTTGACTTTGGTGTAAAGATAAACTTATAGACCAATGGAAAATAATAGATGTACCCAAAGGAGATCCATACACAGCAATCACCTGATTTATGACAAAAGTGCCACTGCAATGCAGTGAAGATTAGATGATCTTTTCAGTAAGTGGTACCAGATCAATTGAACACACATATGGAAAGCAGTGAAGCTTGAGCCCTTCCTCATAGCCCTTCCTAAGAATGATGTTGATTCCTTCCATAACCTCATCCCCAAACTTCTGAACACAGCAGTTCCATATAGTATTGGTTGATGAATGTCTGCTCCAACCTGCGATTATGGCAATATCATCAGTACATTCTGTGTGTTTCCGATTGAACTTTTTTCCACAGCTCTAAATGTAGGAATTTAAATAAATAATAATAGCCTTTCTTATTTATAGATGCTCCATAAGTAAACATTAATAAAAATTTAGCCTTGGGTACGTGAAATGTGTAGATTCAGCTGCATAACAATCCCAATACTTGACAGAGTGTTGATTGGTCGTCTTACTAAGAAACCCTCTATTCTGTAAGTCAGTAGTCCACTCCCCTGCATTTCCTTTGTTAAAATTATTTCTCAGAGATAGGGTCCTTCTGAAAGAGCAAAACAAGTAGAATATTTTCCATGGATGTATCCTGTACATAGGATGTATGCTGTGTATACTATTACGACACACACAGAGATACTTATAAATTCATATATTGGCATATTTGTGGAAAGCCAGTCATACACAGAAACATGTAAAAATATCACATATTTCTAGAACAAAGCCATAAGAAAACTAATATTTCTCAAATTTGGACTGTGGACTAAATTCATTTTATCTGAATGCCTAAACATAAAATAATTTTACATGTGCAAAACCCAAATACATATAATTGCATGGAAACTAAGTGGGAAGGAAAAACACGTATGAAGAACTCTACAAAATCAGCAGGTAAAAACAAAGACACTCCAATTAGAAAATGGTCAAGAGCACTGAAAGACCTGAACAAAAACTTGGCCAAAGAAGTTACAGCAATGGCAAATAAGCACATGAAAAGACGACGAGCGTCATTAGCCATTAGGGAAATGCAAATTAAAACTACACCGAGTTCTAATCTCTCCACATCTATCAGAATGGCTAAAATTTTTTAAAAAGTGACAACACAATACGCTGTCAAGGATGCAGAGAAACTGGATCATTCCTACATTGCTGGTGAGAATATAAAATGGTCCAGTTCTCCTGGAAAAGAGTTTGGCACTTTCTTGTACAACATGCTCTAAACATGCAACTACAATTTGACAAGCTGTACTCTTGGGTATTTATTCTAGAGAAATGAAAGTTTATGTTCACATAAAAACTTTTACGTGAATTTTCATAGAAACTTTATTTGTAATAACCAAAATATAAACAAGCTAGATGTCCTTCAATGGGTGAATGAATGGCTAAACTGTGGTATATCCATACCAGTAACACTACTCATCAATAAAATGGAAGCAAATATTAATACACAACAACGTGGATGAATCTCAAGTGCATGCCAAAGTGAAAAAAGGGCCAATCTCGAAAAGGTTCATACTTTATGATTCCATGTATATATCATTCTCAAAATGACAAAATTATAAACATAGAAAACAAACCAGTAGTTGTAAGGGGTTGGGGGAAAGGAATGCAATTACAAGGTTGTGGTGTTAGGGAATTCCTTTATGGTTATAGAATAGTTCTATATCTTGATGTGGTTATGCAAATATATGTGTTATATAGGTCATATATATGATAAAATACTATATCCAGAATATATATGGGAACTCTCAAAAGTCATTAATAAGAGAACAAATAACCAATAAAAATGTGGCAAAATATTTGAATAGCAATTGATAGACATAAGATACACAGACAACTAGTAAACACATAAAATGGATTAAAATAATGTCGTTAGGGATATGCAAGTTAAGTACACAATTGTATCTTCACATTTTTTTAGAAAGGTTAAAAGAAACAAAGTGACAACACCAACTACACTCAAGAAAAGAAAGAAACTTGAACTCTCATAAATTGCTCATGGGAATGCAAAATGGTAAAGTCACTTTGGGAAATTTTTTTCGTTGCTTATAAATATTGACATACCGTAAAACTCTGTAATCCCATTCCTAAATAATTCCCAAGTAAAACGTAAATTTCTGTTCACACAAAACCATGCGTGCCAATGTTTATGGTGGCCCTACTAATAAAAGCCCCAAACTGGAAACAGCCCAAATGTCATTCACCTGGTCAACCAATATACAAATGGTACATCCATACAGTGTAATACTACTCAGCAATAAAAAGGAACAGACTATTGGTGAATACAAGAACTTGGATGTTGTCCAAATTAAGTAAAAGAACCAGATCAGAAAGGCTACTTACGGTATGAGTCCATTTATATGACACTCTAGAAAAGGCAAAATCATAAGCACAGAAGACAGACTGGTGGTTGCAAGTGACTAGGAAAGAAAGGGAACGGTCAACCACAAAGGGACAGGGGAAGGTCGGAGAGTAATAGAACTGTTCTTTATCTTGAATGTGGTGTGGTGATGGTTCCATAATTATATGCATTAGTTACAACCCACAGCATTGTACTCAAAAAGGGTGAATTTTACTCTATGTAAATTATATCTTAGTAAAAATTTCAAAATAAAATTAGCATCTTAAAACAAAAATTAATAATGTTTTGAGGGCTTTCTATACATTTCTTAGTAAAAGATATGAGAATAATCGCACAATGAATGGAGAGAATGAAAGTATATTTTGTAAGCTTGTTACAATATAGGAAAAAGATATTAGTTGCATCTAGAATTAATAATTTTTAAATGCGTAAATGTTTTGCTAATTCTTATACTTATGTCAATAACCAATAAATAATATCCTCACATGGTGGAAAGAGGGTGAAAGTGCTCTCCTTTGTAAGGGCACTAACCCCATTCATGAAGGATTCATGACCTAATTAGCTCACAGAGGCCCCACTTCCTAATACCATCACATTGGAGGATAGGATTTCAATATATGGATTTGGGTGGGGGGCTGAAACATCCACTCCATAACACTCACTGTAGCCACAAAATGATGTCCATACTCATTATCAAGTCCATGGGACCTGTTACAAGTTCATTTCAACCTCCTCCTGCAGTGACATCTCCTGTCACTCCATCCACGTACTATACTCCAGCCACACTCATCTCTTAAGAAATCAAAGCTCTCTCAAACTACATTCATTGCATATGTTGTTCCCTTGGCTAACACTACTCAGTTTATCCTTCCAGGAACAGCTAAAATAGCACATCTTCTATGAAGGCTTCCTCAAACATTCTCATCCCATTTTTCTCTCTCCTCCAGCTCACATGGCTCTTTATACTTACTTCTTTTGTTGTATTTATTACAGTGTATTATGCTATTGCATATTAATAGCCTGTAGTCTGCATATAAGAATACTTGAGAAGATATAAGGCTGCAGTGTTGGGTATTGACTTTTAAAGAGATCTGAAAATTGGATAATATACTTTAAAAAGTGCACCTCTATTAAATAGAGCAACCTAAACACTGAAGAATAAAGTCGACAGTGCTTTCAGAATGGAAAACAGAAAACTAAGGAGAGCTACGTGAACACTGAGAAAAGGAGGTGGGATGGAAATGGTTCCTCGTAGGTGGCCCAGAAGTACATGGTCTTCAAGGTGCATAAGAGCCCCTTGTAGGAGGAAAGTGGAAGGACTATCATTTCCACAGACACTTAAATACAGCCTCATTACCGTGGAGGGATTTTAGGCAAGACATACAAAAACTAGATAATGGTGAAAGATGGGAGAGGACAGAAAGAACCCCCGAATCGTGTGGCAGTGGGGCAAGGTTTGGAGGAGACACCTTCTCCCTGCCATGCGACCCAGCAGAACTGACATGGGGAGATGAGGATGGTAGGTGAGTTTGGAGGGCTCTTTAGGGGTGCTAAAAATGCCCCCTTTCTCCCACCCAGAGCCACCATTGGCTGGGGGAGTGACTTGCTGACCTCATTAAGCTGAAGGATGTGGCCCCGCATCACACTGGGGAGGGGCATATAAGGGTGGTCTGGGGCTCTGGGGCAGACCGCTGGGGAGTCTTCGAAGTGGCCAACGTGACTAGGAAGCCACAAGGGCCTAGCGCAGTTATGGACTCCAAGCTGACTCGACGCACCGAAGGCAGGAAGGAGAAGACTCCCCATCAACAGAGACACAAAAGCAGGGACAAGGTGAGCTGGACCCACCCAAGCTCCTCTTGCCCATTGATACCGCCCATAAGAACCCCTCCCCGTCCTTGCCTGGCACATACCCCGTCTCAGCCTATATCCCTTCTCCTGAAGCCCCCATTCCCATCCATACCCCACCCTCTTCCCCAAACCAGTGTCCTTCTGTGCTCACCCGCTTGTCTTTCTAGGTGGCCAAGGAAATCAGGAGATGAAAGAGGCACCTTCTAAGGAGTCTGACCAAAAAAGCCTCTCTAAAAGCTCACGCCCCGTCAGAGGAGTGTGAGAAAGCTGAATGGTTTGTGCTTGACAACCACTTTTCTGAGGTGAGTGAAGAGCTGAATCAAAAGGAAGCCACACAGGTCCCAGAGATCGCGGAGAAGGCCGCCGCTCCAACTGAAACAGCCGTGGGCAGCCCCTGAAGCCCCTATTCCCATCCATACCCCACGCTCTTCCCCAAACCAGTGCCCTTCTGTGCTCACCCTCTTCTCTTTCTAGGAGGGCAAGGTAACCATGAGGTTAAAGAGGCGCCTTCCAGAGAGTTCGAACCAAACAGCCTCTCCAGAAGCTCAGGCTCCATCAAAGAAGGTTAAGAAAGCCGTCAGAGCAGCCTGCCCTCCAGCTGAAATGATGGCAGAGCAGGGCCAGAGACCTCAGAAATCTCCGGGGGGTCTCCACAGTGAGAAACGTCCAACTGTATAGACCCTGAATCTTACACCGACAGGGTTCATTAATTGTGAAAATTAAATAAAATCCACCTGATATGAAAATGTGTGTGTCAGAGTTCTCTGATGGTGGGGAGCAGAGAAGGAAGGGAAGAAGCAAGTATGTGAAGAGGGAGGGAAATGGGTGCTGCAGCGTTGGGGGTCGGACCAGAAGGTCCGGTTAGCCAGAGAGTGGGGAGAAGGACTCGGTCAGGACTGAGCCCCAAAGATACACTTCCCATGGGACAAGAAGACAAGGACTTAGTGTTTCTGTGTGTGTGTGCAGGAGAGGGCATTTAGCTGGGGAGTGGTGTTATGTGTGGAGTGCCAGTGCCATCTCCTAAAATGGCATAGAAAGCAGTTGCCCCCAGGGCACCTACCTCATCGTGGTGTTTGTTACATCTCACCATACGATGTCAGCAACTAACAGCCCTCAAAAATCCCAAACACCTTGCCTTACTAAAAGTTAGTCCAAAGGACAAAAAGAATGGTGGTTTTCAGTATGGAGGTTTCTCAGAAGACTAAAAATAGAACTACCATAGGACCCAGAAATTGCACTCCTGGGTATATATCCAAAAAAAAAAAAACCACACATTCAAAGAGATACATGCACCTCAATGTTCATAGCAGCATTATTTACAATTGCCAAGGTATGGAAGTGTCCATCCACAGAGGAATGGATAAAGAAGATGTGGTACATATATACAATGGAATACTACTCAGGCATAAAGAAGAATGACATTTGCAGTAGCAAGGGTGGACTTGGAGGGCATCATGCGAAGTAAAATAAGTCAGACAGAGAAAGACAAATACTGTATGACATCACTTATGAAATCTAAAAATACAGCAGAATATAACAAAAAAGAAGCAGACTCACAGATACAGAGAACAAACTACTGGTTGTGGGGGGAGGGAAGGGGAAGGGGCAAGATAGGTGTGGGGAAGTGGGAGGTACAAACTATTAGGTGTAAGATGGGCTCAAGGACGTAGTGTACATCACGGGGAATCTAGCCAGCATTTTATAATAACTGTAAATGGAAAGTAAACTTTTAAAATGTATAATAGGGCTTCCCTGGTGGCACAGTGTTTGAGAGTCTGCCGGCCAATGCAGGGGACACAGGTTCGAGCCCTGGTCTGGGAAGATCCCACATGCCGCGGAGCAACTAGCCCCGTGAGCCACAACTAGTGAGCCTGCGCATCTGGAGCCTGTGCTCCGCAACAAGAGAGGCCGCGATAGCGAGAGGCCCGTGCACTGCGATGAAGAGTGGCCCCCACTTGCTGCAAGTAGAGAAAGCCCTCGCACAGAAACGAAGACCCAACACAGCCAAAAATAAATAAATAAATAAATAAAATTTTAAAAAAAGGCAAAATTCCTTTAAAAATGTGTAATAAATAAATAAGAGAGAAGGAAAGAAAGAGAGACAGGGGGAGATGGGGGGAAGGAAGGAGGGAAGAAAGGAAAGGTGTTTTGGGAGGTCACAAACCCAACAGTGATTAGGCCCACTTTTTGCTAAGAAATTTTGAGTGGAGCAGTGGCCTCCCACAGGAGGGGAAGGGGGAGTGGCCTGTGCCCAGGGCAGGCAATAAAGGGGGGCATTGCCTGCAAAGAGTTTTTATTACAAGAATAAAACCAAGTAAAAGCTGGTCCTGTTCTTATTACCACCTCCATACTCCAGTATTCTAAAATAATGTCAGTAGTTAAATACCTTTCCTCTGCCAAACCAAATTTTGTTGGTTTAAGTTCTAAAAGTTTGTTGTCATTTATGTCACTTTAATATTTTATGTATTATTCAAAAGGTACAAACGTCTAGTATATATATACATATATATGTATATACTTCTAGTATATGTGTGTGTGTGTATATATATATATAATTTCATATGGCCACAGTTTTAGTACTTATCCTTTAAAAATTAATTGTCTTCTATGAAGGAGTTAATTTGCGTCTTTTGGTGGGAGCATTTAGTCCATTTATATTTAAGGTAATTATCGATATGTACGTTCCTATTCCCATTTTCTAAATTGTTTTGGGTTCGTTATTGTAGGTCTTTTCCTTCTCTTGTGTTTCTTGCCTAGAGAAGTTCCTTTAGCACTTGTTGTAAAGCTGGTTTGGTGTGCTGAACTCTCTCAGCTTTTGCTTGTCTGTAAGGGTTTTAATTTCTCCATCAAATCTGAATGAGATCCTTGCTGGGTAGAGTAATCTTGGTTGCAGGTTTTTCTCCTTCATCACTTTAAATATGTCCTGCCACTCCCTTCTGGCTTGCAGAGTTTCTGCTGAAAGATCAGCTGTTAACCTTATGGGGATTCCCTTGTGTGTTATTTGTTTTTTTCCCTTGCTGCCTTTAATATGTTTTCTTTGTATTTAATTTTTGACAGTTTGATTAATATGTGTCTTGGCGTATTTCTCCTTGGATTTATCCTGTATGGGACTCTCTGTGCTTCCTGGGCTTGATTAACTATTTCCTTTCCCATATTAGGGAAGTTTTCAACTATAATCTCTTCAAATATTTTCTCCATCCCTTTCTTTTTCTCTTCTTCTGGAACCCCTATAATTCGAATGTTGCTGCATTTAATGTTGTCCCAGAGGTCTCTGAGACTGTCCTCAGTTCTTTTCATTCTTTTTTCTTTATTCTGCTCTGCAGTAGTTATTTCCACTATTTTATCTTCCAGGTCACTTATCTGTTCTTCTGCCTCACTTACTCTGCTATTGATCCCATCTAGAGTATTTTTCATTTCATTTATTGTGTTGTTCATCGTTGTTTGTTCCATCTTTAATTCTTCTAGGTCCTTGTTAAATGTTTCTTGCATTTTGTCTATTCTATTTCCAAGATATTGGATCATCTTTACTATCATTATTCTGAATTCTTTTTCAGGTAGACTGCCTATTTCCTCTTCATTTGTTAGGTCTGGTGGGTTTTTATCTTGCTCCTTCATCTGCTGTGTGTTTTTTGTCTTCTCATTTTGCTTATCTTACTGTGTTTGGGGTATCCTTTTTGCAGGCTGCAGGTTCATAGTTCCCGTTGTTTTTGGTGTCTGTCCCCAGTGGCTAAGGTTGGTTCAGTGGGTTGTGTAGGCTTCCTGGTGGAGGGGACTAGTGCCTGTGTTGTGGTGGATGAGGCTGGATCTTGTCTTTCTGGTGGGCAGGTCCTCATCTGGTGGTTTGTTTTGGGGTGTCTGTGGCCTTATTATGATTTTAGGCAGCCTCTCTGCTAACGGGTGGGGTTGTGTTCCTGTCTTGCTAGTTGTTTGGCATAGGATGTCCAGCACTGTAGCTTGCTGGTCGTTGAGTGAAGCTGGGTGCTGGTGTTGTGATGGAGATCTCTGGGAGATTTTTGCCATTTGATATTATGCGGAGCTGGGAGTTCTCTTGTGGACCAGTGTCCTGAAGTTGGCTCTCCCACCTCAGAGGCACAGCACTGACTCCTGGCTGGAGCAGCAAGATCCTTTCATCCACACGGCTCAGAATAAAAGGGAGAAAAAGTAGAAAGAAAGAATTAGTAGAAGTAGAAAGAAAGAAAGAAAGAAAGGAGGGAAGGAGGGAGGGAGGGAAGGAGGGAGGGAGGGAGGGAGGGAAGAAGGAAGGAAGGAAGGAAAAAAGAAAGACAGAAGATAAAGTAAAATAAAATAAAGTAAGATAAAATACAATAAAGTTACTAAAATAAAAAAGTAATTATTAAGAGAAAAAAAAGAAAAAAATTTAAAACAAACAAACAAAAACGGATGGATAGAACCCTAGGACAAATGGTGGAAGCAAAGCTATACAGACAAAATCTCACACAGAAGCATACACATACACACTCACAAAAAGAGGAAAAGGGGAAAAAATCATAAATCTTGCTCTCAAAGTCCACCTCCTCAATTTGGGATAATTCATTGTCTAAAGGAGGGAAGGAAAGAAAGAAAGAAAGAAGATAAAGTAAAATAAAATAAAGTTATTAAAATAAAAAATTATTAAGAAAAAAGAATTTAAACAAACAAAAAACAGACGGATAGAAGTCTAGGACAAATGGAAGCAAAGCTATACAGACAAAATCTCACACAGAAGCATACACATACACACTCGCAAAAAGAGGAAAAGGGGAAAAAAATCATAAATCTTGCTCTCAAAGTCCACCTCCTTAATTCGGGATGATTCGTTGTCTATTCATGTATTCCACAGATGCAGGTACATCAAGTTGGTTGTGGAGCTTTAATTCGCTGCTCCTAAGGCTGCTGGGAGAGATTTCCCTTTCTCTTCCTTGTTCTCACAGCTCCTGGGGCTCAGCTTTGGATTTGGCCCCGCCTCTGCGGGTAGGTCGCTGGAGGGTGTCTATTCTTCGCTCAGACAGGACGGGGTTAAAGGAGCCGCTGATTCGGGGGCTCTGGCTCACTCAGGCCGGCGGGGAGGGAGGGGCACGGAGCGCGGGGCGGGCCTGCGGCGGCAGAGGCCAGCGTGACGTTGCAGCAGCCTGAGGCGTGCCGTGCGTTCTCCCGGGGGAGTTGTTCCTGGATCCCGGGACCCTGGCAGTGGCGGGCTGCACAGGCTCCCCGGAAGGGGGGTGTGGATAGTGACCTGTGCTCGCACACAGGCTTCTTGGTGGCGGCAGCAGCAGCCTTAGCGTCTCATGCCCGTCTCTGGGGTCCGCGCTTTTAGCCGCGGCTCGCGCCCTTCTCTGGAGCTCCTTTAAGCAGGCAGGTCCAGACTTTTTCCCGGACTCCCTCCTGGCTAGCCGTGGTGCACTAACCCCCTGCAGGCTGTTTTCACACCGCCAACCCCAGTCCTCTCCCTGCGCTCCGACTGAAGCCTGAGCCTCAACTCCCAGCCCCGCCCGCCCCGGCGGGTGAGCAGACAAGCCTTTCAGACTGGTGAGTTCTGGTCGGCCCTGATCCTCTGTGTGGGAATCTTTCCGCTTTGTCCTCCACACCCCTGTTGCTGTGCTCTCCTCCGCGGCTCAGAAGCTTCCCCCTCCACCACCCACAGTCTCCGCCCACGAAGGGGCTTCCTAGTGTGCGGAAACCTTTCCTCCTTCACAACTCCCTCCCACTGGTGCAGATCCCGTCCCTATTCTTTTGTCTCTATTTATTCCTTTTTCTTTTGCCCTACCCAGGTATGTGGGGGGTTTCTTGCCTTTTGGGAGGTCTGATGTCTTCTGCCAGCGTTCAGTACGTGTTCTGTAGGAGTTGTTCCCTGTGTAGATGTATTTCTGGTGTATCTGTGGGGAGGAAGGTGATCTCCACGTCTTACTCTTCCGCCATCTTCCCGGAAGCCCTCGGGTTATCTCTTGATTTGCATTTTCTGATTTTTTTATGTAATCAAGTATTTTAGCACCTCGATACTTAAAATGTTTAATTGATATTTTATCTCAGAACATAGCATATTCCTGACACAATATTCTTTAAGGATTACTTATGTTTTTACTTATAATTTGGGAGAAGTATTGATTTCTGAAATATTTGCTCTCTCTTGCTGACATTTGTAACAAAGACTTTAAAAAGAACATGAATTATTTAAACTACTGCAACATTAAAATATTGGTCAAGCAAGCCAGGAGGTAACTTTTAATTTCTTCTCACGTGCTGGCAATATTCCTTCCACTGCCCAAATTTGCTCCTCTTTTCAGATTATCTCAGACAGTAAATGTCTCTTCTGCAATAGCAAGTATTTTAGACATACAAAACAGAATGCTTCAGTGGTACACTTCTGAGTGGTTCTTGTACTACCTTATAAGTATGTCCTATAAGTAAGATCACCTTCTGAGAAACAAAAGGGCAAAATAGACTCCCAGACCAGCTCTAATCTCAATTTGCCTTATCTGGGATTGCATTGTATAGTCTTTATATACATTTCTGTTGCTCTCACTAGACTGTCCAGTGTTTTGGGGGGGAATCAAAGATAATTTCATGTTTCCTTTTATCTCCCACAACTTCTGGAACAGTGCTTGAACTGTTATGTAGAGAAATACACACACACACACACACACACACACACACACACACATATATAGTTATATATAGCTATATAGCAATAAAACCTATATGAAGTTAATGAATAGCAGTGTCAGAAACCACTCATCAGACAGAACCCTGAAGACCGTTTCTCAGCTCTCTAGTTTATGAGGCTTACTGAAGCTTGGGTCTGCCCATCTCTGCATCTGTGAATGGGGTTTAACCTTCAACCATGATGAGATGACAATAGCCCCTATCAGACGCAGAAAGTCAGAGAACAAGCAAGAGGTGAAGGCTCGCATCTAACCTATTCTTTTTTTTTCAGTATTGATTATTATGCGGCCAAGTAGAATTCTTCTAGGTAAAAATTTACTTACGTAGAAATAGTGTCATTTTGCTTTCATTAAATCACTTCCATTTTCAGCTATAAATATGCATTCTGCATTGACATCTCAAGAGTTGGCAACATTCCAAAAGTGAGAATAATTCAGTAATATTTTAGAAACACCAAGTGAAGACTCTGAACATCAAGGACTTATGACTGGCCCAAAGTGGGCAGATCATGAATAATTCCTCAGGAAAAGTGTTCTTAACCCCCCAAACTAGGTTAGGCCCCTATATTCTATGCTCTCATAGCACCATGTATTAATATATTTGGGGGTAATACTTTATTTTAAGCTGCAAAATAATGTTATTGTTTCCATTTGGTCCATGGCCTAGGATAAGGAACCACGGACCACGTTGGTTAAAAAGCTGCCTAGTGGCTGGAGAGAGAGGCTCAGGCAGAAGCCCTGTTACCAGGTAGCTGAGACGGCCCTCTCAAAGTCTGCTGGGATTCAAGGGCTCCTAGCTGTGCACTTGGTAGGCTCCTAACCTGGGGGCTGACCAGCCTGTCAAGATCAGTCAGGTGGTTGCTCATCTTCTTGATGAGTTTCACCTCCTCATCTAGGCAGTGGCTCTCCAGGAAGTCACAGAGATGAAGTCTGTGAGGGCAGAATCCAGGGAATTCAGATCCCAAAGGGCCTGGTTCGGGTTCTTCTCCAGAGCCATGGCAGCTTCCATGGCATGCAGGCTCTCACCCCACTTGTCTTGGGATAGCTCTACCTGTCCTGAAAGTGGGCACAGTCACTGTGCTAGTTTTGCATCTTCAGCAGACACTCAGTGCCCTTGCACTTCTCCTGGGTCATCTCACAGAAGTAGCCCATGTTCTCTATGGCCATGTGGTCACCTTCTAAATAGAAAACCCAGAGAGCGGTAGACCCTGAAGGGCTGCAGATGCAGAGTGACTATGAAGTTGATGGCAGTCTCCACGTTAGTGGGATAATTCTAATGAATCTGAGAACTCGTGGCTGATAATAAGGTGGTAACCGCAAAACACAGTGTTGGCTAGTCCCAGAAGCAGACGATGGGCCACAGAATGGTCCCTGAGGTAGTGACTGGAGAGGAGGTTGGAGAGTGGTTGGAAGCTGGAAGAAGGGGAGTCCCCGTGTCTGTTCTGTCCAAACAATATTGAAGCAAGAAACAGATGGCCAGGCATACTGCCCATTCTATTATTATATAATTTCAAATTTGCAGAAAAGTTACAAGAATAGTACAAGAAATCCTGAATATACTTTACCCAGATTCTCAAATTATTTACCATTTATTCCATCATTTGTCCTCTCTCTTTCTCTCTCTGTCTCTCAATCTTTCTTCCTCATTCTTTCTTCCTCCTTCTTATCATGTGAGAATAATTTTCACACATGCTCACTTACCTCTAAATATTTAGATGTCTTTTCTTTAAGACATCTCTTACATAACCACAATAAGTTATCAAAATAAGAACATTTAACATCCATACAATATTATCTAATTCAAAATAAAAATTCAAATGTTGTCAAATGTCTCAGTAATGCCATTTATAGGTTTTTATCTCCTACTGCATGAGACAGCCGAGAGTCAGGCATTGTACATCAGCAACATGACTAAATAAGATGTCCCTAATCCTGTCCCTCCCCAACAATAACAATTTGGCATCCATCCACGTATGTAAGTGCCATTGTGGGAACTGTGGGATCCAGGACCATATGCCAAGGGACCCTGGAGGAGTCTCGCCTGCTTGTGCATTGGATAATAGGTATACAGATCTTAGTCCCAGCTGTGGACCCTGCAGTGGCCCGTGAACCAACTCCAGCCCCTCCTGTCTGCAGTCTTGGAGCCCCTGGAAAACACTGTCTTGACAATCACCCACAGACAACAGAGTCTTTGTGGAAGTCTAGGTTTCCAGCAGAGAAGTGCTAGCACACTATTGGAGGGGGGAAAAAATGAGTTTGGATGCATTAGAGAGTTGTGCTACTGAGTCATGAGCTACACAACTCAGGGGTGAGAAGAAGTTGTGTGAGTGGCAGATAGGACTCTCAGAAGGCATTAAAGAGTTGAGGATCCTACTAACTGCATCACGGACTCCATCAAGAAGCCCACCCGCAAGCTACCGGGGACACCTCACCTGCATATCCCACCAACTGGCCCATGGGCACACCCAGTGTTCAGCATGCTTCATATGTGCACCTCCCTACACACACACCCTGTGGCCAGCTCCTCGTGCATTCTCCCAATAAAAGCAAAAGTGAACTTTGGCAGATGGCTAGTGAGCATACACAGAATGCTGGACCAAATATACATGCCAAGGAGAGACTGCAAACTTGAGCTTGTGGCCTCTTCCTCCATTGTTAAGGTATATCACTCCAATTTCTGCTTCTGTCATTATATCAGTTGCTCCTCTTCTGTAGTCAAATATTCCTTGGCCTCCCTCTTATAAGGACACTTATATTCACATTTAGGGCCCACCTGGGTAATCCAGGTGGAAGGGGATAACATCCCCATCTCAAAATTCTTAATCACATGTGCAATGCCCCTTTTGCCCTATAACATAACATTTACAGGCTCTGGACATTAGGACATGGACATGTGGTGAGAGGTATTAGTCAGCCTAACACAGGGACACAGGTTTCTGACTCAGTGAATATATTTGATGTAAAGGATGGTTTCCCATCCTCAAAGAATATTGCCAGTGAACAAGTGCTTCAGTTAATGTCTTCAGCTCTTTCTTTTTCCAATTGTTCTACCAATTACTTAGTGAAAAATCTTAAACTCTCCAACTATCTTTGTGAGTTTGTCTGTTTCTCTTTTTAATTTTATTGTTTTTTTTCCTCCATGTATTTCGAAGCTCTGTTATTAGGCACATTCACATTGTTACTTTTTCCCGATGAAGCATTCCTTTTATCTTTATGGAATATTATAGGTTCTCAATAAATATTTGTTGAATTAATTTAGATAAAAGTACAGTATATTATTAAGTTCAACATAAATGCAAAGTAAAGTATTATAACTTGATGTTTTCTTCAAGTAAAGACGCCCCAGAGCTCCAAATTTTGGGAAACTTTTTAGAACACTTCTCAACTCTTTAGATGCTTATTTCCTTATTACAAATATACCTGTGCTTGCTGTTTAGAACTATGAACTAAGAAGAAGGTGACTATTATATTTATAGGATAAATAATGGACCTTAGAGAATAAAATATCCAGGAAAATTCTGTATCCTTAGGATGAACACAAAGAGAGTCCTTGATGTAGTTGATTTTGTCAGGTTCTTCCTCAGAACCTCCTAGAAACCTTGGTAACTGTGGTCTGCAGTTTGGGTGGCCCCCACTACACGGCAATCATATCCTCTGAAGTACAGTTTTCATTTTAATATGACATTTTTGTAATTTTTTTTAAAGTATGGATATACAGATATGAAGTAAATCTGTGGAAATAACTGAGTAGACCAAAACTTTTGAGTTCAATATAGAACAACAGGGGTCTTAGGCACCGTGAGGATATCCTACCTCCCATACACATGATAGAAACCTGATCTTTTACTTATTGAACTTCCTACCTCAGAACAAGTGACAACTATCTTTCTTTCATTACTGGTCAGAGATCTCAAAACTAATCTTAACTTTCAGCTGCAGGATAGAGGTTAACCTGCCCAGGTTTATATCCAATGTTATCTTAAGTATCACTGACAGAGCATAGTAGAACCCATTTTGCACTGTGGAGTTGAACTATTCCACCAAAGAATCCATGTCCCCTTCTTAAATTCAAACTAAACTTCTCATGCTGGTCAACTTGGAGGAAGCCCATTACAGCCTCTCTCTCCCACTGATTACTACTAAAAAAAATGGACTGAATATAAAAGCAACTACCTGAAGACCTTGAAAAGTAGGAATAACAGGCTGTTGGGGGAGGGAGTAAAAATGTGAAGGACAGGGGGGTGCTGGGAAGATGGCGGAAGAGTAAGACGCGGAGATCCCCTTCCTCCCCACAGATACACCAGAAATACACCTACACGTGAAACAACTCCTACAGAACACCTACTGAAGGCTGGCAGAAGACCTCAGACTTCCCAAAAGGCAAGAAATTCCCCACGTACCTGGGTAGGGCAAAAGAAAAAAAGAAAAAACAGAGACAAAAGAATAGGGAAGGCACCTGCACCAGTGGGAGGGAGCTGTGAAGGAGGAAAAGTTTCCACACACTAGGAAGCCCCTTTGCGGGCGGAGACTGCGGGAGGCGAAGGGGGGAGCTTCGAAGCCGCGGCGGAGAGCACAGCAACGGGTGCGGAGGGCAAAGCAGGGAGATTCCTGCACAGAGGATCGGTGCCGACCGGCACTCACCAGCCCGAGAGGCTTGTCTGCTCACCCGCCGGGGCGGGCGGGGCTGGGAGCTGAGGCTCGGTTTCGTTCGGAGCACAGGGAGAGGACTGGGGTTGGCGGCTTGAACATAGCCTGAAGGGATTAGTGCTAGCCGGGAGGGAGTCCGGGGAAAAGTTTGCACCTGCCAAAGAGGCAAGAGACTTTTTCTTCCCTCTTTGTTTCCCGGTGCGCGAGGAGAGGGGTTTAAGAGCGCCGCTTAAAGGTACTCCAGAGATGGGCGCGAACCGCGGCTAAAAGCGCGGACCCCAGAGACGGGCGCGAACCGCAGCTAAAAGCACGGACCCCAGAGATGGGCGGGAGACGCTAAGGCTGCTGCCGCCACCACCAAGGGGCCTGCGTGCGAGCACAGGTCACTCTCCACACCCCTCTTCCGGGGAGCCTGTGCAGCCCGCCACTGCCAGATTCCTGGGATCCAGGGACAACTTCCCCGGGAGAACGCACGGCGTGCCTCAGGCTGGTGCAACGTCACGCTGGCCTCTGCTGCCGCAGGCCCGCCCCGCACGCTGTGCCCCTCCCTCCCGCTGGCCTGAGTGAGCCAGAGCCCCCGAATGAGCGGCTCCTTTAACCCTGTCCTGTCTGAGCAAAAAACGGATGCCCTCCAGCGACGTACACACAGAGGCGGGGCCAAATCCAAAGCTGAGCCCCTGCCAGCTGTGAGAACAAAGAAGAGAAAGGGAAATCTCTCCCAGCAGCCTCAGAAGTAGCAGATTAAAGCGCCACAATCAACTTGATGTACCCTGCATCTGTGGAATACATGAATAGACAACGAATAATCCCAAATTGAGGAGGTGGACTTCGAGAGCAAGATCTATGATTATTTCCCCTTTTCCTCTTTTTGTGAATGTGTATGTGTATGCTTCTGTGTGAGATGTTGTCTGTATAGCTTTGTTTCCACCATTTGTCCTAGGGTTCTATCCGTCCACTGTTTTTTTTAAATTTTTTTCTTACTAATTAATTTTAATAACTTTATTATACTTTTCCTTCCTTCCTTCATTCCTTCCTTTCTTCCTCCCTCCCTCCCTCCCTCCCTTCCTTCCTTCCTTCCCTCCTTTAGACAACGAATCATCCCAAATTGAGGGGGTGGACTTTGAGAGCAAGATTTATGACTTTTTCCCCTTTACCTCTTTTTGTGAGGGTGTATGTGTATGCTTCTGTGTAAGATTTTGTCTGTATAGCTTTGCTTCCAACATTTGTCCTAAGGTTCTATCCGTCCCTTTTTTTTCTAAATAATTATTTTTTAATTCAATAACTTTATTATACTTTATTTTATTTTACTGTATCTTCTTTCTTTCTCTTTTTTCCTTCCTTACCTCCTTTCTTCCTTCCTTCCTCCCTCCCTTCTTTCTTTCCTTCTTGACTTCTTTCCTTCTTTCTTTCTTTCTTCCTTCCTTCCCTCCCTCCATCCCTCCCTTCTTTCTCTCACTCTCTCTCTCTCTCTCTCTCTCTCTCTCTCCCCCTCTCTTTCTTTCTTTCTTTCTTTCTTCATACTTCTACCAATTCTCTCTACTTTTTCTCCATTTTATTCTGAGCCATGTGGATGAAAGGCTCTTGGTGCTCCAGCCAGGAGTCAGGGCTCTGCCTCTGAGGTGGGAGAACCAACTTCAGGACACTGATCAACAAGAGACCTCCCAGCTCCACATAATATCAAACAGCGAAAATCTCCCAGAGACCTCCATCTTAACACCAGCATCCAGCTTCACTCAACGACCAGCAAGCTACAGTGCCGGACAACCTATGCCAAACAACTAGCAAAACAGGAACACAACCCCATCCATTAGCAGAGAGGCTGCCTAAAATCATAGTAAGTCCGCAGACACCCCAAAACACACCACCAGACGTGGACCTGCCCACTAGAGAGACAAGATCCAGCCTCATCCACCAGAACACAGGCACTAGTCCCCTCCACTAGGAAGCCTACACAACCCACTGAACCAACCTTAGCTACTGGAGACAGACATCAAAAACAATGGGAACTACGAACCTGCAGCCTACAAAAAGGAGACCCCAAACCCAGTAAGATAAGCAAAATGAGAAGACAGAAAAACACACAGCAGATAAAGGAGCAAGATAAAAATGCACCAGACCTAACACATGAAGAGGAAATAGGCAGTCTACCTGAAAAAGAATTCAGAATAATGATAGTAAACATAATCGAAAATCTTGGAAATAGAATGGACAAAATGCAAGAAATATTTAACAAGGACCTAGAAGAAATAAAGATGAAACAAGCAACGATGAACAACACAATAAATGAAATTAAAAGTACTCTGGATGGGATCAGTAGCAGAATAACTGAGGCAGAAGAACGGATAAGTGACCTGGAAGATAAAATAGTGGAAATAACTACTGCAGAGCAGAATAAAGAAAAAAGAATGAAAAGAACTGAGGACAGTCTCAGAGATCTCTGGGACAACATTAAATGCACCAACATTCGAATTATAGGGATTCCAGAAGAAGAAGAGAAAAAGAAAGGGACTGAGAAAATATTTGAAGAGATTACAGTTGAAAACTTCCCTAATATGGGAAAGGAAATAGTTAATCAAGTCCAGGAAGCACAGAGAGTCCCATACAGGATAAATCCAAGGAGAAATACGCCAAGACACATATTAATCCAACTGTCAAAAATTAAATACAAAGAAAGCATATTAATAGCAGCAAGGGAAAAACAACAAATAACACACAAGGGAATCCCCATAAGGTTAACAGCTGATCTCTCAGCAGAAACCCTGCAAGCCAGAAAGGAGTGGCAGGACATACTGAAAGTGATGAAGGAGAAAAACCTGCAACCAAGATTACTCTACCCAGCAAGGATCTCATTCAGATTTGATGGAGAAATTAAAACCTTTACAGACAAGCAAAAGCTGAGAGAGTTCAGCACCACCAAACCAGCTTTACAACAAATGCTAAAGGAACTACTCTAGACAAGACATACAAGAGAAGGAAAACACCTATAATAACGAACTCAAAACAATTTAGAAAATGGGAATAGGAATATACATATCGATAATTACCTTAAATGTAAATGGACTAAATGCTCCCACCAAAAGACACAGATTGGCTGAATGGATACAAAAACAAGACCCTTATATATGATGTCTACAAGAGACCCACTTCAGACCTAGAGACACATACAGACTGAAAGTCAGGGGATGGAAAAAGATATTCCATGCAAATGGAAACCAAAAGAAAGCTGGAGTAGCAATTCTCATATCAGACAAAATAGACTTTAAAATAAAAACTATTAGAAGAGACAAAGAAGGACACTACATAATGATCAAGGGATCGATCCAAGCAGAAGATATAACAATTGTAAATATTTATGCACCCAGCATAGGAGCACCTCAATACATAAGGCAAATACTAACAGCCATAAAAGGGGAAATCGACAGTAACACATTTATAGCAGGGGACTTTAACATCCCGCTTTCACCCATGGACAGATCATCCAAAATGAAAATAAATAAGGAAACACAAGCTTTAAATGATACATTAAACAAGATGGACTTAATTGATATTTATAGGACATTCCATCCAAAAACAGCAGAATACACATTTTTCTCAAGTGCTCATGGAACATTCTCCAGGATAGATCATACCGTGGGTCACAAATCAAGCCTTGGTAAATATAAAAAAATTGAAATTGTATCAAGTATCTTTTCTGACCACAATGCCATGAGACTAGGTATCAATTACATGAAAAGATCTGTAAAAAATACAAACACATGGAGGCTAGACAATACACGACTTAATAACGAAGTGATCACTGAAGAAATCAAAGAGGAAATAAAATAATACCTAGAAACAAATGACAATGGAGACACAACGACCCAAAGCCTATGGGATGCAGCAAAAGCAGTTCTAAGGGGGAAGTTTATAGCAATACAAGCCCACCTTAAGAAGCAGGAAACATCTCGAATAAACAACCTAACTCTGCACCTCAAGCAATTAGAGAAAGAACCAAAAAACCCCAAAGCTAGCAGAAGGAAAGAAATCATAAAAATCAGATCAGAAATAAATGAAAAAGAAATGAAGAAAACAATAGCAAAGATCAATAAAACTAAAAGCTGGTTCTTTGAGTAGATAAACCATTAGCCAGACTCATCAAGAAAAAAAGGGAGAAGACTCAAATCAATAGATTTAGAAATGAAAAAGGAGAAGTAACAACTGACACTGCAGAAATAAAAAAGATCATGAGAGATTACTACAAGCAACTCTATGCCAATAAAATGGACAATCTGGAAGAAATGGACAAATTCTTAGAAATGCACAACCTGCAAAGACTGAATCAGGAAGAAATAGAAAATATGAACAGACCAATCACAAGCACTGAAATCGAAACTGTGATTAAAAATCTTCCAAGAAACAAAAGCCCAGGACCAGCTGGCTTCACAGGCGAATTCTATCAAACATTTAGAGAAGAGCTAACACCTATCCTTCTCAAACTCTTCCAAAATACAGCAGAGGGAGGAACACTCCCAAATTCCTTCTACGAGGCCACCATCACCTTGATACCAAAACCAGACAAGGATGTCACAAAGAAAGAAAACTACAGGCCAATATCACTGATGAACATAGATGCAAAAATCCTCAACAAAATACTACCAAACAGCATATTAAAAGAATCATACACCATGATCAAGTGGGGTTTATTGCAGGCATGCAAGGAGTCTTCAACATACGCAAATCTATCAATGTGATAAATCATATTAACAAATTGAAGGAGAAAAACCATATGATCATCTCAACAGATGCAGAGAAAGCTTTTGACAAAATTCAACACCCATTTATGATAAAAACCCTGCAGAAAGTAGGCATAGAGGGAACTTTCCTCAACATAATAAAGGCCATATATGACAAGCCCACAGCCAACATCGTCCTCAATGGTGAAAAACTGAAAGCATTTCCACTAAGATCAGGAACAAGACAAGGTTGCCCACTCTCACCACTCTTATTCAACATAGTTTTGGAAGTTTTAGCCACAGCAATCAGAGAAGAAAAGGAAATAAAAGGAATCCAAATCGGAAAAGAAGAAGTAAAGCTGTCACTGTTTGCAGAAGACATGATACTATACATAGAGAATCCTAAAGATGCTACCAGAAAACTACTAGAGCTAATCAATGAATTTGGTAAAGTAGCAGGATACAAAATTAATGCACAGAAATATCTGGCATTCCTATACACTAATGATGAAAAATCTGAAAGTGAAATCAAGAAAACACTCCCATTTACCATTGCAACAAAAAGTATAAAATATCTAGGAATAAACCTACATAAGGAGACAAAAGACCTATATGCAGAAAATTATAAGACACTGATGAAAGAAATTAAAGATGGTACAAATAGATGGAGAGATATACCATGTTCTTGGATTGGAAGAATCAACATTGTGAAAATGACTGTACTACCCAAAGCAATCTATAGATTCAATGCAATCCCTAGCAGAGTAGCACTGGCATTTTGCACAGAACTAGAACAAAAAAATTCACAATTTGTATGGAAACACTAAAGACCCTGAATAGCCAAAGCAATCTTGAGAAAGAAAAACGGAGCTGGAGGAATCAGGCTCCCTGACTTCAGACTATTATAGTACAAAGCTACAGTAATCAAGACAGTATGGTACTGGCACAAAAACAAAAAGGTAGATCAATGGAACAGGATAGAAAGCCCAGAGATAAACCCACGCACATATGGACAGCTTATCTTTGATAAAGGTGGCAGGAATGTACAGTGGAGAAAGGGCAGCCTCTTCAATAAGTGGTGCTGCGAAAACTGGACAGGTACATGTAAAAGTATGAGATTAGATCACTCCCTAACACCATACACAAAAATAAGCTCAAAATGGATTGAAGACCTAAATGTAAGGCCGGAAACTATCAAACTCTTAGAGGAAAACATAGGCAGAACACTCTGTGACATAAATCACAGCAAGATCCTTTCTGACCCACCTCCTAGAGAAATGGAAATAAAAACAAAAATAAACAAATGGGACCTAATGAAACTTCAAAGCTTTTGCATAGCAAAGGAAACCATAAACAAGACCAAAAGACAACCATCAGAATGGGAGAAAATATTTGCAAATGAAGCAACTGACAAAGGATTAATCTCCAAAATTTACAAGCAGCTCATGCAGCTCAATAACAAAAAAACAACCCAATCCAAAAATGGGCAGAAGACCTAAATAGATATTTCTCCAAAGAAGAGATACAGACTGCCAACAAACACATGAAAGAATGCTCAACATCATTATTCATTAGAGAAATGCAAATCAAAACTACAATGAGATATCATCTCACACCAGTCAGAATGACCATCATCAAAATATCTAGAAACAATAAATGCTGGAGAGGGTGTGGAGAAAAGGGAACACTCTTGCACTGCTGGGAATGTGAATTGGTTCAGCCACTATGGAGAATGGTATGGAGGTTCCTTAATAAACTGCAAATAGAACTACCATATGACCCAGCAATCCCACTACTGGGCATATACCCTGAGAAAACCAAAATTCAAAAAGAGTCATGTACCAAAATGTTCATTGCAGCTCTATTTACAATAGCCCGGAGATGGAAACAACCTAAGTGCCCATCATCGGATGAATGGATAAAGAAGGTGTGGCACATATATACAATGGAATATTACTCAGCCATAAAAAGAAACGAAATTGAGATATTTGTAATGAGGTGGATGGACCTAGAGTCTGTCATACAGAGTGAAATAAGTCAGAAAGAAAAAGATAAATACCGTATGCTAACACATATATATGGAATTTAAGAAAAAAAATGTCATGAAGAACCGAGGGGTAAGACAGGAATAAAGACACAGGCCTACTGGAGAACGGACTTGAGCATATGGGGAGGGGGAAGGGTAAGCTGTGACAGGGCAAGAGAGAGGCATGGACATATATACACTAACAAACGTAAGGTAGATAGCTACTGGGAAGCAGCCGCATGGCACAGGGATATCGGCTCGGTGCTTTGTGACCGCCTGGAGGGGTGGGATAGGAAGGGTGGGAGGGAGGGAGACGCAAGAGGGAAGAGATATGGGAACATATGTATATGTATAACTGATTCACTTTGTTATAAAGCAGAAACTAACACACCATTGTAAAGCAATTATACCCCAATAAAGATGTTAAAAAAAAAAATAAAGGAAGGTACAGAAGTATTATCAGAAAATATAGAGACTATGTTTCTTTTTTTTTTGAGCAATAAAAAGTGTATGTTTCAATGAAGTCAAAGCATCATATGAAATTAACACTCGCATAATTATTTACCCATAAAATAACAGTGCATGCTTCCTGGTATCCATCTCTCTCTCTCTTGCTCTCACTCTCACTTTTGTATTCTCCTGCTCTCCTTCTCTCCCTCTCTGTCTTTTAGTTGACAACAGGGTCATATAGTTTTATTTTGCATTTATACTCATTTGATGGTGACAGAAACTGAAAATTTCAGTACAACCTAAAATCAATTCAGAATACTGTGCACATGCAAACACATGCACATATATTCAACACATACACCCCAACATTATTTATACAGTTACTTAAATATTTTTGAAACATTTAGAATAAATCAAATAATATTAGTTAACACATCTCATAGAACAGAAAGTATGATTGGTCAATAGCAAAGAAGACGTGTTTATGAAAATCGTCTTTTGGGATCAATTTAATCATTCTCTATGAATGACAGATTAATGAGAATATGTTTCTAATGTTGGATGCTGAAGCTTTCTTAAGCAGGACTCAAAAGGCAAACCTGTGGTATCAGTGTTGTTAAATTTGATACGTCAAGATTAAATACAATATACGTGACAAAAACATCATAAGCAAAATAAAAAGAGATCAGAAGAAAATAATTCCAACACATATAAAAGGTGACAACATTTAGAATGCGTACATTTTATCTAAAAATCAATAAGGAAAATACAAATGTTAAATATAAAGAGCAGCAAAGGATTTGACTAGACATTTTAAGAAAGAGAAAATTGAAAAGATGGTTAATCTCACTGGCCATTTGCAAAGTGCAAACTAAAAGACGAACAAAGAAAGTAGTGAAATGCTATTTTCATCCATCAGACTGACAATTATTCAAAAGTTTAGTAATGTTGTCTTGACCAAAGTGAGGAGAATTGGGTTCTCTTTTAAAATGATGGTGTCAATTAGCATTGACACTTTGAGAGACAATTACACTATAAATATTGGATCCTACTACTTTCCACTACTATCTTTTCTATTTTTCAAATCCTAGTCTGCAGATGCATTATACACTAGTATGTGTGCATTATATATTAGATACAGATGTAGATGTAGCTATAGATATAGGTATAGATATAGATAGTAGATGTTTATTATTACACTGAGATAGTGAAATATTTCAAACAATATAAATATCCATTAGCATGGGAATCGATAAATAAGCTCTGGTAGAACCACATTATGAAATATGCTGCAGCAGTTAAAATATAAATTAAAATAAAACAAGGTAGATATGTGATGAAATGGTACATTTTCCATGACATTATCATTGACAAAAGCAAATTGCATAGTGATCCATGTAGCATGATGTAAACAAATATATACACACAACAATACTATATATTTCTATTAGTTCATGCATGTAAATGCACACTACAATCATTATCAAGTTCATATACCTAACAAAACGAACATGTTTCTCAAAGAAGTTTACTTCAAGTAACAGGGTACATCTGCAAAAAGTATTTAAAGTAATATGGTGATAAAGGAGTACATTTTTCTGTGAAATTTGAATATTATATAATATTTTACAATTTACTTGTATAAATAAGAATTAATCTAAATTTATGGAACAAAGCAATTCAGGTACTTTCTTAGCTTCAATGTTTTTAGGCAGGGTATAAATTTTGCCTTTTCTAGAATGCATATAGTTGGACTCATACAGTATGTAGTCTTTTCAAATTGGTTTCTTTTACTAGTAATATACATTTAAGTTTTCTGTATGACTTTTCATGGCTTGATAGCGCATTTCCTTTTAGTACTGAATAATATTCTACTGTCCAGGTGTACCACAGTTTATCCATCCACTTACTGAAGGACATCTTGGTGGCTTTCAGGCTCTAGCAGTTATGAATAAAGCTGCTATGAACATCGATGTGCAGGTTTTTGTGTGGACATAAGTTTGCAGCTCATTTTGGTAAATACAGAGGAGCATAACTGCTGGATTGTATGGTAAGAATATGTTTAGTTTTGTAAGAAGTGCTCCTCCAAAGTGGCTGTAGCATTTTGCATTTGCACCAACAATGAGAGTTCCTATTGTTCCTCATCCTCGCCAGCATTTGGTGTTATCAGTGTTTTGGATTTTGGACATTCTAATACATGTGGAGTAATATCTCACTGTTGTTTTAATTTGCATTTCCCTGATGGTATGTGATGTGAAGCATCGTTTCATATACATATTTACCGTTTGAATATCTTCTTTGGTGAAGTGCCTTTTAAGGACTTTGGCTCGTTTTTTAATTGTTTTTTTGTTTTGTTTTCTTATGGTTGAAGTTTAAGTGTTCTTTATATATTTTGGATAACAGTCCTTTATCAGATGTGTCTTTGGCAAATATTTCCTCCCAGCCTATGGCTTGTCTTCTCATTCTCTTGATGTTGAATTTTGTAGAGCAGAAGTTTTTAATGAAGTCCAGCTTAAAAATTATTTCTTTCATAGATTGTACCTACGGTATAGTATTTTAAATGTCATTGCCATACCCAAGGTTATCTAGCTTTTCTCTTATGCTATCTCCTAGAAGTTCTATAATTTTGCATTTTACATTTAGGTCTATGATCTGTCATGTGTTACCTGTTGTGAAATGTGTAAGATCTGTATCTAGATTAATTTTTTTGCATGTGGATATCCAGCTGTTCCAGCACTGGAACAAGACTATCTTTCCCTCATTGTATTATATTTGCTCCTTTGTCAAAGATCAGTTGACTATTTATGTGTGTCTATTTCTGGGCTCTCTATTCTGTTCCACTGATCTAGCTGTCTATTCTTTTCACCAATACCACACTGTCTTGATAATTGTAGCTCTACAGTAAATCTCGAAGTCAGGAAGTGTCAGTCCTCCAACTTTGTTCTTCTCCTTCACAACTGTGTTGGGCTAGTCAGGGTATTTCTCTTCTCCATGTAAATTTGAGAATCAATTTGTCAATATCCACAAAACAACTTGCTAGGAATTTGAATAAGATTGCACTGAATCTATAGATCAAGTCGTTAAGGACTGATATCTTTATAATATCGCATTTCCAATAAATTGTTTTACTTCTAATCATGTATTAAATAATTTTCATAAGCATAGTGGATAATTAAGATGAAATTCTATTCTTTTTTCGATATTGTTTGATCAGAGACATGAAGTAGTTTTCTTTGTGTTTATTCAATGTGAAAAAAAGAATGTATCTATGCAGATCCAACATTTACCAACAAATAGTCTGGTATGTTTCTGTTCCTTCACCCCACTCTCTTTCCATGAGTAGTGATACCAGTTAATCTCAACAAAAATATTGCACTGTAAAGTTTATGGTCTCATAGGAAAGCAGCAAATCAGCAGAATAATGAATTTCAAATTACTGGAGTAAGAAAAAGAACACTTGCATGAAATTCACAGTAGAACCTGTCCTTACTTGACAAAATGCTTAGCTACCACAATCAGACTTAAAATTTACACCTGGCAAACCCTACACTTGGGTTTTGGTAGAATACCCTTGGCATATCTGTAGCTAGAGAACAGATGGATGTACATAGGAGTTGGCCCAATTTCCAGTGAATATTTTTCCAATATATCTCATTTGAATTGTGTTGAAATATTTACTTATTTGCACCATCCCTCTCTTTATCATGTTAAACCAAGGAAGCACATGCAACCCAAAGATCCTCAACACATAAGGAAACCAGGGTTCTTCCTTTTTCTATCCTACCCATTAGAAATTTACAGGTGGTTATTATCCCCCTTTGGAAGCAGTAGATAGTTATCACTCCCCTCAGTCTCTTGCTGTGTCCTGTGTGAATGATTATATCCCACTGTGTGAGGAATAAATAAAGATCCAAGGGGAATGGCATACTACGTTAGCCACCTTCAAAAACAATATCCATGGACATTGCTGTCCAGTCATGACAAAGTGTCTGAAACCTGATTTGTACTATACTGGGAACAACTGGAAAAATGAACAAAGTATAAAAAAACATCTGTTTGCAGACACTGAAAAACGTGCATATCATGACAGTCATACTGGAGAGAGGAGAAACAGAGGAAATGAAAGATGATCACCCAGTCTTTCGGCCCAGAGGCATCTTCTATACTGCTGTTCAGGAGTGGGGGACCCAAACATAACATAGAGGTTTTGTTGATTTGAGTTAGACATTAGAGTTAAAAGATGCTGATGTAGCTAAAATATGTAGACTAGAGTCTTGGAAAGAGGGATCTGTATAGACAAAGAGCTCCAGAAGTCTGCACTGCATCCCCAACAGTCTATTGCTGAACATAATGTTACACATACATAGGGTAAAACTTCACAAGATGAGGTGAAGTAACAGTGGGGAGCTGTGCAGTGAATTCTGAGAGCTCACACAGGACTAGAATCCATATGAGTTTTGATGAGCCAGAGTGGAGAGACTTTACTGGATGCCTGACACATTCAGTAGAGATCTCAGAAGAATCACACTTCCGTAGTAGAGATTAGGCTCAGAGTAAAGGCAACTATAGAAGTTGCCCTGAAAGGCTTAAAAACAATCCTCGTAGGGATCTTGCCCAGGTATTTACCCAACAGAAATGAAAACGTCTATTCATAAAAAGACCTATTCAGATTTTTATAGCAGTTTTTTTCAAAATCACTATATATTGGAAATATTAATAATTTCCATCAACAGATAAATGTTTTGATATGTTGATACAATTAAAACTATTAAGCAGAGATTGAATTACCAATATACACATAAGCATGGATGAATCTCAGAAACATTACGCTGAGTTTAAGAAGCCAGACACAGGGGCTTCCCTGGTGGTCCAGTGGGTAGACTCCATGCTCCCAATGCAGGGGGCCTGGGTTCGATCTCTGGTTGGGGAACCAGATCCCACATGCATGTTGCAACTAAGAGTTCGCATGCCGCAACTAAAGATCCCACAGGCCACAACTACACACGCGGCAACGAAGATCCCACGTGCCGCAACTAAGACCCAGTGCACCCTGCCTAAATAAATAAATATTAAGAGATTGGTTCAAGGTGGTGGAGTAGAAGGATGTGCTCTCACTCTCTCTTGCAAGAACACCAGAATCACAGCAAACTGCTGAACAATCACTGACAGGAAGACACTGGAACTCACCAGAAAAGATACCCCACATCCAAAGAAAAAGGAGAAGCCACAATGAGATGGTAGGAGGGGCACAACCACAATAAAATCAAATCCTATAACTGGTGGGTGGGTGACTCACAAACTGGGGAACACTTATACTACAGAAGGCCACCCACTGGAGTGAAGGTTCTAAGCCCCAGGTCAGGCTTCCCAACCTGGGGGTCTGGCAACGGGAGGAGGAATTCCTAGAGAATCGGACTTTGAAGGCTAGCAGGATTTGACTGCAGGACTTCGACAGGACTGGGGGAAACAGAGACTCCACTCTTGGAGGGCACACACAGAGCAGTGTGCACATCAGGACCCAGGGGAAGGAGCAGTGACCCCAAAGGAGATTGAACCAGTCCTACCTGCTAGTGTTGGAGGGTCTCCTGCAGAGGCTGGGGGTGGCTGTATCTCACTGTGAGGACAAGGACACTGGCAGCAGAAGCTCTGGGAAGTACTCCTTGGCATGAGCCCACCCAGAGTCCACAATTAGCCCCACCAAAGAGCCTGGGTAGGCTCCAGTGTTGGGTTGCCTCGGGCCAAACAACCAACAGGGAGGTAACCCAGCCCCACCCATCAGCAGACAGGCAGATTAAAGTTTTACTGAGCTCTGCCCACCAAAGCAACAGCCAGTTCTACCCACCACCAGTCCCCTCCATGAGGAAACTTGTACAAGCCTCTTAGATAGCCTCATTCACCAGAGGGCAGACAGCAGAAGCAAGAAGAACTACAATCCTGCAGCTTGTGCAACAAAAACCACATTCACAGAAAGACAAGATAAAAAGGCAGAGAGCTATGTACCAGAGGAAGGAACAAGATAAAACCCCAGAAAAACGACTAAATGAAGTGGAGATAGGCAATCGTCCAAAAAGAAATTCAGAATAATGATAGTGAAGATGATCCAAGACCTCGGGAAAAGAACGGAGGCAAAGGTTGAGAAGATGCAAGAAATGTTTAACAAAGATCTACAAGAATTAAAGAACAAACAGACAGATGAACAACACAGTAACTGAAATGAAAAATACACTAGAAGGAATCAATAGCAGATTAACTGAGGCAAAAGAATGGAAAACTGACCTGGAAGACAGAATGGTGGAATTCACTGCTGTGGAACAGAATAAAGAAAAAAGAATGAAAACAAAGGAAGACAGCCAAAGAGACCGCTGGACAACATTAAGTGCAACAACATTCACCTTATAGAGGTCCCAGAAGGAGAAGAGAGAGAGAAAGGACCCGAGAAAATATTTGAAGAGATTATAGTAAAAAACTTCCCTAACATGGGAAAGGAAATAGCCACCCAAGTCCAGGAAGTGCAGAGAGTCCCATACGGATAAACCCAAGGAGAAACACACCGAGACACATAGTAATCAAATTGGCAAAAATTAAAGACAAAGCAAAATTACTGAGAGCAGCTAGGGAAAAACGACAAATAACATACAGGGGAACTCCCATAAGGTTAACAGCTGATTTCTCAGCAGAAAATCTACAAGCCAGAAGGGAATGGCATGATATACCTAAAGTGAGGAAAGGGAAGAACCTACAACCAAGATTACTCTACCTGGCAAGGATCTCATTCAGATTCGATGGAGAAATCAAAAGCTTTACAGACAAGCAAAAGCTAAGAGAATTCAGCACCACCAAACCAGCTTTACAACAAATGCTAAAGGAACTTCTCTACGTGGGAAACACAAGAGAAGAAAAGGACCTACAAAAACAAACCCCAAACAATTAAGAAAATGGTAATAGGAACATACATATCAATAATTAGCTTAAATGTGAATGGATTAAATGCTCCAACCAAAAGACACAAGTTCGCTGAATGGATATAAAAACAAGAACCATATATATGCTGTCTACAAGAAACACACTTGAGACCTAGGGACACAGACACATACAGACTGAAAGTGAGGGGATGCAAATGGAAATCACAAGAAAGCTGGAGTAGCAATACCTGTATCAGATAAAATAGACTTTAAAATAAAGAATGTTACAAGAGACAAGGAGGACACTACATAATGATCAAGGGATCAATCCAAGAAGAAGGTATAACAGTTATAAATATATATGCACCCAACACAGGAGTACCTCAATACATAAGGCAACTGCTAACAGCTATAAAAGAGGAAATAGACTGTATAACAATAATAGTGGGGGACTTTAACACTTCACTTACACCAATGGACAGATCATCCAAACAGAAAATTAATAAGGAAACAGAAGCTTTAAATGACACAATAGACCAGATAGATTTAGTGGATATTTATAGGACATTCCACCCAAAAACAGCAGATTACACTTTCCTCTCAAGTACACATGGAACACTCTCCAGGACACCTCATATCTTGGGTCACAAATCAAGCCTCAGTAAATTTAAGAAAATTGAAATCATACCAAGCATCTTTTCTGACCACAATGCTATGAGATTAGAAATCAATTACAGGGGGCAAAATGTAAAAAACACAAACATATGGAGGCTAAACAATACGTTACTAAATAACCAAGAGATCACTGAAGAAATCAAACAGGAAATCAAAAAATACCTAGAGACGAATGATAATGAAAACACAATGATCCAAAACCTATGGGATGCAGCAACAGCAGTTCTAAGAGGTAAGTTTATAGCTATACAAGCCTACCTCAAGAAACAAGAAACATCTCAAATAAACAATCTAACCTAACACCTAAAGGAACTACAGAGAGAAGAACAAACAAAACCCAAAGTTAGCAGAAGGAAAGAAATCATAAAGATCAGAGCAGAAATAAATGAAATAGAAACAAGGAAAACAATAGCAAAGATCAATAAAACTAAAAGCTGGTTCTTTGAGAAGATAAACAAAATTGATAAACCATTAGCCAGATTCATCAAAAAAGAGAGGGAGAGGACTCAAATCAATAAAATTAGAAATGAAAGAAAAGAAGTTACAACAGACACTGCAGGAATACAAAGCATCCTAAGAGACTACGACAAGCAACTCTATGCCAATAAAATGGACAACCTGGAAGAAATGGACACATTCTTAGAAAGGTATAACCTTCCAAGACTGAACGAGGAAGAAATAGAAAATATGAGCAGACCAGTCACAAGTAATGAAATTGAAACTGTGATTAAAAATCTTCCAACAGGGCTTCCCTGGTGGCGCAGTGGTTGAGAGTCCGCCTGCTAATGCAGGGGACACGGGTTCGTGCCCGGGTCTGGGAAGATCCCACGTACCGCAGAGCAGCTGGGCCCGTGAGCCATGGCCACTGAGCCTGTGCATCTGGAGCCTGTGCTCCACAATGGGAGAGGCCACAACAGTGAGAGGCCCGCGTACTGCAAAAAAAAAAAAAAAAAAAAAAAAAACTTCCAACAAACAAAAGTCCAGGAGCAGATGGCTTCACAGGTGAATTCTATCAAACATTTAGAGAGGAGCTAACACCCTTCCTTCTCAAACTCTTCCAGAAAATTGCAGAGCGAGGAACACTCCCACACTCATTCTATGAGGCCACCATCACGCTGATACCAAAACCAGACAAAGGTACTATAAAAAAAGAAAATTACAGACCAATATCACTGATGAATATAGATGCAAAAGTCCTCAACAAAATACTAGCCAACAGAATCCAACAACACATTAAAAGGATCATACACCATGATCATGTGGGATTTATCCCAGGGATGCAAGGATTCTTCAATATATGCAAATCAATCAATGTGATACACCATATTAACAAATTGAAGAAGAAAAACCATAAGATCATCTCAATAGATGCAGAAAAAGCTTCTGACAAAATTCAACACCCATTTATGATAAAAAACTCTCCAGAAAGTGGGCACAGAGGGAACCTACCTCAACATAATAAAGGCCATATACGTCAAACCCACAGTAAATATCATTCTCAATGGTGAAAAACTGAAAGCATTTCCTCTAAGATCAGGAACAAGACAAGGATGTCCACTCTCACCACCAGTATTTAACATAGTTTTGGAAGTCCTAGCCATGGCAATCAGAGAAGAAAAAGAAAAGGAAGGAATACATATTGGAAAAGAAGAAGTAAAACTGTCAGTGTTTGCAGATGACATGATACTATACATAGAGAATCCTAAAGATGCCACCAGAAAACTTCTAGAGCTAATCAATGAATTTGGTAAAGTTGCAGGATACAAAATTAATGCACAGAAATCTCTTGCATTCCTATACACTAAGGATGAAAAATCTGAAAGAGAAATTAAGGAAACACTCCCATTTACCACTGCAACAAAAAGAATAAAATACCTAAGAATAAACCTACCTAGGGAGACAAAAGACCTGCATGCAGAAAACTATAAGACACTGTTGAAAGAAATTAAAGATGATACCAACAAATGGAGAGATATACCATGCTCTTGGATTGGAAGAATCAATATTGTGAAAATGACTATACTACCCTAAGCAATCTACAGATTCAATGCAATCCCTATCAAATTACCAATGGCATTTTTTACAGAACTAGAACAAAAAATCTTAAAATTTGTATGGAGACACAAAAGACCCCTAAATCCAAAGAAATCTTGAGGGAAAAAATGGAGCTGGAAGAATCAGACTCCCTGATTTCAGACTATGCTACAAAGCTACTGTAATCAAGACAATATGGTGTTGGCACAAAAACAGAAATATAGATCAATGGAACAGGATAGAATGCCCAGAGGTAAACCCACTCACCTATGGTTAACTAATCTATGACAAAGGAGGCAAGGATATACAATGGAGAAAAGACAGTCACTTCCATAAGTGGTGCTGTGAAAACTGGATAGCTACATGTAAAAGAATGAAATTAGAACACTCCCTAACACCATACAGAAATACAAACTCAAGATGGATTAGAGAACTAAATGTAAGATCAGACACTATAAAACTCTTAGAGGAAAACACAGGAAGAACACTCTTTGACATAAATCACAGCAAGATCTTTCTGATCCACCTCCTAGACTAATGGAAGTAAAAACAAAAATAAACAAATGGGACCTAATGAAACTTCAAAGCTTTTGCAAAGCAGAGGAAACTACAAACAAGACAAAAAGACAACCCTCAGAATAGGAGAAAATGTTTGCAAACGGATCAATGGACAAAAGATTAATCTCAGATACATAAACAGCCCATGCAGCTCAATATTTAAAAAGCAAACAACCCAATTAAAAAGTGGGCAGAAGACCTAAATAGACATTTCGCCAAAGAAGACATACAGATGGCCAACAAACACATGAAAAGATGCTCAACATCACTATTAGAGAAGTGCAAATCAAAACTACCATGAGGTATCACCTCACACCAGTCAGAATGGGCATCATCAGAAAATCTACAAACAACAAACGCTGGAGAGGGTGTGGAGAAAAGGGAACCCTCTTGCACTGTTGGTGGGAATTTAAATTGATACAGCCACTATGGAGAACACTATGGAGGTTCCTTAAAAAACTACAAATAGAATTACCACATGACCCAGCATCCCACTCCTGGGCATATACCCAGAGAAAACCATAATTCAAAAAGAGTCATGCACCCCAATGTTCATTGCAGCACTATTTACAATAGCCTGGTCATGGACGCAACCTAAATGCCCATCGACAGATGAATGGATAAAGAAGATGTGGTACATATATACAGTGGAATATTACTCAGCCATAAAAAGGAATGAAATTGGGTCATTTGTAAAGACGTGGATGAATCTAGAGATTGTCATACAGAGTGAAGCAAGTCAGAAAGAAACAAATATCGTATATTAAAGCATATATGTGGAATCTAGAAAAATGTACAGATTAACTGGTTTGCAGGGCAGAAATTGAGACAGATGTAGAGAACAAACCTATGGACACAAAGGGGGGAAAGCAGCAGGGGGGTGGGGTGGTGGTGGTGGTGGGATGAATTGGGAGATTGTGATTGACATGTATACACTGATGTGTATAAAATGGATGACTAATTAGAACTTGCTGTATAAAAAAATAAAATTCAAAAATTCAAAAAAATATAAATATTTAAAAGTAAGTGTATAAAAAACAAAGCCAGACACAAAGAGCACTTGCTGCATAATTTCATTTTTATGGAGTTTAAAAACAGGTAAACTAACCTCGGTTGATAAATATCAGATCAATAATTGCCTATGGTCAGGGGCACTGACTACATGCAGGCTTGGGGGAGTTTTCTGAGTGATACAAATATTCTGTATCTTGATTGTGGGGATGGTTACGGAAGTGTATGCACCTGTCAAAACTGATCTGTGACAACAACTTAAAAAGGGTTCATTTTACATTTGTATCTAAATAAATTTTTCATACATTCATTATATGTAAATAAATTATATATGTAAGTATATTATATGTAAGTAAATCTCAATAAGATTGCTGTTAAAAATAAAAACAATAATATGTAGAGAGATGGTTGTACAAGTTTCTGGTTGGTACAAATCCTGTCCTGGATGTCTTGACAGCCAGAGGGAGAAGGGCAAAGCGTCTTTCTTGCTGGCTTTCAGATTTCCTTTATTCGTGGGGTGGAAGGTATCAGTTGTTTATTGTGAGTCTTAGTGCTGTGGGTCTTGAAGTTAGTATAAAATTCTCTTAAATATGACAAGAGATTGTAGGCTCTTTTTTAATGGCGTTTTCGTGGTTTTTAGATACTAAGTTGTTTGTGCTATTGTAGGAAAAGGCTTAGTGGTGGCTGCTAGTTAAATGCCACCTTAACCCAAAAGTGTGAGGTGCAAGGGATATTCGTCTTCATTGCCCTTCCACTATGAAGAATTTCTTTCAGTTCTGATGTTTTCCTCTCACACTGACTCCTATATATTTATCCATTCCTTTGTATTTTTTTTTTTTTTGCACATTGTCCTCTATCATTTCTCCTCTACTCATCATCCTCTCTCCACTTGTCATACCACCTACCACCTAATAAATCCTACAGGAAAGAGTACCCTTAAGTAAAAATCTAATATTCTGAAAACGTCCATTGAATCAACCACAGAGTTTCTACAATGAAATACAATCTTTTGACGGGTCCAAGAGTTGGAGAGTAAAATTGAAAATAACTAATAGAATGCTTGCTGATGCACAATATAGTATAAACGTCCTGGGCTTTGGAGTCTTGGCTATCCTATTTGTAAAAAGAAAATGATATCCTTGGGTGCATATAATTTTATGAGAAATACAAGCTAAAATATGTAATGTGCCCACAAATATGTGATATACCTTCAAATAATCAGTTAACATGTGCCTCCCAAATTATGTATGTAGTATGTATGTATGTACAGATAGAATATTTATTCATATATATTCATATATATGTATGAATACTTAATGTTTTATATGTAGTATCTACACATATACAGCTAAATATATATTAAACAAATATGTATCCAGCAGCATTAGAAAATAAACAAAATAATTGAAGTTTATCATGTATTTCATTAAACTTCAAGGTTATGCATAGAAAATTCTCATAGAGCCATAATTTCCTTTGTTCTGTTGAAATGTTTCTTATTTATAATTTTATTTCATAGGCATACATACATCAAAATCATGGAATTTGCAATACATTAATGAAGGTATTAAGCTACCCTGTACACGCCACTTGGCATCTTAAGCACATAATTGATATTGATATAACCTTGCTAAGAAATATAACCTAGCAAGGAACATTGGATTCTCATACCACTGCCAATTTGGATAAAACATTAATATTTGACAGTAATTTTTATAATCAGCCACAAGATTTTTGTTTAGTTTAGCTGAGCTGAATATCTGGCCTAATCAGTGGATGTTCCACTTAAAAACATCAAGTGTTACTTAGACATTTGCTGCCATATCAGCTTAAGAGTCTTGTATCTTTTAATATCACAATATTCATGTTGACGATATATGTAGATTCTGTATCCAAAAAAATAGAAGCTTCATATAACTAAAACACACAAAAGATGTATTGAAAATTTCTTTTTAAAATTATAACCAGAGTTACTGCTTTTGTTAGATCTGACAGAACTTATTCATTAGAGAGCAACAAGTGTGCACATCTGTATGTTTGCATACTAAAAATAGTTGTTCAGGAAACAAAAGGTTGCTTAGAATACATAACCTCTTACTCATTTAAATTATATGTTTCCGAGTAGAGTATTATGATCTGGTTCTCAACTACATGTATGTGACTACCTAATTACAAGGCAGACATTTTAAACATAGTGTTTATTTCAAAGCACTGTATCTCAGAATAAAAAATGCATTAGCAGCAGTGATCAGGAGGAAAGGGAGGCAGTCATGTTCAGTGTCTTGGACGTAGAGATCAAGAGCTTCATCTTCCATTCTCAGTAAGTTTTATTGTGACCGGACTTAATGCAGTGTAGACCAAATGCAATTGTTTAGCTATGAAGATGCTGACAGTGTGACCAACTCGTAAAGAATCATGTCATACTATTTTTACTTTACCTGAGATTCATTATTAGTATTATTGAAAAGGATGAGGGTGGGCAGAGAATGGGACCAGAGTAATGCTATTGCAATGTTATATCTGTATTTATTATCTCTTGGTTAGCTCTGTCAAATTAGGGTATGAGGTTTAGTAGTGGTGGTGCTTGCTGGTTGGGACAGGGAAAGGTAGTGAGGAGGGAGATTAGAGGGGTTAAGCCCAGGTATAGAACTGGACACTGAGAATCATGGCCAAACTGCCCAATGTATAAAATCCAAAGGGATGAGATAATTTTGAGCCTGTTTCAGCGATTATTGTGGTTTCAGTCTTTCCCAGCAAGATCCTAGCCAGTGTCCAATGAATGGAGGAAAGGATGAGGAACAAAGGTATCAAAGGTAGGATCCAGCCCTCTAGGAGGAGGATAACAAGAATGTGGATAAGTTTCAGGTTCTTGGGTTCGGAGTCATCTACAATACCGGTGGGAATTGTAGGACCTAGCAAGGACACCATGGAGGAAAACGTCAGCCATCCTAGAGAGTGCACTGACATGGTGGTCATGCAGGTACACAGTCCCCTGCCTACTAAATCAAGAGCCAAAGTTTAGCTCTAGGCCTGACTTGATGGTTTGCTGTGGCTCTTTTTATATGCCTGCTGTCTGTGGGGTTGACTCAGGGACTGCATGTGACTGCACTGGTGGAGGGTGTCAGTGCCTCCAACTGTGAAGGGCTGGAGGAGGCAGGGCAAGACAAAGAGAATAGTGTCTCATTATCTGTGTCTATGCACACAGTGGCACACCTACTCTGTGAATAGCTAATGACATCTTCCTATTCTAGGCACCTTGCATTTAGCTCCAAAAGATGTGGAAAGAAAAATTAAAGTGGAGTGTTACATGGTATTTTTGGTTAGTTAATAAATATAACACGTGACCCAAGGTGAATGTTGAATGAGTAGTTGTCACATTTAGCAGGTACCGATGGCACTTAACCCATGCAATATTTGAGATGTCTTGTGAGTCCCCCCAAAAGCATGAGATGTCCCCACAGCTAAGATGTTTACTTTCCTACAGATAGCCAATAGGCACGTGAAAAGATGCTCCACATCACTAATTATTTGAGACATGGAAATCAAAACTACAATGAGGTATCACCTCACACCAGTCAGAATGGCCATCATCAAAAAGTCTACAAATAACAAATGCTGGAGATGGTGTGGAGAAAAGGGAACCATTGTGCACTGTTGGTGGGAATGTAAATTGATACAGCCACTATGGAGAACTGTATGGAGTTTCTTTAAAAATAGAGTTGCCATTTGATCCAGCAATCCCACTCCTGGGCATGTATCCAGACAAAACTGTAAGTCAAAAAGATACATGCACCCCTGTGTTCACAGCAGCACTAATTACAATAGCCAAGACATGGAAGCAACCTGAATGTCCATCAACAGATGAATGGATAAAGAAGATGTGGTATGTACATACAATGGAATACTATTCAGCCATAACAAAGAATGAAATAACACCATTTGCAGCAACATGGATGCAACTAGCAATTATCACACTAAGTGAAGTCAGACAGAGAAAGACAAATATCATATGATATCACTTATATGTGGAATCTAAAATATGACATAAATGAACCTATCTATGAAAGAAAAATACAATCATGGAAATAGAGAACAGATTGGTTGTTGCCAAGGGGGAGGGGGTTTGGGGGAGGAATGGAGTGGGACGTTGGGGTTAAGCTTTTATATATAGAATGGATAAACAACAAGGTCCTACTGTATAGCACAGGGAGCTATGTTCAATATCCTGTGATAAATCATAATAGATTATATAAAAAAGAATATATATATATAAAAGAATGTATATACACGTATAACTGAATCACTTTGCTGTGTAGCAGTAATTAACACAACATTGTAAAGCAACTAACTCCAATTAAAAAACATTGAAAAATAAGATGCTTACTTTCAAATAAAGAGGATGCAGCAAGTCCACACACATGTTAACATAGTCCATGACAAAGCCACACGTAAAGACAGCTTTACATGCCACAATAAATAATCTGTGGCATCATCAATTAGATGGTATTTACTTACCTGTCATTTTATTTCTTTTTAGTGGTTAAATATATTGCTACAATTCTTCAGAGGCAACAGTATGAACACCCTGGAGTCCTAATTAGTCATGACGGGTTGGTTAGTGCAATTCTGATAGAACACAACCTGGAATCTGAATCCCTTTTTAAACAGTTTATGCAAATTTACTCTTTATTCTCAGGGTATATGCAATCACAGTTGAACTTTTAAATGGAGTAATAATTTTACTCAATAAAGTACGCGTGCTTCTAGCATCTTGTCCCTCTTTCACTTGTTTATTCTACAACAAAATGATAGTGTTGTCACAGCATACAGTTTTAGTTCTTCTTAAACCTATATTGCTGCAAAACATGCTGGTCCCCAAGGGACACCTTTGGTGCTTGCATACAAAAGTTTTTCCCTTATAGATGATACTAAACAAAAATTGGCTTAAACTGTCTATCCAGGCCACAGTTACAGGAGCAATATGGATCTTATGCCTCTTATTTTCCAATCGAATTTAAAAGAAAAGCAAAAGATATTTTCCCACACACACTCACAGGCATATGATTCTAGTCTACGCTAGTGTGTTCTAGTTCTACTGTCTAATCCTGCTCTCTGTTTCTGGGTCACATCATTAGATTTTATTTAAACAGAGTGAAGATGATGCAGCCTCCAAGTCTAGTTTTCAGGTGAAGGTATTGCCTTTGCAAACCTCAAATTGTGATCAACAGATAACTAAAGCAGCAGCTTTGCTTTAGAACAGATCAACAGTGTCCATTTTTTCCTATATGTAAGGATGCTAAAAGATGGTGACAGAGATGAGAAGCAGAAAGTCATATGCAAGAAAATGTTACAGTTCAGGGGACTCTTCATTAGAATTATAAAAGAAAAAAGACTTGTCATTTGTCAGAGAAGATGAGTGAGGTCACTCTTGCTGAGATGGATGGTATGCAGAAGAAGGTAGGACCAAATGCTCAGAATGAATATTTTTTTGTAATGAACAGAGATCAAGTTTAGGGTTTCCTATGTATATATTGGTTAAGAGCGTGAAGACACACCAAAAAACTGAAGAGTAAAAGACGTAGGGAAAGCAAACATCTCCTGCCCCTAGTAAGTGGACAGTACCTTCTCTTCAGGAAGTTTCCAACAGTCTTGACTTGCAATCTGGGATAACTAGGATGAATGTGTTTACTAATTCTTTTCAATTGCTTTTGATGAAGATCCTTATTAGGTTGTGATGGTGTAGTTCATTTGACTCAAAGGTGAATCTCTTTTTTCCTAGCAGAAGCTGAATCTACCCTGAATTTGAATGCCAAGATTCTTGAGAGCCACTGAAGTACAGCATTCATCATTAATATAGAAAATCAAAGATTCTGTTGTCGAATGATTTAATTTGGTAAAAGCAATGTATAGAGGTGAAGTAAGCCTCTGGAAGGAACACATTTTCTATTCTGCTTGCATGAAAATATAGTGAAGGTCTGCTATAATGAATTCATAAAAGAATACAAATAAGGGCTACAGAATGAGATAAAGTGTATCTGTTTCCCACATCTACATTCATGCCAAGAATCAATGAAATGAGCAAAAAGAATACATTTCTGAGGGAGTGGACACCCATTAAACGATTTCTGCAAGTGATAGAATACTTTGATTCATGTTTGGATAGCAATTCGGGTTATTATTTTATTTTATTTTTTTAATATCTTTATTGGAGTATAATTGCTTTACAATGGTGTGTTAGTTTCTGCTGTATAACAAAGTGAATCAGCTATACATATATATATATATATCCCGGTATCCCCTCCCTCTTGCATCTCCCTCCTATCCACCCTATCCCACCCCTCTAGGTGGTCACAAAGCACCGAGCTGATCAGGTTATTTTAATTCCTATGGTGGTTATGACCATCCCCAATTCCCCATCAACTTCAGTTTTGTAGAGGGAGTAATTAATATGCATGGTGTTTCTCTCATTTGCCTGGAATTACAGATGATGGTTCCAGCACCAGTGTTCTGGGCTTTATCTTGCAAATGGGACACTGACTAAACTGTGAAGACCATTGGGTCCCTTGCACTCATATAATTTGCATTCTGGACACAATAAGTTCCACTTATATAAGGATGGCCTGATCTGTTCTCAAATCCAGCATTTTTTGAAAATACTGACATTAGTGCACATTTTGGAAGAGAAGTAGGCAGTGTCCTAGAAGAAAGAACACAGAAATGACTGCCTCTAACACTGTCTTGCAGTGTGTTTTGACCAAATCCTTCCTCTCGGTTGGCATAACATTCCAACTGTTTCATTTGTAAAGAAAGAGTATCTAACTACTTCATGATTCTCAGATGGGGGTGGCAGGGGGAGGACAGTGACATACATCCAAAGGGGCCTATTGGCAAGTCCTTGATGAGTTTTTATTTTTCAAACTACACAGGTTCCTACTCTAACTCTACTCTCCTCCGATCTTCTGGTTATAATAAGATGTAATAAAAGTGATCATTTGTTACCTATATTAACAGAACTGAGGTCAAAATCTGGTTAAAAATCACTAGACTAAATGAGTTCTAGTAATTTCTTTCAAGATTAATATGATCTAGGAAGAGAATGATTGCTTACTTGTACTATTACCAAACACTTATATCCAAGCGTTCTCTTGCTTCACAATACCGCACTAGGAGTATTCGGTGACACTGATGTGTGAAGTAGCGCAGTGTTCCACCTGGTACACAGTGTGCGCTCCATAAATGGAAGTTGCCTTCCTTCTATCCACAGCAACTGATGAAAATTTTCCTTATACTTAGTATGTTCGGTGATGAGAGATATGAGAATGGGGGTGGGGGGGTGGGGATGAACACTAGTTTCTTAGGAGGGGTCTAGGAAATTGGAAATTACTCTGAGTATTGAGTTGACTCCAAGCCCTGCTGATTCATGCTGACATTTAGCAGATTTCATTGCACAACTCTTATCCAGAGAAGAGACAGGACTATTCCCAGGTTTTGTGACATGCAGATACCCTTATTATTGCATTTAAAATGATATTTATTTTTGTTTAATGAAATCTTTTCCAAACATGAGTCCTACCTTATTCATTACACAGGAAAAATTCTCATCATTATTATGGAGTAGTTATTTTCTCTTTATGCCACAGAACACTATTATGTATGTTCTTCACGTGTTAGGACAGCTGATCAGATGCAATTCATTTAAATTGTGTGGCTTCATTTACATGCTCTGAGCATATGGTCCACACACATTTGTTACATAGAAGCATACGTATTTGGCATAAGTGGATATTGATTTTTATAAGTGGATGTATATCTGCATTGGGAGAACTTTTTAAATGTCACACATACAGTATATTTACTATATAATAGGATCTGTCCAAATATAATGCATACACATTGTTTACTTAGATTAAAGTCAAATGAAAATGACCAGGGCTGAGACATAGAGAAGGAAAAGAATTGAGAGTATATGTGAGGGCAAGAGAGGGAAAGAGAAACATATGAGGGCCCCCAAATTAACTTGAACCATCATATATGTTCCTGAAGTTGAGTTTAAATTGGGTATAATAAAAAATTGTTATTGCCTCAGTGTAAAAATGTAATACTTCTTTATTAATGTAATTTCATAACAACTAGCTCTGTTTGTATGTTTTGGTGAGCACTGTACTGTGTACTTTACCTTTTAGTGCTTATATAGTATGTGATCTGGTTATTGTTGCATAACAAATGACCCTAAATTTAGAGTAAAATGAAAACGTTTTTGCTGTGCTCATGATTTAACTGGTCAGAAATTCAGGAAGGGTTCAATTGCCCAGTTCTTGGGGTTTCTCATGCTCCTGCAGCCAGATTTCAGTTGGGGTTTCAGTCATTTGAAGATTCAACTGGCCTGAACATTCAAAGTGGCTCACTCCCATGGCTGGCAGTAGATGCTGGCTATAGGTTGGAATCCCAGCTAGGACTGTCCACCAGTTCACCAGAGTAGTCACCAAGCAGTTGAACTTCACACCTAGCAGTTACCTTCCTCCAGGCAAGTGTCCCAAGAGAACCCGGTAGAAACTTCCGGGCCATTTCTGTTCTGGCTTTGGAAGTCATATACCATCACTTGGTTACCCTTTAATGCTCAAAGCAGTCACAAGTCCAATCAGAATGGAGGGGATGGGACAAAGGTCCCCCTATTGATGGTAGGAGTATTCAGGTCACATTAATGAAAAGCGTGCAGAATGGGAGATGTTGTTGTGGCCATATTTGAAAAGTGTAATCGACCACAACTTATATTTCCATGTTAGTTTTTCAGAGGAGGAAACTGAGGCCCAAAGTGTTTAAGAAACTAGAAAGAGGCCTAAGTAGAGCTCAAACCCAGATCTGTCTTCCTCTAAAACCTATATTCTTTCTACTCTGCTGTATTGCCTCATGGGGTATATTATTCTGTCTTAGATTATTATATTTTTTTCAAAAATATGAATAGATTGAAATTTAGTATCAAAGATAGATCATCTAATTAAGAGTCATAGCCCTGACTTATAGTCTTGTTTCTACTACTTGAATGATCTGGGGTGAGTTGTTTCCCTTCCGTGGGCTTCTTTTTCATGTCAGTTGAGCAGAAAATGTGTGCAGTATTGTATCCAAAGCCCCTGACACTTCTCGAACCCTGTGCTTCATAATGTGAAAACATTACAAAAAGGAAAGAGTGTGAAATAGAGAGCAGTTTTAAAAACTTTAATATTTTTTAATGGGAAGATTACAATACCTATTTATCTCACCTCTAAAATGCCTAATTTTTGTTTTGTGATCCCTGCTTGGGATGCTCATTAACCTCTGAGGCGAGAGGCAAGTGATTAAATTAGTTGTGTAATTGTGTCTTTCTTCTCTGAATATTGCCTTTTATATTCAATCACATTTCCTGAATCGAGGCTCCCATAGGCAAGAGAAAGACTATGGATTTTATAGGTTTATTGGGGTTACTAACTAAAATGGAATGAAACTATCATAGGTTTGAATAACACTTGGAGTGGAATAGTATTCTAGTTTGCAGGCGCCACATAGTAATTTGTTTCTAAGTAGTAGGATATGTACTCTTGAAAAAACAAAACAAAACAAAACTGTGTCCTCCTAGAAACAGTTTGCTAAATGACTGTCTCATATAGTAATGTAATGATCTGGTAAACTGTCTGAAAATATTCTGAGTCTGGGGCAAACCTCTTTGAAGACCCTTTGTACGTAGACTAGAGTCTAATGCTTTCATCTTTATATTATTCTAGCCATTTGAATCACTGCATTTAAATCATCTATATTATTCTAGCCATTTAAATCATTGCAGTTTCACAAAATTACAGAATTCAGAGCTTTGGGGGAGCTTCAATACCATGGACTTCGGTTGTTTCTCAAACGTTTTTCTCAACAGAATCTTTTCTCAAACAAAATCAGAAACACAAGTTTCATAGAAGTATTGGTAAAAGTTCAGCTTCTGTATTCAAAGTGGGGTTGAGGCTCCAGAATTGTTCCCTTGATGACCTCCTCTCTTCCTTTATTCCTTCCCCTACCTGGCTGCCACCTTCAAGTTATCTGAAGGGACTTTCAGAACTTTGAAAAATCTAGTTTGAAAATCACTCATCCAGTCCATTATTTGATTCAAAATAGATTTGATAAGCTGTCCCTGTGCTGCTCTCACAGAACTCAGTCTACTAGGGGACTTACACGTGTGAACAAATCTTCACTCTATTCTTGGTGTGCTAATTATAGCATATTGTAAGGATACCTAATGTAAGCAGCTCCTTTGCCCCTTTTCTGTTTGTTCATCCCCGTTTTCCTTAGACCTTACTCATAAAGATGTGACCATTAGACAACATTTAACTTAGCTCCTGATTTCTGCTTTTCTAAATATACACAACACCTTACCCAACCTGTTGATTCCTTTCCTGGATTAGAAGGAATAAGAATGAAAGACTAAGTAGTTAAAGAATGACTGACTCTCTGCTCCTAGTTTCCTCTTAGTAAATTTGCAGGCAGACCACACGGGTAAGAGAACATCCAATTGCAGGCAGACCACATGAGCAACACAGAGTCCTGAGGAAGATGGGGAGAAGTCAGCAGGCCTGCACGCAATGGCAAAATGACAAAGAATCTGACCTCCTGCCTTAATGATTAACTGAGATTGTTTCCCCTTTTTCCCTTTAAAAAATTGTCATGGCTGAGCAGAATCTTCAGAGTTGGTCTCTGGACATACGTCCATCCCATCTCCCCAGATTGCCAGCTTTTCTGAATAAAGCACCTTGCTTCTCTACCGTAGTTTGTCCCTTGATTTATTGGCCGTTGAGTGGCCAGTGGGCAAACCTGCATTTGGTTACAACTGGAGCTGGGGGTTAGTGGTCAGGAATGACTTCCTGACATAGGAAAAATACTAACACCTGAAGGAAACTTAGCAGTAAGACATTAAAAAAAAATGGGAGTAGGAGAAGAAAATGCTTCAGGAAGAAATAAAAGTGTGTATAAAGCTATGTGAGGAGGGGCATGGCCTATCTGAGTTTTCCTGGTGTGTGAAATGTGAAGGGAGCCAAAGGTAAGGGATGAACTTGTAGATGTGATTAGAAGCCACATCATGATGGGCCTTGTAAACTGCGAGAAGAAATCTGAATTGTAACCAAAGGGCAATCGGGCAGGGGGCCACTGTAGGAGGTTAACGACGGAGAACAATATAATATGCAATGTGTTTCCAAATGAGCACTGTGGCTGATGTGTGGAGAATGGATTGGGGAGGGCCAAAACTGAAGAAAGAGGGAACTATTTTGGAGGTAGAGTTGGCATCACTGCTAATAGTTTGGACGTCATCCATGAAGAAAAGAGAGAAATCAGGAATGGTCCTCGGGTTTTGGCTTGAGAAAAAGGTGCATATTGGTGGTATTTATTCATATGTGGGAGACTGACAGATGAGCAGGTTTAGGGAGAAAATCAAGCATTTTTTAATAAGCTGGAGATACATATTAAATATCACAGTAGAAATGGAAGTAGGTAGTTAGTTATGAGTATAGATTGCTGGAGATAGGTCTGGGATAAAGAGAGAGTTTTGAGATTCAAAAACATACAGGTGGTATTTGAGGCCACTGCAGTAGATGAGATTATACAGATAGATTGTAAAGAGTGGAGAGGTAATGCGACAAGGACAGAATCATAAAAGCCCCAATATTTAAGGGATGGTTAAAAAAGATAAAGCCCATAAAGGAAAATTAGATAAAGTATCCAATGATGTAGAAAAACAAACAAACAAAAAAAGAAAAAAAGGGAAGTGTCAAGGTGTTGTAAAAGCAAGAAAATAAACTGGTTATTTTTTGTGGGGAGTAGGTCAACACTTGCAAATGTACCTATGGTGAAAGTTGGGAGAGGGAAGAACATTTACTTAACTCTCTTTAACTCTGCTGAACAATGAATCCACTCCCCATAAAAAAAAGAAAGAAAGAAAAAGAAAATTGGAGAGTAAAACAGCAGGTATAATAAAACTAGAGTGCAGCTACTGACTAAAATAGTATTTTCTAGAAACAACGAAATTAAGATCAAATTAAGGGAGAAGGGTGAGAAACAATACACATTTCTCCAGATCTTGATCATGGAAAACATTATTTTTCTGAGAATATTTGAGTGAGTACTGAAGGACTCAGCCAAGTAAACTTTACTCTGATCACTAATGGTTAGAGCCATGATCAGGCCACACAGTATGGAAGGACAAAGGATATGGGACTGAAGGAACAGTCTTAGAGTTAGGAAGGCCTTCCTAGACAAGAGAGAAGCCATAAAGGAAAACACCGATAAAATGTGGGATCTAAAAATTAAAAGTTTTTATGTACCAAGAAATATCAATAGTATAAACATTTCAAAAGACAGTAACTGGGAAAAACTGTAACTCTTTAATAAATGGAGGACTGTTCTTATTAATATACAAATAGTTCTTACAAATTTGTGAGGGGAACACATGATAAAATTGTTTAAAAAAGGGGAGAGGACAAGCAATAAAAACAAGATATGCACAGAAGAAATACAAGTGGTTAATAAATGTATGAAGTGATGGTTTACCTCAGTAAAAATCCATGAAATACATTGTATTTTGCCTGTCCGATTTGTCCCAACAAAGCAGAAAGGTGGTAAACTACGTTACTGACAAAGATATGAGGAAACAAATTCTATCACTTGTTGGTTGACTGTAAAATGCCGTATCTTTTCAGAAGGCAACACAGCAATATCTCTGAACATTAAAATCATACTCCTTGACTCAGAAATTCTATTTTTAGAAACTTATCATATAGAAATACATGCAAAAATATTTAAAGATACATTTATTATAAGGGTGTTCAATACTACATTATTAAAATTTTAAAAAATGGAAACCATTCCAGTATCAATCAGTAATAAGGTATTTGATAATCAAGTTAGGAAATATTAATACACTGGTGCAATGGAATACTATGCACCAATTGAAAGGAATGGTGATAGAGATCCAGGGAATGACATGAGAATTATGTCCAACATATATTAAGTAAAAACAAACAAAAAAATCAAACAGCAGTATATATCATATGATCTCTTTTTTTAGAAAACAAAAAAGTTGCACAGGATATATTACATGTCAAATTGAAATACGTCAAATGACATGAGTGGATATATATGGATAACTAAATCACTTTGCTGTATACCTGAAACTAACACAACATTGTAAATCAACTACACTCCAATAAAAAAAAAAAGTTGCATTGCCCGTGTTACATGTCATCTGACACGTCTGTTTCGTTTCGATCTCAGCCTATCAACAGTGGTGCTGTGGGCTAGGAATGCCGCCTCCACAGACACTGCCCCAACCGGAGCCAAAATGCGTCTGGACTGGCTCTTATGGTTCACATTATAATTGCAAGACACACCTCAGCAGGAGCCATTGGGGAACTGTGAAAAAGCAAGGTATGTTACTCACAGGTCCAGGAGGGAACAATGCATGCCCAAGGCCACACAGCCAGGTCATGAGTTGAGAGAAAGAGAGACAATGCAGACCTGGGGTTCTGCTTTTATTTGGGTGGAGGGTGGGGTGTATAGGGTTTCACAGTTCACTCTCTATGGTGAATTTAAAACATAAGAGCAGGAATTAAAGTGCTGGAAGGGAAAAGCAGGGTCACTCAAAAGGTCAGATATGTAGGTCCCCCAGGACTTTCTAAAAGGGAACTTGATGGGTGGGGCAGCCTGGCTCTTATTCTAGCTGTGTTTATCCAAGATGGGTGTCTTTGAAATGGTTGCTCTGATATCAAAAGCTTAATGTCAGGCACTTACGTTACAATCTGAAAAGCTAACTGTCAGCTTACACTACAAGGTCGTAGGGCATAATATAGGTAACTTTTTAAGGATACACTACAAACGTTTAATAGTGCTTATATGTGAGAATTAAAATTAGGGGTATGTGGGGAGGAGAAGTTCATTTCATCTTTAACTTCAAACACATGTATATATTTGAAAATTTTTTATAACAAGTATACTTCTGAAAACATAATTTTTAAAAAATTAGTTACAAATGCTGCAGAGAATAAGAGAAGAGCTGACAACTGTCCATTTGGTTTAGCAGCCTTGGTCTTGTTCACAGCACTTTCAATATTAAGTTCGTATACACTTAAAAACCCAATATAATAAAAGTATAATTTTTAGTCGTATAAAAATCATTCTCAAAAAGAGCTTTAGGATTTTGAAGTCAATGTGTAAGCAGATATGGTAGGGGGGTCCTGGAAGAGAACCAGGCATGCCTTTCTTGACATAAGGGAAGCCATTTTTACCTAAGCTATTTTGTGATCTAAGGCTGGCAACAATACTTGCCCTTGAACAGGTCTCAGTAATAATGATCTTAAGGGAGGTGAGGGAATGCAGGAACAAAGAAAAAGCAGTCAGAAAACAATAGTTCAGCCATAAAACAGAGTCCTAGTTCCTCCTCAAGGGATAAACATAACAATCTGATACATATCTTTGAGTTCTGCAGGAACTAAGCCCCCCCACCCCAGATAGAGAATGAAATGATGATGTTGACCCCTGTGAGTGACTTCAATCAACTAAACCTTGGACTCTGTCGGCCTTTGCCCTAATTCTAATGCTGAATTCTCCTCCACTCAAGCCCCTTCACGAATATGTATGTACACTTAGCTTAAAATTTCCCCAATTTTACTGTTCGGAGAGACACTGCTTTGGGAAAGATCCCCGGGGTTCTCCTTTGCTTCAAGTACTTATTACTTACTTGAAGGAAGTAACACATCCTTCCTTCTCCTGATCTTTGTCTTGGTTGTGTCTTTCGGCTCGACACCCACCAAGAGGCGAACCTACTATGCAGGTAACACGTGTAGTTCCTGTATTTCTAGCAATTGCTTTATGCTTAACACCCTATGTTTTGTTGGTCTGAGTGCCCCTCCAGTCACCTTCAAAATAGTATCGTTCTTGGGTTCTACCTTCATCTCTCTTTCAGTTGAGGTACAAATAAGGTAGTTTCTACTGAATTGAGAACAAGAGTTACATTTTGTGAATTGCTGTATATTTGCGAAGGGGTTTCCAACTCATATGCCATAGCATAAGATTGTACCAAAAATGGATGACATGTGTGCTGAGGAATTGATGCCCTTCAACTCTGGAGTGGCTCATCACAGCCTGAGTCAGCCAGAGCCTTCAGGACAATAGTTTCTTGTGAGCAGCCACATCTAGTTACCTTATTACACTATAAAAACATCCTTCTCAAAACAAAACAAAACAAAACAAACAAACAAACAAAAACATCCTTCTCTATGTGTGCCAGGAAGTGGATAAAAGAAGGGGAGTGTGGTACCATGGCCTTAGAACATCATTGTTTTCTTCCCACATATATCATGTTGCTGGGTAGAAATCTTGGGTTACAGTTTTTTAAACCCAAAGCATGGTGGGCATTTCTTCATTTTCTTCTTCCATTTAGTTTTTTTCTGAGTAGAAAACTGTGTTCAGTTTGATTTTTCTGCACTTGTCAGTAAACATTTTCCTTGCTTTGATGATTGGAGAATTTGTGAATATTAAAATTTAAAGCTATCCCAAAGTATGAGTTTCTTTTTGTTAACTTTGCCTGGATGTCAATGAGTACTTTCAATCTGTATATGTACATCTGCTATCAGCAAGGGAACATTTTCTTCAATCTCATCTTTCTTTACTGTTTGGGTTTCTATTGTTCTAGTTTCTCCTCTGGACACCTAGAATTCTGTGGTCCTCCAAATCACATAGTGGTTTTGTGTTATTACCATTTCTTACATTTTCTTCTACTTTACTGATTGACTTTTCTGTCATGTTTTGTCAATTACTGCCTCCCAAGAGGAATTTTATTTTGCTGTACTGAATTATTTTCACATGTGGTCACTTGCTTGTTTTAGTCATCCATTTGTAAATTTCCCTGTATCTCAGCTTGATCTCCCTTTTTTGTTCTTTTTCCTATTTCAGAGATGTTCTCCTTTGCTCTTGGAAATGAGTCTCAATTTTTCACCATTCGTCGGAGAAATAAAACATTTTTTTCTGGCATTAAAATAATTTCCTGTGGTGATGCATCCTCTGCCTTATTTTTCCTCCCGTGTTGTTTGAGACGTGCTTCAATATCTGAGTGTCAGGAGGAATGGGAACAAACTTTGGCTGGTTCGGACTTGATGGAGTGTCGCCCAAAATGTATATACTTTTCAGGTGAGCCAAATCAATTTAATGATAACGGAGGGGTAACTGTGTGACTTTAAGGTTATGTGTATTTTATTGAGGCACTCTACGTAATCCTAGAGAGACTATATAATATCCAAACTCGGACTCTTTTGAGAGTGAAAGGGCCAACATTAGTACTTATACTAGAAAAATGGGCATAAACAGAGACTATTGTAAGCAAAATGAGACATACAGTCAGTCTGTATAGTTCTCCTGCAGCAGTGAGTCGCATCTGCAGTGTTGGCTCTGTCAAGCCAACATGTGGGAAAAGCTCTTCCTCCCTTCCCCAGCATCCTTCAATCATTTTCCACGAAAAATACATTTGGTGGATCTTCCACCAAGATGCAACTTTCCACACATGGACTGCTCTGCCCTGCAGTCTGTCCTCTGTTTCTGTGTCTTTTCTGATATTTCAATAGGATGTTGGGAAAGGGGTACAGCAGAGATAGCTTTTTTTCTGCTTTGCTCACTGATGATTCTTAAAGATTATATTTAGCAAATTGTACCAGCTACATGTTTCATTCAACTCAGAATGCACAAAAGATCATCTGTCCTCATGAGGAAGAAGGCTGATGTCTCACCTAGGTGTAATTCAAGGGACATCCTCTGTGAAAGGGGCGCTGTGGCTCAATGTTTTGTCAGGTTGAACAGCATGATTAGCAGTTTGACAGCTGTTGTCACTTAGGTCAGCTCCGAGAAACATGGGCTCTTGTGCTGGGGAAAGGTATAATAATGTGTGTAGAGCAGGTGCTGAGAGACAAGTACTGTATCAAAAAGTCTAATAGAGCACATGCATATTTACTGCAAGTAAGGAACATATAATGTGGAGGATGTGAAGGGCACATGATCACTAGAACTTTTAAGTACTAGGTGATCCTCAAATTTAAATCTGAAAATACCGTGGTTCTGTGCAGTCAGTGAAGTTTACTAGTACACATTAATGAGCACTTGCTGTGTGCCAGGTACTGTTATAGGTGCTTTATCTTCATTAGCACATTCGTTCTTCACAACAACCCTATGAGAATCAACACTGTTATCCCCACTTTACTTGTGAGGAAATTAGGACTTCGAGAGAACACTTAGGTCAAGCTATGCAGCTCAGAGTCATACAAAGGTCTATGGCTCAACAGCCCAGGCCCTTAGATGTGATGCTCTACATTTGTAGTGCAAATTCACTCAGACGATGCTAATTCAGTCCCTTGAGACAGGTGTCTTATAAGACCCAAGTAGGACACCAGGTTTCCAGCCAAGCTGATGGGGTTTTATCACAGGTGAAAGTAAATATCTGGTAAGAGAGCACTGCAGGCCAGTTGTACGGATGGGTGAGTATAACAGTGGAGGGAACACTAGGGAAAGCCTGTGACTCAAAGGCCACACACATCTAGCTACGGGGCTTATCAACACACGCAATGCCTTGGATAACATGACAAATTCAAGACTAAAAGAATTGTGTTCTGCTCACAGATCTAATTCCAGTTCTGACCAGGATTAACTCATCATCAGGCAGGCTGGGTAGGGAGGTGCTCCTGATCTAAAAATGAGAAGTAACAGTACTGACTCTAGCTTGGAGGAGGTTGAGAAATCAGAGGATGACTACAATTGTGATGTCTTTAGAGAACTTCCCTTGCTAAAGACTTCTTTGAAGTTTGAAATTGAAGACAAAAAAGAAGTCATTCATGGGTAAGAGACATAGTGGGGCAATGAAACCCTTATATTAAAACATTGTTTTAAATGGTTTGGAGAGAAAACATTAGATTTAAAATTCAGTTACATCATGTAATTATATTTAATATTATCTATGAATAGAGATCCATTTAATGATTCCAAGTTGAGAAAATACTTTTTGACATCTGTTTCAATATTTTGGCTGTTTTCCTGACAAGTAGAATTTCAAAGACAGTTCAATGGAGGCTCACACATCATGAAAAGAAGCTAGAAAAGACAGTGAATGAGGTACTGAAGCATCCTTTGGGACACATGGCAAATGACTTTCTAAAGAAAGAAATTAAACCATTACATGAAGAAAAGGTTTATCTGAGGATCAACATTCAAAGTGAGTATTTTCCCTGTTCTGGTCATTCAGGTGAGGCCCAGGAAAGCAGAAATTTATGGATAGAGACTTGGATTTCCAGGTGACACAAATGCCCAACTATGGCCAATCATGTGGGGAAGGCAAGCAGCAGGGTCCATGAGATCTGGGCAATTAAGTAAAGTATGAGTCAGACATTTTTTACAGATCCATGCTAGGAAGTACCCAGGGCCGTCAAAGCCAGATTGCCATATTGCAGACATTTTCAGGGTTATATAAACTGTGAAGAGGAAGATTACTCAGTGTCAAGAAAATACAGATCAGTATGTTCAGTATAACTCACTGTGGGATGGGATGGGGTAGGGGCAGCAAAAACTTTACATGTATTTTGTGTACTATAAGCCATATTATATAAATCCCACTAAGGTATTATCTCATTTCATCCTCACATCTCTTTGTGCTAGGATACTGTTATTGTCTGCATTTTAGAGATGAAGAGCCAGTGGCTCAGAGAGCTTAAATAACTTGATTAAGGCCACATAACTTGTAATTTTGGTCTATATGACCAAACCCTATATTGAAATCCTGTTGTGATGAAAAGTGATTTTGGCTCCTAGAAAATCCCTCACCTTCATGAGGTCCTCCATTTAGGATGGTTTTGCTTGGCCCTAGTTATAAGGGAAACTTTATTGGTTAGCTCAGCATGAATTTTGTAGAGCATTTAGATATGTGTAATCTAGGGACCTCTGCATAAGATTCTGGGGGTCAAGCCAAACCCTATGGACAGCTATATGAAGTTAATGCAATGCCTCACATGGACTCCAGGGGTTCAGATACCAAGGTTAACAAGATGCCTCCTGTCTCACAGAAAGGTCACCCCCAAGTTGAGGCAAGAAATCCAGTTATAGGTTACCTTGACACTTTAAAATCCATCCTCAGGACTTCCCTGGTGGTCCAGTGGGTAAGGCTCCACACTCCCAATGCAGGGGGCCCGGGTTCAATCCCTGGTCAGAGAACTAGATCGCACATGCATGCCGCAACTAAGAGTCTGCATGCTGCAACTAAGAAGCCTGCATGCCGCAACAAAGATCCCGCATGCCGCAACTAAGACCCAGCACAGCCAAAATAAATAAATAAAATAATAAATAAATTTTTCAAAATTTAAACCATTTTTTTTTTAGAAAATCCATCCTCAAAAAAAAGAAATCCGTCCCCTAATAAATCCACCCTTTGCCCTTCCCCTCCTTCCACTTCTGCTATAATGAATGCCTCACCATTTCTTTTCAACCCTCTTCACCTTTAACCACACTGCTCTCTGAAAGAAATATCCACAACTTATAGACCACTTAGTTAACTCCTAGTTAGCCTTCAAGAACCAGCTCAAATGACATATCATGAGTGAAGAACTTAATTCCCAAGGCAGATGAAACCACTTTCTCTTCTAAGACTTCCAGCGATTTGTCCAGACCTCTGCTGTCTTACCTTTTGGCAGCACAGCATAGCTCACAAACCTTTAAGCCATTCTAGGTTACCATTCATTTATCCTGTTCCTAAACAAACACCTATATCATAGTAAATGTCAAATAGCATTTGTTGAATAAAATTTATAACATATAAGCACCTAGAAATTATGTTATTAACTAGAAATTTTACTTATAAATGAGACTAATCTGTGGCAAATTTTGTGACAGTGAAGTCATTTAAATTCCTAAAACTTGTTCACATTTGAGTGACTATAGTGAGAGAGCAGGAATGTGAATTTAGGCAAGAAATGGAGACGAGCATAAGGAGACCTCACATAGGAGAGAGGGTGACATACTACATAGAAATGTGGATTCTGGGATCAAAGCAAACCAAGTTTAAAACCCTGCTAAGTAGAGCAAGATGGCAGGCTAGGAAGTTACAGACCCTCTTTTTGCCATAGAGACACCAAGTTAACAACAATATAAGGACCAGAATACCTCTGTGAGAACTCTAGAGAACAGCTGAGAAACCAGAGCACCAAGGCCATTTTAAAAGCAAGAAGGGAATCTGGTCAAAGGGGTAGAAAAGTCACAGCATTTGGTGCAGCTGCTTATGCTCCATCCTCTAAGCAGCATAGCACAGAGCAACCAGAAGGACAACCTCCATACCAGGGCTCCTCCCCCAGGAGAGAAACAAAAAAAATGTACCATGTGTCCAGTGTTCTGGCTTGTCTGGGGGTTGCTCAAGGGACTGGTTTCTCTCTCACCTGACTTGAGGCACATTAAAGCTGCAGTTCTTCAGGCAGATGCCAGGAGAAGAAAGAGGTAGAAGATTCAAGAGGTCCTAAAATATCTAGCCAGACAGAATCGTGAATGTCTTTCCTCACATGAAGCCAGTAGGCAAAGGTTGGGAAAGGTGGTTGTTTTTTCAAATGCCAAATTCCCAACAAAAATTACAAGGCATAGAAATAAACAGGAAAACATGGCCCAGTCAAAAGACCAAAATAAAATTCCAGAAGCTGATCCTAAGGAAATGCAGATCTATGAGCTGCCTGACAAAGAATATAAAATAGCAGTCATAAAGATGCTCAATGAGCTAAAAGAGAACACAGACAACTAAACAAAATCAGGAAAATGATGCATAAACAATATGAGAATATCGACAAAGAGGAAAATCTATAAAAATAACCAAACAGAACTTCTGGAGCTGAAAGTTTGAATAACTGAACCAAAAATTCATTAGAGGGGTTCAACATCAGAATTCATCAGGCAGAAGTAAGAACCAGTAAACTTGAAGACACATCAATTGAAAACATCCAGTCAGAGAAGCAAAAAGAAAAAATAATGGAAAGTGAAGAGAGCCTAAAGAACTATGGGATATTATCAAGCCAATCAATATATGCATTATAAGAATCCCAGAAAGAGAAGAGAAAATGAAAGGGTCAGAGAGCTCATTTGAAGAACTAATGGCTGAAAACTTCCCAAATCTGAGGAAAGAAATGGAGATACAGATTCAAGAATCTGAAAGAACTCCTACTAAAATAAATTAAAAGAAAACCACACCAAGACCGTTTATAATCAAATTCTCTGAAGTCAAAGACAGAGAATCTTGTAAGCAGCCAAGAGAAGAGCACATCCAAGGAAAGTTCCATAAGATTATCAGTGTATTTCTCAGTAGAAACTTTGCAGGCTAGAAGGGAGTGGGATGATATATTCAGAGTGCTAAAAGAAAAAAACTAACAAACAAGAATACTGTATCTGGCAAAACTGCCTTTCAAAAATGAAGAAGAAATTAAGATTTCCCAGCTAAATAAAAACTGAGGAAGTTCACTGCCACTAGACCTGCCCCTACAAGAAATGCTAAGGAGGATCATTAAGATTGAAATGGTCAGTAGACAGCAACACAAAACCATATAAAAATATAAAGTTCTCTAGTAAAGGTAAATACATGGACAAACACAGTAGCCTGTGTACTGTTCTAATTTTGGTGCATATAATTTAAATGAAAAAAGAAAACTATAAATCTATGTTAAAGGGTATACAATATATAAAAATATAATTTGTGCCATTCATAACATGAATTGTAGGGGGCTGTAAAAGGACTAGAGTTTTTGTATGTGATTGATGTTGTTATCAGTTTAAAATAGAGTGCTATACTTTAAGATGTTTTATGTAATTGCAATGGTAACCACAAAGAAAATGTCTATAGAATATGCACAAACGGAAATGAGAAGGGAATCAAGCAAATTATCACAAAACAAAATGAAACACAAAGGACTATAGTAAGAGAGGAAAGGAGAGACAAAAAAGCTACAAAGTATGCAGAAAACACTTTTTAAAAATGTCAACAGTAAGTCCTTCCTTATCATTAATTACTTTAAATGAAAATGGACTAAACTCCACAATCAAAAGACATAGACTGCCTGAATGGTTGAAAAAACAGGATCCAACAGAATGCTGACTATAGAAGATTCACTTCAGATCTAAGGATACACATAGGCTGAACATGATAGGATAGAAAAGGATATTCCATACAAACAGTAAGCAAAAGGGAACAGGCATGGTTATATTAATATCAGAAAAACTGGACTTTAAATAAATAAATGTCATAAGAGACAAAGAATGACATTACAAAATGATAAAGGAATCAATTCACCAAGAAGATATAATCATTATAAATGTTGTAAATTATAGTCACCAGACCTCAAAACTCCTAAATATATGAAGCATACTGAGAGAATTGAAGGGAAAACTATATAGCAATACAATAATAGTAGTTGACTTCAATATCACACATTCAGTAGTGGATAGAACAACCAAACAGAAGATCAATAAGGAACTAGAGGACTTCAATAACACTATAGACTAATTGGACATAACAGACATATACAGACCACTCCACCAGCAACAGCAAAATATACAATCTTCTCAACTGCACATGGAATGTTCTCTAGGATAGACATATATTAGGCCACAAAAACAAATCTTTAGAAATTCATGAAGATTGAAGTCATAGAAAGTATTCTTTTTGATCACAATGGAATGAAACCAGAAATAGCACAAGGAAAACTGGAATATCTACAAATATGGGAAAATTAAGTAACACACTTTTAAAACAACCAGTGGGTCAAAGAAGGAGTCACAAGGGAAATTAGAAAATACTTAAGATAAATGAAAATGGAAACACAATATACCAAAAAAACATGGGAAGCATCAAAATTATAGGTAAGAGGGAGGTTTAGAGCTGTAAATGTATACATTAAAAAAGAACTATCTCAAATTGACAACATAACTTTACACCTCAAGAAACTGGAAAAAGAAAAACAAACTGAACCCAAAGTTAACAGAAGGAAGGAAAGAATAAAGATTAGAGCCAAGGTAAATGAAATAGAGACTAGAAAAGCCATAGGAAAAAAAAAGCCATAGAAAAAATAGGAGATAAACAAAACTGACAAACCCTTAGCTAGAATAACTAGATAAAAAGAGAGAAGACTCAACTAAAATAAGAAATGAAAGAGGGCACATTGCAACTGATGCAACAGAAATAAAAAAGAATTATAAGAGAATATGAACAGTTTTATGGCAACAAATTGGATAACCTAGAAGAAGAAAATACATTCCTATAAACACACAACCAACCAAGAGTGAATCTCAAAGAAATAGAGTATCTGAACAGCACAATAGCTACACAGGAGACTGCTTGGATAGCCAAGGCTCTGCTATTTTACCTTGAGTGCTTATAAAACCAATTGCACCTGTTTCAGAACTTCCATTCTTTTCCAACTGTATAAGACTGATGGAAGTCGCAAGAGAGCAACAAATTGTAAATGGTTTACTATGTTCAATTCAATTCACTGTCATAATAACATCTTACATTTGGAACACATTCTGAAGAACAGGGGAGTTTCGGCTTTTAAATAAAATATTTTAACATCCTTTCCTGAAATTCACTGTAATTTCCACATTCTCTCTGTTCCATTCCTGCAATCACTAAAGACCAGCCAAAACCCTCAACGTTAATCTGGGGCATTCTTGGGACAGATGGAAGGAGGGGGCACTACTGGGTGTTTCACTGATTTGGAAGGAGATCTGGGGAAAGAAATTAACGTCTCAGTCTTAAGTGGTGAGTTAATAAGTGCCTGAGCCCTGTCAATGACCACAAATCAAAGGAGCAGTGATTGACTTACGAAGTCAGGTACATATGAGTTCATTATTTGGTTAGGAGTACAATCATAATTTGTGGAGAATTTCTTTGGAATTCACTTACCATTCACTCTCTAGTACTATTGACCAATTCTAAGCTCAGTTGCCAAAATATTTCTTGTTAGGAAACTCTTCTTTTTGTATCATGTTCCTTAATGTAATTTTACAAGCCTAAACTTGAATCCATGGAGTTGAGTTGCAAGAGATTACATTTTCATTCCACTGCCTATGACGTGCAATGCACGATCTCATCTCTTATACATGAAATAGGTATCTCTGTCTGCTGACAACTTAAATTCAACCTGTTTCCTCTGTTTAGCAGTGGAAGGTAAAACACTTCTTGTGCCTGCAGTGTGTTTTCTTACCATGTTATAAATTCTCAATATGATTAACATCACTACAGCCCAGAGACTGAACTAAATGGAGACAGAAAATGGAAAATATACATAGAAAAAAATTGATTAAAATATCAAAAGAGGAATTCTGAAAACCAAGTATTCATGAGAAGCTAAAAGAAAACATAATAAGAAAATGATGCGTAGAACATTTTCCATGAAACACTATTTATTCACATCAAGAGAAAGATCAGAAACTTCAAGAGGAGTGATGTTACATGGAGAGCAGGGCCAGTCTTAGTGCTGGAACTTTCCCCGACTCATTGGGTAGAGTTAATTATTCCCTCTGCTGTAATACCCTATTTCTTTCATCCCATTCCTCTTGCTGGGAGAAGTTAAAATGTTTACTTTTTTTTTCAATGCCCCCTAATGAAGACAAACCAAAGTCCCATCCACTTACTGAATCCAGCTAAATTTCAGACGCTCAAGGTTGTGCCCAGTACCCTCCCTTAGGACTAGATGTGGTTGCTTTCGGTTTGGTGACCTATGAACTAAAGAAAAGTTATCTGTCCATCACCACCACACACGTCTAGAATATAATACTGGAGCAAGTAAAGGATATTGGGGTGGGGGGGGGGAAGGAAGGAAGCAAGCAAGCAAAGAAGGAAGAAAGGAATTTCCATTCACAAAAAGGAATAAAGGGATACATACCCATCAGTCACTAGTATATAGCAAGGCTGAAATCCTAAAACTTGGGCATTATGAAGGCTCCCTATCTTGTGGGTGGGAGAAATCTCTTGATTAAGACCTAATTCTACTCACTGGGAGGGAGTCCTTGTTGGTTATCACTGAGCCTGGGCTCTGCCTTCTAGGAAGTTCTTTTATATTATCTTCCTTGGTCACATCTGAAATACATGGGGATAGGCCGTCGCTAGTGGCTCCACAGCTGTCTCTAACTAACTAAAGATGCTGAAAGGTGGGACTGCAAGTTCTCTCAACTCTCAAATTATCAGAGGCTTTAAAGGATTTTGCTCTATTCGCTTCAAGTCATTTCCATATGTCAGTAACCACACCAACAAGCACTTCCTAGATATAATTCTCAAGTTTGATTTATTTTGCTTCCTTACACATGAAAACACACACTCTCTCGCTCATTAATAGTAGCTATCTTGAGGCTATCTGTAAAAAGAGGTGGGGAACCATGCCTTGAATCTGATTGTTGTCGTGAATCACTTTTTTCAGCTGATACTGAAATCTTATCCTCTCAACACCTTTTTTATTCCCAACTCTTAAAATATGGGGTCTGGAAAACAGTTGGCCTTTTCTAAACCTGCAAAGCCTGCAATTCCTTAACTCTTCCTATTTCCTTTAATTTCTGCTTGCCAAGTGACTATATTCTGAGTTCATCTCTTTCTTACATTATCTTGCCAAGCTTTGCAGGCAATAAGCACCAGCACACACTATATACTGTTTTGTTCCGCCTTTTCCTCTAGGATTGCTGGCCAAGTATGGATCTGATTGTACCTCCAAGTTACTGCAGGTAATTTTATGAAAAGAATCACACTGCATACCATAAATTGTCATCTTTCTAACCTCTTTGATCTGTTACTTTGCTACCTGGCACCCAACTGTTAAAACAAAGACATTTTTTTGTTGTTGTTACAGGGGCACTCCACTTCAAGATACTGGTTTATGTATGAGTAGGCTAGATGATACAATAGTAACAAATAAGTGTAACATACTTGCTCATGCAAAATCCAATGCAGATGTTCCTGACTAATTACTGATTCCAGGATCTAGAAGGCTCATTGAATTTTCTTGCACTCTAAAGTGAAACTGTTGGGCTTCCCTGGTGGCGCAGTGGTTGAGAGTCCGCCTGCGGATGCAGGGGACACGGGTTCGTGCCCCGGTCCGGGAAGATCCCACATGCCGCGGAGCGGCTGGGCCCGTGAGCCATGGCCGCTGAGCCTGCGCGTCCGGTGCCTGTGCTCCGCAACGGGAGAGGCCACAACAGTGAGAGGCCCGCATACCGCAAAAAAAAAAAAAAAAAAAAGAAACTCTTTTCCCTTAGAAATAATCCATTTTAATGCTACTTCTGTCATCCTGTTTGATGCTTTATGCTCTTTTATGGCTTACTTGTCATTGACATTTTTTCCTATTTTATTAAATTAAATGCCTTTCTCAGTTTATTTGGGAGGTATACACCCTGTTTTCATTCAAGGGGATACCTTTAATATTCAAATATATATTTAAATTTAATTATAATAATTTTAACAATGAAGCCATATCTATTATGTCTGATGAAAGATTTATTCCTTGGCAATTTCTCTTTATTCACTATGAAATTTTATATTCAGATGATTACTTATTGTTCCAGCAGTATTTTATGAACTGTATTTTCTAAGAGGTATTTTTAGCATAGCTTTAGGTTTTATTACCACAATTATTTAGACTTAAGTCTATATTTTAATTGGTTTTAGTGCTCACAGCAGGTCTTTTATTCTATAAACAATTCATCTTGAGTTTTTCACTTTGATTATTCCTGAGAAAACTGGAGCCAATCTTGAAGTTCCAGCAATTTGAGGGGAGGGGTATAGTTCTGGGAATTATGCAGGTGGCATTCTTTCTGCACCCTCTGATATCTGAGAAAGCAGTCTTGTTGCTGCTGCTAAGTCCCCGTAAGTGCCACCTTGGCTCTGTATATAATTTCTCATTCACAGAAAATTTTCTCTCAACCTTCTGTAGAACTAGTTTCTCTAGTGTTAAAAAGAAAAATACAAAAAAGAAAAAAAAAACTGAATCTGATCTTTTGCCATCGACTTGTTTTTTTCTACTAAACACTTGTTGCAAAAGAAAAAGAGGCTTTCAAATTCAAGGATTTTTTCCCAAAATAAATCTAAATCTTGGTTTCTTTTCATTATACACCTATTGCATAGTGCACACTTTTATGAATCATAATAGGATCTTTTTCACCTCAGGAAGATGATCTTCAATACTATTAACTTCATTAAAAATATATCTTCTCTGTCTTCTGGGTTTTAGACTATGTTTAATTTGGATTTCCACAATCTGTTCTGTGTCTTTTAGAGGCTATTTCTTTATTTTAATGTCTTCATTCTTTTCTTCAGAGTTCTGAATTAAATATAACAAATTTGTATTCTATTTCAATGATTTCATTATGCATCAATCTGGTTTATGCTTCCCCCACGGTATATTTTTATTTGACAATTGTGAATTTTCATTTCTACAAAATTGTTCTTAATTTCACATTTTTCCCTTATGGTTGGTTATTCTTAGTTCATAGATTCAGTGTACTCTGAAATATTGTTAAGAATGCAAACCTATTTTTACTTTGGATTTTTATTGCTTCAAATTTTCTATTTATAAAAATTATAGAACATTACAGAATAAGTCCCTAGATGCATTCCTGTCACTACCATGAATTTTGTGTGTATCCTCAGTCATAGTTTTTACTACATATAGAACTGTATATTATATACTTTATAAAAGTTGCATGAATGCTTTAATTTTTCATATTGTGTATTTGATTTTCTCTAGCTATAGTATGTTTTTCCAACCTATCCATGTCATTATATCTTGTTCTTCCATATTTAATCCTGTATAGTCTTCCGTTATAAGAATGTACCATATTTGTACATTTATCTGCTGTTGGAAATGTATGCCACTTCGTGCTATTATCATACTGCAGTGAACATTCTTACACATATCTTCTGGTAAACATGTACAAGAGGTCCCCAAGGGTATAATGCCAAAAAATAAAATTCCTGGGTGTCGGAGTACACACATTTTCAAACTAACATTTTTTTCCAACTAGCTCTTCCAAGTGGTAGAACTAATTTTACATTCCCATGAAGATGATATGAGTTCTTTTTTCACCATTTGCTCACCATTCCTTGGTAATATTAAGCTTATGTTTGAAATATTACCATATTTACAGTGGGATAAGGCAATTTCATGTTTTTGATATTTATTGTCCATCGGATATCCTCATGTTTGAATTCAATTTTATATTACTCATTTTTATTTTCTTAGTGACCTGTAGGGTTGTTTTCAATACACTTGATATTAACACTTTGACTGGTACATATGTTCAAAATATATTTCTGTCATGTAAGTTTGTTTTTTACAGATGTTACTTTTCAGGTTGAGGAAGTTCCCATCTATTCCTATTTATCTTAGAATTTTTATCATTAATGGATGTTGGGTTTTTTCAAATGTTTTTTCATCAGTTGATATGATCATTTTCTTTTTAACTTGTTGATGTGGTGGGTTACATTGATTGATTTTTGAATATTGAACCAGCTTTGTGTAACTGGAAATAACTACCACTTTGTCATAATGTATAGTGTTCTTATGCATTGCTGGATTCGATTTGCTAATAATTTGTTGAATATTACTGCATCTATGTTCATTAGAGATGATTTGTAGATCTTCTTTCTTGTAATATTTTAATATGGTTTTAGTATTAGTAATTCTGACCTCAAAGAATGAGTTTGGGTGTTCTTTCTGTTTGTGCTTTCTTGAAGATTGTAGAAAACTGATGCCATTTCTTCCTTATAGATTTGGTAGAATTCACCAGTGAAACTATCTGGGCGTGGCGTTTACATTTTGGTAACGTTATTAATCATGGATTTAATTTCTTTAATAGATATAAGCCTAGTCAGATTATCTTTTTCTCCTTGTGTGAGTTTGGTAATTTGTGTCTATCAAGGAATTGGTCCATTTCATCTAGGTTATAAAATTTGTGGCCATAGAGCTCATAATATTTCTTTATTATCCCTTTGATCTCCAAGGGCTCATTTCTATTTTTTTTTTTTTTTTTTTTTTGCGGTACGCGGGCCTCTCCCTGTTGTGGCCTCTCCCGTTGCGGAGCACAGGCTCCGGACGCGCAGGCTCAGCGGCCATGGCTCACGGGCCCAGCCGCTCTGCGGCATGTGGGATCTTCCCAGACCGGGGCACGAACCCGTGTCCCCTGCATCGGCAGGCGGACTCTCAACCACTGCACCACCAGGGAAGCCCTCTAATATTAATTTGTGTCTTCTCTCTTCTTTTTTTGGATAGCCTGGCTATAGGTTTATTGGTTTTACCAATCTTTCAAAGAACAAGCTTTTTTTGTTGATTTTCTCTATTGTATTCCTGCTTTTCAATTTCATTGAGTTCTACCCTAATTTTTATTATTTATTTTATTCTACTGGCTTTAGGCTTTAATTGCTCACCTTTCTCTAGTTTCCTAAGGTGGAAACTTAGATAATTGATTTTAGATCTTTTTTCTAATGTACACATTTAATGTTGTAAATTTCCCTCTATACATTGCTTTATTTACATCTCACAAATTTTAGTAAGTTGCCTTTTACTTAGCTCAAAATATTTTTAAAATTTCTCTTGAAAATGCTTCCTTGGCCCATGTGTTATTTCATCTCCAACTATATTGTAATTTTTTTTTTAAGGAAACAATTTATCAGCACTTTTACAAAAGATGAAAATGGACTTCTTAGGAAGCACATGTGATAACACAGGACTATTTGAACAGTATCACCTGATGAAAGCAATAATCAAGAAAAAACGGTGAAAAAGTAGACAATGTGACATGTGAGGGTCATTCTGTGGCCATAACATATATTTCATCTCACATCAAACACCCAAACTATTCCCTTTCACGTGATGTTCTTTGTTTAAGGTCTTATGCAGAGGACATGAACTTGATAACTGACGTTTTCCAGGATATTTTTTTGAAAGAAAATACTTTGGTTTATGAATATTTCTGCTAAAAAGTGGCTTTGAGATCTGAATTGCAGTTAATCTCTTTAATTCTCCCATCCTTTTTCCATAGATAAACACAAACAATTTTATCATTTATTTTTCTTAAATTTATAAGAAAACATCAGATGAGTAATTTGGTGATATTTTGATAGAGATATTTTGTTTGGTCAAATCCAGCTGATAAAAACTTAGTACTCCATGTCCTGCAGTGCATGAAATCATTTTTTGAAATAAATTTATATCTCATCCTTGATTGCCTTCATCTCAGAGATGAGGACTCTACAGGCATTATACTGTCATTTTTCAGCTAAGTTTCCTTTACTGATTTCTAGTTTAATTCCATAGTGTCTGAGAGCATGCTTTGTGTGATTTTTAATTCATTAAGCTGTCTGCAATGGCCCAGAATGTGGTCTTAGTGAGTGCTCATGTGAGCTTGAGAAGAATGTGTGTTCTGCTGTTGTCGAGTACTGTATCAATGTCAATTAGGCACTGCTGATTAACAGTGATATTCAGGTAAATGAGATCCTAACTGATTTTCTGCCTGTCTGATCAATTATCTATCAGTTTTTGCTTCGCATAACTTGTTGTTCTTTGTTAGATGCATGCACATTAAGGATTGTTACATTTTCTTGGAGAACGGATCCCTTTATGTCTCTCTTTATCCCTGGTAATTTTCCTTGTTCTGAAATCTGCTTTGTCTGAAATGAACAGTTATTCAGCTTTCTTTTGATTAGTGAAAGCTAATCACTTATATAATAAAGTATATCTTTACTCACCCTTTTACTTTTAATCTGTCTTTGTCTTTATATTTAAACTGAGTTTCTTGTAGATAATATGTAGTTAAGGTAATGTTATTGTTTCAGTCTACTCTGACAATCACTGCTTTTTAATGTCTGTATTTAGACCATTCACATTTAAAGTGATTATTGATATACAGTAGTTGGAATATTTATTGTGTATGTAACTCTTTTCTACTTTTTGGCCTCTTAATATGTACATTTAGACTAATCACACTGTCAATTCATATCAACGGTGAATTGATATTCACTATATCACTTCTATTTGTTTAAAAAAATTTTTGTAGTGGTTGCCCTAGAGTTTGCAAAATACATTTACAACTAATTAACTCCACTTTAAATACATTATATGGACTCATGTATAGTGCAGATAACTTATAACAGAAATCTGAATTCTTCCTTCCTGTACCTTATAAAATTCATTTCACTTACCATGTGCTATCATCGCACAGCAGGTTGTTACCATTATTATTTTGAACAGTTATTACAATAATTAAGAATAAATAAAAAGATTTCATTTTATCTTCATTTATTCCTTCTCCACTACTTTTCATTTCTTTGTGTGGATCCATTTCTGACCTACCTCATGTTCCTTCTCCCCTGAAGAATTTCTTTTAAAATTCTGTCCAGGGCAAGTCCACTGGAGAATAGTTCCCTCAGATTTGTTTGTTTAGTTTGGTTTTTTGGCGTAAGGGAGTGTTTATTTCTTCTTCATTTTTGAAGGATAATTTCAGTGGATATAGAATTCTAGGTTATATTTATGATTTTTTCTCTCAACACTTTGTCTTACACAACTCTTTTCTTGCTTGCATGGTTTCTGACAAGAAGCACGCTGTCATTTTTATGCTTTTTCCTCTATACATAAGGTGTTTTTTCCCCCTTTGACTTCGTTCAAAATTTTCTCTTTGCCTTTGGTTTCCTGCAGTTTATATACGATATGCCTAGGTGTAGATTATTTGATATTTATTCTGCTTGGTATTCTCTGAGCTTCCTGAATGTGTGTTTTGGGATCTCATTAATTTTGGAAAGTTCTTGGCTATTACTGCTTGAAATATTTTTTGTGCTCTTTTCTCTATTCCTTCTCCTTCTGGTTTTCCAAATACACATTTACATGCTTTGAAATTATAACCACAGATGTTAGATATTCTGTTGTTTTCATTCTCTTCACTTTGTATTTCAGTTTGGGAAGTTTCCACTGACATATCTTCAAGCTCACCGATTCTTTTTTCAGCTGTGTCCAGGCCATCAAAGGCATTCTTTGTTATTGTTACTTTTAGAGTTTCTATCTCTCTGCTTATATTACCCAACTGTTCTTGTATATTATCTCCTTTTTCCATTAGAGCCCTTCGCATATTAATCATAGTTATTTTAAAGTCCCTGTCAGAAACTCCAACATGTGTGTCATATCTGAGTCTGATTCTGATGCTTGCTATGTCTCTTTGAATTGTATTTTTTCTTGTTTTTTTTTATTTTTGTCATTTGATTTTTGTTGAAAGCCAGACAATGTGTACCAGGTGATAGGAACTGAGGTAAATATGCCTTTAGTATCTGGTTTTATGTTAACTTGGCTAGGATTTGGGCTATGTTTAATGTTTGCTACAGCTATAGGCACCAGAGCTTTTAATTACCTTTAATGACCTTGTTTGGTCACCTGTTATCTTTCAGTTTCTTCTAAGAACTCCTTCACAAAGTCTAAGCCTTGCAGCTCTTTCAGCTGTAACTCACTCTTATTATACTGCAGCCCTGTTGATATGGGAGGAGGCCAACAGTCTATATTGTTTGATTAAATTTCAGTCTTTTAGTGAGACTGAATACCTGTGCTGTGGCCTTCAGAAATATTTCTTAGCCTTCTATTTTCTCTAGAAAGTCTAGAGGGCCCTAGAGTTGGCTAATTGCCCTGCTCCCAAGTTGGCTAAGGCTCTGGTAAAGTCTTTTCTCCTACAGAGTAGGCCTTTGTTATGTTGGATAACCTGGATATATTTCAAAGCTTTTACTTTTCCCATCACCCTGCCAGAGCACAAAGGAATTTCTTTCTTCATCTTCATCATGAGAATATGGTGGGGTTCCTGCAGTGAAGACCCTTGAAAGTGTCAATAAGATTGTCCCCCAGGAGTTTATATCTCTCATGCTCGTCCACACAAGTCCTCTAGCAATTCATCAATATTATAATTTATGATTCCAGTATCTTCTGATCCAGGCAAGCTCATCTCAGCTATGATCCTCTATATTTACCCATCTCCCCAGATTTCAGGGTAGTGGTTGAAATCTCTTCAACTTCGCTGATGGGTGCAAGAATGTCACTGATTTTCAGTTTGCTCAGCTTTTTTTTCCTGTTCTTAGAAGTGACAACTTTCAGGCTCTTTAAATGTTGGAGCTGAAACCAGAAGTCCTAATAATCCTAAGAGTAGTTTATATATTCAAGTCTGTGTTACTAGGTATATACAAGTTCATAACTGCCATCTTTTGGCAGTGTTCATGTGTATCCATAATAACGCCTTTGACCTAAAATCTGTTCTCTTTGAAATTAATAATGCTATACTACTTTTCATTGGCTATACATCGCTTGGAATGTGTTTTCCTCTTTTTTTAACCTTTATGTATGATATTGCTTTAAGTGCATCTCTTTTAAGAAGAACATAAATGCATTTCCCACTCATCTGTCATGTAATAGATGAAGTGAAGCTTTTGCATTTAATGTGTTTACTGATATAACTCATTTCTGCTTTTTCGATTGTTTTTAGTTGTTATGCTTTTTCCTTTTCCTTTCTTCTTTACAGTCTTCTACTGAATTTATCAGACTTATACTTTTGCATTTTCCTCAGTACTGCTTTTGAAGTGAGCCATTCTATTCCTAAATCTGTAGTGACTATGCTTAGCTTTTCTGATGTGGTTGTGCTGGTGGTTTTTTGTTTTGTTTTGCCCTTTTTAACATGTATATTTACATTTAGAAAACCTAAAGTTAGTATCTCTCTCGTCCTCCTCAAAATACACAGACCATAAAAATATTTCAGTACAATCAGCCATCTTGGCTTCATTCCACTCACATTTTTCATGATATGTTGTCTAGCATTTTTCATACCTTTACTTCTAGCTTTTGAGGACATGCATTTTCAAAGCCCTTCCTTGTTTTGTGAGCTCATAGCTTGGTAGTGAATTATTATTCATGGAACTTTGATAAGGCAACTAAACTCTCCTGGTAGTTTGTGGGAATTTGCTATATTTCCAAGACCCCAATCCGTAGCCTTGACCTATAGAGGACCATGGCATTAATCAAAATCATTTGATGGTTAAGCACTTTATTTCAGCAAAGTACAATAGAGCAGGTTTTCCTGCAGTCCCAGAGATTGTATGCTGACAGGAATTTGGAATATTTCAGGTCTTTCTGAATGTGTAATAAGGAAAGCACTTGATCCTACTTCAGTTAAAGACTTCTTTGAGATCCAAGGCAGAGTGCATTTAACTTGGGATGAAAGTAAGAAAGAGAACACACTGCTCAGAATCAAAAGTAAATTGAGTTTGGGGAGATTCTGATGTTTTTCTGACCTGGAAATGGAATAATATTTATTGGGTCTGTTGAATGAAATTGTACTCTGGGTGTGTTTTATGTACTGGGATGTGCTTACAGGTTGAAATTTCACATAGAACTTGTTTCTACTCTGTATATTAGCATTTTGACCTCAAGTACAATATTTAACCTTGCTTGAGCTTAGTTTCTTTTATATGCCAAAAGGTGACAAGGTTTGCCCTGGGTACCTCATAGAATTGCTGTGAGAGTCAAAAAGAATAGCGAAAGATAGTGCTTTCTGTACACCCTCTCCAGCATTTATTGTTTCTACATTTTTTGATGATGGCCATTCTGACCAGTGTGAGATGGTATCTCATTGTAGTTTTGATTTGCAGTTCTCTAATGATTAATGATGTTGAGCATTCTTTCATGTGTTTGTTGGCAATCTGTATATCTTCTTTGGAGAAATGTCTATTTAGGTCTTCTGCCCATTTTTGGATTGGGTTGTTTGTTTTTTTGTTATTGAGCTGCATGAGCTGCTTGTAAATTTTGGAGATTAATCCTTTGTCAGTGGCTTCATTTGCAAATATTTTCTCCCATTCTGAGGGAACACTCTTGCACTTGTCGGTGGGAATGTAAACTGATACAGCCACTATGGAGAACAGTATGGAGGTTCCTTAAAAAACTGCAAATAGAACTATCATACGACCCAGCAATCCCACTACTGGGCACATACCCTGAAAAAACCATAATTCAAAAAGTCATGTACCAAAATGTTCATTGCAGCTCTATTTACAATAGCCAGGACATGGAAGCAACCTAAGTGTCCATCAACAGATGAATGGATAAAGAAGATGTGGCACGTATATACAATGGAATATTACTCAGCCATAAAAAGAAATGAAACTGAGTTATTTGTAGTGAGGTGGATGGACCTAGAGACTGTCATACAGAGTGAAGTAAGTCAGAAGGAGAAAAACAAATACTGCATGCTAGCACATATATATGGAATCTAAAAAAAAAAATGGCCATGAAGAACCTAGGGGCAAGACGGGAATAAAGACACAGACCTACTAGAGAATGGGCTTGAGGACACGGGGAGGGGGAGGGGGAGGCTGTGACGAGGTGAGAGAGTGGCATAGACATATATACACTACCAAGCGTAAAGTGGATAGCTAGTAGGAAGCAGCCGCGTAGCATAAGGAGATCAGCTAGGTGGTTTGTGACCGCCTAGAGGGGTGGGATAGGGAGGGTGGGAGGGAGGGAGACACAGGAGGGAAGAGAAATGGGAACATGTGTATATGTATAACTGATTCACTTTGTTATAAAGCAGAAACTAACACACCACTGTAAAGCAATTATACTCCAATGAAGATGTTACAAAAATAAAGATAGTGTTTTCTAGATTATAAAATATTATGCAAACATAAAAGGTTGTTCAGAAACAGGAAAATACTGGAAAACTGTATGTGACTTATGTCATGGTCCTGGTGAGTCATCTTGTCAGGGAAGCAAGAATTATTATAAAATCAGAGGATTTTGAAGATGTTCAGTGTCTTCCAAACATAACCTATTTGAAGTAGAATAGTGATAAAAGCTGAAAAATATCAATGTACCAAGGATGCTAGGTCATTTTTGACTGCTTTATAATTTATGTCTGACATAAAAAGCTGAGGATGAAACTTATTTCATATAGACTTCAAATCTAGACAGATGAAAGATCTGGGGGAAATCTAAACTTAGAATAATTCTATTTTATGTTCAAAGAGTGAATAAGGAAGGTTTTCACTGTAACGTGGTACCACTTCAGAAATGAGATACAAAGAAAATTGGGTCAAAGACAGTGATCAAACAATAGTGGTGCATACAGCAAGCAGAAGTGGGACTTTGGCCACTCCAGTCTGAGCCACTGATTAGTTCCTTAGCGTTCTGGGACTCTGATTCCATGACTAAATGAGTTGTAAGTTTTTTCCCCTAGTGTGCATTTCTTATACCATTTTTTTCCACCTTTCACCATAGGGTTAAACGCAGCAGAGTTCATTCTTATTTTTGAGGAGGGTTTAGGAATAGAAGACATACATTTAGTACCAGACAATCAGGAAGCTCTTCAGCCACAGTATTTCATTTCCTCTCCTGAATAATCTTATCAAGTAGGCATTCTGATTCTCACTTTACCTATAAGGAAGGTAAGGTTTAAAGAAGTTCAATAACTTTCCCAGGGTCATAGCTTAACTTATAATGCTGAAATTTAAACCCATGTCTATCTGATGCAAAATCTTCTTATTCTGCAATTGAGAGACCTCAATAGAAAGATGAAGACTTCTTCGAGGACATATGTGTATTATACACATGGAATATGCAAAACTATCTATGTGGTATGATTTCAGCGGGAATGACTCTGCCGCCAGACACCTCTATCAGCTGTACCTCCTCAAGCCTAAAAGAGTTCCATTCAAACCCAATTCTGATTAGTTAGCAGTCACTGCCTGAAGCACTGTGTTCAGACAGATTCTGAGGAGAGCGCTTCCCACTCAGCAGTAAAGAGTGTTATGATCAATCAGCAATGACTGCTATGGAAGTGGGAGGAAAGTGTGGTGGCCCAAGTGCCAAGTTTCTGCCATCATGGAACTAGACACGCATTACCTTGATTTAAGGGAAGTGAGCTTCAGCTGTTAGTAGTGTAGTTCCCTTGGGAGGAGGCCTACATTCAGCCTCATCATTTCTTACACCTCATTTTGTGAGGAAGCTCACGGGATCTTATCCTAAGAGAACTATTTGCCAGTCAGAAGGTAAAGGAGATTGTGGGTGCCCTGCATTCATAGGGAAGAAGGAGAGAAGGCTTGTGGAGAATGGTGGGAAAGGCCAGGCATGTCATCAAGCTTTGTCCATTTCATGAATGTGTCCAGAGGGGCATTGTTTAAAATCACCAAAGGTTAATCACAAAGCTACCTTGGATGGCTTAATTGTTGGTTCATTAGTATTGTTTAGTGTTATATAGGTAACTACAGTCTCATAAAAATGAATATTGCTATATTAGTTAGAATTCGCTTCCATTTGAGCAATAAAACTGCTTTATAGTCTTTGCCAGGATCAGTAGGAATTAATCTGAACAGTACTATCTTACTAGAGGAAAATTATGAAACCGTGTCTCCATTTTCATGAGATGGGGCAGAGAAGTATGAAATCTATTCTAGGTGCAAAGGGTAACAAAATGAGTCTAAAGCAGTTGCTTGTATCAGTGAGCACCTCTCGGTGGCAGTGCAGCAGAAAAATAGTCAGCGGGCTTAGGGTGAAAGCCAAGGATAGCGACTGGGGATCAGTATAAAAGCAAATATCCAACTAAGAGCCAACCAAGGACCAGGAACTAGGAACTAAACGTAGGACACACTGTGTCCTACTGGCTGTTGTATTCACACTAAGTACTGACAAACCAGATACTATCAGTTCAGCCAACGTTGTCCGCTTATCTGTTGCTTCAGTCAGAGAGCAGGTTGGACTGACATTTTCCATGAGTTGATGGATTGGGATGAAGGCAACACGGCCATGGATTTCATACCAGCACAGCCTAGGTCACATTATAAATCTTAATTTGCTGCTTGTCTTGATTTTCTACCACTAATAGGATCTCACAGTTGAAAATTGTGTTTTCAATATAATCATTCAAGTAACTCATGTAAGCAACATTTAATGATATGATTTCCCATGGGAAATAAGAATGTGAAGTGAGTTCCCTTATACTAATCTCATCTTGCCCTTAGCACCACACAGTTGAACAAGGAACATCTCTAATATCTTCACAGAATTTAACTGGTCCCAATAATAGCAACTTCATAATATTAATAGGATGCCCCTTCAGGGTGGTGAGTATCCTTAGGTCAGTAAGTGCAGTGTGAGCCTCGGAGAGCTGTGGTAGAGAGAGTGAACCAGTTCTCATAGATCAGAAATCAAGTCAGAAATCCACAGCAAGTAGACCCGATGCTTATTATTCCAAGGCTGGGGGAATCAGAGAATTCTGCAGCATGCCTCACAGTGCAGCAGGGTTCTAGTTTACCTACAGACAAGTCCCAGGGCATGGGTGGGCACCTATGAGCCCAGAGGCGACAGCAGACAAGTGAGAATGATGTTTATATAACATTTTACTACTCCCAAGACGCTTTTCAAAATGTTCTATTTTATGCATAGAGATTTGCCAAAAGATATGCAAAATAAAGTAACATTTGAATGAAATTTGAAAGCTTTAAGGGCAAAATGTCAGCAAAGTTGTTGAAAGACAGATATTCTCATAATGACCTGGTGGATGAATCAAGTAGTTTAAACTTTGCGTGGACGATTTGGCAGTGTGCCTGATCATTTAAAAACCTGGTCCTAGTCTTTGACCCACTTCTGCGAATTGGCCTAGAGAAATAAACTAAAGTTCAATGAAAGATTTATACATAACGATGTTTACTGAATCATTATATAGAAGAAAAAAATACAAAGGACCTAAATAACTAAATATTAGTTAAATAAATATATTAATACCATAAATATATGGCCATTAAAATTATGTTATGAAATATTTTTAAAGTCCTAAGGAAATTATTATCATAACACATTAAATCAAAGTATAGAAAACTGTATATTTAGAACGATCTCAATTATATTAAAAAATACATCAAAAGAGAGAAATGCATTAACATCAATAGCAGTTATCTCAAGGTGGTATGCAAATAGATGATTTTCAATTTCATCACTATAGATGTCCGTATTTACTGACATCATGTGTAAGTATATAATATTTCAATAATAAAAAGTAATTTGATATGTATTATTATATCTGACTAAAAACAAGATTGAAAGATTATTAACATTCTTCTTCCCACTTTATAGATGCGAAGAAATTAGAGATGCAGAGAAATTAAATGGGTTGTCCAAGGTCACAGTGTCTGTAATCGGCAGAACTGGCATTAAAGTCCACTTTTTCTGACTTTTCATCCAATATTCCTCCTTCTATCCCACACTACTTCTTTCAGAAAGACACTACAAGGGAGGCCGGTGTAGTAACAGTAGCTTATGCCACTTAACAACCAGAGGAGTCTAATAAGATGCTTGACACAAAGCTGTATAGGAGCCCATCATTCAGAGCAATAGCTTTGCCTCAATTAAAGCCTTAGTTTTCAAGTAAACCCCATATCTGATCTTCTTATACAGCTTAAGCTGGGTCTAGTGTATAAGTTAAAGCAATCTCCCATGTTGTGCCTTTTTACTTTTACAAATATCACAATTATCTTGGTTCTTTTCCCATGTTTGGGGAATTTTTTTGCAAACTAAATATATCAAAATACATAGTAAATTCCTTCTTTTTTAATTGTCCTATTTCTTCATACCCTGGATTACATGCATTCATTTTCCTTCCCTAATGATAAGTCTTTAGGCACATTAAGTGCCTTGAAGTGTGTTTTAAACCATTCCCTATAATATATGCTTGTCGAAAGAACTTTAAGAAAACCTGTGAATTATTTTGGACCAAATGGTGTCAATGACTAAATCTGCAAAAGGTATGAGATGTCTTTTGGTTTAGAGACTTCTGGATGCGTGATAGGGGTTACAAGGTATAAGCCTTAGAACTCATTCAGTTCTAAACTTGGTCTTAATTGCCCGAAATTTGTCACCTGAGTTCCTCTAAGGTCTGAGGTAAGCCACATCACATAGATTAGACCACTTTAGGCCATCTGTCTACCTCTAAACCAATCACTGTGACAAGTGTTGGCCCAAGCCAGCCAACTCAGCTAGGCTTCCTTGCCCTCCTTGGCCCCTGCCCACCTGCTGTTCCCCCACTATAAGCACCCACAAATGGAGAAGGCAAATTTGACCCAAACACCTCCATGAACTATGACCTAGGGTAGGTAAATGAAGATGCTCCCAACTTGAATGAATTAATACTATTTTTGATCTGGAAAACTAAATCAAATTCATACTTTCGGTTCTCCATCAAACATGACATATATTTTAACGAATTCAATCTCTCCATAAATCAATGCAGTGAAGGAACTGACCTCATCCATATTTCTTTGAATATCTGTGCAATATGTGGACATAAATGGTCTATACTTCAGGCTCCTTGATGAGGTTAAGTGGGGCGTGCAGGGGAGTGGTGTGAGCTGGGCATTAATGTGTAGGTGTGGTTTCAAGACAGCTGCTATCCATGGGTTTTCAAGTTCATTCTCTCAACGCTCTGTCTTCCTTTTTCTCTATTTCAGTGTGTGCACTTATCTGTCACAAAGCCTGCTATTATATGTCCGCCTCTGAATTATAACACCAGGCAATTAAGGTTCACAAAGTGCTGAAAGATTTATAAACAAAAGAAAACACGTTCTATTAAAAAGCCAGAAATCTTCTCCGTAAATTATCTGAAGCCGATATTGTTCATGTAAAGGAAACTCAGAGTGTCCTTTACAAAGTTTCAACGTACAGGAGAAATTTACCTCTATGAACCGGTATCTCACAGAGTATGATTTTCAGATCCTCCTGAGGGCTAGTGAAAATGGTATGTCTATTGGGATGTCTATGTGGCCAATGGTAGAAATGATGAAAGGGGACTCAGTTTGAAATAACAATGGATTTCTAAAATCAAGAAAGGGAAACCTCAAAGAATAAATTTTTAAAATGCAGTCATTTTTAGCCAATATACTTTGAGGTTGCATTCTGTTACCTAAAGCATGGGGACTTTTATGCCCAATGTCTGTTGCATCCATGAACGCATGACTTCATTTTTTAAAGCCTGAGGCGGAATCTTACTGGCATGAAGCGACTCACTGCTTTGTAGACAAAAGAGTTTGCATTCCAGTTACCATGCACATTTATTATTTTTTTTAATATTGATAATAAATTTTATTCTGGCATAATTTTAGATTTACAGAAAAGATTCAAAGATAGTACAGACAATTCTCATATATCCTTTGCCCAGTTTCCTCTAATATGCACATTTTTTATAATCATGATACATTTGTTAAAACTAAGAAATTAACATTGGCTCATTGTTATTAACTAAACTCTGGATTCTGTTTGGATTTTGCCAGTTTCCCCTCTAAGGTCCTTTTTCTGTTCCAAGATCCCATTCAGGATCTCCTGTTGCATTTACTCATCATGTTTTCTCCGGTGATATAAAGTCTGATCACTTGTTTACGGTAGTGTTTGTAATAGCTATGTGTATCCAGCACTCCAGAATGGTTGCTTTTATCTCTATTTGAACTTGATATAAAGAGATTCAGATTGTATGTATTCTTTTGTGTCTTGTTTCTTTCATTTAAAATTGTTGTAAACTTCATCCATGCTGTTGTATATAACCATAGTTTCTTCCCATAGTTGTCTACATTGGTCCATTATTATTTTTTAATAACATCTTTATTGGAGTATAATTGCTTTACAGTGGTGTGTTAGTTTCTGCTTTATAACAAAGTGAATCAGTTATGCATACAAATATGTCCCCACATCTCTTCCCTCTTGCATCTCCCTCCCTCCCACCCTCCCTAACCCACCCCTCTAGGTGGTCACAAAGCACCGAGCTGATCTCCCTGTGCTATGCGGCTGCTTCCCACTAGCTATCTATTTTACATTTGGTAGTGTATATATGTCCATGCCACTCTCTCACTTTGTCTCAGCTTACCCTTCCCCCTCCCCATATCCTCAAGTCCATTCTCTAGTAGGTCTGCATCTTTATTCCCATCTTGCCCCTAGGTTCGTCATGACCTTTTTTTTTTTTAGATTCCATATATATGTATTAGCATACAGTGTTTGTTTTTCTCTTTCTGACTTACTTCACTCTGTATGACAGTCTCTAGGTCCATCCACCTCACTACAAATAACTCAGTTTCATTCCTTTTAATGGCTGAGTAATATTCCATTGTATATATGTGCCACATCTTCTTTAACCATTCATCTGTTGACGGACATTTCTTTTAACACTAAGGGAACACCTCTCCGTATCTTTTTTCTGCTCATTCCTTTTGAAAGGGGATTAGAAGAGAATTTACATCACCAAGTGTCTTTTAGGCCTCTCCATTCAGCACAAGGTAGTCCCCTCAGCTTATACTGACCATACTCTCAGGGACGGTGTGCCACTGAAGATTGACCCAATACTACCATTTCAACAGACATTTCTTTAGAGTCTATTCTAGACCAGACTTAGTTTGCAATGGGTATTTAATATTCAGTGGGCGTATAGTGACAAATGTGATCCGGCCCCTGCCATCAGGAGAATCTTAATTTGAGAGGAAAGACAGCCTTCTTAAACAAGTGAATATGGTACATTATCATATAACACTGGAGGTCAGTACATTTGAACGTGAAGCTCATAGGAACTTGTTCCTTCGTGTCTGGGAAATGTTACTGGGGAAGTTGCATTTGAGCTATGGTTTTGCCTTAAAGGATGTGTCCAAATTTGCCAGAATTAGGAAAGTTAGAAAGAGAGAGGAAGAAGGATGATGTTGTACAAGGGCACCTACACACACAAACTTAGAAAGAGCCCTAGACATTCTCTAGAGAGGCCTGATATCCTTATATTGCAAATGTGACGTGTGCAGATTCGAAAGGAGATGTGACCTGCCCAATCTGACAAAGTGCAGCCAGTGGCTCTCAATCAAGCATTCTTGCCAGTCCACACTGCCTCTGTTTATGCAAAGAGAAAATGTCAAGACATTTAGAATTTGTGGAACGCTCCATTCCCAACCACATCCCCTTTTACTTGTATGGATCCTTGCATTTTTAATCGAGACTGGATGAAAGCCCCATACTTTGATGTACTATTTCAACTCGTGGAGCAGCGGAAAACACAGACACGCACAGCAGGACGTTTACTTCCCAAACCACTTCTTCAAGTGTGTGTCCTTCATTTTCCGATCCCTGCAGGAAGCTAACTCCTTTGAGTTACTCACCCTGATCTAAATATCTACTCATTTAGTACATGTCTCTACCTTTTCAAATTTGCAATGTTGAAAACATAGCAAAAGAGATAGCAGGCAAAACCATGGTAGCAGGAATCCACCCAGATATGTACAACCATTGCCATTTACTTTGCCATATTAATGAAATACATTAAAATCGATAATAATCAGTTAAGTGAAAGAAATCTTCTACTTAAAATACAGAAAAGCTGGCATATAGGATGTCCATATGTATATATTGAGATATATATATATATATATATATATATCAGATAAAACAATCATAATGCTTAGTATGATGATTTAGGGACTAGGAAAACTGATTTTCAGTCCAGTTCTGCCATTTACCAGCAGCAATATACTAGATAACCTCTCAGAAATGTCCACTTTCTCATCAGTAAGCCAATATAAATAACTACACAAGGGTGAGTGTGAAAATCAAATGGAGTAATGCAAGTGGAAATTTTTTTTAAACTATGAAGTGTTTTCCTGATATAAGGTATTAATGTAATTCAGATTCATTTTTAAAAATGGTGTACTTAGAATTTTAAGTGCCAATTTCCTTATATGTGATCTATGTTTATTTTATTTCCACTTCTTAATTATTGCTGTATTAAATGCTAGTGTGTTTTTCAAAGTGCTCTGGCTAATATCAGCAGATATATTTTGAAATATAATTATGCAAAATAGAAGTTTGCATGAGTTCACGGGGAAATAAATAAACGCAGTGTTGTACAAGCATCTGAAAAATGATTTTAAGTTCTTGTGGGCTTGATTGGACTGACTACACAATGCAAAGTGGTTGATTTGCATTTCTGTTGCCTCTTTGTTTTATTCCTCTGAATAATACATTCAGTTAGAGGAAAACCGCCTCTTCATAAAACTGAAAGATAATATTCCATCCACGCAATTTCACCAATTGTAAAGCACTTCTACATCCACTATCAAATTGATACTCAAAATAACCCTGTATATTGGAAGAAAATGTACTACGTGAAGTATCTTGGTACTGTTACCTCTCTTTTCCAGAGGAGAACAATGATATTGTGAAAGGTGAAGTGATTCACTAAGGTTTAAAAAGCTAACTGGGTCTAGCACCCAGGCCTCTGGTTTCCTTGTTCCATGCTCTTTATCCTGTACTACAACTCCTCTCTCAATAGTACAGGCTGATTTCATATCCAGTGGCATATAAAAATGAGGTGCCCTACTTTTCAGAATTTAGGGATTTAGCACTTCTGCATGAAGAAAGCTGACCACCAAGCACAGAGAGATTCATTCATGGGGCTATATGTAAGATGGCTTTCAAATATGAGAGCACAATTGGTTAAGATGTCTTATATTAAACATACATTTAAAGTAATTTTCAACAAGTGACACCTGAATACAGCTTACTGTTTTTATTCAACACTAGTCCCTGTAAATATGATATCGAATGCATTCTATCAGCAGGTGTTAAAGGAATCTTATAATGAGTCACACAAAGCTGATTAACCATCTCCTGGTGATTCATTTGTTTATGCAACTTCTTCCCTCCTTAACTCAAGTCAGTTTTTAACAATGGTCTCCTTGAGCACGCTTTTTGCTTTTAATGGAAAATAATCAATCTTAATGGAGTCTCCCCCACCCCAGAACACCACAGAGTCTCATGTTATAAATATGACAAGCCTGCAATTCCCCCCGAAAGCCTGCTACCTCTAGTCAATATTTTAAGCTTTACAGTAGACTACTCTCAAAAGGTTCTATTCTACAAGGAGTTCCTGACTTTAGCATAATACCCGGAGAAGGCTTACCATAACTGATAAAAAATTATACATACAAAAAAGTGAACAAGGTATAATTTGTAAGAGAGTGGATTTAGTGGGTTTTGTTAAATTATTATTAATTCTCTAAGTCTTTAAGGCAAATATATACATCTCTTATTGGCTTAATAAAATTTAGCTCAATTGTATATAAAACTCTAATATGAGAGAAATGGAAATAAAAACAAAAATAAACAAATGGGACCTAAAGAAACTTAAAAGCTTTTGCACAGCAAAGGAAACGATAAACAAGATGAAAAGACAACCTTCAGAATGGGAGAAAATATTTGCAAATGAAGCAACTGACAAAGGATTAATCTCCAAAACATACAAGCAACTCATGCAGCTCGATGTCAAAAAAACAAACAACCCAATCTAAAAATGGGCAGAAGGCCTAAACAGACATTTCTGAAAAGAACATATACAGATTTCCAACAAACACATGAAAGAATGCTCAACATCATTAATCATTAGAGAAATGCAAATCAAAACTACAGTGAGGTATCATCTCACACAGGTCAGAATGGCCATCATCAAAAAATGTAGAAACAATAAATGCTGGAGAGGGTGTGGAGAAAAGGGAACCCTCTTGCACTGTTGGTGGGAATGTAAACTGATACAGCCACTATGGAGAACAGTATGGAGGGTCCTTCAAAAACTAAAAATAGAACTACCATATGACCCAGCAATCCCACTACTGGGCATATACCCTGAGAAAACCATAATTCAAAAATAGTCATGTACCAAAATGTTCATTTCAGCTCTATTTACAATAGCCAGGACATGGAAGCAACCTAAGTGTCCATTGACAGATGAATGGATAAAGAAGATGTGGCGCATGTATACAATGGAATATTACTCAGCCATAAAAAGGAACGAAACTGAGTTATTTGTAGTGAGGTGGATGGACCTAGAGTCTGTCATACAGAGTGGAGTAAGTCAGAAAGAGAAAAACAAATACCGTATGCTAACACAGGTATATAGAATCTAAAAAAAAAAAAAGAAAAAAATGGTCAGAAGAACCTAGCGACAGGATGGGAATAAAGATGCACACCTACTAGAGAATGGACTTGGGCATACGGGGAGGGGGAAGGGTGAGCCGGGGCAAAGTGAGAGAGTGGCATGAACATATATACACTACCCAACGTAAAATAGCTAGCTAGTGGGAAGTAGCTGCATAGCACAGGGAGATCAGCTTGGTGCTTTGTGACCACCTAGAGGGGTGGGATAGGGAGGGTGGGAGGGAGGGAGACGCAAGAGGGAAGAGATATGGGGACATATATGTATATATAACTGATTCACTTTGTTATAAAGCAGAAACTGACACACCATTGTAAAGCAATTATACTCTAATAAAGATACTTAAAAAGCAAAAAACTCTAATATGAAGCAACAGATCCAGTAGGAACTGAGACGTACTGTCTATATTCATTACCTACGCAAACGGTTGCCATTATATAACTTTTAAGTTAATATACTCAAATATATATATTTGTAATTATCAGTTAGGTTTTTTTGCATTTCCTAAGCCATTGCAACAAATTGCCACAACCTGCGTGACTTAGAATAATAGAAATTTTTTGTCTCACAGTTCTGGAGGCTGGAAGTCTTAAAATCAAGGTGTTGTCAGAACCAGCTCCTGTTGAAGTTTCTACTGGAGGGTCCTTCCTTGCTTATTCCAGCTTCTGGTAGCCACAGGTATTCCTTGGCTTCTGGCAGCATAATTCCAATATCTGCCTCCATGTCCAATGGCATTCTCCCTGTTTCTCTGTGCCTCTTCTCCTTATAAGGACACCAGTCATACTGGGTTAGGGGCCCACCCTCCTCCAGTATGACCTTGTCTTAATTAATTACATCTGCAATGACCCTGCTTCCAGATAAGGTCACATTCGGAGGTACTGGGTGTATACACAACTCAACCCCTTCATATGGTTTCAAAATACGGTTTATAAACAATATAAATAATCTAATGAGAATACCTCTTCCACTCCTGCATCTCATTTGCCCAATGTTCACTCCAGTTCCAGATGTAATTACTGTTTCTTATATATACATTAATTTATTCTAATTTCTTAGGAATTCTATTCTCTCTCTCTCTCTCTCCCTCTCTCTCTCTCTCCCTCTCTTTCTCTTTCCCTCTCTCCCTCTCTCCTCTCTCTCCCTCTCTCCCTCTCTCCTCTCTCTCCCTCTCTCCTCTCTCTCTTTCTCTCAACTGCATATATCCTTTGACATAACAATTCCACTTTGGGAATTGAACCCATAGATAATTTCTGTTCATATGTAAAATTATATATCCATAACATTATTCACTGCTTGAGTCATTTTTAAAAGCAAATTTTGCAAAGAACCTAACGTGAATTGAAAAGGAATGAATAAATAGTGCCACATCCATACAGTGGAATATGTACTCTTTTTTTTGCTTTGTTTTGTTTCGTTTGCGGTACGAGGGCCTCTCACTGTTGTGGCCTCTCCCGTTGCGGAGCACAGGCTCCGGACGCACAGGCTCAGCGGCCATGGCTCACGGGCCCAGCTGCTCCGCGGCATGTGGGATCTTCCCGGACCGGGGCACGAACCCATGTCCCCTGCCTCGGCAGGCGGACTCTCAACCACTGCGCCACCAGGGAAGCCCCATACAGTGGAATATGAACCTGCCTTAAAAAATAACGAGGAGAGGACTTCCCTGGTGGTCCTGTGGTTAAGACTCCATGCTTCCACTGCAGCGGGTGTGGGTTCAATCCCTGGTAGGGGAACTAAGATCCCACATGCCACATGGCAAATGAATGAATGAATAAATAAATAAATAAGGAGGAAGCTCTCTAAAGAGACAGTTTAGTGCAATATGTTAGGACACTGACGCTAGAACAACTCTTCCTGGGTTCTTCTCACAACTCTACCACTTACTGTATAATCTTGTGTGTTTTGGGGGGGTTGTATTAAATTTATAGATAAATTTAGGGAGAAATAATAACTTTTAAAAATAATTTCTATTCAGGAGAGTATACATCGCCCACCCTCTTTTGTGTCCTTCGAGGGTAATTTTAAAGTGTTCACTTTCCACAGAACTTGCCTGTGACTTCTTTATGTTATTTATTCCATTATAAGGACCACTTTATTGGTAGTTGTGTACACATATGAAAATTATTGATTTCTGTTTATTCTTTTTCACCTCACTAGTTTACTGATTTATGATACTTCTTGGTTTTCAATTGATTTTCCTGATTTTTCTATGAAAACAATCACTTCATTTGCAAATAGGGATAGCTTTACCTCACTCTTTCTATTTAAAACAAATTTCTTTCACTTGTCTACTGTTTTAGCTAGTATTTCCAACATAACATTAAATGATAATAGTAATAGTGGATATTTGTATCTAGTTCCCTACTTCAGTAGGAATGCATCTAGTATTTCCCCATTAAACATGATGCTGCCTTTTAGGGTGAGATAGATATATGTTATTATCTTAAGAAAATATCCATATATTCTTATTTTTTAAATCAAGAGTTTGTTATTAGCAAACAATGCGATTGACAAGGGCTTAATTTCCAAAATATACAAACAGCTCATACAACTCAACAACAAAAAACAAATAACCCAACTGAAAAATGGGCAGAAGACTTAGACATTTCTCTAAAGAAGAAATACAGATGGCCAATACGCACATGAAAAGATGCTCAACATCGTTAATTATTAGAGAAATGCAAATCAAAACTACAATGAGGTACCACCTCACACCAGTCAGAATGGCCATCATTTAAACATCTACAAATAACAAATGCTGGAGAGGGTATGGAGAAAAGGGAACCGTCCTACACTGTTGGTGGGCATGTAAGTTGCAGTGGCCACTGTGGAAAACAGTATGGAGGTTTCTCAGAAAACTAAAAATAGAGCTACCATATGATCCAACAATCCCACTCCTGGACATATATCCGGACAAAACCATAATTCAAAAAGATATAAACACTCCTATGTTCATAGCAGCACTATTCACAGTAGCCAAGACATGGAAAGAACCTAAATGTCCATCAAGGGATGAATGGGTAAAGAATATGTGGTACATATATACAATGGAATACTACTCAGCCATAATAAAGAACGAAATAATGCCATTTACAGCAACATGGATGCAATGAGAGATTATCATACTAAGTGAAGTAAGTCAGAAAGACAAATACCATATGATATCACTTATAAGTGGAATCTAAAATATGACACAAATGAACCTATCTATGAAACAGAAATAGAATCAGGGACATAGAGAAAAGACTGGTGGTTGCCGAGGGGGATGGGAGAGGGTTAGATTAGGACTTTGGGATTAGCAGATGCAAACTCGTATATACAGAATGGATAAACAATAAAGTTCTACTGTATAGCACAGGGAACTATATTCAATATCCTGTGATAAGCCATAATGGAAAAGAACACGAAAGAGAATATACACATATATATATAAGTCACTTTGCTGTACAGCAGTAATACAACATTGTAATTCAACTATACTTCAACTAAAAATAAAAAAGAGTTTGTTGAAGTTTTCTATATGTCTTTCAGTATTTATGGAGTAAAATTTTTTCTTCTTAGATCTACTATGATGAATTAAATTAGATTTCCTATTCCTTCACCATCTTGCATTCCTGAAATAAATCATTCATTCATTATGGATTTGATTTTTAATATACTGTTAGATTACTAATATTGTATGTTGACTTTCTGCATCAATTTTCCTAAACTAGCTTGGTCTGTAGTTTTATTTTTTGTGCTATTGTTTGAAATTTTGCTATCAGTGTTAAAACAGTTTCATGAAAAATAAGTGGCTTTTCACTCCATCGTTTGCCATGCTCTGAAGGAAAATAGTTGCTCTTTAAAAGTTAGATAGAACTTTTCAGTTGAATCATTTTAACTGGGTATTTTTTTGTGTTTGTGTTTTGGTCCAGTGGGATAAACTGTTTGATAATTTTCCTCAAGTTTTTCTGTGGAAATTAATCTGTTATGATTTTCTATTGATTTTGTGGTCAGATTTGGTAAGGTACATTCTTCTAAAAAAGTATCCATTTCACCCAATTTTCACATTTATTAGCATAAGGCTGAAAGTAGTTTATTATAAAAACAAGTTTATTATAGTTACCTGTTCATAAGATTATTTCCCTATTACCATTTCTTATTTCACGCATTTGTTCTTTCTCTCTCTCTCCTGATTAGGTTAGCTAAATATTTGCTTACTGTTGTTTAAATCAAAGAATCATAATTTAGATTTATTAGTTCTATTGTTATTTTCCTAATTCATTCATTTATGCTTTTATCTTTACTAATACCTTCCTTCTATTTTCCTTTTATTTTTTTTTGCAGTACGCCGGCCTCTCACCGCGGTGGCTTCTCCCGCCGCGGAGCACATGCTCAGGAGGCGCAGGCCCAGCGGCCATGGCTCACGGGCCCAGCCGCTCCGCGGCACATGGGATCCTCCCGGACCGGGGCACGAACCCGCGTCCCCTGCATCAGCAGGCGGACCCCCAACCACTGTGCCACCTGGGAAGCCCTATTTTCCTTTTATTTTATTGTTTCTTATTTAATTCGGTCAAATGTTTATTTCAATTATCTTTTATTCTTGCCTTTTTAAAAATTTATTTATCTATATTTGGCTGCGTTGGGTCTTCGTTGCTGCACATGGGCTTTCTCTAGTTGCAGCGAGCAGGGGCTGCTCTTCGTTGAGGTGTGCGGGCTTCTCATTACAGTGGCTTCTCTTGTTGCGGAGCATCGGCTCTAGGTACGCGGGCTTCAGTAGTTGTGGCACATGGGACCCGTAGTTGTGGCGCACGGGCTTAGTTGCTCCGTGGCATGTGGGATCTTCCTGGACCAGGGCTCGAACCCATGTCCCCTTGCATTGGCAGGCGGATTCTTAACCACTGCGCCACCAGAGAAGCCCTATTCATGCTTTTTTACTGACATATATTTTTCAGGCTTTGGGTTTTTCCCTGGTCACTGCTTTAGCTGTACACTACAGGTTCTGACATTTATTGTTTTCATTTTAATTTCTATGAATTCTGAAATTTCTCTGTATATTGCCCCTTACCCAAGAATTCCTTAAAAATTTTTATTGTTTTTCTAAATTTGAGACAAATGGTTCTTTGTGTCTTCTGTAATCAAGAGAATATCATCTATTTTTACTGTTTGGGATTGAAAGGCTTAATTTGTAGCATTATACACTCCTAATTTTGTGGCTATTCCATGAACACTTGTAAAAAAAATAGATAGATATCTAAAAATCATGCAGATTACCTCAGTTTACAATTTTGCTTTGGGTCTGAAATATTTAATGGGGGGACTGTCTGCTTCTACTTCTGCTAAAATTTATTGCTATTTTGTACTATCTATCCTTAGCGTTGTCATCAGACACCCCCTCCCCCAGTGTAAGCTCCATGAGGGCAGGGATCATATTTGTCTTATTGAAAACTATATCCTTAGAGTTCTGGACATATAGTAGACATTTGATCAATATGTATTTGTTAAGTGAAAGCATATTCTTATAAGCAGAAGTTCTGGGTCATTGGCAGTTGGTTCTAGAGGTAGGAAGACTCTGGAGGCCAGGAAACAAACTTCATCAGGTATTTACAATATAAATTTAAGACTGTGAAATTGACTTTTGAACATACTGTGGAAGTGACAACTATTTGCCAATGAAAACCTTATCTTTCTTTCCTAAAGTCAGTGAATTTACCTGAGCACATGGACACACAGCTAAAGGTTAAATTTCCTACCCTCACTCTTAATTAGGTGTGGCCATGATGGTAAGTTATCACCAAGGAAAGAGGTGTGGAAGCAATTAGTGTAACCTCTGACTCACTCACTTAAAAGGAAATTGCTTGCCATGCACTTCCTCTTTTTGCCTTTCCCCTGAACTGGATTAGAGATGTGATTATGAGCTAGTCTTGACCTTGCTGGATAGTGGTCTTCTTTTTGCTCATAAACCCTCTAAAATTGTTTTGCACATTTTTACACTAACATCTAAAATTTTTCAAATTTTAAGATTTAAGTAAGGAAAATATTTAATTTCTGGGATGTTTTATATATTGGTGTTTTAAAATAAAACTGTTTTATCAACTCTTCTAAATTTGTCCACTGGAATCTAGGTAGCTTAAGCCATGCATTTTCTACTGACCATGAAAACTACAGAGTCTGGAGTCACCCATCACTGCTGCTGCTGGTGCTGCTGGGTCCAGTGCCCATGAGCACTGCACTACCAAGACTGCTAAAGCACAAGCTGCCATGTGAGCCCTGGAACTGCACTGTCAGGCAGAACCCAGAAGCCTAGGTCATCCAGTCGGCTTCAGACTTTCCTGGAGGCATTACAAGAAACGTAGGGGAACAAAGAAAATGTGGGGCCTGGAGGGACAAGATGGTGGAGTAGAAGGACTTTGAGCTCACCTCCTCTCATGAGGACACCAAAATCACAACTAACTGCTGAACAACCATCAGTTAAAAAAAAGACTGGAACCTACCAAAAAAGATACTCTATGTCCAAAGACACAAAGAAGAAACCACAACAATACAGTAGGAGGGGTGCATTCATGATATAATCAAATCCCATACCACTCGGGTGGGCAACCCACAAACTGGAGAAAAACTGTATCACAGAAGTTCTCCCACAGGAGTGAGTTCTGAGCCCCACATCAGTCTCTCCAGCCTAGACTTCTGGCATCTGGAAGTGGAGCCCCCAGAGCATTTGGCTTTGAAGGCCAGTGGGACTTGAGTGCAAGAGCTCCACAGGACTGGGGGAATAGAGACTCTACTCTTGAAGGGTGTGCACAAGGTCTCATGCACACCGGGACCTAGGGCAAAAGCAGTGACTTCATAGGACCCGGGGCCAGACCTACCTGCTGGTCTTGGAGCATCTCGTGGGGAGGCTGGGGTGGCTGTAGCTCACACTGGGGACATGGACACTGGTGACAGAGGTGTCAGAGAGTGTCATCTACATCAGCGGTCCCCAACCTCTTTGGCGCCAGGGACCAGTTTCATGGAAGACAATTTTTCCATGGACGGGGGTTGGGGGAGGATGGTTCAAGTGGTAATGTGAGCGATGGGGAGTGGCAGATGAAGCTTCACTTGCTCGCCTGCTGCTCACCTCCTGCTGTGAGGCCTGCTTCCTAACTGGCCACGGCCTGGTACTGGTCCATGGCCTGGGGGTTGGGGTCCCCTGATCTACATAAACTCTTGTTGAAGGCAGGCATCTTGCTTGGGTCACCAGTGCCAAGACCTGGCCCCACCCAACAGCCTGTAGGCTGCAGCGCTGGGACCCCTCAGGCCATACAACCAACAGGGCAGGAACACAGACTACCCATCAGCAGACAGGCTGCCTAAAGTCTTCTTGAGCCCACAGCTACCACTAGACATGTCCCTTAACACAGTCCTGCCCAGAAGGCCAAGACCCAGTTCCACCCACCAGTGGGCAGGCACTGGCCCCTCCCACCAGGAAGCCAGCACAAGTCTCTAGACCAGCCTCACCCACCAGGGGGAAGACACCAGATGCAAGAAAACTATGATCCTGCAGCCTGAAGATCTGAGTCCATAAACTCAGGTCAGAACCTACCCTGAGAACAGCTGGTCCCTGGCCCTTGAATGATGAGAGGGGAGTGCACTGCTGGGACACATAGGACATCCCCTACAGAGGGCCACTTCTCTAAGGTCCAGAAATGTAACTAACCTACCACAGACATAAAAATACAAATAGAAATTTAAACAAAATGAGAGGGCAAAGGAATATGCTCCAGAAGAAGGAACAAGATAAAATCCCGGAAGAACATCTAAGTGAAATGGAGATAGGAAGTTATTACCCAAGAAAGACTTCAGAGTAATGATCATAAAGATAATCCAAGAACTTGAGGAAAGAATGTATGCACAGAGCAAGAAGTTACAAGTTTTTAACAAAGAGTTAGAAAATATAAAGAACAACCAAACAGGGTTGAAGAATATAGTAACAAAAAATACACTAGAAGGAATTAATACCAGAATAAATGAGGCAGAAGAACGAATCAGTGAGCTGGAAGACAGAGTGGTGGAAATCACTGCCATAGAACAGAATAAAGAAAAAAGAATGAAAATAAATGAGGACAGTTTAAGAGACCTCTGGGACAACGTCAAATACACTAACATTCGCATTAGAGGGCTCCCAGAGAAGAGAAAGCGCCTGAAAAAATATTTGAAGAGATTAACAGCTGAAAACTTCCCTAACATGGGAAAGGAAACAGTCACCCAAGTCCAGGAAGTGTAGAAAGTTCCATACAGGATTAACCCAAGGAGGAACATGCTGAGACACACAGTAATCAAACTGACAAAAATTAAAGATAAAGAGAAAATATTAAAAGCAACAAGGGAAAAGCAGCAAATAACACGCAAGGGAACTCCCATAAGGCCATCAGTGGATTTTTCAGCAGAAACTCTGCAGGCCAGAAGGGAGTGGCATGATATATTTAAAGTGATGAAAGGCAAAAACCTACAACCAAGAATACTCTACCCAGCAAGGCTCTTGTTCAGATATGAAGGAGAAGTTAAAAGCTTTACAGACAAGCGAAAGCTAAAAGAATTCAGCACCACCACACCAGCTTTACATGAAATGCTAAAGGAACTCCTCTAGGGGGAAAAGAAAAGGCCACAACTAGAAACAAAATTACAAAATGGAAAAGCTCACCAGTAAAGGCAAGCATACAGTAAAGGCAGGAAATCATCCACACACAAATGAGTAGGGAGGTTAAAAGACAAAAGTAATAAAATCATCTGTATCCACAATAAGAAGTTAAGGAATACTCAGAACAGTTACATGGAAAATATGATATCAAAACCAGCAATCGTGAGAGGAGAGTACAGATGAAGGATATTTAAAATGCATTTGAAATTAAGAGATCAACAACTTAAAACAATAATGTATATATATAGACTGCTATACCAAAACCTCATGGTAACCGCAAACCAAAAATCTACACACACTAAACACATCCAAATACAACACTAAAGATAGTCATCAAATCACAAGAGAAGAGAACAAAAGAGGAAAGGAAAAAAAAAAAAGTCCTCCAATATACCTAGCTAAGCACTTGTGCTGTGAGCATGCATGTTTCCTTCTGCTCAGATCCTGAACAGGGTATCACAGTAGCTACCCAACCCTAACCAGTTAGGTCAGAACTCAAAGAACCTGAGCAGCCCTAAGGCCCATCGGCTCACCTAAGAACATGATTCCCTCTATAATAAACATAATAGTAACTACCACTGAATTAAGCGTCTACCATCTGAGTCCCCTACTAGACCCTGGACATACATTTTCATTTGCCTAGGAAGACCCTCTGAGGATAAAGTTACTCAAGGTCATGCAAACCCAGCTTGGATTCTAGAACCCATGTTCTTTCTATGGCACTGCTTATGAGTAAGGGCCTGTCCACCTGGGTCTCTAGATTAACACGGCAGTTTCCTCCTTTGGGGGCTCTAGCCCTATCCTGAACGCAGGCAGCCTTGACTGAGGCTCTGACATTTCATATATGTCTTATTAGCTCCCTCCCTGCAATGGTTGGACCTGACTTGTGGACTCAGTCGCTGGCTGGAGCACTGTTCCTTCAGGAAGGGGTTAATGACAACACTGGTCACTGTCCAGACCAGTACTGCTGGCCCCACCCACCTGAGAAGCTCTGGGGTGGAGTTCACCCAGGCTGATCTACTTTCCACACCTTCTCCATGGTAAATGCTGATGAGAGATGTTTGGATGGTCACCTACTGGGGGCCAGCATTACATAAAGCACCTAAAATTTATTGCTGAGTGGTACTCACCCACCCTGGACCCTCAAGCTGCCTGTCATCCAAGCCCAGATCAGATCATGGCCAAAAGCATGAAGAAGTATTCCTTTAGTAGGCTGACAGAGTTGGAAAGGCCTTGTGCAAGATATCCCAGGAAACAACAAATGTGAGACGCACGTAGAGAGACTGGGTTCCTGCAGAATCATGGGTTGTTGGTCATAGTTTACATTATCAGCGGGAAACTCACCCAACACAGTTCTGTAAAATTACATCAGTGGTGTTAAGGAAATTGGGAAAAGTACTGATTAGTAAGGTTGAGAGTCACAATTAGTCTCAGGTGGGAGCAGTTCATCCTATAGGCGCTATACATCAGTTCTTCACAATGTGCATGAAAATCACCTGGGGCTCTTGTTACAACGTGGATTCTAACTCAGTACACCTGAGGTGGGGTCTGAGGCTCTGCATTTCTAACAAGCGCCCCTGACATGCTGAAAGCCACTGATCCTCAGACGACACTTTGCATAGCCAGCTCACAGACCTCCTTGACACAGGTTTAAAAAGGAAAAACTATAGTTGACTTACTTGGATCTAAGTCATGCATGTAGGTGGCATTAGGACCTTCCAAACCAGGTACATGATCTTATCAGAAAAGTAATCATTCACAGAGGAAAAGAAACAAGCCAGCACTGAGTCTCAGAGCTTGAGGGAGATGGAGCCTGGAGTTGAGGGGTCTAGAAACGCGTATAGAAATCAAGAGAGGGAAAGAATGGGCAACAGTCAGAGAAAAAGCAACAATGTTGTTCAACTGAATAAATAATCCATGTTTGCAGGTAGCCTGGGGTATTTGAAGTCAGGCCTGGGAATGCCAGACCCAGCACGCTAGACTCACTGGCACAGAAAAGGCAAACGGCAAAGTCTTAACAACAAGCAACAGAAAGAAATCAGTGCAGGCAAACCAAAAACGCCAGAGTGAGCATAGGGTCACACATGTCCAGAAGGCAACCAGGGGATTCCCTGATGCAGGAAGTGAACTTACCCGCTCATCTTCAGCTTCCAGAAGGAACTGAGCAAGGGAAATCCAAGTGTCCTAGTCCCAGAGGAAACAGCGTGTCCAGCAAGGAATCCAGGAAGGGATGAGGTACGGGAGCCGGAAAACTCAGCAAAGGCTCACTCAGCTCTGCTACCCACGTCAAATCTGCCGTAAAGTTACGTCGTACTGAGCCAATGAAAGGCCTGTATTCCTTCCTACCTGCGTGGGGCAGAACCAGAACGTATGAGTTAAGCGGCTCTAGCTGTGAAAATTGGCAAACAGTATGCGCGCGAGGCACGCTGGTAGAGCCCGGAGTCTCAAAGTGAGGTCCCACATCAGAAGTATCAGCATCACCTGGGAACCTGTTAGGCTATGTAACTTCTCAGCCTCGCTCCAAACCTACCAATCAGAAACTGCGGGGGTGGGGCCTGCAGCCTGTGTTTCTACAAGCCTCTGCTCTCCTCCCATAAAAAGCAGACATAGAATCCCCTTGTCCAATTGTGGAAGATGTTAATCCCTCTTCGAATTCACTAACAATCCCACCTATATATTATTTAATGTAAAATTAACCACTACCAATATATCTAAAATCAAATAACAGGGAAAATGGAGAAAGAAAATATTTACATCACAAGCAAGGAAACATGCATAACGACTCTATCCCTTGTTTCTGTAACAGCCATGAGGCCATGGTTAATATCTGCAACACAATTTCTCCCCTACCTGTTCCATGCTTCCTTCACTTTTAACCAACACCTCTGCTGATTGGAGTTCTTAATGGGCCTTTATTAATTTTTACTATTGGCCATGGAAGTAGTAAGAGACATTGATACTCTGGATCAATCACCCCAGCAGGAAGGTTTCCCCACCTCCCTTTACCTGTCAATTCAGTATCATTAGTAACCAAAAATAGTCAGGTGGTAGTCTCATCTTCCAATTCAATGAAGTCATTGTTGTGTCCACTAGTAGAACCATGCATCCCTTGGAGACTAAGACCTCCAAATCAGCAGAGCTTAAAGTTATCAGAACAGGAAGTAAAATTTCTGCTCTTGCTTTATTAGCTGTATTACCAAAAGGAATCACTCCTACTTGCAACCTTCATTCATAGACCCATATTAAAATGCTTTTACTGCTCTTTCAAACATAGCCAGTAAATTCTAGATATCATGTTGATTTGAAGCTGGCAATTATTCAAGCAAGTCAGACATAGAAAGACAAATATCATATGATATCATTTATATGTGGAATCTAGAAATAGATGATACAAATGAACTTATTTACAAAACAGAAAGACTTTCAGACATAGAAAACAAACATGGTTACCAAAGGGGATGGAGGGGAGAGATAAATTAGGAATTTGGGATTAACATATACATACTACTATGTATAAAATAAACAACAAGGACCTACTGTATAGCACAGGAAACTATATTCAATACCTTGTAATAACCTATAATGGGAAAGACTCTAAAAAAGAATATATAGAGAGAATATATAATATTCTTAAGAATATTAAAGAGACTTCCCAGGTGGTCCAGTGGTTAAGACTCCATGCTTCCAATGCAGGGGGCCCAAGTTCAATCCCCGGTTGGGAAACTAGATTCACATTAATGCCACAACTAAGAGTCTACATGCAACAACTAGGAAGTCTGCATGCTGCAGCTAAGTGTTCACATGCTGCAACCAAGAAGTCCGCATGCTGAAATGAAGATCCCACGTGTGGCAACTAAGACCTGGCACAGCCTAAGTAAATAAATATTTTTTTTAAAATTAAGGAGTATATATGTAAAAGAATATATATTTTTAGATTCTTTTCCATTTTATACACACACACACACACACACACACACACACACACACAGCTTAATCACTTTGCTGTACACCTGAAACTAACACAACATTCTAAATCAACTATACTTCAGTAAAAATATGTAGATAGATATGAACAAGCTATTTTTTATAAGCAAGATGTGTATATCTTTACTTTTTCTACTGAATATATGTTATCATTCCAGGACTGTCACAGAATTTTATCCTAATTAAATATATTTTATGTTTGAAAGTCATACTCCTTTGATTTTTTAATTATCCTATGACTCTAAGTTTTAAAAGTCACATGTGGAATAAGTTGTCATTACAAGTCTTAGTACACAGTTGATTAAAACAACAAAATTAAACTACAAATTTGACAAATTACAATAAACATGAAAAGGACAATTTAATGGGAAATACATCTCTTAGTGAGATGTATGGAGCATTTTTTCAAGTAATTCATTTATCTGTGAAAGAAAAAAAGAAGTCATTTATTGAATGAATGTCATTTTTTTAGCCATCAATGAAATAGGGTTCTGCATCTATCCTTTTTGTGCCACTCTGTTTTTTATAAATACGTGTTCTGAGAAAACTTGTACACCCAATTATTTAAAATTCTTCTGCTAGAGAGTGAAGTAAGTCAAAAAGAGAAAAACAAATACCGTATGCTAACACATATATATGGAATCTAAAAAAAAAAAAAAAAGGTTCTGACGAACCTAGGGGCAGGACAGGAATAAAGACGCAGATGTAGAGAATGGACTTGAGGACACGGGGATGGGGGAGGGTAAGCTGGGACGAAGTGAGAGAGTAGCATTTACATATATACACTACCAAATGTAAAATAGATAGCTAGTGGGAAGCAGCCGCATAGCACAGGGAGATCAGCTCCAGCTTTGTGAACACCTAGAGGGGTGGGATGGGGAGGGTGGGAGGGAGGTGCAAGAGGGAGGGGATATGGGGATATATGTATACATATAGCTGATTCACTTTGTTATACAGCAGAAACTAACACAACATTGTAAAGCAATTATACTCCAATAAAGATGTTAAAAAAATAAAATATTCTTCTAAGTAATATACAAATAATTTGCTAAACAGGGTCTCTTTCAATTTTGTTTTAAGCAATGAAATGAAAACCACCTAGCTTACAAAAGGGTTAGCTATGCAGTCTTTTCATTCACTCAGTTTCTCAACACCAACAGCAATATTTCAAAATCTTCCTTCATTTGGTGCCCTGGTGATTTTTAACACCTCTGGGGCAATGAGGCATGGTAAAATAGGGATGGAAGAGAAGTACACATTTCTTTTGTAAAGTGGGATATGGAATCGTGAAAGGAAAGGCATAGGGAAAAGTGCCATGTTGATGCAATGGTGGCTTTCAAGTTCATTACCAGGTCAGTCATCCCAGAAGTCTTGGAACATAAAGAGCCACAGAAAAATTAAATAACTCAAATTATATGGGTTATTAAATCAATTTATAATACACTGTGAATAAAAGGGACAAAGGACGGAAGATTATGACACTTAGGATAAGATGCAAGTGGGATGGAAAGACCACACTACCTTAAACCAGGGGACATGTAATCTCAATCTCTCAATCTCTCTCTCTCCCTCCCTCTCCACATCAGCTATGCCTGTTGATGGTATGAATAAGAATATCAGAGATTTGGTATTATTAGGGAAGAACAACTGGCAAAAGGTTCCTGGAACCATCACATGCTCTGTCTGAGAGACATGATGCGGTGGGAATGCATATGCCTGGCCACTGCTATAGCTTGCCAATTAGCCTGCTGAACAACTATTTTGTGTACATTTCTTTAGTAGAACACATGTAGTACCATGATGGGATCAAACTGGGTGTCACCATGGGTGGTCAATTTAAAGATGACATAGCTGTTGCCTTAGGGGTGGCATGATTGTAAGTTATGACTTGGTCCTTCAATCCCTTTCTACCTGTAAGTAACTCTTAGTTCCATCACTTATCCCATTAATCCCATTTTAATGTACATTATATGTAACTAGCTTACTTGTTATCTATATTTGACAAATATTACACATTCTGTCCATGTCTGACAAGTTGTTTGCTTACCCAGTATCAATATTTAGCATATGTATGTGATTTGTGCCTGTAATTGTAAACTAGTCTCTTACTATCTATCCTTAACACACTTTATGAGTTTTACTCATTATTTTGTTTGCTTTCTATTCATCCCATTGGTCAGAGAGAGATTCCCATCCTGGGATTATTGAGATGGCTGAACACACAATACCTGACACTGGACAAATGACATTAACGACAGGTTATTAGTCACATATACTCACAGCCCAAGGGAGGAGGACGCCGCATGCCATGCAGGAGCACATGAGGGTTACATTCAGGAACAGAATAAACAAATAGCGACCGTGTGTGTTGGGGGGCAGGATTTGTAGTACCAAGTGAGTGTGGTGCTCCCGCAGGATTGCTATATGATTGGCTTATTTGAATAATCTATGAGCCATCAGGAAAATGAAATCCGCTACTCAGGGATAAGCAGGAACTGACCCTTGAAAGGAGCTTTGTTTGGTTAAGGGACCTTATCCACAGGAGTAAAGTGGGTAGTTTCAATTGGAAATTTATTAAATCCATTCAGTAACCCAAACATTGTCTTCAAAATACAAAGCAGTTTGAACTAATGTTACACAGTTATCTACATAGTGCAATAGCAGTAACTATATATAACATGCTTTTAATTCATCATTTCTCTAGATGTTGACTGCATTTTCTAGTATTCTTATCTATGAAGTTTGTGGCCTTGTAAAGTAGATGATGTCCTTTAGAAATAAACAAAAACATGTTTCTAGCTCTACTTCTAAGAAATTTTGTTCATAAATAATGGATAATGAGATAAAAAGAAAGGAAGGAACCACCACATGTCTGTATGAAATGTCTTTTGCAAATCTAATTATAGTTAATTTCTGTATGGCCAACTTCCTGCTAGAGTGATCTTATACAGTTTTCTGTTGCTTAACATTTTCTTTCCCTCAGGAGTTGAAAGGTTGTGAAAAATATTTCCTTTTGAGGGCGGTAGAGACTGATTTACTTGTGTTAAACAAAGAATGAAATGTGAAAACCATATAGCAATCATATCCTTCTGCTGGTACTTGGTACTACAAAGCCTGCCCCCCCCACACACAGTCCTTGTTTGTTTATTTTTTTCCTGAATGCAGCCCTCATGTGTTCCTGCATGGCATGCGGTGTCCTCCTCTCTTGGGCTGTGAGTATATGTGACTAATAACCTGTTGTTAATGTCATTTGTCCAGTGTCAGGTATTGTGTGCTCAGCCATCTCAATAATCCTAGGATGGAAATCTCTCCCTGACCAATGATATGAATAGAAAATATCAAAAAGTTATTGTATCATAATTGATGGCAATTAGACTCACCTGATTCATGCCAAAATGCACCAATCATATTGTCCCTTTAAATCTTACAGTGTTTGTTTAATTCCATTATTTGAAAGGAACGGAACGCAAAGTGATTACTGACATAATTGTGGTCTTGATGTTATTAAAATCGCAAGTTTAAACATTTACAACAAAATAAGAGCAGAGACAACAAATATCAAGGTGGAAATACTTGTCAGACATTGTACGAGTTTTTGTGCCGGCTTCTTTTTTTCACTGATATTCCTTGCATCATGAGCAAAAAGAAAGTGATGCCCACAAGCTGAGTTGCTCTAATTATTTCTTTCTTTGGAATTCAATAGCTCTCAGATCCTTCATTCAGTCATCTGTTTATTATATGCAGATGTGAAGGAATCTAATAGGAGGTGGTTCTGTCAAAGGGTGTTCCATATTTAAGACTTTTAATATGTACTACCACATCTCCCTACAATTGTGGTGGATGAAAAGTTTGTTCCCCTAGTTTTCGCCAACACTCAGTATCAGTTTTTAAATTGTTTTTGGCTATTTTCCCAGTTTAAAAGTACAGTTTGTAACATTTTAATTTGTACTTCTGATATTACTATTGAATGATGGCGTATTTCATACATGGTCCTTCTGAATCCTTTCTCTGTTTATTAGTTGAATACAACTGAGTTCTAACTTATTGCAATGTTTTCATATCTTATAGGTAGAGCAAGCTCCTTCTGATTAATGTTTGATTTATTCTTGGCTATGGTTAAGAATTTATTATTTCCAGATAAACTTTAAAAACTTTTTATTAGTTCTCAGTTGTTACCGGGATTTTTATTAGAATTTCTTTATTTATACATTAATTAGGGAAGAATTGAGATCTTTAAAATATTCAGTCTTCCCATTCCAGGAGCATACTTTGACTCCACCTTCAAATCATTTGAATAAAGATATATACACAGATCTTCCTCAACTTACTATGGGGTTATATCCTAATAAACCCATCATAAGTTGAATATATCATGTCAAAAATTCATTTACTACACCTAACCTACTGAACTAGGTTCATTATAGCTTAGCCTAGCCTACCTTAAACATGCTTAGAGCCCCTACATTAGCCTACAGTTGGGCAAAATCTTCCAACACAGTCTATTTTATAAAAAAGTGTTGGGTATCTCATGTAATTTATTGAATACTGTACCAAAAGTGAAAACAGAATGGTTGTAAGTGGATAGGTTGTTCTACCCTTGTGATCACGTGGCTGACTGGGGACTGTGGTGGCTGCTGCCGTCCAGCATCAGGAGAGAGTATTGTACCACATAGTGCTAGTCTGGGAAAAGATCAAAATTCAAAGTTCGAAGTATGGTTACTACTGAATGTGTATCGCTTTCACACCATCTTAAATGAGTGGATTTAATAATAAAAAAGATATAAATTGGTTAAAGGTCTAAAATTTTATGACTAAATCAGTAAATGGAAGAGACATTTAATAAATTTCAATACCACTTCCTGAATAAAAGCCCTCTTAAAATAGATGATTTTTTAACAGAATCAAGGATATCTGTGTTAAAACTATGATGAATGTCATTCTTACAAGAGAAAATATAGAAATATTGTCCTGAAAATCAAAGATATAGATTTTGATAATTACCTCTATTATTTTTACACTATCTGGCAAGTTCTGATCAATATAATAAGAAGGAAAAGTGAGCCATTTGAAAAGGAGGAAATACTACCTCCTGGTAGTCTGGTTTTAATGGGCTATAGTGTCCAAAACTTTGGGGAAAACTAGTTGTGGAAATGCTCTGGTTGCATCACAAAGAAGTGCTTGTGAAAGAGTGACCACTAACCAGTTTCCAAAATGGAACACTTTATGAATAAGTGTCAAATAGTGGAATAGAACAAAAGATCTTTTCAGCCATTTTAAAATGTGGTTATATTTCATGAAGAAGAGTCTGACTGGATCATGAAGTGAATTCCAGGTAATTTTTTTCTCAATAGATTCCTATCAGCTCTATAGTAACTGAAAGCTCCTCTCATATTTGTCAAATGATTTTCCAAAAGAATTACTCTTCAATGAAATTGTCAGTTTTTGGTGTTTTACTTTTTATTGTTCTAGGTTGTATCAAGATCTATTTATCAAAATCTATTTTTAAATGTGAATGTCAGTCATACACTGTTAAATACACTGGAAACACTTAAACCGGAGCAAAAGGCAACATGACACCAGGGAGTGAAATTCCTGTACGTGTCATCAAGAATGATGCTTATGCATTCACTCAATAACATTTATAAGAAAAATTTCAACGTCTCATTGATCTATGTTTTGGAATGTGAGAGAAAAATAACTAGAGGCTCACGACCATTACATCGAGAGTCTTTACTAAAACACTTTAGCTATGACTTCTATGCCACCACAGTATTTTTTTACAATAATATTTTCCACTTTCCTTCAATGTTTTGTGTTCATTGATGGTTCTTTCATCATGACTGCTTGGTCTAGGTTCATAGATTTAATGTCTTCTTGATTTTCTTTTGTTTCTTAAAGTAAGCCTCTTTCAGATAAAAGTATTGTGATTTCTCAAGGTGGTTTTTGAATTACAATCTATTTCCTTAGGTCTATTGATTTTTTTCCTAATTATGTATCCTTACAAAGAAATGTCTAGGCATGCCAAATATTCTTTTCTTATCAATAAAGTTCATTTGAGATAGATCTCTTGGAAAATAGACTGAGACTCTTGGAAAACAGCCAAGTTCTAAAGCAAGGGAAAATGGGAAAAAAAAGTTTTATTTACTAGAAATTTCCCCTTCTAATTCAGAGACCTAGTTTGCTGGCAGAAGTGTGGAGAGACTCAGAAACAAGAGTATGCCCAGCAGGGAGTTTCGTACATGCAGAAAAACCTCTTCTCTGTTTTCGCCAAGGATTCTCATGTCAGGAAGCAACATTCAGCTCTCAAACCAGTCCTGCTGCTACATTCACAGAGTTGTTTAACGTAGGAGCTTTCACCAGGAATAACTTCTTGGTGCACCAAGTGACATTACTGGACTCCAGCTTGTGTTGGTGTGGCCACATTTTTGATGGGAAGTCCAGGTGGAATGCTCCAGCTGCCCCACAGCAGGCTTTCATCTGTAGATGTGAGCCATCTGAAATTAGTGACGTCAATTTCCTTTCTAGACATGCTGTTCTTTTATTAGAAGTGGCTCAAACGTCAGCCCTATGTCTTTCTTCAAACAGACCGTATTCGTAATATATGGAGTGGAAATTGATATTTATCCTTCCCTAGTCTCTATCGCTAATGTAAAATTGTTCTCCATTCGTACATAACATTAGTCATTGTATTAGTTTTCTATGGCTGCTATAACAAATTACCAAAAACTGAGTGACTAATACAAGACAAACTTACTCTCTTACTGTTGGTTGTAAAGGTCAGAAATCTGACATGGATTTCACTGGACCAAAATCAAGGTGTCGGCTGGGCTGTGCTCCCATTTGAAGGCTCTATGAGAGAATCCATGCCTTGTCTTTTCTGGCTACTAGAGGCTGTCCTTGTTCTTGAGCTCCATACCTCTATATTATATTTGCATTTTCTTCCCCTGTTTCCATCATCACATATCGTCCTTCCTCTTCTGTCTTCAAGTCTCTCTCTGCCTACATCTTCTAAGGATACTTGTGGTTTCATTCGTTGCTCACTCAGATAAGTCAGAGAAACTCCCCATCTCAAGATCCTTAACTACAGCTCCTGTCTCAGAATATATATTCAGTGAGAACGGTAAGTTCCCCTTCCAGTGTGTTATGTGATTCACATGTCCTTACACAAAAAGCTTTTTAAAAAGTCATTTTGTTTTTATGATAACAGACATCGAAAAGGAGTCTTCCTCCCTTCCTTCCTTCCTTCCCTCCTTCCCTCCCTTTTTTTTTGTTATCTTCAGTGTTGTCTCCAAATTCTCCAGTCTTCAGGAGTTACACTTCTCTTAATTATCCAAGGAAAGTTTAATTCCCATATTCTTGAATCTACAAGTCAAATACTGTATATTTAAAAGCTTCTCCTCATCCAACATTTTGAGACTGACAGTGTACAAATGATGCATCTTTCCTGTACATGGCCTCAGTCAACTGCCTTGCTCTGAACTTTCACTCCACCCTGCTTTTCACCTCCCTTCACTTCATAACTGGCTTTCCCAAAGCTTTTCTCATAAGGATGACCATGCATCTTTTCCTACATTTCCCCAAAGCACAGCTCTCACCAGGGTGTGAAAACTGGCAAAACTTCACTGAATTGAAATACAATAAAGATAAAAAATTAAAAACAGTTATTAGATATCACTGCACCTACAAGCAATGGGTCATGGCCCTCCACAGGAGACTCCTCAAAGGCCTCCAGTCAGCCAACATGAAACAGGGGCCAGCTCACCTCCCACCAATGAATAGAAATACCTTTGACCACATCTCCCGTATCTGATCCCAGGCCCCCTCAACTCCTTTAAAATGCCCATGATGAAAAAAAAAACAATTGCCTCTTCCTCCACTATCAGGCCTACTTTGCTATAATTATCTTCTGAAATACAATTTCATCTAGTGATGGCAGACTGCTATATGTGCTATATGTGTAAAACTAATAATAACAAACACATTTCATACTCTACTGCTTTTTTCTTTTTTTTCTTAACAATCTGTCATGGGAATTGTTCCATGTCAAGGTTTTTAATGACTACCTCCCTTTCCATTGTATTGATGTTAAAAACTTATCTAGTAAATTCCTGCTGATAGACATTTAGATCATTCCAAATGCACTGTTAATACAAAAATCCTGGTGTACCTATATCTTTGCTCCCCTTTTCATTTATTTCTTTAGGTTGAGTATCCAGAAGTAGTCTTATTATTTCTGAGAGATATACCTACATTAAATTTCAATAGATATTATTAAATTGCCCTTCATAAATGTTATGCAAATGCATGTTTACTCATACCCTCATAAAACTAAGTATTTTCACCATCAAAAATCTTGGCAAATTTTAGATTACCTATGCTCTTCAGCCATCAGGAAATATCTGCTTTGAGTTTCACTGCCAGTGGGAATGATTTGAGACCGGACTCTCTGGCCTCTTTTTATTTGTGAGACCATGGTTCATGTTCCGGTCTCTGGCCATGATAGGATTGGAGGCAGGAGAACATGCATGCTAACACTAATAAGAATGTAGATAAGGGGGAGGGGTTTCAAGGACAATTCTTGGTTTCCAGGTTTTGCAACAGGTAGATTGTGATAAAGATAGAAGGATGGTATTGAAAAAGATATTCCAGAAGCAGAAACGCTAGATAATGAGAGGTTTTATAGGCAAAGGTAAGAAATTAGGGTAAAATGCAAAGTGGAATGAAAAGCCATTTGTATCAGTTAGCTATTGCTACCAACCAAACCACCCCAAAACTTAGTGTCTTAAAATTATAATGATGTATTATTTCTTATGATCCTGTAACTTAACTGGTTAGATCCTTTGCTGGGTTTTCCAGGGCTAATTCACGTGGATGCATTCAGCTGTAGGAGTTGATGGGCTGCAAGTTCCAAGATGGCCTTACTTAAGCATCCAAAATGGCCTCCCTTACACCTCTTGCTGTTGGCTATGAAGATGCTGTTACATTCAACATGGCCTTTCATCTTCCAATAGGCTAGACCAGCTTCCTTTCTTTTTAAGTTTTTTTTTTTTTGATGTGGACCATTTTTAATGTCTTTATTGAATTTGTTACAATATTGCTCCTGTTTTATGCTCTGATTTTTGGGCCACAAGGCATGTGGGATCTTAGCTCCCTGACCAGGGATTGCACCCTCACCCGCTGCTTTGGAAGGTGAAGTCTCAACCACTGGACTGCCTGGGAAGTCCCGTAGACCAGCTTCTTTATATGACAAACTTGGCAGCTTTCCAAGAGTTTGAAAACAGTAGCTGCAAGGCCACTTGAAACCAAGGCTCCTGAACTTTACATCATCCCTACCACATTCTTTGACATAAAGCAAGGCAGAAAACTATTCCAGATTCAAGGAGGTGGGGAAACAGACTTTACCTCTTCATAAAAGGAGGAGTATAGCCATTGAAAACAGAGCATATGCTTTGGGATATGACAAATTTGTGGACCTTAATCTACAATATACTAAATCATTTTAAGAATGGAAATCACATAATCTGAATTTTTAAAAGATCACTCTGGCTATTGTGAGGTGAATGGATATTACTGAGACATGAGAAGCAGAAACATCAGGTAGAAGGTTAGTTCCAAAAGAAAGACCAATTTCTTAAAGATTTTTAATAAATGTTACTAGACATTTCTGAGTGAACACTGTCATGGACATTGTTACAAATTTAGACAAGGTGCTATAGTATAATCTGGATTGGTTATCTGTCTGGATTCAATCCATCATAGCTAAAGAAGAATGAAAACAATGATAAATCCCTATTGGAAAAGGGCTTTAGGAGAAAATGTTCAGAATCATAACCTCAAAAATGCAATCATCAAGTTCACACAATATATATCTACAGTGGAGAAAGTCAAATGTGTTTTAGTCACTATTCAGAAAGTATTGTAATAAAAGCAAAATGTTTAAAAAATGCAATTTATTGTCCATAATTTTTCTCCCTAATTTTTGTAAAAGTTAGATTACTACTTTGCAAAGGAACTTTAATTTGTACTCCTTGAAAGGCAAAAGATATTCCTGTGACCTAATTAAAATTTAAAACTTAGAAATTGGATGAATCAACTTACAGTCATGAAGAACTGATGAGAATGCTGTTTCTAAAAACGGCTCTATTAGAAAGATAAAGGGGGTTGATGTTGTGTGTGATGACATGAAATGATATCCTGTTCTGCTGCAAGAAAAGGTAATGAATGAAGTAGCCAAGGAAAAGGGAAAGAATCCATTATTCCTAAGTAAAGAATTACATAGAGTTGAGCTGAATAAAGACATTTGGAAAAGCAAAGCAAAAAACGCTGGATCTTTTCAATTATCTAGTTATCAAAGAACATTTTTGTTTTTGGCTGCACCAAGTCTTACTTGCAGCACGCATGATCTTTAGTTGTAGCATGTAGGCTCTTAGTTGTGGCATGTAGGATCTAGTTCCCTCAGAACCCAGGCCCCCTGCATTGGGAGTGCAGAGTCTTAACCACTGAACCAACAGGGAAGTCCCAAAGTACATATATTTTTAATATTAATTCCCAATATGGGTGAGAGTACAGTATGACAAACACTCTCTTACAGTGCTGGAGGAAGCATAAATTGTTATGGCCTTTCTTGAAATATTTGGTAAGATGTATTCCTAACCTTTAAAAAATTATATTTTTGAGTCAATAGTTCCAATTATAGAAGTGGCTTAAGGAAAGAGAGATTCACATGCAAAAATATTCATGGCATTTCATAAAGGCAAAAAAAAAAAGAAAAAAAGGAACCAAATTTCCAACAGTAGATGCTTAAATAAATAAATTATGATGCCTTAATACAAAGAACTACCATACAGTTAACAATTATGAAAGAAATATACTCATAGTGCAGAGGGTACTTGTGACTATGGAGGAGTGAACAAGTTGAAAAATCCTATTCCCTGAAAAACTACAAAACTGGACAAGTGATTGATGACAACATTTAAGAGTTATGGAAATTAACCTAAAGTAAACAACACACTGAGAAGAGTTTATTCACAAAAATCTGCTAAAATTCAGTTAAGAACTGTGGGAGTCTCTGATCGTCCAGACTAAGGCTGCCCTCATCCCCCATGAGTTCAGTCAAAACAGTAGTGATATCAGGGTTGGGCTGGCTGTGAGAAATAGCAGCTTTATTGCTAATAGGAGCCTACTTGATTTATCGCAAACATGGAAAACACGTACTCAGGGACAAACAGGGAAGATCTGAAGCTCTGCTAACCAGAAGTCGTAGTCACTGTTGGGGTAGACATTCAATTGGAAGGTCAATTTAAAATTTAACAGGGAGGTCCTGGAAATTAGCAAGCCATGGTGAGGCTCAATAAGCAGTCTACCCATATTTGGCTGATTCACCCAAGTACACAAGAGAGACCCAAGAAAACCCAAGTTATCTAAACAATCCTGGCTAACTGAGAGACTGAATGCTTGGGTAGGGAGACTTGAGCATATAAGGTCTTCATATATTCCTAGTTGACTGAGACAATATGAAACGTTAACAAGAAAACTAAGAGGATCCTGAGGAAAGTGAAAGCTAAAAACTTGAAAATTTCTGGAACTTTGAAATGTATCCCTCAAGCCACACACAAATCTACTGGCAAAGGTGTTTACTGATGCAAGGCGTTTGATTAAAAATTCTGACCAACTGTTGCCAAACCACTAAGCTATGTAGAAATAAGAGTTACTAGTAGGAAGTCAGGCAGATAAAATATAATACAGTACAATACAATATTAATACAATATGATGAAATGGAATGAAATGATAAAAATGAAGTAAAATAAAACTTATCATAAATATCAGTGACCACAGAGAGCAGAGGAGAAAGATATCACAGATTAAATGCAGGAAAGCCACTATAAAAAGCAAATGAATAAAACATCAACAACTGTTAGAGGAATAAAACAAAGGAAATCAAAATCCAGAATTGCTAGATATATTATATGGAATATCCACTATTCAAAGAAAAATTGCAAATCAATAGGAAAATGTGAGCCATACTCAAGAAAAAATGCAAGCAATAGAAGCTGCCTCAGATTGGACAAGATTTTGAACTAAGCAGACAAATACTTCAAAGCATCTATGATAAGTATGTTTAAAAAATAAAACTAAAGGAAACCACACTAAAGATGAAAGAAAAGTATGATGGCAATATCTCATCAAATAGAGAATACAATAGACAGGAAACATACAAAGACCCAAAAATAAATTCTGGAGTTAAAAAGCACACTAACCAAAATAAATTTAACTAGAGGAGCTAGTATGAGAAACAATCAGTAACCTCAAAGATATGTCAATAGAGATTATGAAGTCTAAAAAATAAAAAGGAAAGGAATGAATAAAAATGAAAAGTACATCAGAGAAATGCAGGAGAGCAGTAAGCCTGCCAATGTACATGTAATGGAACACCAGACTAAAAGAATAGAGACAAAAGAGGAGAAGAAATAATGCCTGAAAATTTCTCTAATTTGAAGAAAAACATAAATCTAAAAAGCTCAACAAACTCTAAGTAGGATAAAAGTAGAAATTTACACCCTGACACATCATTGTCAAAATGTTGAAATCCAAAGACAAAGAAAATCTTGAAAGGATGAATAAAAATATGACTCTTCATGTACAAGGGAACCCCAATAAGAATTTTATCTGACTTCTCGTAAGAAGCTATGGTGACCAGAAGGCATTGGGGTGACATACTCAAAGTGTTGAAAAAAAGGAAACAATCAACCAAGAATTCTATAGCCAGAGAAACTACAAATGAAGGGGGAAAAAGATATCCCCAGATAAATGAAAACCATGAGAGATTTTACTAGCAGACCCTCCTTACAAAAAATATTACAGGAAATTCTTCAGGATGAAAGCAAGTGAACCTAGAAGGAAATTTAAATCCACACAAAACATAGAGCACTACTAACAGTAATTATGTAAGGAATTATAAAAGGCAGTATAATTGCATACTTCTTCTTTCTTAAGTGATTTAGAAAGCACTTGAATAAAATATTATGAATTTAATAGTATTGATGGGTCTACAGCAAATAAAAATGTACTATATTCGACAATAATGGCATGAGGGCAGTATATGGGAATAAATCTGTGGTAGAGTAAGGAAATGACAAGAGATGGTAACAAATTAAGGTAGAAATTAAGAGAACTGGAAATGTACATAAGAAGGCAACTGATATAAATAAATACTAGATCTTTTTTCTTCTCTCAGTTCAAGACACAAAATTATATAATATTATAAAAATGTATTATTGAGTTTTGAACATCTATAGTTGAAATGTATGTATCAATAACAGTACCAAGTAGAGGAAGAAGGGAACAGAGCTATATAGGAGTAATAGCTTCTCTGTGCCACACTGGAATTTAGTTACTATAAATCAATTCTGATGACATGGATATGCCCTAGAGCAACTTCTTGGAATAAAAATATATTGTGAAAATACCACTAATAAAGTAAAATGTTGCTCTAGAAAATATTCATATAATGCATAAAAAGATAATAAGTGAGGAAGAGATAAACAAAAAAGACATGAGGCATATAGAAAATAGAAAGCAAAATAGCACACATAAATCCAAAGAGACCAATAAAAACATTAAATGTGAATGGATTAATCAGTCAAATAAAAATTCAGAGATTGTCAGAATGGATAAAAAACAAGATACAACTATATGCTATATATAGGAGACACACTTTACATTCAAATATTCAAATATTTTTAAAGAAAAATGGGGGAATATATACCATGCAATCTTAAGAGAGCAGGACTGTGTCTATACTAATTACTGACAAAATAAAAAATTTTAATGTTATTAGAGGTGAAGTGGGTACTTTATAATCACAAAAGGGTCAATTATTCAGAAACATATAACACTTATAAACATATACATACCCAAAATAAATAAAGAAAAATTTATAGAATTGAGGGGAGAGACGGATAATTCAACATTAATAGTTAAAGATTTCAATTCTCCTATTTCAATAATGGATAAAACAACTAAGCAGGAGATCAATAAATAGAAGACTTGAATAATGCGACAATCAACTAGACATCCGTAGTAATTATACCACACAACAGCAGAATACACATTCTTCTCAAGGACACATGGAACATTATCCAGGATAGGACATATGTAAGCCATAAATAAACTTCAATACATTTAAAAAATTTGAAATTGTACATAGTATTTTCTCTGATCACATTGCAATAAACTCAGAAATTAATAACAAGAAATTTGGGGGATTATTATGTGTGGAAGTTAAATAGTACATTACTAAATTAGCTATGGTCAAAAGAGATATCACAAGGGAAGTTAGTAAGTACTTTGAGATGAAAGTAAATTAAGACACAACATAACAAAACTTATTAGATACATCTAAAACAGTGCTTAAAGGGAAATTTATAGCTGTAAGTACCTATATTATAAAGGAAGAAATACCTTTTAAAAATAACTTAAGAGATATAGCATAAGAGACTGGAAAAAGAAGAGCAGAAATTAATTAAATTGATAATTTTAAAAAGACAATATGAAAAATCAACTAAGCCAAAAGTCATTACTTAGAGAAGATGAACAATATTGATAAACCTTTAGCTACACTGACCACAATTAAGGAAGGAAACGTATTTAAATATGAAGTATTTTGATCTCTGGAAGGTGCTACTTTATGATTTTTTTTTATCTTTCTGTATTTTCTAAATTTCTTACGTTCATTATATATTACTTTTATAATCAGAAGACAACTATTATAAAAATAGCAGTGGAGGAGTTACCCATGAATAATAAGGACAATAGTTGTCACAATGGATATGTTTTTCCTTCACTTAACAAATATATGTATGAAACAGCTACTCCGGAGGGAGCCCTGTGCTATGAGAGAAAGAGAATGGAAATATGAACATGAATTTGATCCCTGCCCTTGAGCAAACATTGTAGCTAATCCTCCATTGCCACTGGGAACGTGAGGGCAACATGGAAATCCACAACTACCAGCTACTGTAACGCTACTCTTCCTTCTAACTACCTACCTTCCTTTAAGTTCATAATTCTAAAAGAAAATGGTAGGGGGATGGGCAAAGATTCTGAATGCATTCACAGAGAAACTAGTATTTGACATTGGTCTTCCACCAAGAATAGGAGTTTCACTACTGGCAGAAGAAATAGCATACAGAAGACATACAGAAGCATAGAGGACACTGATGACTGTCCCCTTGTGTGGCTGGAAGGTGGTTTGCAGAAGTAAATTGGGGTAGCAAGAGAAGAAGCTGGAGGGTAAGGTTGGATCAGAGGTAAGGAGGACCGTGTTGCCATGCTATGAATTGTGGGCTTTATTCTGAAACATATTGACTGCCATCTGTTTTACAAAGGGATGTAACACAGTCTGATTTGAGTTTTAGAGAGATATTTCTAAGATTACCTCCTACTGGAAAGAATTATTCTTTTTTCCTGCTGGTTTATGGTTTTTTTAAGTCAATAAAAACTAAGCTGTGATAATGAACTCCATGTGTTGTATTTCTCTAAGAAGCTTCTTGTAAATCAGTACATTAGGGACTTGCCTGGTGATCCAGTGAGTAAGACTCCACGCTCCCAATGCACGGGGTCCAGGTTTGATCTCTAATTAGGGAACTAGATCCCCAGTGCATGCCACAACTAAGAAGTCTGCATGCCGCAACTAAAGATACCGAGTGCCGCAACTAAAGATCCTGTGTGCTGCGACTAAGACCAGATGCAGCCATAATAAATAAATAAATATTTTTTAAAAATCAGTATGTTAAATCCCCAAGAATATGACTAAAGTGACGGTACAAACTAGGATTACTATGTGCTACTAACAAAGGAAATAATTTACAAATTGTTGAAGTGTCTTCAGAGAGAAAGGAAATAGTTTAAGACAGCACAGAGTCTTCAGAAAATTATGCTAAATCCCTATTCTGTTTATGTTTTTTTAACCATTATTGTGCTGCCTCCTTGTATATTTGCGTGGAATAAAAAAGATAAATGGGGACTTCCCTGGTGGTGTAGTGGTTAAAAATCCACCTGCCAATACAGGGGACACTGGTTCGAGCCCTGGTCTGAGAAGATCCCACATGCCAAGGAGCAACTAAGCCCATGTGCCGCAACTACTGAGCCTGCACTCTAGAGCCCACGAGCCACAACTACTGAGCCCACACACCTAGAGCCCGTGCTCCACAACAAAGAGAAAGCACCACAATGAGAAGCCTGCGCACCTCAATGAAGAGTAGCCCCCGCTCACTGCAACTAGAGAAAGCCCGTGCACAGCAACCAAAACCCAAGGCAGCCAAAAATAAATAAATAAATAAATAATATATTTTAAAAAGATAAATGATTTATCTAAACACTGGTGATAATATGTATTATAGTTTTTTATTTAAAAGTGTTAACAGGTCAGGACTTCCCTGGTGGTGCAGTGGTTAAGAATCCGCTTGTCAAAGCACGGGACACGGGTTCGAGCCCTGGTCCAGGAAGATCCCACATGCCGCAGAGCAACTAAGCCCGTGTGCCACAACTACTGAGCCTGCACTCTAGAGCCCACGTGCCGCAACTACTGAAGCTTGTGCACCTAGAGCCCGTGTTCCACAAGAGAAGCCACCGCAGTGAGAAGCCCATGCACTGCAATGAAGAGTAGCCCCCGCTTGCCGCAACTAGAGAAAGCCCGCACGCAGCAACAAAGACCCAATGCAGCCAGAAACAATAATAATAAAATTTTAAAAATAAATAAAAATTTAAAACAACGAAGTTCATTATAAAAAAAAGTGTTAACAGCTCAAAGCTGTTTAAAAGGTAACAGAGAACCAGGTGTCACTTGGGATAATAGTAGTAATAATAATAATAGCTCTCAATTTTGTGTATCATATATCAGGAATGGTTCTTAGTTGAGGTGACCATTTAAGTTCTCACTGAAACAAAGACAGTTGAGAGTGAAAGGGTGGTAATTAACAATTACACAGGTGCAGGACGTAATATTAGTAAATGGCATATAGAAAAAAGGAAGACAAGTCCCCACCCTCTAGTGGCTCATACTCTAGTGAAGTTTTTGCTATAATCTCGAGGTTCATTTGTTTCTTGGTGCCAAAATGCCTCTTGCTTTCCAAAAGATAGATGGAACTTTCTCTATAACTGCTGCCCTGTGTGCTGTGCTCTCCTCCCCACACCCTGACATGTGGCTTTGAGGCTACTGGCTTGTTCTGAGGTACTTGAGCCAACAGTAAGGTTTGAAAATCAGCACTGTGCCTTTTCATAGCCAGGCAAAGCCTCTGGCCGAGCTTGCCTCTTCTGAAAGTCTTTCATCTTTTTTTTTTTTTTTAATATATAAATTTATTTATTTATTTATTTTTGGCTGTGTTGGGTCTTCGTTTCTGTGCGAGGGCTTTCTCTAGTTGTGGCAAGCGGGGCCAGTCTTCATCGCGGTGCGCGGGCCTCTGACTATCGCGGCCTCTCTTGTTGAGGAGCACAGGCTCCAGACGCGCAGGCTCAGTAGTTGTGGCTCACGGGGCTAGTTGCTCCGCGGCATGTGGGATCTTCCCAGACCAGGGCTCGAACCCATGTCCCCAGCATTAGCAGGCAGACTCTCAACCACTGCACCACCAGGGAAGCCCCGAAAATCTTTCATCTTGAAAACGTTTCAACAATCAGGCTGAATGGCAGTGAGAGGAGCAGGTTGGGCAGAAGGAAAAAACATAGTAGCAAATCCTCCTGAGGACAAGAATGGAAGGTCTGGGGGCGAAATTTCAGTCTGCCAATGATTTTCTGCTTAGACAATTGTCACCTAGTGGAAAAGTAGGGGTGGAGGAGAGGCAGTCAGTGAATTTTCACTTAAATCTTTTGTGGCATCCTTGGCTTCCCGTGTTCCTTATATCATAGGAGCTTGAAAGCTGCCGCACTGAGATTCCAAGCAGCATCACACAACGAAGGGATTTGGCAAGGCCTAGGCTGGGTGATGTAAACCCTAGAGCCATAGTATCATACCACTAATAGCAAAGTCCCTGGTTTTTAGTAAAATTGACTCCATATTAATTTTTAGTGTAAATGTTGAAAACACATACCTGTCTCCATAGGTGACTATGAAACTGTAAAGTCAGACCACCCACATCACTAAAGTGGATGGACATTCATAATGGTGAGTGCCCTTCATGGATTAAAAAAGTTAATTGAGGTATAATTCACATACCATAAAATTCACAATTTTAAAGTGGTTTTTAACATATTCACAGAGTTGTACATTACCGCTAACGTACAACTGACCGCTATCTAATTTCAGAAAGTTTTCAAACCCCCAAATAGGAACACCATAACCCCATTCATGATTGTTAAATACAACAGATCTCTTAGGTAGCAAGGATTTTAAAAAGAGGGGCAGTCAATAGCCCAGTCCCAGAATTTTGCCTCAAATCATTCTCTTCCTTGTTCACAAAATCCTTGGTTCCAATGATACACTCATGAACCTATTCATTTATTAAGGATGTATTGAGCGCTTGCTATTTGCCAGGCCTTGTGCTAGGTGTTGAGAATATAACAGCAAACCAAACAGCCATAATTTCCATACTATTAGACCTTACAATCTAGTGAAAGAAAGATATTATTCATATTAGTAAAGATATTATTGAAATTGTGGTAATTCCTAAAGGAAAGAAAATGCATAAGAATCATTGGGTAGGTTAGAACTGGGAGTCGGGGAGGTTCTCTAGAGTATTAGGCATTTAAGCTGGCATATAAATGAAAAATAGGGGCTAGCCAGATGAAGAGCTGACGTTGAGGTAGGAGTTTGGTTTATTTAAGGAACTAAAATAATAGTCATAATCATACCTTAAGGTTCTATGGTTCTTTTTTTTTTTTTTTTTTTTTTGCAGTATGTGGGCCTCTCACTGCTGTGGCCTCTCCCGTTGCGGAGCACAGGCTCCGGACGCGCAGGCCCAGTGGCCATGGCTCATGGGCCCAGCCGCTCCGCAGCACGTGGGATCTTCCCGGACCAGGGCACGAACCCACGTCCCCTGCATTGGCAGGCAGACTCTCAACCACTGTGCCACCAGGGAAGCCCTATGGTTCTTTTTTTTATAAATTTATTTTATTTATTTTTGGCTGCGTTGGGTCTTCATTGCTGCACACAGGCTCTTTCTAGTTGCAGCGAGCGGGACTACTCTTCCTTGTGGTGCGCAGGCTTCTCTTGTTGCGGAGCACGGGCTCTAGCTGCGCGGGCTTCAGTAGTTGTAGCTCACAGGCTCAATCGTTGTGGCTTGCAGGCTTTAGAGCGCAGGCTCAGTAGTTGTGGCGCATGGGCTTAGTTGCTCTGCAGCATGTGGGATCATCCTGGACCAGGGGTCGAACCCACGTCCCCTGCATTGGCAGGCAGATTCTTAACCACTGCACCACCAGGGAAGTCCTCTCTGGTTCTTAAATGTGCCACATCTCCCAATAGTTTATTCCTCTTTCTTGACATCGGCTTCTGTACTTCCTTGCTTGTTCATCCATTTAGACAATGTGTTCAGGCTTACTGACTATAAAATAAGGTGTGTTTGGAAAATATTCATAAGCCTCTTTCAGTTCAAAAAGAACAGTGCTCCAAATTAGTGCCTCTTCCTAAAATGCTACTTAAGGTATGATGATAGATTTAAATGAAACTCTAGGTCTTTTCTGCCTGAAGAACAATTTCATACGTCATCTTCAATGAGTTTCCTGAGCGATTCAGAAGTATTGATTCTCTTCTTTTTTTTAACTCTGGATGTCAATTTTGCAGTGAAAGGACCTTAAATGTGATGCCACGAGTAGACACCATTTGAAAACCTGCTCTCAGAAGAGTGGGTCTGGAAAACGTGAAACATGTATTCGTGCATTTAGTGAAAATGAGTAGGAATGAGGAACATGCACACTTGCACACCTACATGCTCACATGCACACACATGCACATGCCAAAAGGCCTCTTCTATACCCAGGGAAAGGAAATAGCTAACTTAGAATCAAAAGTCCAGAGCTAACAACAAAGCTGTTTGCAGGAACAGTTTCAGGTAGCTAGAGATGCCTGAGATGAGTAGGGATATATAATTAGCGAACTTCTGTATGTGTGCCTGGGGGGGAGTATATTTGTTCACATTTATAACTTTTTAAATAGTATCAATTATACTGCCATGTATTATATACTTTCCTCAATAAATATTTTCAAGAATCCTACGTGTGTAAAACACAATACTGAATGTTAAGAAAAACACTATATTTATTTGTTAACTTCCTCAGATAAGCCTTCCTGACCTCTTAGTCTGGGTACAGTCCCCCTGTTTCACACTTTCACAGTGGCCCCAAAGTCCTCTGTCATTACATTCATCGTACTGCATTGCAATTAACTTCTTCAAAGTCTGTCTTCCCCGCCAAGCTGTAAGTGACTTGAAGTCATGCATGAATAAATGATGAGAAATGAAAGAGGAAGAAAATGAAACCCTAATTGTGAGGGGCTTGGCTTCTTGAAATGATTTCTAAAATCTCCCTCTTGGTATATAATGCTATATTTTTATTTATTCAACTTCAAAAGCCTCTGGCCTATCTGCTAATTTGTTTTTGAAAAAGTTCATGAAACACTGCAGGATGACTGGAGACCTGTTCATTTTGGTGTCAATTCACTGGATGTCTCCTCTGTGCCAGAAATGCTGGCAGCACAGCACTGAACGAGATAATGGAATAGTATGTGCAACGCAGCCAGGCAAGATTTCTGAGAGGGGAAGTACAAGGCACTGCAGGGGCTCATAGCAGGGCCACCCAAGTGAGACTCTGATATGTGCTCTGCTAACTGAACGTAGTTCATTATGCTTACATATACCTATGAGCAATAATAGGAAACCGGAAATTAAAATCATTAGCCCAGCATGCTAACCAGTTAATAAATTTCTATCTGGCCTTGACAGCCCTCAGAAAAGTCCTATGAATGAAAGGAAAATTGTCCTAGCAATTTTTTAGAAAAAAACAATGTAATGCCTCTGTACCTTTGATTCTATCCCTAGAGGTACGTGGTGACCATATGTCCTGATACTTTAAGTATAATATGGAAAGAATAGTCTCTAAAACCAAACTCTCACCTTTCAAACTTTTTCAGTTTCTTTCAATAGATAACTTTCCAATAAACAATCTGTGATTACTTCAGGAATTGCGTCAAACACCATAGACTCAGTATGAAACTGGAAAAAAAAAAAACCCCAATAAACAGCCATGGTGGATCCTGGGCTCATTTTCAGTGTTGCCTTTTGTAGAGCACTGTGTGTGCTTCCACACTTTCTCACTCTTTGAACATACCGGCTGCTGGTTGAGGCAAAAGGAAGGGATGGTTTTCAAGAGATCATTAAATCGTGGTAAACATTCAAAGATTTTTCCCGCTCCTCTCCATTCATCTGCATCACGGTGTGCCCAAAGCTGTTTGTTTTTCATGTTTCTCTGAATCGAGCATCATGTCTTTGGTTAACAGTTCGTGTCATCACCTCCCAGGAATGAAACTTTCCAAATCAAAGAAAAATTTAAATGATGCAGCTGAAATCAAGAAAAATCTAGGACTAATTTGTGATGGAAACTCATTCATATAAATGTATAGTCTTGAAAGAAATTACAGGGTAATTTTCCCAATGTTAAAATTTTAAAAACCATAATTTGGTGCAAATTAAATTTTAAAGACATTATAAATGCCTATAAATGGAAATTCACAAATTAAAACAGTATGAAAAACTCAACTCATTGATAAAAATACAACAAATCTGTACTTTCTAGATATCTAAAATGCAATAATTAATAAATATTGGAATTCTATCTTTGATGTCATATCTTTGACTTTTAGGTTTCCAAATATAAACTGTTTATGAAGAAACAAGGAAAGCGTATGCATATATTTATAAGTACATATATATTTATGTGTGTGTATATACAAACCCTACAGAATACAAGTGCGTGCATATGTTTGACTATGAAAAGAACTAGTAAATTGTACTAACCGCAATGAGAATATTTAGTTATGATTTTCAATTCAAGTCATTGAATATGATATACTTAAATACGTTAATATACTTGAGGATAAAGTTATGTGTATGATTTTTATTGTTTACAATCACAAATCTTGAATATTACAGATGCTTTGAGTTTTTGTAAGACAGAGTATTTTAAAATGGAAGACACATTTATCATTTCATTGTTGTGTCTGGTAATACTGTTAGAAGACACAAAATTTGAGAACCATTGGGATGTCAATGTCTTCCTATACAGGACAACATCATTCTAATGGTGTAACTGAATAAAATGTCATTCAACTTCAGAACATGAGGCAAGCAGCCCCAAGTTGCGAAAGGACAGGGCTAAGTGTATTAAGACAACACAGTTATGTGAGCCACTATACATAAATGGGAGTTCTGTCACAGACTAAGGACAGATTGCCCTTTAAATCTTTTCAAATTATTCATATGTATCCCTGGAACACATGCAGTCAGGCAGCTTCTTCAGTGATGTGTTTGTATATGATATGCCATGAGTTCTTTGTAACAGCATACTTGCCTGGCAGAGAAAAGTGTTATAACATCTAAAAGACAACTGGGTAGGCACTGACATTATACATTTTCCTGTTACTTAAGAATATAAAATGTATCATTTTTGTATGTCAAACTTATTCTTTCTCTTCTTCTTAGAAGTCAGAATAATATAATGGACCAAAATCACAGGCTTTAGAGCAGAAAAGGCCTTGGTTCAAATCCCAGCTTTGCCAGAAGTAGCTGTGCTCAATTTCACCAACTCTAAAATGGGGACAGTATGAACTACAGAAACCAGTTGTGTTGGAAAACCCTGACTCTTAAACTGGCTTAATCATAAGAAAATGCATTATTTCTCATCACAAGAAATCCTCAGGTGGGCTGCCTCCAAGCAAGGTATGCCAAAGATTGGCTCAACTTCTTTGCAGTTCTCATTGTCCTCTTCCCTAAGTTGGCTCTGCTTCCCTCAGGATAGGAGCAATGTGCCTGTAGCACATCAAGGCATCACATCCAGACAAGTCAGCATCAAAGAAGAAGAGGGACCATCTCTCAGTGTCTCCTTTAAATGAGGGAAACGCTTGCAAAAGATTTCCTGGTCAGAAGACCCCACCCCTCAAGTCTCATTGGCCAGAATTAGATCACATGTCCACTCCTGTTGATCACTGACATGAGAACTGAGAGTACTCTGGGAGCCTTAGACCATCAGGATCTACTCCAGAACAGACAACAGGGTTGGCCATCTTCTACCACATTACATGGGATGGGGTGCAGATATCTGAAAAAACTGGTAGTACTTTTGGCAAGAAAGAAAGAAAGAAAATGGAAGCTGAGTAAGACAAAAATTGGGAAGCACCTCATAGAGTGTTCTGAGTAGTAAATTAACCATATACTATGTAAAGTCCACTCTTATGTGTCAAACATAAAGTAAATACTAAATAAATAAAAGCTACAGATACTATCATTGTTGTCGTAGTTGTTAAACTCTAAGGTGAAACACTGTAATAGGAGCCATGGTTGGTGGTTGAGATTCAAAAGGACCCGAATGTTCACAGCAACACTACTCAAAATCTCCAAGACATGGAAAACCTAAATGTCCATCAGCAGACGATTGGCTTAAGAAGATGTGGTATACTGGCCTGTAGTTTTCCTTCTTTGTGACATCACTGTCTGGTTTTGCTATCAGGGGGATGGTGGCCTCATAGAAGGAGATTGGGAGTATTCCTCCCTCTGCTATATTTTGGAAGAGTTTGAGGAGCATAGGTGTTAGCTCTTCTCTAAATGTTTTTTTTTTTTTTTAACATCTTTATTGGGGTATAATTGCTTTACAATGGTGTGTTAGTTTCTGCTTTATAACAAAGTGAATCAGTCATACATAAACATATGTTCCCATATGTCTTCCCTCTTGCGTCTCCCTCCCTCCCACCCTCCCTATCCCAACCCTCCAGGCTGTCACAAAGCACCGAGCCAATATCCCTGTGCCATGCGGCTGCTTCCCACTAGCTATCTACCTTACTACGTTTGTTAGTGTGTATATGCCCATGACTCTCTCTCGCCCTGTCACAGCTCACCCTTCCCCCTCCCCATAACCTCAAGTCCGTTCTCTATGAGGTCTGCGTCTTTATTCCTGCTTTACCCCTAAGTAATTCATGACATTTTTTTCTTAAATTCCATATATATGTGTTAGCATACGGTATTTGTCTTTTTCTTTCTGACTTACTTCACTCTGTATTACAGACTCTAGGTCTATCCACCTCATTACAAATAGCTCAATTTGGTTTCTTTTTATGGCTGAGTAATATTCCGTTGTATATATGTGCCACATCTTCTTTATCCATTCATCCGATGATGGGCACTTAGGTTGTTTCCATCTCCGGGCTATTGTAAATAGAGCTGCAATGAACATTTTGGTACATGACTCTTTTTGAATTTTGGTTTTCTCAGGGTATATGCCCAGTAGTGGGATTGCTGGGTCATGTGGTAGTTCTATTTGTAGTTTTTTAAGGAACCTCCATACTGTTCTCCATAGTGGCTGAACCAATTCACATTCCCACCAGCAGTGCAAGAGTGTTCCCTTTTCTCCACACCCTCTCCAGCATTTATTGTTTCTAGATTTTTTGATGATGGCCATTCTGACTGGTGTGGGATGATATCTCATTGTAGTTTTGATTTGCATTTCTCTAATGATTAATGATGTTGAGCATTCTTTCATGTGTTTGTTGGCAGTCTGTATATCTTCTTTGGAGAAATGTCTATTTAGGTCTTCTGCCCATTTTTGGATTGGGTTGTTTGTTTTCTTGTTATTGAGCTGCATGAGCTGCTTGTAAATTTTGGAGATTAATCCTTTGTCAGTTGCTTCATTTGCAAATATTTTCTCCCAGTCTGAGGGTTGTCTTTTGGTCTTGTTTATGGTTTCCTTTGCTGTGCAAAAGCTTTGAAGTTTCATTAGGTCCCATTTGTTTATTTTTGTTTTTATTTCCATTACTCTAGGAGGTGGGTCAGAAAGGATCTTGCTGTGATTTATGTCATAGAGTGTCCTGCCTATGTTTTCCTCTAAGAGTTTGATAGTTTCTGGCCTTACATTTAGGTCTTTAATCCATTTTGAGCTTATTTTTGTGTATGGTGTTAGGGAGTGATCTAATCTCATACTTTTACACGTACCTGTCCAGTTTTCCCAGCACTACTTATTGAAGAGGCTGTCCTTTCTCCACTGTACATTACTGCCACCTTTATCAAAGATAAGGTGTCCATATGTGCATGGGTTTATCTCTGGGCTTTCTATCCTGTTCCATTGATCTATCTTTCTGTTTTTGTGCCAGTACCATACTGTTTTGATAACTGTAGCTTTGTAGTATAGTCTGAAGTCAGGGAGCCTGATTCCTCCAGTTCCTTCTTTCGTTCTCAAGATTGCTTTGGCTATTCGGGGTCTTTTGTGTTTCCATACAAATTGCAAAATTTTTTGTTCTAGTTCTGTGAAACATGCCAGTGGTAGTTTGATAGGGATTGCATTGAATCTATAGATTGCTTTGGGTAGTAGAGTCATTTTCACAATGTTGATTCTTCCAATCCAAGAACATGGTATATCTCTCCATCTATTTGTACCATCTTTAATTTCTTTCATCAGTGTCTTATAATTTTCTGCATACAGGTCTTTTGTCTCCTTAGGTAGGTTTATTCCTAGATATTTTATTCTTTTTGTTGCAATAGTAAATGGGAGTGTTTTCTTGATTTCACTTTCAGATTTTTCATCATTAGTATATAGGAATGCCAGAGATTTCTGTGCATTAATTTTGTATCCTGCCACTTTACCAAATTCATTGATTAGCTCTAGTAGTTTTCTGGTAGCATCTTTAGGGTTCTCTATGTATAGGATCATGTCATCTGCAAACAGTGACAGCTTTACTTCTTCTTTTCCGATTTGGATTCCTTTTATTTCCTTTCTTCTCTGATTGCTGTGGCTAAAACTTCCAAAACTATGTTGAATAAGAGTGGTGAGAGTGGGCAACCTTGTCTTGTTCCTGATCTTAGTGGAAATGCTTTCAGTTTTTCACCATTGAGGATGATGTTTGCTGTGGGCTTGTCATATATGGCCTTTATTATGTTGAGGAAAGTTCCCTCTAGGCCTACTTTCTGCAGGGTTTTTATCATAAATGGGTGTTGAATTTTGTCAAAAGCTTTCTCTGCATCTATTGAGATGATCATATGGTTTTTCTCCTTCAATTTGTTAATATGGTTTATCACATTGATAGATTTGCGTATATTGAAGAATCCTTGCATTCCTGGAATAAACCCCACTTGATCATGGTGTATGATCCTTTTAATGTGCTGTTGGATTCTGTTTGCTAGTATTTTGTTGAGGATTTTTGCATCTAAGTTCATCAGTGATATTGGCCTGTAGTTTTCTTTCTTTGTGACATCCTTGTCTGGTTTTGGTATCAAGGTGATGGTGGCCTCGTAGAAGGAGTTTGGGAGTGTTCCTCCCTCTGCTATATTTTGGAAGAGTTTGAGAAGGATAGGTGTTAGCTCTTCTCTAAATGTTTGATAGAATTCGCCTGTGAAGCCATCTGGTCCTGGGCTTTTCTTTGTTGGAAGATTTTTAATCATAGTTTCAATTTCAGTGCTTGTGATTGGTCTGTTCATATTTTCTGTTTCTTCCTGGTTCAGTCTTGGAAGGTTGTGCTTTTCTAAGAATTTGTCCATTTCTTCCAGGTTGTCCTTTATATTGGCATATAGTTGCATGTAGTAATCTCTCATGATCCTTTGTATTTCTGCAGTGTCAGTTGTTACTTCTCCATTTTCATTTCTAATTCTATTGATTTGAGGCATCTCCCTTTTTTTCTTCATGGGTCTGGCTAGTGGTTTATCAATTTTGTTTATCTTCTCAAAGAACCAGCTTTTAGTTTTATTGATCTTTGCTATTGTTACCTTCATTTCTTCTTCATTTATTTCTGATCTGATCATTATGATTTCTTTCCTTCTGCTAACTTTGGGGTTTTTTGTTCTTCTTTCTCTAATTGTTTTAGGTGTAAGGTTAGGTTGTTTACTTGAGATAATTCTTGAGGTAGGATTGTATTGCTATAAACTTCCCTTGTAGAACTGCTTTTGCTGCATCCTATAGGTTTTGGGTCATTGTGTTTTCATTGTCATTTGTTTCAAGGTATTTTTTGTTTTCCTCTTTGATTTCTTCAGTGATCTCTTGGTTATTAAGTAGTGTATTGTTTAGCCTCCATGTGTTTGTATTTTTTACAGACCTTTTCCTGTAATTGATATCTAGTCTCGTAGCGTTGTGGTCGGAAAAGATACTTGATACAATTTCAATTTTCTTAAATTTACCAAGGCAGGATTTGTGACCCAAGATATGATCTATCCTGGAGAATGTTCCATGAGCACTTGAGAAAAATGTGTATTCTGTTGTTTTTGGATGGAATGTCCTATAAATATCAATTAAGTCCATCTTGTTTAATGTATCATTTAAAGCTTGTGTTTCCTTATTTATTTTCATTTTGGATGATCTGTCCATTGGTGAAAGTGGGGTGTTAAAGTCCCCTACTATGATTGTGTTACTGTCGATTTCTCCTTTTATGGCTGTTAGTATTTGCCTTATGTATTGAGGTGCTCCTATGTTGGGTGCATAAATATTTACAATTGTCATATCTTCTTCTTGGATTGATCCCTTCAACGTTATGTAGTGTCCTTCTTTGCCTCTTGTAATAGTCTTTCTTTTAAAGCCTATTTCGTTGGATATGAGAACTGCTATTCCAGCTTTCTTCTGATTTCCATTTGCATGGCATATCTTGTTCCATCCACTCACTTACAGTCTGTATGTGTCCCTAGATCTGAAGTGGGTCTCTTGTAGACAGCATATATATGGATCTTGTTTTTGTATCCATTCAGCCAGTCTATGTCTTTTGTTTGGAGCATTTAATCCACTTAAGGTAATTATTGATATATATGTTCCTATTCCCATTTTCTTAATTGTTTTGTGTTTGTTATTGTAGGTCTTTTCCTTCTCCTGTATTTCCTGCCTAGAGAAATTCCTTTAGCATTTGTTGTAAAGCTGGTTTGGTGGTGCTGAATTCTCTTAGCTTTTCCTTGTCTGTAAAGGTTTTAAATTCTTCATTGAACCTGAATGAGATCCTTGCTGGGTAGAGTAATCTTGGTTGTAGGTTTTTCCCTTGCATCACTTTAAATATGTCCTGCCATTCACTTCTGGCTTGCAGAATTTCTGCTGAAAGATCAGCTGTTAACCTTATGGGGATTCCCTTGTATGTTATTTGTTGTTTTTCCCTTGCTGCTTTTTTTTTTTTTTTTTTGCGGTACGTGGGCCTCTCACTGTTGTGGCCTCTCCCACTGCGGAGCACAGGCTGCAGACGCACAGGCTCAGCGGCCATGGCTCACGGGCCCAGCCGCTCCGCGGCATGTGGGATCCTCCCAGACCGGGGCACAAACCCGTGTTCCCTGCATCGGCAGGTGGACTCTCAACCACTGCACCACCAGGGAAGCCCCTTGCAGCTTTTAATATGTTTTCTTTGTATTTAATTTTTGATAGTTTGATTAATATGTGTCCTGGCATGTTTCTCCCTGGATTTTTCCTGTATGAGACTCTCTACAGGCCAATATCACTGATGAACTTAGATGCAAAAATACTCAAGAAAATACTAGCAAACAGAATCCAACAGCACATTAAAAGGATCATACACCATGATCAAGCAGGGTTTACCCCCAGAATGCAAGCATTCTTCAGTATATGTAAATCAATCAATGTGATACACTGTATTAACAAATTGAAGGAGAAAAACCATATGATCATCTCAATAGAAGCAGAAGAAGCTTTCGACAAAATTCAACACCCATTTATGACAAAAACCCTCCAGAAAGTAGGCATAGAGGGAACTTACCTCAACATAATAAAGGCCATATAGGACAAACCCACAGCCAACATCATTCTCAATGGTGAAAAACTGAAAACATTTCCACTAACATCAGGAACAAGACAAGGTTGTCCACTCTCACCACTATTATTCAACATAGTTTTGGAAGCTTTAGCCACAGCAATCAGAGAAGAAAAAGGAATAAAAGGAATCCAAATCAGAAAAGAAGAAGTAAAGCTGTCACTGTTTGCAGATGACATTATACTATACATTGAGAATCCTAAAGACACTACCAGAAAACTACCAGAGGTAATCAATGAATTTGGCAAAGTTGCAGGGTACAAAATTAATGCACAGAAATCTCTTGCATTCTTATGCACCAATGATGAAAAAACTGAAAGAGAAATTAAGGAAACACTCCCATTTACCACTGCAACAAAAAGAATAAAATAGCTAGGAATAAACCTACCTAAGGAAACAAAAGACGTGTATGCAGAAAACTATAAGACACTGTTGAAAGAAATTAAAGATGATACGATGATACAAACAGATGGAGAGATATACCATGTTCTTCGATTGGAAGAATCAACATTGTGAAAATGACTATACTACCCAAAGCAATCTACAGATTCAGTGCAATCCCTATCAAGCTACGAATGGCATTTTTTACTGAACTAGAACAGAAAATTTCACAATTTGCATGGAAACACAAAAGACCCTGAACAGCCAAAGTAATCGTGACAAAGAAAAACGGACCTGGAGGAATCAGGCTCCCTGACTTCAGACTATGCTATAAAGCTAGAGTAATCAAGACAGTATGGTACTGGCACAAAAACAGAAATATAGATCAATGGAACAGGATAGCAAGCCCAGAGATAAACCCACGCACATATGGTCACCTTATTTTTGATAAAGGAGGCAAGAATATACAATGGAGAAAAGACAGCCTCTTCAATAAGTGGTGCTGGGAAAACTGGACAGCTACATGTAAAAGAATGAAATTAGAGCACTCCCTCACACCAAACACCAAAATAAACTCAAAATGGATTAAAGACCTAAATGTAAGGCCACTCTAAAACCCTTAGAGGAAAACATAGGCAGAACACTCTATGACATAAATCACAGCACAATCCTTTTTGACCCACCTCCTCGAGAAATGGAAATAAAAGCAAAAATAAACCTATGGGACCTAATGAAACTTAAAAGCTTTTGCACAGCAAAGGAAACCATAAACAAGACCAAAAGACAACACTCAGAATGGGAGAAAATATTTGCAAGTGAAGCAACTGACAAAGGATTAATCTCCAAAATTTTCAAGCAGCTCATGCAGCTCAATATGAAAAAAACAAACAACCCAGTCCAAAAATGGGCAGAAGACCTAAACAGACATTTCTGAAAAGAAGATATCCAGATTGCCAACAAACACATGAAAGAATGCTCAACATCATTAATCATTAGAGAAATGCAAATTAAAACTACAATGAGATATCATTTCACACCTGTCAGAATGGCCATCATCAAGAAATCTATAAACAATAAATGCTGGAGAGGGTGTGGAGAAAAGAGAACCCTCTTGCACTGTTGGTCAGAATGTAAGTTGATACTGCCACTATGGAGAACAGTATGGAGGTTCCTTAAAAAACTACAAATAGAACTACCATATGACCCAGCAATCCCACTACTGGGCATATACCCTGAGAAAACCATAATTCAAGAAGAGTCATGTACCAAAATATTCATTTCAGCTCTATTTACAATAGCCAGGACACGCAAGCAACCTAAGTGTCCATCAACAGATGAATGGATAAAGAAGATGTGGTGCATATATACAACGGAATATTACTCAGCCATAAAAAGAAACGAAATTGAGTTATTTGTAGTGAGGTGGATGGCCCTAGAGTCTGTCATACGGAGTGAAGTAAGTCAGAAAGAGAAAGACAAATACTGTATGCTAACATATAGATATGGAATCTAAAAAAAAAGAAAAAATGGTTTTGAAAAACCTAGGGACAAGACAGCAATAAAGACACAGACGTAGAGAATGGACTGGAGGACATGGGGACGGGGAAGTGTAAGCTGGGACGAATTCAGAGAGTGGCATGGACATATATACACTACCAAATGTAAAATAGATAGCTAGTGGGAAGCAGCCACATAGCACAGAGAGATCAGCTTGGTGCTTTTTGACCACCTAGAAAGGTGGGATAGGAAGGGTGGGAGGGAGATGCAAGAGGAAGGATATATGGGGATATATGTATATGTATAGCTGATTCACTTTGTTATAAAGCAGAAACTAACACAACTTTGTAAAGCAATTATACTGTAAGAAAGATGTTAAAAAAAAGGTGTGGTATATATATGTACACACACAATGGAATATTACTCAGTCATAAAAAAGAATGAAATAATTCCATTTGCAGGAACATGGACGCAACTAGAGATTAACATACTAAGTGAAGTAAGTCAGACAGAGAAAGACAAATATTATATAATAACACTTATATGTGGAATGTAAAATATGACACAAATGAACTTATTTACAAAACAGAATAGCCTCACACACATAGAAAACATAGTTAAAGTTACCAAAGGGGATAGTGGGGGGGATAAATAAGTAGTTTGTTATTAACATATACAAACTACTGTATATAAAACAGATAAACAACAAGGACCTACTGGATAGCACAGGGAACTATAGAGATTGTCTTGTAATAACCTGTAATGAAGTATAATATGCAAAAATACTGAATCACAATGCTGTACACATTAAACTACTATAATATTGTAAATCAATTATACTTCAATTTAAAACAAAATATGCCTTGATTTTACTACTTACTATCCCCATGACTTAGACTCTATACCAGCGTTTGGAAGACTTTTTCTCTAAAGGAAAGTAGATATTTTAGGCTTTGTGGGGAACATAGTTCTTTTTGTCAAATACTTTTCTTTGTTTCATTTTCTCCAACCCTTTAAACATGTCAAAACAATTCTTAGCTCCAGTTGGTACAAATACAGGCCACAGGCAGGTTTACCAACCCCTAACTTAAAGCATATACTCCTTTGCTTCTCTGTGCTCATTATTTCATCTGTAAAATGGAGATACTTGGAGGACTTTCTTTGGAGTGTTGTAGTGAGGATTCAATCATTTATATGCACAAGTTAGGACTAGGACTGACATATGGCATCCAATAAATATTAGTGATGAAGGTTATTGTTATTTCCGTGGTGGTGGTTGTTTTAATGCACCACACATATTCATCCATCAACTTACAAATATATTCAGAGATAAAACACATTGAAAACTGCAACCAAGTACGTTAGAAGCTAATAACAAATTTTCTGGGGTTAAGGTAGATAACAAGTGACACAGAACAGGCTTCACGTGAGAGGAAGCTTGGCACAGAAGAGGAGTGTGAGCTTATGAGTCAGGCAGACCCGGGTTCCAATTCTGCATCTACCACTTTGCAGTTTTTGTGACCTCAGGAAACTTCTTTTGCCTCCTTGTGCCTCACTTTCCTCCTCTATAAAAATGAGATGCTAAAAAGACCTGTCTCATAGGATTGATCTGAGCACTAAGAGAAGATGCATGTCAAGAGACTGGCACATCACAAGAGCTCAATAAATGGCAGTTGCTATCATTTTTCATTTCCTTTTCTTTTATATTAAATCCCTCTGAGACCGTGTCTCCAACATAGCCAGTCAATTACTTAGGGAAAAATAGCCATGGCTTGTTATTTGACTATTTTTTTGACTGCAATGACCAACTCAGTAACTCAGAACAACCAAAGTAGAAAAACAAGAACTGACTGGTTAATTAAGCCTAAAATGTTGATCCAATAGCCATGTGTATACACACAGCTCAATTATGATTTCTTTCAGTTATCTATTGCCTTTCTTAATATATCTGACAGAAAAATGATTGAATTTTAATTATTCAATTTTAAGGTTTATGCTCAGAGTTTACTAAGCTTCAATTTAGTTCTGTTACTGAGTTGATTGGACACTCCAACCCCAATCAGGCTAATACTAGATTTCACTTTCTTGTCCTAGGTGTCTGCTAATACAGATACTCATTTGAGGCAAATCTTCAGGCTCCTGATAAAAGCCACCCAAATCTGGAACAAGAAGTCAAATCATAATGTGGGTATGATGGACAGCTTAAAGACATGGAGAGAGGGATGCCATTTACAAAGAGACTGAAAGTAGAAATCTATAGTTCTGATTTTCTTTCAAGTATCAAAGTTAAGTTTTAACAGAATATGAACTAACACTGCAAGACTACCTACCTACTACGCACCACAATAGTTGAAAGAACTGAGGCACAGAGAGGCCAAGCAACTTATCCAAAGTTTTTTTAAAAAAAATTTTATAGCTGACTTACAACGTTTTGTTAGTTTCAGGTATACAGCAAAGTGAGTCACTTATGCATACACCTATTTCCACTCCTTTTTAGATTCTACTCCCATATAGGTCATTACAGGGTATTGAGTAGAATTCCCTGTTCTATACAGTAGGTCCTTATTAGTTATCCATTCTATATATAGTAGTGTGTATATGTCAATCCCAGTCTCCCAGTTTATCCCTCCGCCTCCTGCCCTTTACCCCCTGGTAACCACAAGTTTGTTTTCTACATCTGTAACTCCAAAGTCTTATAACTAATAAGCATATGAAGGAAGAGCAAGTCAACTGGCTCTCTTTGTGATGAATTATGACACATCAGGGGGACTTCCCTGGTGGTCCAGTGAGTAAGACTCTGCACTCCCAATGCAGGTGGCCTGGGTTCAATCCCTGGTCGAGGAACTAGATCCTGCATGCATGCTGCAAATAAAAGATCTCACATGCTGCAACGAAGATCCCGCATGCTGCAACCAAGACCTGGCACAGCCTAAATAACTAACTAAATAAATAAATGAAAATTAACTTAAAAAAAAAGACACATCGGGTTTAGTCTCTCAAATCCTCAAAAACTACATAAGCAGTGTCCCATTTATAACTCTCTGGTTTTAGTTCTGCTTAGCCCTCAAGAAGAATAACGAATATTTACCAAATTACTGAGATCAGCTATTTAAGGAGAAAAATGTATCCCCTTATGTTTTGTACGTTCCTGGAAGGCAAGGACCATGTCTCCCTTGCTTACTGCTATATCTCCAGTGTCTAGAGAGATGCTTGGGACATTTTAGATGTTCATATGTTCATTTTAGATGTACATATTTCTTGGATGAATAAGAATTTGAAATCCTAGAAAAAGGAACATGAGTTTTAAACTTCTGACCATGATTCCTTCACAGTGAGACATCAGATATATGAGAGCTCCAGAAGCAAAGCAAGGTCTACTTCACTTGACCTTCAGGGAATAAATTGCTAAAAATCCCAGCTGAGTAATGTTCCATTGTAGGTAGAACTGTTCTGTAGTGAATGTTCTAGTGCTCCAATCGGATCTCCCTCTTTTATTTTTTAAAAATTAAAAAAAAATTTTGACACGCAGGATCTTAGTTCTCTGACCAGGGATTGAACCCGCAACCCCTGCAGTGGAATCGCGGAGTCTTAACCACTGGACTGCCAGGGAAGCCCCCAGATGTCCTTTTAGAACTGACATTCCTCAAACTGCTGGGCGTACTGACTACAGTGTAGCCCTCAATTGTCAGCTCTCAACAGAAACTGCCTCAGCTGAAGAGATCTACCTTGCCCAAGGCCACATCCCCTTCCTGGGGCAGCCCACATCCAGTGAATAATCATAGAAGTGGTATAAAAGCCCAGCTCCTTTGCCTAAGCTAAAAAAACTCTAAGGAGCCATCTCAGCTTCAAAACACCTTATGGTGTTGGCTGCGGCCTTTGTTGAGGCTCTATCACAGACCAATTTCTCCCTCTACCCAATCCTGCTTCCTACCCTTCCTTCCCCTTCAACTGGTGTTGATCCCAAAGACACTCCTTAATAAACATCCTGCATGCTTATCTCTATTTCAGTATCTGCTTCCTGGAGAACCCAAACTATAAGAAATCTCGCCATGTCCTTCTTTTTCAAGGCACACTTTCCTCTTGCAGGCACTCTCTCCCCTGCCACTCCAAGCCCCCCTGCCCAAAACTTAGGATTTACATAAATGTTCCAATCAAGTATGGGTTGTAGTCAACCACACAGGCACAAAATGGAGGAAGGATGCTTCTACTCTTCCCTGTTAGTTCCTAGCATCGTGGAGTTAATAATTTCCTTCCTCAGACCTAAGAAATATTTCTCAAACTCCCCTCTAAGTCAGGAAGAGTGAACACATCCTCCAGAAGGACTGGGGATGTCGCCTTAAATGACCAAGGGAACTCAATATCCTTTTGAGGTCCTAAGTTTTATGCTAGAAGTAATTGTGAATTTGGTATTCAAATATGTAATAGGCTGTGTTTCTCTTAGTTTAAAAGTAATGCCCCCACAAAAATTAAAAGATAAGTAGTTAGTAAAATTAACTCTTCAAGAAGGTGAGCATTGCTCTTCCTGTGGTTTTTCATGCAGTGGGACAACTGAGTTGAAATGAGGCCTACACCAAAACACCTGGTCAACTGGTAGAGACGTACTGTGGGTCTATAGCATGCCCATTCTGACTCATCAGTTTCAGCGCCTTACTAGTTGTTAGGTATTTTGAATATCATCCCCACCTAAAATATATGGCTTTCAAAGCAGCTGGGTTGTATCACATTTTGTCATTTCAATTATTTTTAATTCTCATCCTTTTAGAGTTTTTTCTCTTCCTCTTTTTATACTTCTTCCATCCCTCTTTCTCCCTCACTTCATTCCTCCATTTCCTCATCTCTGGCTTCCCTTTCTATCTGCTTTCCCCATCTTCCTTTCAGTCTTCACTCTCTGTCTACATATCTTTATGACCCTATTTTAGATTAAGTTTGCAGCAGGCAGTTTAGTCAAGCTGATACAGGTCTGATATTCTGCATCTTGATTAACATTCAAGTTTGGAATTATGCGACAGCCTCCAAACATTGGTTTTGGATAATCCCACTTTACCAAATCCAAAAGCCTTGGTCAATTAATCTACACAGTTCTGTTTCATTCTGATACTATGATAATTTGGCCAGATTCCTGTCTAATGGGCTAAAATCCATCAAAACTAAAACACTTGCCATGTTCCGGTTGAGCTCAGAGTGGATTTTACATAAAACATAATTCAAATTTTGAACAGTATGATATAAAATCTGACTGGCTGTCTGCATCAATGATAACTACAACAATATTATCAACAGAAACAACAATAATAATAGCTAAGATTTCTCTAGTGCTACTATATACCTGGCAATGTGCTAAGAGGTTTTCATGTATTAAATCACTTACCCCTCACAGCAACTCAATGAGACAAGTACTTTAATTTTGCTTTTATTCACAGATGTTTAAAATAAAGCTTGGTGAAATTATGTGATTTGCTGAATGTCATACAGCTCTTAAGTGATTAAAACCAAGATTTGAACCCACGCAGCCTGTCAATAGATGCCCCTTCTCTAGAATCCTTTAATTTTGCCTCAGCATCATCATAGGAAACCCACTGTCATGGCCATGTGCCTATTTGAGTTCAATGTTGATAGATTGTGGTGTTCTGTACTCTTGCATAGGGGTGTGTGTGTGTGCATGTGCACATGTGTGCACGTGCATGCAAACATCTATAATACAAAATGATGCATGTAATCACAGAGACCCTCACCTCAAAGAAGACTTCCCCGTTCTTGCCAGGTTGACTCTGTTGTTTGCCCTTGATACTACCATAGTCTCTGTACATTCCTTTAGTGAAGAATTATTTCATTGTATTCAATCATAGTTTATACCATCTATTTTCCCCACAGATCATGACCTCTTTTCAGGAAGTCTACTCTGTTCATCTTGGGAACACCAGCTCTTAGCATCATGCCTGTTCCATGTCAGGCAATGTATAAGTGAAGAAGTAGCAATAAGGGCAAAAAGAAGGGAGCTACTAACTCTTACTAATGATGTTATGGAAAGATTTGCAGTGGAGATGACATTCTAATTAGGAGCACACTGAATATATAAGAGCAGAAAGGACATTACAGGTAAAGGGAATAGACTGTTTCTAGGCCCCAAAGAAAATGTGAAAAACTCTGAGGGATGGAGCAAAAGGTGCAGAGCAGAAGATGCTGTGTAGCATGGAGAGCAGTGTAAAGAAGCCTCAACCAGGCTGGAAGGGCCCACGTTGTGAAGAGTATCATATAATAATATGTTAAGGAAAAGGAATGAACATATTACTGTTATTTGATGGGGAGATATGGAAGGGTTTTAGAGATCTTATATAGAGATTGACAAGGCTTTACTTTAATTTTAAAGAGATTATTCTGGCTGCTATTAGTGGAGAACAGTTAGGGGCTACTGTATTCATTCAGGTGAGAGAAGATGATAGCCTGAACTGAGGGGTCATAGTACAGATGGAGAGAAGTAAATCAATTCACGATTCAAGAGATTCATAAATGATAGATGGATGATTGATAGATGATAGAGAGAGATAGATGATAGATAGATAGGAAAATATGGAATTGATATAATATATATATACACTTTTATAGATGCAGCAATTTTTTTTACCATGATTAAAACATATAGGGCTTCCCTGGTGGCGCAGTGGTCGAGAGTCCGCCTGCCGATGCAGGGGACGCGGGTTCGTGCCCCGGTCCGGGAAGATCCCACATGCCGCGGAGCGGCTGGGCCCGTGAGCCATGGCCGCTGAGCCTGCGCGTCCAGAGCCTGCGCTCCGCAACGGGAGAGGCCACAACAGTGAGAGGCCCACGTACCGCAAAAAAACAAAACAAAACCATATAGATTCAATTATTCATAAAATAAGAGCAATACTATATATGACTACCACATACTTCAAATTCCTCTTTTGACTCTCAGTTGCTCTTAACAGAAATGAAATTTGTTTAAATTGTCTTAGCATTTTTTCTTAATTTTTTTATTGGTGTACAATTGATTTAAAATGTTCTGTTAGTTTCTGCTCTACAGCAAAGTGAGTCAGTTATGCATACACCTATATCCACTCTTTCTTAGATTCTACTCCCATATAGGTCATTACAGGGTATCGAATAGAGCTCCCTGTGCTATACAGTAGGTCCTTATTAGTTATCTATTCTATATATAGTAGTGTGTATATGTCAATCCCAATCTCCTAATTTATCCCTCCCCCCACTTCCCCCCGGTAACCACAAGTTTGTTTTTTACATCTGTGACGCAACTTCTGTTTTATTGACTTAGCATTTTAAATTATGTTTCCTGAACAGAATCATCTACCTTGATCATTTCACTCCCTCAAAAGTTGTCTCTTATAATTCTTCTTGCGCTCTATCATCAAGGTTTGTTTCTCTGTTATAGATTCTTACAATTCAAAGGCATGGTTTGCTAATTCCATATAATATTGAATATATTATTCCCAGCATGCTGTATTACATTAAGCCAATTTGCAATCATAAATACTTGAAAAATTTATAAATACTAAAGTCTTATTCTCTTCCATTTGAAATTGCTCTTTTCTCAGAGGCTTATTTCAGCCTTTTATTCTTCCTTAAACTTACTGTAGCTAGGTTTTTGTTACAAACTTAAATGCATTCAGAGTCTAGGCAGATACGTTAAATGAGCAAAGCAGGCCAGTTATAAGACAATAAGGAGGGGTGAAGCCCACAGTGAAAGGAAAAGTAAGCCTTACTGAATGATACTTAAATAGAGAAAGAGAAAGCTAGAAAAGTAAAACACTGTTCAAGCTGCATCAAAATATATTTGCTGGCAAATTCCTCATTTTTCAGACCATGCTTTAATGATTACATGAGGTACGAATTTTCAGGGCATGGATAGTGCCTGCTATAACCAGAGACTATCCTATCTTGGCAGGAGGGGATTAAGTATAAAAAAGATCCTAGGTATGAAAAATGACAGACCACTGGGGAAGGAAAGAAAGCTGGATGTGAGTGGTGCTGGGGCAAAGTGAGGACCAGAACAGGACTAAAGGGAAGAGTCTGGCTCCAGAGGTGGCCACCAGTATGGTCAGAGCATCCAAATCACAGCATGCAAGGGGGCATGATTAACTCAGTCAGGAGTGATCAGTGTTGATAGATAGTAAGGCCTGATACGATGTGTAGGACATGGCAGTAGGCATTTTGAGGTGTAGTGATGCTGAGAATCAGACCAGCATGCATGCTGAGGGTGGAGGATCATCTGGTTGAGAATTAAGCATGAAGGAAACTAGATCCAACTCTTCAGGGAAGTTGGCTCACATGAGACTAATAGTGCGTCAGGGTTCTGCACAGGTTTCTAGAGTTCAGAGTACAAATTTTCAAAATAAAGAAAGAACACTGTGATATGGGCTGGGCCTAAAGGAAAGAGGACAGGAAATGGCTGTGAAGCCATGGGTATATATGTACCCAAGACATACCTCCAGGCACACGAGGTACCACAATTAAGACAGCAACACTGAGTCTAGGTCCTACCAAACTGTAGAGATGAGATTCCTGACATCCTGTCAGGCTAGTTCACTAGAGACTCAGAGATTTGGTGGGGTTAAACCTACAGGTTGGAAGTATTAGGGCAGCAACCAAGTGGGGCTGGGACTGGGAGAGTTAGAGAATGACAACCCCTCAGCTGCTTTGAGTTTGTTCCTGCTGTTCATCTTGGTGAAAAAGCCATCTTTGTCTTCTAATGCACACAAGAGAAGAGTCTCCCTTCTCTGATTCTATTTTTGTCTGAAATCATCGGACTTATCTTATGAAAGTCTAATATAACCCCCAAGACATATTCCAACTACCTCACATGCTAGCTTGGAAGAGGAAGAAGCTGCTACAGATGACCTGGGCTAAGCTCACAGGGATTAATCCAACTTTAATGCTGGACTCCGAGGAACACAGTGTTCAGTGAATATGGTAAACATGGGTAGTGAGAGCCAGTGATGATATCGACGGAGTTTTTAATATAGCAGGTAGGGCACAAGAACAAGATCCCCCAGTACATATTCTGCATTCAAATAGAAAGCAATGTCTTAGTGCTGAATAGTAGGTTTTGTTTGGTACAGGATCCAAGCTAACATCTGGGAATTGAAGACAGGGTCCAGCTACTAGATGGGGAGAGGGATTGGCAAAGATTAGGTAGAGAACTAGGGCTCCATCCAAGTGGAGAAGGGTTTTGGGCACAGCTCCACAGGGATTAAACAAGCTATAGAAGATCTGCAGTGGATGCCCCGTGTTTATGGTGAGGTGGATGCCCCATGTTTATGGTGAGGTAGATATTTGGGTGCTCAGAACAGCAAGACCAGTTCCAGACTCCATCCTCTGACATGAATAGGGTTTCTAATATTCTGCCCGTTTGGACCAATATTGCAATATCGGCCTATGACCTGGGTGGCATAAAGCCTATAGTTTGATGAAATAGTATCTGTAGCTGTGTAGGGCTGGGGAAGTCAAGGCTTAATGCTTTGGTTTTATGGAAGCAAAAGAGTATTTAGCATAATTATGAAAATTGATTTGCTACCAAATCAGTGTATCCCTAGACCTTACTGTATTGAGAATTAGAGAAAATTGCATAGACCACTGCACTTTACCCTTAACCTTCACTCCCCAAAGAAAGTAATTATAAATTGTAGAAGAAACAATAAAGGAACTGTGTATCACACTATAAATAAATTGAATGGACCTTGGCTCACTGTTATTAAGAATGATTTAATGAAAGCTGCTCTCCAGAAATGGAGCGTTATAATCAACAGAGAGCAGGGATAGAAAAGAAATACTTTGAAATTGGTCACTCGACAGTAAGCGTGTAATGAATGAGATCACAGAGGCCGACTCAGAGAAAGCAGTAAACCAAGCCAAAGTTGGAGACTTACAAGGAAAGGGAAAACATGGAAAGGGTCCCATTGCTCCCATTTCCTCCCAAGCATTAGTTTTCACATCTGCTTAAGTGATAATTATAATAGCTCAGGTCTGTGTTTCTTGAACATTTTGATGATGAAATAAATGAAGCTCAGTAGCTTTCCTACTCTCTGTGGTCAACATTTTGAACAACTGAGTGGAGTTCTGTAAGTAGGGATGCCAGCTTCTAACAAGGCACCTGGATAGTAACCCCTGAATCTATTCTTTCTTTGCACTGCCTAGTAGAAGGTGGTGATCCCTGTCTGACCCAGCTTTCTCCTTTAAATTATTCAAACTTGTCCTTCAACAACGGCACAAAGAGCCACCCTGGGTGCTTGTGTTCTACCTGGGAAATGCCTAAAGGTGTACTCCACAGCTATTTGCCTTTGTACTTCTTTCTCACTGCTTTTTTAATTCTCTTCTCTGCCCTGTTTGGGGTCTAGGCTTCAATTTGCTGTTAATGCAGGACCCTCATAGTGGAGACAATTTGGGATTATTTACCTTGACTTTGACTCTATTGAGTTGGGTACACAATCTCTAGCATTTATTCTTTTGGCTGCACATGCCACTATCATTGCTCACCACCATCCCAGCCTAACCTTGCCCAAGGATGCCCACCCCATCTCTAAGGACTCTACACAGCTTGGCCTCCCCATAGGTTCGCCTAGAAAGGAATAGCCCACCATGTGGCTCTCGAGTACTAGTAGGGTATATTCTATTTCAATGGCTTAACATGGTAAGAGTTTGTCTATCTCCATCTTCAGGTAAGCTTATTTAGCCCCACATGGAAAGCTTAATCGAAAACAGCACATGAGTATTTGACTCTGTTTTGAATATTAATGATGCTCTCCAAAAAAGAGAGATTTTGTTACTTCCATGGTGACTGAGAAGCAATGCCACGCACGCAGTGTTTACTCGCCAGCTGTTAGCATGCGCGGGTGCAGACCGACAGCAGAATCAGCAAACAATTGGCTCAATCTCTGAAACATGTTTTCGTGCCAAGCACATGAAGTTTTAATTATAAGCACTTTGAAATATTCGTTTTTATTGAATTTCCTTATTCCCATGCAGAAACAAGATAAAAAGTTCTTTTGAAATCTGATGACAGAGAACACTTGATACTGACAACACACAGTTGTGTAATGCCTAATTAATCACTCATAGGAAATAAGCATTTTGCCCTGAGATGGTTATTATGCTCAATGCCAAACTATAACAAACCCATATGTGGCCTCTATCATAACTCCACATCTTTATAAAAAGATCTCATCAACATAGGCAAAGATGACTTTTGTTGATATCACAGTATTGTAGGTATCAGCATGCTTGGACATGAAAACTTCAGTTTCCCAGTTGGCCAAGGTCATCCTGTCTCTTCATTCCTGTGCTCACGTGCATCTTGGTATGTCCACATTATTCCCTGAAACTTATGCTCAGTACCCCACTTTCACTTGAATTCTGGCCTCACTGAAGTTCAGACATTTGTTCACTAAACAAAAACCAACTGAGCACTATTATGTGCTATGCTCCATAGTAGGCACATCGCATACTGAGAAAAATGCAACACAGCCTGTGCCATCAAGGATTTCAGTTTAGAGGCCAAGTTAGACATATAAACAAACAAGAGTAACACAAGTTAAAAAGTGACAGCAAATGAACTTATTTACAAAACAGAAACAGACTCACAGATCTCAAAAATCAAACTTGTGGTTACCAAAGGGGAAACGTGGGGGGAAGTGATAAATTAGGAGACTGGGATTAACAGATACACATTACTATATATAAAATAGATAACTACTAAGAAACTACTTTATAGCACAGGGAAGTCTACTCAATAATCTGTAATAACCAATATGGGAAAAGAATCTGAGAAAGAATGGATATATGTATATGTATAAATGAATCACTTTGCTGTACACCTGAAAGTAACACAACATTGTAAATCAACAATACTTTAATATAAAATAAAATTTCTTTAAAAAGTGAGAAGTGCACAAAAAAGTTGAAATAGAATTGGGGTTTTGAAGCACGCTAGGAGAACGCAATGGTTTGGTGGGATCAGCCAGATCTCCCCAACTCTTACACTGGTTCCAATCTAGTCGACCCATCTTTTCTTACTAAGCACTTCCTATAGCCCATATTGTGTGGGGTGGCCCCAGATACTCCTGCTTGTACTTCTGCCAGTGTTCACTGTAGCCACCAGATCTCTCCACCACCAGTGCTGATCACGAGGTTCATGTCAGAGCTCATCCTTGAAGATCTGTAGAGAAAGGACTGACGAACTCTACTACCAAGCTTGACCTTCTTTTTGGGTCAAGCAGTCATTCCTCCATGATTTCTTTTGGTTCTTTCCACAATATAAACATTTAGAAAAATCATTCTCAGTGGGTGAACCTGGGACTACCTACATCAGAATTATTTGGGGCACTTGTTAAAACCTCAGATTCCTGGGCCACACTCCCAGAACTACTAAATCAGAATTTCTTGGGATGGAGTCCAGTCATCCACCAAAGGAATTCAGCTGTATTCTAGAGTTGACCAACAATAGTTCAGTGACCATCTATCCTATCAAATCTTCTCAATGTCATATCCTGACCTTCCTCTCCCTTGATCCAGCCTTCAAATTCTCTTTACACTCATTCATTTTTTTCCTTTCATTTTGTTAATAAGATTGAAAACATCCCTAGGTTCATGGATCTTACATTCATGTGGAATTCTAGTGATGCATGGGGACAAGTTCTTGAAAGTTCTCTTAGCACTTTTGTAGAGATGTAAAATACAAACAGTAAAGTGCACAAATCTTAATGTATAGCTTGATGAATTTTTACATATTTATACACCCATGTAACCAAACAAGATCAAGAGATAAGACATTTCTAGCATGCTACAAGGTTCCCTCATGCCACTTTCCAGTCAATACTATCTCCTTCCTTTTCCTGTTAAGGCAACCACTATTCTGACTTTGATCACCATAGATCACTTTTTGCCTATTTCATTATAATAGACGAGTATTTATTTGTATGGCTATTACACAATATTTCTTCTTTTGTATGAGGCTTTTTTTCTGTACTTTATGTTTGTGAGTTTCATCCACGTAATGTATAGCAACAATTCATTATTTTGTACTGTTGTTCTTCATTGTATGAATGTAACAGTACTTACTTGTGCTACTGTTGACAGACATTTGGATTATTTCCAGTTTGTAGCTATTAAGAATAAATATACCATTATACTACAAAACTACAGTAATCAAGACAGTACGGTACTGGCACAAAAACAGAAATATAGGTTAATGGAACAAGATAGAAAGCCCAGAGATAAACCCATGCACATATGGTCGCCTTATTTTTGATAAAGGAGGCAAAAATATACAATGGAGAAAAGACAGTCTCTTCAATAAGTGGTGCTGGGAAAACTGGACAGCTACATGTAAAAGTATGAGATTAGAACACTCCCCAACACCATACACAAAAATAAACTCAAAATGGATTAAAGACCTAAATGCAAGACCAGACACTGTAAAACTCTTAGAGGAAAACATAGGCAGAATACTCTATGATATAAATCACAGCAAGATCCTTTTGACCCACTTCCTAGCGAAATGGAAATAAAAACAAAAATAAACAAATGAGACCTAATGAAACCTAAAAGCTTTTGCACAGCAAAGGAAACCATAAACAAGATGAAAAGACAACTGTCAGAATGGGAGAAAATATTTGCAAGTGAAACATCTGACAAAGGATTAATCTCCAAAATTTACAAGCAGATCATGTAGCTCAATATCAAAAAAACAAACAACCCAATCCAAAAATGGGCAGAAGACCTAAATAGACATTTCTCCAAAGAAGATATACAGATTGCCAACAAACACATGAAAGGATGCTCAACATCACTAATCATTAGAGAAAGGCAAATCAAAAGTACAATGAGGTATCACCTCACACCGGTTATAATGGGCATCATCAGAAAATCTACAAACAACAAATGCTGGAGAGGGTGTGGAGAAAAGCAAACCCTCTTGCACTGTTGGTGGGAATGTAAATTGATACAGCCACTATGGAGGTTCCTTAAAAAACTACAAATAGAACTACCATATGACCCAGCAATCCCACTACTGGGCATATACCCTGAGAAAACCATAATTCAAAATGACACATGCACCACAATGTTCATTACAGCACTATTTACAATAGCAGGACATGGAAGCAACCTAAATGTCCATCGACAGACAAGCGGATAAAGAAGATGTGGTACATATACCAAATGGAATATTACTCAGCTATTAAAAGGAACAAAATAGTGCCATTTACAGAGACGTGGATGGACATAGAGACTGCCATACAGAGTGAAGTAAGTCAGAAAGAGAAAAACAAATATTGTATAATATCGATTATATGTGGAATCTAGGAAAATGGTATAGATGAACTTATTTGCAAAGCAGAAATAGAGACACAGATGTAGAGAAGAAACGTATGGATACCAAGGCGGGAAGGGAGTTGGGATGAATTGGGAGATCGGGATTGACATGTATACACTGTTATGTATGGAACAGATAACTAGTGAGAACCTGCTGTATAGCATGGGGAACTCTACTTGATGCTCTGCAGTGACCTGGATGGGAGGGATATCGAGAAGGGTGGGGATGTGTGTGTGAGTGTGGCTGATTCACTTCGTTGTGCAGCAGAAACTGCACAGCACTGTGAAGCAACTATACCCCAATTTTTTAAAAAGTGTGAAAGACAATAAAAAAAAGAAATATACCATTGATATGCTTGTACATGTCCTTTTGGGGACTATGCAGTCATTTTCTTAGGCATATACTCAGAATAAGATCACTGGGCCATACAGTAGATGTATGTTTATTGCCAGTCTATTCAATCTATTTTCTAAAGTGGCTCTATGATTTTGCATTTCCACCAATAATATATGAGATTTCCATTTATTCAGTATTCTCACCCATTTTTTTTGTTAGTCATTTTCATTTTAGCCATTCTAATGGGTATAGAGCAGTATCTCATTGTGATTTTAACTTGCATTTTTCTAATGAGCAACAATGTTGAGCATATTTTCATGTTGTTACTGACCATTTGGATATCCTTTTTTGTGAAATATCTGGTCAGGTATTCCTTCCATTTTTTTTAAAGTCATTTATCTTTCTTACTGACATGTGTAAACTCTGTATGTGTTCTGGATATGTTTCCTTTACCCAATATATACACTGTAGTTATCATCTCCCAGTCTGTGGCTTGCCTCTTCACTCTCTTAAAGGTGTTTATTGATGAAAAAATGATGAAATTTGACTTAATTTTAATTAAGTCAAATTTTATCAACCTCTAGCTCAGCCATCTTCTCCCACTTCTTGTTATTGTAACCAAAGCCCCCCCCCGCAACTCCAATTATTCATTCAAGGCAAAGGCACCTGAAAAACAGGCCTCTGTTTATCTCAAGCCTTGTTATCATCCTATGTAACTTCTCTGTCCCTGTAGATGAGCTGTTCAACACTGGTCTCTCATTTGCTTGACCTCCAACATATTCCCTCTACAGTTTCCTGCAGCCAACTTGTACAATCACGTACCAGGACCATCACTCATAAACAGTCCATCTCCAATTCATTCCAGTTTTTACCATAATCTCTGGTTTTATTTATTCTTTTTACTGTTATTCTTTGAGTTTATAGACACTTCAAATTCTTAGTAATACCTCAACTTTTTCCCTATCAACCCAATCCTTACCTTATAAAGTTGGTATTGTCTATAACTTCAGCTACTTTCTTATCTCCCTGCTTCACATACATCTGACAATATCCTAAATTGGATAAGCCTAAGTTTCACCTCTGCTCTTGCCACCAAACTTTAAAAAGCAACAAAATGGGGCTGAGGGTAACACTCTAAAATTAGTGGTTATTAGCCTCAATCGGGGCCAACACACTAAGTAGAAGTCCTACTAAGCTTTCTGTAATCAGCTTGATCTCCTTTCTCTACAATGACAACCTCAAATCTTTCCCAGTGTCCTGAAACTTCAATATCACAATTCTATCCTATACATTTCTGAGCAGATGAATTCACCTTCTACAACCCTACCAACATCCATACCCACTTTTTCTTCTTTCCCTCCAGTTGGAATTGAAGAATGCCTCCTCCCATCTAAATTATAGCACTCAACATGTGCTTGGGACTTCACAATCTCCCAACTTTCCATTGTTCCTATATTTCAGCTTTTCCTTCTGTACTGAGTTGTTCCCATCAACAAGTATATATTCTTGATTTTTAGCTGCTTTTATTTTTTTTAAATTTTCCTCTTGACCTCACTGCCTCAGTCCGCCCTAATTGTCTCCCTCTTAGGCACAAACTTCTCTAAAAAGTTGTCCATACTCACTGTTTCAGTACACTTGCCATTCACTCTTCAACCAAATCCAGTCTGAATTCCACTCTGATCACTACAATACTTCTACTCAAAATAAGATTGCTAGTGAACTCTATCTCATGAAATCTAATAGATACTTTTAGTTCTCATGCCACTCCGTGTCTCAGTCACACCCTGGTCAGTTGATTCCCACCCCTTCCTTCTTGAAAGACTCTTTTTTTTGACTTCTTTGACCCCATACTCCTCTGTCCCTTAAATGTGTTGTTCCTCATAGATGTGCCCTATACTTTCTTCACGTACATGCTTCCTGGATGATGTTATCAAAGCAATGGTTCTAATTAGCATACATATTCTGATGACTTCAAAATGTTAATGTCCAATCAAAATCTCTCTCCTCTACACTGGCCTCATACAAACAACTTCCTGTTGGATATTTCTCTATTGATTTTCACAGTCCTTAGACTCAACATGATAAAATAGAATGTTCTTTCTGTCACCACAAATTTTTCTTTTTCCTGTGCTCTCAGTCACAACAAAAGACAAAACATTCTACAAAAGCCAGAAACTTGGACCTTATTTTGATCCCTCTTCTTACTTTGTCATCATCTTGTCCCATACACTTAGCACCTATCCCTTGTTTCTGCTCATTTAACTAAACCTCCACTACAACGCTCTTATGCAAATGATTGTCATGCTTCTCATGAGCTATAGAAAATAATCTCCAACCTTGTCTCCATACAACCATTCTTGCCTCCCTCATGTACACAATGACAGTAATAAATCCATTCTGATCATATATATTCCCATTTTATAAAATAGATAACATTAATTAGTCTCTAGTCTACAAATGTGACTCTTTCACCAGAAATCTATATCTGACCTGTGGATAGTACACTGGTCAGTTTCTTTTCTTACCCTTTATTGATTTAAAATTAGAAAATTCTAGCTCACAATTATAGGTTGTTGGTAATGGCAGCAAGATTTCATAGCTCTTTCAGACTGATAGGGATATTAAGATGAAATGAGAAAAAGGAAAGATGAAATGAGGACCGAAAAATTATGGAGACATGTTTCAATAAAAACTATTATCAGTGAACCATCAGATACAAAGTTGACAAACACATTGCACTCAACAGCTGGAACACTGGATACTTCAACTTGTCAGAGAATAGATTCCAATTCTAGTCTCTGGTTTCGTTTGGCTCTAAAAAATATTATACATGTTCTATTAAAGCATTTAAGTGTGGATTTTGACTATGCCTAATGATATGTCATCGGTTTCTTTCTCCAATGAATTGAGGAAGATCTTTAGATTTGGGGAAACAACCAAATTCTTGGCAATCCTTTTGCAAGCCATTTGCACTTAACACATTTTGGCAGGTTATCCACAGTATTATAAATAATGATATTTTATCCATGAAATCATAGGTTTAGGCTGTTCAAGGTACTTGCGTATATCACCCTTCTGTTACGAAGACAAGTTTTTACTTTACCTTTCCCTTAAAAACTCATATATACATATGTGTTCTCAAGAGCAATCATACTTTGCTATAAAAAGTAAAGTGTTATTTTTGGACCATTTCTGTACATAGCATGCCAGAAAAAATGCATTCAATGTCCACCATTTGATCACTTTCACAATTTTCACCGACTCAACGTCAGGAGGTATAAAGGCATACTGTAGAGATACCGCAGGTTCAGTTCCAGACCATTGCAATAAAGCAAATATTACAATAAAGTGAATCACACAAATTTTAAAATTTCCCAGTGAATGTAAAATTTATGTTCACACAGTACTATAGTCTATTAGGTGTGCAATAACATTATGTCTAAAAAGAACAATGTACATATCTTAATTAAAAAAATACTTTATTACTAAAAAATACTAACCATCATCTGAGTCTTCAGAAAGTTGTAATGGTTTTGCCGGTGGAGGGTTTTGCCTATTGATGGCTGCTGACTGATCAGGGTGATGGTTGCCGAAGGCTGGGGTGGCCGTGGCACTTTCGTAAAAGAAGACAACAACGAAGTTTGCCACATAGGTTGACTCTTCCTCTCATGAACAGCTTCTCTGTAGCATGCAATGCTGTCTGATAGCATTTTACCCACAGTAGAACTTCTTTCAAAATTGGAGTCAATCCTCGCAAACCCTGCTGCTGCTTTATCAACTAAGTTGATGTCATAACCTAAATCCTCTGTTGTCACTTCCACAATCTTCACAGCATCTTCACCAGGAGTAGACTCCATCTCAAGAAACCACTTTCTTTCCTCATCCATAAGAAACAACTCACCATCTGTTAAAGTTTTATCATGAGGCTGCAGCAATCCAGTCACATCTAATTCTAGTTCTCTTGCTATTTCCATCACATCTGCAGTTGTTTCCTCCACTGAAGTCTTGAACCCCTCAGTCATCAAGAAGGGTTCGAATCAAGTTCTTCCAAACTCCTATGGATATTGATATTTTGACCTCTTCCTATGAATCACAAATGTTCTTCATGGCATCTAGAATGGTGAATCCTTTCCAGAAAGTTTTCAATTTACTTTGTCCAAATCTATCAAAGGAATCACTATGTATGGTAGCTATAGCCTTACAAAATGTATTTCTTAAATCATAAGACCTGAAAGTCAAAATGACTGCTTTTTTTAAAACACCTTTATTGGAGTATAATTGCTTTACAGCGGTGTGTTAGTTTCTGCTTTATAACAAAGTGAATCAGCTATACACATACATATATATCCCCATATCTCCTCCCTCTTGTGTCTCCCTCCCTCCCACCCTCCTTATCCCACCCCTCTAGGTGGTCACAAAGCACCAAGCTGATCTCCCTGTGCTATACGGTGGCTTCCCACTAGCTATCTGTTTAAAATGAGTGCTTTTGATCCATGGGCTGCAGAATAGATGTTGTGTTCACAGACACAAAAACAACATGAATCTCATTGTACATCTCCATCAGAGCTCTTGGGTGACCAGGTGCATTGTCAATGAGCAGTAATATTTTGAAAGGAATATTTTTTTTCTGAGTAGTATGTCCCAATGGTGGGCTTAAATATTCAGTAAATCATGTTGTAAACAGGTGATGCTGTTATCTAGGCTTTGTTGTCCCATTTATAGAGCACAGGAAGAGTAGATTAAGCATAAGGGCCCTAGGATTTTTAGAATGGTAAAGGAGCATTGGCTTCAACTTAAAGGCACCAGCTGCATTAGTCCTTAATGAGAGAGTCAGTCTATCTTTTGAAGCCTTGAAGCCAGGCATTGATTTCTCTTCTGTAGCTATGAAAAGTCCTAGATGGCATCTTATTCCAATGGAAGGTTGTTTCATCTCCCTTGAAAATCTGTTGCTTAGTGTAGCCACCTTCATCAATTATCTTACCTAGATCTCTTGGATAATTTGCTGCAGCTTCTACATCAGTACTTGCTGCTTCACCTTGCACTTTAATGTTAAAGAGATGGCTTCTTTCCTTAAACCTCATGAACCAACCTCTGCTGGCTTCAGACTTTTCTTCTGCAGCTTCCTCACCTCTCTCAGCCTTCACAGAACTGAAAAGATTTAGGACCTTGCTCTGGATTAGGCTTTGGCTTAAGGGAATGTTGTGGCTGGTTTGATCTTCTATTCAGACCAAACTTTCTCCATATTAGCAATAAGGCTGTTTCACTTTCTTATCATTCATGTATTCACTGGAGTAGCATTCTTAACTTCCTTCACCAACTTTTCCTTTGCATTCACAACTTGGCTAACTATTTGCTGCAAGATGCCTAGCTTTTGGCCTGTCTCAGCTTTCAACATGCCTTCCTCACTAAGCTTAATTATTTCTAGGTTTTGATTTAAAGTGAGAGATGTGCAACTCCTCCTTTCACTTGAACACTTAGAGGTCATTGTAGGATTATTCATTGGCCTAATTTCAATATTGTTGTGTCTCAGGGGATAGGGAGGCCTTAAGGGAGGGAGAGAGATGGGGGAACAGCTGTTCAGTGGAGCAGTCAGAACACACACAGAAGTTATCAAATAAGTTCACTGTCTTGTATAGGCATGGTTTGTGGCACCCCCAAGGCAATGACAATAGTAACATTAAAGATCACTGATCACAGATCACCATAACAAATATAATAATAATGAAAAAGTTTGAAATATTGTGAGAATTACCTAAATGTGACATAGAGACAGAAGTGAGCTAAGGCTATTGGAAAAATGATACTGATAGACTTGCTCGACCACAGGATTGCTACAAACCTTCAATTTGTAAAAAACGCAATATCTGTGAAGCATAGTAAAGCGAAGTGCAATACAATGAGGTATATCATTAACTGTTTTCTGAGATTAAAGTAATTTGTAGAATAACATTCAGGTGCTACTTTATTTTCATAACAACTGTGACTTGCTAGAAAGAGCCTGTACCCCTTCAGAGACACTCTTAGTGCAGCTTTTCTAGTCTTAATCACGGGTTACAAAATAATCATTGACTAAATGAGACTTTAAGATTTTCTTCTCCTGTACTTCGGGTTTTCAGTGATAAACAGAACAAAATGTGACCTAGCATTTCTTCCAGGTGTATGTATGTCACATATGCAGGAAGCTGATTCATACTTCACATATCAGTAAAGCAAATTTTAAAGAAAATTTTTTTCATGTCTGATAGGTATTTACTCTTCCACTTTGTGTGCTGTTGATATCATGGTCTCTATCACATTTTGCCCAAATATCTTCCTACTTTTTCACTATGTATAATTGTTATCATTAACTTTGCAGATTTTTTTTTTTTTTAGTTTATAGTCTGTACCTTTTCGGTTTACTGTTTTAAAATTAGTTGCAGAAGGTTTAATTTTCTCTCTGCAGAGCTGGAACTCGTGGCTCGGGGTCTCTTACTTCCGCCGTCACTGAACTGCCCAGGAGCCCGAGGGGAGGGCAGCCTCACTGAGGCTGCCGGCTCTGGAGGGGCCCCACCAGCCAAAGCCGCGACAGTCCTGGGGACCACGGGCCGGAAAAGCCCCTTTAAGATTTCTCGGAGGAGCTTCAAGATGGTGGAAGAGTAAGACGCGGAGATCACTTTCCTCCCCACAAATACATCAGAAATGCATCTACACGTGGAACAACTCCTACAGAACACCTACTGAACGCTGGCAGAAGACCTCAGACATCCCAAAAGGCAAGAAACTCCCCACATACCTGGGTAGGGAAACAGAAAAAAGAATAAACAGAGACAAAAGAATAGGGACGGGACCTGCATCAGTGGGAGGGAGCTGTGAAGGAGGAAAGGTTTCCACACACTAGGAAGCCCCTTCACGGGCAGAGACTGCGGGTGGCGGAGGGGAAGCTTCGGAGCCGCAGAGAAGAGCACAGCAACAGGGGTGCGGGGGGCAAAGCGGAGAGATTCCCGCACAGAGGATCAGTGCCAACCGGCACTCACCAGCCCGAGAGGCTTGTCTGCTCACCCGCCGGGGCGGGCGGGGCTGGGAGCTGAGGCTCGGGCTTCGGTCGGAGAGCCGGGAGAGGACTGGGGGTGGTGGTGTGAACACAGCCTGCAGGGGCTAGTGCACCACAGCTAGCCGGGAGGGAGTCCGGGAAAAAGTCTGGAGCTGCCGAAGAGGCAAGAGACTTTTTCTTACCTCTTTGTTTCCTGGTGCGCGAGGAGAGGGGATTAAGAGCTCTGCTTAAAGGAGCTCCAGAGACGAGCGTGAGCCACGGCTAAAAGTGCGGACCCCAAAGACGGGCATGAGATGCTAAGGCTGCTGCTGCCGCCACCAAGAAGCCTGTGTGCGAGCACAGGTCGCCATACACACGCCCCTTCCGGGGAGTCTGTGCAGCCCGCCACTGCCAGGGTCCCGTGATCCAGGGACAACTTCTCCAGGAGAACACATGGCGAGCCTCAGGCTGGTGCAACGTCACGCCGGCCTCTGCCGCAGCAGACTCGCCCCGCACTCCGTGCCCCTCCCTCCCCCCCGGCCTGAGTCAGCCAGAGCGCCTGAATCAGCTGCTCGTTTAACCCCGTCCTGCCTGAGTGAAAAACAGATGCCCTCAGGCGACTGACACGCAAAGGCGAGTCCAAATCCAAAGCTGCACCCCAGCAGCTGTGCGAACTAAGAAGCGAAAGAGAAATTTCTCCCAGCAGCCTCAGGAGCAGCAGATTAAATCTCCACAGTCGACTTGATGGACCCTGCATCAGTGAAATACCTGAACAGACAACAACGAATCATCTCAAAATGAGGAGGTAGACTTTGGGAGAAATGATGTATATATTTTTCTCCCTTTTTCTCTTTTTCTGAGTGTGTATGTTTCTGTGTGTGATTTTGTCTGTATAGCTTTTCTTTTACTATTTGTCCTAGGATTCTATCTGTCCTTTTTTTCTTTTATTACTTAAAAAATGTTTTTCTTAATAATTATTTTTTATTTTAATATAATAACTTTATTTTATTTTACTTTATTTTATGTTATCTTCTTTCTTTCTTTCTTTTTTTTCCTCCCTTTTATTCTGAGCCATGTGGAGGACAGGCTCTTGGTGCTGCAGCCAGGAGTCAGGGCTGTGCCACTGAGATGGAGAGACAAGTTCAGGACACTGGTCCACAAGAGACCTCCCAGCTCCATGTAATATCAAACGGTGAAAATCTCCCAGAGATCTCCATCTCAAAGCCAAGACCCAGCTCCACTCAATGACCAGCAAGCTACAGTGCAGGACACCCTATGCCAAACAACTAGCAAGACAGGAACACAACCCCATCCATTAGCAGAGAGGCTGCCTAAAATCATAATAAGGCTACAGACACCCCAAGACACACCACCAGACATGAACCTGCCCACCAGAAAGACAAGATCCAGCCTCATCCACCAGAACACAGGCACTATTCCCCTCCACTAGGAAACCTACACAACCCACTGAACCAACCTTAGCCACTGGGGACAGACACCAAAAACAATGGCAACTGCAAACCTGCAGCCTGCGAAAAGGAGACCCCAAACACAGTAAGTTAAGCAAAATGAGAAGACAGAGAAACACACAAGAGATGAAGGAGCAATGCAAAAAACCACCAGACCTAACAAATGAAGAGGAAATAGGCAGTCTACCTGAAAAAGAATTCAGAATGATAGTAAAGGTGATCCAAAATCTTGGAAATAGAATGGAGAAAATAAAAGAAACATTTAACAAGGACCTAGAAGAACTAAAGAGCAAACAAACAATGATGAACAACACAACAAATGAAATTTAAAATTCTCTAGAAGGGATCAATAGCAGAATAACTGAGGGAGAAGAATGGATAAGTGACCTGGAAGATAAAATAGTGGAAATAACTACTGCAGAGCAGAATAAAGAGAAAAGAATGAAAAGAATTGAGGACAGTCTCAGACCGCTGGGACATTAAACACATGAACATTCGAATTATAGGGTTCCCAGAAGAAGAAAAGAAAAAGAAAGGGACTGAGAAAATATTTGAAGAGATTATAGTTGAAAACTTCCCTAATATGGGAAAGGAAATAGTTAAGTCCAGGAAGCACAGAGAGTCCCATACAGGAAAAATCCAAGGAGAAACACGCCAAGACAAATATTAATCAAACTATCAAAAATTAAATACAAAGAACAAATATTAAAAGCAGCAAGAAAAACAACAAATAACACATAAGGGAATCCCCATAAGGTTAACAGCTGATCTTTCAGCAGAAACTCTGCAAGCCAGAAGGGAGGGGCAGGACATATTTAAAGTGATGAAGGAGAAAAACCTACAACCAAGGTTACTCTACCCAGCAAGGATCTCATTAAGATTGAACAGAGAAATTAAAAGCTTTACAAACAAGCAAAAGCTAAGAGAATTCAGCACCACAAAACCAGCTTTACAACAAATGCTAAAGAAACTTCTCTAGGCAGGAAGCACAAGAAAAGGAAAAGACCTACAATAACAAACACAAAACAATTAAGAAAATGGTAATAGGAACATACATATTGATAATTACCTTAAATGTAAACAGATTAAATGCTCCAACCAAAAGACATAGACTTGCTGAATGGATACAAAAACAAGATCCATATATATGCTGTCTACAAGAGACCCACTTCAGACCTAGGGACACATACAGACTGAAAGAGTGAGGGGATGGAAAAAGATATTCCATGCAAATGGAAATCAAATGAAAGCTGGAGTAGCAATTCTCATGTCAGACAAAAGAGACTTGAAAACAAAGACTATTACAAGAGACAAAGAAGGACACTAGATAATGATCAAGGGATCAATCCAAGAACAAGAAATGACAACTGTAAATATTTATGTACCCAACATAGGAGCACCTCAATACATAAGGCAATTACTAAAAGCCATAAAATGGGAAATCGACAGTAACACGATCATAGTAGGGGACTTCAACACGCCACTTTCACCAATGGGCAGATCATCCAAAATGAAGACAAGAAAACACAAGCTTTAAATGATACATTAAACAAGATGGACTTAATTGATATTTACAGGACATTCCATCCAAAAACACCAGAATACACATTCTTCTCAAGTGCTCATGGAACATTCTCCAGGATAGATCATATCTTGTGTCACAAATCAAGCCTTTGTAAGTTTAAGAAAATTGAAATTGTATCAAGTATCTTTTCCAGCCACAGCGCTATGTAATTAGACATCAATTACAGGAAAAAGTCTGTAAGAAATAAAAACACATGGAGGCTAAACAACACACTACTTAATAACCAAGAGATCACTGAAAAAATCAAAGAGGAAATAAAAAAATACCTAGAAACAAATGACAATGAAAACACAACGACCCAAAACCTATGGGATGCAGCAAAAGCAGTTCTAAGAGGGAAGTTTATAGCCATACAATCCTACCTGAAGAAACAAGAAACCTCTCAAATAAACAACGTAACCTTACACCTAAAGCAATTAGCGAAAGAACAAAAAATCCCCAACGTTAACAAAAGAAAGAAACCGTAAAGATCAGATCAGAAATAAATGAAAAAGAAATGAAGGAATTGATAGTAAAGATCAATAAAGCTAAAAGCTGATTCTTTGAGAAGATAAATAAAATTGATAAACCATTAGCCAGACATATCAAGAAAAAACGGGAGAAGACTCAAATCAATAGAATTATAAATGAAAATGGAGAAGTAACAACTAACACTGCAGAAATACAAAAGATCATGAAAGATTACTACAAGCAACTCTATGCCAATAAAATGGACAACCTGGAAGAAATGGACAAATTCTTAGAAATACACAACCTTCCGAGACTGAACCAGGAACAAATAGAAAATATGATCAGAAGAGTCACAAGCACTGAAATTGAAACTGTGATTAAAAATCTTCCAACAAACAAAACCCCAGGACCAGATGGCTTCACAGGCATATTCTATCAAAGATTTAGAGAAGAGCTAACACCCATCCTTCTCAAACTCTTCCAAAATATAGCAGAGGGAGGAACACTCCCTAACTCATTCGACAAGGCCACCATCACTCTGATACCAAAACCAGACAAAGATGTCACAAAGAAAGAAATCTACAGGCCAATATCACTGATGAACATAGATGCAAAAATCCTCAACAAAACACTAGCAAACAGAATCCAACAGCACATTAAAAGGATCATACACCATGATCAAGTGGGGTTTATCCCAGGAATGCAAGGATTCTTCCATATACGCAAATCAATCAACGTGATACACCATATTAACAAATTGAAGGAGAAAAACCATATGATCATCTCAATAGATGCAGAGAAAGCTTTTGACAAAATTCAACACCCATTTATGATAAAAACCCTCCAGAAAGTAGGCACTGAGGGAACTTTCCTCAATATACTAAAGGCCATATATGACAAACCCATAGCCAACATCATCCTCAATGGTGAAAAACAAACCATTTCCACTAAGATCAGGAACAAGACAAGGTTGCCCACTCTCACCACTATTATTCAACATAGTTTTGGAAGCTTTAGCCACAGCAATCAGAGAAGAAAAAAGAAGTAAAAAGAATCCAAATTGGAAAAGAAAAAGTAAAGTTGTCACTGTTTGCAGATGACATGATACTATACATAGAGAATCCTAAAGATGCTATGAGAAAACTACTAGAGCTAATCATTAAATTCAGTATAGTAGCAGGATACAAAGTTAATGCACAGAAATCTCTTGCATTCCTATACACTAATGATGAAAAATCTGAAAGTGAAATTAAGAAAGCACTCCCATTTACCATTGCAACAAAAAGAATAAAATATCTAGGAATAAACCTACCTAAGGAGACAAAAACCTGTATGCAGAAAATTATAAGGCACTGATGAAAGAAATTAAAGATGATACAAATAGATGGACAGATATACCATGTTCCTGGATTAGAAGACTCCACAATGTGAAAATGACTGTACTACCCAAAGCAATCTACAGATTCAATGCACTCCCTATCAAGCTACGAATGGCATTTTTTACTGAACTAGAACAGAAAATTTCACAATTTGCATGGAAACACAAAAGACCCTGAATAGCCAAAGCAATCTTGAGAAAGAAAAACGGAGCTGGAGGAGTCAGGCTCCCTGACTTCAGACTGTACTACAAAGCTACAGTAATCAAGTCAGTATGGTACTGGCACAAAAACAGAAAGATTGATCAATGGAACAGGATAGAAAGCCCAGAGATAAACCAACGCACATATGGTCACCTTATCTTTGATAAAGGAGGCAAGAGTATACAATGGAGAAAAGACAGCCTCTTCAATAAGTGGTGCTGGGAAAACTGGACAGCTCCAGGTAAAAGAGTGAAATTGGAACACTCTCTAACACCATACACAAAAATAAACTCAAAATGGATTAAAGATCTAAATGTAAGGCCAAACACACTAAAACTCTTAGAGGAAAACATAGGCAGAACCTTCTATGACATAAATCACAGCAAGATCCTTTTGACCCACCTCCTAGAGAAATGGAAATAAAAACAAAAATAAACAAATGTGACCTAATGAAACTTAAAAGCTTTTGCTCAGCAAAGGAAACCATAAACAAGACCAAGACAACCCTCAGAATGGGAGAAAGTATTTGCAAATGCAGCAACTGACAAAGGATTAATCTCCAAAACATACAAGCAACTCATGCAGCTTGATATCAAAAAAGCAAACAACCCAATCTTAAAATGGGCAGAAGACCTAAATAGACATTTCTCCAAAGAAGATATACAGACTGCCAGCAAACACATGAAAGAATGCTCAACATCATTAATCATTAGAGAAATGCAAATCAAAACTACAATGAGATATCATCTCACACGGGTCAGAATGGCCATCATCATAAAAGCTACAAACAATTAATGCTGGAGAGGGTGTGGAGAAAAGGGAAGCCTCTTGCACTGTTGGTGGGAATGTAAATTGATACAGCCACTATGGAGAACAGTATGACGGTTCCTTAAAAAACTACAAATAGAAGTACCATACGACCCAGCAATCCCACTACTGGGCATATACCCTGAGAAAACCATAATTCAAAAAGAGTCATGTACCAAAATGTTCATTGAAGTTCTATTTACAATATCCAGGACATGGAAGCAACCTAAGTGTCCATCAACAGATGAATGGATAATGAAGATGTGGCACATATATACAATGAAATATTACTCAGCCATAAAATGGAATTAAACTGAGTTATTTGTAGTGAGGTGGATAGACCTAGAGACTCTCATACAGAGTGAAATAAGTCAGAAAGAGAAAAACAAATACCGTATGCTAACACAGGTATATGGAATCTAAAAAAAAAAAAAAAGAAAAAAATGGTCAGAAGAACCTAGCGACAAGATGGGAATAAAGATGCACACCTACTAGAGAATGGACCTGAGGATACGGGGAGGGGGAAGGGTAAGATGGGGCAAAGTGAGAGACTGGCATGGACATATATACACTAACCAACGTAAAACTGATAGCTAGTGGGAAGCAGCCGCATAGCACAGGGAGATCAGCTCGGTGCTTTGTGACCACCTAGAGAGGTGGGATAGGGAGGGTGGGAGGGAGGGAGATGCAAGAGGAAAGAGATATGGGGACATATGTATATGTATAACTGATTCATTTTGTTATAAAGCAGAAACTAACACCATTGTAAAGCAATTATACTCCAGTAAAGATGTTAAAAAAAAAAAAAGATGGCTTTAAAAAAAAGGTTTAATTTTCTCTAAGGTATCACTTTCTACCTTCAAATAATCATATACAATTTCACATATAATGCAGGAGCTTAAAATAGATATTTGTATTTCCCCACTCTCATCATTTGTGGTATTGTTGTCATAACTTTTACTTATACATGTTTAAAATCCAAGAACACAATGTTATTATTTTTGTTTTAATATCAGTTGTAAAATAAAAAATTACAATTAGGAAAATATTTACCTTACCCACATATTTACCATTACTAGTACTTTTCATCTCTTTAGAAAGAGATCCAATTTTCCATCTGGTATTATTTTCCTTCTACCTGAAGAAATTCTTTCTATCATTCCTTGTAGTGTAGGCCTGCTGGAGATAAATTCTCTCAAATATTGGTTGTCTGAGAATTTTGTATTTCACATTCATTTGAAATATATTTTTGCTGGATATAGAATATTGGTTGCCAGATTTTTTTTTAATACTTTAAAAATATCACTGCAATGTCTGTGGCTTTCATAAAGTCTGGTGAGAACACTATAGGCATTCTTATAGTCTGTGATGTTTCTTTTCCCTCTGACTTGTTTTAATTTTTTCATGATGTCCCTCTTTTTCAGGTTTATGATATACATTGGTATGGTTTTCTTTATTTTATTCTGTTTGGATGTTGTTGAATCTCTTGCATTTTCAGGTATTTAGTTATCATTAAATTTTGAAAAATTTTAGCCAATAGCTATTCAACATTTTCCCTTTTGGAGAGTACAGTTACATGTTAGATTTTTTGATATTTTTCCACAAGTCAATGAGGGCAATGTTCATTCTTTTGTCTTTTATTCTCTGTACCTTACTTTGGCTAATTTCTGTTGCTGTACCTTCTTTTTTTTTTTTTTTTTTTTGCCCACACCGTGTAGCATGCAGGATCCTAGTTCCACCACCAAGGGTCAAACCCATGCCCCCTGCAGTGTAAGCACAGAGTCCTAACCAGTGGACCACCAGGGAATTCCCCTATTGCTGTACCTTCTAATTCACTGATATTTCCTTCTGAAGTGTCAAATCTGCTCTTAAAAGCTTCCATTTCAGATATTGCAATTTCCAGCTCTAGAAGTACTAGTTAGGGTTATCTTTTTAATCTTTTCCTGGTTTTGTTCATGCTTTCCTTTAAGACTTTGATCATATTTCAGTGAGCTGTTTTCTAGTTCTTGTTGCATAATTTCATCTTCTCTGTCAATATTAGATCAGTTTCTGTTGCCTTTCTTTTTTCTCAAAGTTATGATTCATATTTCCTGTTTTATCCCATATTTAACCATTTTTCTTGAATGCTGAACATCATAAAATTTAATTTTTCATTACTTAGATTTTTTTTCTTTTTTTGAAGTGTTGAAATCTGGTTTGGAAAGCAGTTAAGTTACTTGTAGATAAGCATGATCTTTTCAAGTCTTGTTCTTCAGAATTGCTAGAGCGGGTCTAGAGGGGACTTTAGGGCTAATTTAGCCCTATTACTAAAGCTGACCATTCTGGGCTCTCTACTACATACCCTGGGTTTTCAAGGAGTTCTCTCCACTCTAGATGGTAGGAATTAAAATGTCTTCAGGAGATTTATAAGCTCTGAAATTTGTTCTGCTTATATCTCTCTGGAGGTTGGTTTTTGCTTAGCTCCTTAGAGAGTGTCACCTTAAATATGCTCAGATTAGTATTCATCCAAATACCTTTCTAGCCCTCTTTTTTGCATAGCTCCTTATTTTCTAGTATTTCCCACAATTCCAGCAACCTCAATGTCCTTGAAAAACTGAACTCAAGTTATTTCCTCAACTCAGAAAGGTCTCTGAGTGTTTCTTGGGTTCCCCATTCCTATGTAACAGATTAGAAATTGCCTCCAGATAGAAATTCATGGAAAATGGAGGATTCAACTTGTCTGTTTCCTTTCTCTCAGAGCTCAGATTCCTGTGCTGTCTTTTACCCAATGTTTGAAAACAGTTATTTCAAAAACTTTGCCCACTTTTTCTAGTCATTTATAGCAGAAAAGCAATTCCCAATTTCATGAGAGACATCTATAGCTGATTTTAACAACTTTCTTCAGAGTGTTAGTTGTATCTCATTGTAACGATTTTGTCATGATGAGTATGATGTTGAAAGATGCCCGTGTATTCTTTGTGTCACCTCTGATTTAAGTAACAAATTTATCCATATCTTTCTGGATACATTTATGTCATTTTCTGTTGGGAAACGATTGGTTTACCAGTGATATCACTGTATTTTGTTTGAAAATAATAAAAAACTCTTGATGGCTTTAGGATACAGTTTAGCAAAATTTGCAACAGTGAATTGCTATAACTAGGAGAAAATTCATCACCGGTTGAATGAAATCTAATTTTTCAGATATTCCTTTTCACTGTTTTCCAATTCCAGTTTTCCTTTCTTGGTGCTTTAGTGAGACCACCACATTTCACAGATTTACTTTTTCTTTCTTGAATTCACAGATATATGTTCCATGTTCTCACTAGAGTCCTATTTTCTAGTTATGTTTGTGATGTTATTCTGAATTGTACTATTTATATTACCATTTTCATTGCTACTTCAATACTTTAGTACACCATTTGCAGCCATTGATCCATTTTTTTTGTGAATTCGGGGTATATCTTGATAGATTATTTGCAAGGAAAAAGGCATATATAGCAAACACTAAAAATATTTAAATGACATGGCAGTATATTTCTATTTACATAAAGGTTAAAAAAATAATCTATGCTGATACATGTGAGAAAGCAATTACCTTTTTAGGAATAACAACCTGGAAGAGGCACCAGTGAGGTTTATGGGATGCTGATGGTAATGTATAATATATCTTTATATGGGTGCTAGTAACATGGGTGTCTTTATTTAGTAAAAATTTATTGAACTCTTTGTTCAAATACATTTAGTGTTTGTACTTTGTATTGTGTGCATGTTATAGATTGCAAAAAAAATGCTTTGTTAATGACATGCAAGTATGTTAACCAAGGTGAACTGGGACTGTTCAATGAAGGGCCATTGAGATTAAGAGATCAATACAATCTTAGTACATGTGAAAACCTAAAAAAATCTAATAATAATGCAATTTGAAAGAGAATTTCTGTGAAATTAATCTTTCTTTTAAATTTTTACTGCATTTATTTTTCCTTTAAAACCACTAATTACTTGTGGAACAGTTAGCATATACACAGGACAACCAATGTTCCATGGACCATAGATTAAAGAATTCTGATTTAGGAAGTGGGTTTCAGGTACTTTAATTTTTACTAATTTTGCCTAATGCAGCAATAGGATTTGAAGAATCTAAAGTAATCAACCCTGTTGCTTAACCAACAGAATGCCTCTTTCTGAAGTATGTATTCAATATTCCAGGTAAATTTTCTGACAGATATCAGTTATGCAGATATATTTTGTTTGTAGTTTAGCTGAGAGTTAAACAACTTAACTTTTCCTATATAATCTTTCAAAGTAATATATGAATGTGGTCATGTTTTAAAAGGCAAATAATAAGGAAGACCTTATGAAGAGAAGTATCACCTTACTTCTTAGTCAATTTACGTTAGTGGCCCTTCACACCTCCAAACCTAGTTTCATCCATTAATTCAGCAAATGTATTAACCACCTAATATTTGTCAGATTTTTTCTAGAAGCAGGAGAAACAGATATATTGTATCATTATTTCATTATTCATCAACTTTAAAACTACTTATTGACCCCCCAGAGATAAAAGATAAGAATATGGCTCACACTACCCTGGTTTAGTGAAAACAGCTTATGGAAGTTTCAGAATTGAAGATTTTTGGAGTTTGCACAATGATGAGAGAGACTTCAGTGAAAATAGTGCAGTTGAAAAAATTAATGAACTTGATAACGAAGCAATAGAAACTTTTCAAAAGAAACTACACAGAAACAAGAAATGGAAAAAACCCCCCATATAATCAGTGACCTATAAGACAACAAAAAGTAGCCCAACATATGTGAAATTGAAGTTCCTGAATAAAGTAATAGAGGATGTGAAAAATTAAGGCTAAAATATTTTCAGATTTTATGAAAATTATAATCCCCGAGATCAAAAAAACCTCAGTAAAGCCCAAATAGGGGCATGAAGAAAACAGACCAAAGCACATCATAATCAAGTTGTTGAAAATCAGTGACACAGGTAACATCTTTTTAAATTACCAGAGAAGGAAGATGCATTAGGTATAGCAGAAGAAAGGTAAAAATGATAGCAAACTTCCCCTCAGAACCAGTGCAAACTAGATATATTGGAGTGACATCTTTAAAGTACTGAAAACATAAAATCCTCTCAATCTAGAATTTTATACCCCCTGAAAAATGTCTTTCAAAAATGAAAACAAAGTACATACTTCCTTGGAGAAAAACAAAACCAAAAAACAGAGACAATTCATCACCAGCAGACCGGCACCACAAAACATTGTTGATGTATTCTGTAGACAGGAGGAAAATCATGCCAGATGGAAATATGGATCCATATAAAGGAATAAAAAGCACTGAAAATGCTAAATATGTGGGTAAACAGAACTTTTTTTCTTAATTTTTAATCTCTTTAAAAGATACTTGAAAGCAGGATGGCAAAATAAGAGGTCTCCCACTCATAACCTCCCACAGCAACTCTAATATGGCAGCCATCCACAGACAGCCTTTGTAGGAGCTCTGGGATTCAGGTAGGAGCCTGTGAAACCCTGGTAAAGCCCAAGACAAAGCAAGACCATTTTGAGAAGACAGGTCCATGCCCAAGTGGCAGAATTCCAACTGTGGTCCCAACTACAGAGCCAGACACAACCCCATCTCCCTGTGGATTCAGCTACAGCACCTTTTGACCTTGGTCCTGCCATCAGTGCCATCTGCTGAGGGACCCCCCAAATATTGTGAGATTTACCCCCAGGAGCTCGACCAGGTTCCCACAGAAAATATCAGAGAAAAATCCCCTTGTACTTCTGGCAGTGGGGAAGAAAAAGGAACCATTTTGAAATATGCAGAGCACTGTTATTAGTATAAAGGTTTGCCTTCAGAGGAAACTAGTTAACCAGAGCCTAACCTTCTAGGGTATTATCAGAGCCTAAATCACTTAGGGGATGGGAAATAACCAACTTCAGCCCATTAGCCAACCTGTTCCACCTAAGGAGGGAGAAATTTAGAGAAACTCATGGGAAGTTCACAGTCCAAAGCATAGTCTCACTAAAAGGCTGAGACATAATCACAGGAATTATAGAATGCATCCCCTTCCCCCATACGTCACCACCACATTACTAAAGAAAAAAATATATAGTGTATACACAAAAAATAAAGAGTGAGAATTTCCCCAAATTAGTGACAGACACTAAACTACATATCCTTAAAGCTTAGAGTACATGAAGCAGAATAAATACCAAAATGAAAACAAAACAAAACAATAAAAAAAAACTCACCTAGGCATGTCATATTCAAATGATTAGAAAACCAAAGACAAAGAGAAAATCTTGAAAGAAGCCATGATGGGCGTGTGTGTGTGTTGGGGGGGGGATGGTTCAAAACAACTTACCTATAGAGGAACAAGGATAAGAATTACAACCAAAACCACCAACCTAGAATTCTGTATTCAGCAAAATTATCCTTCATAAGTGAAGGAGAAATAAGATGGTCGATTCATTAAGAGGACAAAGTCTCAAAATATGTGGAGTGAAAATTGATAGAACCAGAAGGAATAATAACAAATTCACAGTCACAACTGGAGATTTCAACAAGCTTTTTTCAGTAACTGCTAGAATGAGTAAACAGAAAATCATGAAGGAATGAGAGGACTTGAACAGCACTGTCAACCACCTTGACCTAATTGACAGCTTAGAACACTCTACCCAACAACAGAAAAATATACATGCTTTTAAAGAATAATAAAACATTTACCAAGATAGACATGTTTGGGGTCATAAAACAAATGTCAATGAATTTTAAAGCATTCAAACCATGAAAAGTACATGGAAAGTACATACTCTGGCTATAATTGAATAATAAATTGAATTTTAAAACATTCAAACCATGAAAAGTACGTGCTCTGGCTATAACTGAATAATAAATTGAATACAGAAAAATACCTGGGAAATCTGTAATATTTGGATATTAAATAACATACTTCTAAATAAGCCGTGGGTCAAAAAAGGGATCAAAATGGGAATGAGGAAACATTTTGAACTGAATGAAGACAATATATGTGGAATGCTGCTAAATAGGGGGAAATTTATAACTCTGAATATGTATGTTAGGAAAGAAGGTTTTAATTCAATGACATCAACTTTCACATTAAGGAGAGCAAAATAAACCCAAAGTATGCAGAAGGAAGAAACAAATATAAGATAAACAGTTGGTCATCTGAAGAGAGTATATAAATTTTCAGTATTCTTGCAACTTTTCTGTAAGTTTGAAATTATATAAAAATAAAAAAGTTTTTTCAAAGAGAGGATTTTCCTATCTAAGTCAAATGGATTTTTTTTTTTTATATTCTACCAGTTACTGAAATTTTTCTCCATTTTCATTTGCTTTACATTTGGACTATGTCTTTCTTGTATAGGATTTTGTTTGTGTTGTTTCCCAGGGCTTTTAATTGTTCTTTTTTCATTGTCGTTGTCCAAATAATAATGTTCCTCCATTATTCTATAATGTTTCCCATTTTCTCATTCAAACTACTACAACACACACTCACACAGATGTGCACACACACATGCACACAAAAACACACAGGTTTTTCTTGTTCTTGATTTCTAGTATTGCATTATGGTGTGAAACTGAGGCCTATAAAATTTAGACTTTTTTGAATCTATTAAACATTTTTCTTAGTTCAAGAACATGATTCTTTTCTTTTAAAGTCACATAGACATATGGGAAAATGTATATTCTTTGTTTTTAGAAAAACTGCTCTAATATCTATTACACCAACCTTGTTTATGCTTATCTAAATCTTTTATATCATTATTGACTTTGTCCTACTTATTCTGTGTTAATGTCTTTCAATATAATTGTCTTTTTAATCAAATTCTTGATTTTTAAAGGGTTTTACCTTATCAATTTTTGCTCCTTTGTTGTTCTGAGCATACTATTGGCTTAAAATTTCATTGTATATGATATTAATATTGCTTGCCCTACTTTATTTTTTTATTTTTTTTAAATTATTTTTTTGGCTGCATTGGGTCTTTGTTGCTGCGTGCAGGCTTTCTCAAGTTGCGGCGAGCGGGGGTTACGCTTCATTGCGTTGCACGGGCTTCTCATTGCGGTGGCTTCTCTTGTTGCAGAGCAGGGGCTCTAGGCACGTGGGCTTCAGTAGTTGCAGCACGCAGGCTCAGTAGTTGTAGCACGTGGGCTCAGTAGTTGTGGCTCATGGGCTCTAGAGCATAGGCTCAGTAGTTGTGGCACACAGGTTTAGTTGCTCCATGGCATGTGGGATCTTCCCAGGCCAGGGATCGAACCCGTGTCCCCAGCATTGACAGGTGGATTCTTAACCACTGAGCCACGAGGGAAGTCCCTTGCCCTACTTTCTGATTTGCATTTTCCTAATGTATGTTAAGTCACTTCTTTGTTTTTAATCTTTCCATATAATTTAATTTAGATGTTTTCCTTGTGAGCAGTCCATTTAATCACAACTTTCTTTTAGCAGGTAAATTTCACCATTTCACATTTATAAGAATTACCAATATATTTGGTCTTCTTTCTAAAATTTTATTTTTTGTTTTCTATTTAACTAGCTTTTTTGTAATCATTCTTTATCTTTTTCTGAATGCATCTTTTTTTCTTTTGCATATTTCTCTGCCACCTATTTCAAACAGGCACTACATAATTCTGTACCCTAAAATTTATGAAACACCTACTTGAAATGAATATTGACATATCAATGTACAAAAAACTGAATAATCATCATGTATCCACAATGAACTGAGACCCTCTGCATATTTTTATTCTTTCCTAAACTACTATCTTTGGTTTCATAGATTTGAAATGTGAGGTCTAAGTTATTATTTTTTACAGAATTAATTTATTTTCTATTTCAAGAAATTACCCTTAACATTTTTATTATAATCCATATCTATATAAGCAATAATTATTCAATTTTAACTATGTTTTATTATCACCATTGCTCCTTATATATTTAGTCTTTCCTCAACTTGAGTTTTTTCTGATTCATTTTTCATTCAGCTGGAGTAGTTCATTAAAGCCTACAGTTGTTCTATGTTTTCTAAGCTCTTGCATATCAAAAATGCCTTTTTTCCTTCCTCACATATGAAGGATATATGTGAGAGTAAAGTTATAAAATTAGACTCCTTTATTCTTATAAATATGTAAATAAAATTCTACTCTCATAGCTTCCACGGTTGCTGATTGGATATCTTATAGCCACATGAGTCACTTCCTTTTTAAGTCACCTATTATTTTTATCTAGAAACTTATAAGATTTTTTTTTATCCATGAAATTCATAAATGTTACCAGGAGTCCCAGGTTATTGTTGTTGTTTTTAATTCTGCCTAGAGATCAAGTGTATGCCTCTCCCTCTAAGGAATGCAGGTGTACCAAGAGCGTCTAGCCATCAGCTATAAGCAGGGGTCTAGTCAAGACAGACAATCAGCACAGGAAAGTCTAGCACTAAGGCAGCCAGTATTGAGCCATGGGACTGAGTTGCACCAGCTACACTCCTGGAGGGATTGAGTGGGGACAAAGCAAAACCCTAATCCCTGACCCTAAACTCTATGAGGCTAGTGGGAAAGGAAATGGGTCAGAAATATACAAACGGGGATATAAAACATAGATGCAATTACTGAAGCTGGAGCATAAGTTAACAGTGTGATGACCAGGGTGGGCTGTCAGTGTTGCAGAGCCCCAGCATCATTAAACAGGAAAGGCCCCTTTCCAGAATGTCAATATTCCAAGAGGGTCCAGCCATAAGCAGGCATTAATCCTGAATGGTGAGCCTCAGAAATAGGGGTAATATGATTCCATTTCCCACTATTCCTGAAGTTCAGACCTAATTGGTAGCTTTCATTAGGTGGCATTTTCTATGTATTTCTTCCTTTTTTTCCCAGAATATATGTGATTAAGGTTCATGTAAATCAGCATCTCCACCTGCACCTTAGTTTGAGCCTCCTCATTTTTCTACCAATAGTATATAAAGAATTGATTTCTCATCTTAAAGTGGGTCTAACTGCCAGGCCCTCAGACTTGACTGGAGCTATTAACACATATTCAGAGGGAATTGTGGCCCCAGGGAAGTGTAGAAAAGAGAGAATCTTTGACGCTGAGGCTGAAGGTCAGATACTGGACTGTGGTGAATTCATTCAAGTCTTGCCTCTCAGCAGGTTGTGCTTTCCATGAAAATACACACACACAGACACAGACACACACACCCCTCCCTGACACCCCATCTGACACAAGAGCAGTTTACTTCTATCAACAATGGATCACAAATGTTAGTTTATAAACTCACACATTGGGCTGTATTTTGCCAAGGCTGACATCTACAACTCTCTTAATTTTGTGAAGGTAGATACTCGGAGTAATAATACTGGGGCCTTAGAAATAATCAAAATGAGTTAAGTGAAGATACTGTTAAGCACCCTTTCGAATCATTGTCTGAAGTTTGTAGCTCATAGTTTTCCTTTAATTAAACTCTGCTTGCTCTATTCTGTTTAAATTACACAGAATATGATGTTCTATCAAATGCTTTTAAGGATAATGTAGAATTTCCCTCACTAATTTCCATCTTTCATTCGACACTGCCGTTCTGCTAACACAATGAGATGCAGGAAAATGAGGTCCCTTTCTTGTTGCTTTCTTCACAATGAGAAAAGTGCAATGCATGCCACGCATGAACAGAAAATGAACTGTAAGGAAAGTTACTATGAGGACAGCCAGAGCCCCTACTTCTTGTAACCCATCGCGTTCTTGAAATTCAAAGAGTTTGCTTGAAAAAGTTGGAGTGATTTGACAACCCTGAAACCCTCATCCAGAGAAGGCTCTCCTCTCTGAGCAGGAGGGTACATCTAGAATCAGAAGAGGAGACTCACCGCAGCTTTCAGCTGAGATAGACGGCAGACACGCAGCTCACCTCTGAGGGTCCTTGCTGTACACTTCAGGGCCCCGTAGACACTGACTTCACCAGCTGGAGAATGGCTGAGTGGAAAAGGTGAAATCCAGGCCATGCAAAACAAAGAACTAAGGATATCTTGGGCCCCAAAGCACTGAAGAATCCACAGTCTTTGTGCTGAAGTGAGATAGTTTGTCTGTGTGTTCATTTTGAGGACACAAATAACTTGAGCACAGGAATAGCAATGGGAATTTTTGTGAGGCCTCTCTCTACTCATCAGCATAACAAATGTTTTATAATCTTATCTCTTTTCATTGTCTCCCCTTTTCTATCTCTAATTCTCTCTTCCTCTTGGGTAGCATTTCCCTTTCTGTGACTCTCTGCATTTCCTTCTTCTCTGTGAGTCACCTCATCAGTGATTGGAAGTACCAGACCTGATTTGGCCTAGTTGGGGGTAATCAAACTAGAACAGTCACTGATCTTTCCTTGGAATTCTGCATGACCCGCAGCACACCTAATTTGTATGACTAAATGCTTTATGGTAAAACACTGACGAAGTGTTCATCGGATCTTCTAGAAATGCTCAAGTACTCTGTGCCCTGAGACTTGGCCCTCTTGTGGGTTCATTGTCAGATAGAAACCAAGTGTCCCTGATTTCTGAGCTGCTGCCCTTGCTGGAGCAGAGATCTCAGTAGACATCCTGGTATATGAGCCTGGGATTCCAAGTCAGGATTGCTGAGTTCTTCCACTCCAGGGTCTGACACTAACTCACTGAAGGTAACGTTGGACAACCTCGTTCCCCTTGGACTTCAGTTTTGTCATGTGAATTAAGGGATTTGATTATATTGTGAGTGAACCCTTCCTACCATCTCATTGTGGCTTCTTCTTTATGTCTTTAGTTGTAGAAGATCTTTTTGGTACGTTCCAGTCTTTTTTATCGATGGTTGTTCAACAGTTAGTTGTGATTTTGGTGTGTTCATGAGAGGAGGTGAGATCAAGGTCCTTCTACTCCCCCATTTTGCTTCTGAATCCTAAAGACCTCATGTGAATTAACGGAGTTGACAAAATCAGTTTCAGCTTCCTTGACAATCACCACTGATTGGAAGTAGCTGCTTGGGTTACAGTGTTCAGAAAGATTCTGACTGTCTTGGTTCAAGACATTGTCACTGTACTTTGTTGTTACTGCATTATATCCCAATGACTGAGAACACTGGTTAAGAGCACTGGATATGGAATCAAAGTTTTCTGGCCCCATTTAACAACTGTGTAACCATTAGCATGTTACTTAACTTCTCTAAGCCTCTGTTCCCTCACCTGTAAAATGAGGAGAATAATATTACCTACCTTACAGATTTGCTGTAAGGAATGCATTCAATAATTCATATGAAGTTCAGAGCACAGTACCTTGAAGTGTAAGCCCATAATATATACATCAAATTATCTGTATGGCCCTCCACTCACTTACAAGCCTGTAAAAATAATGAGCAAAATGTCTGCCTTGGGGAGTGGAGCTCTTCCAGTTACCAACCATCCCTACACCAAATACTTGCTAAGGTGCTTCCCAGCTCCCCAGTTATATTTTGTGGATACGAAACAGCACAGATGGAGGCTTTGCCACCTTAGCAGCACATGTGATGGAATTTATGGTAGGCATAAGTAGGATGCTGACAGCTTTCCTTGATTTGTTATTTCAGTTTAGTTTTTCATCCAGCTTTTGGAATTCTCTTAACTAGGCATGTCCTTCCACGCAAGAAACAATTAGTTAGAACCAGGGAGAAAAAGACCACGTGATTATGTTGAACTCATAGATTAACTTTATACCAAATTGATTTCTATCAGTTGATTTATAATTAACTGATTATATCTTTTTATCTGTCTAATGAATCTACTATTTTTGGGGGGGTTGGGTTCGGTTACCCCTTCGCATTCAAGCAATTCGAACTCTCACTTTTCTATAGATTCTGGGAAAATCAATCATTCAACAGAATTTTTCTTGAATGCCTGGGTACTCAGGCATTGTTGTATTCACTCAAGATACAAAATCATGGAAAACACGGCTCTTGGAGTGAAGGGGCACAGACTCTGAAAGCAGTTCGAGTGGAATTCTCGAGCCTTTCCTGCCCTGATTCCATATATTTAACGTATTAGTCCTTTATTCTCTACAATAGTCCATCCAGCATTTGCCAATATCCAGTTCCCCTCTACTTTCTGGGCACTTGGACAACCTCATCCCCACTCTCCCTTGCAGCTAGGTGGGAACATGTGATTAAGTCTAGCCAATGAAATATGAGTGGAAACAATTTCGTGTCACTTCCCCTCCAAGGCACTTAAGATTAGGTAAAAGTCTCCATGCTTTTCTTGCCCTGATATTGGTGCTCTGGTAGCCCCCAGCTGAAATGGTAGCATCACAAATGGATCATCCATTGAGTTGTGAACCTACTATCACTACCTTGTCTCATTGCCTATTTCTGTGGGACATGTAAGGTGGGGTGAGCCAAATATAAGCCCTCATTGTGTTAAACTACTGAGATTGTCAACATTGTTACAGCAGCACATTGCAGACTATGCTTACCTTTCGTTGGTTTGTTTGTTTTGGCCGTGCTGCACAACTACAGTTTGCTTGTAGTTCCCCGACCAGGGATGGAACCTGGGCTCCTGGCAGTGAGAGCGCCGAGTCCCAACCACTGGACCGCTAGGGAATTCCCTTACCTTTTTGTTTTAAATAAAGGCTTCTAATCACAGAGAGAGCAGACTCTCACCTGTGCATATTAAATCTTTTCTTTTAACCAAATATTTCAGGTTGAAGAATATTGAAAACATCATTTATGCAATATGGGGCACAGGCTAAAACACCAAGGAAAATTCAGTCCTATCACCAAATTTGTCTACGTCCTATGTATATTTTATACACAGCAGTGCTTTTATATAATTGCTCAGCTTATCTGCTAATGCTAGTAAATTGTATGAATTATTTTTAGTATATTTAATACTAAAGTGGGCACAATTTGTGTTGTGATAAATAAATCCAATTCTTCAAATCCTTTCCAAAGAAAACATGTTATTTTTACTTCGTTTTAGAGTTGAGAAATACCTGTGTTGGTATAGAGGGCTTGGTTATGAGAAGTTGACTTGAGAATATAACACAATGTCACAAGTGTTTAGATCACAACTAAATCCAAGGTGATTTCCTCTGTAGCGTATTGTTACATTTGTAACAATAAGTCACTAAAATTGATTTCCCAGTATTATTAAAATAGTACAGCTACTTTTTCATAACTAGAAAATGTCCAAATATTCAAAATCTTTGACCACTCTTTGGCAAAGAAAGAGGCATACATGTATAAATAATTTGTAAATGCTAGATAAAGTTAGATACCTAGTATTTTTATATAGTAGTAAGTGATGTGATTTTTTGTTTGTTTGTTTGTTTGTTTTTGCGGTACACGGGCCTCTCACGGTTGTGGCCTCTCCCGTTGTGGCCTCTCCCGTTGTGGAGCACAGGCTCTGGACGCGCAGGCTCAGCAGGCATGGCTCATGGGCCCAGCCGCTCCACGGCATGTGGAATCTTCCCCGACCGGGGCACGAACCCGCGTCCCCTGCATTGGCAGGCGTACTCCCAACCACTGTGCCACCAGGGAAGCCCCTGATGTGATGTTTTAAAATACATTTACAGTGAATGTTGATTTTACATATGTTTATAGTTGTAAAAGACCTAAACAAAATTAGTTATTTTCTTTTTTTATTGTTTCCTTTAATTATCAGGTGGGGATATTTCCACATAAAATCAAACTCCAGGTGGAAATAGAAGCATTCAGTAAAATACCTGAATAATTTGCTTCTGCATCCCATCACATGACTTCAGAGACATCTGTGTAATTGGTAACATTCTAAATTTTCATATTCAACGCAAGAAGCTTACAACCTAGTTATGTATACATGACAGGAATCTAAAAAACAATCCACAGCCAAGCTCATAGCTTTATTCAAGCCCACATTGTCGTGTATCAAAGTAAACCCTCTGCTTACAGGCCTCTCTCCACGTGGAATGCATGAGTTCCTTGAGTTTTGCACAGGGTCTTTACCTCCAGCCCGTCCCCACCTCACTAAATGCACTCTCTGCCCTGTATCCACTAATCCCTGACCCTTTGATGGTCCTCTGTGAACAACAGGTGTAACATCCAAGCTCCTAATCATGTCACTCAAGTTCCTCTAAGACTTGGTCCTTGACTATCCCTCCAGACTCAGCTACTCTTTTGCCCCCCACCAAACACCCTGTGTGCAATTTATCAAAGTGTTGTCCACAAATGTACCTTATGAGATTTAACTTAGAGGTCACCTCCTCAGGGAAGTCTCTTCACAGCACTTATTTCAGTACATAACCATTGTCTGTCTCCTTGTCTGTTTCCTCCATGAAGGCTGGGAACTCTTTGAGAGCAAGCAGTGATCCTGAGTGTGATAATATGAGGAAGTGAGATGGAATGGTGCCTTGCTTACCATTTGGTAGCTGAAGCCTAAAACTACACAGCCAACGTGTGCTGGAACCAGGTCACACCAGCTTGTGAGAGCCAACTGTGTGCAATTCTTCCCAACTCCACATACAGTGACATCAATATAGTGGGTTGGCATTGGCTACGGTAGCTGAGAATGCCACAAAAAATGGTAAATGGTACAAATCATGTTTGTTTGTTTTTTTCCAGAGGCCTGTTTCCATTTACCATCACATTGCTGCAAAACATTTGTATGTACTTTGGTAAGGTGTAAATTGTGCAAATATACCATGAATTCAAGCAAGTGAAATAGCTCAGATATATTAGGATTTAAAAAACAAAAGTAACTTTTTTGTCATTTCAAATGCGATACTTTCCTAGTCAACTTCACGACTGGTTTGAGAGGGATTTGTAGTTTTCTTCAGTAATGATTGCCTAAGAATGTAATTGATTCTGTGTATAGTAACTACGGCAATTTTGTTAATTTTGTCTTCTTAATAACTGTATCAGATTAGTTATATGGGAATTTCATAAATATTAGCTTTCTGGTGAGTGCTGGTTGTTACGACAAATGGGAAAATACATTTAGTTAGTTCTAACTAAAAGCAGTCAGTCTATACCTAACCAGCTATTTCTGAGACATCTTCCCAATAAAAGTTTCAGACAAATAGGTCTACCAGATAGTAGTTTGCATAGATCTTAAAGTACCCATTTCTCCAGTTGTGCTACTATGAAAATACCACATGGGGACTGCTCTGATCAGGAATTTTAGTGGAAATGGTTCTCTCCTTACATGACATGTAAATACACTCAGTAAAGAATTCAGGTAGAATAGATGATTTTGAACTATGAAATATGTAAGAAATCTCCTAAGAAAACCTCAATTGTTAAATATTTGCTATGATGTAGTTCAGTAGTTCCCAAACATCACTGGTGCTGGCCAGCCTAGATGCATCTGAATCATCCAAGCAGCTGGTTACAAATATATATTCCTATACCCCATAACTATAGTAAGCCCTGCGAAATGTATATTTTTTAACAAGTTCCCCCAGATAATTCCAGTATACTGATCGAAGGCACTAATGGAATTTTTGACCCTAAGTCCCTGCTTCCAAACATTTTGTTTGAGTTTGCAAGTTTGTCTTGCTTTTACTTTAAAACATATGCTCTCAGATCTGAGTAATGACCATGAAGAGAAGCCAGAATTCATCAGTAACGTCAACAAATGGCCAAAAAAGGTTTTCAATATAGACTGCAAAATATTGTGCTTACACATGAAAACTGAGCGGGGAAATGGAAGCAGTTATCTCAATAATTTAGCTTCCCTTCCCCTCGAAATATTCTCTCTTATGACCTGTCCACGTAATTGAAGGACAGATGCTCTGAGCATCAATTTTTCCAGATAATTTTCTCAATTCTTCTCTTTGAATATGTACAGCTCTTCTTAAATTGAAAACAAAAATCAGAAGCATGGGCTTTTGGTGACTCCTCCTCTATGAAAATCTTTGCTTATTGCCATATGATGGAACCACTCCTTAATGATTTAAAAACCAGTTGCAAACTGGAGTTTATTGGCAACTTAGTGTCTCAAAAAGTATGTGTGCATGAGTACTTAAACAAAAATAAATCTGCTTTATATATATATATATATATATATATATTCAATTGCATATAAACCTTAGCTTTTTCTGAACAGAGTTTTACTTATCTCAGTTGAGTTTGTCTTTGCGTTCACCTCAAGGTCTCCATGTAGACTTTAAAAGCAGCAGATGGACTGCACAGGAGCTATGAGTCAATACTGGGCTTTATGTTAGAATGTGTCATTCTCTTCGAACACACAAACTTGTAACAGAAACACAGAGTGTTTTCTTTAGCGCCCATGAGTACATAACCATTCTCACTTTTGAAGTTGGTTACACATTTTCTTTGAAAGGAAACCCAAGGGTTTCCATGTTCTATAACCATAGATTTCTTATGCTACCCCTTTGTTGAATGCCTCCAAATATCGTTATAACATGGGATTTTTGTCTTAATTCATAACCATTTAACAAATGTATGCCAACAGTTGTAAGCCCTAGGAGCACCCTATTTCTGAAAGTAGAAATATTAAGACAAAATCAATGGGTAACAATATTTAAATACAAGAATTATTCTGACTGTGGGCTGTTGTTTTTTTTCGATTTGGATCTGCATCATTGACTTTATCACCTTGGTTCTAATGTCTTATCCAGAGCCACTCATTTAATTACTTTTTCAAAACATTCATAACACAACATGGCTATAACTGCTAGTCTGTACTGGAATTATAATGAAGATCAGCTATAGTATTTGATCCGGACTTCCTTTCTAAGTGTTACCATTAATTCAAATTAAAATGCTATGTTAATGTTCTTCCTGCTATACATGGAAATGAAGACATCTTTTATTGACAGTGGGGATGATTTGGGATGATAAGTGTAAGAATAGATTACATTATCTTTATTTTCACAAAATTCAAGTCAAAGGTTAAAATAATCAGAATATTACAAATATTTTGGAACTTAAAACAACATATGGAAAATAAGACATTGGTCATGTAAACAAATATACTACGGTATGGTTTAAAAAAGCCTTCTTGCAGAAGTCAAGAGCCTTGAGTCCTCACGTAGGCTCAGATACTCTCAAGCTATGTGACCTTGGGAAAATCATTTAATCTCTCTGAGCATCAGTGTTCTTGGCCACGATACAGAATATCAAGATGGATGGTCCCTACAGTCTTATGGAATTTGGATGGGGGAAGCATAATCACTTAAAATTGGTAAAGTGTAATGGTTGGAAGTCATTTCAGCAGGACAGCTTGAGGCCACAGAGGGCTGGGAACATGAGAGCAAATGTTTTCAAAGATTTTATTCAAGAACAAGCTGGAAATAGTTGTCAAGCATGACACTATAGAGTCATTCTAGAATCATAGCTGACAAGGCCCTTAGAATAAGATCAAACATACCTAGAATGAAGGCCCATGATAGCAGAATTAAGAGAAAAAATACTTTTAAGTTGATTAGAGACAAAAATATCACTGTGATCCAATTTGGATTTATTTACAAAAATAGTTGTAATGTGATTCAATCTAAAGTGGTTGTTCCTCCTGGGCAGAGGCAAAAGTTGAAAAAAAATTGACAAAACTTAAAAATAGGTCAAGAACTACCAAATGTATGGTTCCCATCCCAGACTGTGAAAGTGTGAAAAATGAATTGGAACACAGATACAGAAAATGCATATATAATTTGAAGAAGAGACTCAGCTGAGAAACATGAGGTACAGATTTAGAATATAGCTCATCTTTGAGATTTAAATACTCATGATGGATTTCCACTGGCTGGAAATAATAGAATGGAGAAGTATTTAATAAGAAGAGTCCTTTCAGAAAAATAAATACTTAAGCTGTGCTACAGAATGACTTCAATTTAGCACAAACACATATAATGTTTCATCAATTTGCTTCCCTTCATAAATTATCTTTTTATTGGGTGGGAGAGATCAAGGAGGGAGCAACATAATTCAAAATGTCACTGGCCAGGTTAAAGACCCACATAGATCCTTCTGATTATAAGATACACTCTTATTTCAGGAAATGTTAAATTGTGAATCCTGGAAATATGGAGATTGGTCTACTTTTCCTCTCTCCCTCTTTCCTAGCTCATTGACTTTATTCAATACCTTTATCCTATTGAATTATTTTTGGTGAGATAGTGGTCATCATTTATCCTTTGGATATATTCAATCCCCAACCCATCTTAGTCTAAATGACATTTATCTTTGAACTCTTCTTTTAACCTTTAAATTATTTTCATAGCACTGTTCAGCTTCCCTCTTCTATACTGTATAGTAGATTGGGACTGAAAACCTGGCTCTGCCACTAAAGAGTTTGATGACCTTGGCTAATCATTTTCCTATGGAACTTAGTTCCCTCATCTATAAAATGAACATCCATAAAATATTCCATTTGGGTCCACAGTTTTATGGATTATATTTGAATCTTCTCATATGGTTATCACTTGTAGGCTTTGTGCACTGTATTTATACTTCTGCAATCCTTTTTGGAATCCAGTATGGATTTATTCATGGGCAACATCCCAAAAGAAGCATGGTATCCCAAATAAGAAAAATTAACACAATCCAAGTATTCAAGCCACCTATCATTTATTCATTTGCTCATTCAACAAATATTTACTAAGACCCTACTAAGTGCCATTAGGGTAGAGAACTCCAAGCACAATGAAGGAACAAAGAAGAAAACATAAAATTATAATAGAGTGTGACAAGGACCATGATAGGGACACCAGTCTTAAAGAACAGATATTGTGGGAACACAGAAAAGGAGCAGAAATTGAGAAGGTTTCTAATTAGATAAAATTTAGGAGAATTTAAAAAAAATATGCCACTAATTTGTAAATTTCTGTTTTTGAAAACCCATAGCCAAAATGGTGAACTGGTCGTGGCTTTTTATTTTATAGACATTAAATTATATAAATAAATATTCAGCAGGCTCGCTGGAGTCAATAAATCATGCTTCTTTGAAAGCATCAACCATAAACAAACCAGAGTGCAATGACTAGAAGCAATAACAAGAAGGGAGAAAAGAGAGCATGGCCGCACTATCACAGAACCACACCGAGTATGTACTTTGAGAGGTACACTAAGGATGCATTCATTAAAACCACAAAGAGAACCGTACATTATGTTTGCTGGATTTGAGTACCTCGCTTTCTTGTATGATTAATTATTCCTGTCAACTTCAAATCTGAAAATATGGAAGGAAAATATAGGGTGCCTGTAGAGAAGGAATGTGGGAAAATTCCTACAGATCTTCCCCCAACCTGATTTTGAATAACTAACTAACAAACACTTTTCTCTGTTAAGTTTGCTAGCTTAAGAAAGACAGGCATGGGAACTGAACACTTCAGCAAAGCCTACAGAAGCTGAGTGGAATGGAGCACTAAGATAATTGTCTAATAGGATCTGAGGATGGATACTTCTAGAAAGGCAGAAGGAACTTGGGTTTGAGTCACCTGGATGAGTTATCGACACTGCTTGAGCAAATGCTCACCTCTCCATTTTACTTTCCAGTTGATTCCACAGTCCAAAAACACAACCACTACTGGGTCCTCATGGGGAAAGTCATATGCAATACTAAAACAGTTATCCAGGTGATTCTAGGCCATAGCTCCTACCTGGGACATCTTTGAAGAAAAGGTGTTTGTTTAAAAAAATAAAAATAAAAAATAAAGATCTTTATTGAAGTATAATTGTTTTACAATGATGTGTTAGTTTCTGCTTTATAACAAAGTGAATCAGTTATACACATACATATGTCCCCATATCTCTTCCCTCTTGCATCTCCCTCCCTCCCACCCTCCCTATCACACCCCTCTAGGTGGTCACAAAGCACCGAGCTGATCTCCCTGTGCTATGCGGCTGCTTCCCGCTAGCTATCTATTTTACAGCTGGTAGTGTATATATGTCCATGCCACTCTCTCACTTTGTCCCAGCTTACCCTTCCCCCTCCCCATATCCTCAAGTCCATTCTCTAGTAGGTCTGTGTCTTTATTCCTGTCTTGCCCCTAGGTTCTTCATGACCTTTTTTTTTTTTTTCCCTTAGATTCCATATATATGTGTTAGCATATGGTATTTGTTTTTCTCTTTCTGACTTACTTCACTCTGTATGACAGACTGTAGGTCCATCCACCTCACTACAAATAACTCAATTTCATTTATTTTTATGGCTGAGTAATATTCCATCACATATATGTGCCACATCTTCTTTATCCATTCATCTGTCAATACAATATCATGATTCTGCCCATCAGGTGGATAATTGTGACTGAAATTCTGTACACTTTTCAGGAGATCCCAACACAACTGAGCCCCTGTGACCCACAGTGATGGTCTCAAATCACATACCTTATATTGTTTTTTTTTCCTTCCCTGTCTTCCTCTCTCTGCTCCCTTATTCTTGCTCCTAAAATCAACTTCTGAGTAAAGTACCTGCGCAACGATGTTTGTCTTTGGCTCTATATTCATGAGAACCTCAAATAAGATAGTGTGACAGAGAAAGTGTTCCGGATTCATCATAGTTTCCTCTTCCTGAGTACAAATGAAAACAGCATCTCCCAAGCTCCTTGAAGTAACTCCAGGGCACTTATGACAGAAGAAAATCTGGACTCAAACTTCAGTAGGAAATAGAACACATCACAATTAAATCCCCTTTTTTTACTCCCCATCCACTTTCCTGATTATGCAGTCTTTCTCTCTCTATGGGGCCTTCCTATCCACAAATATTCTTGCTCAAGTCTCTGCAAAACAATACAAAACAAAAACCTTCCTAGGCTCTTTTTTTATAACCTCTCCAGTTACAGCCTACTGTTTTGTGCTACTCTCAGCCTATCGATAACCAGTGTAGTGTCGGGACTGGCCTTTGTGGTTCTTATTATGATTGCAAGAATCCCTCAGCAATAACCATCAGGAAACTATGAAAGAGACAAGATTTATTACTTAGAGATCTTGGAAATTACATGGCACACCTGGGGCCAGACAACAAGGTCATGGGTAGAGAGAGAGAGGCCAGGCCTAGGGTTCCACTTTTATTGGGGTCAAGGGTGGGGGCCTAGGGTTTTGTGGGCTCACTCTTTATTGGTGAATTTAGAACATAAGAGTGGGAATTTAAAGTGTGGGAAGAAAAAAAAACAAGAGGACCAAATGGTCAGCTATCAAAATTAACCAATATCTCTAAAACAAAGGAGCCCAGGGTGGGGGGTAATTTATCTAGTGTGGCTGGCAATATGTTTATTCAACATGGCGTCTTTGAAGTGGGTGCCTGGGCAATCAAAGCTTATATAAGGCACTAGCATTACATCAAACAAGAAAAATCAACTGTCAGGGCTTACACTACACCTATCCTTCCTATTTCACTTCATAGCCAGATTTCTGTAATATTCACTGTTTATGCCTCCTCATTTCCTACTCACTCTTCAACTTACTTCATTCTGGCTTCTGTCTGCTCCACTCTGTTGGAACTCACCAGTGTCACTGAAGACCTTCATGATGCTGAAGTCAATGGCTATTGTCCAGTCTTCATCTTACTTGACTTCTCAGCAGCAACCTTCAGTCAATCATTTCCTCTTCCTCAAAACCATGCCTTCCTTTGATTCCTGTGACATCACACTAACTTGGATTTCCTCCTGGCTCTCTGGCTACTTCTCAGTCTGTTTTGTGGGCTCATCTTCCTCACATAAGTCTTTCTCTAGGTTCTGTCCTTCTCACTTGGCATACTGGTTTCATATACTTCCATGGCCTCAACTACCATCTGTATACTGATGGTTCCCAAATCTATCACCATATTGCAGATTGCTCTTCCCATTTCCAGATCTCTTTCTGTCTACTGGACATGTAGGTTTGAATATTCCATGAGTATTTCAAACTGAACATGTCAAAATCTGAACCCATGGTGTGTGCACTCACTCCTTAATCTATCATTGCATCTGTGTTTCCTATCTCAGCACATGGCAGATGGATAGGTAGTTAGTTACTGAAAGTGACAACTGATATAAGTTCTTGAACCCCATCTCTTTCTCTTCCTACATCAAAATGGTCACTGCTTACTGTCAATTCTATTCCCCAAGCATCTCTCAAAATCTATCCTTTCTTTGCCCTCCCAACGTACAATCCCTTCTATCAGGCTGTCATCATCTGTCACAAAGAATTCTAAATTATACCTAACGACCAGACTTGCATCTCATCATATTTGAATTATCTCTTCGTAAGTCTGTCTTCCCAACTAGACTGAGTGCTCTTAGATGGCAAAAAAATGATCTTCTGCACATTTACACTTTAGAACCTTGCACAGTAGGTACTCAGATCATGTTTAGTTGAATGGATGAGTAGAAGAATGCATGAATGAAGCTCACTCTGTATTTTTCTCAAATTATATATATAATAATATAATAATAATACATATTACATACAATGCAATGTATTGTATTACGTTACAATAATATACATATTATTGTTATTATTATATATATGTTATGCTGTTAGCAACCTGCAAACAAGGGCAGCATCTTAAAAATTTTATCCTTAACACACAGAATGACCTCAATAATTTCTCAAGGACTGATGAATAATCTCAGCATTCAAAACATCTTTTTTAAGAGAAATACATTGCCCCTTAAAGAAACCTGTTAGTTCAAATAAATATATATTTAAAGAAACCAAGTACATTTTGGCTATTTGTCTACTTTGAGGGTATGGAAACAGCCAGTTTGAAAGAAAAAAACGACTAGTCAATTCCATCAAACAGCCTGAGGGTTTTTTGTTTGTTTTATAGTGTTTTAACAAAATATCCTAATTTGATCAAATCAACCAGTTATGTCAGTACTGTCTGGAGAGAGTAAAATAGAATTTTGTTAGATTTCTAGCTCTTTTTAAATTTTTTCCCAATACTTCTGAAGTTTGCCTTGCATGTAATCAATGCATTATGAAGAATTTTTCAGTAAAAAAAATCATTCAAATCTTAATTTTTGAATTTTATGATAACCTAGAGAATAGTGGATTTAACTCCCCTTTTGCATTTTCTATGCAGAAAACGTTTGGCAAATGTTAATGAAAAATGTTGAAGGATAGTAAACTGCTTGTAGAAACAAATGCTTCCAAGGACATTAGCAAAATCAACCTGAAGACAAACAATGAGTCAGTTACAAATTACCTTTATCTATTAATTAAAATCAAGCTCGTTAAACGTTCTATTAGACTATGCTTTACTGATTATTATTTAAATTTAGAGCAATGAAATTTATACAAATAAAATAAATTCTAAATACTAAAGACATTTCAGCAATTCAGACTGGCCATCTCTCTAACAAGTCTGACTTAACAATGCTTTACAGTGTCTGAAGGAAGGTACTTTTGAGGAAATAATGTGTTCTTTATTGATTTTGTACACTACAAGTCTTTATCTTCAGAGCACTTGGGCCCCATATATATATATGTGTGTGTGTGTGTGTGGGTGTGTATACACTTACCTTTACTGAAATACTCAGACATTTCTACTTAATCTATTTCCAATTCAGTCTACACCATTTATACCAAAGGACCAATCTTGGACTGTTATTCCTTTGGTTCATGGTATTATTTTTATTAGTGAGTAGTAATTCATTTGCATAAAAGTTCTCATTTTCTTCAGATCACTTTCAAATATATCCCTCTCTCTTAGACAAAAGAGACAAAGAATGTGTCCTGGGCAGTTAGAGTATGTGGTTATCCCCAAATGAGGTGACATTCTTGTACTTCAGAGGACTCTTTCTCTATAGTTAGACTTCCATTCTAGTAGGTTCAGTCCTATCTGTATTTGCACATGGATTCACATGAAAATCATTATTGGAGACCAACAATATGGAGTTGTTTTGCATATTGCCTACAAGCCACATCGACTCAGTCCATGGACAGTAGAAGACTTTCTGCCGGTATTTGCTATCCATTTTGATCTTGGGAGATGTCTGGCACACTGACATTTATTTAAATGTTAGATTTATAGTATGCTTTTCTGACACAAAGCTCAAGGAACCAGGTAAGTGGCATGATTGGCCACCATACCACTGGTCTCAGTCTAATCACGATGACACATTCCCCAAAGCTATCAAATTGGAATTCCTGACTTTCCAACTAAAGGTGTTCACACTGAAAAGTCTACCAATTTTAAAGGGGCTCGGTTCCAAAAACTGATCAACATAAGACAACTTGACAAAACAGAAGCATTGAAAGGCTAGAACTTTTGTGTTTTGTTACTGCTTGGCTTAGCTTCTTGGTCATTGTGTATTTTGCTCAGATAAGCATATCTAGAAAGAGGTTACTCTCCAAAGGAAAGCAATCTCGTGTGGACCCCAACGAAAACAAGCCCAGGTAAAGTGAATTATTGCTAGGGCATATAAACTTACAATAAGTCACATAAATGATAAGGTGATACACTTGAGAGGCAAAGAGGAACCTCTGATAAAATCTTCTTGGGGACAACAAGACAGTCAAGAGTAGGAAAGGGATGAATTACATAATGAAATCTCTGATTCCACGTTAAGAGATGTGCTGCAGAATTTTCAGCTACTGTACAGTTATGAAGTCATAGACTGTATGCCGTGTGGTCTAAATTCTCATGATTTGGGTAGAGAAAGTGTTCTGCAAAATAAGCTAAAATCTACCAACATAACTGTAGTTTAAAATACACTTGTGGAGCTTCCCTGGTGGCACAGTGGTTAAGAATCCGCCTGCCAATGCAGGGGACACGGGTTGGAGCCCTGGTCCGGGAAGATCCCACATGCCTCGGAGCAGCTAAGCCCATGCACCACGACTACTGAGCCTGTGCTCTAGAGCTCGCGTGCCACAACTACTGAGCCCGCGCGCCTAGAGCCCGTGCTCCGCAACAAGAGAAGCCACTGCAATGAGAAGCCCACGCACCGCAAGGAAGAGTAGCCCCCGCTCGCCGCAACCAGAGAAAGCCTACACACAGCAACAAAGACCCAACGCAGCCAAAAATAAAAATAAAAAATAAATAAATTTATTTAAAAAAATGCATGCTGCTTTATAGAGTAAAATTCAGTAACAAATGTGCCTTTTTGGAAAGTTTCTAGAACATCAACTGATTCAGAAATCACATATCTCTTAAAACCAAAAACCTCAAAGACAGAAGGATAAAAATACATCCACCAGGACCGTTCTGAAATGATAAGTAGGTTAAGGGGGGAAGGATGTGGCAGGATCATCACTGGACTATGTTTCATCTATTCTTTTCTCCAGGGTTCATCTTTGTTTACTAAAAAACTGATATATTACACATTTGGAAAATCCTATTGCTGCAAATATTTCTCTTACCCAGATATCATAGTTTCTGAGATGCCATCACCAATGCTGTATTATTTTTAATTAATCTCCTTATAAATATCTGTGGTACAAGTAACAAGAAACTAGTTTAGTATGGAGTCATACTGAGGTGTATTCAAAGCTTGGCGTTTGACCTTGGCCACGTTACTTAATCTCCCTGAAATTGGTTTGCTCATCAGTAGAGTAGAGGTAATAGCCCGACAGCCACATTTAAGTATGAGAATCACATGAGATAATCCCTGTAAAGGGTGTAACAGTTTCTGGCACTCCCCACCTTCCTTTTTATACTATTCCATTTTAATAGGAGATGTACCTGAAAGAAATTCTATGCTTATGTGTATCTCCATTTACATAACTGCATTTTTCCTTCATACAGCGAATGCTTGTGACACAAAGTTCACCACCTGTGACATAGCACAGGTGGCCTTCAACAACAGTTTGTCAATTTTGTTAAGACTGCAGCCCCTGGAGTCAGATCGCCAGGGTTTCAAGCCTATGACTTACTCGCCGTGTGATCTGTATAAGGGAGTCTTGCCCAGCCTTACTCTCTTCATTTGCAGCGTTAGGCTAATAATGGCCCCTCCGTCATTGGCTTGTTAAGAGGCTTAAATGAAATTCTGTATGTAAAGTACTTAACACACTTTCTGCCACGTAGCTCTCAGTCTGTGGCAGATTGTAATGTAATGATTACTATTATTAAGTTTATTATTGCTTGATGCTCATGTGCAGTACTATAATAGGTGGGTATATAAAAAGAGTGAGAGCCTTTTTTTTTTGTCACATATATCTGCACTGGGCACTGGTCTAGGCACCAGGGATTTGGTGGAAGGCAAAAAAGACAAAATTCCTGCCTCAAAAAAGCTTGTGTTTACCAACTGAAGAACATCTTCACTGTGGATCACTTCAGTAGGAGAGCCCTAAAACAGTTGACAATCAAAATGCAGTGCAGTGAACGCAATATCAAGCCAGAGCACGGAGAGGAGGAAAACTAGGGGAAGTGAGGAAAAGTTTCCTGGTGGGGGTCATATCTATGCTGAACCTTGTAGGATTTATTTACTGATTTAACAAGTTCTTACATGATGCCAGCTACATGCCAAGGGAATTGCTCTAAGCCCTTTACAGATTAGTCATTAGTCTTTTAATTTAAGTAATTTACTTCTAATAACTCTGTGAGGTGGGGAGAGTGAAGCACATATGGCTTAAGCAACTTGTCCAAAGTCACCAAATTGGAAAGTGGTTCCGTAGTTCATGCTCTTAACTGCAACGTACTATGCTGTTTCTCCCTCGGGCTACGCTTTTTATAAGGCATGTTGGGTGAACTGAGGTGCAAGGGAATAGAATTTAGGAGGAGCAGTCAGTAGTCCACAAAAAGCTTGGAGACAGTTGCTCTTAGCAAAGCAATGAAAAGGAACCAGAAGGAAGATCAGAAAAGAGAATGGAGAGTGATTATGAAGATTCTAGAAAGCCAGGAAGGGGATTTTGGAATTTCCTATCGTTTATGCCCAGTTGGCACTCAGAGTTGCATGATTATACAATATAGCGCATTGTTGTTATGATGGAACGTATGTTTTACAAGTTCTAATATAGAGATCAAAGGACATAATTATGTTGATTGAGGATATACGTTGCATGTTTAGTCCTGGAATATAAATACTTAGATGCCCTCTCATGGCTTATAGTTACTTTATTTGAAAATTTAATCAAGATTATTACCCCTTTTGTAAGTAACCATCATGATGTTCTTGTTAGGAATGCCTAGCATTTTAAGATAAAGTGGGATTGCCAAAACGTAATCCAAACGATCAAAATAGAACTACAAGTCCAGGAAAAAAACGAATTCTATTTTCTTTTTTCCATGAACAATTTTATGTTTCCCCCATATATGCCAAGGGCCTAGAGTAGGTTCTCACTAAATATTCCTTGAATGACTGGAATTTCTTCTTCATGAAGGCAGTAGAGAAGCACACTTAGGACTGTCAATAATGTCTAAAAATAGGTTTGTAACTAAAGGGCCATCAATACCTACTTAATAAAATACAAGCTACTTTTGTTATAAAAGAAATAAGTGATCATGGAAAACTAAGCAAATTGCATTAAGATGTATAAAAGAAAATAAGAAGTTCACTTCCTTCCCCTCTTAAGGTGCTAATCCTAGTGCCAGAAATAACTGCTAAGTTTTTTGCATATCTGTCTGGAAATAATGTATACAGATAGAAAGTTGGGCTTTTTCATATCTATATGAAAAAGTATCATACTACACATACTGTTTTGTAACTTTCCTTTTCATTTCACAATATATGTTAGGCATCTTTCTTATACATTTCACTGACTATTATAAATAGCTACCTAGTATTGTATTGCAGATGTACCGTTGCAGATAACGAGGAAGACATTTAAAATTTTGTCATTTTCCCCTTGTAACATGGATGCTGCAACAGACTTAGTTCTACATATGTACTTTATCACATATGCAAAGTTATCTATATACTAAAGACCTAAAAGACAAATCGCTAAGTCAAAAGTTATAATACACTTAAAATTTTAATAATGGCAATTCGTCCTTCAAAATATTTTCCCCCAATTTATGATTCTATCAACAGTGTATGAGTGCTTGCTTCTCCTCACTCTTACAACTGTGTCCCCTCAAACCACTTTTTATCTTGTTTAGTCTGATAGTTTAATAATAGTATTTTGTCATTTTATTTTGTGTTGCTTAAGTTATCTGTGAGCACATACATGTTTTAACATTTGTTAAATTCTTTTTATATGAACTGTTTCAGACCCCCCGCTTTTGTCTATATTTTTATCAGCTTGATTTTCTCTTTCTTATTTATTCATTTATATGAGTTATTTCAATATTAAGAAAATCAGTGTCTTATCTGGGCTGAATGTTAGAAATCTTTCTTTCCAAATGTGTCATTTTTATTTAGACTGTTATAATATCTTTGTCATGCAGAAATTTTTTAAAAATTTATAATAAAATAACCCTTTTTTTCCTTTTTTCAGTTATTTTCAGTTACGGATTTTTTTTTCATGTTAGAAAGATCTTCCCTCCAAGTATGCACAAAAATTTCCCCATGTTTTTATCTGGTCTATTTATGCACATTTCCCTTTAAATATTTGATCTATCTGTTCTACACTTCAGGGTAAAGAGGGAAGTATGAAACAAGATTTACAATTATATTTAAAAAACAGCTAGCCAGCTGCCCTAATATCATTTATTTTTCCCCCTTGGTTGAGATATAATTGAAATATAACATTTCATAAGTTTAAGGTGTACCAACAATATGATGATTTGACACACGTATACATTGCGAAATGATTACGATCTACTTTCTTAGCAACTTTCAAGTATACAGTACAGTACTGTTAACTATCATCATCATGCTGTATACTAGGGTCCCAGAACTTATTCCTCCTATATCTGGAAATTTGTACCCTTTGACCACCTTTACCTATTTCCCTCACCCTCCAGGTCCTCGCATCTATCGGTCTGTTTCTATGAGTTCAGCTTTTATAATTTTTTTGATTTCACATATAAGCGAGATCATACCGCTTTTATCTTTTTCTATCTGACATTTCACTTAGCAGAATGCCTCAAGGTTCATCTATGTTAGCATAAATGGCAAGCTTTCCTTCTTTTTTTTTTTTTAAGATTTCCTTCTTTTTAGAGGCTGAGTAATATATTCCATTGTATATATATTGAATAATCTATTTTCCCCATTACCAGAGATGCTACTTTATCACAAACTAAATTCCAGAAGTGTTTGGATCTGGCTGGACTCTCTATTATGTTCATCAGTCAGTTTAAGTCCCAGAATCAAACAGCTTTAATTACTGTTGCTTTTTGCAATGTAGTAACATATAGCAATCCTAGTTCCCCTACTTTATGTTTCTTTTTCAGAGGATCCCTTGCTGTTCTCGTGTTTATTTATCCAGATGAACTTCAGAATCATTATGTCAAGTTATAGCTAAAGTCATGTTAATGTTTGGATTAGAATTGCCTGTAATCTATTCATTTAAACAGAATCAATATATTTTGAATATTGAATCTCACTCTCCAACAACTTGGTATAGCTTTCTACTTATTTAAAGCTGGTTTTAAGTCCCTCAGAAAAATTTTTAAGTTTCTAGTTGATAGAAGTGCTGTGCATTTCTTATGATATTTGTGCCTAGATGTTTTTGTAATTTTATTTTTAAACATTGTATATATTTAAGGTGGACAGCATGATGATTTGAAATACACATACACAGTGAAATGATTACTCCAGTTAAGCTAATTAACCTCTATCTCATCTGCTCACAGAATTACCATTTTTTGTGTGTAATGAGAGCACCTGAAATCTACTCTTAGCAAATTTTCAGTTTTCAATGCAGTGTTATTAACTATAGTCATCACGTTGTGCATTAGATCCCTAGGCTTATTCATCTTACATAACTGTGACTTTGCACCCTTTTACCAACATCTCCACATTTCCCCCCTCCTCCCCACCCCTGGTAACCACCATTCTACTCTCTGCTTCTATGCATTCAACATAGATTTTTAAGATTCCACATAAAAGTGAGATCATGGAGTTTTTTTTCCTTTCTGTGTCTAGCTTATTTCACTTAGCATGATATCTGGCAGGTTCATCCACGTTGCTTCAAATGGCAGGATGTCTTTCTTTTCTAAGACTGAATAATATGCCTAGGTGTCATAAATCATATGACTACTGATGACAGATTTCTCTTTCATTTTATTTTATATCTGGTTAGCTTTTATATACAGAAAAGCTATTGATTAATATTGCTGATTTTGTAATCAGATACCTCAATGAATTCTCTTATTTTTTCGAATGGGGTTTCAATTTTTCTTCTGGGTTTCATCAGATGGATAATCATATTTTGTTTGCAAATATGGATAATTCTGTCACTTCTTTTCTTTCCTTTCATTTATGTGGTTGCATGGGCTAATACCTACAGAAATGTACGTTACCACGATATTCTTGGCTTTACCTTGTTCATCATCAAGTGGTTGTCTTTCTTTTCATTTTATTTACTTTCTTGTTGTTTTGGTACTTAGGAGAGATTGCTTCTACTATTTACAGTTATGAAATTCTAGGTTTATTTCTGTTCTTTTTCCTTTTGGTAATATTGAAAATTTATATATTTTTTAATACTTCTGTTTAACTTCCTAAATTTAGATAGTATAATTAACATCTACTTATTGACTTACCATGTTGGATGATATCTCTTGGTTTCTCTCCATGGATAAGGAAGATATTCATGTACTTAAATTTCCTCCCAATCCCCTCCTCCCTCACACCTCCACATTTTTGTCAGCTCCCTTACAATGTTTACATTGTCAGTGTTTATAACCTTTATATTCTGTTTTATAATTATAATTCTTACATTTTTTCATTTTAAATTACAAATATTAATGGAATCAGTACTCGATCCCAGCCCTATCGTACCACGATGGCTTCTGCATTTTATGGTTCTTTACTGTTTGGGTTGACTGGATCTTAGTGTTACATACATTTTTGCAAAAGGGGCTCAGGAGCGATATTGTCCTGGAAGAAGAGTTTCATCTATATATGTTGTGGTTCAGGATTTTTTTTTACCACTTCCTAGTTTCCTTAAAGATGGAGGTTTCTCTGATGCAACTGACAAGGGCTTAATTTCCAAAATATACAAACAGCTCATACAACTCAACAACAACAAAAAACAAATAACCCAATTGAAAAATGGGCAGAAGACCTAAATAGACATTACTCCAAAGAAGACATACAGATGGCCAAAAGGCACATGAAAACATGCTCAATATCACTAATTATTAGAGAAAGGCAAATCAAAACTACAATGAGATATCACCTCATACCGGTCAGGATGGCCATCATGAAAAAGTCTATAAATAACAAATGCTGGAGAGGGTGTGGAGAAAAGGGAACCCTCCTACACTGTTGGTGGGAATGTAAGTTGGTTCAGCCACTATGGAAAACAGTATGGAGTTTCCTCAAAAAACTAAAAATAGAGTTGCCATATGATCCAGCAACCCCACTCCTGGGCCTATATCCAGATGAAACTATAATTCAAAAAGATACATGCACCCCTATGTTCATAGCAGCACTATTCACAATATCCAAGACATGGAAACAACCTAAATGTCCATCAACAATTGAATGGATAAAAAAGGTGTGGTACATATATACAATGGAATACTACTCAGCCATAAAAAGAATGAAATGATGCCATTTGCAACAACATGGTTGGACCTAGAGATTATCATATTAAATAAGTCAGAGAAAGACAAATACCATATGATATCACTTATATGTGGAATCTAAAAAATTGATACAAATGAATGTATCTATGAAACAGACTCACAGACATAGAGAACAGATTTGTGGTTGCGAAGGGGGACAGGGAGGTGGTGGGGAAAGGCTGGATTGGGAGTTTGGGATTAGCAGATGCAAACTAGTATATATAGAATGGATAAACAACAAGGTCCTACCGTATAGCACAAGGAACTATATTCAATATCTTGTGATAAGCCATAATGGAAAAGAATATGAAAAAGAATACATATATATATTTATAACTGAGTCACTTTGCTATATAGCAGAAATTAACACATTGTAAATCAACTATATTTTAATAAAATAAATTTTTAAAAAAGATGGAGTTTTCTCCTTCTCTTAATCTTTCTACTATTTTGTGGAGGATTTTACTGGAGGAAATAGAGCGGAAATGTTATTAATCTGTCACCCCTTGTCAAAAATCTCCTGAATTACTGCTTTGTAATGAACCGCTTACTCCATACAGTGGTAAGTTCAGGAATTTGTGAGTCCTAGATCTGTCACTTTCTAGCTGTGGCACTTGGGGATATTACTTAATCTCTCTGAACCTCAATTTCCTTATTTGTAATGTGGGGATGATAAAAGAGTGACCACATTTACAGTTTTCTAGGAAAGTCCCATGTTATACGCATTGTCTGAGCTTAAATATTAATAGCTACCATTTTACTCCCCAAAGTGTTTTAGTATGGAAAATAAATTGAATGGGCATTCTAATTATCATGGTGCCTACCTCACAGTGTTGCTGTGATAATTAAATGAAACACCATTTGGTATTTAGCATAGCACCTGGCACATCATTTATTGAATAAATATTAGTCTCTCTACTTTATCAGGATTCTTATCCAGGCTCTGTATTTGAAAATAAATGTACAATGTCCCTCCCAGAGGAGCAATCTCCAATCTGGCTGCCCAGTAGCAGAAAGGTCCTTACTCCTGTCAGCTTGGAGAGTCCCCATCATGGTGTGCTCTGAGCCCTACCTCTCTGGCTGCTTCAGGTTCCCAGGATCACACCAGCTGCTGTACCCCGGCAGGAGGGATCCATAGAAATGTTCTCTAATAACCATCACGGTCTCTTCATATACCTTTCCACTGACTAGCAAACCCTGATTGTGCAAATTTTGCTTTTGTACAGAAGTGAAAAGTATATTTTGGTTTCAAAATCTGAGTACACAAGAAGAGTTCAGGAAAGTTCAATGAGGGCATGAAGTAGAAACATATGGACATTTACCTTTCCCTAGATAAACAGTGAAATGTAAGTCATCCAAATAATAAGAAACTATTTGAAACTATCACTCCAATTTGTGAATATGTAACTGAGAAGAGGTTAGAAGTGGCAGGAGTTGGTCAAGCATCAAGGACCTCGCTTCTATTTATTATGCTCTTTTATCTATATAAACCTCTTGGTGAAAATGGAAATTATTTTCCCTGAGAACTGTGATGACTTTACTATTGTTAAATGATTTGCATAGTCTTTTGAATATGTTAGCATAAGGGAAGGATTGAGTTATATGGTACATTTGCCTCCAGGCACAATATTGCTGATTCACTTTGTTATAAAGCAGAAACCAACACACCATTGTAAAGCAATTATACTCCAATAAAGATGTAAAAAAAAAAAAAAAAAGAAAACCAAATGGGCAAATGTTAAAATAGGCAAACGACTTCTCTGTCTTTTCTTGTTTCTAGATTTTCAAAATGTACAATCTTATTTATTTTAAAGATATCTCAATAATATCATTAGAAGTAAATATAAGTGCATATACATATGCATATGTCATGAAAACGAACATACACTATTTGCATACTAGTGCTTATTGCATAACTGCTTACCATTTCTGCATATGCTTAGCTCTGCTTCACTTACTTCATGAATACCTAAATAGAATTAAGATGCTCAAACAATGGACAAAATATTGAAAGAATTTTTGCTCTCGACTATCTTTTCCCCCAATTAATGTAGACTCTCTCTCTAAAGAGCTCACATATGGTTTCATTTAATAAAATGCCAACATTGTTCATAAAAATTAACATTTTCAAAATGTGCTTCAAGATGATGATTCTATTATAAAAAGAATCTGTATTGAATCATATTAGTGGGTTCCCTTGGATTATTTCAGGTAGAATATTAAGATTAATATGATATAATAGTCCATCGATATACTGATTGTGGAAAGCAAAATACACAAGTATATCACCCAACCCTTAAGTTAGAAGCTAATTTTAGCATATTTTAAAGCATATTCTAAAAGTATATTAATTAAAATTAGTGTGACATTGGCTAAAGAATCAACAACAGGATAATTTTTTTAAATTAGCATACTTGAAATAACTCATAGTATATTTAAGAATTTAGTATTTAATGACAGAAGCCTTAGAAGCCAATTTGGACATGACGGAACATTTATTAAATCATGATGGACATATTGGTTATCTTCAGGGGAAAATAAGTTTAAACCTCATAGCATAGCATGCACAAAAATATATCCCAGTACACAGTAATAATGAAATTGAAAAACTAAAGCCGTAAAATGTAATAGAAAATAGAGGTTCAAATGACACTGATCTTGGGAGGGGAAGTAAATTTTTAATTACCCAAACAATGAAAGAAATTACAAATGAAAAATTTCATATATTTTATTACATAAAAGATTTAACCTGTCATAAAAAAAGGTAAAGGAAGAATTGAAAATAAATTCTTGAGATCAAGATTAAAGGCAGGTTAATACTTGTAATATATAAAAAGTAATTAAAATCAATAATAAAAATGTTAACATAGCAACAGAAAAATAGAAAAGAAACAATTGATGAAATGTAGTCAATAGCCCTATAAAAGAATTCACATTTAACCATATATATAAATGCCGAGGGATGGTGAGACAGTGAATCTTCAATAGGCATAGAAATTACAAATTGGTATGCCTTTCCTGGAAATAACTGTGACAATATTTATCAAGGACATTAAAAGCAGGTATAGCCTTTAATTCAGCAAACTGTCATTTAGGGATATAAATAAGTAAACATGTAGACAAAAATTTATGTACAAGTATTTGCCAGAATGATAATTCTAATTGAAAAGGTAATTAACCATCCAATTGTTGAATAACAGAATGATTAAATTATCGTCCATTCATGTGACGTATTGTGCAAGCATTAAAAATTATATTTTTCAAGAATGTTTAGTGACATGAGAAGTTCTATCTGTGGTGGACAGATTCTAGGATAGTTGCCCATGATCCCTTCCTCCTGGTGTTAACACCTTTGTATACTCCCCTCCCCTTGAGTGGAGGCAGAATCTATGGCTTTCATCTAACCAACAAAATACAACATAGGTGATGGGATAGCACTTCTGTGATAATGTTACATAGTTGTAGCACCAGTCTGGCTAGGGGACACTCTCTCCCTTTCTGGCTTTGAAGAAGTATGCTGGCATGTTTTGAGATTTCCCTGTGGAGAGAGCCACTCGGCAAGGAAGTGAAGGCGGTCTCCAGCAAATGGCCAGTGAGAAAGCTTGGCCCTCAGTCTAGCAGCCTTCAAGAAAGCGAATGCTGCCAACAACTTGAGCCTGAAGGCAGGTTCTTCCCCAGCTGAGCCTCCGAAGAGACTGCACACTGGCCAACGTCTTGACTACAACTATGTGAGACCCTGAAACAGAGGATCCAGTTAAGCTATGACCAAACTCCTGGTCCACAGAAACTGCGATGATAAATACGTGTTGTTTTAAGCCACTAAGTTTGTGGTGATATTGTTACTTGACAATAGATAACTAATATACTCTACCAAAACGTTAAACTATAAAAGCAGGATAAAAAAAACTGTATATCCTTACTTCTGTTTGACTCAGTTCTATGCATTGTCTAATTCTGGGACCCTGATTGAAAGAGCACCCGCTGTGTTAGGCCTTCCCATTCTTGTGCCAAAGAGGATGAGCAAGGGACATGAGCGGAATCTAAACCATGCAACTGCATTTAAAGTTTCTGCTCAGATGTGTTTCATATTACATTACATCGGTTTGTAATGGTCGTGGGTCTCAAGGCCCCAATTTCCCAGCTGTCCCCTGGAGATCATTCACAGCTAGCAGCGATCTCCTTAACTTCCGCATTTGCTATTAGCCAGAGAAGCATGGCTTTTAAAGGGCTCACTTGATTGGGTCAGGCCCACCCAGATAATCTCCATATCTTAAGGTTAATTTATTGAGACTTTGGTTAGATGTGCAAAATCCCTTCACAACAGTTTAGTGCCTTGAAATCAGATCAAGCTATTCTCAAATCATGCTTCCTTCACTTACCTATGTGTGCTTTGGATGACTTATTTTACATGTGGATATAACAGTAACTAACTCATTTGGTTGTTGTGAAATCTAAATAGGATAAAGTCTGTAATGTCCCTAGCAAAGCTCCTGACATGTAGCTCTCCAAAATTGGAAGCTTGGATATTGATTGTATAGTAAATTTTGCATCAAATAAATTCCTGATATTGACCAAGCAAATAAAGTCAACAGGAATTTCCTTCTCTCTCTCCCTCTCTCTCTCTCTCTCTCTCTCTCTCTCTCTCTCTCTCTCCAACTCCTCCCCTGCCTGCTTCAGCTTTTTGAAATGAATTTGGCTTGGAATATGATCGACAATCAATGAAGGGAAGGCACTGAGATAACAAAAAGCTAGGAAAACAGCCTAAAACATCTGCTTCATCTTATGTATCCACAATAATAGCTTTTACATCACCAAAATGAAATATTATCACAAGTTTAAAACATTAAAATAGGGACTTCCCTGGTGGTGCAGTGGTTAAGAATATGCCTGCCAATGCAAGGGGACACAGGTTTGAGCCCTGGTCTGGGAAGATCCCACATGCCGCAGAGCAACTAAGCCCATGTGCCACAACTACTGAGCCCGTGTGCCACAACTACTGAAGCCCATGAGCCTAGAGCCTGTGCTCCACAACAAGAGAAGCCACTGCAATGAGAAACCTGTGCACCGCAATGAAGAGTAGCCCCCGCTCACTGCAACTAGAGAAAGACTGCGCGCAGCAACAAAGACCCAATAAAGCCAAAAACCAATCAATCAATCAATCAAAAGCTGCTCTTTAAAAAACAAATTAAAATACATATAGAAGAGTCCTTAGAGAGAATGAAATTCATCACTATCATTTGTTCAATTTCTCACATCCAATTCTTTTCTTGAGTTCTTTTTAGAGCAGTGGGATAAACAGGAACTTTCTGACCCTCAAAAAGTCATGACTGAATCATGATCTCCCTTGTTAACAAGATACTTGTCTACATAGGGCATTTCTTCCTCAAAGTAATTCACCGGCAGCTAGGTTAGGCACATGATCAAACTTGGGAAGTTCATTGTCAATGACTTCATTTTCTCCTTTCTGTACTCCTTTCCTTATTCTGTGCCCGTAATACCTGCTCGTACCCCCACCCAATTAGAACACCAGTAAGTACATGCTCTCCTCTCTGCCCCTCTTCTCTCACCTGAACTTCAGGAAGGGTCAAAGATAAACTCATTCACATTGAGATATTATCATTTGATAAGACCTTGGAGTCAGTTTAGGCATAGTTTTGTATTCATAGAAGGCAAAGAATGGACTTGATAACTATCAGTTCTTAATTAACTAAATTGGGCAAGGAGAAGGAATTATTTAAAGTGGAGGAGGTGAAAAGTCCTCTCATGTACTAGTAGAAATCAGAGACTGGGAATTGTAGGGAAATACCATCTTGTCAAGCTCACTGCTAAAGCATGCTAACGTTTGGCAGGTTAGCCAAATCTGTGATTTTTATAAACCAAGGCTTTGCCTAAGGGCGATTCTCTGGCAATATTTACTTCTGGACACATGCAAGTTACCTCATAGGAACTGTTACACAGCCAGTTCTTTTGGATGGAAACAGAGGCATGGAATGGAGAAAGATAACAATCTTTTGGAGAGAGAAGTGGCTCAAATCCGATGGAAGTGCCCTGACTCACCTCGGACATAAAGGGGGAAGGAAGTTAGAAAGAAAGCATACGTTTTTCCTCACAGAGTATTCTCGGGACTGCGTCTCCTCTTAAGGCTCTCTCTCCTCTTTTCAAGGTACAGATTAAGCCCTACCTCCTCCAGGGTTCTTGTCTCCTTCCCAGAGTTGGAATGTCAGGTTAGGGGAGGACGCTGGCAGTATTTCAAGGGCTTGACCTTGGTGTACAGTGCCTTTTGCCCGGCATTACAGTTGCCATAGCAGTACCTACTAGGCGCAGGGTCTATTCCAAGGTAAACAGTGTAGACAGAGCGATCAGATCAGAAGAGCATGAGCTGAAAGAAGTGCTGCTTCTTCTCAGGATGTAGAAAGCTGTAAGAGAATGTGGCTTCCGTGTTAACAATAAGATAGGGGTGGATCATCGACAAGACCACAGTTATTCCTGAGTTGCTCAAATTGCTGAAGTAACAAAGCAGCGTGCTGAACTACATTTCCAAGTGGCAAGCCCCTTTGAAAAGAGACAGGACATGTTTGTTTGTTGGTTTACCTTTGGGAGGAAAAAAAGGTAGGTAAGAAGAAACGCCTGAAATTTTAATGAATTCTTAAAGGTCTACTTGGGGATAGTGATGAATTTATAATGCTTGAAAGACCCAGACCACAGGGGAGTCTGCACTCACTTGCAGGCTCTTTACTCGAGCCTCCACCAGCTGGAGGCACTCAGACCTGAGAGAGTTCCCTTTGTGGGCACCGCGGGCATGTAGGGGGTGATGGGCTGCCACTGGGACACAGGCAAGAAACACTGCCTACTTCCCTGGACTCTACATCCAGACTCTAACCACCTGCCCCAGAAAAAAGGAGAGGAAACCCTCCAGCTTCCAGGACCCAGGCAAAGTTCCACTGTTCCTGGAGGCGTGGGAGACACAAGTCCTCTCTCAGGCCCCAAAGATCCGCTGCCATTAGAGGAAGGGCAGAAAACTGCCTTCCCTCCGATACACCTGCAGATACCTGAGGGAGATGGGCTGTCACTGGGACGAGGGGCAGGAGCACAGAGAAATCCCCACCCCGGAGCCCTAGGCTGGAGCTGGAGAACCGAGGAGATCCCACCGCCCAGAGCACTAGCCTCTCACTGAGTACCGAGAAGCAGCAGTCACCCCTGCGGGAGTGTGGAGGGAGACTCCAAAGCAGTACAGGCAGGCAGGTCCTGCTCAGAGCTGCGGGGGAGCAGGAACCCCGAGGAAAAGACTTCTGGTACTCCGGGCCCCACAGAAGCACAGGGAAGTGACCCATTACCGAAGGAATGTGTCAGTGCCTTTAGGCAGAGTTACTGAGGGTAACCATAGCAACAAGAAAACCTAAGCCCAGCTCAACTCCGGACTGTATGGACTCACCCACACAATAATAGCCTGACAGGTGGAGTGGCATGCACTTTTCTGGGCATAGATACTGTTGCCTCATTAAGGAAATGCAAGCTAAAACCACCGTTAGCTATCACTGCATGCCTCCTAGAAAGGCTACAAATAAAAGGCCTGACAATGCTAAATGCTGCTGGGGATGCAAAGAGAGCAGATCTCTTATAGACTGCTGATGGGAACACAAAATGGACCAGCCACTTCGGGGAACAGTTTGGCATGTTTCTTATAAAGTTAAATATTTTATTCATATGATCCAGCAATCCCACTCCCAGGTAAGGGAAATGAAAACTTATGTTCACATAAATGTCTCTATATGTTTGGTTGTAGTAGCTTTATTCATAATCACAAAAAACTGGAAAATCAAGATGTCCATGAACTGTGGAAAAGATAAACAAAATATGGTATTTCATACAAAGGAAAAATACTCCACATTGAAAGTAATAAACTATCGATGTACTCAACGTGATGAATCTCAAAAGCATTATGCCATGTGAAAGAGGCCAAACACAAGACTACATACTGTATTATTCCATACATGTGAAAATCTAGAAAAGACAAAACAATAGTGATAGAAAGTAGATCATCGGTTGACAGGATCCAGCAGGGGGAAGGGTGGAAACTGACTTCAAAGAGACATCAGGGAATTTGGGGGCTGGTGGTGGAAATAATCTCAATAATGATTATAAGGATTACATGACATTTGTCAAGACTCATCAAACTATATACACTGAAAAGAGGTGAATTTTACTGTAGGTAAACTATACCTCAATAAACCTGAGTTTTTTCTAAAAAGGAAATAATCAAGAAGGGAGACAGGATGAGAAAATTAAAGAGTTGGGATGTAAAAGGATAAATTTTTTTTTTTTTATTTTGCGGTACGCGGGCCTCTCACTGTTGTGGCCTCTCCCGTTGCGGAGCACAGGCTCCGGACGCGCAGGCTCAGCGGCCATGGCTCACGGGCCCAGCCGCTCCATGGCATGTGGGATCCTCCCGGACCGGGGCACGAACCCGTGTCCCCTGCATCGGCAGGTGGACTCTCAACCACTGCGCCACCAGGGAAGCCCCGAAAGGATACATTTTTATGGGATTTAGAATAAACAGAAGGGAATCTGGAAGAATACCCTGTACTGTGGTTCAGAGATTCACAGCAGCTTTTTATGTGGTACCATTGACTCCTGGCTGACAGAGCAAATCTTTGTGATCTCATCCATCCCTGAATCCCTGTTATATACATACATGTGTATATGTCGTGCATGGCATTTACTTTACATGAATGGCCACCAGAAATTTCCCAGTACTCTCTCAATATCTTACACTTTTAAGTATTTTAAGGGAATTCTGTAAATGCTCAATAAAACCTAATGTTTATACATTCATATGAATCTTCTTATAAATAAATTCACAAATATGAAATCTTTCCTCATAGCCTGTGTCCTCATTTGTGGTCTGAAAAAGATTATCACAAATTTCTATGCTCTAGTAATTCTATTATGAGATCTCTCAAACTCCTCAATGAAACGGTAAGACGCTTGAATATTAGTAGAGTTATCATATAGTGTACTAGGAAATTGACATGAATCATCTTCTAACAATGTTTTGTATTATATCTTACCTTTAAAAATGAGGAATTTGAGGTTATTCAGTATCTATCAAATAACTTTTCAACGTTCAGATAGGGAGTAAGCAGTAAAGTTATACTAGGCCTCCACTTGTATTTGTCACCTCAGCCTGTGTTCTTTCTGCTTTGCCATTGAGCCCTCACACGAGGCAAAGAGAAGGCTGGCCACTTTGATTAGGTGCTATGATTCCCTCAGTAATGCCATGGTATTTCAGGAGAGAAAGAGATTTTATTCATCAACTGATCCAACTTCTTGTTTTGACAGATGAGATACTTAAGGCTTACATGGGTTAGTAACTTGGCCAAAGTCATAGAGCCACATATTGAAACAACTGAGAGAACCCAGATCTCATGACTCCCAATCGCGTACTGTTTCCAACTTCTGTCGTTGGAGACCAGTGACCACTCAACAAGGTGCTGAGCAAACCAAGGGAAAAAGCTTGATTCCAATGTAGCCACTGAGCTGTTCTCTTTGCAAAAAAATATCGAAGTGCCTCTGGTCACCAGCGGAACTAGGTAAGAAAATACTACCGGACAAATATGTAGTGTAAAAACAGGCTCTGCATCCCTACCCTGCTGAGCATAGGTCAGTGAAGCTGCTTTCACCATGGACCCATCTCTACCCACCCAACAATTCCACTAAAAGGGAACTTTTAGCAATAAGAACCCCAAAGGTCCCAAAGATGGGATGGAACTAGCTGCTCAAAATTGTTATCTTCCTTCTAGCAGGTTAAATAATAATAATTAAAAAAACACAAGAGAAGCTGCATATTTGTTTCTGATCTCTATAAAGTAGGAGGATTCTCTTTGTGAGAATCAGCTCCATAGGTTTAGAGGCAAGAGAAGTGAATACATTGAAATCCATAATAATAATAGCTACATTTATTGACCTCTTACTGTGAGTCATACACTGTTTTAAGGGCTTTACATATATTAGCTCATTTTATCCTTTCCATGATTCTATGAAGCCGGCACTATTACTACTCTAATTTTTACAACTGAGGAAATTGAAACAAAAAGAATGTAAGTAATTTACCCAAAGTCACACAGTGATAGTAGTTGGAGAGTCAGGCAGTGACTCCAGGTTTCACATTCCTAACCATCACACCACATCCAAAACCCTTTGTTACAGATATAGTCCATTTGAAGGGAGATTCAATTGAATTTCAAAATGAGGAATGCTCATTTAAATCTATTCTGAAATACATCCCCTCTTCAGTGAGATATCTAGTTTTCCTGTGGATATAGCTAACAGGCTGTAGCTTATGGAATCAGCTACCAGTAAAAGGAAGTTTAAAAAAAATACTTTAGTTTGATTTCTGGCTCTGTCACTTACTAATTGGACTCTTGGAAAAGTTACTTAATTATCTCAGCCTCCACTCTTCAACCAAAAAACCAACATAATTTTACTAACCTTGTAGGATTACCGTGTATTATTCAGAGTCTAGTATGATTCACCCTCAAAAGGAGTGATTGGAGAGGTTCAACAAAGAGACTCTTTACAAGGTGTGGGCAGAGTGGAGACAGCAGGGGTTCCTGGCAATAGTGGGCAGCCATTATCACTCTTAGGCCTGAAGGATCAAAGGGAAGGAGGAGTTATAGGAACCCAAAGAAATGTCTGTCATTGTGGATAGGATAAACCTACCTGAGAGGAGCTGGAAGCTTTAGTTGATGGACGCTACCAGTTCTTGGTGACCAAATGGGAGGAAGTCAGAAGAATAAATCACCTGCCTTTTCATTCCTCCCTTGCTGCAATCTCCTGCCTCTTATTCACTGAACCCAACAGAAGCCAGACGGCAAGGGACTCAAGTTGTTGGTGCCCATACAGGGCAGCCTCCTGGGGTACCAGTTAGAGGAGGGTGAAGAGCGGATTCGTAGAGCACACTGATAGTATAATGGGGTGGATGATACATGTGGAAATGCCCGGCATGCAGCATGGGCTTAATAATTACTAATTTACTTTTTTCCTCTGATGGTCATGTGTTTTGTTTGTTTTATGTTTTTAATTGAAGTACAGTTGATTTACAATGTTATGTTAGTTTCAGGTATACAGCAAAGCAATTCAGATTATATATATATTATACAGATATATATAATATATATATTATTTTTTAGATTCTTTTCCATTATAGTTCATTATAAGATATTGAATATAGTTCCCCATGCTATATAGTAGGTCCTTGTTGGTTATCTTTTATATATAGTAGTGTGTATATGTTAATCCCAAATTCCTAATTTATCTCTCCCCCTTTCCTCTTTGATAATCATTAGTTTGTTTTCTTTGTGAGTCTGTTTCTTATTGTAAATAAGTACATTTGTATCATTGTTTTTTTCTTTTAGAATCCACATATAAGTGATATAATATGACATTTGTCTTTGTCTGATGATTCCTTTTTTTTTTTGGCCATACCTTGTGGCTTGTGGGCTCTCAGTCCCCCGACCAGGGATTGAACCCGGGCCATGGCAGTGAAAGCCCAGAAACCTAACCACTAGACCACCAGGGAACCCCCTGCCTTTCTCTGTCTGACTTACTTCACTCAGTATGATCATCTCTAGGTCCATCCATGTTGCTGCAAACGGCATTATTTCATTCTTTTTATGGCTGAGTAACATTCCATTGTGTATATACACCACATCTTTGTTATTTCTGCCAGCTCAGTGTGGCTTCCCTCTTCTTCCAGCAACGACACTTTTCCTTTGGTAAATACACTAATTCCAGGATAATAAGAGGCAGGATGTGAAAATATATCAGTGTTTGAAAACTTCACTTTTACAGAGGGATTCTGTAGCATAGTGGTTAAAAGCAGGGACTCTACGACAAGTCTGACTGGGTCTGAATCACAGTTACTTCACTTACTAGCTGTAACCTTGGGCAATTATCTGAACCTTAATGAACCTCAATTCCCATTTCCCTATAAAGGGTTTGTAATACTAATAGTCACTTAATAGGGTGATTTCTAAGATCTAAAAAGCAAGCACAGAACTCTACCTGATAGCCCTCCATCCCTGACACTCTTGCAATTAGTAATGGACTGTTTTCTTCCTCAACACACTCCTCGCCAATCCCATACTCTCACTCAGGTCACACAAACACAAATTTATGGCATGAGCAAATGAGAACGTGTTCTCTTAGTATGTAAGTGATTGTATTTGAGAACACCAGCATTGGTGTCTTCACCTACTAAGTAGCAACTGACTAGGTTCTTGGGTAAAAGACAACATTGCCAAGAATACGCATCCAAGTTTTTATTTTACAATTTTACAATTTGCTGAATACTCTGAACAAGAACATTTTTCTCCCTCTGGGGAAGCAGACCAATCTTCCAGAGTTGTTGGTCCTAGGTTATCACCCTTATTGACATGCTAAATTTAGGCTTCAAGTCCAGAACATTTCTGCTTCGGTTTTGACTGTTTCTGCAATGCTAACCTCCATGGTATTTAGCTAGTCAATCTCTGGCAGTGTTTCAGCATGTGTTTTTGCAGGGCTAAATTAAGTTGCAATGAACTTAAAACAAAAAAGAAATCAAAGTTAACGAGTTGTTCAATTGGCTCTGTGGCCATCAAACTCAACGTAAGGAACCAGACAAGGCTGCCATGAATTATAGAATATTACTGAGGAATAGAATTAAGAGAAGTTATCACAAACAATACCAGGGACTTGCCATTTAGTGACAGTCTACTTATTAGGCATTCTAATTTTATCTTTGTGTGCGCAATTTTAATTTTCCAAATAAACCACATAAGAATATGAAAACCTTTTTCAAAAGGTAAAACTATATGTGTATGTATACACACACACACACACACACACACACACTCACACGCACACATGTATCTGAGGGGAGAAGGAGGGCTTGGAGGAAGAAACCAGTCTGTTACTCCCAGCAGTAATATGATATTCTTACTGCAAGAGGGTCAAGGGGAATAGATATTTTTTTCCTAGATCTACAACAACCTGGACAAATGATGCTGGTGCTATCTGCTTTGCTCCTTTAATCATAAATGCTATCATTCTTTAACTTTGCGCATTGCCACAGTTCATTAAATTAAATAAAAGAAAACGCAAATTGCCATCCCTGTAAAGTGAATGCAAGAGTGTGTCCACCTCGCTGAGAAAGTGTACAGCAACTACACAATTCAAATAATAACAACTACAACAATAAAAAACAGTAACAGAGCCTTCTGTTATATCGGATGGAAGATTCAACCATCTGCAGGGATGCTTTTTTTCTCATAGCAAGCCAAGTGAACCACATGCTTCAGGAAACAACTTTTTGACATTCCAGAGCAATGAATACAGAGTTTTCAAGTAAGAAAAACGCGGATGAAAAGGACAGCAGTGAGTGCACCAATATCCATCTGAAACAGAGGACAAACTGCTGTTATTAAGCCCAGGCAATGTGATAGATAAGAATGCCAGATAATGCATCAACACGTGGAAAAAGAAGAGTATGGAAAAATCCGGAGTAAACTAACCTTCCTCTCCTGGTTCTTCCTCGTATATCCCTTGCTGCTCCTGTACTGAATCATTTTCTTGCACCTAAACATGAACTTCTACAATTCCTCATCACACAGTCCCAGATCCTCCTATCTTTAACTCTGTATTCTTCTTAGACCATTCATTCTACTCCCATGGCATCAGTTAGCATCCATCCACAGCTAGCTTTCACATATACGACTCCAGCTCATGTATTTCTCCTGAACCCCAGAAAGTCTCCACCCGTTTCCTGTGCATCTCTACTTGGGTCCGTCAAAGGCATATCAAATTTAGCATGTCCAAAACTAAACTCATGATCTTCCTCCTCTAACCTGTTCATCTAGCAGCCTCATCTCACGAAATCACACCACCGACCACACATTAGCACAGTCAGAAACCTAAGGCTCGTCCTTGAGACTTCAATCCCATTCATATGTCACAGGGCATTAGTGGCAGAAGCACAGTTTGAACTGATGACTTCAAGTCCAGGGCTTCTTCACTATTTCACAGAGTAACAAGGACCCCAGAGTCTAATCAGCAAATATTTCATGGATTTCAACTTATCAGAACTATCTTCTCTATCTTTAGTCACCAGTATTTGTTCATAATGCACTCCCAGGGGGAGGGGAGGGGAGGGGAAGGAAACATGTGCTAAAGTAGAATGGTGAAAACTGGGCACTATTCCCAGAGAGCTAATTAAAAAAATGTTAAAAGTTCCTAATTACGTCTCACTTTGAAATCAGATTTTTTTATTATGATGTTATAGGATGTTGAGTGAGACTTTTCCTATTACTCTAGAATGACAACCTGGAGCCCAGAGCTGAGGACAAAGAGGCACTAAGTACCCTTTCTTCTTAAGATTCCTGCCAAGGATTACGGCCAAACACCTCCCTAAGGGTTCATTAAACGTATCAAGTAGTAGCACGTCTTGTTCTGGTACCTCCAACCATCATCCCCAAATCTTTGCTGTCCTTCGTTCCCCAGAATATTTAAGAGGACTAGAGAAGGGAGAACAAATGCATCAAAGTCAAGAACAATTATTGCAAGGGTGATTGGGCTTGTGTGTAGGCATCGCCCAACCAGAATGGACTCTGGCTTTGGTGTGAAATCAGGGTCCTGGGAGGCCCCTGCTCTGCCGGTCATTGTCCCTATATTTGCTAGATCATGGAGGATATGAGGCTGGGACTGAGGTGACTGCTGCAGACAAACACTGGTGGGGCAGGGGGTGGTGGTGGGGGGGTCAGGCTAGTGGTTATTTGCCTACGAATAAAGATGTATTTCAGGGCTTCCCTGGTGGCGCAGTGGTTGGGAGTCCGCCTGCCGATGCAGAGGACGTGGGTTCGTGCCCCGGTCCGGGAAGATCCCACATGCCGCAGAGCGGCTGGGCCCGTGAGCCATGGCCACTAAGCCTGCGTGTCCAGAGCCTGTGCTCCTCGGCGGGATGGGCCACGGTGGTGAAAAAAAAAAAAAAAAGATGTATTTCAGTCTTTTAACAGTGCTTCTTAGAGGAGGAAGGATGTTGGCAATGGGGTAGCACTATGCTTCAGAGGCTGTCCATGCAATGCGTGCACTGTTTTTAACTCTGATCGCTTTGGAGATTACATTTAATATCTCTGGTCCCTGGACACTAAATGCAGTCTCAGTTACCCTGACAACCACTAATGTCTTTACACATTTTCAAAGTCTTCCTGGGTGGTAGGAAAGTACTGTACTGCACAGGTTGAGAACCACTTCTTCATCCTCCACACTAGGGAACTATGTAAATAAACAAATCCACTGAATTTCTGCAAAACGAAAACATAGGCCCACAAGGGAGATAGCAATCTGATGCCTTTCTTACAGAGACTCTTGATGTCCAGGAGGAGATAACAAAGAAGCAGCAATAGCCAACAACAACAACAAAAGGAATACAGTCACAGCCAGGAAATAAAGAGAGATTTGTTCATGTACCCATTTTCCACCACATCCTGTCCACCTTGACTCTCCGGAAGAGTTAGGCTTTGAAGAAGGAGGAGAGAAGAAGCATCTCCTTCGTACCCTATCCTGCCACCCATAAATTATCAGGGTCCCTGTTGAAGCCGATGCTGAAGGGGAAAGGAAGGGAAATGCAAATTAAATAGACATTGAGATTGAAACAGTAAACTGGACTGAGTTTTAATGACCAAAAGTGACCAGAGACTTATGGAATCTGTCCGAGACTTCATTAAAGGACAGGAAAAAGAGATTCAGTAGAGTGTGGTTGAAGGCAGTGACTGGAGAAAAAAAAAATCCATTTTATGTTAATATCCCACTGACTCCAGACCACACAAAAATCTGATCGCAATGCACCTTCATCATTTTGTGTATTCCCCAATTTTGTTCTTTTCCTTCATATTTTAATACACAGTATCGGGTTGAAGTTTGACTGACGTTAAAGGCTTACAGCTTTTGAGAGGCTAACATTTTTCTTTTCTCTCAATTATATTAAGTTTATGGGAACTATGCATCAGTATATTCGATTTTCTATTTTCCTCTCATTTTATTGGCTAATAAGGACAATATAAAATAAATGTAAAACATTCAGATAATGGTAGAATAAACCCTGATATTCACTAGGAATTGCAACGCTGCTCAAATTGAACTGGTGTCTGGCTGGAAGCACCACTATGCAATAGCTCAAAATATATAGTACAGTACTCATCTCTTGGCTGTTTTATAACAACTCAGAATTAGATATATGATAGACAGTTTAGGGATTTAAGAGTGGAACGTGTTAAAGTCTGAATTAGGCAAGAGTTGAGCTATGAAATTGAACGTCATGTAGTGTTATTAATGCACCTACCTGGTATGCTGTGAGTGGAGAGAACAAGGGCTCCACCTGCTCTGCTATATCAGCCATCCTCACACAATTAGCTGGGTCTGAAAAACCCACTTGAAGGTCTTTATTTTTATAAATTAATATTTGCCCGCTCCTGTGCATACATCCAGAAAAGACAAAAACTCTAATTCGAAGATACATGCACCCCAATGTTCATAGCAGCACTATTTACAATAGCCAAGACATGGAAGCAACCTAAATGTCCACCAACAGAGGAATGGATAAGGAAGATGTGGCACATATATACAATGGAATATTACTCAGCCACAAAAAAGAATGAACTAATGCCATTTGCAGCAACATGCATGGACCTAGAGATTATCATACTACGTGAAGTTACATAGAGAAAGACAAATACCATATGATATTGCTTATATGTGGAATCTAACATATGATACAAATGAACTTATTTACAAAACAGAAATAGACTCATACACATAGAAAACAAACTAATGGTTACCAAAGGGCACAGTGGGGAGAGAGATAAATTAGGAATTTGGGATTAACAGATACACACTATTATATATGAAATAGATAAACGACAAGGGCCTACTGTATAGTACAGGGAACTATAATCAATATCTTATAATAACCTATAATGGAAAAGAATCTGAAAAAGAAAAAAATACATATATATATATAAACTGAATCACTTTGCTGTACACCTGAAACACTGTAAATCAACTATACTTCAATTTAAAAAAATAGGAAGATCACTATCAATGCTCTACAAAACACAAAAGTACAAAAAAAGGACTCTTCTTGATGTCAGAAATCAGCTATTGTTATATCCATTTGCATTTGTTCTTATCTTATTACACTCCTGGTCAGTGAAAAACATGTTGCCTCTTCCTGTGATGAATCATCTTTATTTATACACTCAAAGCATAATATTGAGCCAACTGATTGTTAAACCCCACTAGTGGAATAGTTTCGGAATCAGAGCATCTGCAAATGGTATATAAATTGCCTGAGGAATTTGGCTGCCCCAAACACCCAAATGGAGAATATCTTATCCTCGGAATAATTTCTAATGAATATTAGCCTATGTGGAATGTTCAGTACGTAGACACCTCAGTGCATTTCTAGAACTTCCCTGGATAAGCTGGTGTGCTGGATGTCCACTCCACCTATAGGCCCTACTCTCTGCTCTGGGAGGCTGACCTGAAATCAATGAGTTTCTTTACTTTCTGGTTCCAGCTGGGTTTGGCCAATGGGAAGCACCGATAAGAGAATGGAGGGAGGAAGCAAAGTGATTCAGGGTATTTATTTCCTAGCCTCTTCCTTGCAGTAGTGCCTTTGTCACAGCTCCTATCAGCTCCTTTTTTCTGCATACCTCTCTCTGGCTATAGACAAACACTCACTCTCCCTTGCCTGTTGAAGCCTAGGGGTGGTAACAGTCCCAGGGTCACTAGTCTTACGGTCTCCTTTACCCTGATGACATCTTTGTAAACAGTCCATCAAACTTTCATCGAATTCCCAACTTTAGATATACCACCTGTTTTCCAGATACTGACCGATAACCCTTTGTTGCTGCATCTACATGTCTAAAAGTAATTTAGCCTCCAAGGCCAGAGAGGCAAATAAAACATCCAGGTGCAGCAAGGAGGTCTTTCTAAATCTATAACAAGTTCTAATTTGAGGTTCTACAAAAGCTCTCAAGGAAATACCCTGAATGAAGGAGAAATTTCTTGTATGGTCCCCACTGTTACTTTCTAGAATTGGATCCAGAGAAAAAATGACAGTGAATTCTGGAAACGACTTGTCAACTCAAATCCATGTTTCCTTGAGAAGTTGCAAACTCACTGTAGCAGGCTTTGAGCAGAAAATATTTGTCTAAAATGAAAAACTGGAAGCCAACAATGTATGATTAGAAAACGTAAAATGTCATTTTTTAAATTGGGGAAGATGGATGTAAAGTGGAAGGTTCCATTCTGTCCTTAATTATGTAGCTGGGTCTTCTGGGACTCTCAGTCTAATCTGCATAGATACAAAAATTACAGAGAAATCTGGAAGCTTAAAAAAGAAAAAGAAAGAAAGAAAAGAAAAGAAACAATGACTGTAATTAAATGACAAAAGAAACTATGTTCAAATGGGTTTGACTTAAAGCTACTATGGAGGACATCTCCTTTTGTTTCTTCCTATGTAGTGTTTAAAGGAGAATGAAACAAAAAGAGCTTTCAGCAAGTGTCTCAGCACTGACTTGTAGCCCCAGCCTGAGCAGAAGTTTGCTGATCCAAAGTACCCTGTGTGTCCAGCTTGTCTGTTTTATGACTTTTCCTTCTATCCCTGTGCTCCATGTAAAAGCCATGGAGAAGAGGCCCAAGAACCAGAAAGAAAGAAGAAACTCAGAATTTAGTTGTTAGGTTTATCCATCATATCAAAAGGTTAAAAGATCCATCTGTGACTAAAATGGAAGTTATTATGATAATAATGATTTTAAAAAGAGAAATATTTCAGATATACAGAAAAGCACCCATATCTATGCCCACCAATATTTAATAAACATAAATATCTTGCCATGTTGCTTCATTTTTTAAAGTAATAAAACCTTTTGGGTATAGTTTAAAAATATTTGAATCCCCTTATTATACAATCCCCACCCTTCAAAGAGATGACATAGAATTACTAGTCACTTAAATTTTAAAGCTTTTAAATTTTAAGTTTTTTAAAAAACTTTTTGGCAAATGGACCCCATTATAGATCTGATTAAAACAATAGACCCTCTCCTCAAACAATGAACATATATACAATTTTGATTACAGTTGCAATTCATGAATCAACTATCAGATTATTTGATGACCTCGAGTAGAACAGATTGCATTCTACAAAAAAGTCAACCATTCTGCATGCTCTTCTTACAATGGGAGGTTGATGCTCTGCTACTGAGAAGTTGGGACTATCTCCTTGCTTCCCTTTAAATCTGGGCAGACCTTTGAAATGGCTTTAATGGAGCAAAAGATTCATTTGGACCCCTACCTTACACCATAAACAAAATTAACTTAAAATGAATCAAAGACTTAAATGTATTAGCCAAAACTATAAAACTTTTAGAAGAAAACATAGAAGTAAATATGTGTGACCTTGCATTAGGCAATTGTTTCTCCACAACTAATGACAACTAAAACACAAGCAATCAAAGGACAAATACATAAATGGGACTTCATCAAAATTAAAGATTTTGTGCTTTAAAGGACACCATCAAGAAAGACAACCCAAAGAATGGGAGAAAAATTTGACAGATCATGTATCTTATTATGGACTAGTACCTGGAATATATAAAAAATTCTTACAACTCACCACAATCAAGTTGGATTCAACCCAGGGTCACAAGGATGGTTCAACATACGCAAATCAATCAATGTGTGATACAGCACATCAACAAAAGAAAAGACAAAAACCACATGATCATCTCAACAGATGCAGAAAAAGCATAAAATTCAACATCATTCATGATAAAAACTCTTACCAAAGTGGGTAGAGATGGAACATATGTGGGTCTGTCTCTTTATAACAGACCCACAGCCAACATAATACTCAACAGTGAAAAGCTGAAAGCCTTCCCACTAGAATCTAGAACAAGAGAAGGATACCCACTCTCTCCACTTCTATTCAACTTAGTATTGGAGGTCCTAGCCACACCAATCAGGCAAGAAAAAGAAATAAAAGGTATCCAAATTGGAAGGGAAGAGGTAAAATTGTCATTTTATGCAGATGACACAATACTATATATAAAAAACTCTAGACTCCACACAAAAACTATTAGAACTGATAAACGAATTCAGCAAGGTAGCTGGATACAAGACTAATATACAGAAATCTTTGCATTTCTTTACACTAACAATGAAATATCAGAAAGGGAAAGTAAAAGCAATCCCTTTTAAAATCCCATTTAAAAAAATACTTAGGAATAAACCTGACCAAGGAGGTGAAAGACTTATATGCTGAGAATTATAAAACATTGATAAAGGAAATTTATAAAGCATTAAAATAGAAAGATACCCCATGCTCTTGGATTGGAAGAATTAATATTGTTAAAATGGCCATACTACCCAAAGCAATCTGCAGATCTAATGCAATCTTTATCAAACTACTCATGACATTTTTGCAGAACTAGAACAAATAATCCTAAAATTTACATGGAACTATAAAAGACCCAGAATTGCCAAAGCAATCCTGAGGAAAAAGAACAAAGCTGGAGGCATAACCCTCTCAGACTTCAGACTACTACAAAGCTACAGTAATCAAAACAGTGTGGTACTGGCACAAAAACAGACATATGGGTCAATGGAACAGAATAGAGAGCCCAGAAATAAACAGACACACCTACGGTCAATTAATATCCAAAAAAGGAAGCAAGAATATACAGTACATAAAAGACAGTCTCTTCAGCAAGTGGTGTTGGGAAAGCTGGACAGCCGCATATAAATCGATGAAGTTAAAACACTCTTTCACACCATACACAAAAATAAACTCAAAATGGATTAAAGACAAATATAAGACATAATACCATAAAACTCATAGAAGAGAACATAGGCAAAACATTCACTGACATAAATCAATGTTTTCTTACCTTGGTGCCCCAAGGCAATAGAAATAAAAGCAAAAATAAACAAATGGGACCTAATCAAACTTATAAGCTTTTGCACTGCAAAGAAAACCATAAACAAAATGAAAAAACAACCCTCAGAATGGGAGAAAATATTTGCAAATGATGCAACCAACAAGGGCTTAATTTCCAAAATATACAAACAGCTCGTACAACTCAATAAGAAAAAAACAAACAACCCAATCAAAAAATGGGCAGAAAACCTAAATAGACATTTCTCCAAAGAAGACATACAGAAGACCAATAGGCACATGGAAAGATGCTCAACATCGCTAATTTTCAGAGAAGTGCAAATCAAAACTGCAATGAGGTATCACCTCACACTGGTCAGAATGGCCATCATCGAAAGTCTACAAATAATAAACGCTGGAGAGAGTGTGGAGAAAAAGGAATCCTCCTACACTGTTGGTGGGAATGAAATTGGCGCTGCCACTATGGAAAACAGTACGGAAGTTCCTTAAAAAACTAAAAATAGAGTGGCCATATGATCCAGCAATCCCACTCCTGGGTATATATCCAGAGAAAACTCTAATTTGAAAAGATACATACACCCTAGTGTTCATAGCAGCACTATTTACAATATCCAAGACATGGAAGCAACCTAAATGCCCATGGACAGATGAATGGATAAAGAAGATGTGATATGTATATGCAATGGAATACTACTCAGCCATAAAAAAGAATGAAATAATACCATTTGCAGCAACATGGATGGACCTAGAGATTATCATACTAAGTGAAATAAGTCAGTCAGGCAGAGAAAGACAAATATCATATGATATCACTTATATGTGGAATCTAAAATATGCTACAAATGAACTTATTTACAAAACAGAAACAGACTCACAGACATAGAAAACAAATTTATGGTTACCAAAGGGGAAAGGGGCTGAGTGAGGGATAAATTAGGAGTTTGGCATTAACAGATATATACCACTAAATATAAAATGGATAAACAACAAGGACCTACTGTATAGCACAGGGAACTCTATTCAATACCCTGTAATAAACCATAATGGAAAAGAATATGAAAAGGAATATATATGTGCGTGTATGTGTGTGAATCATTTTACTGTACAGCACAAATTAACACAACATTGTAAATAAACTATACTTCAATAAAAAATTTCTTACAACTCAATAATAAAAAGACAAATAGCCCAATTTTAAAAATGGGCAAAGAATTTTTCTCTTAGGTATTTCTCCCAAGATGATATACAAATGACCAATAAGCACATGAAAAGTGTTCTACATGAATTGCCACTAGGAAAGTGCAACTCAAAACCACAGTACTGTACCACTTCATACCTACTAGGATAGCTACAATAAAAAAAAAAATGCAGATAGTAATAAGTATTGGTGAAGAAGTGGAGAAATTGGAACCCTTATGCATTGCTGGTGGAAATTTAAAATGGTGCAGTTACTTTGGAAAATGGTTTATGAGAAAAAGAATAGTGACATAAACTCAAAAGAATGTAGAAGTAAAAATATAATGATAATAACAACAATAATAATAAAGATCAGAGCAGAAATATGTGAAGTAGAAACATTATTACAGAGAGGATTGACACAACCAAGAGCTTGAATTTAGAAAATAAACAATAAAATTGAGAAATCCCTGGTAAGATTGATTTCAAAAAATCATCAGTAACAACTATCAAGAATGAGAAAGGGGACAGATTTCTATAGATTAAAAAAAATATTTTGATTAATTCCATACCAATCGTTTTGGTAAGTAGGCAAATAAAAAATATTAGAAAAACAAAAATAATACGGGCTCAGAAAAAAATAGAAAATTTGAATATTCCTTAAATAATCAAAGATATTGAATTAGCAGTCTACTAAACAATAAAGGAAGAAATAATTCCAGTCTTCCACAAAATCTTCTAGAAAATAGAAAAATAATAAAAGGAACACATCCATACTCTTCTGACCAGCATAATGTAGATACCAAATCATAATAAGGAGAGGAGAAAGAAAAAAATTATGTTTTACTCATTAACATAATGTAAGAATCATAAGCAAAATAATAACAAACTGAATAAAGCAATATATGCAAAGGATAATACATCACATCTAAATTGCATTTATCACAGAAATGCAAGGTTGCTATATCATTAGGAAATCGAATAATGTAAATCAACCTATTAACACATCAAAAGATTAAAAAACAAACTTGTGATTGTTTCAGTAGATGCAGAAAAAACCTTTGATAAAATTCAACATCCATTCGTGATTTAAAAAAAAATAAACTTCTCAGCAAACTAGGAATATAAGAAAATCCCCTTAGTCTGACAAAGGGATGTGCAAACAACCAAAGTAAACATAAACTTATGAGTGAAAAGTTGAACTGTTTCATCTCTGAGAACAGGATTAAGACAAAGATGCCTGGTATTATCATCTATATTCAACATTGTATTGGCTGTTCTAGCCAGTGCAGAAAGTAATCAAAAAGGATATGAAGGGTGAGAAATGTAGAAAAAGGAGCCAATTTGTTAAGTTTCTGTGTTTAGAGAAGCCCGATGAATCTACAGTTAAATTTATCAGAATTAAAGAGTGTTGCAAGGTTGTGGAAAAAATCAATATTCAAAAATTAATTGCATCTTTCCCTCCTACCCTTCGCCCTTTCTTCCCTCCCCTCCCCTGCTCATCCCTATATGCACAGAGTAGAATACTACACAAACTGGCTGCAGCCACACATCAAAGTTAATGAATCATTTCACAAACCAAACGGAGGGTGGAAAAAGTAAGAAACGTTATGCATTTTTCCATTTAAATAAAGTGCAAAAACTGGCAAAACTGAACTATATATTTAGGAGTGCAAACATAGAGGGTTAGACCATAAAGAAAAACGAAAAACAATCAAATATATATATATAATATTTCTGCATTTTTTAAGATGTACTATATATTACAATAAAAGAACAAAAAATTCTCAAAACAATGTATGAGACAGGGTAGCAATGATAAAGAGGCCCTTTCACATTTGGCTCTGTATATTTCTGTGTTGTTGAAATCTATTGCAAAGAGAATACACAGTCTTCATGTATCATCTATTTAATTAATTTATTTATTTATTAGCTGTGTTGGGTCTTCGTTGCTGCGCACGGGCTTTCTCTAGTTGCAGCGAGCAAGGGCTACTCTTAGCTGCGGTGCCCGGGCTTCTCATTGCAGTGGCTTCTCTTGTTGCGGATCATGGGCTCTATGCTTGCAGGCTTCAGTAGTTGCAGCATGCAGGCTCAGTAGTTGTGGCCTTCAGGCCCTAGAGCACGCGGGCTTCAGTAGTTGTGGCTCGCGGGCTCTAGAGCGCAGGCTCAGTAGCTGTGGCGCACGGGCTTAGTTGCTCCGCGGCACGTGGGATCTTCCCGGACCACGGATTGAACCCCTGTCCCCTACATTGACAGGCGGATTCTTAACCACTGCGCCCTGTAATTTTACAGGGAAGTCCCTGTAATTTATTTTTAATATCAATACAGATTTTTCAAAACTGCAAAAATACTCCAAAACTATTTGTATAAATTTTAAGAGGAGGGCTTCCCTGGTGGCGCAGTGGTTGAGAGTCCGCCTGCCAATGCAGGGGACACGGGTTCGTGCCCCGGTCCGGGAGGATCCCACATGCTGCGGAGCAGCTGGGCCCGTGAGCCATGGCCGCTGAGCCTGCGCGTCTGGAGCCTGTGCTCCGCAACGGGAAAGGCCACAACGGTGAGAGGCCCGCGTACCGCAAAAAAAAAAAAATTTAAGAGGAAAAGGATGTTTCCGAATGAGAGAAGATATACAATGGACAGAGGCAAAACAAACAAATAAAAAGCTGAAACATTTGAGGACCTCCAGGTAGTTTAATGTAGCTGGGGCAAAGGGTACACATGTGGGAATGAATCTGAGCTCTCTCGAATCGGATCTCTAAAGAGCTAGGACTGTAACCATTTAAATGCAGTTTGAGGTCACACATTGAATCACATGACAGTATTCTTTTTACTTTGACCCTCGTGCACAGACTATGACCCAAACCCCATCAGAGCTGGTAATAAATTCCACAATTATTAGCAATTCTAACTACAGAGAGCCAAAGAATTGATGAGGCCAAGAAGAAAGGTCTGCCCTTTAATCAGAAGCTATACATTCAAGTCACCTTCAAGGCAATTTTCTGGGGCAAACCACTGCCCATGCATTTATATGTGGTTAATGAGTAATGAAAAGCCCTTTTGAATGTTCAGAGACCCTTTTCATTTGCACACAATTAGGATAAAAATGAAACGTGCAGATTAACATTGAATGACATTCTTCTGTTATCTTTTTTCTATCACATAAGGCAAGAAAACCAAAGGTCTCTTTGTCATAATAGGGTCTAATTTGCTTAATACCCGAATTTATAAACTTGATTTTTTTTCTCCCCTCCGAGAATATGCCAATGGTTTCTGAGCTCCTGAATAATCTCAGAAAGTGTTACTGCAACACATTGCGTATATAAACTCAGAATTCAGAGCAGAAGACTGGTAGGGAAATTTAAGTTCAGAGGAGGAAGTATGAAAGGTAAATGGTAAATGTTTAATGTGGCAATTGAACTTTATAAGATATTTGTTTCCCGAGGGTAAAGGCAGTGGATAAACTTTCTAAATGCATTTTAGCTTGAAGTCTGTTTGCAAATTAGTGTGGATACAAATACGGTATCTAAGGACATCTTGCTGTGGAAAGATATGGAAGCACACAAGTGGTGAGCTTGTTTGCAGAAGGTAAATTATAGAAACTCGGGTATCAAATCTTCTGTTCTCCCTGTATGAACAGGGATGTGTGGTGGTGAAGAGGAGAGTGCTCCAGAGTGTCTCGCTTAAAGTCTCAGGTGTATCACCTGGAACAAATTGGTCCACGCCTTTCCGCCGTGGGGGGTAGGGGGGGGGGGTGGGCCTGAAACTAATAACACCTGCATCAAAGGGCTATGATGAGCTTTGAAGAAAACTCGTAGTGCACTTCAAATGTTGCCTGATACGTTGTGGGACTCACTCAATGTAAGTATCATTAGTGTTTGAACGTATATTATGATATAGAAAATGAAATCATTTTTTAGTCACAGGAAGATAGTAATTTTTTTAATAACCATTTCGTAAGCATGGCTTCATATGTGATGCTAGTTAATTGGATGTTTAGTAATTTGTTTCCATAACCATCTGTTCTACATCTGCGCTTTTAACTGCTTCCAACTCACACACATTGAGGCCATAGGTTTCATATAAAAAGCTTCATGAATCCCTCACGGAACTCCTGCAAGCCTCCAGCCTCATTTTTCCTCCTGTGCTCTCTGAACCACTTCCTGTAGTCTCAGCCTATCTCTGCATCATCGTCGGTGGAGCTGGTCTGCAAATCTCTAGGAATGCTGCTTTTGCTATAAGTGCCGGCTCAGCCCACACCTGCAAAGAAGGCCGCGGTGCCCTAGCCAGTCGGACCCACAAACTCACTGGTCCCCAGCAGTTCAAGAAGACAAAAACTGAACAGTGTGTGCAATGATTTCAAACTTTCAAACCACTGTCTTCTGAAATGGAGGTTCTTAAAAGCTGTGCTCAAGGTCAAAATCCAGCCTGACAATGACCATCAATGAAAGAGACTGGAGCCTACCAGAAAATGAGCGGAGTCGCAATATAATAAACTCCATACCCCCCAGCAGGGCGACCCACAAACTGGAGAATAATTATACGGCAAAGGTTCTCCCACAGGAGTGAGAGTTCTGAGTCCCACTCAGGCTCCCCAGCCCGGGGGTCCTGCACCAGGAAGATGAACCCCCAGAGCATTTGGCTTTGAAGGCCAGTAGGGCTTAATTGCAGGAGCCCCATAGGACTGGGGTAAATAGAGACTCCACTCTTAAAGGGCCACACAAAACCTCACGCGCATCAGGACCGGGGGCAAAAGCAGTAATTTGATAGGAGCCTGGGCCAGACCTACCTGCTGGTTCTGGAGAGTCTCCTGGAGAGGCAGGGGGCAGCTGAGGCCGACACTGGGGGACACTGGTGGCAGCCATATTTGGGAGCGTTCTATGCTGGTGTGGGTGGGACCCTCCCTCTAGCTCATTAGCACCAAGACCTGTGCTAGGACGCCTCAGGCCAAACAATTAACTGTGCTGGGACACAGCCCACGCATCAGTAGTAGCCAGGCTGCCTAAAGACTAAAGAGCCCACAGCTGTCTCTGGACACGCCCCGTAGACATGGCCCTGCACACCTGAGGGTGAAGATCCAGCTCCACCCACCAGGAGGCAGGCACCAGAAGCAAGAAATCTACAACTCCCCAAAGCAGGCCAGACCCTACCCTGGGACCAGCTGGGCCCTGGCCCTGCCCACCAGCAGGCCAATACAACCTTCAGGACACCCCAGACCCCAGACCCAACTGTGTCAGGAACTGCCCCCATGCTGCCACCAAAGACCTGAAACGAGCTCTGGGATCCCTGGGCCCCGCAGCCAGACTCCAGGAACCAGCTTTGCCTGCCAGTGGGTGAGCAGCAGCCCCAGAGGCTTCGGGACCCTGACTCCGCCCACCAGTGAGCCAGCACTAGCCCCGGGGCCCCCCAGGATTCTGCAACCAGCCACCTCGTGACCAGGCCCCACGAAACAGCAGCCAGCAGCAGGCATACAAGGCAGGGCCTGGCAACCAACAAGACACGGGGCCCGACCAAGCCTACCAGACCACCCACACACTCAGCCGTTGAGGGGGAACCCTAGAGCATATAGCTTGAGTGACAAGAGGGGAGTGCACTGCTGGGACACAGGACATCTCCTACAGAGGGCCACCACAGACATAAAAATACAAAGAGCAACTTAAACAAAATGGGGCAGCAGAGGAATATGCGCCACACAAAGGAACAGGATAAAACCCCAGAAGAACTGAGTGAAGTGGAGATAGGCAATCTACCCAAGAAAGAATTCAGAGTAATGATTGTAAAGACAAGCAAAGAAACGGGAGGCAAACGGATGCACAGAGCAAGAAGTTAGAAGTTTTAGCAAAGAGTTAGAAATATAGAGAACAACCAGAGATGAAGAATACAGTAAACTGAAATGAAAAATATGGAATCAATTTAGACTAACTGATCCAGAACGATCAGCCAGCTGAAAGAGTCGTGGAAAACACTGCCGCTGAACAGCAAAAAGCAAAAAAAATGAAAACAATATTTTTTACCTTCTTAAAGGGGTTGTAAAGGAAGGAGGAGGAGGAGAAACAGGAAAAGGAAGAAGAGGAAAAGGATAAGAAAGAGAAACAAAGAAGAAAAAGAAGAATATGCAACAGAGACCATAAAACAGCACAGAGCTTAAAATGATTATTATCTGGCCCTTTTCGGAAAATAAGCTTCCCGACCCCTGTCCTGAAACACAAATTTTATCTTTTCAAGCTTAATAAAATCCTTCTATGGCTTCCCAACACTCTCAGGATAAAGTCTTCTCTCCATCATTTGGCCCTGCCTGTCGCTTGGCCCTTATCAATTTGGCCTCCACATGCACCCTCCTTTCAAGGAGCCCTGAACCTTTCTGAACCCTCCATAACCTGTCACTCCTCTGTGCCTTTGTAAACATTTCTCTCCCTTGAATACCCTTTTCCTCTTGCCCACATGGAAAACTCTTCCTTGAAGCTTCAGGTAAATTGTCACCTCCTCCCTGAAGGCCTCCCTCCCTGACTCCCTCAAGCAGAATTGAGATATCCTCTGCACACCCACAGCACTTAGTTATGCCCTCTCCTACTGCACTTAATATATTGCTGTCTGAGCCACCACTCTCAGCTGGGGACTGAAAAGTTTTTCATTGCCTTCTGCTGTTTATAAGGCAGACAGCCTTAAAACAGTTCTATGTTTGAATTTACTTCCGCTTCTATTTACTGTTTACTTAATTCAGAAAAACAGGAAAGATAGACCAACAGTCCCACATTGAAAGTATTGTCAGACAACTGACAAGAACATAATCCAGCCCTAGAAAATGGTTTGAGAAATAATCAAAACATTACATGGGAAGTCAAGACATCTTAAAGATATTCTTGGAAGAGAATAAGCCTTCATTTTATGGATCTATGAGTCACTCCGTTCCAAATTGATGCTATTTAGGAAGTCTCCTACCTGAAGTTCCTATATGATTTAAGGGATAAAAGAGGAAATGGACAAAGATATAAGAAATGGCTAGTCAATCGGAGCGGAAATGAAAAAATCCACATGAGTGTCCACAGTGCTCTAAATGACACAAAATTATTCATTCTTAAAGATCGATTAACTAATTAAATAAATTATAGTACATGCATACTATTGAATTCTATGGAGAGTTCGATAGGATGAGATATTAATATGGAAAAAGGTTCATGCTAAAAATCTATATAAACTATGACTTTTTATGTCGTTTACTCAAAAGACAAAACATCCTTTGTGTGTATATTTGTGTATATAAATGCATTTTAAAGATGTGCAGAGTACGCCTGCGTTTGCTCTGTGAGGAGGGGGGAGGATCGGGTATGGGAGAGCATAGTTGGGGAGCCGGGAATCCAGGACAAAGGGCACGTTAACTGTTAACACTACTTGTGGATTGCTTGAATTTTTTAAATTAATGGACACATTTTGCTTTTTGTCATGTTAAATTAAAACCAATAAAATATCCATTCAAATCACATCCAGATCCTGCAATAGATAACCTCTCAGTAGGGTCTAGAAATGTCGGTGATATATTCTAATCTCATTAACTTAAAAATTATTCTTCTTAGAATATATATATGTAGTGTATATATATATATAATGATATATATGTATATAAAATGAAAGATCGTAGGTGCTGAAATGGGAATTCTAGGTCTCAAAGACAAGTTGAGAAAATCAGAATTAAACCCAGACAAACTAAAGCAGTTTCTGTTCAAGTTGCATGAGACAGGTAGGAGATAAAAGTCAGGTGACCATGGAAGCGCTATACATGGACATATGGCAAAAAAGTGTGGGGGGGGCAGGGAGGAGGGATACCAGATTAGAATGAATCTGCCAAACCAACATAATTTTCATCTTTGAAAATTAGCAAAGTTGTATGGTTAACTTCAGGGTAGCCTCCATTGAAGTATAAAGTGATTTTCTCCTCTGTGATTCATTAATTCATTGATTCATGCACTTATCAGAGATTTACTGAGTGCCTACAGTGTGCCAGCCCCTGTCCTTGGTATGGAGGGTTACGGAGAAGAAATACTCACACCCTTTCTTGCACTTACAAGGCTCATCGTCTAGATACAGCCTTATGTTGAGCCAGTGACATCTGAGGGACTTGTGGCTATCTGGGACCATATTGGTCATGTGAATTTCTCTAACAGTTTGCTAGAGATTCCTCTACATAGACCACAGATGGAACTCCCTTTATGTAGGACTGGCCCTGTGGACCTGAGTTGTTCACAACCCCTTTACCATCTGTGCTCTCTAAACTCGGCACAGGGGTTAGCGAACTTTTTCAGTCAAGGGCCAGATATTAAATACTCTAGGCTTTGTGGGCTAAAAGGTGAAACATGGGTGTTATATACCCATTTCAAATATAAAAACCATTCTCAGCATGTGAGCCATACAAAAACAGGGCAGGATTTGGTCTATGATTTTCCAATCCCTGTTCTAGCAGCAAAGTTGCAAAGTTGCTCGTCCAATTAAAGCCAGGTAGTTGGCTAAAGCTCGGGTTATACAATGGAGGGCAAAACAGTCACGGTCCTTACCTTTGCAGACTTTAACCCTACGCACATGCCTGGCACATAAAGGAGGTCCTTGTACTTAGTAGCAACTCTAGTCCCTTGGGGGTGTATGTATATTCCATTTAACCTGCATGTCACAAATACAGCAGCTCTTTGAAAGCATCACTTACTCACCTACCCCATTATACTAGAATGAACTGTTCTCATGTCTGCATACGCAATAGGTGAAAACCTCTGATGAACCACGAGCAAGTTTTATTTATCTTTATATTCTTAGTGCCTGGTCCTACCAGCCCCTAGTACATGTTATGTACTCAATAAATGCTTGTCAGGATGAATGGAATCGAACTGCTTTTTATCACGTTATTTGGGTGTCTTTTTAGGTGACCACTTTTCCTTTTGCTAGCTTTATCTGTGTTGTAAGAAAGACTGAATTCAAAGGCTTCACGTTTGAGAATGGAAGTGGGCGTATTTTCACTGCAGTTGACATCATCATAAGGTCTAAAAAAAAATCTTTGTGACATCCTATATTTTCAGCTGGGGTTTGCAGCAAACTATTGTTTTCCTTTTCTCCAAGGGAAAAGCTTACCTACCTACAATTTTCTTGTTGGTTTCACCAGGAGGCTGTTTGCACACCTCTCTTGTGAGATCGATCATGTCTTACATTTTTTTTATTCTTTATTATTTCATAAAGTAAAGGGACAGCTTTTTCTCATGTTGGCTGTTCTGTCTTTGGGTCCTGTGGGTAAAACCGAATATCCAGATAGTGACTACTCAAATGCCCATCTGAGTGGCTGAAGCAGACATTTGTCTTCTATCTGAGCAGGTGTGAAGCTGAATGTCTCTCCCAGTCAGCCCAAAAGATGCAAAAGCTCTTAAAAGCATATTCTATTTTTACCAGTAAAGAAAGGATGCATGTTTATCATAGAAAATTTGAACATAATAGAAAAATGGAAAATGGGAGAGTATCCCCACCATATATACATCTATTATAACCTTTTTCTCAAGTTTAAGCTTTACATGCCTCTGTTTCTTCATCAATAAAATGGAGATATAATCATACCTCTAGAAGGGTAGCAGAATATACCACCCCAAAATGGGCCACTTTGGCACATTGATTATTTGGGGCTCTAGGTATGTGAAAACAGGAAATACAGGGAGAGACTTTGAGGTCCGTTTAGCTGCCTAAGGACAGATCTTCCAAAAGGAACTCAATTATCATAGACCCTCTCCCTGGGTGTCTCATCAGCTAGGGAATATTGACTCATCACAGGAGAGGACACTAGAAATCAAAAGTACCCCCAGACAAACTTTGTCACAAACTCTCCTGCCTCCCATCTTTCCTAAACATAATTTCCTCTCCCCTGAAAGGCCTCTATCCCCCCTGCCCTTTCTCTATGAAGATGGTGTTAATCCTGAATTCGAAAGTCATCTCTTTGAATTACTCATTTCCCCTTGGTACCTCCCATGTACACATGAGGTGTACATGTTATTAAACTTCTGTTTTTTGCCTTTTATTACAGGGAATCTCGGTCAATAACCCAGAAGGGTAGAGGAAACATTATTCGGCCTCCCCTTTACTCCTTGCAGTGTTGTGACGAGTATTAAAAGAACTAATACATGATAATGCCTAGAAGAAATTATCTCACATAGTCAGTGTGAATATCACCTTTAAACATCTTGTTTACTTATACACTTATAACACACACTTGCTATGTAATTAAAATATTTTAGTTAACATAATCATGACCAAATGCCTCTGACATATTATTATTAGTAGTAACAGTATAGGATGTTTGATAGAAAAGAACCTCCAATTTTCATACATTCTATAAAGTAAGCTGAAGTCAGTCTACAAAATCCATGAATATTCACATTATTTGAAATTTTAACGGATCCCATTCAACCACAATTGCCAAAATAGCCTAGAAATCCTGTTCATGAAACTACTTGACTCTAAAACCACTTATAGAGGGAACATGCTTTGAAATTGTCAAAAGATATCTTCATTTGAGCTAAGCTTCAAATAGGTAATTGAATATTTGAATATTTATGGAAACTAAATCTGAATAACTCTACAGAAGCCCATCACAGTTGCTATAGTAATACCATAATTATTTACACTGTTGCCATAATATTCTTTTATTTTCCTGAATCATAGAAGGTTGGAGATTATTGTTTATCACTTATTAAGTTCCTTAATAGTGACATTTTAAAAAGTCTATAGGCTGTTTGTCCCCACCCTTCTATTTAATTTTCCATTTCAGGGACGACTTACTTAATGGGTAAGGTAGACAGTGGAGAAGAGTTATGCATTAAAACTGTGTCTGTGAATGAAAAATGTAATGGGTAATTGTTGTAGCTACCGAGATGAGAACCACAGAATGAAAAACGTAGGCAATGACACCAAAATCCCAGGTGATAAATTCTCAACTGACCTGTCATGTCAGTTCTCACAAGAAATACAAATACATTTGACCCTTGAACAATGAGGGGGTTAATCCACATATAATTTTTAGTCGCCACCCCCCCTCCTTGGTTCCTCTGCATCTGGGGATTCAACCAATCAAGGACCTCGTAGTACTGTAGTACTAACTATTGAAAAATACACACCTATAAGTGGACCCGCACAGTTCTTGTATAAATATACATGAAAAGTAAGTTCAAGTTGGTTGAAGTAAAGAAATGCAAAATTTAACAAAAATGAGACCCAAAGTTTTGTATAGTAAAGAAGTAAAAATAAATAGGCTAATAAATCCCAATGCTGGAGAAATTGTGAAAAGAGATATGCTTATTACATGTTAATGCAGCCCTTTCAGTGGATAGTTTAATCACGCATACCTAGAGACATTAAATAATCATACCCTTTGGCCCAACAATTCCACACATGGAAATTTACTCGAAGTGACTAATCAAAACAACAAAGTTTGCTTTATTAAAATGTTTTTGGTCACCTTATGTATTATATTAAAAAAACTGTAAACAATTTAAATACTCAGCCAAAGAATTATTCAGTATCTTGCAAGAATTGTAATGCTATAACATAATATTAAGCTGCTATCATAAAGAGTACATCTGAGGATGATGTAAACGCTTGGAAGATAACTGGAAGTTAATATTTTGTGAGACACACTGGGACACAACATTGGATGATAGTAGATTCCTTTTAAGGAATCAGGTTTAAGACTTAAAATATTCCAACTTTGCAAGCCATTATAGTAAATAATTTTCCCTCTGAAAGTGCAGTAAAGAATAACTAAAACATCTAACCAGAAATTAAACACCATTTTTTCAAATTTCACTGAATTGTTACTTGATGAATTGTTTCTTGAATTGCTTTTTCTTGTTTCCACATTGAGCATTTAGTGGACCTATTTATACCGTAAGTTCCAATTGCTACTGAATTCCACACACCATCACTTATTTTGCTCAAAATTTCTAATTTGGGACAAAGCAGTCTATATTTCCATCACAGCTCTAGCATTTGGCCTTCTTTTATAGCCTTTTTTGTTTCCACAGAGAAACTTTATTTTCCCCACACTTCGAGAGTAACAGTGAGTAGGGAAGCACACGGCTGGGTGGAGAGGCTGGGCAGCCAGCTAGGCTCATTCTTTGGCTAAGTGACGTGCTTTGGTTCCTCATCCTCAGGGTGCGCATGGGTCCAGTGCGTGCCTCTGCCGCCAACCCCCTTCACTATACGCCATGAACCAAGTTGTTGCCATTCCCAAAATGAGCCTAGCACTGTTGTTCTAGGAACCTTTCTTTATACACACCACTCCCTCTGCTGGGCTATTCTCATCCCTACCCCTCACATCAAATTGCTAGTCACCTTTTAAGTCAAAGGTCAAGCATGACTTTCTCTGACACCTCCAGGAACAACTAATCCTGGTATCATCCCCCTGATATTGAGCATAAAGTGAGTACACAGTCACGTCCTGAATTATGCTTGCCTGTGGGAGTTTTTAACGGTGTTAACTGTGAATGAAAGATTCAGGACAGAGCAAAACTAGGGATCTAGTTTCAGTTTCAACTGAAGTTAAAGGAAACTCCTCATGTAAGAGAACCACACGTGGTGTGTGATAAGCATTAAAAAAATTCATACATGTATAATGTCTAGAAGAAAGTCTCACACATAGTACGTACTCAACCAATGGTAGGCAACCCTTTCTAGTATTGAGGCTTTCAGAAAAAGGGTCACCAATCTTGAAGGACTCAGTTGAGAGACATAGAGAGCCATGGCATTAGGTATTATCATCCCTGGTGTTGGTAAGCAAAGGTTAACTCACCAAGATCAGTGATTAAGGCAGCCCATGCAAGATGTGGATATTCCATCAAAACCGAGACTCATGGGACAGAAGAATCGATTTAGGAAGGATGAGAACTCTTCCCCTCACCATCCAGGAAACAAGACCAGAGCCCTCTGCAGCCCCTACAGAGTTGATTATAGACAATTATGCAGACATGAGAGTCTCATTCCAGAGTGCGGGCACAGTCATTCTCAATAGACCTTCTTGTCATTCTCATGAAGCTTCAAGTTAAAGAAACAATTAAAGTATGATTATAGATAAATATCTGGGTTGAGGAGACCCTACTAGTTACCTCCAAGAATCTGGTATGAGAGAGCACAAAACTGTAAATGACCCCACATACTCATACTCACATCCTTAGGTGAGGCTTATTTCTGTCTGGGTGTGCTAAATACCGCTCCTTGGGCGTTCACATACTTCAGCATTAGCTCATGATAGTCTCTATCTGGGCACTTCTCAGACTCAATCATAACAAGTTCTGTACACGTTGATTGACACATCTGTTTCCCCTTTTCGAATGTATTTTATGTAAGGGGAAAGTATTATTTGTCTTGTATTACTCTAGCAAATACACTGAGGTCTTCTTGTAAAATTACTGTTCACCTGTGGAAACAAAATCTTTTTCTTCACTACCCCACGGCAGAGTTGACAAAGGCTGACATTTCAAAAAGAAATTTACCAACTACTAAAGAAGACCAAAAGAGAAATGAGTTCATGGAAATAAGTTTAGAAAACACTAACAGCATCAGATATCTGAAGCTAGTACACAAAACAACCTTAATGATTTTCTAGGACTCAACATGATTTCAATTTCAAGCTCTCAGTTCCTTTGCCTTAAATAAACCATCTTGGGAATATTGGGGTTTCCCCGCTGCCATGGGGTTGCATCGAAGTTCTGGAGTGCTGAGGTCTAGCCAAGATATTGTGGGGTAAATGGCACATCTGATCCTTGATGGCATTTGTCCATGCAGACACCCCTCGAGGCATTTGTGGCATCCTGTGGCCCTCGGTCATCAGTACAGATGTGCTGCCCCTGAGACCACCCGTGTTCCACCCATGCGGCCCCTTTAGGTCCGCAGTAATGCACTGTACTTCCATGCCATGCTTTATAGCACACAGAACTTTCTCTGCTGCCTCTCTGCTACTTTGAGGTGGACGAATGTCTATGAGACTGTCTCTTAGGTCCCATGCGTCTAGACTTACTTCACAACCTTTCACTCTCTTGGATTTGGCTCTATCTGGGAAGCAGCATATTGACAGTCCTGTGCCGGAATCTGAAGATGCCTCACTCCTCTCTGCCCATGGAGATTTATTTTAGCCTCTGGGAAAAACCTGTTCCTCAACCCCCCTGCTCATATATCTCCTTATCTATGTCAGTAGTCACAGCCATTCCCTAAGAGTATACGTTTTTGGAAACCAAAGCTAAGAAAACTCTATTTTCTCTGATTTGTGTCTTGTCAGATGGCTCTCCTGAATGGTGAACACAAAAGGGCTTAAACTACTTGGATGTGGGATTGGAGGTAGAAAGAAAAATAAACTATTGAGAGGGGAAAATGGTTGATACCATCTCGAGACATTTCCAAAGACTCCTCCAGCCCCAGATGGCTGGTGCAACTTCGTAAGCTCCTGGTTGGCCTTTCCTCCCCTTCTCGGGATGTTGGATGAAAAGTTAAATACTCTAAAGAAATTCACTCTTTTAAGTAATGTTGCTGCAAACTCTTTTGTAGAATGACTTTTTAAAAGAAAAATAATTTTTCTTAATATTGGAGCGTTTTCTTAAAATGAAGCATATCTTTACATTTGGTCTGATACTTAGGTAGTAGTGTGTGGATTTAGCATTGTTAAAAAGGGTTACAAGTTATAATAGAACTGAGAAAATAGATTTTTTTTACCTCTATCTTACAAGACCAGGTCACTAATGAAATTAATGCCTTAAGTTAAGAAAGTATAATTTTAGATAATTATGCTCCACTCTTTTTTTTTTTTTTTTTTTTTTGCGGTACGCGGGCCTCTCACTGTTGGGGCCTCTCCCGTTGCGGAGCACAGGCTCCGGACGCGCAGGCACAGCGGCCATGGCTCACGGCCCCTGCCGCTCCGCGGCATGTGGGATCCTCCTGGACCGGCGTACGAACCCGTGTCTCCTGCATTGGCAGGCGGACTCTCAACCACTGCGCCACCAGGGAAGCCCTATGCTCAACTCTTTAAAATCAATTATAAACTTTATTTGGGAGCTCTTTGTGAGGATAAATTTCTACCCTAAAGCTCTTAAGGTCTTTCTGTGACATATTCATAACTAACAAATCTACTACCATGTAGGTTTTCATTGATTGAATTCATGATAAAATCCACGATCATTATCTTTTTGTTAGATAATGTAAGACTTGATATAATTTCTCTCTTCAGGATACATTTTTATTATACATTTTTATTGTATATTTCAGCAGCAAAGCTCATGCCACCTGGTGGCTGAAAGAAATATATAACATAATAGATTTCAAAAATCCTTTGTGGAAAACCAAAGGTTCCTAAGTATCACTTTGAATGTGTTTCTAAATCAGTAGCAAACTTGTATTTAGGGGCAAGTCACACCACAGTGGGAAATCCTACAAGCTCAAAACTAGACATTCAATGGGGGCTGTGTCAAATGGAGAAAATTCATGGCAATACTCTGTTTTAGTTATTTTTGCCCACTTTCCAGAATTGTTCTGTATTTTGAAATATTTTGGAGTTCTTATGTCATATACATTTTATTAAACTGGAGTCAAATTATTTACATGCAGAATTGCTTGGTCTGGTCCATATCTAGAAGACTGAAGATTACATTTTCTTTTCCTTCAACTAACAAAGGAGGGACATGATTAGGCAATGTGGGAGCATTCATCTCTTTTCAGAATTTTTACTAGAGTATTCTCTCTGTGTCAGGTGCCATGGTACCAGAAGGTAAGGTGGTAGAGAGGAAAGTCCAGAGCAAACTCTTTTGGATCAACAATCAGATCTAGCTTCCAGCTCACAATCAACTAGTTGTGTGACCTGTGGAAAGTCTTAAACCACCTGATTCACAGATATATCATATAGGCAAAACCTTCTTTTTAAGGTTTTAGGGGAATTGATTTCTTTTGCTATGGCCATAGTTGTAGCCACAGAGATTCAGAACAATTTTTTTAAGTTTCTCTTTTTAGAAAATGTTAATTGTAGTAAAAAACACATAATACAAACTTTACTCTCTTAACAATTTTAAGTATAAAGTTCAGTAGTGTTGTCTATTCACATTGTTGTGTAACAGATCCCTAAAACCTTTTTATCTTGCAAAACTAAAACCCATCAAACAACAACTGCCATTCCCCCTTCCCCCCCAGTCCCTGACAATCAACAATTCTACTTTGTGTCCATGATTTTGATTACTCTATATACCTCATATAAGTGTAATCATTCAGTATTTGTCTTTTTTCAACTGTTTTATTTCACTCATCGTAATGCCCTCAAGGTTCATCCATGTTCTAGAATGTGAGAGGATGTCCTTCCTTTTTTAAGGCTGAATAATATTCCATTGTATGTATATACCACATTTTCTTTGTCCATTCAACAAACAAATGAACATTCAGGCTACTTCTACCTCTTGAATTTTGTGAACAATGCCACAATGTACATGGGTGTGCAAATATCTGAGATCTTTTTTTTTTAATTTTGGCTGTGTTGGGTCTTCACTGCTGCACGTGGGCTTTCTCTAGTTGTGGTGAGCGGGGGCTACTCTTCGTTGTGATGTGCAGGCTTCTCATTGAGGTGGCTGCTTCTCTTGTTGTGGAGCACGGGCTCTAGGCGTGCGGGCTTCAGTAGTCATGGCATGAGGACTCAGTAGTTGTGGCTCACGGGTTCTAGAGTGCAGGCTCAGTAGTTGTGGCACATGGGCTTAGTTGTTCCATGGCATGTGGGATCTTCCCGGACCAGGGCTGGAACCTGTGTCCCCCGCATTGGCAGGCGGATTCTTAACCACTGTGCCACCAGGGAAGTCTGCAAATATCTGAGATCTTGATTTCAATTTTTTTTGATATATATCCAGATGAGAGATTGCTGGATCATATGGTAATTCTATTTTTAGGTTTTTGAGGAACCTCCACACTGTTTTCCATAATGGTTGCACCATTTCACATTTCTACCAGCAGAGCACTCCAGTTCCATTTTCTCCACATCTTTGTCAACACTTGTTATTTTCTGTTTTTTTGATAGTGTATATCCTAATGGGTATGAGGTGATAACTCACTGTGGTTTAGATTTTCATTTCTCTTGTGATTATGATGTTGAGCATATTTTTATATGCTTGTTGACCATTTGTATATCTTCTTTAAAGAAACATCTATTTGGGTCCTTTGCCCAATTTTTTAATCAGGTTACTTGTTTATTTGTTGTTGAATTGTAGGAGTTCTTTGTATATTCTGGATATTAACCACTTATCATCATTTGATTATATATGTGAGAGCTTCCTTCTAGGTTTTCTATTCTGTTCCACTGCTCTATGTGTCTTTATGCTAGTTTCATACTGTTTTGATTATTGTAGCTTTATAATGTGTTTTGAAGTCAGGAAATGTGAGGACTTCAACTTTACTCTTCTTTTTCAAGATTGTTTTGTCAATTTGAGGTCCCTTGAGATTCCATATGCATTTAGGATTTTTTGTTCTATTTCTTTAAGGGACTCAGAACAATATGACAAAAAATCTAACTTTTCATGTGTAGCAGTAATTGTTTTCTTAACCTCCTGGCTTATCCTATCCAAGGAGGCTAGTTACTTTATGCAATGATTCAACTTCCTTTACTCACATTCCTCACTTCCACCCCTACCTGATCAGAGCAGATTCACCTCTCATTTTAAAAGATCTCTAGCACTCATCATTAACACCAACATGGGCCTATTTATAGCAATTTAATCCTCCATTTGTAGCCATGGAATTTCCCTGCAGTGGCTTACACCCTAGAAGCACTATCCCATTTTACTTTCTATTTGTGCCCTTTATTCTGATTAGCCAGCTGTTTCTTTCTCCTTGGGCTGGCATTCTATGCCCCTAGACAATCACTAATCTTTCACTAACTACCCAATTACTAACCTGCCAAAGCCTCCTTGATGAGAATTACACCTCATCACCCTGGCTTTGGCTCTAGGGCACTGGACACTTTCCTTCCCTCAGAATGTCACAAAGTAGGCCCCTACCAAATATAATGTCTGAGAGAGTCTTTTTACTACACAGTGCAATATTCAAATGTATGGTCAGCTGAACCGAGCAAACCTTGGCCCCTTTCTCAGGACTCAGTCAAGTCTGTGCTACATCTGCCTGCAGCAGGATCCAAAGGCCAACTGAGTTATCCTCTTCTATTGTGTTCAGTGGTGAATGATTTGAGGTAACCTAAGAGGATGCACTTACCAAAGGCAACAATGTAATGACTTCCAAATGTGATCTAGAGACTTCAAAAATTCAATTTGTTGTGGCTAATGAGACCGACCTGTGAGTAGTGAAAATGGCTTCTTGGTACATATTATCTGAAAATTTACCCTAGTTGAGTAGTCTTTGGTTATTCTGTTATGTTTGAGTAGCTTAATAAAATAGACCCATGATTTAAATGTGATAATGTTTTTACAAATGTAAATAAATTGTAATAATGCCTACTGTTGGGTAATAAGATCACTAGCTGACAAATAGTGTACTGATTAACAATAAAGAGATTCTCTATAAATAGATTGAATACATAGAAGCAGAGAGTAGAATGGTGGTTACCAGGGGTGGGGAGGTGGGGGAAATAGGGAGATGTTGGTCAAAGAGTACAAAGTTGCAGTTATGTAGGATGAATAAATGTAGAGATTCAATGTACAGCATGATGACTATACTCAATGACACTGTGTTGTATACTGGAAACTTGCTGAGAGTAGATTTCAGGTACTCTCATCACACACACACACACAATAATGGTAACTCTGTGAGGAGGTGATATGTTAGTTAGCTTAACTCTAGTAATCATTTCACTTATGTATATATATATATATATATATATATATATCTCAAATCAACATGTTGCACACAATAAATATACAGAATTTTTTATTTTTTAATTTAATTTAAAAAAATAGAAAGAGATTCTTTAGCAGTAGAACTGCATCAGGTATTTAAAAATGTAAATAGACTTTAAAGTGATTTGGAAAACAAACAAAAATGCTACTGAGATAAAGATTCATGGGCTTGAATAAGAAACTGTCCCAGCTGCACACGTAGATATTCTGTGGTAAGCAGGTGCAAGGAAGCTAGCATGCATCAAAAAACTATAATGTGGTAGGTGCTCTACATATATGACTTCACTTAATTATCACTGTAAACCTGTGGTATAGATGGTATTATTATCCTATTTTATATATGAAGCTATTGAACCCCAAAGAGGTTAAATTATGTGTAGTCATGTGTCCAAGACCACCCAGGAAGGGCCAAGATTAAAATGCAGGTCGTAAGCCTCCAAAATCAGTTCCTTTTCCACTATACCAAGGGTTACGTGGCAGTTTTGAGGGAAAAAGACACTGTGATACTCATATAGCTGAAAGAGAACTGAGGAATTCAATATGTGAAGGTCAAAAGTGAAGCTGATGTTGAAAGTTTTGAATATTTGTTTCTTGAAGCTATACGCTAAAGATTTCCAATGTGAATATTGTATTATAAATATATGCATATATAAAATTTATAGAACAAAGATACATATATGGGTCTGTTAAGCAACTCTACATTTTTTTAAACACTCTCTATATTTTGTCACTCTAGCTAAATATAGCTTTTTAAGGACAGAGTCCATGCTTGATAGACAACTGACTTGGTTTCTGGCTTATATCAAAATGTATGGAAGCCACCCAAAAGCTCATGTTTCACAAGGGGAGAAGGCAGAAGGTCAGCACTTAGTGTCTACGTACCCTACCCCAGCTCTGGACAGATAATGGATGCATAGACTCATTCACTCATTCAGCAAATCCTAGTTGACTACCTGTTATGTGCAAATAACTGTGCTAAGTGCAATAGGAGGTATACAAAGATAATAAAACAAAAGAACAAAGCAAAAATTTTTTTAAAACCACAACCTCTTGAATTTACACTATCTGACCTCTGATCTTGCTTGAGAATTTCTTAGGCTCATTAAATTCATCACAGGTAACTTGTTAGGGAGGTTAAATATTATGGTCATTCATTCTCATAAAGGTTGTGAGGTCCATACCACTGCCATGCTGTAAAAGTATAGGAATCTAACTTCAACTTATTTATGATTATTATTGCTATGACAAGAACATTTTAAGATCTCTCTGTGAATCACCAAATGGTAGCAGTTTTACACTTTAACACTAAGCAGCAGTTAAGAAATCATATTAGGTATTCTGGCAATCTGTTTTAATACTAATTAGCTAATAAAATAATTAGCAAAGTAAGAAATATATTACTACTATGCAGTATTACGACTTAGCTGAAATTGCGTGTGCAGATGCATAATGTGGAATTTCTAAAAGTTCCATTTAGAAAATTTAGCAGTGTATTTAAATATTTCTCATTCACAGGCAACCAGCTGTGATGGAGGAAGCTGTATTTAAATAGTTAGTCAAAATTGAAGGTGCCAGCAGATTTCAAACAGAATACATGAAAAGGAACTTTTTATAAACTTTGTTTTCCTTCTTGACGTAGATTATCACAACACACCAAGATTGAGGTGCTAGGTTTATTTTAACCACCTATGTATATTTCAAAGTTATACGTTGACTTCTTTTCTAAGTGCACAACTGTCTGATAATATTCACTGTAAGTATGTGTGCACCTGTACAGACACTCTTAGTGTGAGTGACCATGACATTAGTGTACATATTAGGGTACACTTTGAACATGGTTTTACATAACATCTGAGCATAGTGATTTAAAGATAACATGCTCTTCTACCTGATTATGTATATCTTTGGTCCAGAATCTATTTTTTTACTGCAAAAATAGAAAAAATGTAAGGCAGATTTTAAGTATATTATAGCATTGCTATAACTATACTACCAAAGTGCAAGTTTCCTAATAGTAAATCAGCCATAGAGCAAACAGTGCAAGAAGTCTGTGGAGACATTTTTCTTTCTTTTTTTTTTCCTCTTTCTCTTTCTTTCTTTCCTGAAAACACACAGTAACAAGTCATAACAGGATAATTACTAATTCAGCCAAATTCATTATAGTGCAATGAAGCAAACCTCCTCTATCCACCACTAGATATTAAATTGAAAGAAGCATAGTTACTGTTTGCCTTTTAAAAGAGTGCACTCATCATTAAAAATTATTGGGAGCCTAATTTTCAGGGTCTTATACAAAATGAATCACACAGATTGTTTCTTGGAACCTAGCAACCTATATCAGACAATAAAAAGGAATTAAGAACACAAAAATGGAATCAAACCAAGAACATGCACAGAGTGAAAAGAACACAAAGAAAACACCATCCAACAGCATTTTAGAAAGTACACTATGAGATTGTGAAACATGGGAGGAAGCTCTATGACCAAATGGGGCTGGAAGCATAAACGGTTGGCTCTTTTCTAAGCAACCTGGGAAAAACTGCAGAAATTGTTGCATTTCAGGGGTATTTACTGGACTAGGATAACCAAAACCATCTAATGTATAAGAGCACAGATAAGGGAAAACTAGAAATAGAGAGTAAAGAATGAAATGGGATCTGTTGCAAATACCAAAAAAAATTACTTTGGGCTTCATGATAGAACTGATTATTGCCCAAAAAAACCCTTTGCTGAATTAAGGCGTAATCTTTTTTTTGTTTTGTGGTACGTGGGCCTCTCAGTGTTGTGGCCTCTCCCGTTGCAGAGCACAGACTCCGGACGCGCAGGCTCAGCGGCCACGGCTCACGGGCCCAGCCTCTCCGCAGCATGTGGGATCTTCCCGGACCGGGGCACGAACCCGTGTCCCCTGCAACGGCAGGCGGACCCTCAACCACTGCACCACCAGGGAAGCCCTAAGATGTAATTTTTAAATGCCAAAATAAAAAGGTAAATACAAATGAACATACGGTAATAAGTCATGGCCTTAACTGTGGTGTCCTACTTGTAACATTTGGTAATCTTCCCAACTGGTCTTGCCTTGATGAATATTGTAAGCTTGAAACAGACGACACAAAAGCACTGAGATTAAACAAAAAACTGTAAGCCAAAAAAATATTTTTAAAATGCTGATACATAAAGATTCCTCAACTACTATCTATGACATTTTTACTTGTATGCAAGATTGTATAATGTTAGCTGATTAAAAATTATTTAAAGAAAAGATGATTAAAGTACTCTGAATTTACCACCAGAAACCTTCTACAGTAATTTGCATGGAATTACAATGGGATTTATTTTGAGGGGCAACATAAATCATTTAAAATTCTGAAGCTGTTACCACCATAATTCACTGATAAATATTAGTAGTTATCTAGGAAACAGTAGTTTAGCCTGCTTTGTGGGGTACCTTCATTTAGCATGGGGCATGGAAGCAGTAATTATTCACCAGTTGGCAAAGTGAACAAGAAAAAAAAAAACAAAACTCCTTGCAGGTCACTGGCAAATAAATCCAAGCAAAAAGAAACAAGCCCTTGTCTATAGATGTGAGCAGTTTAGGTGTGAAAGCCTAAGTCACCTCCAGCTTGTTTCTCTTTATTTTCCAGTTCTTTTACTGGGACTTTATGTATGTACCTTGAGATGGGTTTTCTAAAGAAAAGTCCCCAAATATCTATCTGCTACTCAGCCCAAGTGAGGCTTAGAGTCTAAGGACTTCTGACCAGTTACCACAGAGTCAGGTCCACATATTGCCTTATCTTTAACATTTTAACCCAACTACATATAATTCCATTTCATTCAATTCAGCTGACATATATTAAGCGCACAGATTTTGCCTGGTATGGGAATATATGACCCATGTGCTACTGGATGGGGATAGGAGGAGGTAAATACAAAAATGGATTAAGACAATAGTTCCATGAGAAGTTGACAATTTGATGGGGAAAGATGATTGACTTTAAAAGATAATGTGGTACTTACACTATTTTGAGGAAGCACAACTGGTTGAAAAACTTGAAGACTTTGTTGAAGGGATGGCATTTGGCATCCAACTTGAAGTATCTTCCCAGGACTTCCATAGGCATGAATGGGACTAGCACAGGCTTCCAGGCAAAGGGAGTAACAGAGGCAAGTACCTAGAGGTGAACAATAACAACAGCAACTAAACAAATCATAGGAAGTGGTTAGGTTTGGCCAAAGAGTAAGGAAAGGTGCAGGTAATGAGTAAAGATGAGAGGTGGTAAGGTGTGGAATCTGCTTTTCCAAAATAGTGGACTTGAACAGCAACATTTGTTGCATGCCTATATGCTAGGCATTTGTCATATATGAATGCATTTCATTGGATGTGACTAATTTGATACTGGATCTCTTCTTCAACATTCCCCAAAAGTGATTTCTCGACCAGTTGAATCCTGCAAGAAACAGGCGAATTCCTCTTCTGGACAATTCTAATGATAAGATTCTATCTTCATGTGAGTTCAAATATTCCTCTAACATACATTTAATTTGCATAGTTCTATGCTCTTAAATGTAAAGAAGTTTTATCTCTTTTCTATAAGATATCCTTATAAGCGACTCAAAGCAGCTAAACTGCCAGTTTTATAGGTGAAACACCATCAGTCCCTTCAGTAGTTTCTCATCTGACATGGTTTCAAACCTAAAGGTTTCCTTCTGGATACTTTCTAGTTTTAATATTCTTCGTAAAATATGGACAAGAATGGCATACAGTACTCCAGATATGGCACGTCCAACAGAGAACAGAACCAAATGATCACCTTCTTTATTACAAGCACTGCATTTTCATTAATCAAACCTATTTGCATTCGTGGCCACCACATGCACTATTGACTCACACTGTTCTTATATGCAATTAAATCTTACAAGGAACCCATTTATTACGGGTTATCTTACGAGACGCTAGAAGCAAGACCTTGGTAAAAAAATACACCATCCACTAGGATCACACAGATTCCATGTGGCCTTGAGCAACTCACCCTCTGTGGATCTCAATTCTCTCTACTATAAAATGGAGATAATAGTGTCTTCTTCCTAGGCTTGTTATAAGGATTACATGGAATTATACATAAAAAAACACCTAAAATGGTACCTGACACAAAGCAAGTTCAATGATTATTGATGAATGAGGGCCAACGAGAGATCAGGCTCATGGATGAAGGTTCATAACTAGAACAATAGGTGAAAAAAAAATCACAATTTCCTTGAATACAAAACCAGTCTTAAAATATGGTCAGTTAATGGTTTTCAGGAAAACCATTCACTCAAGGCAGAGGGCAGAAACAGGGAAGACAGTGTAAGACTCTTGGATTTGGAGACTTCCCAAGAGAAATACAAGAAATGAAGGCAGGCAAGAAGCCACTTGCCTTAAACAAGGAAATCATAAAGGTAAACTTTAGGTGGCAGAGAAGGACATACTCAGAGATTATGAAAATGATCGCCAAGTATCATGATGGTGCGAGCCTGAGTTTATTTTGGACCAGAGTCTAAGCAGTTATGCCTAGCATCCAATGCCATGGGCTGCAGGTTTTTTTGCAAACAGTTCTGATTTCAAATTTTCTCTTAATGTCAGATTGGTGGGGACAATTTTTTTTAAACGAAAACAGAGATACTATCCTAATCTAGCAAGAAATTAAGAAAACATAGACAAAGGACAATGACTGCAATTACTGAAAGTTGCCTGAGATCCATATAACCACCATCAGACGATTTCCTAAAACTGTAATCTCCAGGAGGGCGGGAACTGTTTAGTTTCACTTCTAAAATCTTAGTGCTATATGTATAACTGAGTCACTTTGCCGTACAGCAGAAATTAACACAACATTGTAAATCAACTATACTTCAATAAAATTTTAAAAAAATACCTTAAAACAAATCTTGGGGCTTCCCTGGTGGCGCAGTGGTTGAGAGTGCGCCTGCCGATGCAGGGGACACGTGTTCGTGCCCCGGTCCGGGAGGATCCCGCATGCCGCGGAGCGGCTGGGCCCGTGAGACATGGCTGCTGAGCCTGCGCGTCCGGAGCCTGTGCTCCGCGGCGAGAGAGGCCGCAGCAGTGAGAGGCCCGCGTACCGCAAAAACAAACAAACAAACAAACAAAAAAAAACAAATCTTAGTGCTTTGCATAGTTCCCAGCACAAAATAAGTGTTCAAAAATGATTTCTTAAATGAGTAAAGCAATGGTATTTCTGTTTGCCTCAATCTTTTCACACATAGTGATTAACAGGAAAACACTTTAATTAAGAAGGTTATTTAAGGGGACAAAAAAGAGAGAAACTGCTAAATCCTATTCTGCAGCCAGTCTGATAGTGAAGAGGACCCTCAGGGGCTATGACATATGGCAGAAATAAAAATGTGAGAGAAAGACAAGGTAAAGTGTGAAGCCAGTATAAAGGAAAAAAGAAGAAAGTTTGGAGAGCTTGCCTGGACCAAAGGTATTTAACTTGTGGAAGGCCAGTGTAGTTCCCCTAAATTGATCCATTATTGAATTGTCAAATCTACCTGTTGTCCTATAATCAATAGCCTGTTTTGTTACTATCACAAATGAAAGGCGAATGCAAGCTTGGAAATCACTATAATTACTTTGAATTTTCATTTAAAAAGTCTAACCAAAATCAATCTGCTGAGTTATCCACATTTTCCACCAGGCTGCCCAGGACAGTGTGTACAACTACCTACTAGTCTTTTCCATTGTGCCACTCTTCAGGATACAGCCCATGGTGCCTGCTGTGGCCATACCAGGCCAAAAGATCTGGAAGGCAGGCATCAGTAACAGTTGTAATTTAATAAACTATGATATTATTGAACAATGTACCAATGAAAGCTGCCTGCCACCCATAGTTTTTCCATCTCAAAAAAGTAATCCTGGGCTTCCCTAGTGGCGCAGTGGTTGGGAGTCCGCCTGCCGATGCAGGGGACCCGGGTTCGTGTCCCGGTCCGGGAGGATCCCACGTGCCACGAAGCGGCTGGGCCTGTGTGCCATGGCCGCTGAGCCTGCGCGTCCGGAGCTGTGCTCCACAGCGGGAGGGGCCACAGCGGTGAGAGGCCCGCGTACCGCAAAATAAAAAAAAAAGTAATCCTGATTACCAAGGATAGTTTGGGTTGCTGAAGTAGAAAGGATTAGGTTTGGAACTGCCTTCTTAGTCCTTCCATGCTGCCTCTTAATACATTCATGACCAACAGAAAAGCTTAATGGAAAACTAATGCAAACGCGGGGTGAGGGGCAGGACTAAGAATTCAAAGCCTTCAAGGATGAAAGTTTGGGGTTTGCGTCACTCTATCAGGGAAAGAACAAAGCCTAGCTGAGTTCTGACTTAAGGGAAAGCAAATATGGAAGGGGCAGTGAAAGAAGGTAGTTATATTATTCACAGCCTCATGAAAGAAAAAATACTGGAGCAGCTATGCCAAGTTCCTGCTTTGCTTTTTGTGTGTGTGTGTGTGTACATATATGTATATGTAATTATATATATAGTAGTTATCATACAATACATACTATATATTTATTTTATATATGTGTATATCTGTGTGTACATGTGTGTATTCAATATTTTTCTCTGGTAGATATTGTTAGAGTCTCTACTCAGAGGTACATACATTTATCCTTCCGTGATCCAACCAGCACAGCAGTTTAAATCCCTCACTTGCTGTGATGTAATAGAAATAAACCTTTCCTTATTAAAAATTTTTACAAAATATTTTTCAATATTTTCTAATATAATCAACATCTGTGTGTTTGGGGGCTGAATTGGAGTGCTAATTACCATGCAATTACATATCATATGTGTGTGTGTGTGTGTGTGTATATATATATATATATATATATATATATATATATAGACACACATATATAAGATAATTTCACACCCACACTTTCTCTTTTTCCTCTCTCCTCTTTTCTCCTTATTTTCTATAAGGATTGTTGCTGGCAGTTAACTTTACAAGTTAGTCTTTAGATTATGTAATATTTAGGTGAAATTAAAAGAGTATTTCATATCAGCTAGAGATGGACATCATGTCAGGGCTTTGCAGTGGGGGAAGGGAGATGTATCTTCATTTGAAGGAAGGAGAGAAAACGTAGAGTTTTGTTGTATAAAAAGTTAAATATGTGTAGAAGGATGGATATGGATGCTAAGTAACTGAAGAGTGGTCTCTCAGGTTCAAATACATGTTTCTATAGCTTCTATACACTCTCTGTGATGCTGGCTCTGGGACTCTGCAAAGCACGTTTCTCCTTTGCTAGCTGGATGCCTGTGAAGTTTTGCCAATGGGGAGCTAGACAGAGTCTGTAAGTTTGGAGGAGAGACAAGGGACGTGGTCCTTCCTTATTACTCACTAATCCTGTAGGCAGTGCCCCCAACAACTGCCCTTTACCCTGGCAGTAGCAGTAGGTTCCAGTCTCCTGTTTCTTTCAGCGTTTCCAAAACCGTTTTTCCCGTTCATCCATGATGACTATATTGCAGTTACCTGCCTTAGAGAGTCATAGAAGAACATTTTAGCACCTTGGACTGAGAACCGGGAGATCCAGGATTTTAAACCTTGTTTATTTCTGTTCTTTCCTTGTTCCTAACTTATCAACTAATAGAACCTTAATCAAGTTAGCTCTAATCTGTTTCTTATATTATAAATGATGCTATTATGATGTCTTTCTTATCATCTATGAGAGTGTTGTAAGCATTAATCTGAAAATATCTGTGAATCTTCTTAGATATGGAAAAAGAATTTTGAGCTAAGATTCAATATGGTTGAAAGAAATCATTTTCCATTTTAAACCTTTGGGAAAATACACAGGCTCCAATCCAGATGAATGACTAATAAACTGAAAATCAGTCAAATAATAATACAGAAGCAAAGCAGGGAAAATGTGTTTTTTTCTTCCCAAATAATTTTGTAAAGAAAAAAAAATTAAACCTCATGTAAATGGAATAGCCAAGGCAGATTTCAGTGTAAGATGCTGAACACCAAATGTTTGGGGATGGCTGCTCTTCTGGCTTTTCTTTTTCTTTCTTCCTTTTGGGGAGAGGGAGCCAGTGGGGATGGGGTGAGTTTTGTTTATGCAGTAAAGCAATGGAACTCAGGTAAAATCCTGACTACCCAAGTTCTCACGGAATCTCAGTTCAACTTCAAATGCAGCATTCCCTCAAGAATTGTATATGGGTGATGGACTGAGCAAAAGCACAAATTAAATACCATGTTAGAAAAAAGAGTCCAAACAAATCAAAAAGAAATGTGTAAAGTCTCTTGACATCCATAAACAACAATTCGAAGGCAGCACTGTCAGGCCGAGGTAGGAATCCCAAGGCTAAACTGCTTGGGATTGTAAGCAGTCTTGGTAATTTCAGTAAGATTCCTCTCTTTCTTGAAATATTTTTCAAATGACCTATTTAAATATTGTAGCACGTTTTTTATATCAGTAAAAAAGAAAAAGTAATAATGTAAAACCAAATCTGCATAGATTTAGGCTACTATTGCCAGTAACTTACATCCTGAGAAGAAGTTGGGGGTTTTGGGTTGTTGCTTCTTGGTCACTACTCATATATATACTAAGTAGAAAAGACAGTTATCATTATATTTCACTCAGTTCCACTTGAGAAGTCAAGTCCCTACCATGCCTATATAATGTTCACACACCTGAAACCAACATGAGCTTGTCTTCCTTTTTATGTCACCATTCTTGAATCTTTCATGTTTTGGACATCGAATTTGAAAAGATCTTACTGTCTTGGTGTCCTCTTTTATTTTGTTTCTTTTGGTTATATTGGTTATTTCCATTTCTGGCCCTTCCAAATGATTTAATTTCTTATTTTATAGAACATTTCCGGTTAATGTCCTTTCCAAAGATGCCTGGCACATGGTAAATTTTGACTCTGTATTCTGGAGGAATACCAAAGTTTTGGACTGTGTCATCTCCAGAAGGACATACAAGTTGTTGACCTTGCCATTTGATGGAAGGCAATGTTCTGATTTTCTTAATTTCCTTGAATATGTGCCATGGAAGCCTATCATTACTGCCTTCAACTATAGTATTTCACAATGTTTAATAAAAACAAGAAATTTGGTAAAGTTTAAAAATGTGCCTTCAGTGGTTCAAGGGCATTTCCATTCAATACATTTTAGAATATTGTTTATTATAACATAGTCTCATCTGCTTTATTACTGAGCTAAGAGAAGTTGGAGGACAGAGGCAGTGACTTTCACCTTGCTGTTCAAAAGCCTCATGTGTAATAGGTATTCAATAAAGGCTTAAAATGAACTGAACTTGATGGTCGAGCAGATTATTTGCAGTCAGGCTAACTTGACTAAACTTCATATTTTCTTGAATTCATAGTTCTTGGACTCTGAAAGGAAAGGCAGTTTTTTATTGCTAGGACAGCTAGAGAAAAACATGCTAATTTGTTTTCAATATACATTTTGACTCATTCAACATGAAGCTACCAAATCAACAGTTGGGATGGGGATGGGAAGAGGGAGTGGTACAGGTTTGTTTTAATTCGGGAGAGCTTATGTCCATGTGGTATAAGAAGCAATGTGGGGATTCCCTGGTGGCGCAGTGGTTGAGAGTTCGCCTGCCGATGCAGGGGACACGGGTTCGTGCCCCGGTCCGGGAAGATCCCACATGCCGCGGAGCGACTGGGCCCGTGAGCCATGGCCGCTGAGCCTGCGCGTCCGGAGCCTGTGCTCCGCAATGGGAGAGGCCGCAACGGTGAGAGGCCCGCGTACCGCAAAAAAAAAAAAAAAGCAGCAGTGTGGCTCTCTAGGAAGGTTGAGGATTAAACTTGTCTTTTTCCAGAAAAGCTCTGAGTGTAAATGTGATTAATACAGAATTTACAGTGAGTGGGGAAGAGGGAAAATGTTTGGTTAAAAAAAGTACTCACTTGAAGTGGGTAATGATTTGAATGATGAAAAAACCTACTTGAGAGTTATGTGTAATTTATATATTATATGCTTCCTATGCTAAAATGTCATTTGTTTCTCCTTTATCCATTCTTCCCCTCTAGGCCAATCTATTCTTGCCACTAGTCTTAATAAATGATAAAAGCAGACTCTCTAATGAATTAGAGATACTTTACATAATAATATTTAATAATGAGCTGAAAAAACAGATGCCAAAATATATACCTTCTGAATTAACATCCACTTAATCACCAGTTCTTATAGTTTCCAATGTTTACCAAATTCAACTTCTTTTATAGCAAGACACCCCCCCTTTAGAAATTTCCCTTTTATAAAATCCTACAACTTTTTACAAACACTTATTAACAAAATAGAAGCTCTTGCCAGTATATTTAACTTCAAGTTTAAATGTCAGTGTTGACTTAGAGACATTCAACTTATAAGTCTTTGGGTTTGCAAGACATAACTGGCCAACTGATCAACACAAGTCTGACCATTCACCAAAATTTAAACTGGAAAATGGCATTTTCTCTACTTTGACCAGAAGCCCTCTTTAAGTGTACACAAAGGGGTAGGGATGGATGATCAGGGCCACACACAGGGATGCCCTGCCATTTGTCACGTAGGACAGATTCTCAAGGACAAAATCAGAGTGACTATCAATGAGACCCTTCTCCTTTCAAGGCTCAGGAAACTCACATCTCCTGAAACACAGGCAGAGAAATGAGAGGAGTCATCATTATATGGTCCATTTGTAATTTTTTTGCATTGCTCTGAGGGCTGGGATCCTATAGTTTTGATTTCCTGGGTATTCTCTCATCCATAAAGATAATAAAAATGAAATTTTATAGAATAGCTTCAACTATAAGTAGAAGTAAAATGCCCAACAACTTCTACTTTCTGAAAAATACATTAGTTAGAGGTCATACCTTGAATGTTTTTTACATTAGAATATTTTTACTATAGGGAGCTACAAATAAAATCCAGATAAGTTAGAGTTCATTTCTAGCAATGAATATTCTGAGAAAAGTCAATTAATAGTAGCTCAGATACATGCATATGGACATTGTAACTGTCGGAATAGTTATTGGATGACTGAGTTTGAATTAACTACATAATTTATCACACTAGGATGATCTTAGATATAAATGCATCATATCTTGTCAGATCTGACTTTCTTTTCTCTAAAAACAACATATGCCACTCTTATGACAAAATAATCATATGGATAGAAGAATGTTAGCTCTTCAAGTCATTATGTTTCTAAAAATACATGTTTTCTATAGATAAAATGATAAAATTAGTGCCCCTAAGTCACTTGAACTTTTTTTTTTTTGGCACATATGTTACAAAGAATGCTACAAATAACATCGTACAAATAGCAACTATATAATAAACTTTGGTTCCTTTTCCCCCTTTTCTTTCTCCCTTTCTCTTTGTTTTCCCAAACAGATATTCAGTGACAGGCTTCAGGAAAAAAAATATTTTTAATATTCTCTCCAGGGCCATAATGAGGAACTCTGTTGAAATAATGATACTTCCCACTTCTTGTGGGTCTAGAGTCCAGAAGATGAGATTATAGACTAGGCAAGCAAGACTCTTTTCAAAATAATGATGGTGTTTATAACACAGCTCTACAGAGGTTGTTGTTGAAATTAACATTTAGAAACTAATAATAGGGGGCTTCCCTGGTGGCACAGTGGTTAAGAATCCTACTGCCAATTCAGGGGACACGGGTCCGAGCCCTGGTCTGGGAAGATCCACATGCCATGGAGCCACTAAGCTCGTGAGCCACAACTACTGAGCCTGCGCTCTAGAGCCCATGAGCCACAACTACTGAAGCCCGCTTGCCTAGAGCCCGTGCTCCGCAACAAGAGAAGCCACCACAATGAGAAGCCCGCGCACCACAACGAAGCGTAGCCCCCGCTCGCCGCAACTGAAGAAAGCCTGTGCACAGCAATGAAGACCCAATGCAGCAAAAAATTAATTAATTAATTAAAAATAAATAAATAGATAAAAACTAATAATAGATGAAATTAGAAGAGTAACTAAAGGATGCCAGGAAGTGTGAGCACCCGTGGATTTATTTTTAAATAATGGTTTCTAGCTTTTGAAATAGTTAAAAATAAGCAAAACAAACAAATAATCGCATCACTCTCTTCTACTCATCATCCTTAGATAGACTCAGGTAGGAAACGAATATACAGTTTGCATTCTTCGGTTTCTGTATATGTAGAAGTTTATTCTACTTATGAATAGAAGGAAATGATAATTCTCTGTGTCAGAAAGTTACCATTCTAGGTGTTTTGTAACATTATCTTAGTTAATCCTCATAAAACCCAGGGAGATTGAGTCTGTCATACCCATTTTACAGAGGAGACAATGAATTCTCAGAAAAGTTAACTTCCCTAAATCATAGAACTATTAAATAGTGAAGCAAGAATTCCACCCAATCCCATGTGGTTCCGAATGTCACATTCTTTAAAATCCTGATAGGTTTCATTTTATGTTTCTTTTACATTTACAAAACAGTAAGGATCTCAAAAATTCTGTAAGTAATTTTCTAGGTGATTCACTGAAGCTTCGACCCTCAGAAAGTTCCTCATCCCTGGGTGTATTCAAGCAATGAGTGTTCATCTGACAAAGATTTCCGCTTTGACTGAGAGTGGTTAAACCGTAAGAATTTTAAGGTCCCTTTAACCCCTGAAACTCTATGCTTAACAACAACCCTATGCCCATAACAGATCAAGCAGGAATTCTCTGTGATGACAAGTTTTCCTACACCGTGATCCCTTGGCATGTGACTGAGGACAGTTTCCTCATGTAGGCCTTCGTGGGTAGACATTATTCAATTTGAGTCAGGTCAGGGAAATGGAAGCTCCAATTTTGAACTGAAAAAGAAGGTAACCAATCACAGATACATGACACTGGCTTACACAGATGCTCTGCTTTCCTCTGACTCACCCTTTGAGCCTCAGAAAGGGCTACATTTTATTTTTGATATAGTAATTGGGATACAGTCACACCATCACTCATCTCTTCACATTATGTTTTTTTCCCTTGTTTTATGCCCCTGATTTGGCCCCATGTTTGGAATTATCCAGAAGGAATCTCTAAAATAAAAGAGGAGGGTCTGGAAACAAGATCAATTTTGAAGGAAGGTTTTAAGTTTACATTTCTAAGGAAAACAAATACTCTTATAAAAGTACTGGGGAAAAAAAAGATTGTCAATATTTTTGCAAAATGAAGAAAAAGGTTTGCCGGCTGGGGACAGTACTCTGGTTCCCCAGATAGAATTGAGCATGGTAAAAATGGAAGGATTCTCATCACCTCTCTGTCCTTCTGACAAAGCTTTGGTCGGTGTTATGGAACTTGTACAGCCCATTGGAGTAATTCTCACAGTAGATTGTTTGGCTATTAACTTCCTACTTTTTATTTCACCGTCTTTATTATCTTCAGCTGTCTGAGGGCAGTTGAGCTTGTTTTGGGGCCCTAATCTTTGACAGTGAGTGAGAAAGATGAGATTTCTTTAAATTAGAGAATACTCAGAAAGAAAATGGGTAAACAGAACAGCTGCTATTATATCAGCATCTGTGACTTAGAAAAATGATATTCTAGAAAATAGAGGTGGTACTAGGGAGCCAAACGAACAGGTACTGTACTCATTAGAAGCCCACATTACAAAGATCCTTCAGAACAGGATACTCTTTTTTTGTTAATCCTCCAGAAAAAAATCTGTGAATGGGATATGATGTGAAAGATCATCCAATGCCTAGAGTACTCAGACTTTAATACATTAACAGCTGACACCTTAGGTTTTTAAAAAACAAAACAAAACACAGGTTACCAGCTGTAATTTAAAGAGGTAGCCTGGGCAAAATGGAAGGTCAGGTTAATCTAATCTAATCAGTTCATCAACTAATCTCACCTCTTCCAATTCACTGTGTGCCCTATCAGATAACAGTTCTTTTGTCTTTAATGATGGAATAAGCCTAGGGATGAACACTACTGCTCTGCATGGCTCCATTGGACAGTAGCAAAGGCAACTGTCTGGAATAAGGAACCATTGAGACACTATCACAGGTTCAGAATCAACTCAGGTATGAAATCTGAAAGAGCAGGATGGATGAAACAAGCCCGTGATTGGCAAAGGGTAAAATCAGCTGATTTGAGACCCTGTTGTGCACAATTGATGTCAAGTGTTTTTCATGTCCTTTATTGGTTTATTCTAGTGTTGAGTATTAATACTTTGATACTTGCAAACATTTATGTCCCAAGGGTTTCCCTTTGGGGAAAAAATCAATTATGCTTTCAAAATTAAAAGTGCTTCAATCCCTCTGTGGACAAGGAAGTGTGAAGTATCAGGAAGACCTCAAAGACCTGGGTCAAATCTTGACTGTCATTTGCTACTGTGTGACCTAGGGCAAATTAATTAACTTCCCTGAACCTCATTTTTTAAAGAAGAAGAATCTCTCCCTCTTAGTATGATTCAGAGAACTAAATGAAATAATGTTTGGAGGCAATGTGGCTTAGAAGAGGGACTCAATAGTAGCTACTCTGGTATGGATTAGATTATGATCTGAAAGCTACCTTTCAGCTCCTCAATTCCATAAAGTTTGCAAAATTGAGCAATTAGTACAAGGTTTCTCAAAGTGTATGTGATCCAAAAAAAAAAAGGATTCCATTGTCAAATAAGTTTGAGAAATGCTACATGCTCTATCCCTTTTCCCTTGTAAGTCAGAATTCATTTTTAATATAATTGAATTTGCTGAGAAATTCCAAAGTTAAAAGAATTGTTTAGCTTTATTGAATCAAGCGTCTTCTAAACTTAGTTGATCACAGAAATGTCTCTTTCCAGAAGATTTATTAACATCCTAAGAACTTTCTTGTATTGCACTTAGAGAAATGCTAAGTTCGCAACTTTTTTTTTAACTCCCAGAGTATAAATACATTTTCGAAATTAGGATACACCGAATGATCCGTTGATACCAGGACACCAAAATGAAAGCTCATTTGATTTTTTTTTTTTTTTTTAGCTCATTTGATTTTAAATAGCAGCAGGACAAGGCAGAATAAATGAGGAAAACAATGAAAGTGAAAGACTATTGACTAGGGACAAGTTTTATTGGTGTTATAATCACTTTTGGTTGGAAGTGTTTGATTGACTAAAATTGCCTTTGGAATTAAGGATATCCAGGAGCTTGGTGAAGTTTCTGGTGCAGTTGTTTATTTGCCCTGAAGGAGGGAGACACGGTAGATCAGCACAGTCCTATGGTTCCAGTTACATTCTTTGCAAAGCCAAGATTAAGTACGGTGGAACATTTGTAGGAAAACTATGAGGCGATTACAAATCTGTCTCACAATATTCGCATTCATATATTTTGGGAAGAACATCAACTTTGTTTTTCTTTCAGATTGCCATAAGCAGTACTGGAGTTTTCTTAAAACTTTACTTATATATTTGCTTCCTTTTTAAGCTAGAAATTTCCCTTAGTTTACTATTGTTCTCTACGGATATCAAGTGTAGTTTTAGGACACAGAAATGAGACTGCAGGGCTAACGGACCGGGTTTTTAAATTATTTTGAAAGCAAAAAAAGCAGAAGGCATTGAAGCTGTTACTTCTATGTTATTCTTATGAGGATCCCCTTTATCATTTTTAAACAGCAAACTATTTTTTATTAAAGCATTCATTTTAATAAGCTGGATATTAATCACTAAGTTCCTAGGGCTATTATTGATTGTAATTTATTGATGTTCTAGTTGTACTTGTTTTCAGATTTCTGTCTCCATACCTATATGAAAAAGAACATTCCACAGTTATTGCAGTCAAATATAGTCGACTCTCAGAACAGTTTCTAAAGTTAAATAAAGATAGGCATTTAAGTCATCTGATATTTACTGTCCAAATCTGGCCTTTTCAGCTATCACGGTACTTGGAATGTGCATTACATTTTCAGGTAAAATTTTTTTGCTCATTCTATTGAATCTTGTTAACATTTATAGTAAAGGACAAACAATTCCCCTATCCTGATAAAATATATTATAGCTTCCCGAATCCTTTGCAGTTAGAATAAATGCCAACCTGTTTTGGTATCCATTACCACTTTCAAATTGCATTATACGAAATAATGCAAATGTGAGTTCTTAATTAGCAGGATCTGTTTTGTTCAAATGTACAGCAGTAGAGGGATTTTTCAACATACTGCAGCTGCTACCTATGGAGGAAACAAATTTCACCTTACTAAGAGGAGCCGTACAAGTACATACGTTGTTATGGATGGATCCTTTAGTGTTTCCTTAAGCCATGCTATTTCATGATAGACTTTACTATTGAACACAGGAAATTTTACCATTGCTGCCCACTCGATTTCTGCTTCTAGGTTGTTTTTAAAGGAGAAGATGATGAAAATTTTAAGGGCAATGGGGGGAAGGGTTCTTTATGAAAGATTCAATATTTACCAAAGTCATAAAGAAATATGCGTATATATCCATATCTATTTAAATATTCACTTAAATATTGTACGTACATCTCTGTATACATGCCATGCCCAGCAAACATTTGCATGAATATATCCGGAAGGCAGCCCCCGTGAAATGACAAAAATGAAAAAACTGAAACATATATGAATAGATCTTACTGATATTATAGAAGGTAGGACAGTATCCACAAATGTTGTAATAAATCCTTTGCTCGTTGGATTTTTTGGTCTAGATTTGAGGCCTTTAAACATCAACCAATTATGGTAAATGTTTAACTGTAGGAGTTCAGGAAGACAGCCAAATGCTGGTTTCAAAGCTATTGCTAGTTTTAAAGAGTTTTTCATTTTTAAGCAAAAGCATTTCTGGGTACGGGGTACACCGTATTATGGCTGGAGCTACTGCAATCTGAATAAGTGGATTAGGCAGAACATAGGTCCTGAAGAAACGGACCCTGCAGTATTAGCTGAAATGTCCTGGGGAAATACTTGCCATTTATAACTTAGCTCTCTTTACTTTGTGTCTGTTTATTCCCACAGACACAAAGTAAAGAGAGAGTTTTCTTAGCTGAGCACCTACGAAAACAGCAAGGTTGGGGGAAGGGGAGGAAACGACCGTCTTAGCCTTTGTGGTTAGGAAAGTCAGGTGTTTGAAATGAGGGCCAAACCCCCACCCCCGCCCCACAGGTACATCTGCTTGCTTACTAGACTTATTAACTGAATGACCTAGCTGCACGAAACTGGTTTAAGTGTTCGCCATTCCTCAGGATATCCCTACCCTCCTGTGGAAGCATTAACAAATGGGGCCTGGACAAGCCACACGCTGGATTTGCAACCTCTGGATATTTGAGATTCAACAGTTAAAGCCTCTTTGGTAGAGACATGACAATGACGGGGCTACTGAAGTGACTTTTCTTAGTCCGTTTCATCTCCTTTTCTGTCTCCCCGAGGCATCCCGTAGGTCTCTCCTTTTGCTCCTCCCACACCCTTCCGCGCAGCCCCCAAACTCCAGACCTTGTCCCCCTTCTCTAAAGTCTCTCATTCACCGCCACCCTCCCGAACCAAAGTCCCCTCCCGGTCACCACCAAAGCCAGGAGAAGTGGAACGCTCACAATGCCTCCCTTATAGGGCTTGAGCTGGGAACTGGGCATGCTCAGTAGCTAAAGCAGATTTTTTTCTTTTTTCTTCTTTTGGTCGCAAGTGCGGCATCTCTCTCAGTCCCACACCTTTCTTTCCTATATCCCTGTCCCCTCTCTCCACCCCCGGCCCCTTAATCAACCACGCTTAACCCGTTCCACACCGAAGGCTCGCAGAGTCCTGAGGTGCAGAGAATGAACCCGTCTCCTAAACCCACTAAATAGTCCCACTTTGGGCTAAAGCTTCACACTTTTGCCTTAAAGCCCCCAGCCCCTCACGCGCAGACAGGTAGGAGTAGTGCGAACACTACTGGCTCCCAGGAAACTGGTCCCAAGAAGGCTCCATCCAGGATCGCCCTTTACCGAAGAAGTATTCCCGGAGCCCTCTGTTCTGCGGGGGTGACAATTAGCCAAAGGTACCGTACCCGTGATACAAAGCCCAAGTGCGATTGTTGCCTTGAATGTCATTGTTGTTGACTCACCCCCCTCGATCCTGGAATTATTCAATTCCGCGTAGACTCGACGCCCCTATCTACCTCCCTCGACCCCCCTTCCCCCAGGCTCTCCGCTGTTTCTTTGGCTTTGCCGGGGTTCTTGGTTGCTCTCTCAAAGGAACGCCCCGGGTGTGTGTGTGTGTGTGTGTGTGTGCGTGTGTGTGTGTGTGTGTGTGTGCGTGTGTGCCTGCCTTGGTTCTTAGGGGACTGGGGGAGGAGAAAGGACTCGACTGTGCGTGTATGTGGCGGGGGGATGGAGGCTGGCGCGCCCGCGTTAGGGGGCTGGGGTCTCTACGCGGGAGGAAAGGGGTCGCTCCTCCCTAGGGGGTGTTTTAGGCAAAAGGAGGGGGGATGCCGGGGGGAAAGTGCGCTGTCTTTCCCGATGTGTGGGCAGAAGAGGAATCAAGTGGGGGTGTCTGGATGGGGAACTGGGGGAGGCCTCGGGAATGTGCTGGGGTCGAGGTGCATGAGTGTCGGGAGGTAGGTTTGCGTGTGTGCCCGTGGGGGGGGGAGGCGGGGGCGGGGAATCAGCGCTTGTATGTAAAGGTGCAGCCCGTGTGCGAGGGGCTGGGTGCGCGCGCGCGGTGTCTGGCCGGGGGCGCGCGCGCGCGCGCCGCTGCCCGCCTGCTCGCCTGCGAGGGCTGCTCTTTGGGTTTGACGGGCAAGCGGGCGCGGAGGAGCTCGAGGTCGAATCACATATAGACCGTTGTGGAAACTGCAGCGCGGATCGCGGCGCGGAGGGCCCTGCGAGAGCCGCCGGGGTCCGTAGGTGGGTGAATTTCCAGCGGGGGCTGCGGGAGCTGCACCGACACGCGCGGCCTCTTCCACCAGCTCAGCCCGGCAGCGCGCGTGTGTGTGTGAGTGTGTTGTGCGGGCTCGTGCGCGTGGAGGGGGGCAGGTAGCTTATTATTTTTAGTTTGGGTCGTGTTGGTTTGGGGCGAGCTGAGTGGCCAAAGCGGCTGTAGTGGCTACCTCCCGCCTCCCGCGCGCCGTGCTTGGCTGCCCACGGCGCGGTCGCAAGTCCCTGAGGACCAAAAGAATCTGGTGTCCTTAGCATCGCTGCCCCCCTGGCGGCCGGGGCGACAGGGAAAGTGTCCTGTCTAGGGTGATGAGGGCTGTCGGGGCCGCTGCGCTGGGCTGGGCTTTGTTTTCTGCGTCCCCCTCGCAGGCACTCTAGGCGAACGTAGATCTGGGGCTCCAGGCAGTGGCCCGCGAGCTGGTCGGAGACTGCTGGCACCCGGCAAGACAGGGAATACGAGAGAGGCCGGTGGGTAACTCATAAAGCCCTGCAAAGCCGGGCAAGCGCTGGCAGCGCGACTTTGCAAGATGCCCGAATGTTGAGCTGATTTCTGGCTTAGTGACAGCAGCATTATGTGGCTGGCCGGCGTTGGGGGAAGGGTAGGGGTGGGCGCGCAAGGGGGAGCCTGGGCCGCCGCTCTCGGCCACGGAGCCGCGGGGTCACTCTGCCTGTGACAAGCGGGCTAGTGACGCCCCAGTGGCCATCACCCTCGTGGCCTGAGCCGACCACCTCTTCCACCTCAACCACCGCACGCCCGGGTCTATTAGAGACCGACGGAAACTCCAGCAGCTGCCCCTTGTGGGACTGGAGCGCGCGGAGAAATGTGTGAGCAGCGGGGCTGAAGGCCCCCGCGACATCCCGAGCGGTCCCCCCGCCTCCGCTGCCCGGCTCACGAGACTGCCGCTCGGGCCCGGGACCCGGGAGGGGGCTGCGTGCCGGCTCCGGGCACCGAGATGCGGCAAAACATTGCGGTACGCGCCATCGCCGGCGACCCCTCCAGCCGCGTCGCTGCCGGCCCGAGGTAGCGCACAGGGGGCGGCGGGGACCGCGTCTCTCCGCGAAGCCCCCCACGCGCGCCCTAGGCGGGAGGGCGTAGGTTTCCCATGCCGGCTCCGGTGAAGCCACCTCGGCCCACCCTCCCCGGTCGTCGGCCCCTGCAGGCCGGGTCCCTCCGTGTGGAAGCGGAGCGCCAGGCGCGGCGCTCGGGTGGATGCCGGATTTGTGGTAAGGCCAGGTTTGTGCAGTCCTGGCCGGCCGTGGGAGCCGGGCGTCCTGCGCGGCACGGAGAGCGAGAGACCGAGAGGTGGATAGGGAGACGGGCCGCCCTGGTCACCCCGAGAGATGGCTTTTGGTACTCAACTCATACTTTGTGGGTTTGCTTCTTTTCTCTTTGCCTTCCCCCCTCTCCCGATTTTAAAATGTACATGTTTTAGTGGTACCATGTGAATATGAGGTTTCTTTCGCTTCATTCATTGCCCCTTTCCGTTTTGAGGGGCTCCCTTCTCCTTGCTCTTTTTCTTCCTCTCTCCACTTCTCCTTGGTCTCTTGTCCTTTCAGTCCCTCTTCCCCTCTCTCCTTGGCGGATCGACTCCCCCTCTCCCTTGCTTGATCCTCCAGCTGCCTGCGGCTTCTGTTTCATGCGAGCTGCATTTGGGAACTTCTAGCTCGTCCTTGCGCTTTTTTTCCCCCTTGCTACTTAAAGTAGAAATGACGAGGAGGAGGGCAGCTCCTTATGCAATTTCGGATCTGTTGATGCTCCTTGTTCTTGTGTTTTGTACTGAATTCAGGTATTCAGGTGTTTGGTTTGGTTTGGTTGCTTTTGAATTTCTTTGCGCGGGGCGGGGGGAGGGAGGAGGGCGGGGGTAGTAACAAGAAAAGACTCTAATGAACCAGAGTAGCTGTTGAAAACCAGATCTGTAGGAAGGCCAAAGAGCATGTGAAATTTTGATTTTACAATGAAAGTTAGTTTGGATGATGTCATACTTTAAAATTATGACTTCTTTCTGCACTGCCAATCAAGCTATCACTGTGAATTGGGGAAATGCACGTCTATATGACAGCCAAGGAGCATCTCGGCAGTGCCGGCTGTATTCCGAACCAAACTACTCAAAATGCAAATCTTCGTGGGTCGTGGCTAGCGAATTGTCTACCTTGAGGCATGTTCGGTTTTACCACTAGCTGATTCCTCGTGGGCAAAATAAACAAAGGAGTTTCTGAGTGACACTTCTCTCCTTGTATCATTCCCTCATTGTGTGTTCCTGAGTGATTTATTTATTTAATTAATATTTGGTGGTAACCATATTGAAATTGCGGCCAGCTTCCCATTCCAGATGGAAAACACTCACACGGCTAAAACTGCATCAGTAAAACGCACAGTGCTTGCTGTTCCTTTTAATCTTTTCCATGAAGCATCGCATATATTTGTATATGCATGCAGTATGGAAGGAATTGGCAGCCACGGGTTAATTTGCTAAGCATGAAACTCCACTAAGTGATTCTTGATTTAGTTGTAGACAGGGACAGGGGGTGGTCATATTGGGAGAGGGGTGTTTGGGAACTGATGATTTTAGGGCAAACATTGGCTGTGCTAAATGTATCTGGCGCTGCAGATAAAGCCAGCCGGGGATTGTAGCGTGTGGACTCCTCTTCATCAGCAGTGGCGGTCTGTGGTCCAAGTGAAGGAGATCGGCATCTGAGCCAAGCTCAGTCGGACCTGGGTTCAAAATGGCACACAGAGGAATGGGAGAGGGCCAGGGAAGCAGGAGAGCCAGGTTTTGGGGGTGGGAAGGCTGTCTGGACATCAGCTAGGCAGTGCAGGGGCAAGCAGGTTTCTCTCCTGCTTTCGGGGACCCAAAGACAAAAAGCATTTTTCCCCCCCTGCTTGGGAAATGACTGACAGGAAGCTAGATACCGTTTATTTACCTGAAACTCAAATTTGGCCGTCTTCTACTTGGTTATTTTTCTAGAACCTCGCAGGGTCATCTGTGTTTTTTTCTGTTTTTGTTTTTTTTTTTTTTTACAGTGTAGAGCAGTGTACAGGAGTGAACTGATTCATGGCAATGTGCTCACCTCTGGCTGAAGCTCAGACAAGTATCTTTCTAGGGTTTCTTCCATCTTGATCTTTTGACTGTCCCCTCTACAGCCACCCAGTCCTCCCATCACCATCCTTCATGGAACCCAGGGCCCTAATGTCTTCTCTGCCTGGCTTCTTACCAAGCTGAAGCCTAGAGAGTAGACATTTACAAATTGAAATTCCTTTGTGGTGCTGTAGTTGATGTTCTGCGATCAGTCATTTGAGTCGCCAATAGGAAGCTTAAGGTCTGGATTCAAGGGTGAAATTTGGTGGTCCAAGTAAAAAAAAACTATTTTCAGATTGTTCAGGTTTAAGCATAACCAGCAACCTTTTTTCCCCTGTTGTTTGTTGTGTGTTCTGCACATGTAAGATTTGTATAAACTCCAGGCACGGAAATAAAATGTATGGTATTTTTGGTAGTTCTTGTTTGACCGAGTGAGAATACTTGGAGTTTGGGGTGCCTTAAGAACACAAAGCTAATTATTATAGCCGTGTGTTCGCTATGGTAGGATTTAAGCACAAATTCTTCTTCAAGTAATGATCATTGAAAAAAATGTTTTCTTTTTATTTTTTAGATTATTTCTCTTTATTCAGAAGCATAAAGTTGTTTGCTGATTGCAAGAAGATGTTTCTTTGGCTCTTTCTGATTTTGTCAGCCCTGATTTCTTCAACAAAGGCAGATTCTGACATATCGGTGGAAATTTGCAATGTGTGTTCCTGCGTGTCAGTTGAGAATGTGCTATATGTCAACTGTGAGAAGGTTTCAGTCTACAGGCCAAATCAGCTGAAACCCCCTTGGTCCAATTTTTATCACCTCAATTTCCAAAACAATTTTTTAAATATCCTCTACCCAAATACATTCTTGAATTTTTCACATGCAGTATCCCTGCAGCTGGGAAATAATAAACTGCAGAACATTGAGGGAGGAGCCTTCCTTGGGCTCAGTGCATTAAAGCAGTTGCACTTGAACAACAATGAATTAAAGATTCTCCGAGCTGACACTTTCCTTGGCATTGAGAACTTGGAGTATCTCCAGGCTGACTACAATTTAATCAAGTATATTGAACGCGGAGCTTTCAATAAGCTCCACAAACTGAAAGTTCTCATTCTTAATGACAATCTGATTTCCTTCCTTCCTGATAATATTTTCCGATTCGCATCTTTGACCCATCTGGATATACGAGGGAACAGAATCCAGAAGCTCCCCTATATCGGAGTTCTGGAACACATAGGCCGTGTCGTCGAATTGCAACTGGAAGATAACCCTTGGAACTGTAGCTGTGATTTGTTGCCTTTAAAAGCTTGGCTGGAGAATATGCCATATAACATTTACATAGGGGAAGCTATCTGTGAAACGCCCAGTGACTTATACGGAAGGCTTTTAAAAGAAACCAACAAACAAGAATTATGCCCCATGGGCACAGGCAGTGATTTTGACGTGCGAATCCTCCCTCCGTCTCAGCTGGAAAATGGCTACACCACTCCCAATGGTCACACCACCCAAACGTCCTTACACAGGTTGGTGACCAAACCACCGAAAACGACAAATCCATCCAAGATCTCTGGAATCGTGGCAGGCAAAGCCCTCTCCAACCGCAATCTCAGCCAGATTGTCTCTTACCAAACCAGGGTGCCCCCTCTTACACCTTGCCCAGCACCTTGCTTCTGCAAAACCCATCCTTCAGATCTGGGACTGAGTGTCAACTGCCAAGAGAAAAACATCCAGTCCATGTCTGAACTGATACCAAAACCTTTAAATGCCAAGAAGTTGCACGTTAACGGCAACAGCATCAAAGATGTGGACGTCTCCGACTTCACCGAGTTCGAAGGACTCGATCTGCTTCATTTAGGCAGCAATCAGATTACCGTGATCAAGGGAGACATATTCCGCAATCTCACGAATTTACGCAGGCTGTATCTCAACGGCAATCAGATCGAAAGACTCTATCCCGAAATATTTTCAGGCCTTCATAACCTGCAGTATCTGTATTTGGAATACAACTTGATTAAGGAAATCTTAGCGGGCACCTTTGACTCGATGCCAAACTTGCAGCTCCTGTACTTAAATAATAATCTCTTAAAGAGCCTGCCCGTGTACATTTTCTCAGGCGCACCCCTTGCTAGACTGAACCTGAGGAACAACAAGTTCATGTACCTGCCTGTCAGCGGGGTCCTGGATCAGCTGCAGTCTCTCACGCAGATCGACTTGGAGGGCAACCCATGGGACTGCACTTGTGACTTGGTGGCATTAAAGCTGTGGCTGGAGAAGCTGAAAGACGGGATTGTCATGAAAGAACTGAAGTGTGAGACACCCGTGCAGTTTGCCAACATCGAACTGAAGTCCCTCAAAAATGAAATCTTATGTCCCAAGCTCTTAAACAAGCCATCGGCACCCTTCACAAGCCCTGCACCTGCCGTTACATTCACCACCCAGCTGGGGCCCATTCGCAGTCCTCCTGGGGGTCCAGTGCCTCTGTCAATTTTAATCCTCAGCATCTTAGTGGTCCTCATCTTAACTGTGTTTGTTGCTTTTTGCCTTCTTGTTTTCGTGCTGAGACGAAACAAGAAGCCCACGGCGAAGCACGAAGGCCTGGGGAACCCCGAGTGCGGCTCCATGCAGCTGCAGCTGAGAAAACACGACCACAAAACCAACAAAAAAGACGGACTGGTCACAGAAGCTTTCATTCCACAAACCATAGAGCAGATGAGCAAGAGCCACACCTGTGGCTTGAAAGAATCCGAAACCGGGTTTATGTTTTCTGATCCTCCAGGCCAGAAAGCCATGATGAGAAATGTCCCCGACAAGGAGAAAGATGTATTGCACGTGGATACCAGGAAGAGACTGAGCACCATCGATGAGCTGGACGAATTATTCCCGAGCAGGGATTCCAATGTGTTTATTCAGAATTTTCTCGAAAGCAAAAAGGAGTACAATAGCATAGGCGTCAGTGGTTTTGAGATCCGCTATCCTGAAAAACAACAAGACAAAAAAAACAAGAAGTCACTGATAGGCGGCAACCACAGTAAAATAGTTGTGGAGCAAAGGAAGAGCAGCGAGTATTTTGAACTGAAGGCAAAACTCCAGAGTTCCCCCGACTACCTACAGGTCCTTGAGGAGCAGACAGCTTTGAACAAGATCTAGGTCATGCAATCTTACTTCCTACAGAGGACATTTATTTAATGATGAAAGTGCCTTTTGTTGACTTCTAACTTCCAAATACTATATTATCAATAGGCATAGAGGCAGGTGTTTCCAAGGGTGTCTCATTAACTGTAGCTGCAAAGATGTGTCCCGTAGAAGAGAATTCCCTTAATAGATTTTACTACATAAAACCTATACTGTGGAGTCCTGTGGGGATACTGCAAACTCTATTGCCAAAGGGATGCTTTAGATACATAATTCACTGAATTTAACCTCAAGAGGCAAATCTGTTTTGTACCCCAATGCAAAACCTTCGTCTCTTTGTGCTCTGTAAAGCAAACTCAAGAAAACTGTACCAGTGTTTGTACCTCAGCTGGGTCCTTCATCTTGCACGTAGATTCAGTTGGTGGAACTGGAATATTCCTTTTGATTTGTGGCATTGTTACAACTCTGTGTAAAGATTCTCTGAAAAGTTAAAAAAAAAAAAAAAAAAAGCATGCCAAGAGAGAACATTCGATAGTATTTGTAAACCGGTAACCTTTATGGCCTGCATCTTGAAACTGCTGGATTTATAATGTTAAATTGTGCAAATATTTGTTTAAAATATACCATGCATTATATAACTATAAAATAAATTTGAACACTTTAAGCATTACCTGTCTAGACGTAAAACCTAAAAGAGAAAAGAGAAATCAACGTGAGTTACCTAGCGTTTGCGGTGATCTGAAGAAATACGTGATGTTTATCAGAATTAAACATGGCTCAAATTCAACTAATATTAGAGTTTGTTCTCAGTTATGTGAAATACCCACAATCCTTAAAGGTTGTCCAAAATTAGCAAAGTGCTTACCGTGTGAGCGCACCCAAAGCTATTTTTGTAACATAATTCATATTTATGAAGTACTTTGTATACTAAATAGGAAAATATGTACTCCTTAATCTGTATTTAATATGCCTGACTTGTTTTCCTGATCACAGGGAATTTATCAATAAGTATACATTTAGACAGCAAAAATATACCAAACTGAAACTGAAGCTTATGTGTACAGAAATATTCTGGACATTGTGATCAGGTATCATTTAAAAACAAAACAAAACAAAAAAACACAAAAAACAAAAGTACAAAAAAATAGTTCTGTGCTATTCTTGAGAATTTAGCATATTATCTTCAGATTTGTTACCAACTGTGCATTTTAAAATAGGTTCCTTTGTTTTATGGACTGTGTGTGGGGCAGTTGTCATTTGCCATCACTTGTCTTGCTTTTCAGAATTCTATGAACTGAATTCAAATAGTTTTCACTACAAATATTTAAAAAATTAATGAGTAAGGTTAATAGTTATATCTTGTATGCATCAGTATCCTGTTCTTTCATCATTCTGACTACTATCAGATAATCAAGTAGAACAGTAAACATCATGGTGATCGTGGCTATCAAAGCCACACTGTAAAATGCTTTCATTGGTCTCAGATTCGTTCACAGTCTGCAAGTACAAATGATATGCCACTGTGTTTGCTTGTGCTGTTAACTTCTAAGTCAAAATTGGTCAAAGGAGGGAAGCACTTGATCATGGGAGATATTTTAATATTTTTAGGTTCTCCTGATTAGCAAAGGAACATCCTGAAACACACTGCCTTCTTGGCCTGCCTGCATATGTATATTTTTCCTGCTCCATGTCTTTATAGTTACTGTATTGATCAGTAAGGTGACCAAGAAGGTAAATGTAGGCATTCTTCATGAATTTCAAGTGGCACGTGTTTTGGTGCAGCTTCTAAAATGATATTATGGTTAACGTCGTAACAGCAGTCCCTTTATTAATGACTAATTCCAGGGCTTTATGTGTTTGTTGCGAGATAAAAAACAAACAAACAACTTGGCATTCTTGGAGGTGTGTGTGTGTGTGTGTTTGGGTGTACATGCATACATATAGATAATTTGGAGATTTTTGTTAAATAGCAGAATAAATTGTCTCCATATGTATGTGCTGGTGCTCTTAAAACTTTAATGTGTAATTTTCATGACAATGTGAAAACTTTATATGAATATTAAAAATAAATAAATACTTGCTTTCTGATCTTGAAAGAAAAGACATGAGGATGTGTGCCCAACAGCCTGTTTGCATCTACAATTTCATAAGAACTTTTAATATGCCATTACCATGCTTGCACGCATCCATGGACTAAAGGGCTCCTAATGCATACTGGCAGGATAAAGATGGGAAAGCTGAAAAGAAAGTTTTAGTTTATTCTGTCAATAAAGTATGGATTGAGGAATCTTAAGTAGGTGCTTATGGGAGGAACCGGAAAGCTCTATGCATGATCTGGGGATGATAGGTCATTGGGATGATGACTTTTATTCAGTGTGGTGATGCTTTGAAGAGGTTTCAATGGCAAGAGTACCTGCCTCAATCCCAAAGCTTGCTGTAGCGTATTGGCTATCTCATACTCTTCTTCTGAAAGGTATAAATGTTCATCTTTTCCAGAAAAAAAAAAGAAAGAAAGAAAAAGTAATTTAAATGTATGTGGTTCTTTGGAGGTTCTAATTGTAAGTGAATGACAGTAACACATCCTTGGTTAAGGCTGATCTATTTTCCTTAACTGAAGTCATTGTGCCTACCTTATACAATATATATGAATTTACATCTGTCTCTCATTAGTTCTACTTGTACATTTTATGATAATGTAGTTAGGCATAAGTTTTGAGTTGAGTACAAGAGCAGTTAAAATACTGTTATCTACATTGTGTTGGTTTCAACTATAACCTTGATAGTTTAACCCCTGAGGAATGATCTATATGTCGGTACAGCATTTTTAGTGGAATTTGATTTAAATCTAGAAAATCCAAGAAGAGCTCATTTCTAATGTGGTCTGACACATCATGGGCTTCTTGGCATTGTATCATGTGTTTGGACTCTGTTAGAATGGTGGCAAGGGCAATTAGATCCTTTGAAATCAGTGAAGAGGTGGAGATAATATGTCCATGGAATATAAATCAAGTTTTAAATTATTTTTTTATGAAATCAATAAAGATTCCATTCTTTAAAAGGAAATCTTTGTGTAATTTTATGAGAAAGCAGCTATTAAAATATGGTGATTCAAGTCTATAAGTCAATTTATATTCTATATTTAGTTTTCCATTCTGAATGATAAAGTGAATAAATATATTAATAAGAAAATCATTTCAAGACCAGCTTTCTTTCGTTGATTTTAAAAAACAATTTCTTTAAGCCATAAGGATGCATACATTATACAGGGCATGGCCTCATGAGTAACGTCAACAGGTATTGCAGAAATAACAACACGTCTGGAAATGTATGGCAGTAATATTAATCTATGATATCTTTTGCATGATTTGTACATTGACATTGTTTGAAATGAGCACAGTGAGTTTTTTTTGTTGTTGTTGTTATTGTCGCATCCAAAGAGCTGGGGAGAAAATATATTAAGAATGTATTTATAATCACTATTTTGAAATAAAGTAAAGAAAACACATTGTATTGTTTTTAGCCTGATTTGATTATTAGTATTTAGGTTAGTTTATAAGACAAAAAATCAAGTAATGCTATAAAAGCTAATGTAAATCACAGAAAGGAACTGTTTTAATGACTTTTGTTTGCTTTTAATAACATCAAGGTATTAGAGAGACTTTATTAAATGCCATTTTTATGAACGTATTAATAAAATTGTTTGCTACAATGGTATTTCTGAAGCAACACTTTGTTAAATATGTTTATCTTTCCACTATTTTTCAGAAGAAATAAAGCAGTACCCAAATTGATCTTTACACCCAGATTTGAGGGTAAGACACAGAGCTTTAGAATACTGTTTGTGTTAAACTTAATTGCTAAATCTATGTTGAGATGTTTTCCTTTCGAACATCTTTGCAATTTGTATTCCTTTCCACTGGCAGCCTCTTTGGAGAAGAGCCAGACAGTGCCAAGATCAACATGTTTTGATTCTTCCCCATTCCCATGAATCAGTTGGAATCTGATATAACTGCAGATAAGCAAATATTACTATTCAATCTTAACTATTTGAATACTTTTAGAAAACTTCAGGTCCTCTATAATCCACGGCCAGCTTGATTGGTTACAGTTAATTATCCATTTCTGGGGTTGACTGATTTTTATTTGGTTCTTTCAGAGATGACCAAAATCATCAATCCATCATTTGGTTGAGAAGAATGAACCAATTGCATTATGGTTAATTTGAAGGCAGGAAAAATTATAAACAGGCCAATAAGGTGGACTTAAGGCATGTTTTCTTATGGGAAGAGATGGAAAGACAGAGGGAAACAGAGAGAGAACATAAATTAACATTGCTGTGGTCTAGCTCTATAGCCAGCTGTGCTGAAGACCTGAACGGTATAGGTAGCACGTATGAGTACTTCTGGCCTAAATGTTTTATATATCACAGGAAATACATCACGTGATGGTGTGACATTTTAGTTCTTTTTGAGTACTGAGCACAGGGCTTTGGGTCCCAGCCAGTCAGTTATATAGACAAGGAGCATCAAATAAAGGTTTGGCTTCATTTCTAGTGCTCGGTCAATTAGTCCCTATGGTCAGATGGGCTGAGCTAAAATATCCTGCTTGTGGCTTCATTTACCGGGAATCACTGGCAACAAATCTCAAGTTCAGTTGTTAACCTTCAATCTCAGATTTGCTGGGGAATCTGTCCTTTGTTAAATTAAAAGCAAATGGGAGGCTAAATGAATTTTAATAATTTATTTTGTACAAAACTGCCCTCAGTCTAATTTTGAATTTCATTCGTTTCAGTTTCCACTGGTTGATAAGATTGCATTTTAGAAAGGTTACTCAAGGAAGGAAAACTGCGTTGTCTATCTCGTATGAAACTCTATGATTTTTTAATTCTTTAAAGATTACTTTTAGCCTGTTGTTCCTATGTCTACAGAGGAAAAATGAACGAGAGCTCTGAGACAACTACTTGATTACTTTGAGCCCAATAACTGCTACTGAGAATAAAAAGATTCAAATGTTTCATTAAATCATAATTAGTAGATCCGCTGACTATAGAACCCGGAACCAGGAAAGAATTACTCAGCCCTCCACCTTCGTTTGTTTTTGTATACGCTGGCTAAATAGAAATTCTGCAGATTCAATAATACAACAAAAATGAGAAATTACTTGTTTATCTTAAAAAGCTCGTGAAGAAGGCCTTCAGAGGGATGATCTGAATATGTAATGAAAAACATCACTCTCAAATTAGCTATAGGAAGCAAATAGTCATCTAAAGTTCCTAAACAATCTATTTCTCTGAGTTGGCACCTCACAAATACTAGCTCGTGTCATACACTGCTGGTTACCAGCCTGAGGAAGCCATGTTGGGCTCTGTTCTCCCTACTAAGACTTGCAATGTATATTTCCATCATTGTTCCATGTAAACTGAACCATTGTGGTAAAATTCTGGAGTTGATACTCAGTCATTTTAATGCTGTTTTCACTAATAAAAGTCTTTCCTTATAGGTCATATTTGTAGCCATTCAGTGTGTTTATTAGTGTGACATTAGTAAAGCTCAACATCAAAAAGAAATGCAAATAATCTGGTTTTTAGATGATGTGTTGTTCCATTAGTTTATACAGCAGGCCAGGTCTACCCACCTACACACACACACATACACACACACACACACACACACACAGAGGAATACACACAAAGAGTGAATTATGCGCAAAGGAAATTATTTAGTTGATGTAAACAAATAAAATGTTTCTGCCCTGACTATGTAGATTTTTCAAATCAAAGTAGGTATTAGGGCCCAAATGACAATTCGCCTTCTTTTGGCTTCACTTTAAATTGCAGCCTGACCACTGTGGCATAGATAGTAGAAATTAGGCCCTGTTTATCTCCCTGGACTTCCTCGGATTTCAGTAATGTCTACTGTCTTGAGATTTGCTTTTGATTTTCCTTATTTGTTAACTTTATCATAATTATCATCCTCAGTCTCTAAGCTTCCTTGTTGTATAGCGCAGTATGGAATTGCCAGGTAACCATCCATGGTGCAAATCAGTGTGGCTACTACCTTTCACAAATATTATCCAGAGAACCAGGTAGGGACATCTAGATCCAAAACGAAGAACCCCAGGGTGAGGGTTTGATTTGAAATTATCAGAACATGGAGGTTAAAAACAGAAGAAAAAGCAGGTCGAAAATGACTGACTGAAGAGCTCCGGCAAATGAGTATTACGAGAACAAGAATCATGGTAAAATATGTCAAATCTTAGCCTCCTTTCTCCCTACTCTCTCTCTCTCTGCTTCATTTCTTTTAGATATATAGGAAATCCAGGCTGTATCAACACAACACTAGTAATTCAGGTTTTTAAAGAATTCCCTGGTCAATGAAAACAACTTAGTTACCTTTTCAGCCTCCATAGAATTTTTTCCTGAGATGACTGTCGTCACGGACTGACTTATTGTCAGGGCCTCCTGGTGCAGCTCTAGCTGTAAAAAAACCCAATAAATAGCAAATGTGTTTAATGAGAATAGGAGGTGAAACATGCATATTACATATAATGACTTTTGATAGGAGGCAAAATAAATCGATACAAATATTTGGGTTCCTAATCTTGTGGTAAAAAGCTACTAGGTCTTTTGGTTTGTTTTCGGAAATTTTATTTCAATACAAATTACCAAGTGCATATTTCAGAAGCCATTTCCTGCTAGAACCCCCAGGAAGCCATGTCTCTGCCATGGGTCCCCTTGCTCCATAGCGGGATGTGTCACATTTGCCAAGTCCTCCCTGCTGGAAATTCTTCTCTTCTGCTGTTGTAAACAGCCAGCATCATCTATGGCATGGGCTAGTTTAGGGAGATTTTTTTTCACTGTTGTTTGATTGTTAGTGGCAGTACACACAAAAAATCGAGGATTCTATGTCCAAGCATCTATTTGCCTTTGTAATATCACAACTAGAGATCATTCCGTTGTATGTATTTCCCACATTGCTATATTTGTTTTTATTTACCAGTTATCTTCCAGCCCACAGCAGCTACTCGTTGTTTTATTCATAGCTCTGTCAAAGCGGAGGGTAATCTCCACCCTGGAAACTCACAGTTATTTATAGAAAGAATCATCACACTTCTATCTGCTCATTTCCTTCTATAACTTCTAGAAATATAGAAAATGTAGTACACTAAGTGATTGATTTAAAAGGAAGTCTTGCTGACACAAAAATAATTATAAGAAGAGAGAGTGAGTTATCAGGAAACAAGTCAACGTTAGGATTTCTTGCATTTTAGATTTCCTTGCATTGGAATTGGAGTGCAATGCTTTCTCTCCTGAGCTGGATTCAAAGAAATCAGGTTGCACTCTGGAGTCCCTGCAGTAACTCAAGTAGTATATTATTGCTGATATGTGGGCAGGCTTGCCATGTGTTGCTTATAAACATGGCTGTTACTTTCTCCTTGCACCCTCTATTTCAGGAAATATTCCTTTGCTTAGATTTGGCACCGTGAAAATTCACAAAGCATTTTTTTTCTAGATGTAACTAAGCAGTTCCACAGAAATATGTATTGTAAACTGGATAAAACCATCGGGATTAAGAAGAGAACTAGTGTGTCCTTAGGAAAAGAGGGATATTAAGAGAACCCCAATACAGGCATTTTATTAAAATTCCAGTGAGATCACCTTCCTTGGAACTTGTTGACTTTTTGTAGGCTTCAATGTGTGCATCGTGAGAGAAGTAGGACTCTGTACGGACTCTGCACAATCCTCTTGGTTGCCTAGACTGTGCCGCAGTGTAGGATGTGTGAGCAGTAACTTGGTTATTTAATCCCAAATGCATATCTGATCTCAGCTGCTCATTTGAATGTAAACACATTGGAGAACGACAGTTTCTAAATAGTGCTCTTACTATAACCAAGTGAGACTGTTCTAAACAGTCTTTATTCCATCTGAAATGTCATCAGAGTGGGCTTAAACCAAGAGCCTGTTGGTGAGTAGTTGTCTTCAATGTTTAAGAACCATAGTAAGAAGATGGGAGCGTACATACCCGTTGAATTTCCAAATCAGATCGTTTCGTTCCAATTCCTTTCCTGTTGGAAGAGCAACTAGGGCTAGAGCAGGAAGGTGACTTGCCCTATGTCAAACAACACATGAAGGCCACTCTGGTCTACATCCTGATTGTCCTGACTCACAGGATAATGTTATTTCCATTACACTGTTCTATTTGGAAGTTCCAGAGGGGAGAGTGAGGATCTGTGGGTGACGCTTCAGGGAAACATTCCAATGTGGCAGAAGGACATTTTCCATAAGGTTTTATGGCAGCCTGTAACTGGAATGAGCTAGATTCCCAAATACAGAATTCTTTGCCCACGGAGGTGTCCAAAGTTCGAATGGTTCTGACAAGGAAGATGAATGTCATTCAGAAAAATTTATTTGAATGCAAATTTCGACCAGATGATCTTGGAGAACACTCTTAACTCTAAGATCCAAGGGTTCTCTGATTTATACCCTGAAGTCATTTATCCAGCAAGTTAAATATGTATTTGCTCCCAAACATTCAAATACCAGATCTATAGTAGTTTAATTGCTATTACATGTTATCTGCTAGACAGTAGAATAACAAATACATAACCCCAAATGCCAGTTAGATATTAAACATCATTTTAAAAGGGACATAAATTTCACTCTCATTTTTAGCATTTTCATGTTGTGAGCATTCCAAAAAGAATACTCTCTGATGTTTAATTTTTTTTTATAAAGAAAAAAACAACCTCCTTTGTACATTGCACTGAAGATGGTACTATAGTAACAACCTCACACAAGGAATGGTAAGACGTGCTTCTGTTTATTATCTCAATCCTAGGTTTCAATTTTGAGGTTATTTCTTGAGCTTGGTAAATGGAACACAAAGGTTAGTTTATTGTAATATCATCTTCTCTAATTGGAGTTGGGTCTATTTTTTAATTACTTACCCTCAATTAGATAGAAAAGTATTCCAAAGAATTTAAATTCAGGTTGTAGCTCAACAGACTATATTCAGAATAGCAACTATAAATGATCTGAACTATAAAAAATACTCTCAGAACTTCTTCTTTGAATTTCATTCTATAGAGAGAGAAAGTTTTCTTAAAAAAAAAATGAAAAGAAAGGGGAAAAAAAACCCTTCAGACCTCAAGGGTTTCCAGTTGTTTATTCTGGCTGCAGTTAGTTTTTAAGATTCTGAGTACATCCAAGGTCACTCAGCAATTGTGAATTTGTCTTCTTTAAGCCACGTTAAAAGTGCCCCCCTTAAAACTGACTACTTGGGACTTTCCTGGCGGTCCAGTGGTTACGACTCCGTGCTCCCAATGCACGGCGCGCAAGTTTGATCCTTGGTCAGGGAAGATCCCGCATGCTGCTCTGCATGGCCAAAAAAAGAAAAAAAAAAAGTGAGAAAAAAAAATGACTACTGGGCATTCACTGACACCTTTAATTACAAAAAGTATTCCTTCAGGTACGAGTTAGTAACTCATTCAAAATGAGCAGTTTCACACTTGGGAATCGTACTTTACTTCTGAAATAGTCACAGTGTTAAATGTATAAATAACCTCTGCCTAATTATTTTTTGTGTGTAAGTAGAGGAGAATAGAAGGGAATAAACATATTTAGTTTGATTTGTTGCTGACATGCGAAGATGTTTATTAGAGGGAGGCGTACTGACTGACCTCCCCTCTCTCTTGTCTGCATGCCCACAGATGCCTCCACATCACCCTGCCTGCCCCGCTGCCCCTCACTCAGCCTCTTCTGCAACACGGGCCACAAGCTCTAAGAGTAACCTCTCTACCCCCAGTAAAACTCTGATTCTGCTTAAGGTTATTCTTTCTACCTGATTCACATTCAGATAGCAAATTCACATTGCAGCTGATTCACATGCACATGAGTACATCAGTATTCTCAGAGGTTCTTGCATTTTTAAGAGACAAGATTGAAGGGTAGAGGAGGAGACTCCTTCAGGCCACAGGGTAGCATGTCAGGCCAGTGACAAGCAGTGGACTAGGGGGCCTCCCTCGCTTTCCTTCAGTCACAGCACTTGTAAAGCTGGTGGAACTCACATCCATTTGAACCGGGAGACTGACTTAAACCCACTCCCCTAGAGACCCACGTGAGGTCCCCTCAGTGGCTTTTATTCAGTCAACCTTCTTCATATTGGCCTGAGGAGAAGGGGGCATCAGTTAGCTACGGCTCTCCTGTGGAAATGACATTTAAATTCTTGAAGGGTGATGTTAAATGAGTTTTTGAAGTGCAGGGTTGAGAGAAGGTCTTTGAGGCTGAGGGCACAACATGGGCTAAACCCCCGATGTGGGAAAGAGCTCATTCTATGGTGCTGGTGATGCAGGCAGGGGCCAGACCAGGGGCTGGCAGACTTGTTCTGCACAGCGCCAGACAGCAAATACTTGAGGCTTGTGAGCCATAGGGTCTTTGTGACAAGTAGTCAACTCTGCCATTGTAGCATGAAAGTACCCATAGGCAGTAAGTAGACAAATGCGTGTGGCTAGGTTCCAATCAAACTTTATTAACAAAACAGGTGGTGGGATGGATTTGTCCCATAGGCCATACTTGCTGGTGGTGAAGGACCTGGTAGGCTTCTGACTTCCAGGTGCTTTGGGAAGTAGATGAAGGTTTGAAAAAGCACTGAGGTGACATGACTAGGTTGTTTTAGGACAGACCTACTGACTGTTTTATTGAGGCTGAACTAGAGGGAGTGAGGAACAGAGTGTAAGGGAGGAAACAAGCAAGATGAAGGAGATCTAAGCTGTTCAAGATGAAGAAAGTAGATGGCTGTGATCGATGTTTTCAATGTAGACTCTGCAGGCCTTGCTGATAGATATGAAAGTCAGAGTGACAAGGGAGTCAAGGAGGCTTCTTGGGGTTCTCTGCCATGAATGACTGGGCTGATGAAGATGCCATTCACTGAGCTGAGGAACTCTAGGGAGGGGGGCTGTGGAGAGGAGATGTCAAGAGAGTAAGAGCGGGCTTCCCTGGTGGCACAGTGGTTGAGAGTCCGCCTGCCGATGCAGGGGACACGGGTTCGTGCTCCGGTCCGGGAGGATTCCACATGCTACGGAGCGGCTGGGCCCGTGAGCCATGGCCGCTGAGCCTGCGCATCCGGAGCCTGTGCTCCGCAACGGGAGAGGCCACAACAGTGAGAGGTCCGCGTACCGCAAAAAAAAAAAAAAAAAAAAAAAAAGAGTAAGAGCTCCATGTTGAATGTGTTAAATTTGAAATGGGCTCGAAGTCTTCAAGTTGGCAGGTAGGTGGCTGCCTTGGTCCAGCAGGAGCTCCGAGGAGAACGTTAGGCCAGGGACAGAATTGAGAATCGCCATCACTGACATGGAAGGTCACAGAAGGAGGTCACAGAATGAGAAGCCAACGCCCAGCAAGGAGTGCAGGCGCTTTAAGCACCATCTGTATCAGAATCACCTGAGGTATGTGTTAAACTCCAGACTCTCGGGCTTCTTCTGAATCTGAGTATCTGTGGGCAGAGCCCGAGAATGTGCATTTTAACGCTTCCCAGGTTATTCTTATCTACATGAAATTGTAAAAATCTCTACTGTTACGATAACTTGGAAGAGAAAGCACCTGCAAAAAAGAGAAATCAGAAGCAGACGGCTAGAGGGAAAGCCAGGAGGCTGTGGGGTCCTGGGAACAGAAAGAAGAGTGTCTACAAGAGGGATGGAGCGGCTGACCATGCCCAAGGCTGCTGAGAGACATCAGTGTGATCTCACCAGGCTTTTCTGGTACCGGTCCCACTTGAATTGCAGCCAAGCCGAATGTCAGAACAGCTGTGGGACTCCATGCCCTGACAGCAGACAGAATCGCAGACAAATACACCACAGATGGAGATGGTCTGAGAAATGAGACAAGAATCAGGACCGGAATACTGGGCAAAGTGGAGGCAAAAGATGAATGCAAGGAAGGACTTCCCTGGCAGTCCAGTGGTTAAGACACTGTGCTTCCAATGCAGGGGGTGCAGGTTCCATCCCTGTTCGGGGAACAGGGATCCCGCATGCCATGCAGCACAGCCAGAAAAGAAAAGATGAGTGCAAGAAAACTTGGTATTCCAGAGGAAAGGGGCTTGGAAACACCAAAGCCAGTGGCAGAGTCGTATCCAGGGCAGGAGGTCAAAGTGAGCACCTGGAGTCAGCACCAGAGGGCATCAAGGTAGGATGTGACAGAAGGTCACCAAACTCCAGCACTTTTTGAGAGGCCTCATGCCCAGTGGTTCTGGCCCTGCCAGGGATGAGGAACAAATAGGGGAATCTTGGAGCTTCAGTTGTTGGCCGTGGGCTTTGAATTGGAGCAAATTCTGCCAGGATAACACTACTCACACCCCTGCCCACTACAGCCACATTTCCTTCATAAAGTGTGTTCTTTAAATTGAAGGTAATACACATTCACTGAGTGTCTACTCTGGGTCTTCTCTGGGTTGAGGGCTGGAGGATGCAGAAGAGTTGGCCATGGAGATCACAACCTATTAGAGGAGGCAGGTGTGAAAGTGACCAAATGAGTAGACTATCACATCTTCAATGCTCTGATATAAAGACAATGTGCCCCCTCTGATATAAAGACGATGTTCATGTTGACCTTACCTTTGAAGGCTGGGTTGGAATTTTTTAAATTTTTATTTTATATTGGAGTTTAGTTGATTAACAATGATGTGTTAGTTACAGGTGTACAGCAAAGTGATTCTGTTATACCCATACAAGTATCCATTCTTTTCCCATTTAGGTTATTACAGAATATTGAGCCAAGTTCCCTGTGCTACACAGTAGGTCCTTGTCGGTTATCTATTTGATAGGTGGAGAGGTAAGTTTCGGCTGAGAGAACAGTTTGTGTAAAGGCAGAGAGGGTTGGGAGAGCCTGCTGTTCTCAAGATACTGGGTGGTTCAGCGTGGCTAGAGCACGTGCCTCCTGAGGGATCTCTCTCCCTGCTTACCCGCCCTCTCCAACTAGAAGAATCACAGCTCCCTCAGGCTCCATATGTGTCAGACTGATCTCATCATCCTCCCTGCACAGAATGTTCTTCCAGTCTTTGCCATCCTGATGGCCAGTCTTTCAGCTACCTGGTCACTACAAACAGAAACCCAGGTGTCATCCTGAGTCCAACCTGTCCTTCACTCCACATCAGCAAAGTCTGGGGCTTCTCCCCAAGTTCTGTCCTTTATACCTCATTGCTGCCATATTGGTCCAGGCCGCCAGCCATTACTGCTTTCCCGGATCTCTGCCGAAGCCTCCTTGCTGCTCTCCCACCCCCAGCTGCCTCACATCCATTTTCCACACAAGATCGGCCACAGTCATCTTAATCTTTCAGTCACATACAAATCCCTTCAATGACTTCCCATTGCCTTTAGGATACGATAAAAATAGCTAAAAATCGTACTCATGTATTGAATGCTTATTACATGCCAGTCACTGTGCTAAGCATTGAGCATGTGCCATCTAAATTAATTCTTATAACAACTTTATGTTGTAGGCACTACTATTGTCCCCAGTTCACAGATGAAGAAATGGAGGCAAAGGGAGATTTTAAAAACTTGCCTAAGGTTACACACAAGTAAGTACCAGAGCTGGAAAACAGACGCAGGCATCTGGGCTATAGACCCCAGACTTTTGTGTACTCTGCTACCTGGCTCCTACAAAATGTAAACTCTTTACTGTGCATGGTCTACATAATCAGCATGGTTGGGCCTCTGCTTGTCTTCTCTAACCTCCTGCTTTTGTTACCCTCTCTCCCTTGATATTCTATGTGGCACACTGAACAAAATGTCTGCAATTATGTGAACGTGCTATGCTCTCTTATCCTCAGGCCTTTGAACATGCAGCTGCATCTCTCTGCCTAAACCTCCCTTTGTCTCCTCTCTTTGCTGGGTTGATTTCTATTCTCATCTTAGATCTCAGCTTACTCACCACCTCCCTCAGGAAGCCTCTCCTAGACATCCCCATAGTACCCTGTGCTGACTCCTGTATCAACACTTGTACCTTGTATTAAAATTGCAGGTTTTCTGATCTGTCTCTCCAATTAAAATCCATATTCTGTTCATCTTATATCACCAGTGCTGAGCATAGTACCTGGTACGTAGTAGGTGGTGGACAGATATTTACTGAGTCAGTAAATTTAGTCACGGGTATGACAGCAGATGAAGTCTGAAAGAGAGAGTTTGGCATCAAATTATGAAGGGCTTTGGATTCCATGCTAAGATATTTGTATTTTATTCTGCAGGCAATGGGGAGCCATTGATGATTTTTGAGAAGGGAGTGACATAATCTGAACTTTTTATTTTAGGAAGTTTTGTCTGATACTCTGGGTATTGGAGAGAGAATTTTGAAGGCAAGAAGATGATTAGGATGTCATTAAGATAATTAGAAAATTAGGATATTGGTCAGTTTCTGCTGCATGAAAGAATTACCTGGATACTCGGCAGCATACATCACAGGTTGGCTGGGGTGGCTTTGCTTCAGGCTATGGGTCTGTGGGTCAGCTATGAAGGCTCGTCTATAGACTGCAGGTGTGCGGGTTGGCTAATCTAGGCTGGCTTGGTTCCAGTCTGTGGTTTCAGTTCTGTCTTTTTCATGTGTCTCTCATTCTTCTGAGACTAGCTGGTCATCCAGAGGAAACTCTTCTCAAAGCAATTTCAGAAGCGCAAGAGGACAAGCCCAACCATGCAAGTACATATCAAACCCCTACTTGTATAATGTCATTGACCAAAGCAATTACACAGGCAAGTCCAACATCAAAAGGGCAGGGAAAAAAATACTCCTCCCATGGAGGTTAAAGGGGAGAGAGTGAGTATTTGCTAAACAATAATCTAATCTACCGTGGATGCAGTTGCTGCAGTCTAGATCCATGAGGAGTAAGGAGGCATGCCCTGCCTTGAAATCTGGAACAAAATTTTAGGGGCATATTTGCAGCAACATGGATGGACCTAGAGATTGTCATATTGAGTGAAGTAAGTCAGGCAGAGAAAGATAAATATCATATGATATTGCTTATATGTGGAATCCAAAAAAAAGGTACAAAAGAACTTATTTACAAAACAGAAATAGAGTCACAGGTGTAAAAAGCAAACAAACTTATGGTTACCATGGGGAAAGGGGGGAGGGATAAATTGGGAGATTGGGATTGACATATACACACTACTATATATAAAATAGGTAACTAATAAGGAACTACAAGCACAGAGAACTCGACTCAATACTCTGTAGTGACCTATATGGTAAAAGAATCTAAAAAAGAGTGGATATATGTACATGTATAACTGATTCACTTTGCTGTACAACAGAAACTAACACAACATTGTAAATCAACTATACTCTAATAAAATATATATATATATAAATTTAAAAAATTTTAACGGCAGGGTAATCACATATATATTTTTAGAAATCTTGTCTCTACCCCCACATTTCAGAATTGTTACTGATAGGATCTATTGTTCCTAATAGAAGTATCATATCCCTGAGTTCCAGTGGGATGGAATAAAAGCTTGGGAAACACTGCTATAGATGATACATGACATGGGCTTAGAGGATGAGACGTGAAACACACAAAAAGACAAATAGTTACATGCAGAGTAGGAAGAAAGAAGAGTCAGTGATGACCCAAGGTATTAGAGACCAAATGATCAATAACATTTAAGTGACGGCTTAAATGAAGATAGTGTTGGGAGGAAGGAAATCATTTATTCAAGATATACTCAGGATGCATCTATTATGTACAAGGCCCTTATTCAAAGGTATGAATAAAATGTGGCTCCTGTCCACACAGATCTTATAGTACAGTGAACACAAGACTTGTACACATAAGACATACATCCAAATAAGTATTTAGAAAGACGTAAATGACATCGGGAGAAGAAGAAATTGTGAGAACTTAATTCCGCCCGTAGAGATCAATAATGGAGGAGGTGATGATAGATCTGAACCCTAAAGAATAGGTGGGCTTTGGATAGGTGGTAGAGAGGGCAAAGCTTAAGCCAAGGTGTGCAGCTAGAAGTGTATGGTATACATGAAAGGTTAGTGGGAAATGGGGTTGGGCATGTAGGTATTCTTCAGGCCTCTTTTGATAGCAAAAGACAAAAAGAAAAAAAGCCTAAATTAGCTTAGACAAAAAGGAAATTTCTAGAAAGGATTCTAAGGTATCTTGGAAAACTATGAGAAGGGCCGGGAGAAAGTACAGCTGCCCATGAGATAACTATTGATAACTACAGGATGCTACCAGGTACCTCTCTGCAACTCATATCTCTGCTTGCCTCTAAGTTCTTCCTCTGCTGCTACTCTTCTCTCTCAAACCAATCTATCCACAAATTTTGTTGATTTTACGTTCAACATATATCCAAAACCTTCCCACTTCCCACCACTCCACAGCCATCAACTAGCTCATCGTTATTTCTTGCCTCGATACTACAATAGCCTTCTAACTGGTCACCCTGCTTCTACCCCTGCACCCCTTCAGTATGTTCTCACAGTGGTAGGCGACGAGAGCCTTCAAAACAATGTGAGCCAGATGATGTCACTCCTATTTTCAAAACCCTTCATGGTTCCCCATTTCTCTCAGAATAAAAAAACACAAAAAAATAGCAAACAAAACAAAAACAAAACTAAAGTTCTTATAATGGGCTCTAAAGTCCTACACAATCTAACTTCTCTTCTTTCCCCACACCCCTGAACTTTGGCCTACCCTCAGCCAGACTACAAACCCTCTTTAAAGCCTCCTCTTGAGGGTAAAACGTTCTCTGACCTTCCATCCCACCTGGCCACCCTTGCTCATCCATCCCGCTTCCCCACACCCAGTTCTTTCTACCCTTGTTTATTCACTCCTGACCATCAAGGCACTTGCAGACCTCATGATCAAAGCTTTCTCTCTGTTGCAGTAGCCCTCCTCTCTTTATTGCAGTTATCCCTTTCCCCCCACAAGCAATCCTTATTTCCAATAAATTCTCTCCTGACTGATGTTCTTTTTTTTTTTTTAATTTGACATGCTCCACTAGATTTCGCTTTTCTTAAGGATAGGACCATGTATGACTCAGCTCTCTGCCCCCAGACCTAGCACCAGGCTCACCAGTGTAGGCATTGTTAGATATTAGCTGAATGAACACAGGAATGAATAAATACTACAGGCTAGGCGCTGAGGTATATGTTTAGAAAGACAAAGGAGAACAAGACCCACTCCTTCTTTCAAAGACCCTGCAGCTCACATAGTTCATTCCACCAACATTTCTTTTAACACAGAAGTTTGGCATTGTTTATGCAAAAATCTTACTTTGTAGTTAAATCACAGAATTAGACTAAATCATGCATAGGTCTTTATTTCTGGCTATTTATCTCCAATCTGAATTAGAAAGGACTAAAGGCAAGGTGTTTTCTCAATCAAGTGCAAGAGTTTGTATTTCCTTCTAGCTCAGCAAAGCCCTTGAGGGAGTTTGGGGTTACTGTTTTTTAAACCTTGAAAGCTGGGCACGCGTTGCATACTGCTCCTTCTCTTGGTGGGTGTACTCTGCTAAGCTCAGATGAAGCTTTTGTTGCCAGGATTTGTGTTCTAATTCTTTTCAGGCATCTCAGGGATGAAAGAATTGAGTATTGCAGAGTTTTTAAAAAATAGCTCTCAACTATTCCATTCAAGGCACTCTGTACCCACCTAGCAATTTCTACGTGGTGTCTTTATGTTTTCCAGTTCACCCTAGCCCATGGTTTCAGGTGATAGGGAGGGTGTCGTTTCATTTCTTTCTTTGCCTCCCTTTCCTGTTTTTCCTCTTTCTCTGTAAGGGAGAGTCAGTTTTCATTTTCTTTTTTGTGCGAGTGTGCTTGGCTGTTTGAGGAAGGAGGGTCTTGGTGAGCTGTCACCTTTCTGTGAACAGAGGTCACTCTTGGAGTGCAGCTCTGTGGATCTTGTAAATAAAGCAGCAGACTGGGTGGTCTACTCAGTTGCACGTGGCTCTCAATAACTAGAACACCGTGGATCAAATATCAACATAGTGAAGAGAAGACGCATCCTCTTTCTAACTTGGAGCTGAATTTCCATTTCAGCCTCCACTTGTACCAAAATAAAACTGGCAAAAAAGCCACTCATATTAAGGAAGACTCACCAGGTACCCCATCCTTCTTCCCATGGTGCTTCTATTCATAGAGGTGAAGTTGATCATGTCTCCTCCCCTTTTTGGGGAGGCGGGGAATCTATCCTTGATTCCCTACTCCACGAGGAGTATGCAGCAGAGAAAGGCAGACATCCCTGTCTTGAAAGCAAAGTGGTTAAGGAGGCAGCCTGCTTTAGGATCTCAGACTGTAATGACAAGCAAGGGGAGGGCTCTTGATACATTTGTTGAAGCACCATGTTGTCACTCCTTTGAAGTCCTATATTTACTTTCTTTCTTTTTCCTTTTTTTGAATGGAGGGAGGGGAAATAATTGCTATGCCCTTTGTCAAGAGAATTTAAAAAGATTGCTAATTTTGATTACTGTAGCTTTGTAGTATATTCTGAAGTCTAGGGGCATGATACCTCTGGCTCTGTTCTTTTTTCTCAAGATTACTTTGACAGTCTGGGGTCTTTTGTGGTTCCATATGAATTTTAGGACTTTTTGTTCTAGTTCTGTGAAAAGTGTCATGGGTATTTTGATACGGATTGCATTACATCTGTAGATTGCTTTGGGTAGTATGGCCATTTTAATAATGTTGATTCTCCCAATCCAAGAGCATAGGATATCTTTCCATTTCTTTGTATCATCTTCAATTTCCCTCTTCAGTGTTTTATACTTTTCAGAGTATAGGTCTTTCACCTCCTTGGTTAAGTTTATTCCTAGGTATTTTATTCTTTTTGATGTGACTTTAAACAGGTTTTCTTTTTTAACTTCTCTTTCTGATACTTCATTGTTAGTATATATTAACATAGCAGATTTCTGTATACTAATCTTGTATCCTGCAACTTTGCTGAATTCATTTATTCAAAAAAATTTTTGGTGGAGACTAGGGATTTTTTATATAAAATATCATGTCATCTGCAAATAGTGACAGTTTTACTTCTTTACTTCCAATTTGGATGCCTTTTATTACTTTTTCTTGTTGGATTGCTGTGGCTGGGACTTCCAATCCTATGTTAAATAGAAGTGGCAAGAATGGGCATCTTTCTCTTGTTCCTGATTTTAGAGGGAGGGCTTTCAGCTTTTCATTGTTGAGTATTATATTGGTTGTGGGTTTATCATAAATGGCCTTTATTATGTTGAGGTATGCTCCCTCTATACCCACTTTGATGAGAGTTTTTATCAAGAATGGATATTGAATTTTGTCAAATGCTCTTCCTGTGTCTATTGAGATGATCGAGTGATTTTTTATACTTTCTTTTGTTAATGTAGTGTATATCATTGATTGATTTGTGAATGTTGAACCATCCTTGTGTCCCTGGAATAAATCCAACTTGATCATGGTGTATGATCCTTTTTACATGTTATTGGATTCAGCTTGCTAATAATTTGTTGAGGATTTTTGCATCTGTATTCATCAAAGATATTGGCCTGTAATTTTCATTTTTGGTAGTGTCTTTGTCTAGTTTTGGTATCAGGGTAATAATGGACGCTTAGAATGAGTTTGGGAGTGTTCCATTCTCTTAATTTTTTTGGAATACTTTGAGAAGAATAGGAATTAGTTCTTTATATGTTTGGTAGAATTACCCTGTGAAGTCATCAGGTCCTGGACTTTTGTTTGCTGGAAGTTGCTTTTTTTTTATTACAAATTCAATTTCAGTACTAGTGGTTGGTCTGTTCAAATTGTCTGTTTCTTCTTGATTCAGTCTTGGCAGGTTGTATGTTTCTACAAATTTGTCCATTTCTTCTAGGTTGTCCAATTTATTGGCATATAACAGTTCATGGTATTCTCTGTAGTATCTCTGTAGTATCAGTTGTTATTGCTCCTTTTCCGTTTCTTATTCTGTTTATTTGGGTCCTCTCTCTTTTCTTCTTGTTGAGCCTGGCTAAAACAGACACATAGACCAGTGGAACAGAATAGAGAGCCCAGACGTAAAACCACACACCTGTGGTCAATTAATCTACAACAAAGGAGGCAAGACTATACAGTGGAGAAAAGACAATCTTTTAAATAAATTGCGCTGGGAAAACTGGACAGCTACAGAACATAGACAGAACACTCTTTGACATAAATTGTAGCAATATTTTCCTGAATGTATCTCCTAAAGCAAAATAAATAAAATTAAAAAATAAACAAATGAGACCTAATGAAACTTAAAAGCTTTTGCACACAAAAGGAAACCATCTACAAAATGAAAATACAATCTATGAAATGGGAGAAAATATTTGCAAGTGATATGACAGATAAAAGGTTAATGTCGAAAATTTGTCAGCAGCTCACACAACTCAATATAAAAACAAAACAAAAAATCCAATCAAAAATGAGCAGAAGACATGAATGGATATTTTCTCGAAGAAGATGTAAAGATGGCTGACAAGCACATGAAAAGATGCTCAACATTGCTAATTATCAGAGAAGTGCAAATCAAAACAACATTGAGATATCACCCCATACCTGTCAGAATGGCTATCATCAAAAAGTTTACAAATAACAAATGTTGAAGAGGATGTGGAGAAAAGGGAACCTCTGTACACTGTTGGTGGGAATGTAACTTGGTGGAGCCACCAAGGAAAACAGTATGGAGTTTCCTCAAAAAAACTAAAAATAGAACTACCATATGATCCAACAATTCCACTCTTGGGTATGTATCCAAAACAAAAACAAAAACACTAATTTGAAAAGGTACACATACCCCAATGTTCATAGCAGCCCAATTTACAATAGCCAAGATATGGAAGCAATCTAAGTGTCCATCAAGAGACAAATGGATAAAGAAGGTACGGTTGGGGCTTCCCTGGTGGCGCAGTGGTTGAGAGTCCGCCTACCGATGCAGGGGACAGGGGTTCGTGCCCCAGTCTGGGAAGATCCCACATGCCGCAGAGTGGCTAGGCCCGTAAGCAATGGCCACTGAGTCTGCGCGTCTGGAGCCTGTGCTCCACAATGGGAGAGGCCACAACAGTGAGAGGCCCATGTACCACAAAAAAAAAAAAAAGAAGAAGGTGTGGTATATATGGACAATGGCATATTACTCAGTCATAAAAAAGAATGAAATTATGCCATTTGCAGTATCATGGATTGACCTAGGGAATATTATACTTAGTGAAATAAATCAGATAGAGAAAGAAAAACACTATATGATATCAGTTATATGGGGAATCTAAAAAACAATACAAATGAACATGTATAGAAAACAGAAACAGACACACAGGTATAAAACTGTGAGTTTCGGGCTTTCCTGGTGGTGCAGTGGTTGAGAGTCCGCCTGCCAATGTAGGGGACAAGGGTTCATGCCCCGGTCAGGGAAGATCCCACATGCCGCAGAGCGGCTGGGTCCGTGAGCCATGGCTGCTGAGCCTGCGCGTCCGGAGCCTGTGCTCCGCAACGGGAGAGGCCGCAACAATGAGAGGCCCGTGTACCACAGAAAAACAAAAACAAAAACAAAACTGTGAGTTTCACATTTTTTTCTATGTTTTCACAGATAGAAAACAAACTAGTGGTTACCAAATGGAAGAAGGAAGAGGGGAGGGGCAAATTGGGGGTAGGGAATTAAGAGACACAAACTACTATGTATAAAATAGATACGCAACAAGGATATGTTGTGTAGCACAAGGAATTATAGCCATTATCTCATAATAATTTTTTTTACATCTTTATTGGAGTATAACTGCTTTACAATGGTGTGTTAGTTTCTGCTTTATAACAAAGTGAATCGGTTATACATATACATATATCCCCATATCTCTTCCCTCTTGTGTCTCCCTCCCTCCCACCCTCCCAATCCCACCGCTCTAGGTGGTCACAAAACACAGAGCTGATCTCCCAGTGCTATATGGCTGCGTCCCCCTAGCTATCAGTTTTACATTTGGTAGTGTATATATGTCCATGCCACTCTCTCATTTTGTCCCAGCTTACCCTTCTGCCTGCCCACTTACTCAAGTCCATTGTCTACTAGGTCTGTGTCTTTACTCCTGTCTTGCCCCAATGTTCTTCATGACCTTTTTTCTTTTTTTTTTGATTCCATATATATGTGTTAGCACACGGTATTGACAGTGCTTACTGATACTTTTGTTATGTAAACTGTGGAGCAAAATATTTAGTATCATCAGATTCATACTATTAAGATACAAATTTGAAAACATCAGATTCTGAACATTTCAGCTACAAACTTTGCTAATTATAGCACACACCTCCCATAATGTTGCTAAGAATATTGAGACAGATCACACAAAGGAATTTATTTCTCCATAGTACGGCAATAGCTAGCCTATAGTAGGGTGCAATAAGTGCTAAACTATACCCTTTGTTTTTCTTTTAACATCTTTATTGGAGTATAAATGCTTTACAATGGTGTGTTAGTTTCTGCTTTATAACAAAGTGAATCAGTTATACATATACATATGTTCCCATATTTCTTCCCTCTTGTGTCTCCCTCCCTCCCACCCTCCCTATCCCACCCCTCTAGGTGGTCACAAAGCACCAAGCTGATCTTCCTGTGCTATGCGGCTGCTTCCCACTAGCTATCTATTTTACGTTTGGTAGTGTATATATGTCCATGCCGCTCTCTCACTTTGTCCCAGCTTACCCTTCCCCCTCCCCATATCCTCAAGTCCATTCTCTAGTAGGTCTCTGTCTTTATTCCCATCTTACCCCTAGGTTCTTCATGACCATTTTTTTTTTACATTCCATATTTATGTGTTAGCATACGGTATTTGTTTTTCTCTTTCTGACTTACTTCACTCTGTGTGACAGGCTCTAGGTCCATCCACCTCACTACAAATAACTCAGTTTCGTTCCTTTATATGGCTGAGTAATATTCCATTGTATATATGTGCCACATCTTCTTTATCCATTCATCTGTTGATAAACACTTAGGTTGCTTCCATATCCTGGCTATTGTAAATAGAACTGCAATGAACATTGTAGTACATGACTCTTTTTGAATTATGGTTTTCTCATGGTATATGCCCAGTAGTGGGATTGCTGGGTTGTATGGTAGTTCTAATTTGAGTTTTTTAAAGAACCTCCATACTGTTCTCCATAGTGGCTGTATCAATTTACATTCCCACCAACAGTGCAAGAGGGTTCCCTTTTCTCCACACCCTCTCCAGCATTTATTGTTTATACATTTTTTGATGATGGCCATTCTGATAGGTGTGAGATGATATCTCACTGTAGTTTTGATTTGCATTTCTCTAATGATTAATGATGTTGAGCATTCTTTCATTTTTTTTTGGCAATCTGTATATCTTCTTTGGAGAACTGTCTACTTAGGTCTTCTGCCCATTTTTGGATTGGGTTGTTTTTTTCATATTGAGCTGCATGAGCTGCTTGTAAATTTTGGAGATTAATCCTTTGTCAGTTGCTTCACTTGCAAATATTTTCTCCCATTCTGAGGGTTGTCTTTTCGTCTTGTTTATGGTTTCCTTTGCTGTGCAAAAGCTTTTAAGTTTCATTAGGTCCCATTTGTTTATTTTTGCTTTTATTTCCATTTCTCTAGGAGGTGGGTCAAAAAGGATCTTGCTGTGATTTATGCCATAGAGTGTTCTGCCTATGTTCTCCTTTACGAGTTTTAGAGTGTCTGGACTTACATTTAGGTCTTTAATCCATTTTGAGTTTATTTTGGTGTTTGATGTGAGGGAGTGCTCTAATTTCATTCTTTTATATGTAGCTGTCCAGTTTTCCCAGCACCACTTATTGAAGAGGCTGTCTTTTCTCCACTGTATATTCTTCCCTTCTTTATCAAAAATGTGACCATATGTGCATGGGTTTATCTCTGGGCTTGCTATCCTGTTCCATTGATCTATATTTCTGTTTTTGTGCCAGTACAATACTGTCTTGTTTACTGTAGGTTTGTATCATAGTCTGAAGTCTGGGGGCCTGATTCCTCCAGCTCCGTTTTTCTTTCTCAAGATTGCTTTGAATATTTGGGATCTTTTGTATTACCATAAAAATTGTGAAATTCTTGGTTCTAGTTCTGTGAAAAATGCCAGTGGTAGTGCAATAGGGATTGCATTGAATCTGTAGATTGCTTTGGGTAGTATAGTCATTTTCACAATGTAGATTCTTACAATTCAAGAACATGGTATATGTCTCCATCTATCTATAACATCTTTAATTTCTTTCATCAGTGTCTTATAATTTTCTGCATACAGGTCAGTTTTCTACTTAGGTAGGTTTATTCCTAGATATTTTATTCTTTTTGTTGCAATGGTAAATGGGAGTGTTTTCTTAATTTCACTTTCAGATTTTTCATCATTAGTGTATAGGAATGCAAAAGATTTCTGTGCATTAATTTTGTATCGTGCTACTTTACCAATTCATTGATTAGCTCTAGTAGTTTTCTGGTAGCATCTTTAGGATTCTCTATGTACAGTATCATGTCATCTGCAAACAGTAACAGCTTTACATCTTTTCTAACTTGGATTCCTTTTATTTCTTTTTCTTCTCTGATTGCTGAGGCTAAAACTTCCAAAACTATGTTGAATAAGAGTGGTGAGAGTGGGCAACCTTGTCTTGCTCCTGATCTTAGTGGAAATGGTTTCAGTTTTTCACCATTGGGGATGATGTTGGCTTTGGGTTTGTCATATATGGCCTTTATCATGTCGAGGTTAGTTCCCTCTATGCCTACTTTCTGGAGGGTTTTTATCATAAATCGGTGTTGAATTTTGTTGAAAGCTTTCTCTGCATCTATTGAGATGACCATATGGTTTTTCTCTTTCAATTTGTTAATATGGTGTATCACGTTGATTGATTTGCATATATTGAAGAATCCTTGCATTCCTGGGATAAACCCCAATTGATCATGGTGTATGATCCCTTTAATGTGCTGTTGGATTCTGTTTGCTAGTATTTTGTTGAGGATTTTTGCATCTGTGTTCATCAGTGATATTGGCCTCTAGTGTCCTTTCTTTGTGACATCTTTGTCTGTTTTTGGTGTCAGGGTGATGGTGGCCTCATAGAATGAGTTTTGGAGTGTTCCTCCCTCTGCTATATTTTGGAAGAGTTTGAGAAGGATAGGTGTTAGCTCTTCTCTAAATGTTTGATAGAATTCGCCTGGGAAGACATCTGGTCCTGGGTTTTTGTGTGTTGGAATATTTTTAATCACAGTTTCAATTTCAGTGCTTGTGATTGATCTGTTCATATTTTCTATTTCTTCCTGATTCAGTCTCGGAGCATTGTGCATTTCTAAGAATTTCTGCATTTCTTCCAGGTTGTCCATTTTATTGGCATAGAGTTGCTTGTAGTAAACTCTCATGATCCTTTGTAGTTCTGCAGTGACAGTTGTTAGTTCTCCTTTTTTATTTCTAATTCTATTGATTTGAGTTTTCTCCCTTTTTTTCTTGATGAGTCTGGCTAATGGTTTATCAATTTTGTTTATCTTCTCAAAGGACCATCTTTTAGTTTCATTGATCTTTGCTATTGTTTCCTTCATTTCTTTTTCATTTATTTCTGATCTGATCTTTATGATTTCTTTCTTTCTGCTAACTTTGGGTTTTGTTTGTTCTTCTTTCTCTAATTGCTTTAGGTATAAGGTTAGGTTATTTGAGATGTTTCCTCTTTCTTAAGGTAGGATTGTATTGCTATAAACTTCCCTCTTAGAATTGCTTTTGCTGCATCCCATAGGTTTTGGGTCATCGTGTTTTCATTGTCATTGGTTTCTACATATTTTTTGTTTTCCTCTTTGATTTCTTCAGTGATCTCTTGGTTATTAATAGTGTATTGTTTAGCCTCCACGTGTTTGTATTTCTTACAGATATTTTCCTTTAATTGCTATCTAGTCTCATAGTGTTGTGGTCAGAAAGGATACTTGATACGATTTCAATTTTCTGAAATTTACCAAGGTTTGATTTGTGACCCAAGATATGATCTATCATGGAGAATGTTCCATGAGCACTTGAGAAGAATGTGTATTCTGTTGTTTTTGGTTGGAGTGTCCTATAAATATCAATTAAGTCCATCTTGTTTAATGTATCATTTAAAGCTTGTGTTTCCTTATTTATTTTCATTTTGGATGATCTGTCCATTGGTGAAAGTGGTGTGTGAAAGTCCCCTACTATGAGTGTGTTACTGTTGATTTCCCCTTTTATGGCTGTTAGTATTTGCCTTATGTACTGAGGTGCCCCTATGTTGGGTGCATAAATATTTACAATTGTTATATCTTCTTCTTGGATTGATCCCTCAATCCTTATGTATTGTCCTTCGTTGTCTCTTGTAATAGTCTTTGCTATAAAGTCTGTTTTGTCTGATATGAGAATTGCTACTTCAGCTTTCTTTTGATTTCCATTTGCATGGAATATCTTTTTCCATCCCCTCACTTTCAGTCTGTTTGTGTCCCTAGGTCTGAAGTGGGTCTCTTGTAGATGCATGTATATGGGTCTTGTTTTTGTATCCATTCAGCCAGTCTATGTCTTTTGGTTGGAGCATTTAATGTGTTTACATTTAAGGTAATTATCAATATGTATGTTCCTATTACTATTTTCTTAATTGTTTTGGGTTTGTTCTTGTAGGTCTTTTCCTTCTCTTGTGTTTCCTGCATAGAGAAGTTCCTTTAGCATTTGTTTTAAAGCTGGTTTGGTGGTGCTGAACTCTCTCAGCTTGTGCTTGTCTGTAAAGGTTTTAATTTCTCCATCAATTCTGAATGAGATCCTTGCTGGGTAGAGTAATCTTGGTTGTAGGTTTTTCTCCTTCATCACTTTAAATATGTCCTGCCATTCCCTTCTGGCTTGCAGAGTTTCTGCTGAAAGATCAGCTGTTAACCTTATGGGGATTCCCTTGTATGTTATTTGTTGTTTTTCCGTTGCCGATGTTAATATTTTTTCTTTGTACTTAATTTTTGATAGTTTGAGTAATATGTGTCTTGGTGTGTTTCTCCTTGGATTTATCCTGTATGGGACTCCCTGTGCTTCCTGGACTTGATTAACTATTTCCTTTCCCATATTAGGGAAGTTTTCAACTATTATCCCTTCAAATATTTTCTAAGTCCCTTTCTTTTTCTCTTCTTCTGGGACCCCTATAATTCAAATATTGGTGCGTTTAATGTTGTCGCAGTGCTCTCTGAGACTGTCCTGAATTCTTTTCATTCTTTTTTCTTTATTGTGCGGAGCAGTAGTTATTTCCACTATTTTATCTTCCAGGTCACTTATTCATTCTTCTGCCTCAGTTATTCTGCACCCTTATTTGATAGCAGTTACCTGGTAGGCAAGGAAGGAGGCTAGGATTATTGTAACACATGAGTTTTGATAGTGCTCATTAAGTCTCAACTGTACAGACTGGGCTTCCTATGATATTTGCAACCTGGCAGATCACAGCATCCTCCTTGTTCCCTGAACAAATTATTTTTAAATTATGATGATGAATTTTAAACATTTTTATTGTAATAAGAGCACTTAACATGAGATTTACCCTCTTAACAGATTTTTCAGCATACAGTGCAGTATTTTAATCTATGGGCACTATGTTGCACAGCAGGTCTGCAGAACTCATTCATCTTGCATAATTGAAACTTTATACCTGTTGAATAGCAAATTCCAATTTCCTCCCAGCCCTTGACAACGTCCATTCTCCTCTCTGCTTCTATGAATTTCACTACTTTAGATACCGCTTAAGAGAGGAATCAAGTAATATTTGTCTTTCTGTGACTGACTTATTTCACTTAGCATAATGTTCTCAAGGTTCATCCATGTTGTAGCATGTGGCCAGATTTCTTCCTTTTTTTAAGTCTGAATAATATTCCATTGCATGTATACAACACATTTTCTTTGTCCATTTATCCTTTCACAGACATTGAGGTTGTATCCACCTCTTGGCTACTGTGAATAATGCTCTAATGAACATGGGAGTGCAAATATCTCTTTGACATCCTGATTTAAATTCTTTTGGATAAATACTCAGAAGTAGGACTGCTGATAGCTCCAGTTTTAATTTTTTGATTTTCCATACTATTTTTGATTTTCTATACTATTTTCCATAGCAGTTACAGCAATATGCATTCCCACCGACTGTATACAAGGGTTCCCGTTTCTCCACAAGTTCACCAACAGTTGTTGTATTAGGTTTTTAAAGTAACAGCCCTCCTAACAAGTATGAGGTACTATCTCATTGCAGTTTTTTTTTTTTTTTTGTGGTACACGGGCCTCTCACAGTTGTGGCCTCTCCCGTTGAGGAGCACAGGCTCCAGACGCACAGGCCCAGCGGCCATGGCTCACGGGCCCAGCCGCTCCGCGGCATGTGGGATCCTCCCGGACCGGGGCACGAACCTGTGTCCCCTGCATCGGCAGGCGGACTCTCAACCACTGCACCACCAGGGAAAACTCATTGCAGTTTTGATTTGTATTTCCCTGATGTTTAGTGACATTGAGAATCTTTTTGTATTCCTGTTGGACATTTGTGTGTCTTCTTTGGAGAAATGTCTACTCTAGTCCATTTTTAAATCTTGTTATTATTATTATTTTGCTATTGAATTGTAGGAATTTCTTGTATATGTTGGAAATTTACCCCTTATCAGATATATGGTTTGCACATATTTTCTCCCATTTGGTAGGTTGCCTTTTTTCTTGATTGATTGCATCCTTTGCTTTACAAAGACTTTTTAGTTTGATGTAGTCCCATTTGTCTATTTTTGCTTTTATTGCCTCTGCCTTTGGTGTCATATTCATGAAATCATTGCTGAGACCAACATCATGAAGCTTTTCCCTATGTTTACTTCTAGTTTTATAGTTTCAGGTCTTACCTTTAAGTGTTTAATCCATTTTGAGTTGATTTTTGTTTATGGTGTAAGATAAGGGTCTAGTTTCATTCTTTTGCATGTGAATGTCCAGTTTTCCCAACACTAGTCTTGGTACCCTTGTCAAAGATCAGTTGATCTCATATGTGTAGATTTATGAGCTCTCTATTCTGAGCTCTCTATTCTGCTCCATCAGTCTGTATGTCTGACTTTATGCCAGTACTATATTGCTTTAATTATTTTAGCTTTCTAATATATTCTGAAGTAAGGAAGTGTGATGCTTCCAGCTTTGCTCTTCTTTCTCAAGATTATTTTGGCTATGTGGGGTCCTTTGTGGCACCATATGAACTTTAGAACTGTATTTTCTATTTCCGTAAAAAATGTCATTGGTATTTTGATAGGCTTGCATTGAATCTGTAGATCACTTTGGATGGTATGGACATTTTAACAATATTAAGTCTTCCAATGCATGAACATGGGATGTATTTCCATTTGTTAGTGTCTTTAATTTCTTTCATCAGTGTTTCATAATTTTCAGTGTATAAGACTTTAACCTCCTTAGTTAAGTTTATTCTTAACTGTTTTATTCTTTTTGATGCTATTGTAAATGGGATTGTTTCCCTAATTTCCTTTTCAGATAATTCATTTTCAGTGTATGGAAATGCTATAGATTTTTGTATGTTGATTTTGTGTCCTGCAACTTTACTGAATTTGTTTATTAGTTCTAACAGGTTTTTTTGTGGAGTCTTCAGGGGTTCTCATATATAAGATCATGTCATGTGCAAACAGAGACAAATTCTCCTTCTTCTTTTCCTATTTCAATGCCTTTTATTTCTTTTTATGGCCTAATTGCTATGACTAGGACTTTCAGTACTATGTTGGATAGGAGTGGCAGTGGCAAGAGTGGGCATCCTTGCCTTGTTCCTGATCTTAGAGGGAAAACTTTCAGCTTTTCATTGTTCAGTATGATGTTCAGTGTGATGTGGGCCTGTCATATACGGCCTTACGATGTTGAGGTAATTTCCTTCTACTTCTAGTTTATTGAGAGATTTTATGATGAAAGATTGTTTAATTTTATCAAATTATTTTTCTATTTTACATCTATTGAGATAACCATGTGATTTTTATCCTTCATTTGGTTAATGTGGTATATCACGTTAATTGAATTTCATATGTTGAACCATTTTTGAATCCCTGGAAAAAAATCCCACTTGGTCATGGTGTGTGCCTTTCTTTTAATGTGCTGTTGAATTCTGTCTGCTAGTACTATGATGGAATTTTAAACAAAGTATTTCTTTAATTTAAAAACTTGCAATGTTTAAAAAAATTTTTTAAAGATAAACAGTGAAAATGAAGACTCTTTTATCTCTGACCCACAGAGTCTCTGAGGGTAAGGGATAAGAGGAATAAGAAAGCTGAAAGAAAATTCAAGCAAGCACACAAGGGATTGTTAGACTTACTTATCTGTTAATTAGATCCTTGAAATCAGTGGTTCCCTTCCCCTCTATCTGTCTCAGTTTCCAATCTGTTGAATGAGGGTATTCATTTCTTTTATTTTTACTCTAAAAAGCTAGTTGCTTTTGTAGTTATCACTCAGTATAAAGTAACTCATGCAAAAGATAAAGAAGACGAAACAAAACAAACCAACAAACACAAGCAATAAGTTATACACTTCCAATAAGTTATACCAACTTATATATGCCCTAGAGCAAGTCTTCTATCTGCAGCCTCAGCCCCCTTCTCTATAGTCAACTGCTGCTGACACTTTCTTGGATATCTTTCCAGGACTTTTTCAGTCATAATCAGACATATGCACGTATTTTATTTTGTGTCTTCTTCCAATGGAAGGATACAGAGGCCTCTACATAGGAAGAGGCAGAAAGGCCTAGTGGTTGATATAGTGCAGTCTTGGAAGACAGACTAGCTGGGTTTACAGCCGGGTCCTGTCACAAACCAATTTTTTGAACTTGGCCATATCACTTAACCTTTTGTATATCTCCAGTTCCTGATCTGTTATACTGGGATGATAACAGAGCCTGTCTCATAGGGTTAGATGTAAAGACTTGGTGAATTAGTAAATAAAGAGCCAGCACCAGTCCCTCAGTAAGTGATCTTTACATTCGTGTTAGTCTAGACCTTCGTTATTTCTTTGCATGTAAAGTATAGAGGATTTTGTCCCATGGGCAGCTTCCCTATCTACTGGCATTCTTTTTAATGGTCTTATATTATTACTTGGAACCAAATTTTATATAACTAACCCCCTACTGATAAATATTGAAGTTGTTTCCAGGTTTTTGCTATTAAAATCATCACTGCAAGGAAAATCCTTGTACTACTACATTTGCACACACGTGAGCATATTGTTAGGATAATTTTTGAGAAGAGGAATTGCTAGGTTAAAGGGAATATGCCCTTAAAATGTTGATCTTTAATGCCTAATTGACTTCCAATAAGTTATACCAGCTTATTCTGCCATCAACATTGTATGAGAGTGCCAGTTCCCAACACCCACAAAAACTTTGTGAACTACTAATTTTGTTTTATATATTTACCATTCCAATATGTGAAAAATAGTACCTCATTACTGTTTTATTTTGCATATCTTTAAATATGATTAAAGCTAAGCATCTTTTCCTGTGTTTATAAGCTATTTATACATCCTTTTATATTAATTGCCCTTTCATGTTCTTGACAATTGAATGGTTTTTAAAACTGATTATCATTATAAACAATTATCTTAAATCAATTCCATTGTTTGGAAGTTTCCAGAATTTTGACTTAAAATTAAAAGAAAATGGAAAAACAACCAACTGTCGTGCATTACCCATTTTACAGAGGAAGAAACCAAGTCTCAAAGAATTTAAATGACTCACTTAATGTTAGAACTAGGTAATGACAGAGCTGGAATTTTAACATCTTGTTTTTGGGGTTCTTTTTTTTTTTTTTTAATGGAAGCAGCTGCACTGCTTTTAAGCACTATCACTTTCATCTTTGCTTTTACAGCCATAATCATCTCCCTACCGCACTCTTTGCTTCACGGTAAGGCAGCCATACGATTTAGCATGTGAAATGTCCTATTAACTTGACTTTCCTATAAATATGTAGAGTGTTAAGGAGTAGGTAATCCCACTGGGGTCACTACTAAATATTTCCAAGAAAAGTCTCTTCACAGAACACATCAGTTCTCATAATAGCGTCTTCAGCACCTCCCCACCTCCCCACTGTTCTACAGTTTATTTTGTTTCAGTGTTTCCTCATCTATCAGGTTTTCCTGGGAGATTAATATGCTCTCATTGTATTCCATTTGGTCTTCTGATAATAACATATTAGGGAATAATAAGGTCAATAGAATTGTTTTTATTAAAATAAAATTTATCAGGATGTTAATTTCAGACTGATATTAATTTGTACACGTCAGACAAATGAAGAAGGAGAGCACTGAGGAAAGACTTGTATATGGCGTGGGGTGTGCAGGGGTGAGAACAAGACAGAATTTCCTGCCTTCTGTACTGAAACTAAGCCCTTTACATTCTCATCTGTGAATGAAATAAATACGGCTGTTATTTGAGTGCTTACTCTGTTCCAGGCACCGTGCTAAGCTTTTTACATGTACTATCTCATTTATTTCTCACAGCACTTTGTGAGATAAGTATTATTTTGTATATGAGAAAAATGATGTTCAGGAAGCCTAAATAGTGCCCAAGGCCAAATAATTAGTAGTTGGTAGAGTCAAGATTCAAACCCAGGATGTCTGACAGTAAATTTCATATGCATTTCACTATCTTATATTGTCTCTAGATATAAAGCATATGGTCTGAACTTTGTAGAAGAGACAGAAGAGAATATGTTGATCTATGTGTGAACAATTAGAGATGTCAGAAATGGAATTGTTAACCTCTAATTTTAGTGAGTTTTGTTAGAATGTTAGGTAGGACATTCATATATTAGATGAACAATGCCCTAGATAACTGTTTTCCAAAATTGTTCCACAGAACACTGATTTTTTTTTTAACATCTTTATTGGAGTATAATTGCTTTACAATGGTGTGTTAGTTTCTGCTTTATAACGAAGTGAATCAGTTATACATATACATATGTTCCCATATCTCTTCCCTCTTTCGTCTCCCTCCCTCCCACCCTCCCTATCCCAACCCTCTAGGCAGTCACAAAGCACCGAGCTGATCTCCCTGTGCTATGGGACTGCTTTCCACTAGCTATCAGTTTTACATTTGGTAGTGTGTATATGTCCATGCAACTCTCTCACTTTGTCCCAGCTTACCCTTCCCCCTCCCCGTGTCCTCAAGTCCATTCTCTAGTAGGTCTGCATCTTTATTCCCATCTTGCCCATAGGTTCTTCATGACCATTTTTTTTTTCAGATTCCATATGTATCTGTTAGCATACGGTATTTGTTTTTCTTTTTCTGACTTACTTCACTCTGTATGGCAGTCTCTAGGTCCATCCACCTCACTACAAATAACTCAATTTCATTTCTTTTTATGGCTGAGTAATATTCCATTGTATATATGTGCCACATCTTCTTTATCCATTCATCTGTTGATGGACACTTAGGTTGCTTCCATGTCCTGGCTATTGTAAATAGAGCTGCAATGAACATTGTGGTATATGACTCTTTTTCAGTTATGGTTTTCTCAGGGTATATGCCCAGTAGTGGGATTGCTGGGTCGTATGGTAGTTCTATTTGTAAGGAACCTCCATACTGTTCTCCATAGTGGCTGTATCAATTTACATTCCCACCAACAGTGTAAGAGTGTTTGCTTTTCTCCACACCCTCTCCAGCATTTACTGTTTGTAGATTTTTTGATGATGGCCATTCTGAGTGCTGTGAGATGTTATCTGATTGTAGTTTTGATTTGCATTTCTCTAATGATTAATGATGTTGAGCATTCTTTCATGTGTTTGTTAGTAATCTCTATATCTTCTTTGGAGAAATGTCTATTTAGGTCTTCTGCTCATTTTTAGATTGGGTTGTTTGTTTTTTTGATATTGAGCTGCATGAGCTGCTTGTAAATTTTGGAGATTAATCCTTTGTCAGTTGCTTCATTTGCAAATATATTCTCCCATTCTGAGGTTTGTCTTTTCATCTTGTTTATGGTTTCCTTTGCTGTGCAAAAGCTTTTAAGTTTCCTTAGGTCCCATTTGTTTATTTTTGTTTTTATTTCCATTTCTCTAGGAGGTGGGTCAAAAAGGATCTTGCTGTGATTTATGTCATGGAGTGTTCTGCCTATGTTTTCCTCTAAGAGTTTAATAGAGAACACTGATTCTTTAGGCTAATGGGTGTTTTCTAGGCTCAAATAGTTTTGGGAAAATGTTGATTTTTATTACAGTTAAACGGGTTTATTAACTGGGTACTTCTCATAGTGTTTATTGTTCTAACGTAGGTTTTAACACTCCAAGACATGCGATAGAGTGTTTCCTAATCTAATTTAACTTGCAGTTCCCTTTTTAAAGGTCTCATGTGCCATGGAACACACCTTGGGAAATCCTGAATAATTGGAATTTCAATTTCGTTCTAACTCTGAGTATTTATGATTCCACTATTCTGTTACCGGCTATGAAGACCCAAGAGAAGGCTGCTATGTATATACATTCTTATCCTATGTTCTTGGCCTAATTAATCTGTAAGTGTCCTACTGTGTAAGCTTTTAATTGAGCTCAAGGTGATGTTTTCTGTAAAATTTCTTGGCAGGGTGATTTATAGTTCAAGCATTGGTTGCAAGGTTGAACTGGACCACAGGTTCCCAGATCTAGCTGCACATCAGACTCAACTAAGGTACTTGTTATAAATGCAAAGTTCTGGGCCCAACTCCCAGGAATTCTGATTCTAAATTTTGGAGGAAAGCTCTAGAAACAATTTTTAACTAGTGCTCCAGGTGTTCTGAACTCTGTTTTTTCCGTATGTGAACATTTGGAAAGAGCCTTAGATATAAAGTCAAGAAAGCCTGAGGGGATGTTACAGATGAGCTCTCAAACTTGTCCACACACCAGTTTTTTTTGTTTGTTTGTTTGTTTGTTTATTTGCTGTACGCGGGCCTCTCTCTGTTGTGGCCTCTCCCGTTGCGGAGCACAGGGTCCAGATGCGCAGGCTCAGCGGCCATGGCTCACAGGCCCAGCCGTTCTGCGGCATGTGGGATCTTCCCAGACCGGGGCACGAACCCGTGTCCCCTGCATCGGCAGGCGGACTCTCGACCACTGTGCCACCAGGGAAGCCCCACACACCAGTTTTGAGAGTTCTACCCAAGAACTTGGAAACTAGAGGAGTGACGCTTGTGAATGTATCCTTATGAAAAACTCTACAAGTGATGCTGATATTGCTGGGTTCCAGGAATATACTTAGGGACCACTGGTTTAGATGACTTCTAATTCTTTCTAGCTACCATATCCTTTGATTTTACAAGTGTGATGTGACCTCAAAATGTCCTTATTACATGAAGAGAAGCATGTGTTCAGGATGAGGCTAGTTATAGTCTCAATGTGCTATGCTGGTGAAAATAGAACTGGCTGGGAGACTGTGCTCAGATATGACTCTCACTTTAAGAGGAAGCAGAGACAAACTGGGAGAAGCTCAGAGGGGAGGGACGAAGATGGCGGGCGGAGTACTGAAATATGTGCCATATGAGGAATTATTTAAGGAACTGGGAGTGTTTAGCTTGGAGAGAAGAAAAATTGTGTGCAGGTAGGAATATTATCTTTAAATATTCAAAAGGCTGTCTGTGGAGGACCTATTAAGCTTGTTGTTTAGCGTGCTTGAAAAAGGAAGAAACATTTAATAGACACAAAGGAAAGTATTATGCTTGAGTACCTATTAGGCCAGGGACTGTTCTAAGCATTTTATGTATGTTATGTAACTTAATATTCATAGCAAATCTGCAAAAATAGGCATTGTTGACCCATTTTACAGTTGAAGAAAAAGCACCAGAAGGGGTAAATTTTCCCATGGTCCTCTGGATAGTGTGGTAGTGATTAAGGCCATTCACAAATATTCTATTTCTCCTTCTTCCAGACAAAGGGTAGGATTGTACTTTCCAACCTTATTTGAAGCTAAAGATGGGCATGTAACTGCTGGGTGGAATTTTTAAAAGTCTCTATGTGATTCACCATATTCTCTTCCCCCGGTAGTGGTGATAATGAAAACATGCCAAGATGAAGCAAACTTCCCTGAACATAAGTGAGATATATATCTTTCTCATTGGTCATGAAGACCCAAGAGATGCTGAGATATCTAGATCTAGATCTCAATCTCGATCTAGATCTCCTTATTCTATATTCTTGGTCTAAGCTATAAGAGTCCTGTTGTATAAACTCCTATTTATCACTGGGACTTTGGGTTATTTGTTACTGTGGCATAACTTAGCCCACGCTAGCTGATACAGCTGTAAGTAGAAGAGTCAGAGTTGAAGCTAGTCTATTCTGCTTCCAAAAATCTATGCTCTTTTCATCAAAATACAAGGCCTCCCAGGTGACCAGAATAAGTTCTGTAACAATGAAAGAGAGTATCTCATTAGTTCTGTCAAGCAAATATTTTATAATCCTTGTGGGAACTATTATACGTGAGATTGATAATTCAGATAGCTGAATGGTCTCTTCCAGTTCTGATGTTCTGATTTCCTGGTTCTGTGACATGCTATGGAACCTAAGTGGAAGATTGGGGTGTGTGTGTGTGTGTGTGTGTGTGTGTGTGTGTGTATCTGTGTGTACGTGTGTATTTTTCCTTTTCCTCTTTTCTAGACCTAAGGCGTATCCACTCTACCTGGACCTTGCTCAGCCCCATCTCAACTGGACGTTTTAAGAAAATAGAGGTTCTGCTTTTTTTCCTAACAGCCATAAAATTTGGCACCAAGTCACAATAACCTGAGTATTGGCTTTTATTCTTAATGACTTCCTTGAGGGAAATAAGCATTTGCATTTCAGCTGATTCTTTTCTGGCACATAGTACATTCTTACATGCATTTATAATTTTGGGGGGTTGCACCTTCCTGTAGGTTCTCCAAGTTTACTGCTATTCCAAAATATCATTTCTCCACTTTATGTCATAATGGGAACATGGAATAATTTCTGGCTTGAGACCTCCTCATCATTATAATCAGTTTCATGTCATCATTGAAGCAGATATTTTAGGTGTGACCTCACTTGAGCTAAGATGTGATGAAAATCGATAAACATATTTAACAGATTCTTATTTTCCCATGCTTTAATATTTTTATTTCTCATGTTGGTTACTACTCATGGAACTCATCCAACTTCAGTGACACTTCTGAAGAAAGTGAATGGATTGTATTCACTTAGCTTTACAAGAACAGAAACCACAAAATAATATCACAAATTACTGGCAGCACCCTTGAAGATGGCTTGTCAGTGTGTAAGGCATAGAATGCCTGCAAACAAAGACTTCTTAGAACTTTGGGACCAAATCTGAAAAACATCACTCTTCAAAATGGAACAAATATCTATTGGACATGACTGGACCTCTTCAAAATAACATAATGAATGGCATGTAAATCTGGTAGTACTGAGAAAAGGCTATATCCTGCATCTTGACCATGAAGAGGAGAGTGTCTCTTAATTGCATATAGAAACCAGATTGTCTTTCAATCTAATTAAGGTAATCGGAGTATGTGTGCTCAGGAATGTAGTTATGCAGTTAGTCTAAGTATGTTCTATGCACTTGCTGGTAAGATGCTCCCAGAAAAACAAGGTACGTGGTTAAGTTGCTAAATACCCATCCCCCAAAGCTTCAAAAGGCACATTAGCATATCAAAAGTATTGAAACAACCTGTAGAAAGGACACTTCTCTAGCTTTGTTTAACCCAGCATTCCCCAAATGTGTTTGCTAATGGAGCTTTTTTTTTTTTAATGCCTATTGAAATAGAACAAGGAACACATTTTGGCAATTAGTGAGTTAAGGAAAAAGTAAGCTCTAAACATATCAAGTGTTTTATAAGTGTGGAAAGAGTGATAAGCTTGGCATGGAAATTCTTTCCGTTTTCCACATGTGTTACCTTGAACAGCTTACTGATCCTTTGCTCTGACCCTCAGTTTCTTCTATAAAATGGTGATAAAAATGTTAGGTGAAATAAGGTATGCCTAGCCCCAGGATGGCAGTAGACTTTAGTGGTTAAGGGCATAGATCCTGGAGCCACAACCCCTGGGTTTGAATCCTGCCTCCACTGCTACCTATGTGTGTGATGTTGGGCAAATTATTTCAACTTATTTTTCCTCTATCTTCTCATTTGTAAAATGGGAGAAGAATAGCATCTACCAAAGAGGTTTGCTGTGAGCATTCAATAGTGATAAAGTACTTCAAGTGCACATTCCACTCAATGTAAGCTATTATTTCAGCTTCACCAAATACCTGAGTCAGTGTAATTGTTCAATAAATGGTAGTTACATTTTAATCAGAAGTAAACATGTTAACAGAAGGGCAGGAGTCTGACTGGAATTTAGTGGGGTGGAAAGTTGGGAGACAATCGAAAGCAGAAATATTCCATATTTATCCAGTCACCTTGTAGATGGTTGCTTTGACCAGTGTCCTCAAAAATTCTCTTCCCCTTGACAAGTCAGCCCCGAGCACATTAGTCTGTCACAGTTGAAGTATACTGTTAAAATTCTCCAGCTCTAATTTACCTGCTGAGGAGCTCCACATTCACCAAACAATTATCTTCAAGACTTGCCTAGAAACATTCTTATCCTAATCCTAACAGGTTAGGATTACTTCCTCTTCAAGATTTCTAACTCAGTACTAGTTCCTAAGATGTGTTTAAATATTCTTTGCAGTTGCATATTTCCAAAAGAGATTACTAGGAAGAAACTCATAGTAAAAGTACATTCACAAAGGGTGGCTTCAATAAATATCAAGAAGAGCTCCAAAACCAGAGAGATCGGGAGATAATTGTACCGGGGAAAGAGGAAGATATAATCAGTGTAATTGTGCACTTATTTTAGCTCTGAAGTCACAGAAATCTGGATTCCACTTACTTTTCAAACTCAGTCACTCCATTCCAGGCTTTAATCAACAATCTTACACCTTTATAAAGTTAGAATTATGTTCTCCATTCATTCAAATCTTTTTTAATGGTTAGTATCCTTAATGGTTAGCATCCTTAGTTCCTCAAAGCCCAGTGTTTAAATCTTCAATCCCTACTGGCAATTTTGTAAGACACTATTACTGTATGCATCTTATGGTTGATACACACACACACACACACACACACACACACATTCCCCTTCTGTATATGTCATTGGAGCCCATCTCCTCTTCCCTAGATCAATGGGTCTGATGCCTGTTACTCTTGGATCTTCTTGACTCTCCTGAACCCACTATAACATCATATTATCCCCTCTATCCCATTGAAGCAAGGGAAACATCTCTGGCAAGGAAAGCAACGGTCTCCATTTTTCCAAGCCCAAGGGACTGACTTCATTCTACTTGACTTCAAAGCAGTATTTAATATAGTTGACCACTCCATCCTCTCCTGTTCGGCTTCTGCATACTTTCTTGGTTTTCCTTCCTACTTCATTAATTGCTTCTCAGTCTCCTATGCTGATTCTTTCTTCTCTCTAAGACCTCTAAATATTGAGGTTCCTCAGTGTTCTGTTCTAGGATGATGGAGCCCCATCTCTCTAAGAGTAAAACCCAAAGTACTAATTCTGGAGTATAAGACCCTACATGATTTGCACTCCCCCCCACTACCTTTCTGACCAAGTATCCCCATTTCTATCGTTTCCTTTCCATCAATACTCTTTGAAATATTAATTACCAAGTACTGTCTCCACTTTCTCTCTTCCTGTTTTCTCTTGAATTCACTATAACCATGTTTTCATCCAAACCACATCACTCCTCATTACTGAGTAGCTGTATGTCAGGGTCACAAGTGAATTCCTAGTTGCAAAATATAAAGATCAATGTTCAGTCTTTCCCTTACCTGACCTGTCCACAACATCTGAAAAATTGATTGCTTTCTCCTTTGTAAAATACTGGTCCACTTGATTCTAGGACTCCACTATTTCCCATTTTTTCTCTTACCTTATTGACATCTCTGGCTCTTTGTTTAGGTCTTCCCCATCCTGCTGGCAACTAAACATTGGAATGTCCCAGGGATTAGTCTTGGATCTATTTTTTTCTCTGTTTATACTCATTTCCTAGGTGGTCCTATCTCATCTTAAGGCTATAAATATCATCTATAAACTGATGACTCCCAGATTTTTATCTCCTGCCCAGAATTCTTACCTGAACTACAGATTTGTATACTTAAAAGCCAACTACACATCTGCACTAACAGGCATTTCAAACTTCACATGTCCAATACCCCAGTCCAAAACCTGTTCCTCCAATAGGCTTAACTGTTTCAGTAAAGGGCAGTGTTGTTTTTGCTGTTGTTGAGTTGTTTAAACCAAATGCTTTGGAATCAGCTTTGCCTCTTTTTTTTATCCGACACCTGATAACCAATACTCTGGTAAATCCTGCCAGTTTTACCTTCAAAAAATAAACAAAAATCATATCAAAATGATACAAAAGCAGAACCCAGCCACTTCTCACCATACCATCTCCATTGCTTTCAGTTTGGTGCAAGTGATCATGGTCTCTTGCTTAGATGACTTCAAGAGTCTCCTAACCAGTTGGCTGGCTTCCTCACTCTTGCCTCTCTATAGACTCTTCTCTACAGAGGATAGTGATCCTCTAAAAATGTGTCAGACCACGTCACTGCTCTGCTAAAAGCCATCCAATGAAGCTCATATCACTCAGAGAAAAACCAAAGCCTTACATGAGCTTTTAAAGTCTTCAAAACCCAGTCCTTGTTTTCCCTGACCTCATCTCCTACCCTTTTCCCTTTTGCTCACTCTCCTCAAGTCACATATGCCTCCTTGCTAGTCTTTGAACATGAACGTGGTAGTCATGGCCACTTGATATTTAAAGTATCTGGTCACTCTCCAACCCCAGTATGCTGATTTATTTTTCTTCAGTGTATTTATCACAAATTGAAGGATTACATATATATATATATAACACACACACACACATACACACACACACACACATATATATATATATATATATATTATTGTCTGTCCTAACTAGAATATAAATTCATGAATACAGGTCCACTACGGTTTTATCCTCAGTACCTAGAATTCTATCTGGCAGATAGTAGGTGCTCAATAACTATTAGGTCAAGGTGTGAAATGGACTTTCTTTTTATTCCACAGTAGAGTTCACAGATTCAAATACCTTCAGTGGTACTTTGAATACAAGAATTCATTTCACTCTTTTATTCATCCCAGTATTTGTTGAGCCAGGTGCTGGGGTTACAATGATGACAAATAAAGTGATTCTTGGTCTCATGGAGTTTGATCAGTTTCCTACTTTCTTTTTTCCCATTTTCCCATGCTTGTCAGCATTCCCATTAAAATGTGTTCTTTCTGTGTTTTATATCTTAATAAAATGCTATTACTATATGGTCAACCAAGCTAAAACCTGAGGGGTAATTTTGACTCTTCTTTTTTCCTATACCCCCAAACCCAATCACTTAGCATTTCCAGTCAATTCTACCTGGTAATATCTCTAAGACCTATCATTACTATACCACTTCTACTGTCAAAAAAATTTCACTCTCTCCAGCCTCACTACCACTACCTTCTTAGGCCCTCATCATCTTTAACTTAAAAACTAATTCAGTGAATTTCCCTGCCTTTTCTTCTGCTCCTTTACCCTCCAATCTGTTTTCTACACTGTAGCCAGAGTGATCTTTCTCAAGTGCAAATATGACCACATCACTCCTCCACTTAAAACCCACGATGCCTTTCCATTGCCCAGAGGACCAAATTCAAATAATTTCACATGGTCTTTAAGACCTTAAATGAGCAAGTCCCTACTGACCCTCCAGCTTTATGTCCTGTTATTTTTTAAGCCTGGCTCACATGTGACCTTCAAGATCTTTCTCAGACCTCCTTGTGCTCCTGTAAATACTCCATTTAGACCACTAGCATAACCTGGTCATACTGCACTAGAGAGAGTAGTATGTCCAGGAGATTGGCTGTCTTTTCATGGAGTGTCAGCTCTAGACACTCACTAGCTGATTTCAAATATCTCCCCTGCTGGAATTGCTCTCTTCCATCCCTGAACTCCCACTGTGTTTCATCTGTCTCACTCCTTAGACACCTTGTATTACAGTTAGTTTGCACTGCTGTTGCCACTACTAGGCTGAGAGCCCTTGGAGGGCAGGACTGTGCGCCTCTTGCTTTAGTCAGCTCTCCACCGTATGCACCACTGGGCCTACTGGCTTGCAACCAATTTCAAGGCACTCAATCAATGCTTGTTGAATGAATGAATGAATGAATTTTACTTATGGACATTTTTTCTTATACCGCATTTCTATCACATCTTTTTGATGATATAGTTTCATCATTTAAAGGATGCTATTATAGCAACATGGATGCAACTAGAGATTATCATACTAAGTGAAGTAAGTCAGAAAGAGAAAGACAAATACCATATGATATAACTTATATGTTGAATCTAAAATATGGCACAAATGAACCTATCTATGAAACAGAAACAGACTCATAGACATAGAGAACAGACTTGTGGTTGCCAAGGGGTGGGGGAGAGATGGGCTGGGAGTTTGGGGTTGGTAGATGCAAACTATTACATGTAGAATGGATAAAAAACAAGGTCCTACTGTACAGCACAGGGAAACTATATTCAATATCCTGTGATAAACCATAATGGAAAAGAATAAAAAAAGAATGTCTATATATGTATAACTGAGTCACTTGGCTGTACAGCAGAGATTGGCACAGCATTGTAAATCAACTATACGTCAATAAAAAAAGAAAGAAAAGAAGATGCTACTATAATATTTAAGACTATTAGCTTTTCTGCTAAAGAACTGTGTGGTACTCCCTGCTTTCCAAAATTTGGTAACAAAATCATCAAAAAAGCATTTGGTAGGGCTTCCCTGGTGGCACAGTGGTTGAGAGTCTGCCTGCCAATGCAGGGCACACGGGTTTGTGTCCCGGTCCGGGAAGATCCCACATGCCACGGAGCAGCTAGGCCTGTGAGCCATGGCCGCTGAGCCTGCGTGTCCGGAGCCTGTGCTCCGCAACGGGAGAGGCCACAGCAGTGAGAGGCCCGCATATTGCAAAAAAAAAAAGCATTTGGTAAATATCTCACAGAAAGTCAGATTCTTTTATTATGTGAGGGACTTGATTTGTTGTGTTTAAATCAAGTCAATATATGTTTGATCCCTAATTTGTTGTTTTTTTTTGTTTCTCTATCAAAACTTATCTTTTGTGACTGATTTCACTATAGGTTGAACTAGCTCAGCAGTTGACCTTAGGCCATTGAGGGAGACAAAAACGGTACGATTATCAAGCATTTAGGTCAAAAGTAAAGGAAAAATAAACTAATAGTTTGAATTGGCTTTTTGAGATTTGAAGATATTTATTTATTTGCTTTTCAATGGAACTGTTTGGTAAAATCAGTACCAAAATAATTTGATTGTTTTAATTGCCTAATTTGAAGAGTTGTGTTGGAGTCATATAGAAACCACCAGATGCAGCTTCTTCTGGTGATACTCCTAATCCAATGATGTGCATCAGCTCTGAGGATCTGTCCAACAATTGCTGGACACAGGTTACAATTCTATTTTGCTCCTCATATTCAGCTCTGTTTGTAACTTAACAAGTGTCTTGGGTAAGTCCCATGAGTCATAGAAGCTGAGCGTGAGCTGGATTAGAAATACTGGCTATGGATGGATGATCATTATAAAATGCATACTTTGACCCCTTAAATTATGCCAAGTTACAAGGCTCTTTTTGACACATTGAAATGATCTGGTCTCTTCAATATTTAATTTGTTACTAATGAGGGACTGCAATTGCTGTGAATTAAGTAGACTACATTTATCATAAGATCTGGCACCTTTCTACTTCCATTTTAGAAAGAATATCTGAAAGGAAAAAACGCAGAAAATTAGATGCATGAACATGCATTGTCTAATCAAGAACCATGATCACTACCAGCTGTCAAAGAATATCTTAAAATGTTTAATGATCTAAATTAAGCTGTAACGACATGTCATACCTTTTTTATAGAAATTTACCTGGATTTGACCCTTTGATCTCACTCCAGTGCCGCATGAACCAAAGAAACAAGGGAGGAACAGAGCAGAATGGAAGAAACAGGAGGCGAGACATTCAGCTCAATCACTCATTTGCTGCACGACTTTGGGCAAGTCACTCTCCCACTCTAAATTTCCATTTTCCTACCTGTAAAATGTTTTGATTGGACTAGATCGGTGTTTCTGATTGCCTTTGTCCTTGCCCATAAAATTCAATTCAGCTCAAGTCAGTTCAATCCAACAATCTTGACGGACAGCTAAAGCAGTGTATTATAATATGATATTATAAAGTATGATATAATATCAACACAGTACATGGCTTTAGAATCAGATAGATAAGAATTTAACTCTGGGCTCTCAACTAACTATCTATTGGGTTGGCCAGAAAGTTCATTCGGGTTTGTCCGTAACTTTTTTTTTTTTTTTGCGGTACGCGGGCCTCTCACTGTTGTGGCCTCTCCCGTTGCGGAGCACAGGCACCAGACACGCAGGCTCAGTAGCCATGGCTCACGGGCCCAGCCGCTCCGCGGCATGTGGGATCTTCCCGGACCGGGGCACGAACCCGTGTCCCCTGCATCAGCAGGCAGACTCTCAACCACTGCGCCACCAGGGAAGCCCTGTCCGTAACATTTTATGGAAAAACCGAAACGAACTTTTTGACCAACCCAATATATGACCTTAAAGAAACCAACTTATCTTTCTGAGCTTTAGTTTTCTATCTGTAAAATGGGGATGATGATACTACATATCTTTCATAACTGTTGTCAAAATAAAATTAGCTAATGGGTATCTTGAATTATGCTCTTTGTTGCCTTAGACAATGTTTGAGAATACAAAGCTTACCCTGCGTACCCATAAATAGGCTGGGTAAAACCCCAAGTAAACGACGAACATCGATGCACTGCAGTTGGTGACAAATGCCTCAAGGGAATGACAAACCAAGTGATTCGGGAATCATAAAGACCAAGAGAGCAATTTCAACCTGGAGAATCAGAGGACACGTGTATCCCTTCAGTGATCATTTACTGCGTACCTACTTTGTGCTGAGTGAGTATGAGGGTAAGGAGGGATAAGAACAATGCCTGTATTTTAGGTGTTCACAAAACCAGTGAAGTGGTTCTTAAATATTTTTGCTCCATAGACTCCCTTTAAGAGGCTGATCAAAGTAAGGACTCCATCTCCAGCATCCAAGTTCAGAGGGTTCAAGAACACTGTGGAAGTTCATTCTTAAACCCCTTGGGTAAATGGACTTAAAAACTTCTGATTTAGTTGGAGTCTTTGGCATTTGAGGTGAGTTCTGAAGAATGGCTAGAATTTCAAACGGTGAGGAAGAAGTCTTCTTGGTCTTCAAACCTGTCTTCTCCGATCCCACAGCTCATACTGACCACTTGCTTCAGCATGTTTGTTGGCTCAGAACAAAGTGCCCAGTTTTTGCTTTGCTGCCTTTCTCGACACTCATTGCCAGTGCGCTCCCCGACCCCTAGATTCTTGGTTTCTGAATCCAAGGTGTTCTGCAAGACTTCAGGCTTCTGTGCTAACCCTCCATCTAGGCACCCATGGCCTCGACCTGGTTCCTACTTTTTCATTGCTGCCAATGTCTTTGTTCTCCCATCCAGCAAAAGGCCCAGTGGAACCAGTGAACATGTGGTGAAGAGGTATTTGTGAGCGGGAAGATATCTCTCAGCTCCAACGCCTACTCTAACAAAGCCAGCCTGGCCTGTCAGTTCCGCTTTTTCACTGCCCCAGTTGTTGTCCTTTTATTCAGTCTCTTGTATCTGTATACAACTTTACATTTCACAGCGCAGACTAACTGAGATAACAAATGACTCCCAAATCGTGGTGGGTTAACCCAATAGGTTTACATTTCTTGTGCACCTTTCAGTCCAATGCAGGTAGACAGAGAGGAAGCTCAGCTCTGAGCAGCCCTTCCAGTCCAAGGTTGACCATGTTCCACATGTGGCTCTCAAGATTGCTCTGAGAATTGGCATCTAGATGGCAAAAAGGAAAGACAGTCAGTGGGGGGAGGGGTGGAGGTTGGAGGGAAGTAATACACATCCCCTTCCAATGGCCAGAACACAGCCACGTGGCCTTGCTCACTGCAGCCGGGAGGCTAGGACAAGCAGCCTAGCTTTGTGCTCACAGGGAAAGTGGAAAGAGTTTAGTGAACACGTAATAGCATCTCTGCCATGCGTGGCCATTATGTCGTTTGATCTTCCTACGAACTCTGGGAGGTACATGACAGGGATTAATATCCTCTGTTTACAGATGAGGGAACGGGATTCGAGAGATGAAGTGATTTGCCCAAAGCCACTGAGCTGGAAAATGGCAGAATCTGCCATGAAACCCAGGCCATCTGCTCCGGTACTCCTTCTCTGATACAATCTGACCTGTAGGTTTTGCTAAATATGATCTCTGAGTGTCAGGGGAAGAATCCTTATGCCAAATTATATCAAAGTGAAATCTGGGGGCAACTTACGTCAGATATATTTGAAGGAACTCATTAAAATGCAGATTCCTTGGCCCCAGTCTACACCTACTCACTGACTCAGTCTGTAGAGGGTGAGTTGAAGAATTAGCCGACGATTCTTCTATGCGATATATAGTATGAGAACTCTCTGCCTTAGGACTTGACTTGATTTTCGCCTCTATGCTTAAAAGGAAACAAAATAAGGAACCTTATAGGAAGCTTCCTTTTTACTAGTTTATAATCTGCTCTCCGCTGGAAGACCTCCAAACCTCACATTGGTGATAAAAGATTCAGTTGTATTTTAACGTTTAAAGACAAATGGATTTCTTTCTAAAAATAGGCAAGTGGGGGTATGCGTGGGCAAGGGTCTATCGCAAAATTATCTTTCTGGTGGAGAAGTGCTTAATAAAATTCTGGCTATCTCTACTGTCAAAGGGACTAAAGACCCGAAGCACATTCTATGGTAATTCAAGTAAAAATAATCTTCCTTTCTCTTGAAGTTAGAGCTTCACGTGCAATTCTGAGATACTGCTTTAAACTGAAGATAATTTTAGCATCAATTTAGGGGATAGGTTCTTTCCCCTGTTATGTTGCCCAAATATTGATTATAGATTTCACTGCACATCTGGCATAAATACTGCATGGTCTGTGACATCAGGGGTATAAATATTTCACAATCAAAAAAACAGATATAGCAATCACTTATCCAGTTTCATAAGCTTCTGAACTCACAGCTTTGCATTCCACCCCCCAAATGTGCGGATGCTGATAAACCTCTTAATTATATTTATCATATTTCATTTTAATGTAAAAATTATACATAATATTTCACTTTCATGTAGAAATCACTATTAATTTAAAGAATGTGAAATAAGCTACCTAAGCCTTATAAAGTGTTATTAGATAGTCAAAATGTTTGCTTTTCTCCCTTCAAGATGGTTTTAGACACTAATGTATTAATTCCAACTTTAAGCTTAAAATATCCTTCTAGTAACTGTAACTTAGTGTGAATTATTTATGCTCTTTAGGAGAATTACGCACAGAGAAATGCTGAATCATAAAACGGTGGCTATTACTTATGGCAGCGGCAATCACGGCCAAGTTCCCTTGAATGGTCCTATCTGCTGCCTTAGTAGATAGAGGGGGGTTGTTGGTACCATAATGGCCACCCAGGGGGTGCCGAGGGCTCACTCTCCACCTGTTCTCAAGGAGTAGATGATATTGTGCATGCTGATTTTCAGAGTACTGAGGCCAGAGTTTATTTTATTGGCAGCTTGAAAGCTAAAACCCAGTCTTCTGCCGACCTCTGCCTCTCACAAATGAAGCCGTAGTGTTTCCACCTGGGCTATAATGGGCCGATGGTTCTGAAGGATGCCTGGGGATGGCCTTCATTATTTCCGAGCCAGCATCTGAGGCTAGTGGTTCTGAACATCCAGCTCTACTCCTACAAGTTATACCTGAATACAAACATTGATATTTCAGTAAACTTTAAATCTGAGTTCCATTCAGGTCTAGTTTATTTTAATCTCACAGGAAGTTGGATGGGCACTGTCTGGGAATGGTGCTGTAGTGTAATGTAAAGGTCAAGAACGATTGATTTAGAATTAGATAGGCTTGGGCTCACATCATGACTCTGTCACTTACTAGCAGGAGAACCTTAAGCAATTAATGTAACCTTTCTGAGCCTTAGTTTCTCCATGTCAAAGTAGATAATGATAGAATCATAATATCCGTCTCATAAGGCTATTACTGAGATTAAAGAAATCTATCTAGCCAGCCATCCATCCCTCCATCCATCCATCCACCCACAGCATCCACATAGGCGTCACATAGTACTCGGAACACCATAAACACTCAAAAATGGCCTTTGAAGTCAGAGAAATGGATAAGATTACACGTGCCAAATGTCTAGAGTGAGATGAGAAGAGGGTCTAGGACAGCAACCTGAAGAACACCAAGCCTTAGTCCGAATCTCAGCTCCATCACTCATTAGCTCTCCGACTCCTGGCAAGAGGCCCTGTTGGACATGAACTGCCAAGTATTTATGAGCTTTAGCATCAGGGATGTTACTGATGACTTTGGTGAGAACGTTTTCAGTGCAGGGGAAGGTATCAGAGGGTGAATGAGTGAATGGGCAGTGAGGAAGTACAAACAACAAATATAACAACCACGATTACTAATATTACTCCTCCTCTCCCCCGCCCCCGCCCCCACTGCCATGAATGAGGTCCTACTGTGAGCCAGGCTCTGTGAAGCGTTCCTCAAGAATGATCCCAGTCACACGATTACTAACTCCATTTTACGGATGAGAAAATGGAGGCTCAGGAGGCTTAAGTAACGTGGGCAAGGTTACAGTTAGCAGGTGGCAGGACTGGGACACAAATACAAATACAATTTCTTGTCACACGTGACATACGAGAACGCTCTAGGCATTTCTTTCACATTTGCTGCAGATGAGGAATTCCTGTGTGCTTAGTTTCCTTAGCATGGGGACTCGGAAGCGAAAACACATCATAAAGCAACTTTCTAACTCAAATAACTGCATTGCAAGGCTGGGGCTCTGAACCCAGGGCACTGCACATTTGCTGGGGCGACTAAGACTTTTCAGATTTCCACTAATGATGTGACTACAAGGCAGGGATGCTTCAGCGGTGGTGCCCCAAACTGACATTTCTGGGGCAATGCCAAACATTTAGCTGGAATCACAGAGAACTCCCAGCAAAGGAACAGTCACGGTGACAATTTTGAAAAATGTGGCCTGGGTTGGAAAAGAGCTAGGTTTTGTCCATGTATTTTGGGATGCTCTCTTGTCTCCTGAGAATGTGGATGGATCTTTTGATTTGAACTTCCTTATGCAGCTCCTCTTGGGTTGGTTTCACAGTTATCTTCTCTACTGGGTACCCAGTCAAAGCCTAGCTGGTGACAGTGGCCCCATAAGGCTGCAATGACAAAGACCAGCAGAAGGTCCTTGGGATGCAGCAGTCCTGTTTGCAGAGCAAAAGGAGAGGGCCGAAGAGCTGTAGTGGACTAGGTATAGCACCTGTCCCACTTCATCAACACATTGCTATGATCCACCCTAGACCACATCCTCACCTAGACCCTGGACCTCGTCATCACCCACACTGCCAACCTGAAATAACAAACTCAAACTCTCCTCTCTGGCCTGGTCAAAGCAGAGAGAAGCAGAGACTAAAACCAGACTTACCAAAGCTGTACCACTTCTTAGCTGTGTGACCTTACACACATGATTTAACCACTTAGTGCCTCAGTTTCCTCTTACACAAAATGTGGAAAATAATAGCCTATGTCTCTTCAGGTTATTTCGACTTGATGGCTTCGAATGATGGCTGGCTTTGCGTAAGTGCTTGCTCTTGCTACTCTTCTCTCTCTCTCCTTCAACACTGCCTTTTAAAAACCCATTTGATACCTCCCAACTTTAAACTCTTCCATTTTCTCCCAAACCATCCGTTCTATGCTGCTTCATGAAGGCAAGGTTTTTATAAATTTATTTCTTTTATTTCTTTTTATTTTTGGCTGCGTTGGGTCTTCACTGCTGCACATGAGCTTTCTCTAGTTGTGGCGAGTGGGGGCTGCTCTTCGTCGCGGTGCACAGGCTTCTCATTGTGGTGGCTTCTCTTGTAGAGAAGGTAGAGCAATAGGCACACAGGCAGATTCTGTAGGTGCGCCGGCGGATCCTTAATCACTGCGCCACCAGGGAAGTCCATCCAACCACAGTTAAAGACATACTCTTCCTTCAGTCTGGAGCAAATCCCATTTCTCACTCATTTTCAGCTGCAGGAGCCTATCTCCTCTATCTCCAATCCTGTCTACTAGCTTCCTTGTTCCTTCTCATTAGTACTTAAACATGCTCAGTTTCTCCGACTATAGAACGAAACACAAAACAAAGGAAAAAAACCACACCCTCCCACTACCCTGTGTCTCCATTTAGCTACCCACTAGACCAGCAATGCTTCTAGATTCCAGATTTCTAGAAGCCAGAAAAAACTTTACACAATGTTGTCTTCACATGCTCACTAACCCTAGCTCCTCAGTTAACTGCTCTGCATCTTGCCTCTCTCTTGTCACTGACATCATCCCAGCAAAGTCATATGTGCCTTATGGAGGCAGTAATCACGGGGGGAAAGATAGAGAAAAAAGTTTGTCTTCCTCACAGGGTATAGTATAATACCTGACACAGGATAGGAGCTCAGTAACTGCTGCTGGGAAGAAGGAAAGATGTACAAAGGATCAGGCTCGTTATAACAAAAGAGTGACTTGCAATATTTCTCTCTTGAGCCCAAGCTGATACAAATTCATGGGAATGTAGTCAGTAAAACCTCTCCTTGGAAAGAATGGGCTACCTTTGATTAGGTAGCAACAAATGGTGTCAGTTGGCTTTTTAATTTTATTTTCATTAAATATTCATGAGTACATTGCTAATTCATTTCAGAAACAAAAGTATAAAGTGGCATGTTATCAAGTTTAATGCATTAAGAGACCAGCATGGGAAAGTCTGTGAACCACAGTTTGAGAAACACTCCTGGTATGTAGAGGGCATGCCCCTCCCCTTTGCCCAGTTGCTCCTGGCTATCTTCTGTATTTTAGCTCCATCCCAGCTTTGTTTGTATCCTTTCCGCTCACTGATATTCATGGCAGCTTTTGATTTTTAAGTTGAGAAGGAAGGAGTCATTTTCCTTGGGGGCTGGGATGGAAGGAGGGCAGAAATGTGGAAGATCCATGGCTAGTTTCCCATCAGTGGAGTGGATACCTTAGTCCAGATCCCCCATGCTGGCACCATCCTTAGCTCCTGGGAATTTGGCTGCTGAAAGGTCACAGTTGCTTCTTCTCACTGGGAATCACTTTAGGCCTCAGAGAACTGTTTTGCTCCAGGTTACATCTCCTGCCTAGGGCTGGATAACTGACTAATTCAAGGATAGAAAGGCTGGGGGTCCTTGCTTGAATTTGGGACAGCTCTGAAGGACCACATCAGCTCTGGAGCCCCTATGGGATGAGCTGAGGCCCCATTTGCAACTACACTGTCCTTTGGCATCTTCTACCGCTCAGCCGTGCCTCCCTAACCTCCTCACAGCCCTGTCTCTGGTCAAAGACAGAATTAATGGCACAAGGCACTTAAGGAGATGCAATAGGTAGAATATTCATTAATAAGGAACTTCTCAAAGAAAAAGAAGGGGGCTAGAATTTTATAAAGGCAGGAGACAAGAGAGTCATTTCCTTCATCCAAGAGTATTACAGAGGCCAAGTGGATGGATAGAGATGGTCTTATCTGGGCTTATGCAAATATGCCAGTGTTGGATGGTCCTTTGTGGTTAGCCATTTTCAGAACAAAACAGAGTGGTGGTGGTGGATGAGTTCTTAACTGCTGCTGCCTTCTGGGAACCCAGGGCTCAGGTAAACTTCAACACTGCCACTCTCAAGAGCTTTCCCCAGTTCACCTCTGGTAAGCAACTCTCTGTCTCAGAATCCGTTTCCAGGCAACCACCAGAAAACAATCAGCCATCTGGTCTTTTGGCCTGGGTTTGAGCTCCTCTGGTTTGAGCTCCTCCTGGGCCCCAGGAATCTAGAGAATCATATTTTTACAAGATAACTGATGAAATTCTAAGCAAGTAAGGGGTGAGATTCCAGCCCAAAGCTTTCAAAACTCTCCATGTGCAACAACAGGCACCGCAAGCCGAGCTGCTTCAGGGCTAAGTTGAGACCCTGAACTGGAGTTCTTGGAGCCTTTTCTCCCAGCAATGCCCTATACCCCGAAGATGGGAACCTGAGACAGCATCTGGATATAGCACTCTTGGTGTTGACCTTGGGCCTTGCAAGATGGGCAGTGAAAATGGTGAAGCCTCTTCTCACTTACTTGGAAGGCAGCAACCTGGGAGAGAATAAAGCAAAGAACAGAGTGGACCCTGTGTGATGCCTGCAACTGAAAGTACCCCAAGATACACCAAGGGGATATTTTGGAAATAGAAGCCTGATTTCCAGCAATCAGGTTGGTGGAAGCTTGAGTTTCATGCTTTGGTTATGAAAAATAAAAGTGATCTTTCAGGCTGGTGAGTTCTGGGATATCTGGATTACTTGAAGGTATCTTTAAGTCGGTCTCATTAAAATAAGAATGTTTTCTCTGCAAGTTGGGTCACACTTAAATAAAATTACAGATCAAAAAATTCTTTGAAAACCATACAGTACTTTAGTAATGTGAGATTTAAAAACAGATGTTATTGTTCCTGTAAAGGGAGGTCACCTTTGTGGCTAGGCACTTCGGTTTTAGAGTCTGGCCAATCTGTGTGACTCTGGACTAGATTTTCATCAATGGGGGAGCAAGAGAGGAGAGAGGGATTTGTAAGTACTTTAGCCTTCCACATGCGATGGTTCAACAGCCCTATGCGCCACAATTTACCCCAAAGGAACACATACCTAAGCACTGATAAAGACAGATTGCATCAGATACAAATGAAGCTTCAAGACAAATACCCTAATCTTGAGTAACTTCCACAAAACATGCAAAAAATTTTAAACAAAAACAAACAAAAAACACTAAGTAAAAAAACTGTTTTGTAGGCAAATTTAACTTCAAGTCAGTCCTTTAGCCAATTCCCACTCCTGGCTGTTCACTTCTGTGTTCTTTCTTTCATTCTCTCTCTCTCTCTCTCTCTCTCTCTCACACACACACACACACACACACACACACACACACTCACATACTAACGGAGACTGCAGGCCTAAACTCTTCATACAGAAATTTAATCTCCTCAACTCATGATATATAACTTTTCTGAGCTTCCGTTTCCTCATCTGTAAGATGGAAGAAATAATCAGTATTTAATGAGATCTTGCACATATGGTGCTGAGCAGTGGGTGGCCCATGGTTAACATGCATCTCTATGGAAAAACAGAATTGGAATGACATTTGTATAGGTGTTATATCTGGTAATTCATGTCACCTATAATTAAACATTTACTGCATTTTTTCACCCACTTATGGGTAGAGTGAAGAGAGGGCCATGTTTCTCTGTGTCTGTCTCTGCACCACACTGCTCATCAGAACCCAAGATCACTGGACTGCAAGGAACAACAAATAAAAACCTTTCAAAAGAGCTCAAGTGAAAAGGCGATTTACTACTACGAGGACTCTCCTGGAACCCAATTTCGAATGTACCTACTTTATTTGCATTAATTAATTTGATCCCCTAAAACAAGTAAATATTATTTCCAATTTACAGATAAGGAAACTGAGACCCAGAGGGGTACCAGCACTTACCCTTTAAAGAGAATGAGCTCCCTGGCTGGGCGCGCTGGCGCCTCCTCTCCGCCACGTGATCCGCCGTTCCCGGCCAATCCTGCGCGGAGTCCCCCTCACCCTACCACACCCTGGCCGGCGGCGGCACATTCCCTCCCTCCTCTGCGGGGCTTGTCCGTTGGGTCACCTCAGGGTGACCTCCTCGCGTCCGGGACACCAACGTGGATCTCACCCTCAGGCTCTGGCGGAGAAAAGGGGAAAACCACCCAGGACGGCGGGGCGCGCCCTCAGGGCCTGACTCAGGTTCTCGGTGAGAGGGGCTCGCGGGGCGGCGGGCAAGTGGCCGGAAGTGCGGGGCTGGGCGGGGTTTGCGTGGACCGAGGGTGCACCTCCGACCTGGGAAGGGGGCTCGCTGCCTGAGTTGACATTGGGGAAGTCACTCAAACCCTCAGGGCCTGTGCCCTGCTCTCTAAGATGGTAGCAGTGAGAGAAGCGACCTCCTAAGGGCTTTTGGTGGTTTGACTGAGAGAATTTATGGAACTTTCTTACTACAGAGCCTGGTCTGTAGCATTTGATGCATGGTGGGTGTAAACGTAGAAGTCGGGAGAGAAGAGCAGGTCTGATGGTGGAGACGCTGCTCCCAAGGGAGGGTCTGTGTGTCGGGAACAGGAAGAAATGAGACTGAAAGGACGCTGAGGATTTGGGACAAAATATCATTATAAAGGTGACAGTTCTGGGCTTCCCTGGTGGTGCAGTGGTTGAGAGTCCGCCTGCCGATGCAGAGAACACGGGCTCGTGCCCCGGTCTGGGAAGATCCTACGTGCCGCGGAGCGGCTGGGCCCGTGAAACATGGCCGCTGAGCCTGCGCGTCCAGAGCCTGTGCTCCGCAACCGGAGAGGCCACGACAGTGAGAGGCCCGCGTACCGGGAAAAAAAAAAAAAAAAAAAAAAGCTGACAGTTCTGAAGGGCCGATTATACACTTCGCAGTTCACCTGAATTATCCTCACAACCCTATGATGTGGAAGTGATCAAATTAAATAATCATGGAGTGCCTGTGGGGGAAAAAAAATTATTTCCCTATTCTTGGACATTTAGAGTGTTTCCATATGTTTGCTGTTATTAAAAAACAGTAATTATTTTTGTGCATATTGGGTTTTGTTCCTTTGGAAATGATTTTGTGAGATAAATTTTGAGAATTCATATTATTTAGACAAAAGGTATGAACTTTTCAATGACTCTGTATGCATTGCTCTGGGTTTTATTTCAGGAGGTATTTGCATTAACCAAGAAATATACAATCATATGGTAAAGGTAAAGATGCCTTTGGCTGCACTTAGTAATTATTTGACACTGGAAGATGTGTTAGGTGATGAACATCAGAATTGAATCGACTGTGGGCACTTCCTCTTGTGTGTTTATTGACTCTTTCTCATAATATTGAGCACCTGCTGAATGTGGGCCTTGTCCTTGAGTGTCCATGGCCATCAGCTCTGTAGTCAGGTAGCTTTGATTTCTGAAGGCAGGGGTCTGCAACCTCACTATGATGAATCCTTTTCTGAAGTCATTCCACACATAATTTTAGGAAGGGGAATTGGACTGAAAAAATTGGAATTTTTCACTTGCTTTCCCAGGTGGTTTTGATTAATTATAAGATAGAACTATTGTAAGGGTAATTAGGTGCTTTGTTCTCTTTGGAATAAAGGTTCCATAGGAAGAAGAGTGCAGTAAGAAGAAAGAAATGGTGGTGGTGGTGGTGACAATGATAAAGATGGTGAATGCTGGACTGGAATTGAGGGGTGATGACATTTTTTTTCTTTCTCTAGCTTAGCTTCCTCCTGTGATCAGAATACAAATGTTTAATGGAATGAATCAGCTCAACTAAAAAGCGTTCATTAAGAATATACTAATTTTTCATTCATTCAACAAATAGTTATTGAGTGCCTCTATTGTGCCTATAGATGTATAATATATATGCATATATTATATGTATATATACACATATATGAGACAGAGAGAGAGCATGCTAGCACCCAGAACATGCTGGGAAAGAACAAGGGAAATCATATTTAAGTGCTTATATCATACCAGTAACTTCTGTTATAAGGAAATTTAGGCATAGAGAGGTTAGATAACATGCCCAAAGTCAGACTCCTAAAAAGTAGTAGATCTGGGATTTTAAACAAAACTTATTTGACTCCACCTTTTCTCCTAAAGTACACTACCTCCTAGTGTCATAAGAAAAAAAATAAAATGAAAGACTTATAGAGGTTTGGAGACGTTATTAATTCTTTCCTGGAGGAAGCGAAGGGCTCTGATGGTTGAGGAGGCGTTGATAGGCAGGGGGTAAGATGTAACTGAGGAGGTGAAAAGGCTGTTAAAGGTTGAAAAAGCAGCGAGAGCAAAAGCAGTGACCAAGGAGTTTGTCTGAGGTTTCAGAGAAAGGGATGTGGATGGCCCTTGTGGGTGGAGCAGAGTTCGGGTTGGGAGTGGTGAGAAACAGCCTGGAAACAAGAGCTTGGAGCCCCGGTGTAGAGCGCCTCTGAATGGCGTGCCGGGGATTTCGGATTTCCTTATACCTGTGGGGCCAAAGGGGGCGAAGGTCAAATGTGAGCCATGAGAGCCTGACACAAGGCTGAGGCAATGAACAAGAACAGGCTAACAAGATTCCATAGAGTTTCATGGTGAAATGGGCGAAAGTTCATGACCAGTGGATGCGGTGCTGAGAGAGGAAGGAAGGCGGTGAAATGATGTCGGGGTGCCAGTCGGTGAGGAGCTGTCTAACTCAGATTTGCTCAGCTCCACCAGCATCTCCTGAGAGCATCTGTGCTGCGGCTCCAGAGCACAGCGAGGCTGGTTTGCTTTTGCCAAGACATTCCTCGTGCTCCAAGTGTTAGGTGGTGTCCTTCCTCTAGGGGCTAAACTTCTGCTTTAATGAAGCAAGCGCCCCAGAGCTCACCTGACCAGACTTTGTTGACCTGAAGAAAAGAGCTTCTTGTTGCCTATCCTTAGTGAAATCAAGAATTGTTTCAACACATGATGACAAGCTATGAATGCCCCCGACCCTATACACACATTCTCTTACCCTTGGTCTGACATCTGCATTAAACTAAAGGAATGATTGATGTCCAGTCAAAACCTTAGGCAGACTGGACTTGCCTTTTAAGTATCTTTTCTGTGGCGCATATTCTAAGGTGGGCTGTTGGATTTTTCAGTGTCTCAAAACCATGAGGCAAAAAACTCACCTGTGAGAAGAGTGGGATGAGGCACGGACGTGGCAGAAATTTACCTGTCACTTTCCTAGGTTCCTTGTTGTCATGGAAACGATTGCCTCGGTCTATACTGCCTGTGTGTGTTTGGGAGAACCCCTCTTGTATTATGGATCTCAAAGCAAGCCTTCTATGAAACGAGGAATCATCAGAGTGAAGCTGTCTTAACACATTAAACTCCAGCAATGGGAGTGGGCTAGCATTTGGGCCTCCAGAGGATGCTAAGTGAAGTAAGAGGCCACCTGGTTATCGCTTCTAAATCCAGTGAACCAGGAAGAATGAGTGCTTAGCTCACACCTGGCTGCGCTTTACATCTTTTAAGCTAACGTTTATGGGCCGCTTCCGATTTGTCAGGCACTGTGATGTACCTTTTAGCTTCCTGTCTTGCTTAATCTTTAGAATGAGCCAGTGGGCTGTACTGTTATCCTCATCTGCACTTTACTGATGGGGAATTGGGGCTGAGAGAGGTGAGGAGACTTTCCCAGGTTCAGCCTGGCCCCTTCTGTTGCTCTGCCTGGCCGTGGGCTTCCTGGGACCTGTTCTGTTTGGCAGCAGTGGACGTCTTGCTTATTCTGAGATCCCTCTGACTCACGCTATTGGTGAATGAGTAACCCTAAGTCAGCCGAGCAGCCAAGGCAGGGAAGGGTCTGTTCCAGGGAAGCATTTGTAGACGAGGCTGAAGTTCCAGAACTCCTTTGGTTTTGTGTCTGTGCATGTGATCAAATGGGTCTATACCAACGTTTCTGTTTTTCTTTCACATAAAATGGAAAGGATTTGAGGACTGGACCCTCTACATAGGATATCATCATTCACTATTTTTCTGTTCTGTTTATGGGTAATAAGGAGAAGACCAGCCCTTAGAAAACGGGTTCAGCTTGGACATCGTTAAGAGTTGAATGGTATCCTGCAAAATATGCATGTTGAATCCTAATTCCCAGGACCACGGAATGTGACTGTATTTGGAAACAGGGTCTTTACAGAGGTAACCAAGTAAACACCATGAGATCCCATGTGACTGGTGTCTTATGAAAACGGGAAATGTGGACACAGAGGCATGGATAGAGGGGAGATGATGTGAGAGACGGGGGAGAAGACGGCCATCCACAAGCCAAGGAGAGAGGCCTGGAGCAGATCCTTCCCTCACAGGCAACTGATACTCGTGCGGTGTGCGCGCCTGTAAAAACACATGCACAGGAAAGGAATGGGGTGGGGGTGAGCTGTGTGTGTGTGTGTGTGTGTGTGTGTGTGTGTGTGTGTGTGTGTGTGTGTGTTTGAGGGGGCAGAAGGGAGGAGGGTCAGGGAAGGTCCTCTGGAGATGGTGACACGTGAGGTGCGGTTTAAAGGGGGAAGAGAAGTTTCCCTGGTGATGGGCTGGGGTGTGGGGGAAGGGCATCCCAGGTAGAGGGGACAAGTCGTGAAAGGTCACGACCGGAGGAGCGAGAGGCTGGTGCGCTCACGGGACTCCTGACGCTGCCTGTTCCTGCTTCTCCCCCGACCTTCCTGAGCATTCTTCTCCTCTCACTGCCAACAGCACGAAGCACTCGAGGCCCAGTCCTTAGCCCAGGGCCTTCCTCTTCCTACCACTTTCTGAGAACGGTTATTTTCATACCATAACAGGAAACATCAGCCATGCGGGGGCTCCCATGTGTGAATCTGCAGCTGGGACGGTCCTCTTCTCTGGAGTGTCACCTCGTCTGCAGTGTTTACATGTGCACAGCCCAGCATCAGCTCGGGCCCAAGAGAGCCAAGTTACATTCTCTTTCCTGCAAAAGTGTGGCCCAGGCTTCTATGTTATTTTTTGATGTCCCCACCATCAATCAGTGACCTGGTCCTAAGCCCTGGAGTCACCTCTGACCCCTCCTGCTTCCAAACACCTTGTTAGGATGCAGGGCCAGACTGACAGTGTTATTCTCTAAGTCCCCATTTGTTTCCCTTGTCTTGAAATTCTCAGCAACCTTTGCCCATCCCCAATCTCCTGTCATCTGTCTCCTGTTCTACAAGTGATGACAAAATTTACTGACAGTGACTGAGATGATACCTGTGTGGTCCTTCAGTAGCAGGAACATCAGTCGTTAGGCTGACCGGAGGGCCTGTATGTGTTGTAAATGGTTAAATAATCTCCTGCCGTCTCCCGATTAACCTGTGGCTGCCATTCCCTCCTTGACTGTCTGCTCTGTCATTTCGAATGAGAAGAACATTATCTTCCCTGGATAAAGAGGGTGCACAGTAGAAAATTAGTGGTCTGGACTTTTTCAAATAATCCATGAACGAGATACTTTCTTCTTCCCCGTTTTTTCTTCCTATAGGAATGTTTGCAGTCGTTGGCACTGTGACCACCCTCTTCCTGATATGCTTTCTTCGTGTGAAACCATTCTCTCCTGATTGCAGTCCTGAGTGCAATCCTTCTTCAGACTCTGCCGGATAATCCTCTTTCGCTACTCACACTTTAAAAGTTTATGTTTCCTGAACCTCTGCCCTGAGTGCACTGGGCATTCCTGCTCTTCAGACGTGGTCAGGGGCCCTCATTCATCCTCACCCTCACTGCCGACACCCTCACACCCGGATCCGCCGTGCACACCTATCTTCTAGAGACGCAGCTTCCTCCTTGGCGTCTCCACTTGGATTTCCCCATAGATCCCGGAACCTCATCCTGTCAAACACTGACCGAGTCACCTATTCCTTCTTCCGCGAGGCACTCACATTGCTGCTAGGGGTCCTCATGAGTTCGAGCTGCTGTAACAAAGATGCCGCAGACTGGGTGCCTCAGAAACAGCAGACATTTGTTTCTTACAGTTCTGGAGGTGGGAAGTCCAAAATCAAGGTGCCAGCAGGTCTAGTGTCTGGTGAGAGCCCTCTTCCTGGTTTTCAGAAGGCTGTCTTCCCATCTTGGGAGAGAGAGGGAGCCATGTCCCTCTTGTTTCTCTTCTTATAAGGACACTAATCCCATCCTGAGGGCTCCACCCTCATGATCTAATTGCCTCCCAAAGGCCTCACTTCCTAATACCATCACATTGGGATTAGGGTTTCAACATGTGAATTTTGAGAGGACAAAAACATTCAGTCCATAGCACTAGGGTTGGGGAATTTACATCAGATTTTGCTGTCTGAGACGTTAAAGCGATTCATATCTGCTTTAATGTGATTTCTGGCCTCCATATTTGAGGTGGGTTTAGCAGTAATACCAAACGTCTCATAATAGGAAGAGAAGGAATAAAAGCATCCATAGTAGACTTGGATCTCAAGGACAGTTGAGACTGCCAGCTTAGGGCTGGAATTTACACCATTGGCTCTCCTAGTTCTCAGGCTTTTCTACTCACACTGGATCTCCACATCAGAGCTCCTGCGTCTCCAGCTTGCTGACTGCTGGTCTTGGGACTTCTCATCCTCCGTAACCACATGAGCCAATTCTTTATAATAAATATATCTATTTGTGTATCTATATATCTATGTATCTGTCATCTATCTATCTCTCTACCTGTCCATCCATCCATCCATCCTTCCATTCTATTGGTTTCTTTCTCTGGAGAATCCTGACTAATACCACTATTTTTTTTCACATACTTAACTCTCCCCAACTCCAGTCTTGTCTCTGTGATTGTTTTTAATTAACATACTATAAAATTAACTTTTTTTGGTGCGTACAATTCTATGAATTTTAACACATGCATAAATTCACATAAGTACCAACACAGTCAGGATGCAAAACAGTTCTATCACCCCCTAAAATTTTCTCATGTCGCCCCCTTATTGTCAAACTCTCCCCCAGCCAGGAAACCTGACAGTCACTGATCTGTACTTCTTTCCATAGTTTTGCCTTTTTAAGAAAGTCATCCTAGAGTGTATAATCTTTTGAGATTATCTTTTTTTTCTCTCAGCATGATTCTCTGGAAGATCATCCAGGTTGCTCATATTAGTAGTTTGTTCCTTTTTATCACCGAGTAGTATTCCATTATATAGATGTACCACTTCTGGGTGTCCATTCTCCCACAGAAAGACATTCCTGTTATTTACAGTTTTTGATGATTATAAATAAGGGTGCTATTAAGCATTCAGTTACAGGTTTTTATGTGAACATAATTCACTTGGGTAAATGACTAGGGCAAATACATTAGGAGTACGATTGCTGGGTCATATGGTGAATATATGTTTAACTTTATAAGAAACTGCAAAATAATTCTCAAAAAATGTCATACGTTTTGCATCCCAATCAGTAGTTTATGAGAGATTTAGTCGTTCTGAATCCTTGTCAGGACTTGGTATTGCCAGATTGTTATTTTCCCGTCCTAACAGGTATAGTGGTAGCTCAGTGTGGCATTAATTTGCATTTTCCTAATGACACCTTTTTAATGTGTTTATTTGCCTTCTATATCTCTTTGGTGAAGGGTCTGTTCACAGCTTTGCCAATTTTTAAAAATTGTTTTTTAGTTGAGTTTTAAATGTTCTTTACTCTGTATACAAGTTCTTTGTCAGATATAAGATTAGCAAATATATTGCAGGGCAGGAATAGAGACGCAGATGTAGAGAATGGATGTGTGGACACGGTGGGGGGGGAAGAGGGATGGAACGAATTGGGAGATTGGGATTGACATATATACACTACCATGTGTAAAACAGATGGCTAGTGGGAACATGCTATACAGTGCAGGGAGCTCAGCTTGGTGCTCTGTGGCGACCTAGATGGGTGGGATGGGGTGGGGGTGGTCCAAGAGGGACGGGATATATGTATACATATAGCTGATTCACTTCGTTGTACAGCAGAAACTAACACAACTTTGTAAAGAAACTTACCCCAATTAAAAGATAAAAGATATATGCACACCAAAAAAAAAGATTAGCAAATATTTTCTCCAAGTTTGTAGCTTGTCATTTAATTCTCTTAATAGTGACTTTCTCAGAGTAAAGATTTTTTTTTTACACATTTTGATTAAGTTCTGTTCATTCATTTTTTTCTTTTATGGGCCATGCTTTTGGTGTCATATCTAAGAACTCTTCACCAAGCCCTAAGTTCCAAATATTTCCTCCTATGGTTTCTTATAAAAGCCTTATAGTTTTAAAGTTTACTTTTAAGTCCATGTACAAATTTTAGTTAATTTTTATAAGGTATGAAGTTTAGGTTGAGGTTTAATTTTGTTTTCCGTATGGATGTCCAGTTGCTCCAACAACATGTGTTGAAAAGTCTATTCTTTCTCCATTGATTTGCCTTGTTGAACATCTGTTGTCTATGTATGATTATCTACTTCTGGACCATCTGTTCTCCTGAGTGATTTTTAACGTGGCTAGTAATGCCAGTCTGAAGGTGGGTTCTACTGACTGGTGAGACGTGAGGTGCTCTTATTCTGCCAGAGGGTGGTCTAACAGATGGAGCTGATTTTCATTGGATGTACAGTTCTCTAATCTGATGTGGGGCTGGGATTTGAACTAAAAGAGGATTCAAGAACAGACATGCGGTTGGCATTGAGCCGTGAGGGATCAAATTCTTCACTCCATCCCCAACTCCAAGTATATGACTTGAGTTGTTTGCACCTGTTTTTGCAAGCATATAGATCTGCCAGGGAAAATTGACTTCCTATATTGTTACATGCTATGAAGAATTTTAAGGAAAAAGATGATTGACTCTCTTTGTCCCGAGCAACTTTTCCCCCTTTATGTGCCCCCACTGACTTTCCACTGGGCAAAGGTGTAGTTCCCTCCATCTTATCAGCCTCTCCCTGCTGTCTCCTGGCTCCTCAGGAGGTTGAGGGGCTCCTTCCTCCGTCCTCCCACAGACTTTTACAGAGTTTCTTTGAGCAGGAAGGGGTCCTGTCTGCTCCATCTCTACTCCACCAGCGCTCAGGGCAGTGTCTGGCCCTCTGGAGATACTATGTGTTTGCTGTTCTTGAATTTGTTCCTGATTATTTTTGAACAAAATAAACAGTATGTGACATTTATAAAACCTTTTCTAGAGTGAGGGGGAAACTGGACGATGCTGTATGGGATTTGGACTGAGAGTCAGGGACCTGAGTTTTAACCCCACCCACCACAAAGCAGTTGTGTGACTTAAGTAAGTCCTTTCATTTCCTTCTGGGTTGCTATGTTCTTATCTGGAAAAGGAGGAGATTGGATGAGAACAGGCGTTGCAAAGTCAAGGCCTGCGGGGGTCAGACAGGCAACATAAATTAATGAAATATAATGGATATAAGAAAAAGTAGCTGCAGAAACTCATTGATAAGTGACAGTTGGCAGCCCCTGGTAACCACCAGCCTACTCTCTGTTTCTACGAGTTTGGCTCTTTTCGATTCCACATATAAGTGAGATCATACATATTTGTCTTTCTCTGACTTGTTTCACTTAGTTTAATGCTCTCAAGACTCATCCATCTTGTTGCAAATGGCAGGATTTTCTTTTTTCTCATGTCTGAATAGTATTCCATTGTGTGTGTGTGTGTGTGTGTGTGTGTGTGTGTGTGTGTGTGTGTATCTTCTTTATTCATTCATTCATTGATGGACACAGGTTGTTTCCACATCTTGGCCATTGTGAATATATGATCTGTCCCTCTTTGAGCCCCGACAATGTCCCCTACCCCTCTTTAACTGTCTCTCTTGCTCATGCCATATCACATGCTATTTCCCATGGAAGCTACATGTCAGTTCATCGGGGTGTCCCTCACAGCTCAGTGCCTGGCCCAGGGAAGGAGCTCAGGAGATGATCAGGGATTTCAATGGGGAACATGCTGAGGAGTGGACCCTGGCGTCCCCATGAGCTTCTCTGGTGCGGGCATCCAATGCTGGGCTCCTAGGGGCAGAATGCATTCTGGCTGCAAGTGCGTCTGGATGTCCAGTAATATGACACGGATGTCTTCGTGACTTTGGCTGTTTCTGGGGGTGACCTCATGGGATTCTGTCACCATTTGTAATCCTTGTTATCTGTCAGCAGTGCACCCACAATTTTTCTCATGATCAGATTGATCCTGGTGAAATGTAAGCATCTTCCCACGTAAGGACAAAATAAATTTAACTGCAGACTTCTGTTGAAACAAACCATTATTAGTGAAAATCATATTTTTCCCTATCATTGCCAGTAGGTAATTGTCATTGATCCTAGAGCCAAGCTCATCCCGAGTGAGAACTTCGCTAATTCTAGGTCCAGTTTTTGGAAAACCGGACATCTGTCTGCCCTTACTTTCCTCCTTGTCCTGGAATCCCCCCAGCAGAGCATGTGGAATCCATGTTCTCCTCTGTGACATCCTGACAGCTTTGTAAACGACAGCTCTTGATTCTGATTGAACCGAAAGAGCTTCAGAGGGAGTGTGTGAACCTTAGGTGAAAGGTGGATTGTGTCCCCTGTGGAAGGAACAGAACGGGTCTGTTAGAAATGGAGGTCTGTGTATGTTCATCCAGTGGCCCATTGGAGCCGGCTGTTCTGTTGAATGTAAATGAGAAAGAACCGCCACCCATCCTACCTATACTTATATGTTCCTGTGTTAGAAATATATGCTTTATAAAGTGCAAATGTTCTATTAAATGTGAAGTGCTATATAACAGAAAATATCATACTTATGTGTAAGTAAATAGTAGGAAAAAGTTGCTTATAATGATTGGAAAGCAATTCTAAAACAAAGTTTTCAATGCATCTTAAATGTTTATGTTCCTGGGGTAGTGAACTCAATAGTCTCTAACCGAGGTAAGTATGCCTGGCCAATATGTTGATATCTGCCAAGTGCACCCATTCAGAATAGCCATCAGCTGGAGAGGAAAGTAAACCAGGGTAAGTGAGAAGAGCTGACTTCAAGCTGAACGTGGGCTGCACAGTAGTGATGTGGGTTATGCGTGGAGCCATGGGGATCATCTTTTATGCCAGCGAGGCTATTATTGGCTTTATGACATTTCTGCTTGGTATTGTAATTTCCTGAAAGATAATTTAATTAAGGCTATAGAAATTGACAAAATGATTTTTTAAAATGTCAAACAGTTTAATCTTTATAATAATAAAACCACTTCTTGGTGGATTCACATGGGTTAAGGGACATGACACCTTGGGGTTCACCTTGGATACATGTGTGGACCGCAGACCTAAGTGCCTCTGTCTTTGAACTGACCTTCAGGTGGTGCTTTTCTGTTTGGAGTTCAGAAGGCCTTGGAAAGATGATTGAGTCTAAAATATGAGTAAAACAGGAAGCTCTTCTCATCAGGATACATGTGGGGGTAAAGAAAAATGTGGGGCAAATTTCAGTTCTGTACTACTCTAGGTTTTTATCTACACTGTCACTGGTAACATGACAAAATTAAAATAGGAAATATTCTAAATATTGATAGGCAAAAACTTTTTGTTTGTTTGTTTCGCCCTCTATTCACATTTAATAAATGTTGATATTTAGCCACATTTTAAAAAGTTTTTTTTTTTTTTTTTTGCAGAAAATGTTGCAGTTAAAGCCTCTTTTTCTACCCCACTGGGATCCCATTCCCCTGCAGCTTTCCTAGAGGTAGCCAGTCTTCCAAGGTTGTGTTGTTACATACATGTTGTTGCATTTGGCTCCCGGCTATGTGTCATGAACAATAACTAGTATTATTTTGTGAGTTTAAAACATTTATGGTAATGTTCTTACTCAGTAATCCATCTTTCTTCAGCTTGCTTTATCACTCAAAATCACGTTTTTAGGATTTATCCTTATTAATTGATGTAGAGCTAGTTTCCTTACCTGCTCTATTAATTCCTTTCAATGAATATATCATAATATATCCATTCTCTAATTGACGGGAGTTTAGATTGTTTCCACCTTTTCGTTTTACACACAGAGCTGTTGTGTACTTCTTTGGGCTTGTTTCCATGTGGACATGTGAGCTTCCCAAAGGTATAGATGCAGACGTGGATTTCTGGGTCTTCGGGGACAAACATCATCCACTTTGGTAGATGTTGCTGAATTGCTCTCAATTTACACTTCCAGAACCGTGTATGAGAGTTCTCGTTGCTCTGCATCTTCTCCAACTCTTGGCATTATCAGGCTTTTACATTTTGCTAATCTGATACATTGAAAGGTATCTCATTGTGGTACTGATTTATACTTCTCTGGATTTCTGGTGATTTATGCTTTTCTTTCTCATGATTGTTGGTCATTTGGGTTTCTTTTTCTATGCATTGCCAGTTTATAGATTTTGCTCATTTTTTGTAGTGGGTTATTTGTTTTTTTCCTTCCAGTTACCAAACGTTCACTATATATCCTGGACACTTAAAAAACAAAAACGAAAACAGAAACAAAACTACTCTCTCCATTTCTTTTTTGTTTTGCCTTGTTTTGGTTTAAAACAGCAAAAATTAATTTTCTTACAATTCTGGAGTTCAGAAGTCCAAAATGAGTCTTAAAGAGCTAAAATCAAGGTGTCAGCAAGCCTGGCCTCTTACAGCTTCCAGCTCTCTCCATTTCTTGCCTTTAACCTTTGTTTTTTGGTGTCTTGTCACATAAGTTTTAAAATCATGTTGGTCAACATTTTCTTCTCTTTTTGCTTCATGGTTTGTGCTATTGTGTCATTGCCTAGTCTGGGATTATAAAAATAGTGTCTGTATTTTTTCCTAAATCTTTTAAAGTTAACTGTAATTCTCTTGGAATTCATTTTTGGATATAGCATGAGTTAGAGATCTATTTTTTCCCCTGTAAATAACCAGTTGTCCCAGGACCATTTAATAAATAGTTCAGTCATTTCCCGCAGTTCTGTAATGCTACCTCTGTCACATCCCAAGTTCCTATACGCAGAGGGGCGCTCTCTATTATGTTGGTCTAACCCTGCACCAATCCTATTGTGTCTTAATTATAAGGCTTTAATAAATGTCTTCATATCTGGTAGGACAAGTGTCCATCTTATACTGTTTCAATATTGGTTTAGCTGTTTTTTGGCCTTAATTCTTCCATATGAATTTTAAAACCAGCTAAAAATGTTCATGAAAGACCTTTCTGGGACTTTAATTTGAATTACATTCAATTTATGTATTAACTTAGGAGGAACTGATGTTGATGTTGAATCCTCTCATCTCTGAGCATGAGATATATCTCTGTTTATTTAGGTCTAGGACTTTCAGTGAAGTTTCATAATTTGCTTTCATTTAACTCTTGCACCTCTTTCTTTAGATTCATTCCTAGGTTTGTCATAGTTTATTGTTTTTGCTAATGGGATCTTTTAAAAATTACATTTTCTAATTCATTGTTGCTGATAAGGATGCCATGGATGTTTGTATATTAATCTTGTCTCCAGCATTCTTGCCAAACTCTCTTATGACTTTTGATTGTTCGTAGTTTCTCATGGATTCTCTATGTAGACAATCTTATGTGCACATGATTCTTCTTTTTTTTCTCCATTTCAAATCCTTATTTCTATAACTCCTTTTCCTTTGTTTATTGTGTCAGCCAGATATGTCACACAATGATGAATGGAGTGGTCTTAGAAAAAACATATTTGTCTAGTACCTGACTTTAAAGGAAATATGTTCCTAAAGTTTATTGTAGGTTTTTAGCAGAAACTGCTTAGTGAAAACTTCTTTCTATTCTTGGTTGGCTAGGTATTTTATTGTACTTTTAAATTGTGAATGGGTACTAAATTTTGTAAATGTTTTTTCTGCATCTATTGTGATGATTAGTCTTTCCTTAATCTGTCAGTGTGGTGAATTACAGTAAGACTTTCTAATGTTGAATCTTCCTTGAGCTTCTGGGATAAAACTTACTGGTCATCACAAGCACACATGCACACCATATATTTACCATGTGATAAATATGATATATGTGATCATGATATATATGATACATGATGTATATCATATCAAAAAACATATTTTAAAATAAATATACATTTATACACACACCACACTGCTGGATATGTTTGCTAATATCTTATTTAGGATTTTTGCATTGATGTTTTTAACTGAGATTGACCTATTGCTTTCCTTTTTTGTACCGTCTACTTCTAAAATATAGCTTTAGACTGAACTTATAAAGATACGTTCAGCAGCTTTTGTTCTTTTTCTATTTTTTGGTGTCAACTTTGGTAACATATTTTTCTAGGAGATTTTCCATTTCATCTGTTTTTAGTTTTACTGCTTTAAAGTAGAGAATCGAATTCTCATACTTAAAAAAAACATCCTCACTGTATTTATAGTTATGGCTCCTTTCCATGCCCAACAGTGTTTCTTTGTGCCTTCTCTTGTTTCTCTTGCTCATTCTTGTTGAATATCTACTTATTTTATTAGTCTTTTTAAAGAATCCACATTTGTTTTGTTCCTATATGTATTGTCTCTTCGTTTTTATTTTATTGATTTGTTATTATGATAGGCAAAATCTTTTAACAGCACAATCTTCTGTTCACTCTCAAAATACCTAAATACCTAGGAATGATTTCCAGAAAAGTGCCCCCAAATAGCCTCTTTGGAATAGAAGAATATTCTTTCAAGTTGTCAGGCCACGGGGTAAAAAGAAATCAGAATGCTTTTTCCTCTCTCTTTGATATGTACAATTGAAGGTATTTCTTACTGCAAACTGATGTTCCATCCATCATATGGCATTAAAGCATTTTTCATATTAGGCTTAGTAATAAAGGGTCACACTCCACAGCCTTAGGCATTTCAGAGGAAAAAAAGCTTGAAGTGTTGAGCATTGTAGGAAATGTCTGAATATTCAGAATGTTTGATTTAAGAGTTCAGGTTTATTTTCTATTAGCATGGAAATGACTCTGAGACGTCTCTTCACGATGCCATATGCGGAAGTACCCATTCGGGAAGGCATGGAGCAGATACATTTTCTTCAGAAAGCGTGTGACGAGGACCACGTCTTATTGGTCTCTGTATCTCTGTGCTCGACAAAGAACACATGCTTCTTCAAGGGTTGTTGAGTGGCTTAACAGTCTTTGTTCTATGGCTTACCTCTGTCTAAAGCGCCCTCTTTCCAGGATAATCCCCCAGATTCAACCAGAGACCTTGTTCTTAGGGGCCAACTGGGTCTGGTGTCCGTCCAGGGATGAGTGAATCAGAAGGAGCAAGAGAGCAGCTCCAGCCGGGATGGGCCCTCGCTTGTCATTTTATACTTCCGGGTTGTAAGACCGGTTGGCTAGAATCATAGTGATGAAAATCTAGAGGAATCATAATATTATTAAAAGTGAGAATTATAGAACCACAGCACATTTTCTCAGGTTAGCATCAGTTATCCCAATTCCCTCGTCCCATGAATGGGGAACTGGAGCCTAGAGAGGGCATGTGGTTTATCCAGATGACCAGAGAGAACACGAGACGCAGGGCCTGGAGAACCCGAGGCTTGGTCCTCCCTCACAGTGTAGCACAAGTTATTTGGCTTCTCTGAGCCTCAATTCCCTGAACTGTCAGTGGGAACGGTAATTGGTACCCACCTCCTGCGACTGCTGTGCATCTTGGATCTCTGCTAGGCATCTTCCCTCTGCACATCCAGATCCACTCTCTGCCCTTCTCGACCCCCTCTCTATCTTGGCAGGCGGTGTCCTGTGGATTATATCAAGGGGCCCCCGGGACCTCCATTGGGTTTGGCGGCTGGGGAGCCCCAAGGACAGTTGGGGGGAGGAGAGTGGGAGTGGGGTGCTCCATCTCCCGGCTCCCTCCCTGCTAGTCATCGAGGACTGGCTCAGTCTCTTGGAGAGGTCAGTGCTCCTCCCAAGGTCTTAATCCCCTCTCCTCGCGCACCAGGAAACAAAGAGGGAAGAAAAAGTCTCTTGCCTCTTCGGCAGGTCCAGACTTTTCCCCGGACTCCCTCCCTGCTAGCCGTGGCGCACTAACCCCCTGCAGGGTGTGTTCACGCCGCCAACCCCAGTCCTCTCCCGGCTCTCCGACCGAAGCCCGAGCCTCAGCTCCCAGCCCCACCCTCCCAGCGGGGGAGCAGACAAGCCTCTCGGGCTGGTGAGTGCTGGTCGGCCCTGATCCTCTGTGCAGGAAACTCACCGCTTTGCCCTCTGCAACCCTGTTGCTGAGCTCTCCTCCATGGCTCCGATGCTTCCCCCTCCGCCACCCGCAGTCTCTGCCCTCGAAGGGGCTTCCTAGTGTGTGCAAACCTTTCTTCCTTCACGGCTCCCTCCCACTGGTGCAGGTCCCGTCCCTATCCTTTTGTCTCTGTTTATTCTTTTGCCCTACCCAGGTACGTGGGGGGTTTCTTGCCTTTTGGGAGGTCTGAGGTCTTCTGCCAGCGATCAGTAGGTGTTCTGTAGGAGTTGTTCCACGTGTAGATGTATTTCTGGTGTATCTGTGGGGAGGAAGGTGATCTCCATGTCTTACTCTTCTGCCATCTTCCCGGAAGCCTGCTTCTTTTTTCTTATACTTACAAGTTTGTTGTATTTTTTAGATTCCACATATAAATGATATCATGCAGTATTTGTCTTTCTCTGTCTGACTTTTTTCACTTAGCATAATGCCCTCCAGGTCCATCCATGTGGCCGCAAATGGCAAAATTTCATTGTTTTTTTTTTATGGCTGAGTGGTATTCCATTGTATGTTTTTGTGTGTGTGTGTGTGTATATATATATATATATATATATATATATATATACACCACATCTTCTTCATCCGTTCATCTGTTGATGGACACTTAGGTTGCTTCCATATCTTGGCAATTGTAAGTAATGGTGCTATGAACATTAAGGTGCATGTATCTTTTCAAATTAGTGTTTTTGGTTTTTTTAGATATATACCCAGGAGTGGAATTGCTGGGTCATTCGGTAGTTCTATTTTTAGTTTTATGTGAAACTTCCACACTGTTTTCCACAGTGGCTGCACAAATTTACATTCCTACCAACGGTGTACCAGGGTTCCCTTTTCTCCACACCCTCACCAGCATTTGTTATTTGTGTTCTTTTTGATGATAGCCATTCTGACAGGTGTGAGGTTAAGATATCAGGAAGAAATAGAAAATATGAACAGATGAACTCTTAGTAATGAAATTGAATCAGTAACTTAAAAACTCCTAACCAACAAAAGTCCAGGTAAATAAATTTAGAAAACAATCATATAAGGGAAGGGAAGTCTGCTATTTACAGCAATTTAGATCATTTTTTGACTTGTCCTATTTGATACAGTCTGCTGACTTTTTTTTCTAATATCATCACATGAAAGATATTCTCACTGCTCATTGCAGACAGGAGTCCAAAAAAAAGAAACTCTTAGAAATTAGCTTATGAGCATTTAATAAATGAAAGTAATGATCAAAAGACACCATCTGGGATTCACTAAGAAAAATGTAGGTATGCCTTAGTAACAGGATAAGCATACCTCAGTAACAGCATTAGGTGTACCTGTGTAACAGCATTAGGTAGACCTTAGTAACAGCATTCTCTCTGTTTATGAGTGTTTAGACTGTGGTCATGGGAATGCTATAAATTTGTTGCATCTGGAAGTCAGCAGGGCATCGTGATAGGCCTTTATTGATGTTCTGGTGTATGAGATGAAGATGTGTGAGCTGGACAAACGCTGAGCCAGGAATCAGGGCTCTAGTCTAGTTTTTGTCTCATTATTAAGTTGTGGGAATTCCTGTTGGAGGACTCTAGAGGCATACTGCTTCTACCCTTGTCTCCCTCCTTTCTTTTAATTTTTTAACTTTTATTTTGAAATAATTATAGATTCGAAAGAAATTTCAAGGTTATTTACAGGGGCATCCTGTGGACCTCAGGCCTACCACTGGCTGGTTAGCCAGACATTAGGGATAAAGACTAGTTCAGGACTGAGCCCTGAAGATCAGTTTCCTTCCTTAACACTTTATGTCAGGGTCAAGGAGTAAAAGGACTTGGTATTTCTTGGAGGGTGTGTGGGGTGGGAGTGGGGTGAATGGGAAGAGTTGTAATGTGTGTGGGGTGGCAATGACACACTCCCAACAATAAGGCAACAAACACAACATAATTGCCTTCAGGCCACCTACCTCACAGTGATGTGCGTTGTAACCCACTAGGCTATAACCAGCCGAAGCCCTGAAAAGGACCAAAAACTCATTCTACTCAAAGTAACCAACAGCACCCGCACACACTAAAATAATGTGTTTGGAAACCACAAGTTCAACACTGGTTAGTGCACTTTCTTGTTAGCAGTGGCCTGACAAAGGTGGGGCAGTGGAAGTGGTCCACCACACCCCCCAAACCACAGGCAATAAACGGGAGTATTTTCTACAGAGAATTTTAATAAAAGAATAAAACCGAGTAAAAACTGGTCTTCATGTTATCACCTCCATACTTCTGTATGTCTAAGCCAATCAGTGATTAAGTATTCTTCTCCTGGTAAAAAAATCTGTTTCTGTGTGTGGCGGGGGGGGGGTGGTGGGGGGGGGGTGGGGGGGGATGGTGGAGTGATTTCGACATCAAATCTAGAGGCTTGAGTTAATCGCATTCCTAGAGTTAATTGTTCAGGGCCCTCTCCTGTTTATTTACTCATTTGTTCCTCTTCTTTTTACCCCCCAATCCCATTTGTCTTCTCATAGGCAATCATTCTAAAACATTTGATGCATATACTTTTCTTTTCATGAGTGTTAATAAAATGTATATTATTGTTTGTGGGCGTTTGTTTTTAATTTATGTATCTGTTGTTAATATTACACTTCATTTCCTAATGTGTCACTGAGCCCCATTTTGAAGATCCATCTGTGTTCCTTATGTGTGTGTCTAGTCTGTTGTTCCCTTTAAATGGATATGTCAGATACATTATTTTTTATTTGTAAGTTTTAGAAAGGTATTTGCACTTTTAATATTTGTACCTACCCCTTGGTACATGTTTTGTTTGATTTATACCTCAAAGTTTCATTTTCTTTGAAGTGACAGTAAACAGTATCGTGTGTTTAATTTTGGTTTCCACATATTCTGTGTTAGTATATAGAAGTGTGATTGATTTTTAAAATTAGGCTTTTCATTTTGACATAATTATTTAATATTGTGACCAGGAAATTGACATTCATGCAGTCCATCTACCTGATTCAGATTTCACCAGTTTTGTACCTGCTCATTTGTGTGTGTGTGTATTTATGCAGTTTTATCACATGTGGGGATTCCTGTGAGGACCACCCCGGTAAAGATATAGAAGAGTTCCATCAACAGAAGGATCTCTCCTGTTGCCCTTTAATAGCCACACCCACTTCCCCCTAGAGGAAAGAAAGAAACCAAGGTGATGATAGAACTTGAAACTGTGTGATAGAACAAATGATAAAGGAACTGTATGAGGCAGGGTCCTGATGGGAAACAGATTATACACTCAAACAGGATAATGAGCACTGATTGCGAAGGAATGGGAGAGTGTAGGGAAACCATAAGAAATAGTGACGTAACCTGGGGCTGGAAACAGGAGGGAAACCACTCCGAACCCTAAGCTGGACAGGGAGAAGGAGGAGATAGTTACTGGAACATGGAAAGAACTGTCAGAAAAATATGTGATGATCTAGGTAAAAGAATAAAACAAGACCACACAAACCTTGCAAGGAGGGAGCCAGGTGAATAAGTACTTTGACTGCATTCTCATCCTTCCCTCCAATAATCCGGAGGGGATTCCCACTGATCAAAAATAAACAGAGAGCAAGAGAGCCCATGAATATAGCCCATGGTTCACACGAGTCAGAGCACAGGGCAGGGTGGAGAAGAGTGGAAAATGGGTCTGGTGATGCAGATGGACGATATACTAACAGTGAACTCAGAGAAGCCAACACCTCAGGAGCAGTCACAGTATCTTTCTTTAGCTCTCTGATGTATGGTCATGTGGAAGCAGATTGGACTCGGACTTGTTGAGTGTCATAACTCTGATTAGTAGTATCACAATAAGAAACTTACGGGAAAGTGACATAAACTCCATCAGGCAGTTGATCTGGTTGAGTTCACCCTGGAAAGCTATTTACAAAATGTTCCGTTGTCATTTAAGGACATTTTGCTCTTTCCTGTGGGCATGAATGTCTCACCATGCCTATCACTCTCTACATCAAAATGTCCAACACTTGCAACTATATTTCCCCTGGCAAAAAAAAAGAAAGTTGTGTTCTTTTAAGCTTGATAGCACTTTAAAAAGAAAAGAGTTACTAAATGTAGAAATCTGAACAGTGGCAATGATGTGCAGTGGCCTGACCACTAATTCCCACTAGGTCAGGACTCAATCTTGTTTGCTGAGGCATCATCAGGACTTAAAATGGAGCCTGACACACAGTAGGCAACAAGTAGATATTTGCTGAATGATTGCACAGCCATGGGAAGTGAAGGGTAGCAGGGTAAAGGAGAGAAAGATAGTGACTCATGTTACATGTGGTTCTAGTCCCAGCTCTGGCTATAACTAAATATATCATCTTTGGCTAGTTATATAAATGACCTTGAAGATGACTTCCAGGTATCTAATTCTTTGAGTCTCAATTTAGTCATTACAAGTTTGAGTTTTCAGCTCCTTCTATGCAGCATATTGATCTGGGATCAGAAATATCCAAGATATCCAAGGTAATGGATGAGTCTCTCCAGCTGAGGTTTCAATAGAATGCAGAGGCTGGTCTCTACTCAAAGAAAGGGTAGACAGTAGATATACTTATTTTAATTTATATTATTATTTTTGTATTAAACCAGCTTAATATTAAAAAGACCCTGAATAATTATGTTATTTTAATAAACTGTAAACCAGTGCACATTTAAGCTAAGAATAATTCCTTTGGATTGAAATGCTTCACTAACAGTGAATACCACTAATACCAATACTATCTAACATTTTAAAATAATTATGTCTATATATCCAGCATTTACTTAGCACTTATTAAATATCAGGTACTTCACATGCATAATGTAATTTCACTCTCACAACCAGCTAATGAGCCTAATACTTTTACTGTCATCATCCTTAGGGAATGAGAAACAGAGGCCACATAGGAAGTGATGAAGTGGGGATTCAGATTCAGGCAGCCTTAAGTAAAGAGTATGAACTCTTATCTACTCATTTTAAAGGTTATCATCTCTTGACTTTTCATCAGAGCAATAAGGGAAAATATGCATATTTGCTGTAATATAAATTCAAAGATGTTATGATTGCATACTTAGTTTTACAGACTGCATTCTGGAATTTTCCCTTTTTGGGCACTGACACCTAAACACACTTGAGTTCCTGCATTTCAGGTATCGCTTAGAAAAATATATACACATTTGGAAAATTTCTTTGCAGAATGCTGCAGCTGGGGTAGTTGAGAACAATTACCAATGAACCAATGAAGATGACCTTAAACTACTTCAGCACCAGATCTCAGCTCTGTCAACTAACAATGTGCACCTGGGCGAATGTGCAGTATGCTCTCTAATGTGTGACGTCCTACACGGTGCTTAATTCACTGCAGGGATTGTCTGTCTTCCAGCCTGTGTGTCCTCACACACAGGACTTATCTCCTCCTGATTGTTGCTCTGAAAAGGGGATTTTTCTTTCTTTAAGGAATCTCATACTTTTCCCATGCATTTTGAAATTTTGGAGTTTTGGAGAACCCACTTTTAGTGAGGCCTTTGCTCTGTTTCATATTATTTTTTTTTTTTTGCTTTTCACAATCCTAGTAACCAGCTAGGCAAAGGAAAACAAAGTAGTGAATTCAGTCAGCACTCTTAACACTTGAAGGATTAGCATTAAGTCAAATATTTCTTAATTTATAATAAGAATGGTAGTAAATTTTCATGGTCTATTTTTAATGACCTGTGGTAACATTTTAGGGCCCAAATGTATTACCTCTACATAAACTTAATAGAAAACACAAGGCAGCCCAAATTAGACACAGGAGGCTGGCTATCTAGTCTTTGGATCTCAGACATATACAGGGGAAAGGATACTGAAAAATCATAGAACATTTCCTTCTTCTTAAAGTTTCTTTGGTCCTGCAATATTCCCTAGTAAGTAAAAAGATTTTTTGCATAGTATATTACATATAGTATGGTACAATATATACTAAGTAAAGTTTTTGGAGCCTGACATACCTGGGGTCAAGACTTTGGGCAAATGATTTCGCCTCTGTGAGACTTAGTGTTCTTTTCTATAAAATGGGGCTACTACATCTTATTATCCCCCCCCCCGCACCTGCTGACCCTGAGAATTAAATGAGAAAATGCCTGTCTGTCAGTCTCTTAGATCAATGCCTGACAATTGGTATGCCAGGGATGGCTAGAAGGGTCTTTCTTGCATGTCAGTTTTGCAAAGAGGAATCAAAGTTGTTTGGGGTCCAATGAAAAATTATTGTAAGCAAAGGACACTTTAGGGAATTGTAACTGAGGGAATCAGGGAATCACCTTCAGAGTAGCTGTATGACTGCTATAGATTTAAAGACCCCCAAATGACTCATGGTTAGAGAGGGGAGCTACCTCTCCCTAGTCAAGTTTCCTGACATAATCAAGAGTTTCAGAGCAGTCAGAGTTACCCATCCACAAGACCAAAAGGGCAGGAAAAAATGGCCATAAAAATAGGCATTTCTTCCCCAGGGTAGGGAAGCCTAAACTGTAGTAGATGATTTGCTGGAGGCTCAGTGTGAACAAGCGTGAGAGTAAAAAATGACTCCAGTGATACACAGTCTTGAGGGGGCCTCTCTGTTGTGAGTTTTACCTCTAGGAGCTCCACCAGGTTCTCACAGTGAAGACTGGAGAAGAATCTCCTGCTTTGGTCAGGGAAGGGGAGAAGCAGCCATTCTGAAATATGCCCGGAGCATTCCGTTCTTAACAAGGCCTTCCCTCAAAAGAAATTATTTTACCTGAGTCTAACATACTTGAGTTTCATGAGAGCCTAACTGACCTGGGGGATGGGAAATATACTTCTCCATTCCTCTCCAGTCTTTTTTGGTTTCCCCTAAAGGATGTGGGACTGAGAAGCATTTGTAAAGGTCACAGCCTATGGGTAGGCTTATTAAAAGACTGAGACCTAACCATAGAAATATAGAATACTTGCCTCTCCCCATCAGTAAAAGTCTATTTGCCACAGGTCTTTTTACCCAATACATTATGTCCAGCTTTCACCAAAAAAAATTACAAGGCATACAAAAGGGAAATTAACAAAACACAGTTTGAAGGGACAGAGCAAGCATCAGAACCAGACTCATGGTGGCAATGCTAGAATTATTAGACCAGGAATTTAAAACTATGATTAATATGCTAAGAGCTGTAGTGGAAAAATAGACGACATGCAAGAATAGAGGGGTAATGTAATCAGGGAGATAGACATTCTAAGAAAGAATAAAGAAGAAATGCTAGAAATTAGAAACACTGTAACACAAATGGAGAATGCCTTTGATGGACTCCTTAGTAGACTAGATATGTCTTGAGGAAAGAATCAGTGAGCTTGAGAATATATCAATAGAAACTTCCAAAAGTGAAAAACAAAGATAAAAAAGAATACAAAAACACTAAATGGAATATCTAAGAACTGTGGGGCAACTACAAAAGGTGTGTCTTATGGATAATGGGAATGCCAGAAGCTGAAGAAAGAGAAAGGAACAGAAGAAATACTTGAAGCAATAATGACTGAGAATTTCCCTGAATTAATGTCAGACACACCAAACCACACATCCAAGAAGCTCAAAGAACACCAAAAGATTCTAAAAAAGAGTGGATATATATATGTGTGTGTTTGTGTGTGTGTGTGTATATATATATATATATATATGTATAACTGATTCAGTTTGCTGTACACTTTTAACACAACATTGTAAATCAACTATACTGCAATAAAAATTTAAGAAAAAGAACACCAAAGAGGATACATCCTTTAAAACAGACAGACAAACAAAAGCTACATTTAGCCATATCAAATTAAAACTGCACAAAATCAAAGATAAAGGAGAAATCTTGCAAGAAGCTAGAGAAAAAAACAGCTTACCTGTAGAGGAGCAAAGATAAGAATTACATTTGACTTTTCTTCAGAAACCATATAAACCAGAAGAGAGTGAAGTGAAATATTTATCATTGATCGAAAACCCCACTAGCCTAGACTCCTGTATCCATTGAAATTATCCTTCAAAAGTGAAGGAGAAAGACTTTCTTAGATAAACACAACTTGAGGGAATTTGCTGTTAATAGACCAAGAAATGTTGAAAGAAGTTCTTCAGAGAGAAGGAAAATTATACAGGTCAGAAACTTGTACCCACATAAAGATAGGAAGAGCATTAGAAAAAGGAATAAGTGAAGGTAAAATAACTTTTACTTGTATTATTCTTAATTGAGCTAACAGATAACAGTTTGTTTAAAATAATAATAGCAACAGTAGATTCCATGGTTATAGTTTATGGGTAAGTGAAGTGAATGACAGCAATGATACAAGGGATGGGAAGGATGAATTAGGAATACTTTGTTTAAGGTAATTGCTCTACTCATGAAGAAGTATAGAGTTATTTGAAAATGGGTTTGGATTGGGTTTGTGAACGTATATTGCAGAGTCTAGGGCAACCACTAAAAAAAGTTAAAAAAAGAAGTGTAATTGATAGGTTAAATGGCATCACATAAAATGTTCAACTAAAACCACAGAAAGCATAAATACAGAAGACAAAATAGAAACAAAATACAAGTGCAATAAATAGAAAATAGTAGCAAATATGGTAGATATTAATCTAATTATGTCAATAACCACTTAAACCTTAATTGTCTAAAGACACCAATTAAAAGACAGACTGTCAGAAGGGATCAAAAAACAAGACCCAATTATATGTTGTCAACTAGAAACCCACTTTAAATATGGAAACACATATAGGTTAAAACGAAACTTCTGAAGAAACATATACCATGCTAACAGTAGTTAAAAGAAAGCTGGAGTAGCTATATTAATTTCAGACAAAGTTGACTTCAGAACAAGGGTAATTATCAGGGATAAAGAAGGGTATTATGTAATGATAATGGAGTCAGTTATCTAAGAAGACATAGCAGTCGTGAATAGATAAATCCATAGAAACAGAAAGCAGATGAGTGGTTGCCAGGGGCTGGGGTGGGGGTGGGGAGGGGAGTGACTGCTTAATGCCTTTGAGGTTTCCTTTTGGGGTGGTGAAATGTCTTGGAATTAGGTAGTAGTTGAACATTGTGAATGTATTTAATTATATTCAATTGTATACTTTAAAAAGGTTAGCATTTCATTGTATGGTATGGGAATTTTACCTCAATAATAAAAAGCATAAGGATGCAACAAAATTATGTATTTTCAAAATGCTATCTATTGAGTAATTATTACTAGACCAGTAATTGCTTGGCATGTGTTCTTAGCCCATCTCTTGTCCAAGGTACACAATAATTGACTGATTGTAGGATATTTCCTCCCCCAAGAACTGATTTTGCCCAGGATCCTTCTCAGTACATACTCTAGGAAGTCACTATCCAAAAAATAAATAAAAAATTCTGACTTTGGGCCAGGACGACCTTTCCCAATTCACCCTCAGTCCCACTTCCTCTGCTAGCTAATACATGACATTCCACAATCAAGGCTTCACTCTTTTTGGTCTTTAACCTTTGTTAAATATTCCGCTGGGGATGTGTGGCAGGTTGGGTTCCCAGGAATCAGACTCAAAGACAAAGATTTGTGTATAGGTGGTCTAATGGGAATGACCTGGAAGGGAGGAGAGAAGTGGGATTGGACAGAGTGCTAAGCTGACCTATGATGCACTTGCAATGGAGGCTGCAACTGAGCCCACAGAGCGCTCTGGAGCTGGGATGATACCTTGGAGGTACCCTAAAATGAGGCAAAGACCTTGTATCCTCCCATGAAACAGTCACTGGAGGCACTGGGTTGCCTCTAGGCAAGAATTGTGACTCACCTTGAACTTGTATAGGTAATTCACACAGATGGACTGTGCTGAGCTGGCAATTGGGGAAGTAAATGTATTGGTTCTAAAAGGAAGATCTGGGTGGCAAGCTACCACAGAGATGCACCAATTTTAGTTGCCAGCTAAATTTGTACATCAGTATGAATGAATTTAACCTCATTATGGAAGCAGGGAAAGCAAGCGAGCACAACAAGGGCCCAGGAGTGGCATGGAGGGTTACGGTGAAATACTAAGGATGCCGAGGAGAATTTGAACGTTGCTCTAACATGAGGTAGCAATGTTCTCCAAATTCATTTTCAACTCTTTTGTCCTAATAAAAACAATCTGTATAATACTGCTTTGGGATGGATCATGAGGGTGAACTTTGAGATTGTTATTTGTAGGAGAATCTGAATCTAATTTTATACTTGTGGGGCTTCACTTGCCTGTTAGTTTCAAAAGTTTGCCCCTCTGGAAAATGGTCTTCCCAAGAGTCAAGAAGGCCAATTGCCAGTTTTCGCAGCCAATCTGTAGCCAGCTCGTGTGCTGGTGAAAAGAGCTCCTCCCGGTAGGCAGGGTGTACTTAAAGGAGGATAATCAAGGAGTTGGAGAGTTTTTCACTGCAATCTACTTTAACTTCTTATTGCAGTTACTGTATAACAAACTCAGTGGTGAAAAACAACCATTTATTATATTCACAGTATCTGTGGTTTGGGTATACAGACAGGGCCCAGTGGGTATAGCTTGTCTCTGCTGTGTGATGTTTGGAGCCTTGCTTAGCTGGAAGGCTCAAACAGGTTGAGACTGGAACCACCTGAAAGCTTGCTCCCCCTCATGTCTGGCAATTGATGCTGCACGTAGGCTTAGACCTTTGCAGGACTTGTTGCCAGCACACCTACATGTGCTTTCTTCATGTAGCCCAAGATTATACGTAACATTGTGGCTGGGATCCAAAGGTGCGGGTCCTCAAAGAGAGAGCCAAGTAGAAGCTTCATGCATATTACACCTAGTGTCCAAAGTTCTGGCATCACTTCGGCCATGAAATAGCTTGGGCAGTCACAGGCTCCTGCTCTGATGAAAGGGGAGGGAGTACAGACCCCACCTCTGTGGGAGGAATGTCATTCCCACTGTAAGATGTGGATGAGATAAATAGATTGGTGTAGCCATCTTTGAAAAAGTCTGTCACTTTCCCTTTTTCCTATAGACTCGTTCTTTCAGTTTCCACAGAGGAAGACATTTGGTCTAATATTCACTTCCAGAGAAATGTAATTTGAGATTGGAGCCCCTGGAATGATAGGGGGATAACACACTTATTTCTATAAACTAGAATCTTATTCTGGTGACTCTCATATATTTTTTCTTTTTCTTTTTATAGCTTCCCTGGAAATGCAAATCCTAGATTCTACTGAGAAAAATTATTTCACCTTCATATTTATTTTGACTTTCAAAATTGCTGATCTTAAGTGTGACCAAACAGAAAGCTGGGATATTCTTCTTAACGTTTTCTCAAAAGTTAGGAAGATCACCAGGAAGGTGAGTGTCTAAAATGCCTTCACCCCACTATTGCTTATGAACTCCAGATAGCCTGGATACAACACTTTTCTATTTGGACAGGGTATACATGTCTCTTGGGAGTGCCACACTGAAGACATTCATTAATAGTCAATAACATACATTCATTTTTGAGGTTCTGGAAAATTTAGCTTCTGAAGGTAAGAGTGTATGCACTGTTTAATTGGACAGTATAGACTATGAAAACCAAGGTGATGACATTTATACCTTCCTTGGCAGAAAAACTAGAGCTAACATCAGTATTCACTTGTAATTATCTTGTTTCAGGTACGTGTATCGTCAATCCTTCCTTCTCTCATAAGATTATATTCTCTTCTTTTTTTAAAAAAATCAGTCTTTAATTGTCCTATTTTCAATATGTTGAATCTTGAAAGTTACATTCTGTCCATTTAGAATTAAGTAGTGGTATCAATCTTGATGACTGCATAGTTTCCTTGATGCATTTCAGCTAATGTGTGGAATAATATCAATAACACTGGCACTTACTGGACATCTACATTCTAGGTATTATGCTAAGCAATTCACATTATTTCATTTAATCTTCACAACAATTCTGAGTTCTGCATTATTACTCTTTGCACTTTACAGATGAGAATGTTGAAGTTGACAAAAGGGAAGTAACCTGTCCTGGTGAAGCTGTTTCAACTCAGGTTGAATCCAGAGCTTTCACTTTTTACCATTATACTATAGAATGAATAAAAAAATAATTTGGTTTTGAACTTTTTTCATGACCAAAGAAATTCTGTTAGTTATGTGAGGAGCTATTTTGTGTGTGTGTGTGTGTGTGTGTGTGTGGGGGGGGGGGGGTGGTGGGGGAGGCGGAATGTCATTGCCATGTCATCTTTTTTCTTTTTAAAAAAATTTTTATTGCAGGATAGTTGATTTACAATGTTATGTTAGTTTCTGCTGTACAGCAAAGCGAATCAGTTACACATATATATATATATCCACTCTTTTTTAGATTCTTTTCCCATACAGGTCATTACAGAGTATTTTTTAATATAGTTTTAATTTTTTATTGAAGTGTAGTTGATTTACAATGTTGTATTAGTTTCTGGTGTACAGCAAAGTGATTCACTTATATATATATTTTTTCAGATTATTTTCCATTATACTTTATTACAAGATAGTGAATATAGTTCCCTGTGCTATACAGTCGGACCTTTTGTTTATTTTATATACAGTACTTTGTATCTTCTAATCCCAAACTCTTAATTTATCCCTTCCCCCGCCTTTCCCCGCTGGTAACCATAAGTTTGTTTTCTATGTCTGTGAATCTGTTTCCATTTTATAAATCATTACAGAGTATTGAGTAGAGTTCCCTGTGCTATACAGCAGGTTGTTAGTTACCTATTTTATATATAGTAGTGTGTATATGTCAATCCCAATCTCCCAATTTATCCCTCCCCCCATCCCCTGGTAACCATAAGTTTGTTTTCTACATCCATGACTCTACTTCCATTCTGTAAATAAGTTCATTTGTACCCTTTTTATAGACTCCACATATAAGCGATATCATATGATATTCGTCTTTCTGTGTCTGACTTACTTCACTCAGTATGACAATGTCTAAGTCCATCCATGTTGCTGCAAATGGCATTATTTTTTCTTTTTTATGGCTGAGTAATATTCCATTGTATATATATATACCACACCTTCTTTATCCGTTCCTCTGTTGGTGGACAATTAGGTGTTTCCATGTGCTGGCTATTGTAAATAGTGCTGCAATGAACATTGGGGTGCATGTATATTTTCAAATGATGGTTTTCTCTGGGTATATGGCCGGGAGTGGGACTGCTGGGTCATATGGTAGTTCTATTTGTAGTTTTTTAAGGAACCTCCATACTGTTCCCAATAGTGGTTGCACCAATTTACATTCCCACCAACAGTGTAGAAGGGTTCCCTTTTCTCCACACCCTCTCCAGCATTTATTGTTTCTAGATTTTTTGATGATGGCCATTCTGACCACTGTGAGATGATATCTTATTGTAGTCTTGAATTGCATTTCTCTAATGATTAATGATGTTGAGCATTCTTTCATGTGTTTGTTGGCAATCTGTATCTCTTCTTTGGAGAAATGTCTATTTAGGTCTTCTGCCCATTTTTGGATTGGGTTGTTTGTTTTTTTTTGAAATTGAGCTGCACGAGCTGCTTGAAAATTTTGGAGATTAATCTTTTGTCAGTTGCTTCATTTGCAAATATTTTCTCCCATTCTGAGGGTTGTCTTTTGTCTTGTTTATGGTTTCCTTTGCTGTGCAAAAGGTTTTAAGTTTCATTAGGTCCCATTTGTTTATTTTTGTTTTTATTTCCATTTCTCTAGGAGGTGGGTCAAAAAGCATCTTGCTGTGATTTATGTCATAGAGTGTTCTGCCCATGTTTTCCTCTAAGAGTTTGATAGTGTCTGGCCTTACATTTAGGTCTTTAATCCATTTTGAGTTTATTTTTGTGTATGGAGTTAGGGAGTGTTCTAATTTCATTTGTTTTCTTTTTTTGCGGTACGTGGGCCTCTCACTGTTGTGGCCTCTCCCGTTGTGGAGCACAGGCTCCGGACGCACAGGCTCAGCAGCCATGGCTCACGGGCCCAGCCGCTCTGCGACATATGAGATCTTCCTGGACTGGAGCACGAACCCGTGTCCCCTGCATCGGCAGGCGGACTCCCAACCACTGCACCACCAGGGAAGCCCCTAATTTCATTCTTTTACATGTAGCTGTCCAGTTTTCCCAGCATCACTTATTGAAGAGGCTGTCTTTTCTCCACTGTGTATTCTTGCCTCCTTTATCAAAGATAAGGTAACCATATGTGTGTTTTCTATCTGGGCTTTCTATCCTGTTCCATTGATCTATATTTCTGTTTTTGTGCCAGTACCATTCTGACTTGATTACTGTAGCTTTGTAGTATAGTCTGAAGTCAGGGAGCCTGATTCCTCCAGCTCCATTTTTTGTACTCAAGATTGCTTTGGCTATTTGGGGTCTTTTGTGTTTCCATACAAATTGTGACATTTTTTGTTCTAGTTCTGTAAAAAATGCCAGTGGTAGTTTGATAGGGATTGCATTGAATCTGTAGATTGCTTTGGGTAGTAGACTCATTTTCACAATGTTGATTCTTCCAATCCAAGAACGTGGTATATGTCTCCATCTATTTGTATCATCTTTAATTTCTTTCATCAGTGTCTTATAATTTTCTGCATACAGGTCTTTTGTCTCCTTAGATAGGTTTATTCCTAGATATTTTATTCTTTTTGTTGCAATGGTAAATGGGAGTGTTTTCTTAATTTCACTTTCAGATTTTTCATCATTAGTGTATAGGAATGCAAGAGATTTCTGTGCATTAATTTTGTATCCTACTAGTTTACCAAATTCATTGATTAGCTTTAGTAGTTTTCTGGTAGCATCTTTAGGATTCTCTATGTATTGTATCATGTCATCTGCAAACAGTGACAGCTTTACTTCTTCTTTTCTGATTTGGATTCCTTTCATTTCTTTTTCTTCTCTGATTGCTGTGGCTAAGACTTCCAGAACTATGTTGAATAATAGTGGTGAGAGTGGGCAACCTTGTCTTGTTCCTGATCTTAGTGGAAATGATTTCAGTTTTTCACCATTGAGGACGATGTTGGCTGTGGGTTTGTCCTATATGGCCTTTATTATGTTGAGGAAAGTTCCCTCTATGCCTACTTTCTGGAGAGTTTTTGTCATAAATGGGTGTTGAATTTTGTCAAAAGCTTTCTCTGCATCTATTGAGATGATCATATGGTTTTTCTCCTTCAGTTTGTTAATATGGTGTATCACATTGATTGATTTGCATATATTGAAGAATCCTTGCATTCCTGGGATAAACCCCACTTGATCATGGTATATGATCCTTTAATGTGCTGTTGGATTCTGTTTGCTAGTATTTTGTTGAGGATTTTTGCATCTATGTTCATCAGTGATATTGGCCTGTAGTTTTCTTTCTTTGTGATATCTTTTTCTAATTTTGGTATCAGGGTGATGGTGGCCTCATAAAATGAGTTTGGAAGTGTTCCTCCGTCTGCTATATTTTGGAAGAGTTTGAGAAGGATAGGTGTTAGCTCTTCTCTAAATGTTTGATAGAATCCACCTGTGAAGCCCAGATTATTTTTTTTAAATATTGTGCCACAGTTTTATACTGCCATCATTAGAGTATGGATGTATTGTGTTATCACTTTTGTTTTGTTTTTTTAAAGATTTTTGTTTGATGTGGACCATGTATTTTAAAGTCTTTGTTGAATTTATTACAATATTGCTTCTGTTTTATGTTTTGGTTTTTTGGCCGTGAGGTATGTGGGACCTTAGCTCCCCGGCCAGGGATCGAACCCGCACCCCCTGCATTGGAAGGCAAAGTCTTAACCACTAGACTGTCAGGGAAGTGCCCTGTTACCACTTTTGAATAAGATTATTATATTTTAAATATGGTTGGCAGTATACTGCTTTCATAAGACACTGCCAGGAACAGTTTTGAAGCTTTGTTTTGGATATTTTCAGAAGTTTGGGACTTTACCACTATTTTGGGGAACTCAATGAAAATGCTCCATCTTTCTTGAGGCAGGATGGTTCAGGTTGATGGAGAGGCCTAGGACTGAGGCTTCGAACTCTGAAAGCTTATACAAATAGGTAAAGTCAAATAAGGGTCTCCAGATCTTAGGTACCTAAAAATGGTTACAGGACTTAGGAGAAGCAGACTGGATGACTGTCTGAAGTGTTTTCCATTTTAAGGCAGATGTCTTGTATTCACTAGAGTCATTTAGGACATTTAAAGTATTTGCATAGCTGACAAAGTGAGAGCATGACTGACTGATGTAAAAACTTCCAGTCAGCTCAGTCAGAAATCATGTTTCCTTCAGTGTTGATTGAACTGACTTCATATTCTAATATCAGGTGGTCAGAGACAGCAATACATTTATAGATGTAAACAATAATTTTTAATGTTTACTGAGTACTCAGTATACGTCAAGCATGATTCTACGTACTTTGTATCCATTTAGCTTATTTAATTCTCACAATAAGCCTTATGAGTTGGGCACTATTATCATTCTCATTTTAGAGAAAATGAGGCACACTGAGCATAAGTAATCTGTTTAAGGTCACACAGCTAGTGGAGGATAAGGCCTTTGAATTTAGACGTAGGAATCAGGAGCTTTTGTCCTTAGAAACCACTTTCTACCATTTAGATTAAGAATAGAGATAAAGCTGATGATGAGGAGGAGGAGGGTGAGGAGGATAAGAATTTTTATGATGAAAATTTTTATCATTAGCTGCTATTGTTGACTACTTATCTTTTCCAGACATAATACTTGAAGATTTACCTATATTTATTTTTTTCTTGTGCAGTCCTTATATAAACTCTGTGAGATAGATAAATGTTTTCATTTTAGAGGTGAGAGATCTGAGTTAATTGACCTTTCCAGTTCACACAGGTAAGATGTGGGTGAGTTGGAATTCACTAAGAGTACATAGATAGAGGGCTGCTTACTCCAGAGCTCATGCTGCTGCCTTAAGTAGGATGACCCTCCCTCTCTGAAACACCACCTGAAGCTGAAGTTTTAAACATATGTGCTTCTTGTAAATTCTTGTAAAAATTATAATAATGATATTGATACTCAATCACACTCTGTTTGTACTGAGGCCAGAGATTTTTTTTTTTTTTTTTTTTGCGGTACGCGGGCCTCTCACTGTTGTGGCCTCTCCCGTTGCGGAGCACAGGCTCCGGAAGCGCAGGCTCAGCGGCCATGGCTCACGGGCCCAGCTGCTCTGCGGCATGTGGGATCTTCCCGGACCGGGGCACGAACCCATGTCCCCTGCCTCAGCAGGCGGACTCTCAACCACTGCGCCACCAGGGAAGCCCCCGAGGCCAGAGATGTGCATGTAGGAACCAAATTCACTAAATGGATTGTCTGTCACAGAGAAAATCTTAGATCTTGAAGTTAAAACGTCAGGTTCTGTCTCTGAAGATTTAATGTAATGATGAAGACCGAAAGTGTGTACCAAGTGCCTTGGAATCGTCACTTATTCTATTTCTGTAATGCACTTAGAATCCTAGATTGCCAGAGCTGGGAAGATATTAGAGGTCATCCGGTTCAACTTTCTCATTTTATAGATTAAAAATCAAACAACGAAGCAAACCTATAATGACTTTAGAGCTTAAATGCTTCTTTTAAGATTCTTCTATGTTTCTTCTAAGATTCTTTTAAAATTCTTATTTAGAAAAATAAATTTACTCTACCTTGAGCCTGGTTACACAAAATATATATTCATTCATATGATTAAAATTAGATTCTGAGTGACTACTTCCAGTTCCACCAAGATGGAGTAGCCTTATTCCTCCTGGTCTTGCCCCTTACAACTAAAAATCCCTAACATAACACAACGACCAAGCATAGGAAGATTCTGAAAGGTGGAAAGGAGGCAGATTGCGTGGGGATCTGGGGACTGGAGGAACAGCACGGCGGTGAGCACTCTGGATTTCTTTATTGTCTCCTGCATATCTTGGAGAGGGTGGTACAGAGAACTCTAACCAAGAACAGACAATAGGCACAATAAAAAAAAAAAGCTCCATGAAGATCCTGTTTCCCATAGTGAAAGGACTGTAAAAACAGTGGCCTAACACAATGGAAAAATTTTACAGTACCCACCCTACTCTAGTCAAACACCAATGGAAAAACCTACCGCCTATGGTTTCAATGGAGCTGAGTAGGGAGCTGATATTCTCCTCAACTGCCCTCTCCGCTGAAGTGGGTGGTGCACTCCCATTCCTCTGCTGTGCGGTGTCATCTGGGACAAACAGGATGCTGATCTTTCATTTCTCTCACAGCAGACATAAGTGGCCTTGCTTTGATTCTGCTGCAGAGTAGTGTCAGCAGTACTTATCAAGGAGCTAATTTTCCATACTCCACCCAGCGGAGGCAGTTGGAGCTCTGATTCTCCTACCAGCCCAGCATTAGTAGGCGTTAGCCGAGCTGAGCCTCCAGCCTCACCAGCATCAGAAAGACTTAATGAGGCAGTGTGAAGTGGAGCTAGATACCACTAGGCTTCAGTCCCACTGGTGTTGGTGGAGGTTCAGTGGGAAGATACCTGGCATCAGCAAGACTGAACAAGGTGAGGCAAGCCAGGGCTGGTCAACACTCCACTTTCCTGCCACTTCTGATGTCAGCTGAGCCCAGTTGGAAACTGAATCTCTGCACCCAACATTAATGGGGTTGAATGATGTGATGGGAGGTGAGACTGATTGGTATTCTGTTTCCCTCTCTCAACCTGCCATGGCATCGATGTGACCCAGTGAAAGCTGAGCTTCAGTTTCTACACTGAAGCCACCAAAACTATGTGACTCATCCTTTATCAAGGAGCTAAACTTACATCCCCACTAAAAAGCAATGAGATTGTGTAAATTTGTTCCCCACTTTCTTTTGAGAAGATGTCAGAGTTGCTGAAGGGGAAACTGAACTTACATTTAAAAAGCAATCAGAAGCAAGGAAATAATAAAAATAAGAACCAAAACCAATGAAATTGAAAGCAGGAAGCAATAGAGAAAATCAGTAAATTAAATAATGATTTTTTAAAAAAATCTGTAAAAATGGTAAACCTCTAGCAAGACTGACAAAGTTAAAAAGAGACAATACGCACATCACCAATATCAGGAATGAAATAGAGAATATCACTACAGATCTTGTGGCCATTAGAAAATAATAAGGGAATATGATGAAAAGCTGAACACAGATAAATGCAGACTTAGAAGAAATGGACCACATCCTCAAAACCCAGAAATGATCAAAAGTCGACCAACATGAAACAGATATCATGAGTAGTCCTATGACCACTAAAGAAAATGAATTTGTGATTAAAACCTCCAAAAAAAGAAATCTCCAGGCCCAGATGGTTTCACTGGAAAATTCTGCTATAGCACTGGAAGTTCTTACCAGAGCAATAAAGAAAAAGAATGGAAGGAAGGAAGAAAGGAAGGAACTAAATAAAGGCATAAAGATGGAAATGGGGAAAAAAACCTGACCCTTTGTGCAGATGATATGATTGTCTACCTACAAAATTGCAAGTTATATACACAAAAACTTCTGGAACTAATAAATGAATTCAGAAAAGTCACAGGATACACACAAAATATCAACACACAAAAATTAGATATATTTCCGTATGCCAACAATGAACATGTGGAAAAAAATTAAAAACACACAATTCACCATAGCTCCAAAGAAAATGAAGTATGTAGGTTTAACTGAATGAAATATGTACAGGATCTGGTGCTGAAAATTACAAAATGATAATAAAAGAAATCAAAGACCTAAATAAACGGAGAGGTATACCATATTCGTACATTGGAATCTTCAGCATACTAAGAATATCAATTCTCCCTAAATTTCTATAAAAATCTCAGCAAGCTTTCTTTGTGGATACAAACATTCTAAAATTTATATGGAAAGGAACAGACCTCAGAATAGCTAAAACAATCCTGACAAGAATAAAGTTGGAGGAATTACTCTAGTCGATACGAAGGCTTACTACATAGCTACAGTGATAAAGACAGTGTGGTATTGGCTGAAGGATAGGCACAAAGATGGACAGAACAGAATGGAGAACCTAGGAACAGAAATACAAAAATATGCCCCAATGATTTTTGACAAAGATGCACAAGCAATTCTGTGGAGGTAAGAGAGTCTTTTCAACAAATGGTCCTAGAGTAATGGGACATCCACATGCCAAAAAAGGAAAGAATAAAAAACAAAGAAACATCAACCCAAACCTCACACCTTGTTAAAAATTAACTCAAAATGAATAATGGACTTAAATGATAAATACAAATTTCAGAACTATAAAATTTTTAGAAAATGAAAGAGAAAATATTCAGAACCTTGAACTATGCAAAGAGATCTTAGATTTAACAAGAAAAGCATGGTCCATAAATGAAAAAAAAGTTATAATCTGGACTTCATCAAAATTAGAACTTTTGCTGTACAAAAAAAAAAACCCTTGTATGACCTTGTAATGACAAGGTAGAGGCTGGGAGATATTTGCAAACATATTGGACAAATGATTATTATCTAGAAAATATAATGAAATCTCAAAACTCAATAGCAAAAAACAAATAATCTCACTTCTGGTTCTGGCCCAGCATTTAAGGAGCTTAGAAGTTGCCCCTTCATCTTGACAAATGACAAGATGAACAAACTGAAAAATCAACAGCTCTTCTTAAATCCTTCAGAGAGTGAGGTCACAGGGCAAAATGCAACATCCAAAGTTGTAAAGACAGACAGGAAGATACAGACCATCATATCATACAGAAGCAGAAACTCACAGACAGAAACCTCTGCAGGAACCAGTACAGAGGTAGGAAAATCTGAACTGCAAGTGACAAATTGCTGGAGAGTCAGTGTGGACAAGTTTGAGAGTTAAAATTTCCAGGGGGACCCAGTCAATGAGGAGCCCCCAAGCTTTTGTCAGTTTTACCTCCGGGAGCTCTACCAAGTCTTCCCAGTGAATGTCAGATAAAAATCCCCTCCTGCTTCCAGAAAAGGAACCATTTAGAAACATAGCAGAGCATTCTGTTCTTCTTAACAAGACTGCCCTCAGGAGAAGCTATTAACCAGAGCCTAATCTGGTGGACTTTTATCAGAGACTAACCTATCTGACGGAAGGGAAATAAATACCTAACTCTAGTCAGCTCTAGCCGTTCATGTGGGGGAAGGGAAATGCTCAATTCCAGCCCCCTCTAGTCACCACGTCCCACCTAAGGGGGCAGGGGAAACTGAGAAGTGCTGCGAAGTTCACAGCCCAGAGGTGCAGGCTCACTAAAAGACTGAGACCTAATTACAGGACTGTGGAACCCATCCCCTCCCCCAGAGGCCTTTTTACCCAGTATGTTCTGCCTGCCTTTCAACCAAAAATCACAAGGCACCCTAAAAGGCAAAAGCAAAGTTTGAAGAGACTTAAAAAGCGTCAGAACCAGAGTCAGATATGGCAGTAATGTTGGAATTATCAGACTAGGAATTAAAAAAAAAAAGAAGCTATGATTAATATGTTATGGGACAACATTTAACATTTAAGAACAGATGGATAATATAAGCAGAGAGGTGGAAATTCTAAAAAGAATCAAAAAGAAAGGCTAGAGATCAAAAATACTTTAACAGAGGTGAAGAATGCCTTTGATGGGCTTATTAGTAGACTGGACATGGCTGAGGAAAGAATATCTGAGCTTAAGAACGTGACAGTAAACACTTCTAAAACTGAAAAGCAAAGAGAAAATAAAAAAAGCAGACTATTCAAGAACCGTGAGACAACTACAAAAGATGCAAAAATGCACAATAGGAATATCAGAAGAAAGGAACAGAAGAGATATTTGAAGCATGCTCTAAGACTGAATGTTTATGTTCTCCCCACATTCACATGTTGAAATCCTAACCCACAATATCATGCTGTTTGGAGGCAGGGACTGTGGTATACTGTTAATAGTTCTTTCAGCCTTCCCCAAAGGGACCTACAGCCTTTTACCAAGGTCACGGTACACTGGGGGAAAAAAATCAAGCCTTTCAGGGACTACTGGACACAGGCTCTGAGCCAACATCGATTCCAGGAGATCCAAATCATCACTCTGGCTCACCAGCCACAGAAGGGGCTTATGGAGGCCAGGTGATCAATGGAGCTTTAGCTGGGTCAATCTCACAGTGGATCCAGTGGGTCCTTGAACCCACTCTGTGGTTGTTTTCCAGCTCCAAAATGCATAATTGGAATAGGCATACTTAACATTTAGTAGAATCCCCACAATGTTCCCTGACGTGTGGAATGAGGACTATTATGATAGGAAAGGTCAAGTGAAAGCAATTACAACCGCCTCTAGCTAGGAAAATACTAAAGCAAAAGCAATACTGCATCCCTGAAGGGATTGCAGGGATTAGTGCCATCATTAAGGACTTGAAAGGTATAGGGGTAGTGATTCTCACCACATCCCAATTCGAGTCTCCTACTTGACCTGTGCAGAAGACAGATCTTGGTGAATGACAGTGGATTAACATAAGCTTAACCAGGGGATGACTAACTGCAGCTGCTGTACCAGATGTTGCTTCATTGCTTGAGCAAATTAACACATCCCCTGGTACATGGTATGCAGCTGCTGATCTGGCAAGTGCTTTTTCTCCATCCTTGTCCCTAAGACCCACCAGGACATCATATGACATTAGGGAATTGCAAATTAAAACAACAGTGAGATACCACTACACATCTATTAGAATGGCCAAAATCCCAGACACTGACAATGCCAAGTGCTGGTGAGAATGTGGAGTAACAGGACCTCTCATTCTTTGCTGGGAGTGCAAAATGGTACAGACACATTGGAAGACAGTTTGGTGGTTTCTCACAAAACTGAGCATACTCTTACCATATGATCCAGCAATCACACTCCTTGGTATTTACCCAAAGGAGCTGAAAACTTATGTCGACACATAAACCTACACATGGATGTTTACAGCAACTTTATTCATCATTTCCAAAACTTGTTAGCAACCAAGATATTCTTCAGTAGGTGAGTGAATAAATAAACTGTGGTGCATCCAGACAATGTAATATTATCCAGTGCTAAAAAGAAATGAGCTATTAAGGCATGAAAAAACATGGACGAAACTTGAATGCACATTAGTGAAGGAAGTCAATCTGGCAAGGCTACATGCTATGTAATTTCAACTACATGGCATTCTGGAAATGGTGAAACTATGGAGACTGTAAAAAGACCAGTGTTTGCCAGGAATTGGGTGAGGGAGATGAATAGGCAGAGCACAGAGAATTTTTAGGGCAGTGAATTATTCTACATGATACTACAATGGTGGACACATGTCACTATGCATTTGTTCAAACCCATAGAATGTACAACACCAAGAATGAACCCTAATGTAAACTATGGACTTTAGTGATAATGATATGTCAATGTAGGTTCACTGATTTTTAATAGATGTACCACTGTGGTGGGAGGTGTTGATAGTGGGGAAAGGAGTGCACATACAGGGCATACGTACGTGAGAACTCTCTGTATTTTTTGCTCAATTTTGCTGTGAACCAAAAACTTCTCTAAAAAATAAAGTATATTAAAGAAACTCGAACAGCTAATTAGATAATGGGCAAAATGCATGAGCAGATGTTCCACTAACAGGATATACAAATGACATGTAAGCACGTGAAAATTGTACAACATTAGCCATTAGGGAAATAAAAATTAAAAACTACAATGAGATTTCAGAATGGCTGAAATAAAAAATTGTGACAGCAGCAAATACTGATGAGGATGTGAGTAAACTAAACCACTCATAGTTAGGTGGTGGGATAGACCACTCACAGATAGCTGGTGGGAATGTGTAATGGTAAAGTTGCTTTAGAAAACAATTTGACAGTTTCTTTAAAAAAACTAAACATGCAACACGATCATAAGAACACAGCAGTGACATTTCTGGGCATTTATCCTCAAGAAAGGAAAGTGTACTTTCACACAAAAACCTGTACACAAATGTTTAAAGCAGCTTTCTTCATAACAGCCCCAAACTGGAAACAACCTAAATGTCCTTCAGTGAGTCAATAGTTAAACAAACTATGCTGCATCCATACTTTGGAATACTACTTAGCAACAAAAAAAGGAATAATATATTGATACATACAGCAATCTAGATAGATCACCAGAGTGAAAAAAGCCATTCTCAAAGGTTACAAATCATATTATTATATAAAATTTTTGAAATGGCAAAATTATAGAAAAGGAGACAAGATTAGTGGTTTTCAGGGGTTCACGAAAGGGTGATAGCAGGAGAAAGGTTGATGTGGCTATCTAAGGGCAACATGAGATATTGTGGTGATGAACTGTTCTGTATTTAGACTGTATCAGTCTCAGTGTCCTGGTTGTGATAGTGTAGAATAGATTTGCAAGATGTTACCACTGGAGGAACCGGGTATAGGATATAAAGGAATTTCTCTGTATTATTTGTTACAACTGCATGTGACTAGAATATCATATCAAAATAAAACATTTAACTAAAAACATGGTATGTAACAGTATTATTCACAATTGCCAAAAGGTGGAAGCAACTCAAAGTCTCATCAAGCAATGAATGGATAAACCCAATGTGGTATATTCAGAGTGGAATATTGTTCAGTCATCAAAAGAAATGAAGTACTGATACCTGCTACAACATGGATGAACTTTGAAAACATTATGCTAAATGAAAGAAGCCAGGCACAAAAGACCAAATACTATATGACTGTGCATTTATATGAAATATCCAGAATAGGCAAATCCGTAGAGACAGAAGGAGGATTAGTGGTTGCCAGGGACCTGGGGCAATGATGCTTAAAGAGTTTGAAATTTCCTTTTGCAGTGATGAAAGGGTTCTGGAACTACATGGTGGTGATGGTTACACAACACTGTGAATAATACTTAATGTCACTGAACTGATCACTTAAAAATGGTATATTTTATACCACAGTAACAAGAAAAATTTGGTAGAAAGTGAGATATCCATATATTAAAATATTTGGGGGTGAGCGAATTATAAAGAATTTTTATGTTCTACTTTTTATGCTTGTACTCGATGAATCTTTTAAATGAGCATGTATTAATTTTGTTAGCATAAAAACTTAAAGAAATAAATAGCAATGCATGTACTCTAATACTTAAACCTAGCATTCAAGGAAAGTTGGAGTTACTGGAGTGGAAAGAAGAGAAGGGGATTTAAAACATACTTTTTATTATGGAAAGTGACAGAAGCAAAAATCACATAGAATAGTATAATGAACCTCCACTTACCTATTGTCCAGCTTCAATATTCATCAACTCACGAACAATAGTAATTTTATCTGTACCCCCCCTACTCAGAAAGGATTAGTAACAATTGCTGTGGGGCGGGTGAAAAGAGCATGGACTCTGAAGTGAGACATCTCTGTATTTTAATCTCAACTCTGCGAGTTCGGACACTTGGGTTAGAATCCTAGTTCTCTTGACTGATCATAAGGGGCCTTGGGCTGGTTACATAACCTCAGTTTCCTCATCTGTCAAAAATAATAATCAAATGTGAGTCATAAATAAAATGACGTGAAAAAAGAAACATAAATATATGATACAGGTTACTGAGTTTATTGTATTGGCTATCTACTTTTTTAAAACAACCTGTATGTAACCTATATATGTTTCCAGACAACCAGAAATCTGGATTTTTAAACTGAATTTATCTACATATGAGCTTATCAACATATATTTGAACAGAAACCCCATGTCTCAGATGGCCCGAGACAGTCTCCGTTTGCCCCTGTGGTGAGTGCAAATAATTGCTAGAGCGTCCTTTGACTCTGAGGGTTCCAGTTTGAATAACACATTTCATAGTCAGCGTTATATATAGGAAATATTGAAGTTTAAGAAAATGATATTCAAGGAATTAAAAACAACTTGCAATAAAGAAATCTAATAAATGAGTATTATATGCTCTTTAAAAGTGTGGGCTTTTCAGTGTTGATGAATAAGTTTTAAAAAATAAGCATTTTTGCATGTTAGCGAAATTTCTCTGATACTCAGACCTAATTTCATTTTGTTTTAGAATAGGTTTTATGATTCTGGGTCATTCCCAGATGACTCTGGTTTGGTGTAAATATAAGGCTTTACAGGCCTTAACTCTTAAGCAGTGCTGTGATTTCCTCTGTAATACCTCTGTCTTCCTATTCTGCAAAGGCAGGCAGGTTAATTCCCTCATAAGGGAAGGGCTGTTAGAGCCACATGAAGGAGCCCTTGTGGACAAATCAGATCACTGAATTAACCACAGTGCTAATGGCTTCTCCATTCAAATAAAAATCCAACTGCCACCAGGCATGGCCCTGGTGTCCGACAATTGTAAAGTGTTGTACAATCACTTTTAACAAGCCTGTCTCACATCAACCCAGGGGGCACAAGCTGAACTAGCTAAGCTTTCTTTCTAATAGTAAAATAGATTCATTCATTCAGCATTTTTTGAGTACCTTACATGTCCCACGTTCTATGTGAGGCATTAGAGATACAAAAATGTGTAAGGCAGAGTCAGTGGTCTAGTTGGTCACAAAGTTAGATGAGGAGTACAGTTGAACTTACAGACGCTGAGATTTAGAGTTGGTTTCACCAGCTACAAGTATAAATTACAGTTTATCATTTGCTTTCTAGACTCTGCCATTTATTAATCCCTTTTTTTCAAGAAATACTCATTGGGTGCCCACTCTGTTCCAGGCACTGTTCCAGGTACTAGAAATACAAGTAGTCCCTGCTCTCCTGGTGGTTATAGCCTAGAAGGGGGGCAGTAAGACAAAACACATGAATATACATGTCAGATGGTGGTAAGTGCTATGACAATAAAATAATTCCCAGTGAAAGGGGATAGAACTTGATAGGGGTGAGATGTGAGCTACTTTATATTGGGTGGTCAGGGAAGGCTGCATTCAAAAGAAGTCTTTGAGAAGAGACCTGAAGGGAATGAGATTCGAGGTCAGAGCAGTCCAAGGGACAAAAACGTGGTTGGTATATTCCCCCAAACAGCAAAGAGGCCAGTGCAGCTGGAACACAGTGAGCGATGGGGAGAGTGAGTGGCTTGGGACAGGAAGTCAGAAGGGTGGTGCAGGCCAGGGAGGGCCTGGAAAGGATTGTGCAGAAATTGGACTTTATTTTAAAAGTGTGCTTGGAAGCCGCTGGATGGTTTTGAGCAGAAAAGTGATATTATCTGCTTCTGGTTTTTAAGGGATCATCCTGGATGCTTGGTTAATGATTGTAGGCAGACCAGTTAGGAGGTTTATGCAATAACTGAGTCAAGAGATCGATGGTGGCTTATTTGGTTTCTGGACTCAATTCCAGTGTGTGGTTTGGACGTTTCCTCCCCGACCAACGAGCAATGCTCAGGACAGCAGCTGAGTGTCCTACAGTTCAACTCAATTCTGACACTATCCACCAGAGATAGCATCAGATTCCACAGGTTAAGGGCTCAGTCCTCCAAGACTGCCCTTCACTTTAGGTGCCAAGAGAAGGCACAGGTGACGACCTGTGCTTCTGACCGACTGGCTATACATCAGAGGTCCCCAGGACCCTTTCCTTGGGTTCGATTAATTTGCTAGAGTGGCTCACAAAACTCAGAAAACCTGTTTACTCACTAGATTACCGGTTTATTATGAAAGACATTAAAGGATGCTAGCCAACAGACAGATGAAGAGATACATAGGGCGAGGTCCTGAACAAAGGAGCTTCTGTCCTTGTGGAGTTTGGGGCCTGGCATGGTGGCACATGGAAGTGTTCTGGTTCCTCAACCTGAACCCTCTCTGAACCCTTTCCTTTTGGATTGTTTTGGAAGCTTCATGACATAGGCATGCTTGGTCAAATCATTGGCCATTGGTGATTGATTCAAATTCCTCTCCCCTCCCCAGAAATCAGGATGAGGGACTGAAAGTTCCACCCTCTATACATGGTTGGTTCCCTGGCACCCCCCATCCTCAGGTGCTTTCCAAAAGTCACCTCATTGACACAAAGCCAGTAGTGGTGGAAAGGGGCTTGTTAGGAATAACAAGACACCCATTCCATCTTTATGGCTCTGTTGCATTTGCAGGAGCTGAGGACAAGAGAGCAGATATTATAACAAAAGGTGCTCCCACTGCTCTTATTGCTCAGGACATTGCGGGGGTTTTGGGAGCTGTGAGCCAGGAACCATGGAAGAAGACCAAATTTATATGAGAACTATATTTTGGTCACCTGAATGACCAAATGCATATTTCTTATAAATCACAATATTGCAGGCTTCAACTAGGATGGTAGCAGTGCAGCTGGTGAAAAATGGTTGAATTAGGGGAAGGAATCTGAAAGTAGAGACAATAGGACTTGCTTGACAGATTGGACATTGTTATAAAACGCCTTTTTTGCCTTGAGCTATTGGAAAAATGAAGTTGCCACTTACTGAGATGGGAAAGACCATAAGGATAGAAGGTTAAGAAATAAAAATCGGGCTTCCCTGGTGGCACAGTGGTTGAGAGTTCGCCTGCCGATGCAGGGGACACGGGTTCGTGCCCCGGTCCGGGAAGATCCCACATGCCGCGGAGCGGCTGGGCCCGTGAGCCATGGCCGCTGAGCCTGCGCATCTGGAGCCTGTGCTCCACAATGGGAGAGGCCACAACAGTGAGAGACCCCCATACCGCAAAAAAAATTAAATAAATAAATAAATAAAAATCAAGAGTTAGACATTGGTTATATTAGGTTTGTGTTTAGACATCTCATTGGAAGTGCAGAGTAGGCAGTTGACTATATGAATCTAGAGTTAAGGTGAGTGATCTGGGCTAAAGATAAAGGTTTTAGAATTGTTAATTTACAGGTGGCATTTAAAGTCATGAGACCAGATATTCAGCAAAGGACTGAGGGCAGAACCTATGGAGACTGAAAAAGCATAGCCAGTAAGTGTAGGAGAGAAGCCAGGAGAGAATAGCATCTTAGATGTTAAGTAAAAAAGCTGTTTAGGTTGGAAGGAGTGATTAGCTACATCAAATGCCACTTCATGTTTCCATTAATCATTTACGGAGGGCTCACTCTTTTCTAAACACTGTGCTAGGTGCTTGTGATCCAAAGCTGTACAAAATATGGTTTTTGCCCTGGAGGAGTTTATAGTCCGGTAGAGGAAATGGCCAAGTAAGCAGACTATGGTGATATAGAGTGGTCAGTGCTGAAAGAGTCATGCACAGGGTACCATGTGAACATGTGCCTTCCCTATTAATGTGTCTTTCCTCTCAAACCTTTAGAGGCAAGTGATTGGCGTGAAGAGATATATTTTGTTAGCATAGTGCATTGACTGATCGCTGCCAGAGATATGGTGAATGACATTCCAGGTTTTATTTCCTAAGAGGTGAGTTAAGTATAAGCCAAGTCTCTTGGGAGATATTTTTCGGAATAGGCAAGGTATTGTTACAGTTGTGAAAGAGATTGGTATTCATACCCTTCTACTTCTTATTCATACTAGAATTATACATTGAGAAAAACTGTAAAAATATATACTGGTCTAAATATATGGAGACATCAGACAAATGTTCTTTATCTAAAGCAATTGGGGTTCCTTAAGGACACTTTTCTGAGGATATAGGAATGGACCAGCATAATTAGCAATGCACACAACTTCCAAGGGCAGCTGCCTATTTCCTTAAGCAACTTGACCATTTTGATTCAGTTCACTCAAATGATCAATTCAGTTAAAAATAATCATTTGCTTGACTTTGTTTACTTGTCTGTAAACAAAAACAACCACATCATTGACTTAGCGGATTTGGTAATTTTAATGCCTCTTTTCCCGACCTTCAGGTCACAGTGCATACTTCTTAGTGTGACACAGGAAACCTTTTGTAGATGATGTAGAGCAGAGGAGTTCAGATCATTTACTATAGAGTCAGTTTGTTTGAATCCTGGATCCACTGTTCACTAGCTGGGTGACTTCAGGCGAGTTACTTGGCTTCTCTGGTCATTAGTGTCCTCATCTGTAAAGCGGGGGTAATAATAGTATGTGACTCAGAGGGTTATTGTATTAAATGTTATTCTGAGCAAGGGACGTAGAAAGTGGTCTAGAGCATAGTGATTGCAATGTAAGTGTTTGCTATTATCATCTGGCTCAACTCCGCTGGTCTGGCCTCACTAGCTGCCATTTGCAGACGTGCTACCTCCCTCCAGACAACCAGAACTGCTCAAAGAGGAGAGTAGGGAGGGAGAAAACAGCCAGAAGGCTGTTGCAGTGATCCAAGCCAGAGCTGAGGGTGCCAGAGGAGACAGAGAGAACTAGACTGACTCAGATTATCTAGTTTGAAGGCTGAGCTGACAGTATTTCCTAACGGATCACATGTGTATGGAGGGTCAGGGAAAGAAAAGTTAAAAAAAATGACTCCTACCCTTTTCTGTACAGAAGAAATTAACACAACATTGTAAATCAACTATACTTCAAAAAAAAAAAAAAAAAGACTCCTAGCTTTTTATCTAGAGCAATTGGAGAGAAACAGCTTGGTTGCAAGAGGGGCAGGTATTCTGATTAGGACATGTTATGGACTTTGAACATCTCCAAGTGGAGATGTCAAGTAGGCAGTTGGCTAATGCACCTGGAATTCAGGGGAGAAGTTAAAGCTGCAGATATAAATTTGAGAATTATCCTTATAGAGATAATAATTAAAATGCAAAGCCCTGGGATTAGTGGTGGTTACCTAGGGTCTAATAATAGCATGTACCTTTTAAGACTGTTATGAAGGTTCTATGAAAAAACCATGTAAAGTACTTGACACCATTCCCAGCACATAATACATATGCAATAAATGATAACTCGTGTTATTGTTATAATTATTATTAAGAATAATCTATTGCTAATGGGAATTTTGGTAAACCTCCATTATTCCTTACAGATGTGCCTCCAAACCTTTCCCCTATCACAGGCACACATAGAAAATGATAACATTTGCACAGCATTCTAGGATAAACTTCACTGTCAGAGGCTCTGATTCAGTTCTTGACCAGCTGCCCCAAGGGATGTGGATATCAACTTGGAGTACAATACTGCAACATACCGGCTGGGAAATTCTAGCCTATAGCCTTAATACTTAAAGTATGGTGTGTGGACGAGAAGCCTGGGCCTCAACTGGGAGCTTGTTTTCTAATGCAGAATTTCTGGCCCACTGAATCCGAAGCTGCATTTTTACAAGCTTCCCAGATGATTCTTGTATACCTTAAAGTTTGAGAAACACTGATTTATAGGATTGTTGTGCAACTCAAACAATATTCATTAAAACTGATTACATTAATTGTCAAATTTGAGATGATTATTTCTTCTTTTCTCCTTGCTTTCCACACAATGTATGTATTGTGTCTATGATGCAGTGTGCCCATGGAGAAATTTGCAGTAGGTTTCTTTTGGCATTGGAGGACTTCTCTGTAATATGGGAAAAGCTCTAGGATTCATTGTTTGCTTAATTAAGTGTTTTCCATTTCACAGGGGCACTTTATACCCACACTGTAGCCATGTCTATACATGATGACTGGCCTGGGACCATCACTTACCCTTACAGCTGTGACACTTTATGTCAGTGTTGGAGTTCGTGGTGGGAAACTTGACCCCTCACTTGGAGCTACATTAATGGCTGCTGCTGAACTGGGCAAGTTTCATCTGGCCTGGGAGAATGGGTCTGAAGCACAGTGAGGAAACAAGGCACTCTCTCTCACTCACTCATGGGTCTGGCCTGAATCACAGTAGTGCATATCGAGCCAAGGAAATTTGGCCATAAGACATTGCAGAACCAAAAGAGGCAGGTCAGGAATCAAAGAGAAAGATCAAAGGAAATGTTAGGCCAGAAAGAGAGGCACAACCTGAGTGGAAGTTTCCTTTCCTATCTTCAACTGAAAACACCCTGAGAGGCAAGTAGGAAAGGTGTGTCTCTGTCTGGGGTGGGGCAGATCCGGGACACATCCTTATGCATTCAATCTTAGAAGAAAAGAGCTTATTATGGTACCCATAGCCTTGCCCATAAGTGGTCAAGTAGTTTTCAGAGGGCAGAGAAGTTGTTTACCTAAGGTAGGATTAGAGCATCTTGGAGTTCAGTCACCGTGAGGTCCACAAAGTCTTCTGGCTGTCTGCCCCGCTTGGGTCAATATGGCTTTTGAAAGGTTTTCCACAGGCTGCACGGGAAAGAAACAAGGAATCATATGTTTGGTCCGTGTCATGTTGGTATGTGATATATTCGCGTGGGACTGCAGAGGCAAAACTTCCCCAGTGGCAAAAGTTAATGAAGGAGGCTCACTCGGCAAAGGAGTTCCAGCCAAAGAGGGCTCTGGACATGGGGGAAGCCAGCCATCAGTTTACTGTGTGACCGTGGACAAGGTCCTTCCTCTCCTGGAGGCTCAGTTGGGCTATTTGTCAAACAGTTTGGACTAAATGAACTCAAAGGGCTCTATTGACTCTGATATTTTGTAATCCTAGGCAAGCTGGCAATGTCAGTCTGAATTTCAGGAAGTGACATGTCCAAGATTCCTAAAAATAGCCCTAAAACTAAAATCTCAACTGGTATTATCCTCAAAATGTTTCTGTTCTTACAACCACTATAGGGAAAGAAATCCATGGTATCAAGGTAACAGAACTCTGAATTGGGGAACTTTTAGGAGGAGAAACCAAACAAAGTCCTTGGTTCCGTGCTCCATCCATCCCAAAGCACTCTAGGATGTAACCTAGAGAATGCTTGTAGGCCAGGGCAACGTACGGAAGAGAGATGATTCTTTTTTCTTTTTTTAAATTTTTATTTTATATTGGAGTATAGTAGGTTTACAATGCTGTGTTAGTTTCACGTATACAGCAAAGGGATTTGGCTATACATATATCTATTCTTTTTCAGATTCTTTTCCCATATAGGTTATTACAGAGTATTGAGTAGAGTTCCCTGTGCTATACGGTAGGTCCTTGTTGATTATCTGTTTTATATATGGTAGTGTACGATATATATGTTAATACCAACCTCCTAATTTATCTCTCTCCCCCCCTTTCCCCTTAGGTAACCATAAGTTTGTTTTCTAAGTCTGTGAGTCTGTTTTTGTTTTGTAAATAAGTTCATTTGTATCATTTTTTTTTAGATTCCACATATAAGTGATATCATCTGATATTTGTCTTTCCTTGACTTTCTTCACTTAGTATGATAATCTCTAGGTCCATGCATGTTGCTTCAAATGGCATTATTTCATTCTTTTTTATGGCTGAGTAGTATTCCATTGTATGTATGTACCACATCTTCTTTATCCATTCATCTGTCGATGGGCATTTAAGTTGCTTCCTTGTCTTGGCTATTGTGCATAGTGCTGCTATGAATATTGGGGTGCGTGTATCTTTTTGAGTTATGGTTTGGAAGAGAGGATTCTTGATGCTCACTTTACAGTGCTCTGTAGACAAACTTCAGTTGCCATGGCCAATCAGAAACAAGCAGTAGTCAGAATCATCAGGAGGCAAAAACAAGCATTTTGTATGTTGAAAATATACAGGGTGAAATAAAAGCACATTTTTAATCACCTGCAGGAATTTCAAGAGAGCAGATATTCTCTTTAATGGGTGATCTTTTTTCACTCTGAATTTTCAGAGAACACAATGGCATGGCAGTAATTTCCACTTTTGTAGAAAGATTGTTTTTTCAGGACATATCACCCTAATTAGACTTTTCCCCAAATACTTAAAAATACATGTGTTTAAATCATTGAGTACATTTCCCATTCGATTAATATTCATGCAAGTGAGAAGTCATAAAACTACAATGTGAAATTGAGTAACAATAAAATGACTAAGATCTAAAATGAAATGTAAATGTCGAACATGCTTCAGTTTTTCATTTCAAAGAGTTATAAACCACACTAACTCATAATTATGCTACAAACTATGGAAATCCATCAGTCAAACACCAGGAAAATTTGAAGTAAATCACATCTGCTTATACAATCTCAGTTTACAAAAGGTTTTTGGAACTCAAGGAAGGGCTGCACCATCAGCAATTTTTATATCACTCTTCTCGAAGTACTTTACTGTCAGGTGGGTGAGATGGAGAGACCGACTTTTTGGCTTGAAATTGGAGGATCTGTGTTTGTATACCTACTTTGCCACTACTCTTGGCTGTGTGGCCTCTGGGAAAATCACTTAACTTCTCAGATCTTCCATTTCCTCAGCCATAAAAGAGATGGTAATATCTATTTTCATGAGACATTTGTGTCAAATGAGATACAATAAGATATAATAAAAGATCTTTCCACCCGGTAAAGCACAATAAAACCATGGCATAGTGAATCTATTATCTAAAACTACATAACAAACCACTGCTCAGCTTAGTGACTGAAGATAATAACCATTTTACTATTTCTCATTGTTTCTGAACTCCTGGAATTTGGGAAGGGCTTTGCTAGGCCATTCTGGCTTGGAGCTTATCACATAGTCTTAGGGCCCCTCCATATGTTCTCTCCACATGGACTAGTTTGGGCTTCCTCACAGCATGGAAACCTCAGGGCAGTTCCACTGTTTACATGGTGGCTGGCATCCCCCAGAAGGATTGTCACCCACAAATTATGCAGAAGCGCATGGCATTTTCATGATTTAGCTTTGGAAGTCATATAGCATCTCTAGTGGTCAAGGTAGTTACAAAGACCCAAGTTCAAGGGGAAGGGACATATACCCCACCTCTACATTCAGAATATGTCAAAGTCTTAGAGTAAGGCGAGTATGTGGCCTAGGGCTATTGCTGTGATCATCCTGGAAAAATGCAATCTACACATATAGTATTAAAACCCAAATTTTATATCGTTAATGCTGGTCTCATTTAAAAGATACCTTGAAGGCCTCATTCTTCAACAAATCCACTCCCTCAAGGCCACTATCCCATTGATTAGTTTGGAATAACGTTTACACCTCCCACAATCCCCTTTTAATTTGCAAAGAATAACATTTGATACAACATGAAGCATCTGTTCTGCATCATATAATATTACAGACGCTTTACATATGATATTAGCAATCCTTATCTGACTTGAGAAAGTAGAGACTGTTCCCATTTTACTAAGGAGTCTGAGATTCAGAGAAATTAGGTAACTTGCCCAGGTCACAGAAATCAAATTTGGATCCGTCACTTCTTTTTCTATATTGTATGACCTGTCTCTTTAATAGCAAATACTTAAATAACACTAAGTTCCAGGCACTCTGATACACACACACACACACACACACACACACACACACACACAGAATCTTCACTCAACACTGTGAATTAAGTACTATTAATAACCTCATTCTATAGATGAGAAAGAGGAAGCAAAGAGAAATTATGTAACTTGTCCAAAGCCAGACAGCTAGTAAGTGGTGGAGCCTGACTTTGCACTAAGATCTGAGTCCAAAATTACTATGGAATCATTAGGATTTTAACAACTTAGCATAAATTAGCACTTCAACTTATTTTTCTTTTTTGAGTGGAGGGATGGGTCCACATTGGGCATTTGGCAGGGGAGGAGGTCATGAGCAGGTCAAAGGGACTTTTTAAGAAGCCTGTTGTTGCCTGGGAGTGCTGTGGCATGGAAGGCCAGGCAACACACAAAAGCCAAGGTCTGCCTACTCCCCAGTTTCTCCAGGGCGGGGCTTACTAAGATGCTGACTCCCTAAACTCACCTTAAATCATTGTATTAGCAAAACACATTTTCTGTGGTGTAGGGAAAAATGCAGATCTCAATCGGACGTGCTGCCGTTACTCTCTGTCAGATGGAAGTCAGGCTTTTTTAGTTGTTTACCATGCATTGTTATTATGAAGGTATTTATAAATCAAGCTCCAAATCTTTTTGCTTTATCTGTACAAAAGCAATATCATACAGCGGGTGTTCATTCTTTGCCCTTAACCTTTGTAATGCAGGGTGAGAAAAAGTCACTATTTGCATACTGTCATTAATACAAGAAACTTGAAATTCAAGTAGAAGGTGAGCAATTCATTTAATGACAGATCCAAATGGAACACTGCTATTTTGCATATTCAAAGTGGCTTCTGCACTTGTGACACTGCAACTGTAGTTGCTTCTTCTAGAATCGGGTTTCAGTGAGGGAATCACGCATGAGCTGTGTAATAGATCACACACATAACTTGTCTGAGTTTCAATTTACTTGACCGCAAAGTAGAGTGATCACTTTCTCTAGCCTTGTTATAGGAACTGTGAGCTGAAAATGGTTAAACTGTAAAGTGCATGTAGAGTGCATGAAAGCTTTGTTGTTATATTAATTCATAGTAGAAGCCGTATCTCTATTTGGTAAGTGTGCACAGATATTTTTGTTCATTTAAAAGTACATATTTATTGGTGTCCACTATGTGCCAGGTGTAGTTCTAGGTGTCAAGCATAAGTCAGTGAACAAAACACAAAGAAACCTCAACTATACTTTGATTAAAAACACACACACATACAACAAAACAGTTCTACTCTCCTTGAATTTTCATTCTAGCGGGGAAAGTAATTACCCAGCATGTCAGATGTTGGTGATAGTTGCTATGGAGAATAAAGGATAGAGAGGGGGCGGAGGAAAGCTGTGGTGGTGGAATTAGGTCCCTGCTTTGGATGAAGGAAGGGATACTCTTTTATACAGGATAATGAGACAACTTCTCTCAAGTACCATTTGAAAGAAGATAAATTTCAGGATTCTATATCATGGCATTAAGATGATCCACAGTAATGAAAACAATTATTTTTACAGTACTGCATTACAAATTAAAACTCGAAAAAGAAACTTTTATTTTTATTTATTTTTACTTTTTAAAAATTGAAGTATAATTGTTTTACAGTGTTGTGTTAATTTCTGCTGTATGGCAAAGTGATTCAGTTATACAAATACGTATACATGCTTTTTTTCATATTCTTTTTCATTATGGTTTATTATAGGATATTGAATATAGTTCCCTGGGCTGTACAGTAGGACCTTGTTGTTAAGAAACTTTGAAAAACTGCATGCAATATTGGTTTGGAAAAAAGTGCCAAGTTCATCAAAGGGGTAGTAATCGTTTATCAGTTTTATTTAAATAATGAGAACTTTTCTAAATCAAGGATTTTTCCCATTTTGTTTATGTAGAACAGGCACAGGGTTTCCCTTCCTCTTAATAGCTCTGATTTATTGGATGTCTTATATGTGCCATTTTACATCTATTAGCTTATCTTTCAATCCAACAAGGATGCTGAAAGGTAGGTACTGTTGTACTCATTATGGGTGTTCGAGGAAACTATGTTTAGTTATCTAATTGAATCCTTACAATAATCTGTGACTCAGGTATTTCTAACTGAATTTTAAATGAAAGAAAATACTTGCAGAAATAATGTGCCCCAAGGTCACACCCCCACTCCGTGGCAGAACCAAGATTTTCCCTTAGCTTTGCCTGAATCCCCTGCCAGTCACCATCGCATTCCTACTGCCGAGCACGAGGCTCAGCACACAGCAGATGCTCTGCCAGCAGTTCTGGAATGAATGAAAATACTTTTTTTTCCTTACAAGGTATGCATTCGCCATGTCTGTCAACCTGGTGGTCACGCCGGGTACTGCCTTCCTGACAGCTGATAAAAATGTAGAAAAGAACAAATTGAACAATTTGTAGAAAGGTATAAGGCAGGTGCAAATATCTGGATCAAGACACCTTTAAAAATCCCAACTTTGTCCATTAAGTATTTCTTCAAGACATTTTCTAGGTAGCACTCCATCTTTGGAAAGATGTGCTTAGGTCAGGTTGCATCTGGAGGGGTATTTTTATACACGGTTCAAATTAGATTTCTGAGGGTGCTGCCAGATATTATTGGAAACTGCTCAGTGTTTTTCCCCACCCTAGATAACTTAACCCATGTTCTCAGTCTGTTGCCAGCAGTCTTACCTCTAGGATTTGTCCAGGGCACCTTCCTTTGCCGGTCATGACTCGCTGTCTCTTGCTCTAATCTTCGTGGGCTATCTTAAACCTTTGGCTCCATGCTGTGGTTCTGACTTTGGCTTCCAGCCTTCCTTGTCCTCATGACCCGTTAGAGACATACTCTTCTGTGGTTGCCTGGGAAGAGGCTCTCCTGGAGGCTGCTTGGCCACTGCCTTCTGGCTCCACACACGACAGCTGTGGGCTACACTGTGCCCTGCTCGTGGCAGCCTGGCCCTTTGGACCAGCTCTACTGAGCCCAGCAGTTCTGCCCTGGGAAGGGGGATGGATAGACAGCTCTTTACAGCCTTCACGGTTCTGCCTAACTGAACTCATGATTGTGAAGACAAAAATGGTCTTGATTGAACAGTGCACCTGATGATATAATCACCAAATCAGAATGAGTAGCCCAGTCAAAGTAATGTTATTTAATAAAATGGTTCATACCCACTCTTCAATTTATTTGGAAATCGACTTAAATTAGCCAGAGATAAGAACTGTCACTGAATGTCCTTACAATTTGACTTGCAAAAATAGCTAAGATTTCCGAGAGTGGGGCTCCAAGAGTGTCTGTGGCTTTAAGGGTATTATTCAATACCCCAAATTTATCACTTCTCCTATGTGCCTGGAACCCATGTCTACCAATATCTCAAGCTCCTCTTTCACCACGTCCTAGATCATTCTCCAGGGAGCTGTCATGGTCCCAGATCCAGCTTGTGCACCTATTCTTGAAATGGGTCACTTTCACCCATTGCACTTGTGACCCTTTGGGGAGAGATTCCTTAGGTCAGAAATATACTATGGAATCTACTGGAAGATGGAGCACATCTAGGACATCTGCTCCTTGTTGCCATCTCCAACCTTAAGATGATTTCTTCAGCAATCTAAGGGATATTCTGACAGCAAACCTGTGGCATGGCATTTCATTTTAATGGTTCAGCATCCATCCCTAGACTTTTGGGAACACAAATTGGAATTTCCTTTGGGCCATCAGTTTCCCCTTCTAAGAGTTCATGTGCACATGCCAGCTTAGCCATGTCCAGTCAGAATATTGCAGTCTTCTGGCAAATGGTTTTTGGTTTAGGGACGGTTGCATAATTCATGCTGAGCATGAAATGTACTCTTTAGACTTTTGCTTCTACTGTTGAGAGAGGCATGCTCTCACTTCTCCTGAGTTTGGACCTATGGGGATATAAACAGGGAGGTATAGAGAGCTTTGCAACTAGGAAGGGAAAGCCTGAATGAGAACAGAGCCAATGCAAAAGAAAGCAGAACCAGGAGATGGAAAATCTGGGTGCAGATAACTAGGATCAAGCTAGGTTTACCCCTAGACTTTTCATTTATGGAAACCAATACTGTCCCGTCATTTGCTTAAGCCAGTCTGGGGTGATTTTCTTTCACCCAGAATTGCAAGAATTCTGACTAAATCAAAACGATTTCATTTCTTTGAATCCCTCCAATGCATCTTAAAGTGTGTTCTCTGAGTAAGAGTCCATGTTAGGTTATCCACCATGAAAGTGGATACCAGCATTCACCCATGCATACACCAAACCTATTATGAGGCATCTATCCCCAATCTCATTGACTTACTAGCTTCATAAGTTTGTTGCAAGTCTCAAATGCCCAACATTTTATTATGAAAGTTTTCAAGCATACACCCAAGAGTTGCAAGTATTTACAGTGAACAGTCATGAACCTGCCACCTACATCCTATCATCAACACTTGGTTTATAACATTTATCCCTCCATCCATCTCTCAATCCATCTCATTTTAAACTAAGTTACAGACGTCATTACAGTTCTTGTTAAGTACTTCACATACAGCTCTGTTCTTAACTTGAAACTGTTGGCAACTCATCGTCCCTGGGCCTTGGTTTCCTCACATAAAAAAATGAGGGAGTTGTTTTAGATGACCTCCATGTGTATTTTCCAGTTCTGAAATTCTACAGTTATCTGATATTTGCCTTTTTAGTTGATTGACATGCTTTGGCAAAATGCTCTCCGGTTGGATTCAAAAAGGATTAACATGGAAAATATATTTTGTTTATCTATGGGATATTGACCTAAGTAAAGCGAGTTTGGTTTAGAATACCCTGCTAACCAGTCCATTGTGATTTGGAGCCAAAGCAGATGTTTTTGAGGGTCTAGGGATAAACAAAATAAGGCATCAGGTGAATATTTTCAAAATTATGGGAGGAGTGGGGTCTTATCCAGGAAAAGAGCATGCAAGAGAAAATGAATTCACATGAAAATTAAACTCTGCCCATCCTGAGGAGGAGGAAAATCAAAAGTATGATGGGCAGACAGTAGAACAGCAGAAGTCTGAAGTCTGAGGCCACTGAACCTGACAGCATTATCCCTTGTTTAGTTCATGTTGGGGCATCTCTGTCAGATAGTCTTTTACATTCATGGTCTTTAGGAGCTAAGAAAATGACTTAAACAAACCAAAAAAGAAAAAGGAAAAAGGGTATCATGAAAGCCAGTCTTGCAAAGAAGTGGCTATTTCTAGGAACAGGGGGCAAAAGGGAGAATACTAATACATAACTTATTGCAGAAAACAACCAAACCAGATGGAGACCCAACCCTGCCTCATTGTGGACAGCCCGCTTGACTCCAGGTGTACTGAAGCGGCCTCAACTTCTGATTTCCTTGGGGTCCCTGAAATGGCTTCTTCGGCAGGGATGCACATCAGTCACAGTGGCTCTGGGGCGGAGCTCTTGGCATCTCATGTGCAGCAGACTGAGCCCCCTCCCAGATTCCTTTTTTTTTTTTTTTTTTTTTTTTTTTTTTGGTACGCGGGCCTCTCACCGCTGTGGCCTCTCCCGTTGCGGAGCACAGGCTCCGGACGCGCAGGCCCAGCGGCCACGGCCCACGGGCCCAGCCGCTCCACGGCATGCGGGATCCTCCCAGACCGGGGCGCGAACCCGCGTCCCCCGCATCGGCAGGCGGACTCCCAACCACCACGCCACCAGGGAAGCCCCAGATTCCATCCTTTTGATTGCAAAGACTCTTCTGGATTATTTTGAATAATTCAAGTGAGAACAAAAATATCACTGAAGTTCTTCATAACCGTCATCAGCTTCCACGAAAAGGCCTCTTTCACTTAACTTTCAGTATTTACCTACACGTGTGAAATAAGAGGGCCACAGAGCTTCTTGGAATGGCCTTTATGCATGTCAGATGATCAGTCCCATTAAATATAGACAATTATTACAATTCTTGTGTGTATCGGGGATCAAGGAATGTGAATTAAAAGTGATGTCTGGTTATTTGGTCACAGGATATCAGTTTCAGATCTAAACTAGGAAGAAGTAGGCATTCACATGCCATTTGCATTAGGGAAATAATACTGTGGAAGATCTAAAAATAATCAGGAAGATTGCATCTCAAATAGTATTTTTCTTTTTCCATTTTAACACTCTGTTGTTGATGATGATGGCTCATTAGGCACTGTCAGACACTTCAGATCATAATTCTCAAGTTTATTTGAAAATGGCTGCATTAATTTGGCATTCAAGTACCCAGTTACTGTAGGCATGCCTACATTTGTTAACCTTGTATGGACTTTGATTAGACAGTCATTCCTTTTTGATAATCCATATTGGTCCAAGGCTATATCTGTGTGTTTATTCCATTTTCGCCTTAACAGTATTGCTGAAAAGTGGAGACAGAAATGGAAGGTTGTGTGAAGCCACCATGATATGGGATTTTGGAATAGAGCTGAAATATGCCGTATAGATTGTGGAAATTAGCAGCTGTGTGGTCTCTTCATTTGATTGTTTCTTATTAGTAACATGCTTGATTAGCTCTCTACCCTTTTAAATGGAATCACAAAATAACTATGTGTTCTGCCTCCAAAGCTCTTTATTGAGGATAACAATAAAGTGCCCAATGTTCAAATCAATGTATGATACATTTATATGATTATTAAATGCTGATAAATTGCCAGTTAACACTGCATATGTTTACTATCTAGTAAAACAAGTGTTGACCCATCAACTTAAACAACTGGGGAGCATTCATCTTGGCTTAAGTCATTGTTTCATTTTGGGAAAACTCTGCTAACGTGCCAGCCAGCCAGCATATCATCTTTCGTCTGCATTTATTAACAGCTTAGAATGTCCATCTGTTGTCCTTAGTAAATGGAACAGTAAGAAAAAAAAAGGCATCCATTGAGTCTATCTATATATAACTGTTCTCTTTATGGAGAAAAGCTCCTTGGAATGTTCTTCATAAATCAGAAACAAGGGACAAGTGTTGGTCAGAGAGAAATCATCCAAGTTGCTGAACTTTTAAGTGACACATAGCAGATTCCTCTCGTCCTGGGAGAAGATAACTATATTAGTTTCAGATAAAATGGAAACCATCAAGAGAACGTTTTTCCAAAATGTCTCAAATCACATTTCTTTAGATTTTGGTGACGGCTTGATGGGTGGTATAAAATACAAGAGAAAAAATTCACACATCTTTCATGTGTATTTGTGTTTACGTAGCCTCATGCACTGATTCAATTTTGTCTGTGGTCGGAGTTCATTTGAAATTCAGGAAAACTCTGAGGGCATCAGTGCTCTATAGTTTCTATTCCAAAAATTTTAGCAGATTTGCTTGTGGCCCTGCCAAAGTAAAACTGCATTCGGAGTGGGACCATTTGATGCTATTCTAGTGAAGAGAACTGAGGGAAGGTATGAGGTCTCCAAGCACATACAAGTGCATCAAAGTGGGTTAACTTTGGATGAAAGTAGCTTAATAACACATTCAGAGGAAAATTTAACTCCTGTTGGAGTTAAATAACTCTATGTGAAATTAGGGTTAAGAATTAGGGTTAGTAGAATGGTACAGTTTTACTTGAGCATATTCTTTTGATATACAGTATATAGGAAGAAGAAAACTACAAAAGTCATTGCTTGGAAGCCATAATTATATCACCTCAGTCTGATGCCGTGGAGTCTAACAGCAATATAATTAGTATAATCATGTTGATCATGGTGGTGATATTAAGGGCCAGATTGCTGGGAATGTAAACTGTTGACATGCAATGCAATATATAAACAGAAAAAGAGCATCTAGATGTAGATAATATGAAAAAAGAACTGTATTAGATAAAAATACATCATTTCTAGTAGAAAAGAGGCAAATTTGATTTGGAGACATCAGTTACAAATGTACAATAATAAGGTTCTCGGTTCACGCTAAGTACAATAATTAAGTCTGAAGTATCCTTGACAAACTAGCAGTGCCTCTTTCTGGTTGCTTATTTCACTTGAAAAGAGAATTTGATAAGTGTGAGGCTTTTTGTTTGTTTGTTTGTTTGTTTTTGCCGTACGCGGGCCTCTCACTGTTGTGGCCTCTCCCGTTGCGGAGCACAGGGTCCAGACGCGCAGGCTCAGCGGCCATGGCTCACGGGCCCAGCCGCTCCGCGGCATGTGGGATCTTCGCGGACCGGGGCACGAACCCGTGTCCCCTGCATCAGCAGGCGGACTCTCAACCACTGTGCCACCAGGGAAACCCGTGAGCTTTTAATATAAATGATCAAGGATTGATGTCTGTGACTTGCCTACGAGTTGTCTTCATCTGTTTAATTTCTTTCAAGTCTACCTCCATTCATTTCCTCCTCTGAGAGGTGAATAAAAGGGGAAAATAGGTCTAGATAAAGAGGGTATTTTACTTCACTTTAAGTCAGCTTTGCAAAATCTTTCAGTTTTAGATAGACATTTTTTCCCCTGACAGTGGCTTTACAATGATAGTAAATAACGATGAAAATGCAAATCAGGATTCATCTTCCTATGATAAAGAATTGAGGCTCACTATTTACATCTAATTTGAGGACATTTAAATCACAATCCTGATAAATATTTATTTACACTTCTGTAATCACTGTGAACCCTTTTCTTCCCTGAACTATATATTATTGTGTGTGTGGAAAGAAGAAATGACTTAATAGTAATTTCATTTGCCTTAATCTCTCATCTTCCCTGCAGGGTAACATTCATTACCCCTGGCAGACTTAGCTAACATAGAAGAAAATGGAATTAAGTTTATGTGTCAGCTCTTCATAGTCATCTTTTAATAAATGTCTACAGGCATCTTATAGATAGTATAAAGGTTCTTCTTTAGTGAACTATGAATAACCGGAGTAATGGGATGGATTTGTGTTCTCACTTTATCCTTTTTCATCTTGTTCTCATTCACTTTGCTTTTGAAATCTGTATGTTCGTCTTGGCCACAATGTGGCCATATAGCAGAAACGATTATTATGCATCCAATTGTACCGGAAGTCAGGTTTTGTTTTCTGAAGTTTATTTTCTGGAGTATCTTGGGTTATTTTTCCATATAGTCCATGACTCACTATGCAGCGCCTAATTTTCGCTCAGAAAATAATGAATATATTGAAATTCAGGAAAGGAATTTGTGTTTTTCAGCCAGCTGCTTCTTCTGTATTTTTAATATAAACCTAGATACTCATGGCAAGAAAGTCTGAGAGTCAGTCATCCTTGACTCTGTTTTGCCCTGCCCTCTGCATCCTTCTCCCACTCCCAACCCATCGCTAAGCTCTGTTGGTTTAGCTTCTTAAACACCTCTGGAAGCTGCCCTCTCCTTTCCATCGGGACCACCCATCTTAGCTCAGGCCTCCTCCTTGCTCAGGTTTAAGACTGCCATGGTTTCTGAACTGGTCACCCTATCTTTGATCTTGCCTCTTTCCAGTTCATACTCAATGTTGCCACCAGTGTTGTCGATCTTTAAAAAATGCTCATGACACTTCCCATTTGAAACATTTCAAGGGACCTTACATGACCTACAGAAAAAGAAACAATATCAAATGTCTACAGGGGTTAACAGGCAATAGAAATGAATGCAGCTGCTCCCAGGAGGAGAAGGTATCTAAATGGAGGGTCCACAGCCCATCAAAAGGAGGCAAGCACCACTCAGCTCTCGCCCACTGTTGTCATGCAGAATCATGGGCCACTTTTGCCTAATTTCCTTTTTTTTACCTCCTCAAAAGAAATTAGTAATCCAGATTTTTACGTTAAATCTCTTGATCTTTAAATGTTCGCAACTAATTCTTTTTCTTAATCCCTTGGGGGTGGGGAAAATGACACAGGTCTACTGGCTACTGGGTTTGTGAATCACCAGGCCTCAACTTCTATCCTCTAGGATAAACTCTGAGCCCCTTAATATGGGATACAAAGCTCTCTTAGGCCTACATCTTGAGCCTCATTTCTCACAGCTCCTGTCAGTTGTACCTTCAAAAATAGCTCTCAAAATCCTTCTATTTCTCTCCATCCCCAGTGCCACTCCCCGATTTCAGGCCATCATAACCTCTCCCCTGGATTACTACAATAGCCTCTTAACTGGTCTCTCTCTGTTCCAAATCTCTCCTTGTTCCAAACCATTTTTCAAACTGATTTTCATAAATGTAACAGTGTGATTTACTGAGAATTTCACGTAGCACGATGACCTATTGAGAAATTACCTAGTGCTTTGTTTTCCTCTTCTGCAACTCATCAGGAAGAGACGAAAGGCATTTTTCCATTTGTCAGGAGAGGCATCTAGCGCTGTGCGTTCTAAAGAGAAATGCTATGGAGTGGCTGTCAGCAGATTGTCTCTGCTGGCCTGGCTAAGGAGCTGGGCTAGGGGACTCCACACGACTCCAGGACTCTCTTACCTCATGGAGTATAGCAATGGAAGGCTAGTGGGGAGCCATTGCTGCAGAGCAGAGTTGGACATCTGTGAACTGCATCAGGCTGGCAATTGCTTTGTAATCATCTTTGTACCTAGATTTGGGTATGGTGCCTAGGATTCAGTAGCTGCTCAGTAAACGTTGTTGGGCTTCATGTGGGATTGAGCCAAAAACCTTATCTGGCTCTTTGGGAAGTGTAGACCTTCTTAGAAATTTAGAAATTTTAACATCGTTTTGAAGCATTTCTGGACTATACCTCCAAAATCGATAGACGCATTGTGGGCTTAGCTTACATCCACAAAGTTACCTCTTAAACCTCACAAATCCCTGTACAAAAGTAGGGGCATGTACTTCTTGGTGACAAGCCATTTTTCAATGTTCAAAATACACAAAACCTAGAAAGAGACCAGACTACCCAAACAGAAAGTACTCACATGCTTTGTTCAAGAAGACAAAGACTTAAGAACAAGTATTACTTAAAAGAAAGAATCCAATTCTCTTTCTTCTTAACGTGTTATTTCAGTTCTATCTCCATAAATAAGGACAAGTTACCTAAAAACTCTGGAATAAAACATTGTAACTTAGAAACATGTGCCTGGCTTATGTCAACTTTCGGTTTTTTGTAAGGGACTGGAATTAGTTTCGTCTGACATGCTAACTCTGAGAAGAGAGCCCTATACTTGGTAGTCCTATACATAATATCTAAATAAATCAACAGTAGCTCTTACTTGGAGAGCTACAATCCTTCTTAAGTTTAGAAGGATTTTGAGGTTAAGTCCACAGTGAGTGGGAAATTTTTCATGGTCACAGTAGACTTTTGGCCATGGACTTGGGACTGGGCTGGCTGATGGCACTAGGGCCCCATCTTCCCCCATGTTATCTTGATTAAGGATTCATGCCTCTTCAGTTTATTTCCTCCCCAAGTGTCTGGGAAGCAGGTACCATTCTATTTGATCTTTAGTAAACTTACCTCAATTTACAGACAAAATCAAAAATCTACTTGAGCTATGAGGAACTTGCTGTTTATTTAAGGGCTGTAGATTACGGGCAAGGCCACTCATTAATTCTAAGTGAACCTGAGATAGTATAGTCTAGTAGCTAATTCGTGGGTTCTAGAATCTTCTAGAATAGGATTTAGGTCTATTTGCCACTTGCTGGTAGAGTGACTTTTGGCTAAAGTACCTTACTTTAAACATCCTGCTTTTTATCTGGAAAATGTGGATAGTAGTCCATGCCTAGCAAGTTGTTTACTGTCTTAGAAAGGTACCTGGCACATAGTAAGTACTCTATTAACAGACATAATTATAATAACGACTATTAGCCTAAAGGATATAGGGGAAACAGAGCATAATTTGTACTGCAACTTTTCTCTAACAAGATTATCAAATTTCTCAAACAAATCAGAGATTTAATAGACTCAATAGTGTACTGCTTTCCAAAGTGAATGTTGAAAATAATTTTATAGCAATAAAACATATTAAAAACGTATTGTATCTTCATTTTTCATGTAACTGCTTAACTAAGTAGAATCTGCTTTTACTTCATTATGAAGATATTATTTTCACCATTTATTCTAAGAAGTCAGCCAGATCTTGGATTTGTTTAAAAAACATAGAGGCATTTTAGATAGGTCATTTTGGATGAATTCATGGCTGCCTCGCTGAAATGAGCGACTTTCCTTTCTTGTTTTTCAACACTTAGGAGACAAATGAATTTCATATATGTTCTCTAATTTTGACGTTACAGCTGCCCTGTGAGGTGGGCGTCAGTAGCCTCATTTACAGATGAGGAGAGCAGGTCTGTCCCTATTCTTTACATTCTCTCCATTGACAACAAGCTCAGCAAATCCTTAGTGCTGAGGGAGGGTGTTGGGCACACCAGAGCTGTGAGCATGCAGGCAGCTCAGTGGTCTGGAGAAGGCGACTGTAAGTCTGCCAAGGAGGACATTTCATCCATTCTCTGGTCTTTGGTTGGGGCCCTACTTCAATCTGTACCAAATGAGGAGAATCTCTGCTGCTTTGGGAAACTACAAGAGAAGATTTTTTTTACCATTTCCTTTAATAATGCCTCCAAAAATATAATGGCTTTTAAAGTTAGGAACAGCATCTGGTGTAAGGAGAGAGGAAAAGAGCAGTTTTTTCTATAAAAAGCAAAAATAAATATAAATGTACTATTAGTCATGGAGAATGTCTAATCACCTGTTTTGAAACTGTCCTGGCTCCACAGGCTCATGGATGGATTTAAATAATGTACATAGAAGGCATTTAGCATGTAGTTCTTTATAACATGATAAGAACTCAGTCAATGGTAATGTACCTTTCTTGACATCTCCTTTGGCAAAGTTGAGGTGGCAAATGGATCTTAGGGAGAAAAGAAATCAAAGAAAAATCACATTCAGTGATGGGGAAAATTTAAATCCATGAACATTTTCTAAGTAGTTTAACCTAAAAACCTAAAGACCTAAAGACACAATAGAGCAGAAAACAAAGATGAATAGCCAAATGACGTGTATTTGAAATAAAACTGTACACTTAATAAACGGTATCCGTTATTGACAGTCAGCAAGGCCTGCAAAGCCTTGCATCTCCCAGTTCTCTGATGGAATTGATCAGTGTAAATTGCACAACTACTGCATTTCAGTTGGATTTGGAATCTAAACAGTATTAAAATGAGCATGCACAGACATACAGGGGCACAGACACACACACACACACATCCAGCTGTTAGGAACTACTCAGTCAACTCAGATAGACTGTAAATATTTAATTTGCAAATTCAAGTCTTTCCCATAGACCCTTCCGTGATCATACGTTACAGTAGAAGGGCTTTCATGATACGCAGTCTTTTGGCAGCAGCTACTTCCAGTCTTTAGAGGCTGCCGGATCCCTGGCAGTATGAGAAGAGTTCTGGCCTCCTATACAAGAAATACAAGGTCTTCATTATACCAGAGTTTAATACTCACAGCCAGAAGGCTTTATATACAATGTGCACACAGAATCTCTGTCTTGCCTTCAGACTGAACAACTGTTTTTTTTCTGTGGTTTGTTGCAAAACTGCCGTAATTACATGGACAGCTACAGAGACTCACACTCAAAATCAAAACAGACAAACCAATTAAATGCATTTCACAAACAACTTTCAAAATGAGTCTAATCTACCTTTTGCCCTACTAATTGACTCAGATACCTACCTACATGGTGACATTGATACTTTTGCTAATTAAGAGAGCCTGCCTTTCTGTATTAGTTTAGTTGAAACAGAGAAATTTTGCTTTAAGGCAATGTAGTGTAAACATTCAGATTTATGGCTCAGAAAAATGGGATGTTGGTGTTTTGAGTATTTTTTTTTATTACGAAAGTATCCTTTACATAAATTCACCCGGGAAGTCTGTTGATAAGGGTACAGAGGGTGGTTACTAATTATCTTTAAGCACATTAGGATTTCTAAAGCACTTTGATCAGACCTCATTTGATTCTTATAAGGAAGAAGTAGGGTGGGATGTATAATCTTTTTTTCTATGCATGAGGCTCAGGTAGGGCCCTGGGTCATTGGTTGCATAAATGGCTAAGCCAGGACAAGGGGAGCCCTAGTTAAGTGTCATGCTTCCTTGGCCAGTGCGTTTGGCAAGGATTCAGTTGAAAAAAATGTAAAGGCTATTGACTTTTACAGGAATCCCTACAGGCACAAAATCAGATATCCCTGAACTGCCTGGGTCCTGCAAGCCCTCATAGGATGGAGAGAGATGAGGAACATTATTTTATCCATTTGGTATGCAAGGTATGGAACCTAGGACCTATGTGTTTTGCGTGTGACTATGAAAATGGTTGAGACTTGGAAAAAATATTGGTTCCAGAGTAGGAAAAAAATCAAAACATGGAAATGAATAAATGTGTAATTGAATGACTACTTAACATTAGGTCACCTAGTCACTTGCAAGTGAACTCAACTCCCATACATAGAGACAAAGATATTATCTGGATACATTTTATTATGTTTGGTATGACATGAGATGAAATTTTCAAAAGTAAACATGCCTAGAGCATACCAGGTCTCAAAGTGGTCTTATTAAAAGGGGTAGGGGAAGACTCAGCGGTAAGTGAAGGGTATCTTGGGAACATGCTAATTTCTTTTTGCCTGGGAGATGCCAGTGGTTAGCTTTTACATGTGTCTCAGCGGCTTAATATACAGTAGGTCAGGCTACTCAAAGGGCAAAGATGAGGATGGAAGTGATATAGAATTAATTAATTATCAGCCCATTTTCCCTGGAGTCTAGGGTTGCTAGATTTAGCAAATTAAAGTACAGAAAGCCCAGTTGAATTTGAATTTCAGATAAGTGAGTAATTTTTAGTTTAAGTACTTCAGCATAAATATATGCATTTTTAGTTCAAGTTTATCCCATGCAATAATTGAGATATATTTATGCTGAAAATATTCATTGTTTATTACATTTCAGATTGTACGAGGTGTCCTGTATTTTATCTGACAACTTGACTGGAGGCGGTTTGATTCACTTATGCTTTAGACCTTTGGGTTGAGAGTCCTGCAGTATGGATTCTTCACTTTATTTGTCATGTACTTGTAAATACTACATATTTAAGCGGCATGATTTAGGAGGACTATTCCCCCAAGTGTTCAATTGTTTTCCTAACCACTGTCCGTTTGCCCCCATACACTGCCTCACTTGAGCCTAAGCCTTCAAATCTGTGAGGAAGGTAGGTGCACTCATAACGTGCAGATTGGCCTGTGTTGCCAAGAGTTGGGCTGACAGACACCTGGTAGTCCTTGGCACGTAAGAGGTATTTATAAAGATCTGCTGGACCATAAGCTTCTCAAAGCCAGGCTTATTTCTTATTCATCTTTATATACTCAAAGCCGTGTAAAGTGCCCAGAGTTCTGAGAACATGGACTTTGTAATCACACAGACCTGGATTTGAATCCTGGTTTCTATTTTCTGGCTGCATCACCTTTGTGGGTAATTTTGTTTCTCTGCACCTTCATTTCATTATGTGGAAAATGGTGATACGAATTCCTATAAAGCAGGCAGAATTTTGTCAGGGTTAAATGAAATGAATGAATATAAATATAAATGTAAATGTAAATATAAATATATGTATGGCACCTGATAAATTGTAATCAGTCAGTAAACGGCTGTGACTAAATGGTAGCATTCATTAGGCCCCTAATGAACGGGTATTTCCCTTTAAACATTTATTGGCAAAAGCCAGCCTGATGGTAAATATAACAGGGAAACGGTCATTGAATTAATTTCCCATAAGTTCATGCTTCAGTTGTGGAGAATTGTTCAATCATATCGTAAGAGATTTGATTCTACATCCCTTTTGCACATGGGAGGCAGCTTGAGAAATTCAGAGGCAGCATTTGCCTGCCCAGGTTGTAAGTGCAAGGACCATCCAGACTTGAGTCTGCTTCTGAAATGGAGAGATTAGGGGAGTCTGGAAAACAGCCTGGTGCCATCCCTGCCCTTCTGTACTGATGGTGGGTCAGGAAGCGTGTAGACCACTTTTCCCACATAAACAAGTTAGATACAGAGGAGGTAAATGTTATTCTGCGAAGGGTTCAGGATCAGTTATTCGAAACATAATTGGTTAGCTGAGAAAAATCACCCAGTGTTAATATCAGTATTAAAATACAAAGGACTGGGACTTCGCTGGTGGCGCAGTGGTTAAGAATCCGCCTGCCGATGCAGGGGACACGGGTTCGATCCCTGGTCTGGGAAGATCCCACGTGCCGCGGAGCAGCTAAGCCCGTGTGCCACAACTGCTGAGCCTGCGCTCTAGAGCCCACATGCCACAACTACTGAGCCCACGCGCCACAACTACTGAAGCCCGCATGCCACAGCTACTGAAGCCCACGTGCCTACAGCCTGTGCTCCACTAGAGAAGACACCACAATGAGGAGCCTGCACACCACAGTGAAGGGTAGCCCCTGCTCACTGCAGCTAGAGAAAGCCTGCATGCAGCAACGAAGACCCAACGCAGCCAAAAATAAATAAATAAAATAAATTAATTAAAAAAAATACAAAGGGGCTTCCCTGGTGGCGCGGTGGTTGGGAGTCCGCCTGCCGATGCAGGGGACACGGGTTCGTGCCCCGGTCCGGGAAGATCCCACATACCGCGGAGCGGCTGGGCCCGTGAGCCATGGCCGCTGAGCCTGCGTGTCCGGAGCCTGTGCTCCGCAACGGGAGAGGCCACAGCAGTGAGAGGCCCGCGTACCTCAAAAACAAAAATAAAACAAAAAAACCCCAAAGGACTGAGGCCCTTGTATTGGGAAGTCCTTATAGCGAAGATTCAGAATACTCACTCAAAATTCAAAATATATAAACAGCAAGGATTGACTGTATAGCACAGGGAAGTATATTCAGTATCTTGTAATAAGCTATAATGGAAAAGAATAAACAAAGAATATGGATATATATATATGTATAACCAAATCACTTTGCTGTACACCTGAAACTAACACAATATTGTAAAGCAACATACTTCAATAAAAAATTCAAAATAAATCTGAAAACAGCTCTGGCTTATATTTCTTAAAAAGTCCTCAGTGCCTTTAACAGGTCAGCTGGTCTCCATAGCTTTCTGTCAGGGGTTTGCTGGAACTCATTTAAACATGATCGCAGGAGAACTGATGGTTGAATTCTCAGCAATTTTGCAAGCCGGTTGTGAAAGCTTTGATGGCTTAAAATCTGCTCTGGTGGTAGTATTTACATTCACCAAGGAAATCCACACAGGGCACAAAAGGGCCCCTTCCCTCCCACCCCCCATCTCTTTAATGATATGCGGCTTCTTTCTGCATACTCAGTTGTGAAGAAAATTGTCCTGGGAGTCTTCCTCATTTGAGGACCTTCTATAAGTTTACCAGAGAAAACAATCTCATCTCATTCTCCCAGCTGGGGAGGAAAATGTGTCAGGACAAGAGGAAGCGAGATAAAAGTACTTCCTGTAGGTTTGAATGGATAAAGAAAACGTATGTGTGTGTATGTGTGTGTGTATATATATATATATATATATATATATATATATACACACACACACATACATGTATATAAAATATTACTTGCCATAAAAATAAGAATAAAATCTTGCCCTATGAGACAACATGGATGGACCTAGAGCATATTATGCTAAGTTAAATAAGTCAGAGAAAGACAAATACAATATTATTTCACTTATATGTGGAATCTAAACAACAAATGAACAAACATAACAAAACAGAAACAGACTCATAGATACAGAGAACAAACTGGTGGTTGCCAGAGTGGGTTGAGGAGATGGAAGAAATAGGTAAAGGGGATGTAGAGATACAAACATCCATTTAAAAATAAGTACGTCATGGGGATATAATGTGCAGCATATAGAATATAGTTTCACTAATATTGTAATAACTTTGTATGGTGACAGATGGTAACTAGACTTATTGTAGTGATTATTTTGTAATGTATAAAAATATCAAATCACTATGTTTGTACACCTGAAACTAATGTAATATTATAAGTCAATTAAACTTCAATTAAAAGATTAGCTTACATTTTATAGAAACCTTAATAAATGAAATAATACAAACAAAAGTAATTCCTCTATACAGGAAGCCTCAGAGTACACAGCTTGTTGGTGTCTTCCAACATTTCTATTAGTACTAATAATAATGAGTGACATTTTTTTTTTGCATTCTTAAAACATGCCAGGTCTTGTTCTAAGCAGTATGCAGTATGTCATGTTATCCTCACAACAATTACAGGAGGTAATTATTATTATCTTCATCTATAGATAAAAGTAAATGAGGCTCAGAAAAGTTGGGAACTTGCAAATGGTCGCACAACCGGTAAGAAGTAGATTTGAATGCTAATCTCTCTGTCTCTGCCAGGGCTGTGTTTTTCTGACTGTACTAGGTATTGATATGCTTGTCAGTGTCTAATGCAGTTCTTTGTATATTGTAGAATCTCAACACATATTGGTAAAATTGAATCATAAGTTGTAATGCCTATGTTATTTAACCTCACACTTAATTTAGACTCTGTGAGCTCCTAGTACCAGTGTTGATCTTATTTCCATAACCTTAACACCTGGCAGAATCCTGGGCACATGGTGCTTCATAAGCGTTTGTTGAATGGAAATGAGCTTGTCAGTTTCCATACCAAGCAGGCTGACTTACAAAAAGAGCGGGAGCTGGTCTCTGGACTGAGCTTAGTTAATGTGTAAGCTTTCATGGGATTTCTGAAACTTTGTCCTTCTAAACCTGGCTTAAAAGAGCAGTAGCTGGGAAGGGGCATAATGGTGAATGCAGTTCCTTTGGTGATACTAGACTGTTTTTTTTTTTTAGACTGTTTTTTCTATTTCAAATCTTCTATAAGAGAAGCAAGAGTGTAAGGAAATGTATTTATTGATGACCAGTCATTTCGTTAGGAGATTTCACACGTTAAGTGCACGCAAACAACCCTAAGAGGTCAGCACTCTGTGTTTTATAGATGAGGAAATTTAGGCTTAGGGATTCAACACAACTGGTATTCAAAGCAGCAGATTCGGGAGTCAAACTCAAGACTCTTCAACTCAGACTCTGGCTGTGACAATACCATCTTTCTTTACTGTTGACCAGTTTTTTTCCTAACACGTTTTAAATTAACCAAGAATTTAGTTCTGTTTAATCTGAGTGTTCTCTGCCAGCTGCCATCCTCTCTTTTTTTTTTTAACATCTTTATTGGAGTATAATTGCTTTACAATGGTGTGTTAATTTCTGCTTTATAACAAAGTGAATCAGCTATACATATACGTACATCCTCTTTTTTTTTTTTTAAACCTATTTAGCAATTTCCCTACTGAATACATAGGTTGTTTTTTGTTTGTCTTTTAAAGATTTTTTTGATGTGGACTATTTTTTTTTTAAGTCTTTATTGAATTTGTTAGAATATTGTTTCTGTTCTATGTTTTGGATTGTTGGCTGTGAGGCATGTGGGATCTTAGCTCCCCGACCAGGGATCGAACCTGCACCCCCCCGCATTGGAAGGCAAAAGTCTCAACCACTGGACCACCAGGGAAGTCCCCCATACATCCTCTTTAATACAAGAGACTGAGTGGGGGTTGGATGGGGGGGCTCTGTGTTACCTAATGAAAAGGTCTCCATCTAGTGGTTACAAATCAAACTGCGTTCATATACCCCAAAGGTGCTTCAGGATGAAGTTAGGGATTAAAATGTATACTGACTGGTGCAGGGCTAGCACTAGGGTGAAGTGCATGAGGCAACTGCTTCTGGTGCAAAATTTAAGGGAGTGCCAAAAAACTCAGGCATCGAGACAAATAATATTTTAATCCAATGTTTTCAGAAATCAAAATTAAAGCAAAAAATCCGCTATGAACAAAACATCAAAATTTTAAATAAAGACAGGATCAGTATTACTGACTTTTCCTTTTGCCTCAGGCTTTAATATGGCACTACATGGAACTGGACTGGTGTGAAAATATGAAATGTTCATAAAAACTTGCTTTCAATGTAACCATTCTGAGTCCAAATCTTAATGTATTCGCTGAAATGTAATATCAGACTACAGCAATCACATGCCAGAGGAAAATCTCATTTACTACGGATTTCAGACATTATTGAAAATTAAGATGGCAGTGACTAAGAGGCATCGTATTCAGTGACTTAACTGGTCATAGTAGAAATGACTAACCCGCTTATTTGTGAAGGCACAACTTTAAAATGACCATTTGATTTGACTGTTTTGCTGCTGTGACAGCATAAACAAAATATCTTTTCCATTATGTTCAATTCAACCAACTGTTGTAGTTTACAAATTATTATAAAATTGGAAGTGTTTTAGTACAAACATGTCAACAGTAAATAACTCCAAAAAGGTTTGATTAGCATTTGAGCAGTTTAATTACATTTGAACTAGCAGTGATTCAGTGGCTTCTAGTTAACTGGTTATTAGGACAGCAAAGTCAGTGTTTTTGAAAGAAGAAATAAAAAGTACTCTTTCTGGAACTTGATTGGTGAGTTACAGAATTGGTGAGCATCTATTCAAATTATCAGTTTATACACTGCCCCACATCAGGAAAAAAAAGTAGGAAAATTCAGCCACACCTAGATGTTTGTTTCCTTCAGCTCTCAGCTATCCTATTTGGAAAGAGCCAGTGTGTCTAGGCTCTAAATATTTTCTGACAGTCTCAGAATACTACTAAATGTAACTGTCTATTCACTGAGCACAGTTTTAAGCCAATTTATAAATAATGCAAACTTACAACCTTTGCTCTGCAATTTCAAAAAGTTAAATGAACTTTGTCAACACCGGCATTTATTTACTCAGTCTGAACAATGAGTAATGTGATTTATTTTAGGGAAATAATTAGGCAGTTGATCATTCGAAGCTAATGGTTTACTATTAATGAGCTTGTCTAATTGTGGATTCCACAGAGCTAACTGACCCAGGTAGCGCTATCGCAGACTTAATGGAAACCTGGAGATATTCTCACGGACGAAATGCAGGGGAGGGTTGCCATGGTAACAGCAACAGGCAGGCCTGGGCATCTTTATGTAGGCTTTAAGGAAGAGATGAGGGAGTGAGGAGAAACTGCAGCAGCTTGGTAAAGGTTGGGCTTCCATTCAGATTGAGTTTGAAGGAAGAAAAGGTAAAGGCGAGTTCTGTTGCTACTTGTCACTGGGAGGAAGGTCTTTCTACTGAGCATCTCTGAGAGCCAATAGTAGGGGTAATTTTCCTCGAAGGCCAAAGACAAGTAAATTCTATGGGATGATTAGGTACCTGAGACCATTAAATTGTTGTAGAATTCAGGACACAAGAGAATATTGCTTCCTAGAACAGAGTTGGGAGAGACATTTTAGTATATAGGCATTTAACTTAAATTGCTTAGGTGGGGTTCATCATTTCCCCTTAGTTTTAGTAATATAAATAAAATGATGTGCAGCAAATATATATCCCCACACACTATACATATATATGCCATTGTAATATGCATATCGTGTATACATACATATGCATACAGTATATACACATAAATGCATATCATGTCTATGCATATGCATACAGTATATACACCTATGTATCATTTCTGTGTGTGTGTGTGTATTGTATACATACATACTACCCGCAGCTACACATCTTTACACAAAAGCAGGCCATACATATATGAGATGCTCCCACCTTACCAGGTCGTGAGCAATTCAAGGGCAAGGATCACGTCTTCTTTGATTTACTCTCTCAAGCTCTCACACAGAGAGTGCTCCATACTGTTTCCTGCAGGAACAATTCCATCGTGTAACCACTGTTTTCATATCATCTGTATACTTGCATAGTTTAATTTGCTACTTTCCTTTTGAAAACTCCAAGATAAGACTGAAATAGCTTCCTTCTTGAAGTTGGAGGGCCCCATTTAGATTATACACAATTATCATTCATTGTTGTTGTTATGTTATTTTAAACTGGAGTGGGTACCAGGCTTTAACTACCCTGTAGTCCACAGACCAGTGGACGACCTTCCCTTTTGGTGATTTGTGAGTGGAGAAGGCAACCGCATTGCACCATATAGACAAAACAGGATCCAAAAAGGGCTAGGGTGACAAGGCAGCTGAGACACTGATTTCCGTATGCTACATTTTGCAGATGAGGAGAACGGGGCACAAACACATTCTCAGAGCCACCCAGGTAGTGTTCTTTCTGGATCTGGCCTCGTGGCAGGTTTTTCGAGACCACTTTGAGCACTATTTCAGTTCAACAGCACAATTTTGGCTGAGGTTAATATAAAACACTGGCATCCTTTATGTTTGTTAATGTAACCTGTGAAGCATGGAAGTTAAGAGAATGGACTATCTTGACGGACACACTTGGGTTTTAGTCTCAGCTCTGTCATTTGCAAGTTATGTGATCTTGACTGAGTTGGTAACTCTCTAGACTTCAGTTTTCTCTTGCGTGGTAAGGGAATAATAAAGGAATAATAATACTACCACCATACAGAGGTGTTCGGTGATTTAAACGAAATAATCTATGTAAAGTTTTTCTTCCTTTATTCCCTTCCTTCTTTTCTTTCCCTCCCTCCCTCCCTCCCTCCCCAAGAATTTACCAAGCACCTACTCTGTGCCTGGTACTGTTCTAGGTACTGGGGATACAGCAGTAAACAAAACAAAATCTCTACCCTCATGAACCTTACATTCTAGTGGAGAAGAGAACACTAAAGAGACAAGTAAAATATGTAGTATGTCAGATTGTGATGCATTCTATGTAGACCAATAAATCAGAGAAGAGGTATAGATCGAAAGTACTGGGTTCTGGGGTGGTGGTGATCCTTTTTCATATGGAGTGGTCAGGGAAGGCTGCTTTGAGACTGTGACAGTTGGGTAGAGATCTTAGAGAAATGAAGGGGCAAACCATGTGCACTGGGTAGAGCAGACCAGGCAGAGAAAGGGGTGAGTGTAAAGACCCTGAGGCAAGAAGTTCTTTAAAGTTTCTGGAAGTTCTGGGAGGCCACCGTGGCTGAAGCTGACTGACCTTGACACAGGGGAGAAGGCAGGAGGTAAGGCCAGGGAAGATAATGGGATCTTGTCATAAAGGGCCTATAGTCCCTGTACAAACTTTGACTGTTACTCTGAGATAGGCAGTCACTGAAGGGTTTTGGAGGAGAGGAATGACGTTATATGACATGTTTTAAAACAGGTCACAGAATCACACGCTGGATACTCATTGAGATTAGATGGTTATGTGGCAAGGGTAAAAGCAGGGGGGCAGTTGGAAGGTCATTTCAGTAGTTTAGTTGAGAAGCTACTCAAATAGTAGATGATGAAGAAGTTGATGATGGTTGGCAGTAAATGCCAGCTACTTTTACACAGTAATAATAGATGGTTATAACATACTGGCTACAGTTAATTACCTTTTATAAAGGAAAAGAGACAAGTTAAAAATGGTATGTAAAAGATTAAGAATTAATTTTTATTAGAATGAAGAGTATCTGATGGTACGCAGCAGCTCCTTCCTCTTTGGGTACATTATAGTTATGTCTGCACGGCACCAAAATAGCTGGTGGAAAGTTTAAATTTTAGTCATCAGATAAAAAAATAACATAATAAAATACATTTGTTCAGCCATTTGAATACACTTGTTAAACCATTTGTGGCTTTTAATTGAAGTCAAACTGAATTTAATGTCAAACTGAAGGAAAGAAGAAAAGAAGTACTTGGGGAACAAGAAGGCAGTTTTCCAAAAGTATATTTGAAAGTGATTTTTAAATAAGACTTTTTTCCTATTCTATAGGAATATATACACATTACAGAAAACTTAGGAATAGGATAAAATTAGAATATTGAGAAGAAAAAAATGTATCACCCATAGTCTACCACCCAAAGTCAACCTTGGCTTACATGGTATATTTCTGTTGTTATTAGTCTGTTGTTATTATTATTACTTTATGTGTTTTACATGTAATGCTGATAGACATATAGATTTATATTTATTTTTCACTTAATACAAAATAAAATGTATTTTCCTGTGTTCTCAAATTCTTTATAAATATCACTTAAAATAGTCATGCAATATATTCAGTATATGTGTCATGATTTACTTTACTAATTCTGTAGTCAAAGACAATTTTAAGGGTTATTTTATTATTTCAAATAGTGTCACAGTGGCTATCTTTGTGATAAAACTTGTATTCTATATTTAAGAGTATTTTCTTGGAATAGGTACCCAATATTGGGATGATTGAAACATTTTAAGATTTTTAAGTGGAATCCTCAACCATAGAAATAAGAAAAACCATGAATAAAGGAATGAAAATGACAGACTGCTAAGCAATATACATGGTAAGGAAAGTGGAACTACTTGAGATAGGTCTGTGTTAACTCTAAATTAAGGACTTCCCAGAGAAGGAATTTAGGGAATAAGTAAATGTCAAGAATGGAAATAATGTATCAATCCCAAAGTGATTAGATGTTGTCCTGAAGAGTTCCAAATCAAAAGGATCATAGATCATGCATTGTCAAAACCCAGAGAATCATTTTTTTTTTTTTTTTTTTTTTTGCGGTACGCGGACCTCTCACGTTGCGGAGCACAGGCTCCGGACGCACAGGCTCAGCGGCCATGGCTCACGGGTCCAGCCGCTCCGCGGCATGTGGGATCTTCCCGGACCGGGGCACGAACCCGTGTCCCATGCATTGGCAGGCAGACTCTCAACCACTGCGCCACCAGGGAAGCCCGAGAATCATTTTTAAATGATGGTTTCACTAAGATCAAATGATTAAAGTCTACATTTATCTTGAATACAGTTTTTATGTTGTCAATAAGCATCATGCATGATGCCTACTAATGAAGTTGAAAAATGCTGGCATTTGGTAATTAAATTAGTTCTCTTAGTCAATGTGCATTAAATAATGTATCAGGATATTATATGAGATTTTCCCTAATGTCTCAGATTTTAGCTGAAGCCCCGAAGCTGAAAACAATTCACAATAGTGACCACACAGTCGAAAGAAAGGTGCTAGACATATCCATGTAGGATTTCCTAAAAGTAAGAATAAGTCCAACCATCACCATCTGCCTCTAGCTTATTTCAGAGAGACAAGAAATTCAGAGAGAAATTGTTGGAAGGGAATTTGTAGAAATAGATCAGGCTTTGACTTTTCTCCTCCTCTCCCCAAACTAAGATGGTTCCTGGGAGTGGGGATGCCTGTAAGAAGGTCAGCTTACTGTCCCCCTCCATTGAAGGCTGTCTGGGAAGCAGAAACTCTATAGGCTCTTGACAGTGCTCCACCCAAGTGGCAAATGGTAAAAAAATTGTTGGAAGAGCATGACCCAGTATTTCCTGGAATTTGAAGTCCTTGCATGAATACAGCCAGGTGCCAGTTTTAGACATGGGGCATCCCATGAGGACAGTGGGGCAGCTAACTTGTCCAGCATCATGGCATGGCACTGATGTGTCAGTTATACTTTGATCAGGTGGATGCTTTAGAGGTAGTTAGATTTGCACCAGCTTAAACAGATGCCAATATCTGAAAATTAGACAATTTTATAAGTGACCAGAGAACTATGGGATCTGAAAGAGATGTCACTAAGAGGTGGAGAAGCAGATTGATCAGAGTTGGAATGGGAGTGTTCCGGGCCATTCAATTAACTGGCTATTACCTTAATTTAGTTTACAAAATGAAGTAAACCTATTGATAACTATTACCTGTGGAGACATTTGAAAGCCCTCTAGCTCAATGAAGCATCCTGGTTCCAGTTGCTAGATACTTCCTTGTTTACCTGATATTCAGATTTATCTGGGAATCCTGATTTTTTTAACCTGTAAAATCTAGGATTTGCTAAAACCTAGTCAAACATCATGTGTGCCCTAACAAGCACACATATATTACATATATGTCTATGCATGTACATCATTATACATTTATTGTTTGTATAGACATAAACATCAAGTGTTAATTTTACTATGGTTTTTGTATTTGTAAGTAATGTATCATGTTTTAATAATATAATGTATTTGGAAATACAATTTTAAATGTATTTACATATATTTATTGTTACTGCTTCATATGCACTTTTTTAAAAAAAATTTATTTTATTGAAGTATAGTTGATTTACAATGTTGTGTTACTTTCTGGTGTACAGCAAAGTGATTCAGTTATACATATGTATATATACGTACATACATATATATATATATATATATATATATATTCTTTTTCAGATTCTTTTCCCATATAGGTTATTACAAAATATTGAGTATAGCTCCCTGTGCTATACGGTAGGTCCTTGTTGGTTATCTATTTTGTATTTAGCAGGGTGTATATGTTAATTCCATCCTCCTAATTTATCCCTAACCCCCCTTCCCCTTTGGTAACCGTAAGTTTGTTTCCTATGTCTGTGAGTCTCTTTCTGTTTTGTATATAAGTTCATTTGTATCATTTTTTTTAGATTCCACACATAAGCAATATCATATGATGTTTGTCTTTGTCTGGCTTATTTCACTTAGTAAGACAATCTCTAGATCCGCCCATGTTGCTGCAAATGGCAATATTTCATTCTTTTTTTAATAGCTGAGTAATATTCCATTGTATAAGTATACCACATCTTCTTTATCCATTCATCGCTCTGATGGACATTTAGGTGCTTCCATTTCTTGGCTATTGTAAATAATATGCACAACTTCTTTTAATCTTCATAGACACCTATGACGTAAATGCTATTATTACCCCTATGAAACCAGAAACCATGGTTCAGAGAGGTAAAGGAACCTGACCAAAGTCACACAGTCAAGAAGAGGTAAATGAGAATCTATACACCTAGGATCACCTGACTGCAACGTTTGTGTTCTAACCACTGTGCTTTACCTGCCTCTTTATGCAACATTAAACCAAAAGAGTAAGTCAATTGTTTCATTAAAATGTCCTGCATAGGGTATGTTTTAAACAAGAAACAAGGGAAAGGAGAGCACTCCAAATGTTCAGAAATAGAATCACAAGTATGATTTTAATTAATTTGGGACAGATATTTCGTCTTTCTCATACTGATATAGAAATAGAGTTATGGCTCCAAGTATCTAATTTGTGAAAACATTAATTGTATAGACACATTTAAACTGCTTTTCTAAACAGAATCTTAACAATGCCGCAGGTGAAATCTTCCTTTGATAATGGAGGGTTAGATGCCCATGTCAAACAGAAAAGAGTTTGTGTTTTGTATCTTAACCTTCATTGTTTTTGTCTTTTTAAAAATTAATTCATGTATTTGCTGTTTCTTCCACAAAGAGATGCACTTGATTGTATTTGAATGAAAGGGGCCACACATAGAGCTATAATTTTTCTGAAAGCATCCTCATTCTTTAATTTTTCTGCTAAATAGGGTGGTATAATTTGTCCTTAATGGATATGAAATGAATATGGATTGTGAACAGCAATTGAAATTGCCTTGATAATCATCAAATTATTCAGTCCCCAAAGTTGTTATTTTTGTTACCCTCAAATAATTGAATGGAGTGAATGAAAACACCCTTTCTCTTGCATTTCTAATTCACCAAAGAGTACATTAATCTCTATCTTCCAGTGGAAATGGAAAGGAGTCTCTCAAGTGATGTTGCCATCTGTGTAGCCATTGGGGATTCTTTTCTCTTTATCATTTTTAAATTTCTATTCATTTTAAATAATTTTAGTCCTAGCATGGTATTTTTAAAGTTCAAAATAATGACATGAGTACTATTGTGTTATTTCTGACTCATGCAGTATTTTTTAAATATTGCAATTCTGCTATTGTACATTATTAAAGTGTATGTCAAATTTTAAAAAATCTACCATTAACAAAATTACTCTAAGAATTACCTCCATTATTCTGAATAGCCCTTCTTGCTATTTAAACAGGACTCCATCTAAAAAGTAGTTTCATTTGGGTTTCTGCCAATCATCACAGGGCAAGATGGTAATTTCAATGACATGTATGGACAAAGGAGGAGGAGGGGGAGGAGGAGGAGAAAGAAGAAAAAAGAAAAAGAAAAAGAAAACTATGGGGAATTCCCTGGTGGTCCAGTGGTTGGGACTCCGTGCTTCCACTGCAAGGGGCACAATTTCGATCCCTGGTCGGGGAACTAAGATCTTGCAAGCCGTGTCGTGCAGCGAAAAAGAAAAGAAAACTATGATGTATCATTGATAAAACAAGCAGTTAGTAATGTGAAAGTTCTTTCTGAATATGCCTTTCCAGCAGTAGTGTTTGTTTGTTTCCTGCCCTCCCTTCCCTGGACCTAGATTTATTTCAGTTGACCCCACCAATCTGGTCTATATTTTTGAGTCATCATAATTGTCAACATGAGCTCACTCAAGTTTCCATAGTTCTTTTTGTATCTGAATAATCAATTGAAAAAATATACATTATTTGTAAAGGGAAGGATATTACGTTTTAATGATTGTTGGCTAAGTGCCAGGTATTGTAGGATGTATTGTACACACAGTGCCTCATCTAATCCTTACCTCAACTTCTGAAGTAGATATCAGCACATGAAAAAAAAAATGCTCAGAGAGGACAAACCACTTGCTCCAGTTACACAGCTGCTAAGAAGCATAATCAGGACTTGATTGGTCTCTGAGTAAATCTGTGACTTATATCTACTACGTAAGTTATATCTACTACATAAGACTGACTTTCATTCAAACTGTCTCTGAGTAAATCTGTGAGTTTTATCTACTACGTAAGTTATATCTACTACGTAAGACTGACTTTCATTCAAACTGTCTATAAAGCTTGAATTGACTGACTACTGACCTTTTGTTCAAGGACACAGTTTAGTTTTTGTCAAAACATGCCAAACTATTCTATAAGTGCAATAAATATTAGGTTCACCTGGTTTTTATGAAAAATAACCAGTTGACTGAATTTTTCTTTAAAAAAATACTTCTACATTGTGCAGATGCAGCTCATTTGTGTATAGAGTCAGAGAACCCTATGTAAATTGATGAAGGTGATTCATGAATTCTCCTAGCCTAAATTCTCTTTTATGTAGCTAAAAGAGACACAAAGTATGCCACATTGAGTCTGTGCATACTATCTCTCACTGATGTGCTTGTGAATCTTTAGTAAATGCTGGGGATTATGATAACTGTAATCCCTTGCCAGAGACATTACTTACCTAATGTCTTCAGTTTGCTTGCATGTATATATTTTGAGAATGAGTAGATTTTTTAGTAAGTGATATCTGAGTCTGATCCTTTAAATCAGGGGTCTGCAGACTTCTTTGTAAAGGGCCAGATAGTAAATATTTTAGGGTTTCTGGGCCATATGGTCTCTGTTGCAACTACTTAACTTCGCTGTTGTATTGCAAAATCAATAGACAATACGTAGATGAATGGGAATGATTATGTTCTAATAAAACTTCGGTCGTAAATGCAGATGGTGATCTGGATTTGGCCAAAGGGCCATAATTGGCCAAACTTCACTTTATATAATCATCTGACAGAGTGGACATTCATATACAACACACACACGCATAAACACACGTAAATGTACACCATACTTTTTTAATGGAAGTGAACCATTACTAGGACGCCTTCTTTAATAGCTATTTTAAGCTGAATCTTATGTGAAATTGCTGATAACCTGCAGCTGCAGATTATTTAATTCTTTCCTAAAGTTAGCACTATTCTTCTGAATAAACTACTGGATCATTAAAGTGAAAGTTGGTTGCATTGTATTTGAGAAAGGGATTATAGACAATAGATTACAGTTCTCTTAGTTTTAACTGAAAACTGAGTTAAATTAGCTCTACACTGGCATGGTTCTATAAAGGAGTTCATTATAAGCATTTGAAAAAGTAACACACAGTATTAGGGCACTTTTCTATTTATACTATTGCCATAATTAAGAGTCTGTCCATATTTTTAAAGGCTAGTTTTAGCCTTTTCCAGTTTAGCCTTATATATTCTCTTCTGATTAAAACCTGGTAAATAAAAATGACTCAGAGTTGGGGTGGGAATGGAAAGAGGGACTTTAAAACATTTGTTTTCTAGACTAATTAGTCTCCTGGGCTATTAGATATGGGTGCTTATGTTGTCTATGGTTAAGGATTCTAAACATTAAGACCTGTTTTTAAGTTTAGCAAAAGTCCACATAGTCAAAGATTTATTTAAACTTAAGTATTTCAAGCTTTTATTGTAAATCCGCAGTTTTAGATTGTTAAAATGTTTCTGAGGGAATTATAGGAAATACTCTGACCATGTGTTTGGATTTGAAATAATACACTGAAAACAATGCACAAAACAGATCTAGAGTATAGAATTCTAAGAGGTAGAATGCACATCATGCCTAAGGGAAAATGTGAAAAGTGTTTGGATAAAATGGGAGAGTCATTTAGGAATGTATGTATACCTTTCTCAGATCAAGCATTTGCCAGTTTTAAGATATAAAGTGTAATGAAATGCTTGACTTAGAAAAATTTAGAGTTTTACAGTACTTTATAATGTCCATCAACCTACACAATGAAGCTGGGCAGTGTCCTATATCTACTTTTTCTTCAGACACGTTTACAAAGTTATACAACTCAAAACATAATCAAAACATAAATTTAACATAAGCTTTACTTAACATGCCAGCTAAAATATTTGAAAGCCCAACCTCTGTAGCACAGTGTTCAAAGCCCTCACAATGTAACTCCAACCGTTCTTTCCTGCTTTCTTTCTTTCTTTCTTTCTTTCTTTCTTTCTTGCTTGCTTGCTTGCTTTCTTGCTTTCTTTTTTACTAAGCCCTACCCTGTACTTTTTACTCCAGCCAAGTAGGATTAATTTATTTTTCACGAATATACCCTGTATTTCCTGGCCTCTTATGCTTCCTCTACTTGGAAGGGAAATTTTAGAAGAAATAGATGAAGCTACTCTTAAATGTTAGTAGAAGCTCATTAATTTTAACTCTAGGGTCAAATGTCAATAATATATAGTTTACAGATACAGCCTCAGAACCCAGTCTTTGTTTGCTTGCCAGACATTAAAAATGTGAAATGCTTCAGCCACCCTTACATAGTTTTTTAAAAAATCTATTAGTCTACAAAATATTTTCTCTTTTATGCATTGATACCAACTCTGCCATCTTGACATGTGAATGACTTTCAGATTTAAAGGGTTTATTTGTTAAAGCATGGGAAAATCTCAATTGTGAGGCTCTTGAATGGAACCTTTTGAGCGTATGGATGCATACTTGCATTAATAACAAGCATGATCCCTTATTTACAGCCTGCCTGCATTATCTCATTTAATACTCATAACAGCACTAAGAGGTAGGTGCTGTTAGTTCACACTACTTTAAAGATAGGGAAACTGAGGCTCAGAGACGTTATACTCATTGAGTTCTTACATGCATGAAACACCGTTCTAAGTGATTTATGTCTATTATTTAATCTTTTTTAACTGTCAGTTTTTATTGAAGTATAGTTGCTATACAATATTATGTTATAGGTGTACAACACAGTGATTCACAATTTTTAAAGGTTATACTTCATTTATAGTTATTATAAAATATTGGCTATATTCCCTGCATTGTACTATATATCCTTGTAACTTATTTTATACATAGTAGTCTGTACCTCTTAATCCCATACCCCTATCTGGCCCCTTCCCCTTTTCCTCTCCCCAGTGGTACCCACTAGTTTGTTCTCTTGTATCTGTGAGTGTGTTTCTTTTTGTTATATTCACTAGTTTGTTTATTTAATTTAATCTTAATGACAAATCTATGAGATAGATGCTATTATCTCCATTTTACAGGTGGGAAAACTATGGAAATCTAGGTCTATTGATCTGTGAGCTTACACTCCTAATCTCTATGTTATCTAGTAGTTTAGCTTCAATTTTTTTCTTTTATTGGAATCCCTTATTTTGTCTCTATTGCTTAGCACTGTTGGCTTATCTGTCTATTCATGTCTGTGTGCATGGAATTTGTCTCTGGGCTCTCCTAATATTTATTATCTCCTACCACATCCCCCATGTCCTGGGATAACCTAGTAGGACCAGGGTGGGGGACTCAGAGCAAGGAGCCCTTTAGTGGTAGCCTGTAGCAACTCTATTGTAGGCCTTTGAGAAAAGGGTTCTTGCTTTCCCAGGTTGCCTCCCTCAGTCGGGTGGTAAGATCCAGAAAGAGGCTAGGAGAGGACTCAGACATTTTTCCATATTTGGGAAGGGTGAAACTCAAACTTTTCCTCACTTTGCCTGGACACATTTGTCCTAGTCTCAGAAGCTGCCTATCACATACCTGTTTTATGTACATTTGATAAATGTTAAATTTTGAATTGAGTGATCTTTCCTAAAAAAAGAAAAGAATTAGGAGAATTATGAACTAATTTCTTTTATTTTTTTTTAACAAAGATTGTGGAATGTGATCCAGAGTTAGATCAGTTAGTATATGTGCCTTCTGATAGGAAGAAACTGATTTCTCAAAGTTGTTTTCAAGTCATGCAGTTGGGGACTTTTTCATCAGTTTCATTCTGACAGACCATCTGTTGGCTGTCAGCCACAGGCTTTTGCCTTCAGTAAGTACTGTCATTTTTTAAACTATGCACTATTTTTACTTGTAGTTATTATATGAATGACATTGAACAGTTGAATGGAACTTCCTTGTTATTGTACCAAGATTCAAAGTTTCTTGATTATGAAGTCAGGTAATTTAGTAACTCAAATATAGACTATGCTGAGAGAACTTTATTTTCCTTATGTGTGTTTCTTTCTTTTTTTAAAAAAACTGGTTAATAGATTTTTATTTAAAAAAACTTTAAAGCATGCCATCCTCAAATAATCCAAGTTATCTTACTATTAATCACAAATTATACTTTTTAATAGTCCTATGACTTAAAAAACTTTATTGATGAATAATTGGCAAATATAATGGTATATATTTAAAGTACACAATGTTATGATTTGATATACATATACATTGTGGAATGATTACCAAGATCAAGATAACTAAGAAATCTATCACCTCACGTAGTTAACTCTTTTTTGTGTGTGTGGTGAGAATACTTAAGATCTAATCTCAGCAACTTCCAAGTATCCAGTACTGTATGATTAACTATAGTTACCATGCTATACAGTAGATCCTCAGAACTTATTCTTCTTATAAGTGAACGTTTGTATCCTTTGATCTACATTTCCCCATTTCCCCCTCCACAAAGCCCCTGACAACCACCATTCTATTCTCTAGTCTATGAAATCGGCTTTTTTTTTTAAACATTCCATATATAAGTGATACTATACAGTATTTGTCCCTCTCCATCTGGCTTACTTCACTTAACATAATACCCATGTCCTCCAGCTTCATCCATGTTGTCATAAATGGAAGGATTTCCTTTTTTGTGGTATATATATATATATATATATATATATCTTAATGACCCTTGGTCATTATTGCTACTTCCAGTGGGACACCCCGACATTCATCATGCAGGGATCAGAACTGAACTTTCTTCTTTGTCTCATTTATTCCAGAGTCAAAGTCTTAGGCAGAAGTGTCTTATTGGCTCTTCCTTACCAGGTACACAAAGCCATTGCCAGAAAATGGAAAGAGCAACACTGCCCTACTTTGCTTCCCAAATTAGGGAGCAGGAAAAACACAGCATCACGTAAACACTGCATATATTGGGGGATTTGCCTCTAAAAGGAAGGGGGCTGGATGCATAAAAAGAGATCTAATAATCACTATACACAGGTTCATGAGTAGTAATCAATCCCATTTAGTCTTATAAAACTGTGACTCTATCCTCACAGAAACAAGTTGTATTTTGATTTTACTGAAGGTTTTTGAGCTCTGAAAAGAGCTATCTTACTTTGTGATTATTTTCTCTTTATATGAATGCCTTCATGATAAATGGGATACATTTAGAAGGGCTCGGTAGTTGGTAAATTTGAAAGAACTGTAATTAGCAGTCGGACAAAACTAAGTTCATATATCTTTGTGTGATCCTGATCAAGCTGTGTGATCCTGAATAAGTTCCTTAATCTCTCTGGACCTCAATTTCCCTACTTGTAAAATGAGAGTAATGCATCCTGTGCTATATTTATTATCAGGATCACATGATATAATGAATGTGTTCTGAGTACACGGAACTTGGCGTACAGCTTAATAAATGATGGTACTTGTTCCCTGTGGTAAATGTAAGTCAATAACTTTGCACACACAAATTCAGAAATTAATTTAACATCATTTCAGGTTTTTTGAAGCTAAATTTAAAAAATGTGACTATTTTATTCAACCTGACCATGGAACTGATTGACTGAATTTTTTTACTTTGCCTAACTTTTAATATAATGTTTTATTGCCTTAAGTGAATTTTCTATGGGCTTAAGTAAAGTTGAGGAATAGCAGCATCATGCTGAATTACTGCTGATTTGCCTCGCTAACAGTCTACCCTAATGAACTGCCAAAGCACAAAAGCGAGCTGTGCTTTTTTGTTTTGGTTTGCTGGGAGAAAATGACTTCAGATGCAATTCTAAGCATTCACAGGACTTAAGACGTCTTATACCCTGTGCAGATTTTCTTTATCGTTTTTTTTTTCCTTCCTGAGTTTTCATCCTCAGATTTGATCAACCTTTTAATGTTTGTTATGTCGAAAATCACTTCACGGGCCTTAATCATCTATGCCAAATAATAATTGACTAGACGTTTTGGAAATTATTTCACGTTTAAACCATTTAAATCATTACTGTCTTTGGTAAATTCCTTTAATATTTCCATGACTCAGGAGTTAAGATTTTTTTAAAGGCTTAAGTGTTTTTTGCTATATTTCCCATCCCTTGCCTGAGCTCCGACCCCACCTCCCAATCTCAGACAACTAGTGGTTTAGAAAATATTGGCTGATGCCAAACATTTCTTCTCTGTTCTTTCTGTTCCTTTCCTCCTGCTCAGAGACTCCTGTTCTTCCTTAATCTTTCTCTAAACTGTTACTAATATTTGAGAAGTTTGTTTGCTGCAGCCTTGCTATACACAGTTGTGAAATTTGAACATAATGTGGTAACATGCACATTACTTATTTTATTTTATTTTATTTTGGCTGCGTTGGGTCTTCGTTGCTGCGCACAGGCTTTCTCTAGTTGTGGTGAGCAGGGGCTACTCTTCATTGCAGAGCATGGGCTTCTCATTGCGGTGGCTTCTCTTGTTGCGGAGCGCAGGCTCTAGGTGCGCGGGCTTCAGTAGTTGTGGCACGCGGGCTCAGTAGTTGTGGCTCACGGGCTTAGTTGCTCAACGGCATGTGGGATCTTCCTGGACCAGGGATTGAACCCGTGTCCCCTGCATTGGCAGGTGGATTCTTAACCACTGTGACACCAGGGAAGTTCCCACATTACTTATTATTGTGATATGCTCTTCTCTGGGCAATACCAAATAAACAGTATTACCACTCAGAGCACATCTACATCAGCCAAATATTTTCACAATACTGATATCAGAGTGTGTTATGGTGAAGATGAAAATAGCAGCTTGCGTGCTGCAGAAGACAGGAGATTAACTTCCTTCTATACACAGCAATCTACCTCTTGGATCTGGGCATGAGAGATTTCTAGGAGATATGTTTCAAGGCTCAAGCTATATTGGTAAATATCCAATATCTAGTGGATTTCAATATGCTATTTTACCAAAAATTTGTAAAGGTGATGATGGATGATGTGCTGGTAAATGGATAACAGCTGGCTTGAGACTGGGTGCGAAAGTCCTGATTTGTAGTATTTGCTGATATTCATGGCATAAATGTCCCCAGCATGACCAATTTCAAGCTACCAATATGACACTGAATGTAGATTTGGGAAAAATACTAACAACCTGGTCTCATGAAACAGTAAGAGCTGGCTTCAGCACACCACTGCATATATATTTAAACCACTCCATTTTCCAGGAAACAAAAACATCACACAACACGCAGTTAGCAAAGATAACTTCTATAGTCAATATAAAATGTTACAATTTAACTAAAGTTCTTATATTTAAAGGCAAATATAAAGTTCTTATATTTAAAGGCAAATATTATGCAATTCTCAGTTCAAAATCTTGCAAAAGAGTGAAACAACAAGGAATACTTCTTTTTTTAAAATTGAAGTATAGTTGATATACAATATTGTGTTAGTTTCAGGTATACAGTAAAGTGATTCAATTATATATATATGTGTGTGTATATATATATATATATATATATATATATATATTCTTTTCAGACTCTTTTCCATTATAGGTTATTACAAGATATTGAGTATAGTTCTCTGTGTTGTATACAGTATGACCTTGTTGTTTATCTATTTTATTTATAATAGTGTGTATCTCTTAATCCCAAACTCCTAATTTATCCCTCCTTCCTTTCCCCTTTGGTAACCTAAGTTTGTTTTCTATGTCTGTGAGTCTATTTTTGTTTTGTAAATAAGTTCATTTGTATCATTTTTTGAGATTCCACATATAAATGGTATTATATGATATTTGTCTTTCTCTGTCTGATTTACTTCACTTAGTATGATAATGTCTAGGTCCATCCATGTTGCTGCAAATGGCAATATTTCATTCTTTTTTAAGGCCAAGTAATAAAGAGTACTTCTTTTTAAAGTGCAATATGTGGAAAAGCTGCTTCACAGACTAATTAACACACTGTTATTTTGGTCACAAGCCAGATGTTGCTTTTTCAAAATGAGAAAAGGTCAGTGGGAAAATGAAATCACTTTGATTGAGTCCTTCACTTGAGACAAGGCAAAACTAGAGTGTGCTGAGAAGGGCTTCATAAAGAGTGAATTCCCACATTGTGTCAAACCAAAATGCTTGCCTTAGACTTTCAGTTTGTTTAACACATTGTGTTAAGTGAATGAAGAGGATACACAATTTGAAGCTTACATATATCATAATACATATGTCCTTTTCGTATACGGTGTCCTGAAAGTCTCCAGGCTACTGAGGGGAAATGGAGTATGAAGACAATAGGTTGAGTTTGTAGCAAAGGACCTCCCTGATCTACATGGTTTCCACTCATTTTCACGGTAGGTGCTGTGGTGCTGACCAGTTGCATTGAGATAGCAAACAAATTTTGTTTTTTTCTTTTTTTCATGAGCAGTCCTCTCTAGTAGCTCCATCCCACCAACTTCTTTAAAGCTCAACTGTCAGAGACTCACAGGATGGCAGGAATAGTGGCATTCTTGGAGATGATGATGATTGTGCAGGGACTCTAATTGGAGGCGTGATTTGCTGAAATCACACATCGGGTGATATGGCCAGGCACAGAAAAAAAAAAATGTTTCTGTTAAAAAAGTGCTCCTTCCACCTCATCCACTATTCCCTTTGTCTAGACCCTGGTCAGTGCAGGAGGATCATCCACATTGTTGAACATCCCCCTGCTACCCCGTCCACATGGAAACTCCAGTCTGTAAGTTGTTCAGTTTGTTCCAAGCGGTTCAGAATCATGATAATGCATTGTCATAAATACAGCAAGTCCTTAATTTGGCTTCCTAAAATGTGCTCAAAGCAAAGCTCATTTGTTTTATCTAGTAATAATAGTAACACCAATAATATTAATAATGATAACTCTCATTTGAGTGCTTTCTGGTATTATTTATTTTTAAGTGCTCTCTAGTATTATACGGTTCCTTTAACTCCTCACCACAGCACTGCACATAGGTATTATAATCGTGATTTTTAGGCATAGAAAGCTGAGGCTTAGTGGGGTTCAAAAGACAAGTGAAGGAGCCCAAACCTGAATTTAGTTTTATCTAGCTCAAAAGCATGTCATCTTCAACTCCTTAAGCCACCCAAACCTTAATTATTCTACACAGCCTGCAACAATGTAATAGTTTCAGATCAGAAAAATGGTTGCAGGAGACAATTTGTTTCCTACAAATTTCTAGGATAATGTCTAATTTTTAAAAAGCATGAGTAATTCCAAGTTTTGGAGGGCAAGCAGCAGTTAACCAGGTACCTTCAAATGAATTTATGGAGAGAAAACTGAACTCTCTTTAAAGTAATGAACACAAGAGTGTTTGAGAGGTCAAGATGAATTTCTTCTCTAGGAGAATGTCTGTTTTCTGGGGCATATTTACTACTGTGACTTGTTTACTTTGAGCTGTCCTGGAATGCCATAGAACACAGCTACAGAGTTCATTTTAATTACTTGAGGCCTCTCCCTGGGAAAACCTCTGATGCATTCAAGAACTGTAGCACTAAAAAGGTCCTTAGTTGATTTTATCATTTGATGTAAGTGTAATGATGGTTAATACATTGCTGTAATAGCATCTACCATCTCCCCGGCTCCTTCACCTTGGGCAAGATGCACAAGAATTTCTGACTGTTCATTGCACATGCATTTCAGGAAATAATAGAGAAGAGAGACAAACTGCAGGAATGAAGATCAACTTTTTAAGTTCCCTCCAAGGCTATACAGGAAAATGTAATATTGTTTGTAAGGGGTAGTGGGAGGGGATGATAGGGAGAGTTTTCATGGTATATCTTTTTGTACTCATTGAATTTGTAATTGTTTAATGGATGCCCTATCCGTACACCACAATTTAATACCATAAAGTTAAACTTTATGAAATATAAATCTTCCTGGCTGAAAGACAGGACTATTTGAACTGAAAAATTTAAACCCATGCTGGGCTCTGTTCTGTCTTCTGGTTTGTGACCAAATTCTTCTGTGTATCAAACAAAAAGCTGCCTAGGGTTGAGGATATGATGGCAGAAACGTGATCTGCACACATTCTTACAACCCATCACAATTTGAATAAAATTTTTGAATTAAATATTGCATCTTAAAAAAACAGGCAAAGTGCTTTGCACATGGTAGATGTCATCACATGTTTCTGGGTGTTGGAGTAAATAAATAAAGTCCTAAGTCTCTGTACCCACGATATTTTTCCATCCTCCTCCTACCTCTCCATACTTCTTCATTTTCCTAGTAAGACAGGAAAAAGAGGCTCCATGAATGTTCGCTGCAAGACATGCAATGATAAGCCTTGGTTAGATCCACATTTTTAATCCCTTCTTCATCTGATCTTCAAAGGAGAGTAGAAAAGAAACTTGTTCTTTGAGAGAGCTGAACCAGAGCCAGGCAGCGTAATGGGCATTTTACATACATGATCTCATTTAATCTTTATAATGATAATAACAGGTAAATATCATCTTCTTTTTACAGGAGGTGAAATAAATGTTCAGTTTACCATGACCCAGATCACACAGCTGGTAAGTAGAACAACTGAGGTTTGAGTTGGGTTTTATATGGTTTCCCAGTTATCTACAATGATGAGGACGATAATAATTACTATTTATCTAATGCTTTCTGCATGAGTTTTCCATTCTAATCTTCCCTCAGATCCTTCAAAGTATGTATTATTATCCTCACTTCACAGGTGATCCAAAAGTGAGGCTTACAGAGGTCATGTGACCTGTCCAAGGTCACACAGCTAATACATAGGATAGTAGATGTATGAATCCACGTTTGTCTGTCTCCAAAGCCTACTCTTTCCCACATAACACTCTACCTCTAAATATAGCTATATATCACTTGGTATTAGCAGAAATCCCATCCAAACTCTAACTTCACCCCCCCAGTCCAACACACATACACACACACACACACACACACACACACACACACACACACACACGGATGGAAGAATAGTGACCATTATAAAGAGAGGAAAGTTTATAATCTGATATCATGGAGTGAAAACCAGTATCATCATCGTTCTAGCTATTCAACAATTAAATATATAAAAATCCATTACATCTTCATTTTAGTATCTTTCAATTTAAAAGTTATCTTTATGTCCTTAAGAAAGAAAACATGACATAAAATGTTAATTCTGTTTTACATCATTTAGGTATACAGGGTCTTTTGGTGTGAGAGAAATTATGTAAAAATATTGATATAACACGTTCTACATTTAATCCAATTTTAAGATATATTATGGGTAGAAAAATATAAGGGAAATAAAAAATACTAGATTTGTACAGTATTTTCCATTGAGAGTAAAGTGACTAAAGGAAAAATGAATATAAGAAAGAACTGGCTCAGAAACAGCAAAGGCAGGGGCCAGCATAATGCACTTTCTTAATTGAGAGCAATGGCTCTTGATTAGATCAAATGTAATGGTGGAAACAAAGGCCTGTGCATAAGTCATTTCCTAAGCATTAATATCCCATAAGAATTATGTATTTTGTTTTGAAATATAAGCAATTATGCTAGTGTAGACGAAAATCAAATTTCTTGATATTTTTTCATTAACATATCAGAGGAGTTACTTGGAATGACAGAAGCAAAAACAGCAAAAACACTAATCTTTGAAATATACCAAAATTAATGAAAATACAGTAACACTCCACCAAACTAGAAATTTCTCTTTTACAGAATAATTAAGTCAGAAACTCATAATTAAGTAAAAGGACGTATTAGAAGTGGCCAAAAGTGAGCTGGTGATGTCCAGCAAAGTTGATGAATTTCACTAATAGTACAGTTTCTCATGTCTGTAGTCAGTACCTCTTTATATTATTTTAACTACAATGGTAATAAATGTGGGTTATCTTGTTTCTAGATCCATTCTACAGGAAATTAGAAGTGAGAAAAGTTTCTAAAGGTTGGGATGTTGACTGAAGTAAGTAGTGATAGTTTTCAGAGAATAAAATGTAGAAAAACTGTTAAAACATACCTCAAAGCTGTCTAGGGCAAATAACCCTATATATGTTTCAATAAGCTAAAGGAACCCAAATTATATTAAAATGAAGTATAATAACAGGTATTACCGTCAATACTCTAAGGCAGTGAGATACAGTTAACTTCTACTCAGATTTCTCATTTTACAAAGGCAGGGACCAGTATAACCTATTTCAGAATTATCTATACAGTAAATAATTAAAACTAAATATTTGAACTTAAAGCAATAAACCTTCAGCTCTCCAGAAAACCACATAGTTTAGAATAACTAAGGTTCCAAGAATGTGAATTATTGGCACTCACTGATGAACCTATACTTATATTAAACTAATCTTTTTAATATCAGAAGAGTGTGCTTCCCATAATCTTGAAAGAATTAATAAACCACGAAGAAGTTGGATTGGATGGTATGTGTGAAATTTTACTTACTTTCAAAAGATGACACTTTGCAGTAGTCACTGCACAGTTATGACATTGCCTGGTATTCAGAGGAATGGTTTGGCAGAGACTGGAAAGGTGTTTGGAGAAACAAATGGGAGACAACTGAAAAACACTTTCATTTAGGTCCTATAAACTGCAACTCTGACGGTTCTGCATTATCAGGAGTTATTCAACTCCCTCTGCCTTTCAAGCTCTCTGGAAGGGCAAGAGCTCTTCTCACAGTTGCTCTTGAACTTCTTTTCCTGCTTTAGGGATAAAATCCCCCAGGACTGCTCGCCCCTGGGCTTCACTGGCTGGCTCTGGGCTCACCCAATGTCCTTGATTTCCCACACAGACATTATATCCTTCTGGGCCTCCCTCCATTAATTTGGGATTTGTCATGATTTGTGAACTTGAGACACCACTGTTCTTTTTATCTATTTCAGAAGGGATATGTTTTGTTTTGTATAGTTAAATTATGCTTTGAAAGTTCAGAAGGGGGAAAAGGGCAGAGTCCCTGAGAGGAGCAGTGTGGCTATGACTGCGAACCAAGTTATAAATTGCTAGTGATCTTTAACAAAAGTAGACAGATTGGTTTAAATAAAAGCGACAATAAGAATGCACATGTTGCTGTAGAGGAACTATGGGTAGCCATGCATCAAAGTGGTCTTTTCTGAGAGAAGAATATCAGGAAATGGCAGTGTTGGGAAGAGCAAAGTGAGAAACAGAAAAGGGAAGGAAATTGCAGCCATCATGACATTAGACCTCAGCTTGTATTATGCCATGGGGAGTGGAGTACAGAGGTGACATTTTTTCAATTTTGAATCAAAGAGTGGATGATATACTGCATTGTACTGACAGTCCTCTACAAATTAGGAATAGTAACTGTCTTTTAACAGCTTTATGGAAGTATAATTGACATACAGAGAACAGCACATATTTAAGGTGTACAACTTGATAAGTTTGGATATATGCAGATACCACTGATACCGTCACTACAATCAAGGTAGGAGACACAGGCAACACTTCCTAGAATTTTCTTGTGTCCTTGTTTTTGTTTTATTGTAGTAAGAATAATTAACAAGCAATTTGAACAACAGCAGATTTGAACAACACTGTAGACCAAATGGACCTTACAGACAAATACAGAACATTCTATCCAACAGTAGTAGAATGCACATTTTTCTCAAGTACACATACATTTTCTATGATAGTTATATGCTACGCCACAAAATGTCTTAACAAATTCGAAAAGATTGAAATTATATCAGCTATCACTCCTGACCACAATGATATGAAACTGAAATCAATAACAGGAGGAAAACTGGAAAATTCACATACACATAGAATTAAATAGCACACTCCTGAACAACCAATGGGTCAAAGAAGAAATCAAAAGAGAAATTTAAAAAAATATATTGAGACAAATGAAAATGGAAATCCAACCTACCAAAACTTATGGGATTCAGCAAAAGCAGTTCTAAGGGGAAAGTTTATAGCTATGAACACCTATATGAAGAAAAAAAGAAAGATCTCAAATAAACAACCTAAATATACACCTCAAGGAGCTAAAAAAGAAGAAAAAACTAAGCCCAAAGTTAATAGAAAGAAGGGAATAATAAAGACCAGAGCATAAAAAATGAAATAGAGAATAGAAAGAAAATAGACAAGATCAACAAAACAAAGAGTTGGTTTTTTAAAAGATGACAAAACTTTAACTAGATTAGCCAAACAAAAAAGGGAGAGAATTCAAATTAAAAAATTATAAATGAAAGAAGAGACATTACAGCTGATACCACAGAAATACGATCATGAGAGATTACCACGAACAATTATATACCAACAAATTAGATAACCCAGAAGAAATGGATAAATTCTTAGAAAGATACAACTTACCAAGACTGAATCATGAGAAACAGAAAATTCAGACAGACCAGTGATGAGTAAGGAGATAGTATCAGTAATAAAAATCGAGACGAGATAATAAGTGATAACAAGGAGGTGGAGAAAAGGGAATCCTTGTGCACGGTTGATGGGAATGTAAATTGGTACAGCCACTATGGGGAAAAGTATGGAATTTCCTCAAAGTATTGAAAACAGAACTAATATGATTCTGCAATTCCACCTCTGGGTATGTATCCAAAGGAAATAAAATCACTATCTCCAAGATATATATGCACCACCCTTTTCACTGCAAAATTATTCACAATAGCCAAGGCATGGAAACAACCTAAATGTCCCTGGACAGATGAATGGATGAAGAAAATGTGGTATATATACACAGTGGAATATTATTCAGCCTTAAAAAAGAAGGAAATCCTGTCATTTGCAGCAACATAGATGAACCTGGAGTGTATTAGGCTAATTGAAATAAGACAGAGAAAGACAAATATTGTATGATGACAATTATTTGTGAAATCTAAAAACGCTGAACTTATAGAAACAAATTGTAGGTTGGTAGTTGCTGGGATCTGGGGGTCAGGAAATGGGGAGATGTTGGTCAAAGGGTACAAGCTTCCAGTTATAAGATGAATAAGTTCTGGGGATCTAATGTACAGTATAGTGACTATAGTTAACAATACCATATTGTCTACTTGAAAATTGTTAAGACAATGGACCTCAAATGTTCTCACTAGAAAAAAAAAAGAAAAAGAAAAGGAAGTGGTAAGTATATGAAGTCATGGATGTGTTACTTTACCTTAGTGTGGTGATCATTTCACAGTTTATACATATATCAAATCATCATGTCATACACCTTAAACTCACACAGTGTTATATGTCAATTATATCTGAATAAGTTAGAAAAAAAATAAATTGCAGGCAAAAAAATCCATGAGATCTATTCTCTGAAATTTTGAAGTGCACTTTCCTGTACTGTTCACTATAGGCACTATGGTGTATAGCAGAGCTCTAGAATTTTTTCACCCTGCATAACTGAATCTCTATACCTATTGAACAGCAACTTCCTTTTTCCTCTAGCTCCCTAGCCACTGGCAACCACTAGTTACTGGGGTTTATTCATGAAGCAATTCTAGTTAGCTGCACCTTCGCTACTTCCTTGTTAAAGTAGCTGATCTTTAGGAAAGTTTCTGTCATCCTTCTGCCCAAAGGAGAACCAGGGAATTCCTGCAGGTATCTTTGCCAAGCAAACTAGTGAGTAAGTTGTGAATCAGGCATGTTTTTTGTTTTTGTTGTTTTTACCTATGGAAATATCAGTGAGTTCTAAATAAAGCCTAATTATTAGACTGTAAGTATACCAACCTGAGAGTTAGTTAAGTATTAATTGATAGCACTTGAAAGAGAGACAATTTAAGCTGAATTAACTACAGTTAATAATGCGGCCTAATTTTAAATGCAAGCACTGCTCTAAATACAAGAGGAGAAAACTACTTCTTTGGGTTATAAAAGCACAGCAAACATTTTGGAAACTGTTTGGGTTGAGTTTAACTAAGAAGAAATGTTGGCTTAGGAATTAAGGCCGAGAGGTGGTATTTATTTATTTATTTTTAATTAAATTTTTTAATTGAAGTATAGTTGATTTACAAGATCATGTTACTTTCAGGTGTACAGCATAGCGATTCAGTTCCATATATATATATATATATATATATATATATATATATATATATATATATACACACACTCTTTTTCAGAATCTTTTCCCTTATAGCTTATTACAAAATATTGAGTATAGTGCCCTGTGCTATACAGTAGGTCCTTGTTGATTATCTGTTTTATATATAGTAGTGTGCATATGTTAATCCCAATGAGGGGTAGTATTTAGACTGTGACTAGATTGTCCCCAGTATCCTTGGCCACTCTTAGAGTAGCTCTTTACATAAAGTCATCTGTCTAAAGAATATATTACGTAAAACCATACATATTCATCAAGGGACCTATATAAAGCAACACTTTGTTTTCCTAATTTGAGTTATGGTATGCACCCGAAAATAACATTCTCCTCTTTTTTAAAAGTACAGTTTAGAGGACTATTTTTTTAGATGTGTTCTACACAGGCCTAGGGGTTCCACTGAGCCCTATTAAGTCAGTGGACAGGGAAGGTGACTTATGAAACTGATGTCTACAAGGAAGAGAATTTAATTACTTGCGTCTGACCCAGGTTTATGTTAACTATCATTTAAATGTGATATTTACTGCAGAATAAACCATCCCCTGACATGTAATAAAAATAATAAATGTAATGGCTATTACTGGGAAAGCAGGAAGACTGGAAATAAAGGATTTTGGAATCAAAAGCTTCTTATCCTCTAGAAGTTTAAGCTTTTCTTGCACGAATTTGGAGAGCAGATTTTAAAACCTGAGTTAACAATTCTGTGGTTGACTCAAACTGTTTTGTAGTTACATATAAGCATTTGTTCTTTGCAACCACCGATAGGCCACATTGTTTACAAATAGCTAAGTCATTATTTCAAGTTAAAAAGGGACATGAACTATTATGGCGACTAGCTTTTTTTCTATCTTTTCAAAATTTACAACTTTAAAGAGAACGTATCTAAAAATCATTCTTAAAATGTGCCATCAGAGAAAACTTAGAAACTCTTGGACAGCACGCTTATGTGCTTTTTTGATCTAAGTATTTAAAAAACATTTCCCTCATTTGGATTTTAATGGATGATGGTCTCAGTTCCACAAAATAAGGTGAGCTTTCTTTCATTTTCTTTAACTGTCTTTCTATTATGAGCCCCTATTCTGAAAAGTTAGAAAAATGTGGTTAATTTGGGGTTCTCCCATTTCCTTCACCTAAGTTTTGGGGAGTTCATGTTGCACCAAGAGTTGGAGGGTGAGGTGTGCGTCTACTCCTCGCTGTTGCACTCCAAACACTGGCATGGACTGCTGCGGCCTCATCCCTCTCTCTATTCCTCCTCTATTCTGGCTTCATGGCCACTTCAGTCCTGCTGGTTCTTTAGGCTTTGAGACTTTCCTATTCACCTACCGGTTTCTACTCTAAGCTTTCTATGAACTTTACCTTTTGACACACTCCCGAGGTTGGTAGGTGGATAGACATATACACCAAGGGATGTCTTCCCAAATCCTTTGTTTAGGCCATTGTCTTGCTTTTGAAACTCAGAAACTAAGAACTGACTCCTTTGTTCCTTGTCTCCTGAAGTAAACACTCTCTTAGTTCCAGTTGCCCAAGTTTGTAGGTGATGGGTGGGGGGAGACACATCAGAGGGTAACAGGAAGTACTGGAGGATACAAAGGTTACAAAGCAGTTAACATTTCAAAATCATTTTTCTGCTTCATTTGCTTTTGAAGGGGTTACATTACAAAAAGGGAAATTGGTCTAAATAAGGGGGTATTTTGAGAAGTCTTTGGAGGTAACCAAGGTAGCTAAACAGATGCACTAAAATATATTTTGTAGGAATAAACAGTCTCTACCAATGAGATCATTTGGTGAAACATTGACTTTCTTATTATTTTATGATTCAACTGTCAAGTGAGTTCAGTTTTTTTTTGTTTTTTTTTTGTGGTACGCGGGCCTCTCACTGTTGTGGCCTCTCCCGTTGCGGAGCACAGGCTCCGGACGCGCAGGCTCAGCGGCCATGGCTCACGGGCCTAGCCGCTCCGTGGCATGTGGGATCTTCCCGGACCGGGGCACGAACCCGTGTCCCCTGCATCGGCAGGCGGATTCTCAACCACTGCGCCACCAGGGAAGCCCTGAGTTCAGTTTTGATGTATTTCTGAGTGCTTCAAGGTACATTTTCCATCACGATTTGAGCAGAAGAAGCAAGAATGCATTTTCATGAGAATACAAAAATAAGAAAAACTGACATCTGTTATCCAAGTTCAGGACTTTATGCCAAAATTCATTAACATTCAAATTATGAATTAGCTGCCATAGAAGAGCACCTTAGTAAACAAAGCTAGGACCATACAGAGTCTTAAAAGTTGGGGCAGTCCAGTTTTGTTTTTAGAGCCTCTGGTAACACATTCAGCAGAGAGTAGTCTGGCCATGTTTTCAAACGCTTTCTAGGTTATTTGCAATCTTTGGATATCCTGGACAAATAATATGGTAAACTTAACTTTCCTTGGGGAAACAAAACAGCAAAAAGGAATTTGAGTAAACTGAGGGTATAGGCATCTTAAGATTCAATCCACTAAATATTGCTTTTCCTGAATTTCTTTGGAATTTTTAAAGCATTGTTTCTCAAAATGTGTTCCAGACTTTCTACACTTTAATAAATTCTTCAGATCTTCCTATGTGTGTTTAAGTTTGAGAACCATCAGCCTTGAGATATTTATGTATGCATTCATTTATTTACTTCCATGTAGAGTTATATGTGTGTGGATATACATGTGTGAATACTCACACATTATTTTAATAATTCTGATAATTATTGTCATTGAGTATTTTGGTCTTATTGAGAAGAGCAGACACAAATACAATAATAATAGGCTTCTGAGCAGCTCTTTAAACAATATTTATAATAGATGCATTGGAGTGATTGGTTTTATAATAGTAATATTACATAATACTTAGCGAATACTTACAAGTATGAACTGTGCTGAGGGCTTTATAAGTATCATCTTACTCTATTCTCACTACATTCCTTTGAGTTACCAGCTCTTATTATCCATTTGTTACAAAAGGGGAAGAAGTCACTTTTATGGGTCTACTTGTTCACATCATTTATTCAAGTCATGTTTGTTCAGAGGTAGTTGAGGATCTGTGCTAATGATTGAGAATAGAACAATAGCAACATAATCATGATAAGAGTAGGGAACATTTATGGGATGATTACAATGTGCCAGTCACTAGACTAAGCATTTTACATCCGTCACCTTATTTCATCCTCATGTCAACACTGTGTGGTATATGATGTCTTAATTCTCATTTTGTAGGTGAGGAAATTAAGACTCAGAGATTAAGTAATTTACTGAAAGTTACCCACTAATGCTAGTGGGTGATAGTGCCTGACTCCAAAGTGCATTTCAAACTTCCAAAAATCCCCCCCCCCTTCCTTCCTTCCTTCCTTCTTCCTACAAATATATTTGAGTTTGGTTGCCATCATTCTAAAACAACAACTTTCTTGGCCTTGCTACATTCCTGAGCTTATTTCTTTGTTTTCCATCTTTCTTAGGTGTTTATTCTAACTGCTCCTATTTCCTCCCTTCCCCTTAAATCCCTTATCCTGTGCAATTGGAAGTCAACGCTCATCAAATTCTAACGCTGTTCTGTTCAAGGTTGCAAAAGGCTTCTTAATTATACAACTAACAAAGGTTTCTTAGTTCTCATCACCCTAGACTTCTTTGCTCAGGGTGATCAACAAAGACCAGTGAGCAGAGAAGAATTGGCTAGTAACTTGATTGTTTAAATGCATTGCTAACCTGCTTTTTTGATTTGTTTTCTTTTTGTCTTTTCAGTGTTTCTTTTCCTTCCTCAAGAGGCCAAGACTTTGCAATACTGAGCAGTGTAGCTTAACCTGGGGTGCACATAAGCAGCAGCTCTCAGGGTTTTGATTTAGGGTTTCTAGGGTGAAACCAGGCATATGAGTTTTCGACAAGGTCTCCACATAATGGTTTTGTCCCACATATTGGAATTAACTGTTGGAGAATTAGCAGTTGTTTACATTTCTTTAAAAGATGTACTATAAAAAAAGATTGAGCTCTATCTTTTATTTGAAAAACATTCTTTCTTACCTGCATGTTTCGTATTTTAGTTTTTTTAAGTCTAGTGATACATTATTTAATCTTACCCCTTGCATGTTTAAATCTGTTGGAAATACGCCCCTGAAAAAGACAACTAAAAAATTATATTTTCCCTATGAAATCTGGACTTTAGTAAATAAGGAGAGTATAAATATAACTCTCCTTAGAAGTTTATTAGGTCATATTACCATTGATATTTTTCAAATTATAAATTATGATTTTTTAAAGAATTACTATGCAAAATGAAGCATATTGTAATTTATCCTTGATAGCTTAATTGATGGCTACGAATGAGGTCTTTTATGTCTTTTCCATATATAAATGTACCACGTGCTTCTCTACATGCCAAATTTTAAAAATGTTCCAGAATTACTTTGCCCTTGTTTAATGTAACTAATTCTTCAACCTAAACCAAGTACTATTGAAACATATCATATACTATTTAGTGGAGAAAATTTAAAATCTGTTCAATAGACCCAACTAATACTTTTCCTAGTAAAATAAGGGTGTTTTCAAATGAATTAATATTATGGATCAAGAATTTCAGAAAATATACCTTATGGTAATTATTGTCATTTTATGAGAACTTGTAGAGTTAGAAATAGTCTTTGAAATCAAGATTACCATTCATCTTGCCTTCTTTTTGCAAAAAAATGGTTTTAAGAAATAATTTTGTATTATCAATTCACATAACTTATTTTTCTGGGATCAAAAAGCTATTATCTTTTTAACCCATTTGTTAGAAGATGACTTCTGTAATTTCCAATATTTTAGGAGCTACTTCAGTGTGGAGACAAAATAAGAATGGGTCTCTGGTCCCAGGTTTCCATAGAATCAGAGCATAGAGATGAATCAACTAGGAAACAGATAGTTACAAATATTTATTATTTTTCAGCTGAGATTAAGAAGGGATAATTGCTTGATATGTAATTATTTGCATAGTTATAAAATATTTTTATAAATACAATTTTATTTAATTCACAAAAATGCTTTCAAATATGTTAATGTTCTCCCACATAAACCTTTGAATAAAGATGTAAAACAAACAAAAAACAAACAAAAAAGAAAAATAAGGCCTCAAAATATCTGTTGTTGAGGGAAAACATAGACTTCTTGGATATCTGGCTGGTCAGCTTAGTTTTATATGGGCAAGCAATCAGAAGCATCCGTAAAAATGTGTCTACAAAAATCTGAGTGCCTGTTTAACATTTCTACCCTCACTAAGCAAAGGTCATGTCTAGGGTGAGCAACCTATCCCAGATTACCTGAAACTGTCCCAATTTTAAAGCTGAAAGATCCACGTTCTGGGATCCCCCTCAATTTCAGGCAAACCAGGATGGTTTGTCATCCTACATTTTCGTTTGCTTTCAAAAGAAAACAGGACCCAATTCTACTCACTCACTTCCTCACAGATTCATTCATTTATTCAGAATTTCAATAAGTATTTGCCGAGAGGCAACGATGTGCCAATCTGTGTGCTAGTTGATAAAGACACAGTGGTAATTCAAACAGCATTTCTGTCCTTATAGAAGTTACAATTTAGCGGAGATGGACGTTAAACAAATGTGCTAACATTACCAAAGGGTAAGATTAAAATCATATAGGAGATTTTAATTATACGAGTCAGAATTCTGAAGATTCTAAGAATGGCTTCTCTGTCGATGTAAGTGGATGGAGGGGCAGGGGGATGACTGAAAATGAGGCTTCAGAGTGGAGCAGAGGCCAGCTAGACATTACAGGGCCCATTAGTCATGGCAAAGAGAGTGGATTTTATAATAAGATCAACGGAAAGTCAGATATTTCTTTTGTAAAAATACTTCACCATTAAAATATTTGGTTTCTATCATTCTACCCTTAAGAAGAAAGCTACATGAATGGTAAAAGCAGACATTTCTGAGTTCCTGGCTACACCTAACTGAAGTGGACCCAGCTATGCTTTTGTCGGACCAAGTCAGCCGTAATACACCAACATCCATTCAGAATCAATAAAGTTGTTCCTAAGTGTGTCAGATGACTTACCTATATATATATATATATATATATATCCTCTAGAGGAAGAAACTGCCTTGCTGCCTTCTATTTCTGACAGTATCTTCAAATTCTGTTGTCCTAATCAATTTATTTCAGGTTCTCAGAGTGGAACCTCTGTGGTAAAGGTGCAGATTTCAGAACTAAGGCTACTGGCTAAGACAATTTGATGTTTACTATGCAAATAGGCTTTCCATCTGAGAGAAATACAGACTGTATTGCTCATCTGTCACGTGTTGACCCCTATATGGAGATAAATAGCTGCCTTTCTTTACTGGGTATTGTCTAACCGCTAATCCTCCTAGAGGAATTCTGTGTGTATCAACAATAGGAGGGTGTGTTTAAGTGATCCTGGGCAACCAAACTGAGACACTACCCTTCCTTTGTATTAATATGGATCACTGAATTAAGTTGACTCATAATATAAGCAATAAAAAGTTTTCTGAATTTTGGAACGCTGGTACTATATAGACTATCTCTGAATACTTTTCAAAATTTTCAACTTTTATTCAGAATTTGGTATCAGAGACATAGCCTACAGGTAGCCACGTAGGCAGATCTCCCAAGGCTTTGCAACTGTTCTCACAATGTCAATATCTATTGTCATATTAATCCAGCAGTGATGCCCACTCATCACTCAGAAGGGAGGAGTCTTCTGCTTGGCGTCACCATCTTATGGTTATTTTGAACACGCAGATCTAGTTTGAGGAACAATTGGTGGTATTAATGCCGTGCTTATTGAATCATTACTCAATCTCTTTATGAAACATGATGATAGAAGGACAAAATAAACTGCTTTTAGGGAGAGTTCCAGGAAATATACAACCCCTTTTGCATTTTTGGTGAATATGCTAAAAATTTTAGCCAGCAAGGCTATCAATCTTTCATAGTTCCCAGATACCATCTTCCAAAAGGAAAGACACAGTTTTCCACAAAAGCCTGTTCTGCAGGCAGCTATCAATGTCAGTCTAATTTTTCCTTCTGCTTCAGTGGCTTCTTAATGGTGAACAAATGGAATAGGGGAGTATACGCATTTTAGATACATAAATAATTGCATGAGAGTCATAGGTTTCTGTACAGGAGAAAGCTTTTCTTTATTATTTGCCGAGCATGTATTGTTGCTTAGCTCCATTTGTTTTCTAGCTTGAAAATTATGAGTACCTCTCTATATATTTATTTTCATTAGGATCCCCCCAAAAGTTTCTAAGTGGAGAAAAAAAAGGCTGCAAGAGATTAGACCAGACTCTGGCATCCATAAGTGTGTCTGTAGTTAAGCTAGAGGACACTTAATTAACACTCTGAACCTCAGTTCTCTCATCTGTAACATGACACATAGAGTTGCCATGATATTGAATATGTAAAGACACTTTATATACTGCTTGGCACATAGTAGGTACTCAACAATGGTACTTAACTCAGTGCATTTAAAGATCACTCAGGTTGTTTCTAGACATCTCTGATTGATCATCCCACTTATCTTCACCATAGCTCATTAAAACTGTCTTCTGGAATCTCTTGCTACCTAGTATTTGAGCTTCCCTGGTACATGGGAAGCCATATTGAACTGTGTTGGCTGGAGCATATCATTCATTCATGAGTACAATAAAGTACTTCCTGCATATCCTAAGCTCCCTAAATGTTGAGATAAACTTATCTGGTGTTATAAATGATAATGATATCTGATTGGTCAGCTTAGTTTTATATGGGCAAGTAATCAAGGGCATCCATAAAAATGTCTACAAAAATCTGAGTGCCTGTTTAATACTAGATCTAATATCACTAATCCAAGTCATAATATTATTACATATTTTATTACAATGAATTGCTTACAGTTATCACTCAGTTGTCATTCAGTTAATGTAAGTTTTTATGAATGAATGATTAAGCAATTTTTTTTTAAAGATATTTTGATGTGGACCATTTTGTTTGTTTGTTTGTTTTGCGGTACGCGGGCCTCTCAGTGTTGTGGTCTCTCCCGTTGCGGAGCACAGGCTCCGGACGCGCAGGCTCAGCGGCCATGGCTCACGGGCCCAGCCGCTCCGCGGCATGTGGGATCTTCCCGGACCGGGGCACGAACCCGTGTCCCCTGCATCGGCAGGCGGACTCTCAACCACTGCGCCACCAGGGAAGCCCTCAGCTTCTTTTAAAGCAGAGATTCTGGAGGTGATTTAAGAATTTTCGCAAACTTAAGAACCTTGCTTTGTCCCTGACTTCTCAAAATGCCTTTGATTTATCAGGTGGGGGAGTAGGAGTGTTGTTTTCAAATCTAATTTTAATGAAAAATCACTAGTAAACACCATCACTAATAAAGCAAACAAACAAAACCCCCAAAGTTGCTTCTTAGTAGAGAAGCACAAAATAAAGTTACGTAAGTAGGAGCTAGACTGCCAAGGTTCCATAATGTTACATTGAATCTAACTGTCATTCACTAGATGTATGATTGCAAATGGAAGATGTGCAGGTAAACACTTAAGTGAATTAAGAATGAAAAAAAATGTATAAAAGTGGGTATTAAGTTCTTTGTAAATCACATTCTTTTGCTTTGTTTTTTTATAACAATGATTCTACATTTTTTTCTTCAGACTTTCCAATGGTATCTTTATTAGATTGTAATTGATTCACCACAACCCATTAATTCTTAGTCAAAGCAGAATAACATTCAAAGCAGAGATATAGTTGATATAGTATGGATGTGTCAGCACATTTAACATAATTTACTTTAATAGGGTCTCCTACTTGGCTGTAATAGAGCTTCTGGATGGAGAATTTGAGTGTCAGGTTTTAGCCAGATTGACTATCTTTCCATTTAGTCAGTTTTAAGATGTGTTTATTGGAAGTTAAAATATGGATATAGAAGGCAAAGAATTACCTCTTTCACATCACATCTCTCTGGGAGGCAGTGCCGTTTAATGGAAAAAACACTGTACAAGAAGTCTGAATACTTGGTTCTAGATCCACCTCCCTATTTACCCAATATATGACATTGGAAAAGTCAATTTGTCTCAGCTTCCCTACTGGAAAGTGAGAAAAACTTGCCTCAGAGGGGTATAATAGTCAAATTAAATGATGTGTGGGAAAGAGTTTAAACTTATTTTTGTTGTGTACTTTTTGATAGTGCAGAGTACTGATAATATATAAAATTATGAAGCATAACCGTGAACCCACCATCCAACTCAAAACTAGATCATTGGGCTTCCCTGGTGGCGCAGTGGTTGAGAGTTTGCCTGCCGATGCAGGGGACACGGGTTCGTACCCTGGTCCGGGAAGATCCCACATGCCGCGGAGCGGCTGGGCCCGTGAGCCATGGCCGCTGGGCCTGTGCTTCCGGAGCCTGTGCTCCGCAACAGGAGAGGCCACAGCAGTGAGAGGCCCACGTACCGCAAAAAAAAAAAAAAAAAACCAAAAAAAAAAAACCAAAAAAAAACCCAAAAAAAACCTAGATCATTAGCAATTTGTTGCAGTTACTTATGTGCTTCTTCCATATTCCATCCCACTGCCTCCTTCTTTTTACTCTTAGACTGTAAGGTTAAAAAATTGCTTTTAAGATCCTCCTCCTGTCTTAGAGTTTTTGAAATTTTACTACGATGTTTCAAAATATGTGGGTTTCTTTTAATGTATCTTGCTTTACATCCATTTTCCCCCCAATCAGTGTATATAGACATATATTAACCTTCCTTATTCTGTTTATCTTTTACCTCTTCTTCATTGTTTTTCATCTACTTCTCTTTCCATAATTTCTTTAGCTTTATTTCCTGAGCAGTATTTCAGATCTGGGCTGTGTCTTATCTGCTGTTCAACCAGTCTCAGTTTTTGAGTTTGACAATTATACATATTTTAATTAAACTTCTAAAATTGGTTTTTTATTTTACTCATTTTGGAATTATGAGAGTTCTTTGTATATTTTTGTATGCAAGTCCTTTGTCAGATATGTATTTTGCAAATATTTTCTCCAAGTCTGTGACTTGTCTTTTCATTCTCTTAATGGTGTCTTTTGTAGAGCAAATGCTTTTAATTTTAATGTAGTCTAGCTTATTAATTTTTTTGTTCTTTGAATCACATTTTAGTGTTGTATCTAAAAAGTCATCACCAAACAAAAGGTCACCTAAATTTTCCTGTGTTATTTTTTAGAAATTTTATATTTAGGTCTGTGACCCATTTTGAGTTATTTTGTTGTGAAAGGCATAAAATTATATTTAGATTCATTATTTTTGGGATGTGGGTATCCAGTTCTAGCACCATTTGTTGAAAAGTTTATCTTTTCCTCATTGAATTACCTTTGCTTCTGTGTCAAAGATCAGTGGACTGTATTTTGTGGGTCTCTTTGGGAGCATTCTTTTTTATTTCATTGATCTGTGTGTGTATTCTTTTGCCAATACCATATTGTCTTGATTACTGTAGCTTTGTAGCAAGTCTTGAAGTTGGGTAGTGTGAGTCTACTGACTTTGTTCTTCCTGAGTATTCACTTGGCTCTTCTGAGTCTTCTGACTTTTGGTATAAACTTTAGAATTAGTTTGTTAACATCCACAAAATTACTTGCTGGGATTTTGAATGAGATTGCATTGAATTTACAGATGAAGTTGGAAAAAGCTGACATCTTAACAATATTAAGTCTTCCTATCCATGAACATGGACTTTGTCTTCATTTATTTAGATCTTAGATTTTTTCCCCATAGTTTTTAGTTTTCTTCATATAGAAATTGTACATATCTTATTATACCTAAGTATTTCTTTTTTGTTGTTGCTAATACAAATGGTGTTGAGCTTGTAATTTAAATTTTCAATTTTTTACTGCTGATAAATGAGAAAGCAATTGAGTTTTATTTATTAATTTTGTATCCTGCAACATTGCTATAATTGTCTATTAGTTTCAGGAGGTTTTTAAATTTTCTGGTTAATTGAGATTTTCTCATATAAACAATCATGTCATTGGCAAACAGAGACAGTTTTATTTCTTTGTTCCCAATCTGTATACATTTAATTTCTTTTTCTTGTCTTATTGCATTAGCTAGAAGTTGCAGTAAAATGTTGAATAGGAGTAATGACGGGAGACATACTTATCTTGTTTCTAATCTTAGGGAGAAATTACATAGTTTCTCACTGTTAAGTATGCTGTTAGCTGTAGGGTTTTTTTGTAGATGTTCTTTCTTAAGGTGAAGATGTTCCCCTCATTCCTAGCTTGCTTTGAGCTTTTAATCAAGGATAGAGGTTGAATTTTGTCTAGTTCTTTTTATGAAACTACTGATATGATCATATGAATTTTCTTCTTTAGCCTGTTAATGTGATAGATTTTATTATTATTTGATTTTTGAATGTTAAACTAGCCTTGCATACCAGGAAAAGACCCCATTTGGTCCTGATGTATAATTCTTTTTATACATTGTTGGATTTAATTTGCTAATATTTTTGAAGATTTTTGCCTTTATGTTTAGGAAAGATATTGGTCTATAGTTTTCCTTTATTATAATGTTTTATCTGTTTCTGGTATACTTGCAATGCCAGCCTCATAGAATGAGTTAGAACAAGGTCCTTTGGGGTTCTATTTTCTGGAAGATATTGTAGAGAATTGGTGTCTTTCTTGCTTAAATGATAAAATTCACCAGTGAAGTCATCTAAGAGTGGTGCTTTCCTTTTTTGGAGGGTTATTAGTTATTGATTCAATTTATTTAATAAATATAGGCTTATTGAGATTATCTAATTATCCTTCTGTGAGTTTTGTTAGATTGTGATAGACAGGCCAAGGAATTGGCCTATTTCATCTAAGTTATCAAATTTGTGGGTATAGAGTTGTTCATTATATTCCATTACTATTCTTTTAATGTCCCTGGGATCATTGGTGATGATCCTTCTTTCAATTCTGATATTAGTAACTGTGTATTCTCTTTTTTACTTGGTTAGCCTGGCTGGAGGTTTATGAATTTCATTTATCTTTTCAAAGAACCAGCTTTTGGTTTGGTTGGTTTCCTCTACTGTTTTCCCGTTTTCAATTTCATTGATTTCTGCTCTGTTATTTTTTTCTTTTGCCTGCTGTTGGTTTACATTGCTCTTCTTTCTCTTGTTTCCTGTGGTGGAAGTTTAGGTTAATGATTTTATATACTTCTTCTTTTCTAATATATGAATTCAGTGCTATACAATGCCCTCAATGACCCAATAGTTTGGTCCCACTAAGCACTGCTTTAATGCATCCCACAATTGTAAATAGTTGTATTTTCATTTAGTTCAATACATTTTAAAAATTTCCCTTGCAACTTCTTTTTTGACCCATGTATTATTTAGAAGTGGATTGTTTAACCTCCAAATATCTTGACATTTCCCAGCTATCTTTCTGTTACTGGTTTCTAGTTTAAATTCCACTACTGTCTGAGAGCATACTTTATATGATTTCTATTCTTTTAAGTTTGTCAAGATGTGTTTTATGGCCTACAGTGTGGTATATATGGGTGAATGTCCCACATGAGTTTCAAAAAAATGTGTGTTCTACTGTTGGCTGAAGTAGTCTATAAGTGTCAATTAGAAACTGTTGATTTATGGTACTCTTCCGTTCAACTATATCTTTACTAATTTTCTGCTTGCTGGAATTGTGAATTACTGACAGAGGGGTGTAAAGTCTCCACTGAAAATAATGGATTTATCTATTTCTCTTTACATTTCTATTAGTTTGTACTCCACATATTTTAACACTTTTTTGTTAGTCACATACATATTAAGAACTGTTATGTCTTCTTGGAGAATTGATTATATTATCAATATTATGTAATATCACTCTTAATCTCTGATAATATTCCTTTTACTGCAGTATGCTTTGTCTGGAATTAATATAGGTACTCCAGTTTTCTTTTGATTACTGTTAGCATAGTATATCTTTAGACATCCCTTTACTTTTTTTTTAACATCTTTATTGGAGTATAATTGCTTTGCAATTGTGTGTTAGTTTCTGCTTTATAATAAAGTGAATCAGTTATACATATACATATGTCCCCATATCTCTTCCCTCTTGCATCTCCCTCCCTCCCACACTCCCTATCGCACCACTGTAGGTGGTCACAAAGCACCGAGCTGATCTCCCTGTGCTATGTGGCTGCTTCCCACTAGCTATCTATTTTACGTTTGGTAGTGTATATATGTCCATGCCATTCGCTCACTTTGTCCTAGCTTACCCTCCCCTTCCCCGTATCCTCAATTCCACCTCAAGTCCATTCTCTGGTAGGTCTGCTTCTTTATTCCCTTCTTGCCCCTAGGTTCTTCATGACCTTTTTTTTTTTTTTAGATTCCATATATATGTGTTAGCATACGGTATTTTTCTCTTTCTCATTTACTTCACTCTGTATGACAGACTCTAGGTCCATCCACCTCACTACAAATAACTCAATTTCGTTTCTTTTTATGGCTGAGTAATATTCCATCATATATATGTGCCACATCTTCCTTACCCATTCATCTGTTGATGGACACTTAGGTTGCTTCCATATCCTGGCTATTGTAAATAGACCTGCAATGAACATTTTGGTACATGGCTCTTTTTGAATTATGGTTTTCTCAGGGTATATGCCCAGAAGTGGGATTGCTGGGTCGTATGGTACTTCTATTTTTAGTTTTAAAGGAACCTCCATACTGTTGTCCATAGTGGCTGTATCAATTTACATTCCCACCAGCAGTGCAAGAGGGTTCCCTTCTCTCCAAACCCTCTCCAGCATTTATTGTTTGTAGATTTTTTGATGATGGCCATTCTGACCCGTGTGAGGTGATACCTCATTGTAGTTTTGATTTGCCATTCTCTAATGATTAATGATGTTGAGCATACTTTCATGTGTTTGTTGACAATCTGTATATCTTCGTTGGAGAAATATCTATTTAGATATTCTGCCCATTTTTGGATTGGGTTGTTTGCTTTTTTGATATTGAGCTGCATGAGCTGCTTGTAATTTTTGGAGATTAATCCTTTGTCAGTTGCTTCATTTGCAAATATTTTCTCCCATTTTGAGGGTTGTCTTTTAATCTTGTTTATGGTTTCCTTTTCTATGCAAAAGCTTTTAAGTTTCACTAGGTCCCATTTCTCTATTTTTGTTTTTATTTCCATTTCTCTAGGAGATGGGTCTAAAAGGATCTTGCTGTGATTTATGTCATAGAGTGTTCTGCCTATGTTTTCCTCTAAGAGTTTGATAGTGTCTGGCCTTACATTTAGGTCTTTAATCCTTTTTCTCTCTTTTTTTTTTTTTTTTTTTTTTTGCGGCACGTGGGCCTCTCACTGCTGTGGTCTCTCCCGTTGTGGAGCACAAGCTCTGGACGCGCAGGCTCAGCGGCCATGGCTCATGGGCCCAGCTGCTCCGCGGCATGTGGGATCTTCCCAGTCCAGGCCAAGAACTCGTGTCCCCTGCATCGGCAAGTGGACTCTCAACCACTGCACCACCAGGGAAGCCCCTTTAATCCATTTTGAGTTTATTTTTGTGTATGGTGTTAGGGAGTGTTCTAATTTCATTCTTTTACATGTAGCTGTCCAGTTTTCCCAGCACCACTTACTGAAGAGGCTGTAGTTTCCAGTGTGTATCCTTGCCTCCTTTATCAAAGATAAGGTGACCATATGTCCGTGGGTTTATCTCTGGGCTTCCTATCCTGTTCCATTGATCTATATTTCTGTTTTTGTGCCAGTACCATACTGTCTTGATTACTGTAGCTTTGTAGTGTAGTCTGAAGTCAGGGAGCCTGATTCCTCCAGCTCTGTTTTTCTTTCTCAAGATTGCTTTGCCTATTTGGGGTCTTTTGTGTTTCCATACAAATTGTGAAATTTTTTGTTCTAGTTCTGTGAAAAATGCCAGTGGTAGTTTGATAGGGATTGCATTGAATCTATAGATTGCTTTGGGTAGTAGAGTCATTTTCACAATGTTGATTCTTCCAATCCAAGAATATGGTATATCTCTCCATCTATTTGTATCATCTTTAATTTCTTTCATCAGTGTCTTATAATTTTCTGCATACAGGTCAGTTGTCTACTTAGGTCAGTTTTTTCCTAGATATTTTATTCTTTTTGTTGCAGTGGTAAATGGGAGTGTTTTTAAATTTCATTTTCAGATATTTCATCATTAGTGTGTAGGTATGCAACATATTTCTGTGCATTAATTTTGTATCCTGCTACTTTACCAAATTCATTGGTTAGCGCTAGTAGTTCTCTGGTAGCATCTTTAGAATTCTCTATGAATGGTGTCATGTTATCTGAAATCAATGACAGCTTTACTTCTTCTTTTCCGATTTGGATTACTTTTATTTCTTTTTCTTCTCTGATTGCTGTGGCTAAAACTTCCAAAACTATGTTGAATAAGAGTGGTGAGAGTGGGCAACCTTGTCTTGTTCCTGATCTTAGTGGAAATGGTTTCAGTTTTTCACCGTGAGGACAATGTTGGCTGTGGGTTTCTCATATATGGCCTTTATTATGTTGAGGAAAGTTCCCTCTATGCCTACTTTCTGCAGGGTTTTTACCATAAATAGGTGTTGAATTTTGTTGAAACCTTTCTCTGCATCTATTGAGATGATCATATGGTTTTTCGCCTTCAATTTGTTAATGTGGTGTATCACATTGATTGATTTGCATATATTGAAGAATCCTTGCATTCCTGGGAATAAACCCCACTTGATCATGGTGTATGATCCTCTTAATGTGCTGTTGGATTCTGTTTGCTAGTATTTTGTTGAGGATTTTTGCATCTATGTTCATCAGTTATATTGGCCTGTAGTTTTCTTTCTTTGTGACGTCTTTGCCTGGTTTTGGTATCAGGGTAATGGTGGCCTTGGAGAATGACTTTGGGAGTGTTCCTCCCTCTGCTATATTTTGGAAGAGTTTGAGAAGGATAGGTGTTAACTCTTCTCTACGTTTGATAGAATTCGCCTGTGAAGCCGTCTGGGCCTGGGCTTTTGTTTGTTGGAAGATTTTTAATCACAGTTTCAATTTCAGTGCTTGTGATTGGTCTGTTCATATTTTCTATTTCTTTCCTGTTGAGTCTCAGAAGGTTGTGCATTTCTAAGAATTTGTCCATTTCTTCCAGGTTGCCCATTTTATTGGCATATAGTTGCTTGTAGTAATCTCTCATGATCCTTTGTATTTCCACAGTGTCAGTTGTTACTTCTCCTTTTTCATTTCTAATTGTATTGATTTGAGTCTTTTCCCTCTTTTTTCTTGATGAATCTGGCTAGTGGTTTATCAGTTTTGTTTATCTTCTCAAAGAACCAGCTTTTAGTTTTATTGATATTTGCTATGGTTTCCTTCATTTCTTTTTCATTTATTTCTGATCTGATCTTTATGATTTCTTTCCTTCTGCTAACTTTGGGGTTTTTTTGTTCTTCTTTCTCTAATTGCTTGAGGTGCAAAGTTAGGTTGTTTATTCGAGATGTTTCCTGCTTCTTAAGGTGGGCTTGTATTGCTATAAACTTCCCTCTTAGAAGTGCTTTTGCTGCATCCCATAGGTTTTGAGTCGTCGTGTCTCCATTGTCATTTGTTTCTATGTATTTTTTTATTTCCTCTTTGATTTCTTCAGTGATCACTTCGTTATTAAGTAGTGTATTGTTTAGCCTCCATGTGTTTGTATTTTTTACAGACCTTTTCCTGTAATTGATATCTAGTCTCATGGCGTTTTGGTCGGAAAAAATATTTGATACAATTTCAATTTTCTTAAATTTACCAAGGCTTGATTTGTGACCCACGATATGATCTATCCAGGAGAATGTTCCATGAGCACTTGAGAAAAATGTGTATTCTGTTGTTTTTGGATGGAGTGTCCTATAAATATCAATTAAGTCCATCTTGTTTAATGTATCATTTAAAGCTTGTGTTTCCTTACTTATTTTCATTTTGGATGATCTGTCCATGGGTGAAAGTGGGGTGTTAAAGTCCCCTACTATGAATATGTTACTGTCGATTTCCCCTTTTATGGCTGTTAGTATTTGCCTTATGTATTGAGGTGCTCCTATGTTGGGTCCATAAATATTTACAATTGTTATATCTTCTCCTTGGATCGATCCCTTGATCATTATGTAGTGTCCTTCGTTGTCTCTTGTAATAGTCTTTATTTTAAAGTCTATTTTGTCTGATATGAGAATTGCTACTCCAGCTTTCTTTTGGTTTCCATTTGCATGGAATATCTTTTTCCATCCCCTTACTTTCAGTCTGGATGTGTCTCTAGGTCTGAAGTGGGTCTCTTGTAGACAGCATATATATGGGTCTTGTTTTTGTATCCATTCAGCCAGTCTGTATCTTTTGGTGGGAGCATTTAGTCCATTTACATTTAAGGTAATTATCGATATGTATGTTCCTATTCCCATTTTCTAAATTGTTTTGGGTTCGTTATTATAGGTCTTTTCCTTCTCTTGTGTTTCTTGTCTAGAGAAGTTCCTTTAGCATTTGTTGTAAAGCTGGTTTGGTGGTGCTGAACTCTCTCAGCTTTTGCTTGTCTGTAAAGGTTTTAATTTCTCCATCAAATCTGAATGAGATCCTTGCTGGGTAGAGTAATCTTGGTTGCAGGTTTTTCTCCTTCATCACTTTCAGTATGTCCTGCCACTCCCTTCTGGCTTGCAGAGTTTCTGCTGAGAGATCAGCTGTTAACCTTATGGGGATTCCCTTGTGTGTTATTTGTTGCTTTTCCCTTGCTGCTTTTAATATGCTTTCTTTGTATTTAATTTTTGACAGTTTGATTAATATGTGTCTTGGCGTATTTCTCCTTGGATTTATCCTGTATGGGACTCTCTGTGCTTCCTGGACTTGATTAACTATTTCCTTTCCCATATTAGGGAAGTTTTCAACTATAATCTCTTCAAATATTTTCTCAGTCCCTTTCTTTTTCTCTTCTTCTTCTGGAACCCCTATAATTCGAATGTTGGTGCGTTTAATGTTGTCCCAGAGGTCTCTGAGACTGTCCTCAGTTCTTTTCATTCTGTTTCCTTTATTCTGCTCTGCATAGTTATTTCCACTATTTTATCTTCCAGGTCACTTATCCCTTCTTCTGCCTCAGTTATTCTGCTATTGATCCCATCTAGAGTATTTTTCATTTCATTTATTGTGTTGTTCATCGTTGTTTGTTTCATGTTTAGTTCTTCTAGGTCCTTGTTAAATGTTACTTGCATTTTGTCTATTCTATTTCCAAAATTTTGTATCACCTTTACTATCATTATTCTGAATTGTTTTTCAGGTAGACTGCCTATTTCCTCTTCATTTTTTAGGTCTGGTGCATTTTTATCTTGCTCCTTCATCTGCTGTGTGTTTTTCTGTCTTCTCATTTTGCTTGTCTTACTGTGTTTGGGGTCTCCTTTTTGCAGGCTGCAGGTTCGTAGTTCCCGTTGTTTTTGATGTCTGTCTCCAGTGGCTAAGGTTGGTTCAGTGGGTTGTGTAGGCTTCCTAGTGGAGGGGACTAGTGCCTGTGTTGTCGTGGATGAGGCTATATCTTGTCTCTCTAGTGGGCAGGTCCACGTCTGGTGGTGTGTTTTGGGGTGTCTGTGGACTTATGATTTTAGGCAGCCTCTCTGCTAATGGGTGGGGTTGTGTTCCTGTTTTGCTAGTTGTTTGGCATAGGTTGTCCAGCACTGTAGCTTGCTGTTTGTTGAGTGAAGCTGGGTGCTGGTGTTGAGATGGAGATCTCTGGGAGATTTTTGCCGTTTGATATTATGTGGAGCTGGGAGGTCTCTTGTTGACCAGTGTCCTGAAGTTGGCTCTCCCACGTCAGAGGCAGAGCACTGACTCCTGGCTGGAGCACCAAGAGCCTTTCATCCACACGGCTGAGAATAAAAGGGAGAAAACGTAGGGAGAATTAGTAGAAGTAGGAAGAAAGAAACAAAGGGAAGGAAGGAAGGAAGGAAGCAAGAAAGAAAGAAAGAAAGAAAGAAGAAAAGAAGGAAAGAAGGCAAGAAGGAAAGAAAAGAGGGAGGGAGGGAGGAAGGAAGGAAGGAAGGAGGGAAGGAAGGAAAAAAGAAAGAAAGAAAGAAGATACAGTAAAATAAAATAAAGTATAATAAAGTTATTGAATTAAAAAATAATTATTTAGAAAAGAAAACGGACGGATAGAACGTTAGGACAAATGGTGGAAGCAAAGCTATACAAACAAAATCTTACACAGAAGCATACACATACACCCTCACAAAAAGAGGTAAAGGGGAAAAAATCATAAATCTTGCTCTCAAAGTCCACCTCCTCAATTTGGGATGATTGGTTGTCTATTCAGGTATTCCACAGATGCAGGTACATCAAGTTGGTTGTGGAGCTCTAATCCGCTGCTCCTGAGGCTGCTGGGAGAGATTTCCCTTTTTCTTCTTTGTTCTCACAGCTCCCAGGGGCTCAGCTTTGGATTTGGCCTCGCCTCTGCGTGTAGGTCGCTGGAGGGCGTCTGTTTTTTGCTCAGACAGGACGGGGTTAAAGGAGCCACTGATTCGGGGGCTCTGGCGCACTCACGCCGGGGGGAGGGAAGGGCACAGCGTGCGGGGCGGGCCTGTGGCGGCAGAGGCCGGCCTGACGTTGCACCACCCTGAGGCGCGCCGTGCGTTCTCCCGGGGAGGTTGTCCCTGGATCCCTGGAACCTGGCAGTGGCGGGCTGCATAGGTTCCCCGGAAGAGGGGTGTGGATAGTGACCTGTGGTCGCACACAGGCCCCTTGGTGGCGGCAGCAGCAGCCTTAGTGTCTCCCGTCTGCCTCTGGGGTCTGTGCTTTTAGCCGTGGCTTGCGCCGGTCCTTGGGGTCCGTGCTTTTAGCCACGGCTCGTGCCCGTCTCTGGGGTTCGCGCTTTTAGCCGCGGCTCGTGCTGTATCTGGGGCTCCTTTAAGCAGCGCTCTTAAACCCCTCTTCTCGTGCACCAGGAAACAGAGAGAAGAAAAAGTCTCTTGCCTCTTCGGCAGGTCCAGACTTTTTCCCGGACTCCCTCCTGGCCAGCCGTGGCACACTAACCCACTGCAGGCTGTGTTCACGCCACCAACCCCAGTCCTCTCCCGGCGCTCCTACCAAAGCCTGAACCTCAGCTCTCAGCCCCGCCCGCCCCGGCGGGTGAGCAGACAAGCCTCTCAGGCTGGTGAGTGCCGGTCGGCACCGATCCTCTGTGCGGGAATCTCCCCGCTTTGCCCTCCGCACCCCTGTGGCTGTGCTCTCCTCCGCGGCTTCGAAGCTCCCCCCTCCGCCTCCCGCAGTCTCCGCCCGCGAAGGGGCTTCCTAGTGTGTGGAAACTTTTCCTCCTTCACAGCTCCCTCCCACTGGTGCAGGTGCCGTCCCTATTCTTTTGTCTCTGTTTTTTCTTTTTTTTAATTCTTTTGCCCTACCCAGGTACGTGGGGAGTTTCTTGCCTTTTGGGAGGTTTGAGGTCTTCTGCCTGCATTCAGTAGGTGTTCTGTAGGAGTTTTTCCACGTGTAGATGTATTTCTGGTGTATCTTTGGGGAGGAAGGTGATCTCCGCGTCTTACTCTTCCGCCATCTTCCCTGGAACCCCCAACAATTAAAACTTTAAAGGAAACATCTTCAATTACTTAGAATAGTATGCAGATAATTGATGAGATGCTTTGTTTTTTCTCAGAGAACTCTGTGCTTTGATTTCTTGTTTAGGTAGAAAGTAAGCAAGTAATTAAGGCTCAATAACTAAGCAGAAGGAGGATGAGACTGAACTAGAACAGGTGTCCTCACTCTCATGATTTTCTTATCTTCTCTGGCCCTCTTATGCCTTTGCTAGTCTCTGAGTGATAGCTTTGTTCATTCAGGTTGGCTATCACTTTATGGTTGAAACTTTGTCCATATTAGCTTCTGGGTTTACACTCTTACATATTTGTGGCAGAGGTGAAACTGGCCAAAGATGAAACTCTAATCTTCAATTTGAAAAATTTCAGTGACTAAATGTTGGGGTTTATGTCTATTTCTTGTGCTAATCACTGGGTTAAGAGTGTGGTAAGACACCCATGCATTAGCCCAATCCTTGGGGGTCTGGAGATGGGGTCAGGTAGCTCCTATTTGGGTCACCTATAAGTTGGGACAAGGGGGGAGAAATGGTTCCTCCAAAGAAGAGCATGGGTGCAGCAAAGGTATAATCCTTGGGGAAGTTTCTATGACCTGGGAAGTCATCCAAATTTGTGTCTACTCCAGGCCTATGATTCAGAGAGTAAAAATATGAATAATTTGATGCAAAAAGATTATGTATTTTCTCCTTAAAAGTATATAATGTATTCAACCCACTTGCTATTTAAAACTTTATATATGAAGTCCAAAACAAAATGACAAGAATATCTCTTATCCTATCTACCTAAATTTTGAGGGTCATATAAGAGGATAAATATGCTGGATCTACACAAATTATAAACCATGGTACATATTATCATAATCATTATTTATATCGGAGGTAGAAAGGGCAGGTAAGGGACTCTTTATTTTCCTTAGACACATTCTTCCTTTCTGTGAGCCTAAACTCTGGAAGGAACAGAAGAAAGACAAAGATTCTGCTGGGGAGGAGAAAACATTTCCAAAGTTTAAAGGTTTGGAGATGACTAGGAGAGATATGTGGCTGTTAGACATCTCACACCTGGTATTAGGTACATTCAAAATATACACTAATGGGCTGTGAAATTTCAGATGACCCTTGGGCAGGGAGAGGAAATGGAAGAGTAGGAGGCCCAGAAAGGGGATTTCTAGGAATTCGTGTGTGTGCGTTGGGGCAGAAGTGGATTCTCCCGTTCTGTGTCCAGCTCCAACCCACAGGGGTACCATCTCGTGTCTCTCTCCCTCTCCCTTGCCTGAGTGAGAGTCCTTATCTCAGCCCAAGTGAAGATCCAGAATCTGTAGACTCATTTCACAATATCTTTTTTTTTTAAGGTCAAACAATAAAAGTGGTTTCTAGAAGAAGAGGTCCTATAAAAAAATGAAGTTGTAAGGATATTCCAGAGCACTTACTCTTTGGTATTACCCAGTGTGAAGGTTAATTTTATATGTCTACTTGGCTAGGTCATGCTTCCCAGATATTTGCTGAAACACCATTCTAGATGTTGCCGTGAAGTCATTTTTTGGATGAGATTAACATTTAAATTATTAGAGTGGATTACTCTCCATAATGTGAGTGAGCCTTGTTGAATCAGTTGAAGGCTTTAAGAGAAAAAGACTAAGGTCCGCCTGAAAAGAAAGGAATTCTGTTTCCAGACTGTCTTTGTATTTGAATTGCAACATGAACTCTTCCCTGGTTCTCCAGTTGGCTAATCTGCCTTGCAGATTGCAGACTTGCCTTCCTCCACAATTGTGTGAGCCAATTTGCCATTTCCTTAAAACTTCTCTCTCTGTCTCTGTCTCTGTCTCTGTCCCCCTCCCCCCCTTTCTGTTTATGTCTAATAGGGAGATAGTAGGATAGATGTTGCATTTTATTGTTGTTTTTGTTGTTGGCTGCATGTGTTTGAGTGTGTGTTACTATAATGTGTCTATGGTAATACTTGGCTCATGTTAGATGATCATGAAATGTTCGTTTTATTCAATGCCTTACAATCCTCCAGTCCTAAAAAAAACTTTTATAGGGGAGTGAAGAAGCTTTATCTGACTTGTAAGCATCAGAATCATCCTTTTGACATTGGGAAAAGGATCCCTAGCGTATTTTCCAAGCTGAAAACAAATGAGCTGTTGCCATCCATACAAAGCCAACATAATGGAGGTTATAAAGTTGAAAGTGGTGGCACCTGTGACAGATACTGTGCTAGAGACTGGAAAATAAAAGCCCCACCTCAAGGAGTACCCCCTAGAGTGGGGGAGACGAAGTTACTTAACCAGGCAAACGTATTATACAGTGACAGGTGCTAAGATGTAGGTACACGCAGAACGCCATGAGAAAGCAGACAAGGGTCCCTATCATGGGGTTAGGGTCAGGGGCTTCCCAAAGAAGGTGACAGCTGAGCTCTATCCTGAGTATGAGGAGGGATTTCAAAGGTAGAAAACGGTATGTAAGGATATTCCAGAGCATAGTAACAGCATAAGCCAAGGCTAAGAGTCATGAGAAAGCCCAACACATGAGGGAAACTAAAACATGCTATTGTGCTACTCGCTGGAGAGTCAAGGAAGACCCCTGCCCTCAGTTGACTCTCAGTTTCATAGAGAATGTAGGATATTTACATGCAAGAAAAACACCATCAAGCTAAGTGCGAAACCAGTAGTGAAAAGAAGAGTTTAGGGATGATGGGAGTGAGGATGGATCACTGTGAACCAGCTTCTAGGATTTTAGTGGTGGAAAGGGAAATAAGCTTGAACCTTATGTGGAAACTAAGACTAGGAGAGAGAATGCAGAACCCATTCAAGGCAAGAGAAATGACACAATCAAGGAACTTCTAGGAAGGAAACAGTGGACCACATGGCCCAGTGTTTCTCACATTGAGGCTATACTGCCCAACTAGTGAATACTCAGAAGTGTGTGGGGACATATAGTTGTCAAAGTGCCTGGGAGGAGCTACTGGCATTTAGTACCTTGAGATCAGTGATGCAAACCTTCTGTCATTCATCGAGATCCTTAGGTGAGATTACATGATTGAACCTAATAATTAACAAGCTTCAGGTTTGCCATGTGTATTTGTTATTTCAAAACCAAATTTATTTGGGGGAGATCCCCTACCCCTAACCCCCATCCCTTTTTTCGGCAAGGATTTTGAAGTGGGTAAGATACTTTAACCTTCACATCTTATGTATCTTTCTTTATGAGACTGGACGATACCCACCAGAATTTTGAAAAAGGGTGGCTGCCTTATTATGAAGAGGTCTAGAATAAATACAGGAGAACTTGTCCATGATCATACTGGGTGATTTTCTTCTTTCAGTCTTGTCTTCCTGACACCTTCCTGTCCACCCCCACCCCACACAGAAGAAAACTCTGGCCCTCTGTATTCAGAAATGCTTGGGGCATTTGGACTATAGACCTCGCAACATGATAGATGGGCACAAGAAGCTGGATTGCTTCAGCAAATCTAATTGAAAAGAAAACTGGATATTGGTGCCTCAGCCATGATGAATGAATACAAAATGCTATAGCCTGTTACCAAGTTATAATTCAGAAACTTGACGTTCCCACTTCTTTCCACCCAGGACCTTAGGCAAAACGTTTTTGTTCTTCTTCCGAAGTTCAACCTAGCCAGTAGGCCTTTTATGAGAGGACTGGCTGTGTTCTGATTATTGCAGAAATTAACAAAAAGCCAATTAATAGAAATAAATTTGGAGATGTTCCAGGATACAAAACAAAAAAGGGCCTCCCAAATTATCGCTAAACAATGAGATGGCTATCATTTCTAATGAGTAGTAAATATCTGCATCAAGGCAGTGTGCTCTCAAAAATGTATCAGGCTTCCTTCTCAGTGTATGAGATTAAGAATAATGTGCCCTCTCAGTATGACATAGAAAATCATTTATATCATCATGGAGTCCTTTCTGTATAACTAGAATAAAATGATTTCTTCTGTGTGAAATGGATTTCTACCTCCATCCCCCTCAAATTTAGTTACAAAAGGTTTAACCATGGCTCTATTCCAAGTTGTGTTTTGTTTTGTTTGGTATTTTTATAAGCTTAAACCAGCAGCTGTGCATGTTTGTGCAATTCCAAAGTCAGAATTTATATATGTAATTTTTCAACTGAGGGAAAAAGAAGTTAAAAATATCTTTAATGAATCACATGGAAAGCCACTGAAAGAAATATAACACCAAAGAAATGCTCTCTTTTATTTCTTTGTTAGTCAGTCTACATATTTGCAATATTTATAATGGAATTGATATAGACCTCTCTTGGGATAAGGTTTATCTTCCTACAAAGTGGTTTAGTTAATTTTCAATGAAGTAATTCAGGAAAGCAAATAGGTTTTGAAGTCTCATATGGCGTCAAGATGCAGATTGGACTGATTTCCTAAAAAAAAAAGTGTTTGGAAACTTCTGGGAAACATGCACCCCTATCTTACTCAAATCCCTCCAAATTCAAAGCAGGGCCCAGACTGCCACTAACCTTTTCCAGAATGAAGAATATTGGAAAGGCAAAACTGCTGGCCAAGCAGAACCCCTTCAGCAGTATCCATATTTCCTGGCCAGCACCATCCTTTTTTTCCCCTTCAGTTTGCCTCTTATTGGAGTGGGTGTACTAACAGATTTGATAAACGCATTGTTGTATTTTTGTAGGAAATGCTATTAAGTGACATTTTCTTCCAATATTTTTCTATCCTGGAATGAGAAAAGATCACTCTCTTAGGCCTATTCATCCATTTTCCCTTCAGTGTCTTCCTATCCTCCCCCCTTCCCCCGCTTTCCCTGCCACTCCTCCACACCCTGGCTGTCCAACTGCAACACTTTTCCTCTTGTGTCCTCAGCACAGTCTCCAAGCCAACTTCCTCCCCCTTCCCTCCTACCTAGGGCTTGCACCCAAGGGTAAGACGTCATCTGGATGCTACACCAGATTCTGCACACACCTAATACTTTCTTACCTGAAAAAAGACTTAGGGAGAGTTTGACCTAGTCTTATGTAGACATTTAGCTCAATAGATTGTGCTCAGTAAAGCTGTTTACATCCTGTGTCTCACTGTATTAATTCAAGGCTCTCAGCATCAAAAACTTGGGACACAGCAGTAGCTTTGAGAATTTCTCACCTACATCCTTTTAAAAAGAATTTTTCATTGGTCACAGAAGGGAGGTTCTTTTCTCCTCATTTGATGTCTACCCTGGAAATCTGGCAGAGGGCCATACATCGTGCTCACTCAACATTAACTTTGCCCAGATACTAGACCCAGAAAATAATTTTAGCTTCAACCTTCCAGATAAAAGATGAAGTGAAAATGAATTAGTAGGAGAAGCTAGTATCCTTTTATCACTTAATAGTTTTTAATGAATTTGGTTCTATTGATTTGTTATAAAGAAAAAGAAGAGAAGATTTGCCTTCGACCTGTCTTGGGACAGTCAAAATCTGATTATCTTTTGCCTTCTACATACCCCATCAATGAACAGGGCACAAGCAGGATTTCTTTGCCTACCTTTCTGTACCTGAATACACAGAACTATGCTCAGCCCATGCAGAGAAGAAGAGGTACACTGTGACTACATAGCCGACAATTGCCTACTACTACTACTACTACTACTTCTATCACCACGACCAGTCGTGGTAACAGTTAACCTTTGTTGGGTACTTCCTACATGCCAGGCATTGTAGATGCCTTGTGCTCAAAGTTTTATGTATATTGTCTTATCAAATCTTTATAATAAGCCATTTTGAATGTAAGCAATACTATCGTTATCCCATTTTTCAGATGAAAAAACTGAGACTTTAAAAAGTAGGAGGGGGGGCTTCTCTGGTCGCGCAGTGGTTGAGAGTCCACCTGCCGATGCAGGGGACGCGGGTTTGTGCCCCGGTCCAGGAAGATCCCACATGCCGCGGAGCGGCTGGGCCCGTGAGCCATGGCCAATGAACCTGCGCGTCCGGAGCCTGTGCTCCGCTATGGGAGAGGCCACAACAGTGAGAGGCCCGCGTACCGAAAAAAAAAAAAAAAAAAAGGAGGAGGTTACCCAAGGTGTGGAATTGCACTTTAACAATCATAGCCTTTTCCATAAAGGACAAAAATATGGCATAAAATCAAACGGAATCAAGGAGTAATAAAATAGACGAGAATAGAAAGCATTAGCATTCACAATACCAATAGTGCTATGGTTTTTCTTGAACATTTAAGGTCCAGTGTTTTTAGTGTATTTTTATACATTTTATACATATACTTTTAGTGTATTTTTATACATTTTACACATATACTTTCTGTATTATAATTACTCTTAAAGTAATGAAAATATTTAGACAAATATAGAACCAAGAACTAGCAGCAGACTGAAATATATGAAGTCAATTTATATAGATACAGAGAAGCATCTTTCACTAACAGATTAGCTCAGAGGTTCACAGAATGTTAATCTCTAGTTTTCAATAATCAGTGCTGGTGTGACCTTTATGTAATGAAGTCCTGACTTATTGAGAAAGAAGGTACAACATTTTTTTCTTCTTCTAAGATTCATTCAGTTTTCCTGAAGACTGTTTATTCACAAAATAAACAGAGTATTAGATGCACAAACTCTAATACAAAGCTAATATTGTATTTTACTCCTAAAAGACTTATATTTAAGTTTTTTCCAGATTATTTGCCATTTAAAAGAACTGACAAATTAAAGCTCATTTACTCCATGAAACTTTACCTCTATCTGATGCCCATATTGCATACACCAGGCTAATTCTTAGCTTTCCCTCAATGCGTATCTGGAATTATGATATTTTAGCTCTGTATGCAAAAGCTCAACTTCCATAGCAGGCCTGATCAATGATGAAATCCATGACTTGTTTCTGTTTCAGCATCTATTCCAAAATATATTTGTTCAAATAAATGTGTCCTTTTGATAATGGTTTTTGGTGGGCATGACACAAGGAAAACTTACTTTGCATTTACCCTGGGATGGTGATGAGAAAATTTCTGAAACTGTGTAAGTGTTCAGGAGGATTGAGTTCCAGTTCTAGTTGTGTTATTTTTGACAATTCACTTTACCTCTTTAGGACTTTATACAGTCTCTCCTGCAAAGTGATGGTATTGGACTGAAAGATATTAAGGGTTCCATCCAGGTCTAAGATTTTAGGATTTTTGATTTCAGAGTTTCAAGACATTTGAATTGGGTAAGTCTTCCTTTCAAACAAGGGGGAAAAAAGGGATCAGGACTCTTAGGCACTCATATATAAATGGCATATGATTTCACTTGAAAAGAGGAAGCTGTCATAGTTCATGCTTTTATTTTCATTATTTCCTATCATGGGCATTAGCTGGCATTTGAATTGTATATGTAATTTTTGTTGGTTGGACATAGATTTGACTTCCCTTAATATATTTGACCCTCGAAACCGGCAAGTCCAGCTAATCATGGCTGTGACCTGCATCATGTGGCCATTTATTCATCAATATATTCATTCAGGAAGTGTTTATTGAGTACTTTCAGCCACTGATCAAGGCACTGTGGACACAGGCTGAACACGGGTATGTTGCTTACCATCACGGAGCTTACAGTTCAATTGGGGAGACAGAAAATGATTAAACAATAAGTATTTAAAATCGTGATGAGTTCCAGGGAAAAACAGGTTGTTGTGAGATAGAATAGCAGTCAGAGGTGGGGTGCTGAGAATAACAGTCAGAGGTGGGGTGCTGATGAGAAGAGATCTTATGTAGAAATCACAGTCAGGGAAAGCCTCCCTAAGGACTGACATGTAAGCCTCACCCTCAAAGAAGAAGGTAGCTATGTGTCCAACAGTGGGAAGGATGTGAAGGGTTTCTGCGACAGGAAAGAACTTGGAATGCTTAAGTCTGGGTGGACTAACAAGTAAATGGGAAAGCGGCATAAAATGAGATTGGGAAATAGCAGCTAACCTTGTCTAAGAGCACGTTTTGGCCAGGAATTCTTCTAAGAACTTTCTATGGCTTATCTCCATTGATACTCATACCAAACCTGTGAATTTGGTATTATTATTATTAGCCCCATTTACCGATGAGGAAAGGAATACATGAAGAGTTTGAGTAACTTGCAAAAATTACACAGCTGGTAAAGTGTTGCACTGGGACTCTAATCCATGTAGAGAGTGTGCTCTAAACCAGAACACAGTATGGCTTCAGAAATAATGGTCAGATGACACATGGCCTTGTGGGCTGCCAAAAAGGGTTTGAATTGGATTATAAATGTAATGGATAGACATTAAATAATTCTTGGTAACATAATCAAAGCTATGTTTTGAGGATGGATTTTTGGCTGATATGTGGATAATAGGGGTGGGGATGGAAGCTAAAAAAAACTGGACATGGGAAGAATGGTTACTGGGGGCTGCTGGAAAGGCCTAGGACAAGCAGACACTATTGCTTGCTTATTCAATAGCCATTCCTCCCCTTCCTCCTGGCTAACAGAGCTCCAAATTTGATTTATTTTTGTCAAATACTCATATGTTATTCTAAATCAGTAGGTATCAAACTCTTTGATCTCAAGAACACTTTACACTCTTAAACATTATCAAAGACCTCAATGAGTTTTCTTTGTTTAGCTTTGTTGAGGTATAATTGAGAATAACAATTTTACATAGTTACAGTGTACATGTTTTGATGTACATATACATTGTAAAATGATTACCACAACCAAGTCAATTAATATATCCATCACCTCACATAGTTATTTTTGTTGGTGGTGCAAGGTCATTGAAGATCTACTATCTTAGCAAATTTCAAGTATACCATTAGCATTATTAACTATAGTTACCGTGCTGTACATCAGATTTCCAGGACTCATTCATCTTGCATAACTGAAACTTTGTACTCTTTGGCCAACATCTCCCCACTTCCCCCAGCCTCCGGCCCCTGGCAACCACCATTCTACTCTCTGCTTCTATGAGTTCAACTATTTTTCTTGATTCCACATACAAGTGAAATCATTCAGTGTCTTTCTGTGTCTGGCTTATTACACTTAGCCTAATGTCCTCCAGGTTCATCCATGTTGTCCCAAATGGCAAGATTTCCTTATTTTTAAGGCTGAATTATATTCTTATATACATGTATATAAGGTCAATTTTATGTATAAAGTGTCAGTAGACACTTAGCTTGATTCCATATCTTGGCTGTAGCAATGAATGTGGGAGTGCAGATATCTCTTAGAAATACTGACTTCATTTCCTTTAGCTATAGACCCAGAAATGGAATTGCTGGATCATAGGGTAGTTCATTTTTAAATATTTTGAGGCAAATTTCCGTACTATTTTCCATGCTGGTTGTACTGGTTGTACCAATTTACATTCCCACTAACAATGTGCAAGAGTTCCCTTTCCTCCACATCCTAGGCAGCACCTGTTATTTCTTGTCTTTTTGATAATAGCCATTCTAACAGGTGATACCTGTTAGATAATAGCCATTCTAACAGGTGATACCTCATTGTGGTTTTGATTTGCATTTCACTGATGATCAGTAATGCTGAGCAGCTTTTCATGTACTTCTTAGCCATTTGTATGTATTTTTGGTTTCATCCATCAATGGGATTTGAGCAAAAGTGTGTGTGTCTCGATAATGTGGAAGTTTCAAAGAAGTTAGTGTTGTCGCATTGAGTTACTAGAATAAGTGTGCTGGAAATATAGGAGGTTAGAAAGGGGGATGCTTAAAATGACAGTTTCAAAAGTGGTACAGTTAACAGAGATAACAAGACCCAGAATGTAATAATTGGAGTGGGTGTCTTCAGTAGGTTGGAGGTAAAGTAAGGAGGAAAAGGAGTTGAGTCCAAGTTGTTGCATGGGTCACCATCTTGGATATTGAATGCCCTTGACATGCTAATAAGCGTTGGAGTGAAGAGGAAGACAGTGATTTAGGAACTACACTCTTCATGAAGAAATAGCGATTGGTGGATGCCAGCAGTAAAGAGCAGAAAGTATTTAACTGGATAACATGCGTCTTTGTATTCAATGAGCATGCTGAAGTTATATTTCTCAGCTTTCTCAGCTTAGGGCTCCTCATTGTTTTAAGTTTTCTTTTTCTAACTATAAGTAAGAAATTGGCATTATAGGAAATTTGGAAAATACAAAATACATAAGAAATAAAATAAAAATTACCCATAAACCCATTGCTGTTGACATTTTGTTTATATTTCCATGTATATACATATAAAACATTGTGATAAAACAGTACTTACATTTTTAGTCCTCAGTTTTTCCTTAGCATTATATCTTAAGCATTTTCCTACATCCTTATATATCTTTGTAAATATCATTTTAAATGTTAGATTAATATGTCATCCTATGGATATCATATAACTTATTGAACCTTTTCACTCTTGATGTGTATATATTTTTTAATGTAAGCAATATTGAAATAGAGGTAATTCTACAAAAATCTTTGTCCATATCTGAAAATTTCCTTAGAATAGATTCCTAGAATTTAAATTTCTGGGTCAAAGATATGACCAATTTTAAATCTCATGACACATTTGTAGAGGGCATCTAAATTTTAGTATCCCTGGCTAAACAAATTTATTATTTAAAGGTTAAGGTGATATTTCTTTGTGCTTTATGGACTATTGAAAGATAGACTAGACTCCTTTGGCTTCTAGTGATACTGATGTGTGTTCTTGGACTCTTCTACTGAGGATGTAATTGAGCATTTCACCTGATGAGAAAGCTAATTGACCAATGTTTAAGTAAGTTTAAGTTATCATGACACCTGCACTTTGTACTGGTGGCAGCAAGTAAATTTTCTCCTATTGTAAAAGAAGAAAAGCTACAGAGGCAACTGTGACAGTTCCAGAAACGAGAATAGAAAAGTTGTCTAAGATGTAGACTCAGGGGGATCCCTAAAAGCTGAGCTACTCAACCTTTCTTTTATTATTGGTCCCCTAAGAGAAAAAATAAATTAAACTTAAAAATTAATCAACTTAATTAAGTCCAATGAATGATTTAAATTAATTTTCATTAAATTTCTCCCTAATGAGAGAAATTAAATAACGACGAACAAAAGTTTTTCAGGTAGAGCTTTGGAGGCTCCCAAACCATTGTACTAAGATTTCTCCCCTGTACCCAAAGTAATTTTCACCCTTTCGGGCGATATTGCCTCCACAGAGAATGCATATTTAAGGTGAAATGAGGAGTGCTCAATCACTAATGAAAAGAGAGGTGCCTTAGTTTGAGCCACTCATTAGCAGGAGGTGGTCATGGTTTTCACTTACTTCAGTGTAGTTGGGAATTCTGAGGTGGCCCCCAGAGATTCTCAGGTCTGTTGTAAACCCACCTTCTCCCACTTATTTAATCAGACAGGTGCTGCTGTAAAGGGATTTTGCAGACGTAATTTAAGTCCTAAATTGCTTGACTGAAATAGGGAGGTTACCCAGGTGCTCCTGATCTAATCACAAGACTTTAAAAAGGTTCTGGGCTCTTCCTGGTGAGAGAGGTTTGCAGTGTGAGGGGGTTTGTGGAAGGAGGCACGTAACAAGGACCTGAGCGTGTCCTAGGACCTCAGTCTCACAACCACACTGGAAATAATTCTGCCAACAACCTGAAGGAGCCTGGGAGCTGATCTTTCCCCAGTCAAGCCTCAGGAAGAAGGCACAACTGGCTAACGCTTGATTTCAGACTTATGAACCCCTGTGCAGAGAACCCAGCTAACAAGTTCTGGACTCACTACCCGTGGAAACTGTGAGTTGATAAATTATTTCTTTTTTCTTTTCGTTTTTTACATCTCTAAGTTTGTGGTAATTTGTTACACAGAAATATAAAACTGGTATATTCCACAATCATGACTCCTCATTATATTACACCCTCTTCTCCCTTCTGGAGCGGAAAAGGGAGGTGGTGATGAATTTTCCTTTTTAGTGAGTTTGCTTTCAGCTTTTCTCGCTCCTTTATATCTTTGCAACACTGTCCAGCTATGAAAGCATCCCCGGTTTTAATTATGGCACCCCTTACACAAGATTCCAAGGTATGAGTGGGTTCTGTGGCTGTTTTATCAACACTGTTCCATACACACATTCTGATATAGGTTTAAGATTTATCCTGCGACAATTGTCCCACACCTTATATTTGGCTCCAGTGCCTGCCAGTCAGAATTTGGAGGTGTTAGTGGGCTTTTGCTAGGGTTTTCTTCCATTTATTCCCCAGGCGGGTGTTTGCTTTGAATGTAGCCCTTCCTGTAAGCTAGTTGCACCTGGACAAAATTTTCCAGAGATGATGCTATTTCACTTAGTTTGGTATATTGTTTTGCTCACTGGAGTGGGACTTTTGGAGGGAGGCAATTTAAGTTAATTGATATCAGATGTTACTTTAATCTGGACAACTTCTGATCCAGGTTTAAAGAGATGACTTTCTTCTTCATCACATACTACGTAAGTAGATTATATGTAACATTAATTTGGGGGAGCCAGAAGTGTAGGCTTTTGTTCCTCAAGAGACTTGGAGAAATCAGATCAATCAAGCAAAGAGGTTTTACTAGCGGTAATCTATTAAAGGCAGATTTTTGTCTTTAAAAATTTGAGGGAGGGTCTTGATCCTTTAGCCCTGGCATTAGGAGCAAACATTTGACGTCAGAGGGTTGAACATGGAGAAAAGTGGTATTTTTAGCCTGAAGAAAAACCAAACCTTTGCATTTATTTGGGGAAACAAACATTTATATTTGACAGGGAAACAAACATTTATATTTGACAGGGAAAACAAATGAGTGGATGTTTGTCAACCAATACAAGGTGAGTTTGGATACATGTGTATATATATATATATACGTGTGTTTTACTTTGGACCTTATTGTCCTGCTTCGTGAAAAATGAACTCTCTGGCAGTTTATTGAATACAAAGATTGGGGAAAATAGCTTTTTACTTAGGGTTCATTGCTCAAGAATGTAAGGATAGCTTGAACGCCTCTTCCACTCAAGAACAGCCTTATGAAGTAATATTTTCCTGTGTATTCAGGGACAAATTGAATAAATCCAAATTGGAGTTTTGCTGACGTAGCATTCTTTGACAAGCTAGAGAACAACTCCTTAGCCTCTTTCCCTGTATATGAAAGCAAATTTAGGAGATATTTCTCATGCAGGGTTCCCTGGCCATGTGTATGGTGATGTTTTGAGGACAAACATGTCTGTATTTTTAAATTGTTTCTCCGTGTATGTAGGTACTGATTGGGGGCAGAGAACTCCTTGCTTGGGATGAATTGGCTGAGGGTTTACCGATATAAGATGCATATGTCCTTACTTAGAGTGTTCCTCCATTTGAACAGGGATGTTCTGGGGGAAAATGTGGCCTTACATGGTAGTGTTAGTGACAGACTATGGTCACAACTCCAGATTTCAAGTGGTTTTCCAAAGACTTAGCTAACATGAAGACAAATTGGATTGGTTGCTTTACCAAGTTACACAAACGAGTCTGAGAACAAATAAGTCCTCATTTAGGGTTTCAAGTCACATCATGTGTTTGGGTACAGTTTGGGGACAAATTGCCCCCTGCTCCTTGCTTGTAATTCTTCATGGTGACATTGTGGGGATAAGCACCACTTGAGATGGGGTTATTTATCCAAGTCATCAGGGACTCTTGGTGGCAAATGATACCTTCTTCTTGGATGTTTTGGCCAAGAATATAGGAACAGTTGGTACAGAAACAACTCTTAGAAAATCATACATGCTCAGAAATTTAAGGAATAAACTACTTATCCCATGTTTATTTTCCAAGTGTGGAGGGACAGTTAAATGGGGTACCATCTTAATTTTCTTTTTCTCATAAGTAAGGGCATTTAAGGACAGTTAAGGGTTGCACCTCTTTGTGTGGCTCTCTAAGCTTGAAGCAGTAGCATGGGGGCGGGGGGGGCTCTATATTTGGGGAGCTCTTTATCCACATGTTAGGGGAATTCTGGAGAATGACAAATGACTCCTTACTTGGTGTTTTTCCCTTTGGATGAAACAACATCATTTGAACAAATAATTATTTGGATTTGTCTTAAGCATGTAAGGATGGTATGTGACCAGGATCTGACTTATTAGTTTGTCTTTAGTCCATGTGCTCAGGAACGATTGAAGGATAAAGAATTCTTGATTTGTGGATCTTTTCCCTTCTTTATGATGGCACTTTGGATAAAAACTTCTTCCAGGGGTTTCTTCATAAATGTTTATAGCCACCACTTATTAGTATGTTTTTACTTTGGATTATCTGTCTCAGCAATTACAGGCAATATTGAAGAAACAATTCTGTGTGTGAGATTTGTGTTTTACACAGAATGTACAAACACTTCCTCCTAATAGCTGAGATAGACCTGGGCTCAAGTCTCCCCTCCACCAAACAATAATCGTGTGCCATTGGCCAAAATTATTTAGTGTTTCTGAACCTCAGTTTCTCATCCATTAAATGGGTAAACTAATAGTCCCAAACCTAGAGTCATTGAGAAGACTGAATGATATATATAGACAAATGCCTGGCATATACTAAGTGCTTGGTTAGAATTGCTATCCTCAAAACAATGATAAACCCGTCTTTCTATGCAGATCTTTACAATTTACCCAATTCCCCATTCAGAAATCTTTAGGCTTTTCTCACAAGGCTACTTTTTAATCCAACTGTGTTATTGAAGGCTTTCAAAGTGACTTTTGGTAAGACACTAAGCATCTCTGCCTTTCTAGTTCTTCATTTATCAAGCTGATGTGATGATAATAAGCAGCCTATTTCATAGTTTTGTGAGGATCAGATTAGATTCTGTGTCCTTTGAAAGTTGAGTACAATAGTATCAGGGTAGGTGCTCTACCTTCATTATCTCAGGTAATCCACCCAGCAGTCTGGCATGTAGAATGTTAATACTTAAATTTCATTAATGGCGAAGATGCATTTCAGAAAGGTTAAATAACTTTACCAAGATTATACAGATAGAAAATGACAGTACCAATACTTTATCACAGGTATCTCTGACTACAAAACCATGCTATTAATGACCATAATAAATGATTTCCCCATTGGAAATGTAAGGGTAGCTTTGCATTATAGGATTCTATTATCATAACTATTATTTAGTATAACATAGTGGTAACTAGAGGATATAATTATTCTGTAAGGAAGATTTCCTTCCCACTGTAACAGCTGGAGGAAAGATAGACTGAAAGTAAGAAAGAAGTAGGAACCAGTAGAATATTCCAAGGACACATTTGTGAGAGCCTGGACTATTGTAATAGCTACAGATATGAAGGTAGATATGTGTGAACTATGATGTGATAGACAATGAGACCCACATTGAAATAGATAAATTGGGTGAAGAAAAGAGAGTATAAGGGTGAGTCTGGGTATCTGAAAGGCCAACAAGATAGTGGTATTATGGATTTGATTGGATTGAATAAATAGGAAGAGTAAGATTTTAGGGAAAAGATAATAAGTTCGATTCCCAAAAGGTTTAGTTTTCCAGTAATCTTCCAAAAGTTAGGTCAATTAAGAAAGTTGGCTAATGGTTAAATATTTTCAAGGAAGGAGATGAGATACAATTACTGATATCAGTAAAATCTTCATTTTCCTACCTAACCATCTTATATTTGTGACAAGACAGCCATGGTTGTAAGATCAAATTCCTCCCCCTAGCTTTCAAAGCTTCCATAATAGGGTCATCTCATATTAGAGAAGAAAAAGTTTGAGTCTTAGTTCTGCCCATGCTAACTGAAGCCTCAGCTAGATAATTTCTCTTCTTTGAAATGTCTTTTCCTCATTTACCAAGTGGGCATAATAATTCTAATAATAAGATAACATGGGATTACATATATGAATATATTTTCATACATGATAAAGATCCTTAGAAATTATAGGGAATTTTAAGACAATCTCATGTCTTCCATTACATCCCAAGGAATATCCCCATTTAGGTTGGTATCAATCTTATATCTTTATCTCATCATTCTGTTCATTCTTCCTGGACTGTTCATGTTCTTCCTCTTCGCTAATATAAATTCTGTTCATGCCCAGCTAACTGTGTAATCTTCTGACAACTCCTTAGTAAACACACACACACACACACACGCACACTCTTTTTTTGTTTTTAACTGTGTCAATGGTGCTTTGTTCTATTCTACACACTTAAACTGCAAAGCACCTTGACTATAGGGTTATCTTCTCTATCCTGTATAGCCTTACTAAATACCAATGGGATTGAATTACATCTCACCTAAATTTTTTATGTTTCAAAACATTGCATTTTATTTCATCTACAATAAAAGGAGAATGTGATTCTACAAATGAAATTCTTTCCTGAGAAGTGATATTTAATGCTTATTGCCTTCTTTCACAGAGCTGTGTTTGTCTAGGCTAAATAAGTCCCCTTTTGCTTTTTCTCATCAACCTTATTTACATAGTGGGTGATTAATGGAGCTATAATAATCTTTAGCAGGAAAATTTCTACATACCATATATGTTGATGCATTTCCTATCTTGAGTGCCTATTGGAAATGCTTTGGCCATTAACATCAAAGATAATTTCTGTCTCACTAGGTACTACTTAGTAGACCCCCAAAGAGAAGATGATTGGACTGTATCAGATAAAAGTAGATTTTTCTTTCAATAATGGAAATGGATCTGTAGTCTTTCTATAGTGTCTGTTAATTCAGTGTAAGAGTGTGATGAATTGATTCACTTTCTGGTAATTGCTACACAGTTATGAGAAATAAGATGGCTAAAAAAATATCCTCTTCTTGTAGGTATGCTGATATGTTAAAACTTTAACACCATCACCCAGAGCCAGGAAACATCACAATGAGATACAAATCAAAGCAATTAAGGTTGCTTGCAGCAAAGGTTAATGTGGCTAATCTTTAGATTCCCTCCCCATTTATTAGATAAGAATAGAATGCTTGCAGCACACCCAAGATGTTCTTAAAATGACTCCTTGAGATGTTCATATTTCAGCTCTTTCTCCGTACTTTCAAGTGGTTCAGTGTCACTGTCACTATTCTTAGAATTTAACTATGTTCACCTGAACTATGACATTTTCAAAAATCCATCTTCCTTCCTCCACTGAAAACATTGAAGTTACATTTCAGTAATTTTTGGCGATTTATGTGATTTTTGTGTCTTGCTTCCTTCTTAATATGCACATTGTTAAAGCATCATTCTCCAGATAATTGGCTTTTAGGCTAGGAACTAAGCTTAACCTATACAAGGTATTATAATCATCACTCAAGGTAAATGTGGGATATATGGCATCATAAAGACACACGTGGGCATTTGACTGAATTCAACCAGGGGCTTTTAAAAATCACCTGTCATTTTTTTTAGATTTATTTATTATTTTTGGCTGCATCAGATCATTGTTAAGCCACGCAGGATCGTCTCTAGTTGAGATGCGCAGGTTCCAGAACACGTGGCCTGTGAGGCGCGTGGGCTCAGTAGTTGTGGCACGCAGGCTTAGTTGCCCTGAGGCATGTGGGATCTTAGTTCCCCGACCAGGGATCGAACCCGCGTCCACTGTATTGGAAGGTGGATTCTTTACCACTGGACCACCAGGGAAGTCCCCACAATCACCTGTCATTTGAAGGAATTCTTCAAGTGTGGAAGAATGGGCTAGTTTTACTCCTTTGACTTACTGGAATCTAAGAAACAGAAAACAAATTGCCTGTTCCCTCCTTCACCAAATACATGGTGAAGTTACATTTTAAAAATTCTTTTTTTCTTTTGATATTTCAGTTCAGAGGTCTAACCTCACCAATTACTGTGTCTAGAGAAGCAGCTTTAATAGCTATTCACTGGGGTTTCCAGATTGATTTATTCCTCAATGAATTTTAGAGTTAATGAGGTAAATGTTAGGAAAAATGCCTCTGTCAGTTTTAGTGTTTGGTCTGATTTTGAGCTTGTACTGCTATTTTGGAAATTTTGTGTAGGCTGCTGTATAGAGAATTTGTTGTCTGCTCTTGGAAAGCTATTTAGAAAGATGTGAGAATGAAATATTTAAATGGTACAAAGAGTTAAAATATGTATGATACAAAGATTTATATAAATATCTTTTAATAAACTATATCTAATAGAGTAAAAGAGCTTCAAATAACAACTGGTTTTCTTTCATTGAATTAATAAGTTCATCCTTCAAATATGTTTTCTGGTATATTTGAAGACACTAGATTATATAACTGGATATAAAAGTATGGTTATACTAAGAAAAGTTCTTAAAGCAGAGATCTATGATTTCTGATTTGAGATGGAAGACACGTTCACCTCTTCTCTCCCTCCCCCAACCCATTGAAATGACATTAAAAAAGCAAAAGACTGGGAAAAATTAGTAAAAATATAGTGGATATTCTGATAGAGATCAGGAATCAGTGGCTAAAGATTGTGTTGAATTTTGGGAGAATGGAAAGGTCAGGAAATCATATTAATAGATGATCCTGATCAGAGTAAATCAAAGCTCAGAGCACCCACGCATGAAGGTTCAAGTAGAGGAGAGAGCTCTTCTTCCCAGTGCAGTTTTCCAGAGTCAGCAGATATGGAGAGTGAAAGTGAGAAGAGGAATATAAGTTATTTTTCTTGGTTTGTTTGTGGATTGTGTTTGCCTTTTTTAAAATTGAAGTATAGAGTATAGTTGATTTACAATATTGTGCTAGTTTCACATGTACAGCAAAGTGATTGTTTATAATGTGTGTATATATATAAATTTCTTTTTCAGATTCTTTTCCATTATAGGTTATTACAAGATATTGAATATAGTTCCCTGCGCTATGCAGTAAATCCTTGTTGTTTACCTATTTATATATGGTAGTGTGAATCTGTTAATCCCATACTCCTAATTTATCCTTCCCCCGCTGTTCTCTTTTGGTAACCATGTTTGTTTTTTTTATGTCTGTGAATCTGTTTCTGTTTTGTAAATAAGTTCATTGGTATTATTTTCTACATTCCCCATATAAGTGATATGATATTTGTCTTTCTCTGTCTGACTTCACTTAGTATGATAATCTCTAGGTCCATCCATGTTGCTGCAAATGGCATTATTTCATTCTTTTTTATGACTGAGTATATTCCATTGTATATATGTACCACGTCTCCTTTATCCATTCATTTGTCGATGGACATTTAGGTTGCTTCTATGTCCTGGCTATTGTAAATGGTGCTGCTGTGAACACTGGGGTGCATGTATCTTTTCAAATTAGAGTTTTCTCTGGATATATGCCCAGGAGTGGGATTGTTGGAGCATATGGCAACTCTATTTTTAGCTTAAGGAACCGCTATACTGTTTTCCATAGTGACTGCACCAATTTACATTCCCACTGACAGTGCAAGAGGGTTCCCTTTTCTCCACACCCTCTCCAGCATTTATTATTTGTAGACTTTTTGATGACAGCCATTCTGACTGGTGTGACGTGGTACCTCATTGTAATTTTGATTTGCATTTCTCTAATAATTAGCGATGCTGAGCATCTTTTCATGTGCCTGTTGACCATCTGTATATCTTCTTCGGAGAAATGTCTATTTAGGTCTTCTGCCCATTTTTGGATTGGGTTGTTTGGGATTTTTTGATATTGAATGGTCTGAGCTGTTTGTGTATTTTAGAAATTAAGCACTCGTTGGTCACATCATTTGCAAATATTTTCTCCCAGTCCATAGATTGTCTTTTTGTTTATGGTATCCTTTGCTGTGCAAAAGCTTATGTTTGATTAGGTTCCATTTGTTTATTTTTGCTTTTATTTCTTTTGCTTTGGGAGACTGACCTAAGAAAACATTGGTACGATTTATGTCAGAATGTTTTGCCTGTGTTCTCTTCTGGGAGTTTTATGGTGTCATGTCTTATATTTAAGTCTTTAAGCCATCTTGAGTTTATTTTTGTGTATGGTGTGAGGGAATGTTCAATCCTCACTGATTTACATGAGGCTGTCCAGCTTTCCCAGCACCACTTGCTGAAGACTGTCTTTTCTCCATTGTATATTCTTTCCTCCTTTGTCAAAGATTAATTTACTGTAAGTGTGTGGGTTTATTTCTGGACTCTCTGTTCTGTTCCATTGATCTACATGTCTGTCTTTGTGCCAGTACCATGCTGTTTTGATTACTGTGGCTTTCTAGTATTGTCCAAAGTCTGGGAGGGTTATACCTCCAGCTTTGTTCTTTTTCCTCAAGATTTCTTTGGCAATTCTGAGTCTTTTATGGTTCCATATAAATTTTAGTATTATTGTAGTTCTGTGAAAAATGTCATAGATAATTTGATAGGGATCACAGTAAATCTGTAGATTGCTTTGGATAGTTTGCCCATTTTGACAATAATTCTTTCCAATCTGAGAGCATGGGATATCTTTCCATTTCCTTGAATCATCTTTGATGTCCTTCATCAATGTCTTATAGTTCTCCATGTATAAGTCTTTCACCTCCTTTGTTAGGTTTATTCCTAGGTAATTATTTGATGCAATTTTAAATGGGATTGTTTTTTCTTTAACTTTCTTTTTCTGAAATTTCATTGTTAGTGTAAAGAAATGAACACATTTCTGTATATTAATCTTGTATCCTGCTACCTGCTTAATTCATTTCCGTTCTAATAGTTTTTCTGTGGAGTATTTAGGGTTTTATAAATAGAGTATTATGTCATCTTCATATAATGACAATTTTACTAAGTCAAGGGCTTTGATTAAAGATATGCTAGCAGAAAGATGGGTAGTTTGGTCCACTCATTCATAATAGGGACTGCTAACAGTGGAGGGAATTATGAACTATCTAATCAACTATTCTTTTAAAAAATTAGAAAAATAAGAGCCTTAAAAAATCATAGGAAAACTAACCAGAAGAGAGGGACCAATATAAGCAAACAACATCTGATTTGAGAAGAGCATATATTGTTTAGGGAAGAGAAAAGAACTTAAAAAAAAATCTAGTTTGTTCTTTCAGAGAGTTTGATAAGACGTGCATCTGTAAAATAAGAACAGGCTTCTCATTTAAAAGAACAATCACAGACAAGGAATAATTTGGAAAAATTAAAAATGTTACCAAAATAAGTAATTCAATATAAGGGTTTTAACAAAATGTTTGAAAAACACTTTCAGACGTCAGGAAAAAAATGAAGTAGAATGTATGAGAGGAAAGTTAGAAGATATTAAGGACCAATCTACAAGGACAAGCAACCACCTAATTAGGAGTTCCCCAAAGAACAAAGAAGGTGAGAAAAACAAGTAGCAAAGAAATAAAAGGAAATTCCAAGTGTTGTAGAAAGCTAAATCTCTACAGATTGAAAGGGCCCATTGCATGATAAAATGAAAAATATCTAGACAAATATTCATAAAGATATTGTTTTACAAGGATTATGTGAAGACCTAAAGGTATCTATAAAGGAGACAAAAAAGCACAGTAGATTATCTACAAAGAAATGATAAAGATTAGCATGAGACTTCTAGGTAGTGACATAAGATTCTGGAAGACAGTGGACAATACCTTAAAGTTTGAGGGATGATGATTTTGGATTTAGAAGTCAATACGTAGCCAAATTAAATAAGAGTGAACAATTTATTTTTTAAAATGCAAAGGCTTAGTCATGAATTATTTTCTCAAAAAAAAGATTTAAAAGTTTTTGTGGTTATGCACCAATCAAAATGAAAAGAGTAGAAATAGGATCTAAGAAACATGAAACTAAAGAGTACAATAGAAATAATTCCCAGGATGATAACTGTGTAGTAGTCCTAGAATAATAGTTGGAAATTGTGTTTGGCTGATGATGACAGTGCTGACTGTGATTAAAATACATAAATATTTTTCTCATATTATGCACAATGTTGAGGTAGTTGGTTGCTGGCATTTTATCAACAGTACCACTTCAAAGTTCCCAAATGGCGGTTGCAGTTCTAGCCATTGCATTGGCATTCTAGGATGAAACAGAGAAATAGGGGAAAGGGGGAAAAAAAGTACCTCCCAGTAAAGTCAATCCTTGGAAGCCCCACCCTACAACTTCTACTTAAATGTCATTGGCCAAGCCGAGGTGCAAGGGAGATTGTATTCAAATAGGACCAGGGAGAGAACAGATTTTGGGGTGGGCAACTAGCAGTCTCTGACATGACTTGAAAGCATTTTATTGCATTTAACAAATGGTATAACTATGATACCCAATGATATTTCATGGTGAAGAAGGCATATTTATTTTATAAATAAGACATAGAAAGGCCTTTCGCAATTTCTGGAAGAATGAAATTATACACAAGAGAGTCTTGGCCCACAGACAAAACAAACAAAATGAAATAACTTGAAAATGTGCCATGATTTTAGGCAATATATGGAGTCAGTGAAAAGAGAACCACTTTGACTTTGAACCGGGAGGATTAGTCAGTAATCTTCGCATCAGTACAGGGTTGAAAAAGAGTGGTGAGGGGACATCCTTGCTTTTACCAGATATTTGTGCGAAAGTTCAAGTTTCTCACCGTTAAGAACAGTGTTTGCTGTAGGTTTTTTGTAGACATCCTTTATCAAGTTGAGGAAGTTACCCTCTATTCCTACTTTACTGAGTTTTTTTTTTTTTAATAATGAATGGGTGTTGGAATTTGTCAAATGCTTTTTCATCATTTATTGATAAGATCATGTGACTTTTTCCTTTTTAGCCTGTTGATGTGATGGAATACATTGATTTTTGAATGTGGAACCAGCCTGGCATATCTTGGATAAATCCCAGCTTGTTGTGGTATATATAGTTTTTAAACACGTTGTTGGATTCAATTTGCTAATAGTGTGAAGATATTTGCATCTATTTTCATAAGAGATATTCGTTGGTAGTTTGATTTTTAAAAATTGAAAACCAAGAAATCTATAAACAAGGTTATAGAAAACTATGATAATTGAAAACAGATTATAATGTAATACAGTTTAACAGTAGAAGGAGAAGTAGTGGGGAGTATAAAATGGTAACATATACAGTGGGGAGTCAAGAGCTACTATCTACAGGTGATGGATCAAGAAACAATGATTAAATATATTATTATAATGTCAGGAATGAGAACAACTCAAAACATGTAATTTACAAAGATTAGAGTGTCCCATAGTAGTGGGAGTGAGTTAAATCTCTCACCTTTTATGGTGGATACAAAATAAGTACTTTTTTATTGTTTACAATACAAGCTAGGCTGCCAGAGTGAAGAAATACCAAAATGTTTTTTCCCCTCTCATGTAATAGTTTAAGTAGTTGGTCCTGGCTGGTATGTTGGTTTGATGGGGTCTGGGATCTAGGCTCCTTTGATTACATTGCTGCGCTATCTTCATCTTGTTATCCCTCTAAATGTTTTAGCTCAACCATCATAACTTCATTTCAAGCTATGGATTTTAAGGAAAACCCAAAGGGGAAGACACATTCCTTTACTTTAAGGGCATGACATGGAAACACATCCCTTCTTCTCACATCCTCACAGAACTAGTCATATGACCTCACCTATCTGCAAGAAAAACTGGGAAATACAGGCTTTATTGGGGCAGATATGTGCTCAGCTAAAAATGCTTTTAATGTGGAAGAAGAGAATAGATATGGGAAATAGTTAGCAGTCACTGCTGTTTAAAGTTTATAAACATAGGTATAAGCAAATTATTTAGAGTTATGGAGTCAACCACAGACAATTTAAAACCAAAAATGGTATAAATATGGTTGCCTCTGAGGAAAGGGGAGAGTGGGAAGAACCGTACCTTTTTAATTTTGTACCTTTCTGTACTTGCTGGGTTATTATTTCCATGTGCTTTTAATAATGATGTAATAATTACACAAATGTAGTTTATATGGCAAATATATATCCTTCTTTTAGATGGCGGGGGAGGGGGAAATGCCTGCTATAGCAGAGTAAGGAAAATCAGATTTAGGAAAACAAAAAGCTTTAGTTAAATTACCTTTTGATTTTTATGACTTCTCTACTCCTGTTTTCTCTTGTTTATTAACAGAGGGGCATCAGCCCTTGCCAGATAGGTTGAGAAATAAAAGACAAGATGAAAAGACAGCACTTTGGACAAATGAAGTTACTAAAGAGAGAATCAGAAAAGGGAGATCAAAAACATCCCAGGCCATTTTATCCACCCTTGGACCTGGGCAATGCTTCTGTTTTGGGGGCTTTGACCTGTATGATGCTGCCATGTGCTGAGCATTGAAAGATTTTGCTGCCTCCCTTTGAAGGTTACTTCCCAGTCTAATAGATTTCATCCATTGAAAATCAGGGGTTTCTTCTCTATTCAGGTACATTTTCCTTTTCTCAATTTAATCCCATTATTTTTAATTATACTCTTCAAATCGTCCCTGTAATTTCCATCTTACTAGGGTTTTCAAATACCTGTAGACAGCAACTCCTTAGACATTATTTAGTCAAATGCACCTATTATTTCTTTGATCTTTTCTCTTAAGTTAGTTCCTACAGCCACTCAACATCCATGGTTTTAAGGATTTTTTTTTCTGCATTTTTCCTCAAATGGGTCTGTATCTATCTCTTCCTGACAGCAGAACATAGTTTCTTTCTCCTGTTACGGGTTCTGAATTATTTTCTTTCATATAGTGTGTGTCTCACTGCTCATGTGCACGTATCACCTATATCATTTAAGGTATTAAAATTGATAATCAATGACTTGAGGTAGATAAGGGGATATTTGATGAGATGACCTTGAAGTTTCCTTTGAACTCTGTGATTTTTCAATTTTATGCAGAGGTTACAAATTGTTTTTCACTTACAAATTCTGCAGCTAATAGTGATCTATATAAAAAGAATTCTGAGAGTCAAATGCAAAACTTTTCCTGTAACTTCCAATCTTTAGTAACAATATATTTTAGACTGTATATATAGTATTTGTGCATTGTTTTGCTTCCATAACTGGGCACTAATTTATAAATAAATATCCATATAGTCTATTACCTACCTTCATATCCTTTAAAATAGGCATTATATTACTCTATCATAACTGATCTAACCATTCAAATATGCAAACCTTAAAAACCATTATCCCTGAGTTATAAAATAACATCAATATATAACAGGTGACTGATTCATTAAATAGAGAAATAAACTTGATTTTAGTACTGAGCTTACCACTGATAATTCAGAGGATGCCCGTAGAATACAGAAATGATATTTTATAATCTTAAGTCCTTTTTTCTTACTTTGGATAAACACATGAGAATTGCATGGTTGACTTTCTTACAATGATGTGCTCTAGTATTTTATCCCCTGTTAACTTTTTTAACATTTACCTTTTCTGGAAGGTACATTCAATGTCTTTGGCTGTATATCCCTTTGTCTAAAAAGTAAATCCAAAAGGAATATTTCTCTCCAGCTTTAAGGGAACATTTAAAACACACAGAAATTCTCCTCTTGGAAACACCTCCTGCAGTTCCCAGGGGCTAATATTTCTGGAGGTGTAAAATGTGCTTCTAGTTCTTACAGTGACAGTTCCTAAATAAAAATGTTGCTAACTGTTCTCATGTGATAATACTTACAAAGCTAATGGGCAAATACATAGGTCCCCTTTCAATACTGAAGTTGCCTTTGGCATATGTCATTTTGTAAAATATGCCCTTTCCATGCTGGGCACCAATACATGGCTGAAAGTACAGAGAAGATAGATAAATCAAACAATATGTGAGAGAAGAAAACTATTTGGAAAAGTTGCACACTAGAGACTCCACTACCCAAGAATTGAGGCCAACTTACTTAAAATGCTTTGGGCCAGACAGGAATTAAGTATAGGTATATCTATATGTAAGGTCAAGTCTAGTGTATGATACTCAGCCTGGGAGGAGTTGCTAAGTGGTAGGAAGGAGGGAAAAGGTAATGTGGCAGATATAAAACTTATATTTTAGTATTTTGTTTGAGCAGGTAATGAGAGGAGATTCTGCAGTCAAATATTTTTTAAAAACAATCAATGCTATTTCAAAATATAAAATGTCTACATTGTGCAGAAATTGTGCTACATACCTGATACGGAATCGTTTAGGCATCCCCAGCGACCCAGTGAGGTAGGTATTGTCATCATGCTCATGGTACAGAAGAGGAAATTGAAGTACAGAGAGGCTGAGTTAGTTGTTGAGGGTCACTCAACTAGTAAGTTGTGGAATATTCTGATTCTTTTTCATTTCTGGTCCTGATCTCTGGTCTCCCAAACCCATGCTTCTCAGGGCAACAGAGGAGTAAAGAGCAAGCTACCTACCTTATGTATTTGAGAAGATTGCAAGTTCATGGGTTGAGAGGAAAGAATACATCCCCTCTAAGTTCCCAAGGAGGCCAGGACTAGTTAGTAGACACCTGGCAGTTTCTGGATATAGAGGACTAAGTCTCTATCTACAACACAGTGATTTTTTTTTTTGAATATAGAGAAGACTGGGGGCAAAAATGCTAGAGTGGGAGTGAACCCAGCAATTGAGTTCTCAGGATATTGGGTCTACACTAAGTGTTGGGTGAACTTTATGTTCTTTCCCACTGGAAGATTATGTGGCTATAACCAATATGAAATTGATCACAGTCAAGATAGAGAATGATAGTAATAATGATAAAGATGTTATCCATAAGTAATACTTTAAAATAGTTTTCTGTTTGTAAAGCACTCTCAGATATCATTTCTTTTTTTTTTAACATCGTTATTGGAATATAATTGCTTTACAATGGTGTGTTCAGTTTCTGCTTTATAACAAAGAGAATCAGCTATACATATACATATATCCCCATATCTCCTCCCTCTGGCGTCTCCCTCCCACCTTCCCTATCCCACCCCTCTAGGTGCTCACAAAGCACGGAGCTGATCTCCCTGTGCTATGGGGCTGCTTCCCACTAGCTATCTGTTTTACATTTGGTAGCATATATAAGTCCATGTCACTCTCTCATTTCGTCCCAGCTTACCCTTTCCGTGTCCTCAAGTCCATTCTCTACGTCTGCGTCTTTATTCCTGTCCTGCCACTAGGTTCTTCAGAACCATTTCTTTTTTTTTTTTGCGATATGCGGGCCTCTCACTGTTGTGGCCTCTCCCGTTGCGGAGCACAGGCTCCAGACGCGCAGGCTCAGCGGCCATGGCTCACGGGCCCAGCCGCTCCGCGGCATGTGGGATCTTCCCGGACCAGGGCACGAACCTGTGTCCCCTGCATCGGCAGGCAGACTCTCAACCACTGCACCACTAGGGAAGCCCGAGAACCATTGTTTTTTAGATTCCATATCTATGTGTTAGCAGACGGTATTTGATTTTCTTTCTGACTTACTTCACTCTGTATGACAGACTCTAGGTCCATCCACCTCACTACAAATAACTCAATTTCATATCTTTTTATGGCTGAGTAATATTCCATTGTATATATGTGCCACAGCTTTTTTTTTTACATTTTTAACATCTTTATTAGAGTATAATTGCTTTACAATGGTGTGTCAGTTTCTGCTTTATAACAAAGTGAATCAGTTATACATATACATATGTCCCCATGTCTCTTCCCTCTTGCATCTCCCTCCCTCCCACCCTCCCTATTCCACCCCTCTAGGTGGTCTCAAAGCACCAAGCTGATCTCCCTGTGCTATGTAGCGGCTTCCCACTAGCTAACTATTTTACGTTGGGTAGTGTATATATGTCCATGCCACTCTCTCACTTTGTCCCAGATTACCCGTCCCCCTCCCTGCGTCCTCAAGTCCATTCTCTAGTAGGTCTGCATCTTTATCCCTGTCTTGCCCCTAGGTTCTTCATGACCATTTTGTTTTTTTAGATTCCATATATATGTGTTAGCATATGGTATTTGTTTTTCTTTTTCTGACTTACTTCACTCTGTATGGCAGTCTCTAGGTCCATCCACCTCACTACAAATAACTCAGTTTCATTCCTTTTTATGGCTGAGTAATATTCCATTGTATATATGTGCCACATCTTCTTTATCCATTCATCTGTCAGTGGACACGTAGGTTGCTTCCATGTTCTGGCTATTGTAAATAGAGCTGCAATGGACATTGTGGTACATGACTCTTTGAATTATGGTTTTCTCAGGGTATGTGCCCAGTAGTGGTATTACTGTGTCGTATGGTAGTTCTATTTTTAGTTTAAGGAACCTCCATACTGTTCTCCATAGTGACTCTATCAATTTACGTTCCCACCAACAGTGCAAGAGGGTTCCCTTTTCTCCACACCCTCTCCAGCATTTGTTTGTAGATAGTTTTGATGATGGCCATTCAGACTGGTGTGAGGTGATACCTCATTGTAGTTTTGATTTTCATTTCTCCAATCATTAGTGATGTTGAGCATCCTTTCATGTGTTTGGTGGCAATCTGTATATCTTCTTTGGAGAAGTGTCTATTTAGGTCTCTGCCCATTTTTGGATTGGGTTGTTTTTTTTGATATTGAGCTGCTTGTAAATTTTGGAGATTAATCCCTTGTCAGTTGCTTCATTTGCAAATATTCTCTCCCAATCTGAGGGTTGTCTTTTCATCTTGTTTATGGATTTCTTTGCTTTGCAAAAGCTTTGAAGTTTCATTAGGTCCCGTTTGTTTATTTTTGTTTTTATTTCCATTTCTCTAGGAGGTGGGTCAAAAAGGATCTTGCTGTGATTTATGTCCAAGAGTATTCTGCCTATGTTTTTCACTAAGGGTTTTATAGTGCCTAGTCTTACATTTAGGTCTTTTATACATTTTGAGTTTATTTTTGTGTATGGTGTTAGGGAATATTCTAATTTCATTCTTTTACATGTAGCTGTCCAGTTCTCACAGCACCACTTATGGAAGAGGCTGTCTTTTCTCCATTGTATACTCTTGCCTCCTTTGTCAAAGATAAACCCACACACATATGGTCACCTTATCTCTGGGCTTTCTCTCCTATTCCATTGATCTATATTTCTGTTTTTGTGCCAGTAGCATACTGTCTTGATTACTGTAGCTTTGTAGTATAGTCTGAAATCAGGGAGCCTGATTCCTCCAGCTCTGTTTTTTGTTCTCAAGATTGCTTTGGCTCTTCGGGGTCTTTTGTGTTTCCATACAAATTGTGAATTTTTTTGTTCTAGTTCTGTGAAAAATGCCATTGGTCGTTTGATAGGGATTGCATTGAATCTGTAGATTGCTTTGGGTAGTAGAGTCATTTTCACAATGTTGACTCTTCCCATCCAAGAACATGGTATATCTCTCCATCTGTTTGTATCATCTTCAGTTTCTTTGATCATTGTTTTATAGTTTTCTGCATACAGGTCTTTTGCTCCTTAGGTAGGTTTATTCATAGGGTATGTTATTCTTTTTGTTGCAGTGGTAAATGGGAGGGTTTCCTTAATTTCACTTTCAGATTTTTCATCATTAATGTATAGGAGTACGAGAGATTTCTGTGCATTAATTTTGTATCCTGCTACTTTACCAAATTCATTGATTAGCTCTAGTAGTTTTCTGATAGCACCTTTAGGATTCTCTATGTATCGTATCATGTCATCTGCAAACAGTGACAGCTTTACTTCTTCTTTTCTGATTTGGATTCCTTTTATTTGATTTTCTTCTCTGATTGCTGTGGCTAAAACATCAAACTATGTTGACTAATAGTGGTGAGAGTGGGCAACCTTGTCTTGTTCCTGATCTTAGAGGAAATGGTTTCAGTTTTTCACCATTGAGAATGATGTTGGCTGTGGGTTTGTCTGTGATTTAAAAATCTTCCAACAGACAAAAGCCCAGGACCAGATGGCTTCACAGGCGAATTCTATCAAACATTTAGAGAAGAGCTAACACCTATCCTTCTCAAACTGTTCCAAAATATAGCAGAGGGAGGAACACTCCCAAACTCATCTTATGAGGCCACCATCCCCCTGATACCAAAACCAGACAAAGACATCACAAAGAAAACTACAGGCCAATATACTGATGAACATATATGCAAAAATCCTCAACAAAATACTAGCAAACAGAAATCAACATCCCATTAAAAGGATCATGCACCATGATCAAGTAGGGTTTATCCCCAAAATGCAAGGATTCTTCAGTATACGCAAATCAATCAATGTGATACACCGTATTAACAAACTGAAGGAGAAAAACCATATGATCATCTCAATATATGTAGGAAAAGCTTTCAACAAAATTCAACACCCATTTATGATAAAAACCCTCCAGAAAGTAGACATAGATGGAATTTACCTCAACATAAAGGTCATACATCATTTCATTTGATCCTGTCTGCAAACCTTGAAAGTAGGTACTAGCATCAATCCCCAATTTCCATTTTATAGATGAGATCACTGTAGTTCATAGATGATCAAATACGAATTTAGCTTTGATATTTTAAAAAACAGTAACAACAATAACATCATTTAAAAGAAGAGTGGGTGTGACTTAGGACCTAGCCAGTTAAGAGAATTACCAAAAACATTTTAAAAAATCAAAGTAATAGCTTTGGGAGTTCCAACAAGCCCTAGATAATTATAACCTTTTCAACAGAGGCCAAAGCTAACAGTTGGGCTTAATTTTTTCCCCCTAGGCTTAGGCTGTGAAGATAAAATACGCATTAAATTGATAAGCCTGAGATAGTCCCTTTAGAGCTGAATTGAGTAGGGGAAAACTGAAGTTTCAAAATTGCAGAAAGTGAAAACGGTAATGAAATAGGAATGTCAAAGAAAAGAGTAGCCCAATTGGGAAAACTGTTCTGACCCCCTGGCCATGTATTCATTCTGGGCCCAAGAAAGATTCCGCTCAGTGGATACTGAGGTCCAAAGAATAAGACAAACGCCATGGTGAGGAACTGTGGAAGACTGAATTGTACACTATAAGAATAGTAGCACACAACAGTAGGCCCCAGGGAGGGCCTACTTTATACATTTGAGAGCATATCAGAGACAGGGGCCTTACTCTGATTATGTCATCACTGTAGAAGTTGGGGATGGGAATCCACTGACAGGCTCCTTTGACTCCTATGGCATTCCTTAGACCTCTTCCTTTGTCTCCGTTTCTTCACCTCCTCAATGATTTTTCTTTTTATTGACTCACTCCCTCAGTGTTGATGCCCCTCAGAGTTCTGCCCATGCTTTCCTTGTCTCTAGCCTTCTACACAGTTACCCTTGAAAATCAATTTTAAAGCCAAGGTTTATGTTATATATATCTCTAGTTTTAATATCCAAGCCCGTTTTTTGTTTTTTGTTTTTTTTGCTTACTGCCTGTGTATTTTTGATCTCAAAATGTTGAAATCAGAACTCCTCTTTCCAGGCTAAAAGTGTCAGAGATATCTTTTATTCATCCCCCTAACTTGCTGCCCACCCCATTCTGTTGTTTCTACCTCTGAAATATCTTTTACATCTACTCTCCATTTCCACCACTAATGCTCTGTTTCATTCGATTGCCGTTATTATTTTGACTATTACAATAATCTAGCTGGCCGCTCTGAATTCAGACTTCAGGCTTCAAATAATCCTGTCTACTGGTGCTCGTTCCATTGGCTTAAGGCTGTCTTTCTCAAACTGTTTCAAATAATGATAATTCTGTGGAATGTTAATAGGGAGTATGCTTTTTTTGAGAAGGGAGTTGTCAAATGGTATTGGGAAATGCTGGGCTAAACTGAGTAAAATATGTTTGTTATTGAACTTTTCAGAGTCTCTAGCATGTTTAATTTATGTTATTAATCTTCAGTAGAATATTTAATCCCATGGGGGGGGCAAATATTTCTTTGCCTTGTTCACTGATATATTTCCAGAATACTCTCATGATGCCCATCAAATAGTAGATGCTCAATAAATATAGTTTGAGTGAATAAAAGAATGACAGATGGGTCTATTGTAAACAGCATTTTCCACTTTAATGTAAATATAAAAACCATTTTAATCAACTTACATCTCAAGGGAGCAATGTCTATGAAATATTTTCTATGAAATTTGGGCCAGATGATTCTTTATGGCAGGGGGCCTATGTCCTGTGCATTGCAGGATGTTTAGCAGCCTGTTGCCCTCTACCTACTAGATTGCAGTAGCACTGGCACCCCATTTTTGACAACCCAAAGTGTCTCCAGACATGACCAAATACCCTTGGAGTGTGGGGGGACAAAATCATCCCTGGTTAATGAACCAGTGGTTCTAAAGTATAGTCTGAGTTTATTCTCCAGCTCAAAAATTTTCACCACCTCTTCATTGCCTATGAAGTGAAGTTCAAATTCCTTAGGCTGGTATGCAAGTTCCCTCTTTGTCCTGAATCTTATAGGCACTTGTACACAAACACACACACACGTGCCTGTAGGAATCAGGCAACCAGGGAGGTAGCATGTGGTGGAAAAGGGCACGGCTCATTTAATGTAATTCTGACATGATCTTGGCCTATCACAGAGGTCATTACTTTCTTCTCTACCCCACACCTTCAGCTAGCCAAATGCTTATTTGAACACTTTTTCTTAACAATATGTACCACTCAAGGTTGCCCTTGATATTCTTTTATAGTTGTGATTTCATCTGAGTATAAACATTTTGATGAACACTACATGATGTATCCTGGTCCTCTATATCTCATTAGAGGAGCCCCCCCCACTTTTATATATGACGCAGATATAATTGCTTAGTCAGTATGCAAAAATGTGAGTGTCTACTATGTGCTAAGCACTGTGCACGATGCTGGGGTTACAACAGTTACTGAAGCTGATTCCCTACCTTCAAGGTATTTACATACTAGAGATTAATGAATTGAGATAAGTGCACTATCAGAGACACACACCAATAGGTAGAGAGTCTGCAGGAGAAGAATTAACTCTGTGTTTGGACTTCCTGGAAGGTAGCATAGAAGAGATAGCAAGTATGCTGAGTTAAGAAAGATGAGTAGGTATTGATCCAACACTCAGAGTGGCCAGTCGACTCAGGCCTTTCAAAGAGCATATCCACAGGTATGTTTTAAACAGTTGCTGTTGTCCAGTGTGGGCTGCATTTGGTCCTTATAGTCAAATTGGTGTTTCTCCCCCATGATGAAAAAGAGACTTAATTTAACGAAGGCTTATTGCCCAGGCTTGTTGTCTTCTCTCTCAGCTGTATATAGACCTTACCTTTCCGTTAGAACATCCAGATTTGTTGCTGTAACATGGCCCGAGAGGACACTTTGGGAGCAGTGGGGTGGGGGTGGAGGTGGCAATGATCAGGTGTTCTTCTCAAAAAGGTGTCTCCTGGCCATGATACAGACTTTTTCCTCTTGTCATTTTAGATGAAGTTTTCAGCTCAGGGATGGCTGAAACCAACTCAAGAGACTTAAAGGAAAATGTTCAAGGTACCACAGCTGTTTTTAAAGTTAAAAAACAATAGAACAACAAAAGAAGTTTTCTCTAGCCTAACGTTGAGGGAAAGTACGTTAGCAGATGTTTCCACATTGGAAGCAATTTGCAAATGCTCCTTAAATATTCTGCCAGTGGTGGCTGCAAATGCATATTTTATCTGAATGAATTGTTCACTGAAGTACTGGAAGCTGTATAGACAAAGCAAATATAGAGAATTTATCAAGTGGCCCTTACTTTGTTTTCTATATATTCTTTAAATTTTCTCCAAGATGCTTAAAATGCAAACAGACTTGTACTTGCCAAAATTCTTGCTCAGTTTAATTATGCCTAGAGAGGAATTTGACAAATCTGTTTGGGACACATCTTGGCCTAAAGGAAATGAAGCTGTGGGTTCAGAGAGAAATGGGATTTTGGTTATCCGTTGCACTCATTCATTTATCTATTAATTACTTTGTGGAAATACTTCCTTAATTATTTCTCCATTGAATATCTGCTACAGAAAGCTGTTTATTGGCTGTAGATGGCATAGAGATTTCATCTTGTGTGAAGATTCTCAATTACTGATAGTGGCTCCTTGGAATTCTGTATAAATAAGGAAAGACCAAGTTTGATTACTTATGTCTGTTATGGGCACAGGTTGAGGAATAGTGGTATGTAGGACAGACAACATTCATGTCAAGTATGTTAAGCTAGTATCTAGACTCTAAGCTACTCTAGGGCTTTTGTCCATTTCCAACATGACTGAAATTAGCAACGTTTGTCTTGATTTATCATTTGAAATTATAGAAAGAATTAGAATTTACCTATATATTTAAATACAATGATCGTCCATAATTCCATAATGCTAAATGTGCACATTTCTTGCGATTACTTGTCCATGTCAGTATTTAACATATGTATCATGTTCTGTGCTGCATTTTCATTTAAAATTATATCATAAACATTTTCATTTTTAGCCAAATAGTTTCCAAAACATTGTTTAAATGACTAGTTTTCCACTCTCTGATTGTCTTGTAATTAGGTAGGCCTTAAAAATAATTTAGGAGGGTTTTACTTAGAATCCTACCCAGTGCATACAGGCTTCTCCTTTGCTGTTTAAATTTCAGTTGGTTTCTGAAAAGTAAGTGATATTTCATTAAAGCATTTGAAGAAAGAAAACATTTTATATAATCTTGGTGAATTAACTGAAATACATATATAAATATATTTATATATAACAAGTATACATGTGTATATATACACAAATACATATGTTTATAATTCTAAGTATCATCATCATTGAGGCAAATCACATTTTCACACTTATTAAGAACTTCTGTATAAATCAAATGTAATGTCTGCATTTATAGGTGTTTTGTTTGTCTTCAGTTCTGATCCATTCTTTGGCAACTACCAAATTGACCTAAACAAACCCTAGGCATACAGAGCCCCTAGACTTAAAATATATTAGGACAATTCCTTATTCCAAACCAAGCCTGGTAGTCCCAGCCTTCCAAAATCCAGCATGAAGCCCCTGCTCCCACCTGGCTCCCACTACTTCCCTCCAGGAATTATCCATTCCTGCTAAACAGGCCTGTTTACTGTATCTCACCATCCACTTATTTTCACTGCCTCAGCTTATGCTACTTTTCCTGCCTTGAGCTCTTTCCTGTTTGTCTTAGGCTTATGGAAATCGATAGTTCTCGATAGTAGCTCCTCTAGGAGATTTTTCTTGATGAACCTAACCTTTCGAAACTGTTCTTGTTTGTCTCACTGGAAACTTAATTTCTATTACATCTGTCTATCTATCTATCTATCTAGATCAAAACATTCCCAAGGGCAAAAAAACCCCAAACAACACAACCCCCCCCCCAAAAAAAAACCCCACAACCTCAAACAGAAAAACTCTATAATACCTTGCATTGATCCATGCTAAGTTAGTGACTGGGTATCAGTGAACCCCAAACTCCCAAGTAGGGTCAACAATTCTACTTCTGATTAAAAACTGGCATACATTTCTTCAGCCATTATGGGTGTGTATCAGGTGTGGTGGATCATCATTCTCCTATTTCTGATGGATGGTAATATTTCTGTGCAGAGGTGATGCAGTGGCCTCCAGGTTGGCTGTTCTGTTATTGCCACTCCGGGAACCGTTAGTCTTTTACTACTGGAAGCTGAATACAGCAAAATCTATGTTTTATTCCTTGCTTTGTAATGAGCGATTTGTTTTCAATACGATGACAGCACACTCAGGCAGCTGAACAGCTATTAGGGTGGCAATGGGCTAACATCACCTACAGCAGCTATAACCGTCAACTAGGTAGTGGCAGTGATGATGACAAATGCAGATAAAATTTAGTGAAATTAACAGAACTTAAAAGTGCTGCCAACAACTTAGGATTTAATAATTAGTTTTAGACCTGATAGTCCCTCAGTGGAATTTTCCCCAACCTCTAAATTTCTTATCTGTAGAATGTTCTTTGTCGATTTCCTCTTTTGCTCATTTACACTGAGCCACAGTCAGCCACAACTTTGCTCTCACTCTAGGAATGGTGATATTGAACACTAGTGTGGAGTTTGACTGCAGCTGAGGTTTACTGTCTTGGGACAGAAAGATGTAGGGGAAGTGCTTGCATAATCTTTTCAGAAAAGCATGGCTTTGACTTTTGGATATCACACTTGTAAAATACTTTCATGGTGTAGATCTATGTCTCACTGTCTTTTGCATTTCATTGGAAGAACTGATTTGTTTCCAGGTCTTTCTACTTGCTGCTCTGAACTAACAGTGCTGGTAGGATATGGTAGACCATGAGAAGGAGACCCTCAAACAGTGACTTGTAAGGGAAAAAAAAAGGAACTTCTTGTTTTAGTAAGTGTTCCTTTTTTCTTATATTTGAAAGTTCAGTGTTTCATTGAGAAACTCTAACTGTGCCAATTCTTTAAGCATTTTCTCTGTAAATCATTGTGGCAAGGAGCAATGGAGGGTGCACTGAAAAATAGAAGGCCAGTTGTAGCTCCAGGCCATAGTTTATTGACTAGTTAAAATGAAGGGGTTGAAATAGATCTTTCAGGCTCTTTGCTTCTCTACTACCATTGTAATGGAATATTTGAGTATGGACAAGTTTTCACTGTGAATTAAAATAAAAGAAGGAATCTGGGTACATTCTGTACACTATACCTAAGTATATATAAAATATTAACATTTTTACTTTATAACCTTGCCATGGTGGTATCTTGTATAAGTTATCAAAGCTATGATGTGTCAGTCTTCGTAGTTTAATATATAATGAGAATGGTTTTAGTTGTATGAGTTGCATTCTGAGGGAGGAGGTGGAGAAAAGGAAGATTTCCTTATAAAGCCAGATGGCCAAGAGACTTACAGCATCTGGTGTCCTTATTAGAGACCAGAGGCCTTAAGTTAGACACATCCACACATAAGGTCCACAACTTATATGCTACCTAAGTACATAATGATTGTATTGTTTCATATTATGGTATTTGATTAATTGGGATGTGAAAAGTCATCAAAACTAAAAGCATTCAAAGCATTTTGCATAGCAATCCCAAATATTTATACTGAATGAGAGCAATGAATATGTCAGAAGTGATTATATGAATTTTCATACAGTTCCCTGGACTAATTTATAATTACTTCCAACTGTAGCATGTAGGAATTGATTTTTGGTTTGGGAAAAAAGAACAGAAAGCTTGGAAAGGAGATGAACAAATCAGTTTGGAAAATGGTGTGCTATAAATTATAAATAAACATTTCAGCAGTTTTCTTGAGGGTTTATAATTTTTGCATCAGGTGGCTGAAAGGAAACTTTGGCTAATGTCTGCCTTTCCTTAGATGTTAATGGGATCAATTGACAGTACACTGGATGCCTCACATATTAAATCATATGGGCCCAGAATCAAAATTGTTTTACTACTTCTGTGTGGTAGATAATTAATACAGATTTTTTAAAAATAAAAAATATTCACACATATATTAAAGGCTCATTTCCTATAGCAGTCCACTGACCTTTCTCAAATAATAATTGCATGTTGTACATTTTTTTTGCAATGATAATCTTCATGCCTTGAACAAGGGTTACAAACCCAGTTTCTGAACTATTTCAAATACAGTACTCCTTACTGTTTCCTTCACATTGGCAAATGGTAAAGCAGAGCATGATCAAAGTGTGATAACAACCCTGGGATGTATTTGTGAAATAGTCCCAGTTTTCCCCATGAGAATAATGAGGGGGAAAGTGGTTCAGCTGCTCCCCTGAGGTCACGCATCCAGTAGGCGGCAGAACCAGGACCTTACCTCTGATTTGACTACTTCAGCCACGGTGCCTTTGCTGGTACTCTGTGGCCCGTGTCTCCACGGAACTCATATTTTGACGGATTTTAGTAGTTCAATACAACATCCTGTTTGCCTGGTTTATTATTCACTGAATTCACCAGTTTGGAACTTGTATTGACCTAGCCTGCTTTCATAAACTCAGAGCAAAAGCCACATTCAGCTCTAGACTTATCCAACTTGGTTGTCGATACTAGTCAAATTCATAAACTCCTATTTCAGTCTTCTGCTAAATTTTGACTCTGGGGCCTGATCTAAGTAATTCACTGTTCTCTATCAGTTTGGAATGATTCAAGGATACATAACCCCAAAATGATGACTGGATAAAACATGTTTCAGCTTCATTGCTTTGTTTTGTGTCAGTTCCTAAGAAACTATTGGACTTTATAAACTACTTGGAAACATTTTTAATTATTAAAATAGAAACGGAAGAGAAGATTTTTTTGTGGTAATTGTCAAATGTTTCTTAAAGTTCTTGGGGAGTTCACATCCATGTCAGTTCTTGAGCCATATTTATGAATCAATGCCTCTAAATATATAAGTATCTAAATAATAGACAGTATTTCCTTCAATAATCTATATGCAAAATGTATAGGATTCATTGAGTCATCCAGTTAGGCAATAAAAATATACTCAGGCCTACTATTATGGTCAAGATACTCATTCTTTATGACTGAATGTCTGTATTAAAGAATGTCATGGAACAGGAAATTGACACCAGTCCACACTGTATAATTCGTCTGGAAGCAATGGCATTATTGCTCTAATACCACAAGAAACACGTCCTCATAATTCATGAAGGAGTCTCTGAGGTGAGCTAACGAGGCACAATTTCTCACATACAAACCCAGCAGGCAATTGTAGGTTTTGTTAAATCCAAGAACATATCACCTTACTTGAGTTTTAAGAGACGACTTTGTGCATGTGTTCACGCATGTGTATCTGGCCCAAAATAAATAAAAATATAAGTGGGGTTGTCTGACTGGCTGGTTATCTTGGACACTTCTGCTTATCTGGGTTTCTTCTTGGCAAACAGTGAAGAAATACATATTTTACATATTTTTGAACTTCTCGCTAGTTTAGCCAGCTGTGTGTTTGGGATTTCAATACTCTTAAATTTACCAAGGCCTGATATATGACCCAAGATATGATCTATCCTGGAGAATGTTCCATAGGCACTTGAGAAGAATATGTATTCTGTTGTTTTTGGATGGAATGTCCTACAAATATCAATTAAGTCCATCTTGTTTAATGTATCATTTAAAACTTGTGTTTCCTTACTTATTTTCATTTTGGATGATCTGTCCATTGGTGAAAGTGGGGTATTAAAGTCCCCTACTATGATTGTGTTACTGTCGATTTCCCCTTTTATGGCTGTTAGCATTTGCCTTATGTATTGAGGTGCTCCTATCTTGGGTGCATAATATTTACAATTGTTATATCTTCTTCTTGGATCGATCCCTTGATCATTATGTAGTGTCCTTCTTTGTCTCTTGTAATAGTCTTTGTTTTAAAGTCTATTGTGTCTCATGTGAGAATTGCTACTACAGCTTTCTTTTGATTTCCATTTGCATGGAATATCTTTTTCCATCCCCTCAGTTTCAGTCTGTATGTGTCCCTAGGTCTGAAGTGGGTCTCTTGTAGACAGCATATATATGGGTCTTGTTTTTGTATCCATTCAGCCAGTCTGTGTCTTTTGGTTGGAGCATTTAATCCATTTACATTTAAGGTAATTATTGATATGTATGTTCCTATTACGATTTTCTTAATTGTTTTGGGTTTGTTATTTTAGGTGTTTTCCTTCTCTTGTGTTTCCTTCCCAGAGAACTTCCTTTAGCATTTGTTTTAAAGCTGGTTTGGTGGTGCTGAATTCTCTTAGCTTTTGCTTGTCTGTAAAGGTTTTAATTTCTCCATCAAATCTGAATGAGATCCTTGCTCGGTAGAGTCATTTGGTTGTAGGTTTTTCTCCTTCATCACTTTAAATATGTCCCACCACTCCCTTCTGGCTTGCAGAGTTTCTGCTGAAAGATCACCTGTTAACCTTATGGGGATTCTCTTGTATGTTATTTTTCCCTTGCTGCTTTTAATATTTTTCTTTGAATTTAATTTTTGATACTTTGATTAATATGTGTTTTGGCATGTGTCTCCTTGGATTTATCCTGTATGGGACTCTCTGTGCTTCCCGGACTTGAGTAACTATTTCCTTTTCCCTTATTAGGGGAGTTTTCAACTATAATCTCTTCAAATATTTCCTCAGTCCCTTTCTTTTTCTCTTCTTCTGGTACCCCTATAATTTGAATGTTGGTGCGTTTAATGTTGTCCCAGAGGTCTCTGAGACTGTCCTCAATTCTTTTCATTCTTTTTTCTTTATTCTGCTCTGCAGTAGTCATTTCCACTATTTTATCTTCCAGGTCACTTATGCCTTCTTCTGCCTCAGTTATTCTGCTATTGATTCCTTCTAGAGAAGTTCTAATTTCATTTATTGTGTTGTTCATCATTGTTTGTTTGCTCTTTAGTTCTTCTAGGTCCTTGTTAAATGTTTCTTGTATTTTCTCCAGTCTATTTCCAAGATTTTGGATCATCTTTACTATCACGATTCTGAATTTTTTTTCAGGTAGACTGCCTATTTCCTCTCCATTTGTTTGGTCTGGTGGGTTTTTACCTTGCTCCTTCATCTGCTGTGTGTTTTTCTGTCTTCTTATTTTGCTTATCTTACTGTGGTTGGGGTCTCCATTTTGCAGGCTGCAGGTTCGTAGTTCCCGTTGTTTTTGGTTTCTTCCCCCAGTGGCTAAGGTTGGTTCAGTGGGTTGTGTAGGCTTACTGGTGGAGGGGACTAGTGCCTGTGTTCTGGTGGATGAGGCTGGATCTTTTCTTTCTGGTGGGCAGGTCCGTGTCTGTTGGTGTGTTGTGGGGTGTCTGTGACGTTATTATGATTTGAGGCAGCCTCTCTGCTAATGGGTGGGGTTGTGTTCCTGTCTTACTAGTTGTTTGGCACAGGGTGTCCAGCACTGTAGCTTGCTGGTCGTTGAGTGGAGCTGAGTCTTGTCGTTGAGATGGAGATCTCTGGGAGATTTTCACCCTTTGATATTAGATGGAGCTAGGAGGTTTCTGGTGTATCCATGTCCTGAACTTGGCTCTCCCACCTCAGAGGCACAGCCCTGACGCCCGGCCAGAGCACCAAGACCCTGTCATCCACACGGCTCAGAATAAAAGGGGAAAAAAAAAGAATGAAAGAAAGGAAAAAGTAAATTAAAAATGTATTAAAATAAGAAATAATTATTAAAAATTAAAGGTAATAAAAATGAAGCAAAGAATGTAGAGAGCAACCAAACCAAACAACAAATCCACCAGTGATAACAAGCTCTAAAAAGTGTACTAGAAAAAAAAAACCAGACAAAACTCTAGCACAAATGGTAAAAACAAAGCTATAAGAGACAAAGTCACACATGGAAGCATACACATACACACTCACAGAAAGAGAAAAAGGGGGGAAAAATATATCGTTGCTCCCAACGTCCACTGCCTCAATTTGGGATGATTGGTTGTCTATTCAGGTATTCCACAGATGCAGGTACATCAAGTTGATTGTGGAGCTTTAATCCGCTGCTCCTGGGGCTGCTGGGAGAGATTTCCCTATCTTTTCTTTGTTCGCACAGCTCCCGGGGTTCAGCTTTGGAGTTGGCCCCGCCTCTGCGTGTAGGTCGCCGGAGGGCGTCTGTTCTTCGCTCTGACAGGACGGGGTTAAAGGAGCCGCTGATTCGGGGGCTCTGGCTCACTCAGGCCGGGGTGGGGGGGGGAGGGGCACGGAGTGCGGGGCGGGTCTGCGGCGGCAGAGGCCGGCGTGACGTTGCACCAGCCTGAGGCGCGCTGTGCGTTCTCCTGGGGGAGTTGTTCCTGGATCCCGGGACCCTGGCGGTGGCGGGCTGCACAGGCTCCCCGGAAGGGGGTGTGGATAGTGACCTGTGCTCGCACCCAGGCTTCTTGGGGGCGGCAGCAGCAGCCTTAGCGTCCATGCCCGTCTCTGGGGTCCGCGCTTTTAGCCGCGGCTCACGCCCGTCTCTGGAGCTCCTTTAAGCAGCGCTCTTAATCCCCTCTCCTCCCGCACCACGAAACAAAGAGGTAAGAAAAAGTCTCTTGCCTCTTCGGCAGCTCCAGACTTTTCCCCGGACTCCCTCCCAGCTAGCCGTGGCGCACTAACCCCCTGCAGGCTATGTTCACGCCGCCAACCCCAGTCCTCTCCCTGCGCTCCCACCGAAGCCCGAGCCTCAGCTCCCAGCCCCGCCCGCCCCGGTGGGGGAGCAGACAAGCCTCTCGGGCTGGTGAGTGCTGGTCGGCCCTGATCCTCTGTGCGGGAATCTCACCACTTTGCCCTCCGCAACTCTGTTGCTGTGCTCTCCTCCGTGGCTCCGAAGCTTCCCCCTCCGCCACCCGCAGTCTCCGTCCGCGAAGGGGCTTCCTAGTGTGTGGAAACATTTCCTCCTTCACAGCTCCCTCCCACTGGTGCAGGTCCCGTCCCTATCCTTTTGTCTCTGTTTATTCTTTTTTCTTTTGCCCTACCCAGGTACGTGGGGGGTTTCTTGCCTTTTGGGAGGTCTGAGGTCTTCTGCCGGCGTTCAGTAGGTGTTCTGTAGGAGTTGTTCCACGTGTAGATGTATTTCTGATGTATCTGTGGGGAGGAAGGTGATCTCCACATCTTACTCTTCTGCCATCTTGAAGCTCCTCTCTTTTTGCATTGTTCTTTAAGTCTGTGTACTTAGCACTTAGCCAGGCATATACCAGCATATAACCAAGTTCTCTTTGAATAGACCGTGTGCTTAGATGTTTTATAGACCCATGGTTTTTACATCTATTTAGAGTAATAGAAACCATATATATATATATATATATGTATATATGTATGTATATATATTTATTTATCAGTTACCATTTACCAGGCAATGGTCTGAGCATTCCACATGAATCACTACACTTGAGCAAACTTATTATTACCAGGGGGAGAAAGGTGGGGGGTGAGATGAATAGGGAGATTGGGATTGACATATGCACACTACTATATATGAAATAGAGAAATAGGGACTTCCCTGGTGGTCCAGTGGTTAAGACTTCGCCTTCCAATGCAGGGGGTGCGGGTTTGATTCCTGGTCAGGGAGCTAAGGTCCCACATGTGTCATGGCCAAAAAACTAAAACACAAAACATAAGCAGTATTGTAACAAATTCAATAAAGATTTTTAAAAAAATGGTCCACGTTGAAAAAAAATAGATAACTAATAAGAAGCTACTGTATAACACAGGGAACTCTACTCAGTACTCTGTAACGGCCTGTATGGGAAAAGAATCTAAAAAAAGAGTGGATATATGTATTTGTATCACTAATTCACTTTGCTGTACAGCAGAAACTAACACAACATTGTAAAGCAACTATACTCCAATAAAAATTTTAAGAATCACTACACTTAATTTTCATGATGAACCAGTGAAGATGGTGCTGTTATCAGCCCCATTTTACAGACAAGGCAACTGAGGCACTTGGGTCAAATCACACAGTTAGTATATACAACTTGGATTTGAACCCAGGCCATTGAGTTTTGGACTCCATGCTCTGAAGTACTAGATTAAACTTCCTTTCTATGCCATAGTCATAAAAATGTTCACTGATTAACAAAATGAAATAATTTTAATTTTATGAGTTTAGTATATCTAGGATCCATCATTATGATTAAAAGGGACCTTAACATATTACATCCAAATATAAATTGGGTAAATGAAGGCCTTTTGGGAGGGCAATTTATGAATGTTTTTTGATGGAAGGGACTAAGAAAACCATGCATTACTATCTTTTTTTTTTTTTTTTTTTTTACTATCCCTTTTGATTCAGCTACTGGGAATGAATTGCCTTGTCTATGGCAAGAACGTCCACTTGTGTTATCTCATTGAATCTGTGCAGCAACCCCATCCTGAGCTATAATATTGTTATCAGTTTGGGGGATGATATTACCCTAGAGTGTGTTAATAGTACTGTCACATGGAGGCAAGACCATTTCAGATCTCTCCTATGGAGACTGATGTTATCACTAAACAGAAAGGTCAGTGGTTTTGTCACAAATTAGGACAAGAGAAAAAAAAAATTGGAAAACCTGAAATGATAGTCTTGTTTGGAATTGAATGCTTTTTTCAGATGTGAAAATATATCCGTTCTTAAAATCATCATCTGTACAGAGTAGTAGTATAGTATAAGGTTTAAGAGGATGGCCCCTGCACACAGACTGCCTGGGTGTGGCTCCTACATCTCCTTTACACTCTGGCTGAGTGACTTTGGACAAGTTATGTAATCTCTCTGTGCTTACATTTCCTTAACCACAAAATGTGGAAAAGAATAATACCAATCTCACAGGGTTGCTTTTAGGATTAAGGGATTTAATACATGCACAATGCTTAGAACAGGGCCTACAAGTGTTTGAATGAATAAAATATTATACTTGCTCTCTGAAATATCCCTAGCTGTAAATTCAATGGTTCCAGAATGCATTTATTAAATAATGATGTCATGGGCTCAGATTCATTTTCTTTAATTAAAAAAACCCAATTTAATGTGTAGATTCAAAGACATACATGGAGGCCTTCTTTTATCTCCAAAAGAAACATATTTTAGGATTAACAGTTAAGAACGGTTGGAACAGATAACAAATTTTAAAAATATAAGTAGAGTGTATTTTAAAAATACTAATTCAGAAAAGTTATTTATCTTTTTTAATGGAAGAGGTAGGGTGGAAGGCCTAATTTAAACATTCAAAAAGGGAGAAATTAGGGGAAAAGGTCTATTTTCCCAGCTGGGGAATGTCTGCAGATATAGTGAATACTTAGTCAGCAGATCGCTATTTTTATTCAAGCAGCTTGCCAAGAAATACAGTGGCTGCAGTTTTCCTCTCCTCTAGATCGTGAACTGCAGCTCAGCTAGGAATACTGAAAACGGATGCCCATCCTTTCACAGGCGAGAGTGGGTCACGGGTAGCACGCAGGTCAGCAGATTTTCACCCCATTCTCTACTGTGGGAATTGGCCCAGTTAACAAAGGCAAACTGGGTTAGGTCTGGATTGACGGTATACTGTTACTCTTTGAGTGTGCTACATGAAGAACAAGCCTAAGCTCTCTTGCAAAAATCATTGTGCGAGATTCCCTGGTTCCCTATTTGTCTTAGAAAGCACTCATGTATATGAATGTCCTTCTGTGAGAGCCAAAAGATTCAAGACTTGAAATGCAGTGGTGAACGGTTTGCCGTTGATGATGGTTTTATGTACACGCTAGTCTTATTGACAACCTTCATACTTTTCTTCACACTGCCTGACCACCAGGAATGGCTGTGTCTTTCCCTCCAGATTTTTCATCTCCAAATTCTAGTTTCCCTTTAGGCCCTGAAGTAAGTGTTAGCACATCCATCCAGCTCCTATCGATGGCTCTAGTGGGAAGTGATGATTTCTTTACCTGAACTGTCAAAGTATGTTACCTATACCTGTTTCAGCATATGGTCACTCTCTACCATGCATTTTACTAGTCTATTTTGTGTACTTATCTTATATCCCTTACCAGGTTATATGCTTCTTGAGGGGGTTTCTGCATCATCTTCATAGAGCAATACTGTGTCCTTTTTTTTTTTTTCTTGGCTGTGTTGGGTCTTCATTGCTGTGCATGTGCTTGATCTAGTTGCGGCAAGCGGGGGCTACTCTTCATTGTGGTGCGTGGGCTTCTCATTGCGGTGGCTTCTCTTGTTGCAGAGGAGGGGCCCTAGGCGTGCAGGCTTCAGTAGTTGTGATGCACAGGCTTAGTTGCTCCACGGCATGTGGGATCTTCCCCGACCAGGGATCAAACTCATGTCCCCTGCATTGGCAGGTGGAATCTTAACCACTGTGCCACCTGGGAACCACTGTGCCATTCATCCAATACTATGTTTTGAATAATGCCCGCCGTATAGTATATACATAGTGGATATTGACCAGTGAATGAATAAACATCAAATCGTTTAATCCTGACAACAATCTAGGAATAGGGAAGATCTTATTCCGATTTTAGATAAATGGCAGTAATAATTAGAGCTAAGACTGATCTGAATGTACTCAACATTGATCTATGTTTTATGCATGTTGCCTCATCTTATCTTCATCACAGTTGTATAAAATAGGTACTACTCTCATCTCATTCCATTTTATAGATGGAGCAATTGAGACACCTAGCACTCTTGCAACTCACCAAAGTAGTAATTTATAAAGCCAGCATTTGAACTTTAAGCAGTCTATTCCAGATGCGTCTCTTAATCACACTATTATACCCATTATTTCAGAGCAAGTCAGTACAGGAATTTAGATTTAAGCCCAGAACTTCTAATTCCATGTCCAGTGCATTTTCTACTGTACATACCTAGTGCCTTGCACATAGTAGATAGTTTAAGTATTTGACTCTATTAAAACCCTCTCCCTGGTTCCTAGCTGGATTTCCTGGTTTCATAGGCCAGCCATTCTTACTCTTCCCTGGTGCACTATTAACCATTCTAAATTCACCCAATTGATGAGCTAGAAAATAAAAGTATAGAATAGCTATAAAGTATAAAGGTAATGTTTGGGGGATAAAATAAACTGCCCGGTGTGTGTGCCCCTGAAACTGAGAGCTTCATAGGTTACACAAATTCTAATTTTCACTTGTAAATTCCTACAGATCCAGAACAGATAGGATGATTTAGTATCACCAACCTGGTTGAGTGGTAGGTGACCCTCGTTACATATTAGAATGGCCTGCAAAGTATGTTAAAATACAAATTCCAGGCTTCACTTGTATTTAATCAGAATTTGACTTATATTGCAGTTCATGTCATTGCCAAATTATTTACTGAAACAGATATTGCTGTGCCCCCAATTTGAATCAAAAAGTAAGTTCATTATATGAATTACTATTTAAAATGTATTACATTTAATAAACTGTACTACATAGGGATCTTCAAGATGGCAGAGGAGTAAGACGTGGATATCACCTTCCTCCCCACAAATATATCAAAAATACATCTACATGTGGAACAGCTCCTACAGAACACCTACTGAATGCTGGCAGAAAACCTCAGACCTCCCAAAAGGGTCTTGGTGCTCTAGCTGGGTGTCAGGCCTGAGCCGCTGAGGTGGGAGAGCTGGGTTCACGACATTGGACCAACAGAGACCTCCCGGCCCCATATAATATCAATTGGTGAGAGCTCTCCCAGAGATCTCCATCTCAACGCTAAGACCCAGCTCCACTCAATGACCAGCAAGCTCCAGTGCTGGCCACCACATGCCAAACAACTAGCAAGAGAGGAACACAACCCCACCCATTAGCAGAGAGGTTGCCTAAAATCTTACTAAGTTCACAGACACTCCAAAACACACCACTGGACATGGTCCTGCCCACCAGAAACACAAAATGCAGCCTCATCCACCAGAACACAGGCACTGGTCCCCTCCACCAGAAGCCTACACAACCCACCGAACCAACCTTGCCCACTGGGGGCAGACACCATAAATGGGAACTGTGAACCACAGCCTGCGAAAAGGAGACCCCAAACACAGTAAGTTAAGCAAAATGAGAAGACAGAGAAGCACACAGCAGATGAAGGAGCAAGGCAAACACCCACCAGACCTAACAAATGAAGAGGAAATAGGCAGTCTACCTGAAAAAAAGAATTCAGAGTAATGATAGTAAAGATGATCCAAAATCTTGGAAGTAGAATGGAGAAAATACAAGAAACGTTTAACAAGGACCTAGAAGAACTAAAGAGCAAACAAACAGTGATGGACAGCACAATAAATAAAAACAGAAATTCTCTAGAAGGAATCAATAGCAGAATAACTGAAGTAAAAGAACGGATAAGTGATCAGGAAGATAAAACAGTGGAAATAACTACTGCAGAGCAGAATAAAGAAAAAAGAATAAAAATAATTGAGGACAGTCTCAGAGACCTCTGGGGCAACATTAAATGCACCAACATTCGAATTATAGGGGTCCTAGAAGAAGAAGAGAAAAGAAGGGGACTGAGAAAATATTTGAAAAGTTACAGATGAAAACATCCCTAACATGGGCAAGGAAATAGTCAAGTCCAGGAAGCACAGAGAATCCCATCCAGGATAAATCCAAGCAGAAACATGCCAAGACACATATTAAACTATCAAAAATTAAATACAAAGAAAAAATATTAAAAGCAAGGGAAAAGCAACAAATAACATACAAAGGAATCCCCATAATGTTAACAGCTGATCTTTCAGCAGGAACTCTGCAAGCCAGAATGGAGTGGCAGGACAGATTTAAAGTGATGAAAGGGAAAAACCTACAATCAAGATTACTCTACTCAGCAAGAATCTCATTTCGATTCAATGGAGAAATTAAAAACTTTACACACAAGCAGAAGCTAAGAGAATTCAGCACCATCAAACCAGCTTTACAACAAATGCTAAAGGAAGTTCTCTGGGAAGGAAACACAAGAATAGGAAAAGACCTAAAATAACAAACCCAAACAATTAAGAAAATGGTAATAGGGACATACATACTGATAATTACCTTAAATGAAAATGGATTAAATGCCGCAACCAAAAGACACAGGCTGGGTGAATGGATAGAAAAACAAGACGCTTATATATGCTGTCTACAAGAGACCCACTTCAGACCTAGGGACACTTACAGACTGAAAGTGAGGGGATGGAAAAAGTTATTCCATGTAAGTGGAAACCAAAAGAAAGCTGGAGTAGCAATTCTCATATCAGACAAAATAGACTTTAAAATAAAGACTATTAGAAGAGACAAAGAAGTACACTACATAATGATCAAGGGATCAATCCAAAAAGAAGATACAACAATTGTAAATACTTATGCACCCAACGTAGGAGCACCTCAATACAAAAGGCAAATACTAACAGCCATAAAAGGGGAAATCGACAGTAACACAATCATAGTAGGGGACTTTATCATCCCACTTTCACCGAAGGACAGATCATCCAAAATGAAAATAAATGAGGAAACACAAGCTTTAAATGACACATTAAAGAAGATGGAATTGATTAATATTTATAGGACATTCAATGCAAAAACAACAGAATACACTTTCTTACGTGCTCATGAAACATTCCTCAGGATAGATCATATCTTGGGTCACAAATCAAGCCTTGGTAAATTTAAGAAAATTGAAATTGTATCAAGTATCTTTTCTGACCACAATGCTATGACACCAGATATCAATTACAGGAAAAAAACTGGAAAAAATACAAACACATGGAGGCTAAACAATTCACTACTAAGTAACCAAGAGATCACTGGAGAAATCATAGAGGAAATCAAAAAATACCTAGGAAAAAATGACAATGAAAACACGATGACCCAAAACCTATGGGATGCAGCAAAAGCAGTTCTGAGAGGGAAGTTAATATAGCAATACACTCCTACCTAAAGAAACAAGAAACATCTCAAATAAACAACCTAACCTTACACCTAAAGCAATTAGAGAAAGAAGAACAAACAAAACCTAAAGCTAGCAGAGGAAAGAAATCATAAAGATCAGATCAGAAATAAATGAAAAAGAAATGAAGAAAACAATAGCCAGGATCAATAAACCTAAAAGCTGGTTCTTTGAGAAGATAAGCAAAATTGATAAACCATTAATCAGACTCATGAAGAAAAAAAGGGAGAAGACTCAAGTCAATAGAATTAGAAATGAAAAAGGAGAAGTAACAACTGACACTGCAGAAATACAAAGGGTCGTGCGAGATTATTACAAGCAACTATATGCCAATAAAATGGACAACCTGGAAGAAATGGAAAAATTCTTAGAAAAGCAGAAGTTTCCATGACTAAACCAGGAAGAAATGGAAAATACGAACAGACCAATCACAAGCACTGAAATTGAAACTGATTAAAAGTCTTCCAACAAACAAAAGCCCAAGACCAGATGGCTTCACAGGCAAATTCTCTCAACGTTTAGAGAAGAGCTAACACGTATCCTTCTCAAAGTATTCCAAAATACAGCAGAGGGAGGAACACTCCCAAACACGTTCTATGAGGCCACCATCACCCTGTTACCAAAACCAGACAAAGATGTCACAAAAAGCGATAACTACAGGCCAATATCACTAATGAACATACATGCAAAAATCCTCAACAAAATACTAGTAAACAGAATCCAACAGCACATTAAAAGAATCATACACCATGATCGAGTGGGATTTATCCCAGGAATGCAAGGATTCTTCAATATACGCAAATCAATGTGGTACACCATATTAACAAACTGAAGGGTAAAAAGCATATGATTATCTCAATAGATGCAGAAAAAGCTTTTGACAAAATTCAACACCCATTTATGATAAAAACAAAAACCAAAAATCTCCAGGAAGCAGGCATAGAGGGAACCTACGTCAACATAATAAACTCCATATATGATAAACCCACAGCCATCGTTCTCAGTGGTGAAAAACTGAAACCATTTCCTCTAATATCAGGAACAAGACAGGGTGCCCACTCTCACCACTATTATTCAACATAGTTTTGGAAGCTTTAGCCACAGCAATCGGAGAAGAAAAAGAAATACAAGGAATCCAAATCAGAGAAAAAGAAGTAAAAGTGTCATTGTTTGCAGATGACATGATACAACACACAGAAAATCCTAAAGATGCTACCAGAAAACTACTAGAGCTACTCAGTGAATTTGGTAAGTAGCATGATACAAGATTAATGCACAGAAATCTCTTGCATTCCTATATACTAATGATGAAAAATCTGAAAGAGAAATTAAGGAAACACTCCCATTTACCATTGCAACAAAAAGAATAAAATACCTAGTAATAAACCTACCTGAGAAAAAAACCTGTATGCAGAAAACTATAAGACAGTGGTGAAAGAAATTAAAGATGATGTGAACAGATGGCGAGATATAGCATGTTCTTGGATGGGAAAAATCAACCTTGTGAAAATGGCTATACTACCCAAAGCAATCTACAGATTCAATGCAACCCCTATCAACCTATCAATGGCATTTTTCACAGAAGTAGAACAGCAAATTTTACAATTTGTGTGGAAACAGAAAAGACCCTGAATAGCCAAAGCAATCTTGAGCAAGAACAAAGGAGCTGGAGGAATTAGCTTCCATGACTTCAGACTATACTACAAAGCTACAGTAATCAAGACAGGATGGCACTGGGACAAAAATAGAAATATAGATCTGTGGAACAGGATAGAAAGCACAGAGATAAACCCACGCACATATGGTCACCTTATCTTTGACAAAGGGGGAAAGAATATACAATGGAGAAAAGACAGCCTCTTCAATAAGTGGTGCTGGGAAAACTGGACACCCACATTTAAAAGAATGAAATTAGAACACTCCCTTCCACCGTATACAAAAATAAACTCAAAATGGATTAAAGACCTAAATGTAAGGCCAGGCACTATAAAACTTTTAGAGGAAAACATAGGCAGAACACTCTGTCATAAATCACAGGACAATCCTTTTTGACCCACCTCCTCGAGAAATGGAAGTAAAAACAAAAATAAAGAAATGGGACCTAATGAAACATAAAAACAAAAATAAACAAATGGGACCTAATGAAACTTAAAAGCTTTTGAACAGCAAAGGAAACCATAAAGAAGACGAAAAGACAATCCTCAGAATGGGAGAAAATATTTACAAATGAAGCAACTGACAAAGGATTAATCTCTAAAGTATACAAGCAGCTTATGCAGCTCAATATCCAAAACACAAACAACCAAATCCAAAAATGGGCAGAAGACCTAAATAGACATTTCTCTGAAGACGATATACAGATTGCCACCAAACACATGAAAGGATGCTCAACATCACTAATCATTAGAGATATGCGAATAAAAACTGCAGTGAGGTATCACCTCAAACTGGTCAGAATGGCCATTATCAACAATCTACAAACAGTAAATACTGGAGAGGGTGTGGAGAAAAGAGAATCCTCTTGCACTGTTGGCGGAAATGTAAAATGGTACAGCCACTATGGAGAACAGTATGGATGTTCCTTAAAAATCTAAAAATAGAACTACCATACGACCCAGCAATCCCAGTACTGGGCATATACCCTGAGAAAATCATAATTCAAAAAGAGTCATGTACATAATATTCATTGCAGCACTATTTACAATAAGCAGGACATGGAAGCAACCTATGTGTCCATCGACAGATAACTGGATAAGGAAGATGTGGCACATATATACAATGGAATATTACTCAGGCATGAAATGAAATGAAATTGAGATATTTGTAGTGAGGTGAATGGCCCTAGTATCTGTCATACAGAATGAAGTAAGTCAGAAAGAGGAAAAAAAAAAGATTCTATAGAACCTAGGGGCAGGACAGGAATAAAGGCACAGATGTAGAGAATGGACTTGAGAACACGGGGAGGGGGAAGGGTAAGCTAGGACAAAGTGAGGGAGTAGCATGGACATATATACACTGCTAAATGTAAAATAGATAGCTAGAGGGAATCAGCTGCATAGCACAGGGAGATCAGCTTGGGGTTTTGTGACCACCTAGAGGGCTGGGATAGGGATGGTGGGAGGGAGATGCAGGAGGGAGGGGATATGGGGATATATGTATACATATAGCTGATTCACTTTGTTATACAGCAGAAACTAATACAACATTGTAAAGCAATTATATTCCAATAATGATGTTAAAAAACACATAAGTATTATGACTGCCTTTTAGTTTGTGTTTAGTTTGATATCTGGACCCTCCAAAAGGGCATTTCTGTTGCCTGCTTTTTGTGTGTGTGTGTGTAAGGTTAACATTTTCTCATTTCTTTCCAGGTCTTTAATTAGTTTTCAAAAACTGTACATCTTAGGTAATATAGCAGTTCTCGATAGTGATTATTTTTACGCTCAGGGATCTGTTTCTGTTCTTGGTTGATGGTTCAACTTTTAAAACAAAGTCTAGCATTCAGAGGACACTCACATGTCTTATGGAATTTTCTTCAGTTGGAAGAAACCAAACCCCCTTTTATAACAGTATGGCAAAATACTTATAAGGCACAGATATCAATACTGTATAATATGTATTATTTGGAAGTTTAGATAAATACAGAATAGAAAAAAGTGGTAGAAGATGAGATGAATGAAATAACTTAGAATAATGTAATAAATGTTAGACATTGTTTCATTATTTTGTGTGTAAAGCTTTGTAATTCCTGTTGAGCAGATAATATTTTTAAGTTTGTGAATTTCCCAGTAGCATATATTTCTATATCTGTATATGTTTGGAATTCATTTTGGTCCGGGGAATGACACATCCAGAGAAAGATAATGAACATATTTTAGGACTACTTACAAAGACTAAATCTAGATAAACTCTATTTGGGGGAGGCTAGGGATTCAATAATTTTTTAACTGTGTATAGGAAACAGTGGGTTACAATATACTATGTTTGGAAAAATTTAGATTCTGAAGCATTCTATATTCCCTGTTATGCACTTCCTTTCTATTTAGAGTAAATAGCACATCAAATACATTTTGACACTACTGATTTTTAAAATACAGTCCAAAAATCAAGTGATACTTCTTAGTTTCAGTGAAATTTGGGAGTGTATTGAAAAACTTTTACCCCAAATAAATTTGAAGTTTTTGTCAAATAGCCAATGGGAAAATAAAGGTGATGCCATCCTGCCACTAAAGGTGATGCCATCCTGCCACTAAAGCTTCATTAGAGGCTATATGCAGTGCTTTTCTAGACACTTATGACTCTGTTAATAATGGTAAACATTCTAGATTGTAAACCAAAATTATACTTTTGAAAGTATCTAGTTTTAAATTTATTCAGTACTAATTTGTTGTAGTGTTTTTAAAAAATAATATTGTAAGGACAACTATGCAGGAAAATCTACATACATAATTCTCTGAAATGCACCAAAGGATTTTTAAAGTTATTTGAAGAAAACATAGTTTATGATGTTCGTGAAAATACATTATTGATGCTAAGAATTTTCAGTCTTTTGATATCAACACTAACTTCTCCATTGTAGAAAATTCTAGAAAATGAAGGAAGAAAGTCAGTTTGATTCTAAATTTCACAATTGGCCCCATATGTGCTTAAGTTGATTTTGATATTTAATTTATTTTTTCATATTAGGTATATCAATATAATCTTTATTTTTTATTACTAAAATTTAAAAAAAATTTATTTTTAGCTGTGTTGGGTCTTCATTGCTGTGTGTGGGCTTTCTCTAGTTGTGCGAGCAGGGGCTACTCTTCATTTCAGTGCATGGGCTTCTCGTTGCAGTGGCTTCTTGTTGTGGAGCACGGGCTCAAGGTGCATGGGTTTCAGTAGTTGTAGCATGTGGGCTCAGTAGTTGCAGCACGTGGGCCCTAGAGCATGCAGGCTTCAGTAGTTATGGCACGTGGGCTCAGTAGTTGTGGCTCTAGAGCACAGGCTCAGTAGTTGTGGCACACGGGCTTAGTTGCTCCACAGCATGTGGGATCTTCCCAGACCAGGGATCAAACCTGTGTCCCCTGCATTGGCAGGTAGATTCTTAACCACTGCACCACCAGGGAAGTCCCCTAAAATTCTTTTCTTTAACTGAAGTATAGTTGGTTCACAATGTTGTGTTAGTTTCAGGTGTACAGCAAAGTGACTCAGTTATACATTTTATATATATATATAAAATCTTCTTTTTCAGATTCTTTTCCCTTATAGACTGTTAAAGGTATAGCAATATAATCTTTAAATGAGGTTTATGACAAAATTATAACATAGCCTTTTCAGTGCTCTAAATGACATATATAATTTGTAGAGTTTTAATAACTGAACTTCTGCAACTGTATAAAAATTTACAATTAAAATTGACTGTGCATAGTAATTATAGAAAATTGATTGGGCATTGATATATGTGTAAATGAAAACTTTAAGTTTTCTATAACTCAGTGTTGCTCCTGTTAATGTATCACAACAATTTTGCAGCAACAATTTACCAGGTGGATTTGCAAACACTTATCACTCTCCGGATATATTTAACTTTGTCAATATTAGTAGACAAAAGAGAAAGTAGTCTCTCAAAAGTTAAATTTACTAAAACTGATTTAAGGTTAAAATAAACATGATAACACCAGTGATAATTTCTAGTGAAAATGAGACATTGGAGCAATAATAAGAAAAAACAATTTGAATATTTTGCTTGAGGAAGGAGTAATTTTTTCTAATAGACTAATGGCATCCTTGCTATGCTTCCACGGTGACTTCGCAGACTTGAAAGGAGCGATTTTTAGGGGCTTTCCTTAGGAAAATGAAATTCTCACTTAGAGACAGTATGGCACAGGGGGAGTAACCTAGGCCCTGGATTATTGCAGGGCAAAGTTTTAAAGCCCCGTGACATAGGTAATTGTTGGACAATTCATCTCCAGCCTTAGGCAAGTCGTTTCATCTCCCTGAACCTTACTCTCCCTTCCTTTAAAAGGTGGAAAATAAGACTGTTTATCTCAGAGTAGTACATACTGGAATACTAAATCAGAAATTGTATGCAACGCATCTACCAGTGGCACAAAGTAAGTGCTCAATAGAAGTAACTCCTTTTTAAAAAGTGGTCGTTTATGAAACACTTAAAGGTGGCTCTTAGGCGTCATGCAGCCCATACCCAGAAGGAAAGTTGCTGAGAAATGAACTCCTTAGAAAACTTGATCTGCCTGAGAAATTTGGAGGCCCATGCAGAGTTTAGGAATAGCATTGTAAGATAGGAGATATTAGGGGGTGAGATCTTTACAATCCTCAGTGAGATTCGTGGACCAGTAACACCAGCATCACCTGGGAGCTTGCAGTAGCACAGACTATTAGGTCCCAACACAGACTTAATGAGTCAGGATCTATACGGTAACTAGATCCCCAAGATATTCAGATACATACTAGAGTTTGAAGAGCACTGGAATAGAGAAATTGAACTGTATTCTGACACTGAGCAGGCACCAAACTTAGAGAAAGTCTTTATGCTTCCATGTTGGGGGCTTATTCTGCCTCCAGCTGCTATAGAAGTGCAGCAGTGCTATCATTGGTTACTCTGTGCTGCTCCTCTGGTTAGGTAGAGTGCCATTGGAAAAGTGGACTATAGAGGTAAAAATTCTGCGTAATATCATGGGCAATCTCAAGTCTGATCCCAAAATCATACAACAGCCTAGATGGATAGGTATTCCCTGGCATTCATGGTTATACAGACTTACAAAGTAAATGGCTTAAAATGTACAAATTAATAATCCTGCGAGATTCGACACCGCAGGTCATTACAGCCATGTCTATTTCATTTTGGAAAATCAGTACTCTGTTGCGAGGGTGCAACACCAACCCTGTTACACATTAGAACACAATTAGCCTGGTAGCTCAGAACTATAAAAAACATTGAGGTCATGGCAATGGGATTTGAAAAAAGAAAGACAAAACAAGAACCCAAAGTGGACAAAAAAAATCAAACCAACAATCTAATGCTGGGAATCCAGTTCCACAAACATAGGTAATGAACAACTTGTTTATAATGGAGATAAATTGTCTCAAACCAGAAACACTCCTGGAACTTTAGAATTATGTGTTGTGAAATGTGAGTGGATCCACTTTTTCATATTGTACAAGAGTTGAAAAAAGAATAATGACCCAGACCAGAAACGATTTTTTTCTCCAGCTTTTACCTCTGCATGGTCAACCATCAGTGATACAAAACTATTGCCGTGTCCCCATTTCAGGGTCTCTAATTGCTCTGCTCCCTAGGTGAGGTGATTGGAGGAAGCAAGAATGCTTTAGCAAGTATGGTTGTCATTAGTACAGTTCACCAGTTCTCTGTCTTCTGTGTGCATGGTGGGATTGTACTTCCTGGCCCTCATGTGGTTGGGTAGAGACATGAAACTATTGCTGAGTTTAATTGCTGGGGGCGGTCTCTCCAGATCTCTTTTCCCTATGGCAAGGTGTCTGTAACTTTGGAGGTGCTGGCTGCTGTATCAGATTGGCTCCATAAATGACTACAATAAAGAGGGCCCCCTGCCAACCTGTAATGGTCAGATAGCAAGAACAAGAAATGGTGTGTGTTTGTGTACATTTTCTATTAAGCCAAGAAGACTTTGAAATGTTTGTTATTGCATCATATCCTAGCCCATGATGCAAGGAAAATGATCTTTATTCCAAGACATTTTCAATAATGGGAGAATGATTTCCCTCCTAGAAAGTTGGTCCATATGACCAGTCCCACTAAGTAGCAAAGCTAATTTTTACCGAGCTCCAGGTAATAACTCTGAATCTGGAAGTCCATGAATTGTCCTGCTCTCCTACAGATGGAAAGCAACTCCAATTCTAATAGAATAACAGAAAAGGGGGTTACGTGTAAAAGGATCAATTTTGGTTTTGATTGTACTCTAACTAAAATGATTAGAAAAGTTCAAAACTTGTATAATTAGAAGAAAACTATTAGCTAACCAGAACATGTCAGGTGTGTGGTATGTGTGTGTGTGGGGTGTGTGTGTGTGTGTGTGTGTGTGTACGTGTACTTAAGGAATTGTTTCATGTGTTTGTGGGGACTGGCAATTCTGAAATCCATAGGGCAGGCAGTGGGCTGGAAACTGAGGTAGGAGTTGATGGTGCAGTCCTGGGGCAGAATTTCTTCTCTGAGAAACCTCAGTTTTTGTTCTCATATTCAGTCGAAAAGATACATCCACATTATTGAGGGTGATCTCTTTATTTGGAATAATTAGGAAAAATATTCAACTTTAGAAAACATGATGAGGGTGATTTTTCTTTGGCAACGTGATTAAAACAAGGGCTTCCAACATAGGGTGCTTTCCAAAATATAAATAAAATCATACTATTTCCCCTGTTTATAAACCTTCCATGAGCTACCACTGAAACATCGTAGCCTCAAATGTAGTTCCATCTAAGACCTGGCTCCAATTTTTATTTGAGCCATTCTTTCTTCCCCTCTTATCCCCATTACTCAGCTGCAGTTACACCAAACTTTTTGCCATTTTCTTTTCATACCATGCTCTTTGGGGATTCCATAATTTGTGTTTGCTTCTCTGTTCCCTATCCCCTGTCCCCTTTTCTTCTTGGAGCAAACTCCTTCTCGTTCTTCAAGAAGAACTTGTTATTCAGCATTTCCCATACCTGCAGACAGCCAATCAGTTATGTTTTCCCAAAATGTATTTATAAGCACTTCAATTAGAATATAATCAATTTATAGTCATCTTACGTTTTTTCCTTTATTCCTTCCTGACAAAAAGGTGAGATTTTTGAGCTGAAAGTCTATGATATTCCTAACCTCTTGCAAGCGGCTGTTACACAGCTGTTGCTCTAGAAATGTTTTTAGGGAAAACATCTCAGAAAAAAAAAGAAAATCTGATAAATGTAGCATCCTGTGATATGTTCTCTTCTATTGTGACAAGACCTTTAAATTATCTTCTAAAACTTATTCTACAATTATTAGGTTATTTCCTTAAGTTTATCCATGATCTTTAATGGGACTCCCAGTCCTTATTTTTATTATAATTCTAGTAGCTCCTTGCATTTGGATTCTTGATGTTTTTAGCTACAACAGCTTACAAACGGATACCACATAATCATGGCATACAAGTCAGCTTGGTTATTTGTCACCACCTAGAGGGGTGGGATAGGGAGCGTGGGAAGGAGAGACAAGAGGGAGGAGATATGGGGGTATATGTATAGCTGATTCACTTTGTTATACAGCAGAAACTAACACACCATTGTAAAGCAATTATACTCCAATAAAGATGTTAAAAAGAAACTTAAAAAAAAAGAAAGGGCTGTTTTTCCTCCTGTGAAATTTCCACTTTTCTGTACTTCAGAATTCAAGCGCAATTAGTCACACAGATGTGAAAATATAAAAGAACAAAATCGAAAATGGTGAGTGCAGATACTTTCTCTGATTCTGCATGGCACTGTATTGATCCATGATTCCACTTCCAAGAGTCTATATCATTTACCTAGTGGGAAAACATATATACATGCATGAGTAAAATTCTGAGAGTTAAGTAAAAAGGTAGAGGTTGACATACACTTAAAATGGAATCATTTTTTCTATGTTCAAAATTTCAAACTGGGAGAATCTGAATCAGATTTAAAGCCCTGATCTGTAAATTAGAGGGAAACATTTTTTATCTTGAATTTTGCAAATGTTTTATGAATACATTGCCACATAACACTGGATAAGAGTATTAAAGAGTAAACCAGTCAGAAATGTCAGTCATTTTCAGTATAAATTTTGGCACATAGTAAGAATTTAATAAATATCTGAGGGTTTTAATTAGGCATAGTTTTCTATATCTACAGGGAAATATGAGATCTAAAATTCACCAGTGGTTCAGCTGCATTTATATGTTTCATTGTATGGCCCACCTGACCTGAGAGTATTGGCATCATCAAGATAAAACCTATCTCAAACCAAGAGAGAAAGATTGAATGCTCACTTGACTATCAGGGGAGGAGATCTCCAACGTTATGGCAGTTACGTATGCCTGATCTTAAAACAATTAGGCCAGTTCAAAACTTTCATATTGATCGTGAAGAACAAAATTCCTTTCTGTAATAGTCATTACAGCTGTCCATAAATATTCCATTTCTCTTCCTTCTAGGCTCATGATCAGTCTATACTTCTCCATCACTTTTGAAGATAGGCATAGTCAAATGACCTGTTTTAGTTCAGGAAGTATGAGCTTCCATGCAGAATCCCCACAAGCTAGTGCATGTTTCACTACATTTTCTTTATTCACTGTAGAAGCAAGGAGATGGAGCCTTTTTCAGTCTGTGTTGCTATGTGAGAATAACGTAGAGCAGTTCCCCACTACATCCTACCCCTGGCCAATCCAAGGAGAGCATGGAGTATGAACCTGAAATAGGCCCTTATTCTTTTAGTCACTGAGGATTATAGGTTCTTTGTTACTACTGCACAACCAAGCCCATCCTGTCTGGTATATATTCCAATAATATAGTAATAAATCCCTTGACTGTTTTGCCAGCCTGTTGAGGGAGGAGTAGCACAGAAAAAAAATTAAAAATAATTATTAAACAATAGGGAATATGGGTGTAATCAATTGATACTTGCCATAAAAAACAATTTTACATTGGTTTGAAATGAGCTTTCAATAGATATGTCTCTAAAAAGAAGCTTACATAAGTCTTAAGGCCTCCCCAGGCAAGTTAAAGAAGATTAATGTTATTGGGAGTCAGGTTCTCAGGTTGTGATTACTAATTTCTCAAGACCAACCCTGAGCAAGGTGTAGATCAACCATGAACTCGTTTATAGTAAAATAGAATAACTCCTGTTCTATTCACCCCTCAGTGCTCTGTGGCCACTCAAGAGCTTCCAAGAGCTGTCAAAAGGAAAAAACAAAACAAAAAACACCTCAGAAGAAAGCAGCTATTGAAACCAAGGCTTTAAGACATGAAAGCAAGGACCATTGATTGGTCAACTACTATGTATGAAGCATTATTTTTTACATACGTTTTCCCATATCAGTACCATAATAATTATGGCAGGTAAATATTTTCCCACTTTTCCAATAAAAGTTAGTATACCAAGTGACACTGATCTACCTTTACAGAATCGACACAAAGCTGTACATTTATCAGGCACTTACCCAACCCAGGGTACTGTCAGAAGCATTACGTTTTCCTAAGAGGATCCACCAACTAGTTGATATAACAAGCCATGGGTATAAATAAAGGTATAATAGTATAAGCTAACGTAGGCTAAGGTTTCTACACATTTTGTAGGTAACGAGGACCACATATATCATTTGTCAGAAGTCAGAACTGGGGTGGTTTGGAAGGCAAGGTAGAAATAGACATTAGTGTTGATTGAGGGTAAGGGGAACAAGGCAGGAGGGTGGAAATTTAAAGATCGATAATGATAGATGAAAAGCACAGAGGTGAAAATGCACATAACAAATTTGGGAAATGGCACCAAATCTGCCTGAAGCACACGTTTTCCTTCAATTAATAGTGTATTAGTGAAATCAATGAACATTTAATTTGGAAGGAATTATGAAACCCTTCTATTCCAACTCACTACCAAGTGAGAACCATTCTATCAAGTCCCAAAGAAGTGGTTCTCCAGGGAACACATGAATACCTATAGCAGTGATTTCCAGCACTTACTGTCCATCATAAACCTTTGGCAAGCTTGTTAAAACTATATATTACTATCAATTATTGCAGAACTACTGAAAAAAGTATTCTAAGATGGGGTCTAGGCAAAGCCAAAGAGAGACAAGTAGGTGTCCTTTATGGACTAATGCATTTCTTTTACCCCTTAACATGGTTATTTTGTCTTCAACATTTATTTAGTGGAGCATTGGGAAGGGTAAAAGATAGCTGGTAACTGATTATAATCCCTCTAAGAAAGAATGCCATAATCCCCAAATTGCATATGCCACTAATCTAAATGGAAATCCTGTAGCTTTTTGGACCCATATTCCTTATAAAGCTTGATGACCATCTATTGATACTTGAAGATGTCTATTGCATACACATCTATTACAAGAAGCATACCAAAGTATTTTTTAAACCACATTAAAGTAGTCGTCTCAGAGTTCTGGTAAGCATAACTCTCTCCATCCCCTTACATTCTCTGTGATGTTATAATATCTAAGTGTATCCCTTATAGATTGAGGGAATGGATATATATCAAGCTCTGTATTTTACAAATGGATAATGCAAGTCACCTTACATACTAAACAGATAACACAAGTCACCTTACATAGTTTCTTGTATTATCTGTTGGTAAGGCATCTGACTGACCACATTCTGTGTTTCTAAAGTTACCAAAGACATTTTTAGGCTGTAATACAATTGAACAAAAATTGATAAAAATTTAGACAATATTAGAAAATACTTGGGAATGAGAAGGAACACAAATAATTATTTGGTCAAGAAGCTATCTTTACATTCACCCTTCATATCAAGGCCTATGGGATACAGGAAAGCTATAATTAAAGACAAGTCCCTCTCTTTTGTCAGTTAAAATGACCCTCTTTAACCCATTCTCTTTTGACTTGAAATTGACTTAGTTTTCATCATTATCCCTACGCTTGTTATCTTTGGTTTGATTGGTAACTTCACTCCTTTAATTTGAAATTTTTCTTCCTTTGCATTAGATTTGTATTTTTTAAATGATACAGTATCAAATTCTATATTTTACCTAAATATGAGGGTCTTTGAATTTTAATAATGTAACTTAATAATATTTTCTCTGTTCCAGAATTTCAGTATGGGTAGGTTCTAAGCCCCAAAGGCAGTATATGGTTGTAAGAAAGGTTGGGAGGCTTGTCTTGAAGTCATGTCTACATAGTAAGACATGGTTTTCACTTAATTTACAGATCAATAGAAGTCAAAGCTTTCTAAAGATTTTTGATACTTTATGTGAAATTAGTTGAAATCAAGTAAATATGGCTTATTGTTGTGGTTGTTATGGATTTTGGGTGGCTTTGGAGAACAGAAAGAATAAGAGAGAAATGCTAAAGCTACCCACCACAAATCATCCATCATTCATTGCTACCACTTGAATTCTGTGACTTAAGACATTCTGTTTGTATTCACGTTTGTATACTTATCTTAATTTTGTTTCCCTGGCTTTTCCTGTATGGACTACGTGTCTTAGAACTTTTTTCTTTAGAGACTTGGAAGAGGTACTTGCTTCTCTCTGTATTACTGTTTTTCAAAAAGAAGTCAATTTGTATATTCCCTGCATATTGAAAAACAGCGCAGTGACTTTTACTTCACACATGTGATGATAATAGCTAACATTTATTGAGCACTTATCTGTACCATACATTGTTCTTCTCCTTAACTTCATCTTATATTTGTCCATTTTTATCAATTTTTTACATTATAGTGCTGATAATTCAAGAATATATTTTTCCTTACCAGTGCTTTCATTCAACGGTATTTCCACCATCACACTTCTTGGCTGAACCTCAGGCTCAGAGTGCTGAGTTAGTCACACTAACAAAAAGCCCTTTGGTGTTTCATTTCTTTGCTTTTCCTTATGATGCTCATCCTACCCTATCTCCCAATCTAAGATGTTTAACATCCAAAGACACATCATGGTTTTGGCTGCAGATCCCTCACTCATGTACACATCTTGAGGCTCTGGGCCAAGTTACAAATGGTGGGGCAGGATTGAGACTTGCAGGTTTACTGTCTTTCAACTAACAAATATGAATGTTTCTCAAACCACTCCTCTTTGCTAGATGATAGCAAATCTATAATGTCTAGTTGATGATGACTTGAGTTCCATCTGGGGATCTGTGGTAGCAAAAATAAACCAGAGTAAAACTGTGGACAGGTATGATAGTGAAGGATGGAACCCATGAAAAAGAAGGGGAAAGAATCCAAAGAACTCCTGAGTTATAGAAAGTTGCAAGGAATTCTTTAAGGCACCATAATCCAGATACCTTTTTAAATTGGAGATCATTAAACCACCTTAGGTTTCCTCTCTTATAACTCTTCCCTTTGTTTGGCCTTTAACCCCCCGTTACATAAAGTTTTTCCTTTTGTTTCCTGTCTGAAGATACTTTTTTGTTGAGATGACAGAAACTAGAATTTGAGAAAGCTTTCAATAGAAATGTAATGCAGTCTTTCTATTTTCCTGAATATAAATTTAAATACAGTCTTTGATCAGTAATATAACAGGGTTGGACTACTTTTCTGGTTCTCCTTTAAGTTATGGATCACTCATTCCATCTGTTGTGTTCTTACAAGTTCAACTCATTAGAGGGCAGCCTTCGGGGGGCTCCATGTGCAGCTCTGTGTTCCTCTTTGTTTACTCCTCCCTTTTTGTCCTCATGGGAATTATTGACTATTGCAATGTTAGAATGTTGTTATCAAGAGTTGCGTATCTAATTTGAGCATCTTCCCTTGTAACATCTTAGTATCAGCAATCCTAAGAACTTTGAGTATTTTAGAAACTACTTTCCCAAATTCTAAGGTCTGACTTGAACTGATGGGCAAGGGCTAGTCATTAAGAGTACCATAAAAGTTGAATAAAGACTACTAGTTGTCTCCCATTATTTGTAACTTATTCATCAATAATAAAAATCTTGTTTTATATCAGGGCAAACCACTCCTCAGCTAAAATACTACATACCCAAGCCAATCTTTCAGCTTGATGTGACCGTGTGACTAAATTTTTGCCATTGAGATGGAAGTGCTGTGTGGTACTTCTTTAAAACCTCTTTAAATGGGAGGGGATACTGTTTTTCTTCTTTCCTTCTTGCAGTGCTAAACTTGGGTATGATGGCTGTAGCTATGGCAGCTATTTTGGACCATGGGAACATGACCCATACTCTATTGATAGTACATGGTAAATTGGAAAGTTCTTGGGTCCTGGTAAAATTTCTGAAGTCACCACACTGTTCCTGGACAGTTTAACTCTGGATTTATTTTACGTAAGAGAGGAGTAAACTTCTTTCTTTGATTAAACTGCTGTAATTTTGGATTTCTCTGCTTAGAGATGAATTCAATCCTGGGTTTACATTGTGCTAAGGAGCTTGGACTTCAATGTTATCAGAGTAAGCAAAGTGTTATTTCAGAGAGATTAATTTAGAAGTATGAACTTGATGAATTTGATCTACAAGAGAAAAGGGACAGAAAGATCAATGATAAGATTATTGCATATATGACCTTTATTATGTTGAGGAAAGTTCCCTCTATGCCTACTTTCTGCAGGGTTTTTATCATAAATGGGTGTTGAATTTTGTCGGAAGCTTTCTCTGCATCTATTGAGATGATCATATGGTTTTTCTCCTTCAATTTGTTAATATGGTGTATCACGTTGATTGATTTGCATATATTGAAGAATCCTTGCATTCCTGGAATAAACCCCACTTGATCATGGTGTATGATCCTCTTAATGTGCTGTTGGATTCTGTTTTCTAGTATTTACTTGAGGATTTTTGCATCTACGTTCATCAGTGATATTGGCCTGTAGTTTTCTTTCTTTGTGACATCTTTGTCTGGTTTTGGTATCAGGGTGATGGTGGCCTCGTAGAATGAGTTTGGGAATGTTCCTCCCTCTGCTATATTTTGGAAGAGTTTGAGAAGGATAGGTGTTAGCTCTTCTCTAAATGTTTGATAGAATTCACCTGTGAAGCCATCTGGGCCTGGGCTTTTGTTTGTTGGAAGATTTTTAATCACAGTTTCAATTTCAGTGCTTGTGATTGGTCTGTTCATATTTTCTATTTCTTCCTGGTTCAGTCTTGGCAGGTTGTGCATTTCTAAGAATTTGTCCATTTCTTCCAGGTTGTCCATTTTATTGGCATATAGTTGCTTGTAGTAATCTCTCACGATCTTTTGTATTTCTGCAGTGTCAGTTTTTACTTCTCCTTTTTCATTTCTAACTCTATTGATTTGAGTCTTCTCCCTTTATTTCCTTGATGAGTCTGGCTAATGGTTTATCAATTTTGTTTATCTTCAAGAACCAGCTTTTAGTTTTATTGATCTTTGCTATCATTTCCTTTATTTCTTTTTCATTTATTTCTGATCTGATCTTTATGATTTCCTTCCTTCTGCTAACTTTGGGGTTTTTTTGTTCTCTCTCTAATTGCTTTAGGTGCAAGGTTAGGTTGTTTATTTGAGATGTTTCCTGTTTCTTAAGGTAGGATTGTATTGCTATAAACTTCCCTCTTAGAACTGCTTTTGCTGCATCCCATATCATCTCACACTGGTCAGAATGGCCATCATCAAAAAATCTAGAAACAGGGCTTCTCTGGTGGTGCAGTGGTTGAGAGTCTGCCTGCCAATGCAGGGGACACGGGTTTGTGCCCTGGTCTGGGAAGATCCCACATGCCGCAGAGCAGCTGGGCCCGTGAGCCATGGCCGCTGAGCCTGTACGTCTGGAGCCTGTGCTCCGCAACGGGAGAGGCCACAACAGTGAGAGGCCCGCATACCACAAAAAAGTAAAATAAAATCTGGAAGCAATAAATGCTGGAGAGGGTGTGGAGAAAAGGGAACACTCTTGCACTGCTGGTGGGAATGTAAATTGATACAGCCACTATGGAAAACAGTGTGAAGGTTCCTTAAAAAACTACAAATAGAACTACCATATGACCCAGCAATCCCACTACTGGGCATATACCCTGAGAAAACCATAATTCAAAAAGAGTCATGTACCACAGTGTTCATTGCAGCTCTATTTACAGTAGTCAGGACACGGAAGCAACCTAAGTGTTCATGAACATGTGAATGGATAAAGAAGATGTGGCACATACATACAATGGAATATTACTCAGCCATAAAAAGAAACGAAATTGAGCTATTTGTAGTGAGGTGGATGGACCTAGAGTCTGTCATACAGAGTGAAGTAAGTCAGAAAGAGAAAAACAAATACTGTATGCTAACACATATATATGGAATCTAAGGGGGAAAAAAAGGTCATGAAGAATCTAGGGGTAAGACAGGAATAAAGACATAGACCTACTAGAGAATGGACTTGAGTATATGGGGAGGGGGAAGGGTAAGCTGTGACAAAGTGAGAGAGTGGCATGGACATATATACACTACCAAATGTAAAATGGATAGCTAGTGGGAAGCAGCCACGTAGCACAGGGAGATCAGCTCCATGCTTTGTGACCACCTAGAGGGGTGGGATAGGGAAGGTGGGAGGGAGGGAGACACAAGAGGGAAGAGATATGGGAATATATGTATATGTATAACTGATTCACTTTGTTATAAAGCAGAAACCAACACACCATTGTAAAGCAATTATACTGCAATAAAGATGTTAAAAAAAGAAAAGATTATTGCAAAAATCCAGGAATGAAGTTATGATGGTAGGGCTATGGTGGTAGCACCAGCATACTGGTTGTGGTGATTAGGGGTTCTCACTTTCTCAGTTGTGGAGTGGGTAAGGGGTCTGGAGATGAGAGGGACACAAGCAGTATCAGGACAGGTTTATTGGCTATGACTTATTCCCCCGAGTCCTGGAATGTTCTCCGACATGCATATTAGATTACCACAGAAATTTCTAAGTAGATAGTGTGATGCGTTGAAAAGTAGCAAGTTTCTTATTTTAGATAATCCTGGATCTACCAATACTAACCATTAGGTACCCATTATGGACCTCATTTTCTGGAAAGGAAAATCAACCCTCAGGATTATTATAGTACCTTTTCAGGAGGCTTTTTAATGTGAATTAAGTGAAATAATCTCTTCAAAACATCATTCAGCACAAAGGCACATCATAAGCACTCAATAAATATTAGTTACTTTATTATTAAAGCACTTGCCACATATCACTAGGTATACAATGAATTTCTCTTAAATCTGAAAGAGAATGAGGAGAACTTACAGCTGGTACTGTCTTCCATCTTCACTAAGAAGCATTTTTGGAGTAAAGACAGGTGTACTTAGGTGCACCCTAGTTCCCTCCCCATTAAGAACTGGGCAGATGATTTTTGAGAATATCAACGACAGTGTTCGTAAGGGATTAGCGTCATACAAGGGGAGGTCATACAAGGGGAGGTTGAGGTGGATGGATTCTGGCTGACGCAGCAGTGCTTTTATAGTATTGTCAAACTCAGGATCTCTTTATTAATAGAGATAAAAGCGAGTGACTCTCTTTAGAACTGAGTTCCTGGTTTCCTGTCCTGCACTGGAACATGCATGTAACTGTCCCTAGGTGTTTTTTAGGAACTTTTTAGTTCAACATCTTGATTTTAGCTCAAAACAGATCTAGAACAATCTAACAAATTACCGAATAAAGACAAAATAAGTTTCTTGAGGATTACTCATTGCTGAAATGGAACCAATAGGATCCAAGCATTCAAAAGAAAAAAATTTGATAGGAAAAATAATGTGGTAAATGTAGGGAAATGTCAGTATCCTACTAATCAGCAGTCATCCTGACTCAGTTTAGTTGCTGTAATAGTGAAGCAATGTTCTAATTCTTCATGGGTTTCTTAGGTGAATTGAGAATGGACAAACTATAAAAATCATTGTAATGACAACCATCCAATGGGAGGGAGCTAACGGTGTGAGCTCTATAATGTTTTGAGAGAGCTTCAGACAGCTATTAGGCTTTTTTATCTGACTCAGCTTGCACCTGGATCCTGCCAAGACCAATGTTGATAAATAGCGAGGACACATAGACCCACTGCCCCATCAGTTATTTCTCTTTGATACTGTCCTCCAGATGACCTACTTCCTTCCTATTCAGAGCTTTTGGCACTCCTGCTGCCCCATTTTACTATTGTATTTAGCCTCTCTCTGGGATAATTCATATTGTGCCAATCAACCTTTACCAGTACTGGTTGAGTTTCCTATTTACTTATGGGACATTGTCTGTTTCAGCTATATTTTTTTAACCTTGACATTTGTCTGATCATATCAAATGTAGTCTTTCTTTAATTTATGCTCATTATATTGGTTCATTTAAGGGTCACTATAGCCTGTAAGGGTTTTTTTTTCCTCCATAAATAGTATATCTTTGTATACTTCCCACCAACAAAATGACTCACATCTTCCAGTGTAATTGAAATCTAGCCAGAACATCAGGGAGACATCTTCAGCCCCTTCTCTGTACCTTCTTTTCATTGTCCTACTATCCCAAGGAAGCTTCTAGGGACTTTGTCTCTTTTCTCTGTGGCAATATGAAAAAGAACCCAGCAAAAATTTTGTTTTTTTATACTATTAGCATTAGTACTCCAGGAATAATAATAATACCTGTAGTTCTTCCACCCTTTGTCCCAGACACAACCTTTGTCCCAGACACAACATCTAAGCACTTTATATTGTCATGTAGTTGGGGTTCTTTAGTTTGTGACAGAAAAATAACCAGTTACAGTAAGAAAAAAAAAAAGAACTTACTTGGATCATGAAGTTGAAAAGCCCAGAAGCAGATCTTTCTGTAAGCATGGCTTTATCTGCATGTTCAAATGAAAGAAACAGATTTGTACCTTTTTCCACTTCACAGGTGAGTTTTCTACTCTGTTACTTTCAGTATCAGGGGAGGTTGAACCTTTTATTGGCAAATACTGTGGCAAAGATGACCCCTAGAAAATTTATGTGTATATTGCCGTATAGCTCCTTATAAATAGGAATCTCAAAGAAAAATGGTTAGCTCTGCTTGGATTAGAGATAGACAGACATAGATTTCTGAATCAATCACTGTGGTCTTGGTATTGGTGGGGTGTCAGTATTCTTATTGGCCAGGCCTGGATCATGTGTCTACAGGTGGGTAGGTTAGGTCCTTCTCAAATTTCATGAAATATATTCCCAATGGTAAAGAAGTGTTCTGTTATAAGAAGGGGAAGAGGAGATATTGGGAGGACACAAGCACAGATATCCATTACATCATTTATTAATCTAATTTAATATTTGTGAGATGGATATCATTATTAATTTTACAGACAAGGAAACAGACTCATACAAGTCAGCTAGCATGCTGGTGGTCACACGGTAATAAGAGGAATTGCTAGGATTCGGCTTCTGGACTGTCAGATGGTCTAGATGTTGGGCCTTCAACATTTCCCATCAGTCCTTTCATTTTTCTGATGGGGTATTTATCCTCAGACAAATTCTAAAGTGTGGCTAATTCAAACTGATTCTACTCTCAAAACAGTGCCACCTCTCTCCTTACTCTCAACAGATTCAGTGGCCTGCTACTTCTCAGTAAAGATAGACTATTCAGAGGTAATTTCCCCAATAGTCTGTTACCTCACCAAGAGACAGCTACATTTGCATGAATCCTTTCTTAAAGTTCTTACCCAGTCTGAGGCTAATCTTTCACCAAAGTTCTAGATTCCACTCCCTCCTCACTTCTTGGGATGATTATTCAGTCATCCTATATCTCTCTTCTATCTTCAACCTCACTACTGGCTCCAACTCATTAGCATTTAAACTCAATTTGTAAAAATCACCCTTCACTCCATGACCTCCTCTAGCTATGGTCCTTTTTATTATGATTCTTTTCAGATTTCTTCAGAGTTTTCTACACTTGCTGACTCTTCCCTCCCTTCCTCTGTTTTCTTCAGCTTGCTGTAGTCTGTCTTCTACCTTCATCACTTTACCAAGAAAGGTTTGTGTTAAAATGATCAATGACACACATGTTGATAAATCCAGTGGCTCTCTTTTAAGAACTTATTATACCTGATACCTCTATAGCTTTAAGTTCAGTTTACCATACTTTTTTGAAACCTCTAAATTTGAAGTTCCTCAGACATCTGTACTAAGCCATCTTTTTATTCTTACTTTACAAATCTTCTCTAGGTTATCTCATATATTTCAATGCATTTCATTTACCATCTAAATATTGATGGCTCCTGAATTTAGATACCCAACCTCTTAGATGCCTCTCTTAGAATTCTAGGCCTCTGTATCCAACTGCTCTCTGGCTATCTCTAATTGGACACTTCAAAAGGGCTTCTCTTGGGACTTCCATGCCAGTCCAGTGGTTAAAATTCAGCGCTTCCACTGCAGGGGAACACGGGTTCGATCCCAGAAGCCACATGGCAAGGCCAAAATAAAAGTGCTTCTCTTTATTATGTTTAATGGTCAAATCTGTTTTTTTCCCCTAAACTGAGTACTTCATTAGACTTGTACATTTCAGTATATGACACCTCTATCTGGTTCCTAAAGCCAGAAACAGGTGTTATCCTATACTTCTTTTATCTTCCCCACCAACCACATTTTAATCTATCACCAAATCTTGTCAATTTTAAAGGAAAACTAAATCTTGAAATTATCCACATCCCACATCTTCATGGCTGTGGTCCAAGCCACTGTGTTCTCTCATCTGGTCTGTCACAATAGTGTCTTAACTGGTTCCCTGCTTCTGTTGTTAAACTGTGCAGACCATTCTCCATACAGTACAAGCAGAATGATTTTTCTCAGATCTGATTGTATCATTCCTCTGCATAAATTCCTTCAATCCCACTTGCCCTACCATCATCTGGTAGTATAGTTTACAAGGCCCTTTGCAATCTCACCACCATCTACCTCCTTTACTTCTCCAGCCTTATTGTTTACCACTCTTCTCCTTTAACTCTGAATTCAGTCATGCAGGAATAGTTAATGTTCCTCTTTGAGTTATATTTTGATTCTAAAGAAACTTCCCTGTTTCTATTAAAGGTTCTATTAGGTGTCCATATTATGTGTATCTGAATCACCTTGTGCTTATGGTATGGTACTGCAGTTGCTTGTTATATTAGTCAGGGTTGGTCAGGAAAATGGACACCATTGCAAGTATTTCAAGAAGGAGATTCAACATAGGAAATTAAGTACTTACAAATCAATTGGAAGAACTGGAAGAAAGAATGTCAAGGAGGCCACTACTAGATATCAGGTTCTATTCTAGCTTCCAGTAATCTAGAAGTTGCTGCTTGCTCCCACTAGACCCTTCTAGCCCTTCTCCCAGGTCAGGAAACAGGAAGGCACTATTGAATATGGCCACAATTGCTGTGCAGCATTGAGGTAAGTAACTTCTATGGAAACGCCTATAGACTGCTACCAAATTTAAACATGTTAAGGCCCAGTTGTCTGCCCGCTGCTGCAGAGAAAAGGTAGTGTGGCTTCTGCTTCTCTTCTGCCTTACAGATGTCAAGTTATGGTTCACACTGGCAGAACTTAAGCTGGACCTTGAACCCTTCTGGCAAGGGAATCTGGGAAATGTAGTTCCTAGTCTTCCAGTCTCTGCAATTCAGGGAAGAGTAAAGAAGAGGGTGAAATGGTGCCAAATTCCAATATTCACTACGCCCATTCTTTTGTCTGATAACCCATCAAAACTGAGTTCTGTGACAGTAAGGATTCTGTGTTTCCCTATTATTTCCCCTCAGGACCCGTCCAAGTGCCTGGCCCAATGAGTCTTGATGTAATGAAAGAATAATGAGGCCTTTATATCTCACAGATATACTAGGAACTTTATTGTTTATAAAATGAAAGTTAATTACAGTCCAGATTCTGTATATATTCTGAATATAAAACTCTCTAGTATTTTCTGTTATACTGATAACTTAAGGCACTGCTATGCACATTGTGCAAAGTCTCTAACAGAATGACTGCATTTAATCCTTAAAATAGCTCTATGAAGTAGATTCTATGATTATCTCAATTTTATAGGCGGGGATATTAAGCCTCAGAGATGAAGTTGTTTACCCAAGGTCACAAAGTTTCTAAATGGATAAGCTGTGTTAGAAACCCAGCGATGTCTTATTCCAAAGTCCATGATCCATTCTCCACTACACTATCTCCAGCTCAGAGAAGTGGAAGAACTTGCTCTGCTGGCATTTCAGGGGGCTGTGGGATACCTTCAAGACCTTTTGACTCTAAAGCCAGTGCTCCTGAATCGTGCATGGCATCAATTTCAATAGCTTCTCTCTTGTAGAACAAAAAAACTTCCCTAGTTTTGTTTTTTTTCAAAAAGGACCAAGCATACGTAGCAATTGCTCTCTTAGTAGCACAACGTGATTACAACCCCATTTAAAGAGTTGCCAGATAAAATATGGGATGCCTAGTTCAATTTGAATTTCAGATAAACACTGAGTATCTTTTCAGTATAAGTATGTCCCAAATATTGCCTGGAGCATACTTATACCAAAAATTTAACTTGTTTATTTGAAATTCAAATTTTACTGGCTGCCCTGTATTTTTATTTGCGATATCTAGAAACCCTACCTCTTTAGAAGCCATGTTATGTATGTAACCCATTCTGTTCACTTGGACATTGCAGCTTGCGTAGCACTTTCACCACATTTACTTAGTTAATACATATAACAAACTTATGAGAAATGAATTATTCATTCCATAACTGAGGACCCTGGGCTCAGAAGAGTTAAGAAATTGGCCCATGATCATAGAGCTCATGAATGGTAGAACTGGAGTTTCAATCTAAGTGTGTCTCACTCCTTGTCTTGTTCTCTCTCCCTGATCACCGTTCAAAACCCGTCTCAGGCACCACCTTTGGTAAACCTACCCAGACTTCTCCCAACCCAAAGGTGAATTCGTTGCTCCTTTCTTATGTTGGCAAGGGCATTTGCACATGTCATTATTATGGGATGTGGCACATTGCTCTGTGATTGTTTTTATGTTGTTCTCTCTGCCAGAACTGAACTTCTTTGAGTAGTGTGGTAGGCAGAATAATGCCCCCCAAAAGATGTTCACATCCTAATCACCGGACACTGTGACTATGGTACCTCACATGGCTAAAGGGCCTTTGTAGATGTGATTAAGGGTAAGGGCCTTACAATAGAAAAATGATCCTTGACTATCCTGATGGGCCCAATCTAATCACATGCATCCTTAAAATCAAAGAATCCTTCATGACTATGGTCAGAGGCCAATGAGGATGGTGGAAGAAGGGTCAGAGAGATGCAGCTTTATGGGCCTTGAATATGAATAAAGTAGGCCCTGAGCCAAGAAATGCAAACTGCCTCTAGAAGCTGGAAAAGGCATGGACACTGATTTCCCCTAGAGCCACCAGAAGGAAACATAGCTCTGTTGGCATGTCACCTTGTTTTTAGCCTAGCGAGACTCATTTCAGAATACTCACTTCCACAACTTAAGAAATGTGTGTTGTTTTAAGCTACTAAGTTTATGGTAATTCATTAACAGAAGTAATCAGAAACTAAAAGAGGTAGGTACCATCTCTTAGTCACTGTTGTATTTCCTATAACTAGCAAAGTACCAAGCAGGCTCATAATAGGTACTAAGAAATTGTTTGCTTGCTTGAATAGATGAAAATTATAGAACTTTGCTTCATGATCTGAGCATATGAAGAAAGAGCCAGTCAACTAAGGTATGGGGAAGGAAAAGGCTCTCTACTCATCTTCTTCCCTGAACTAATGAGAATAAACTATCTATATTTCTTGGCCCAATGAGTCATGATCATAAATACAGAAAAAGGGGAATAATAAGTGATGATTCCCAAGGAACCCTTTATATCTTCTTAGCTATGAATGTGATTCTGAAGGGAGACCTCACCCATAGTGGCCGCAATGATAAAAATAGCTACGATTTCTTTGACTACTATTGTGATAGTAATTCAACTTTGGTGTGCATTAGAATAACCTGGGACACTTGCTTAGCTGCATTTTCCTGGGTCTAACCTCTAGAGCTTCTGATTCAGCAGGTCGGAGGTAGAAGCCAGGTGATTCTGTGGACCATACTGCACCAAACCAACAAATGTAAAAAGAATTCCTCAGAGGAGTTCATGTGGCATCTTCAAACCAGAAAAATATAAAGAAGGAATTTTCTCTCTCTCTCTCTCTTTTTTTTTTTTAGTTAGGCTAAAGAAGTTGATCTTTAACCAACCACTGGAAATACAGGGTAACAGTTATGGAAAAAATGTTCCCAACTGGTCATTTTAATATGGTTACCTTTTTTGCTGCTCAAAACTGTAGCACATGCTAAAACTAAAAAGAAATTTGAAAAGCCAGAAAGATGCAAAGAAGAAAATGACAATTTCTCATAATTTCATTGCCTGAAGATAAGCTATGGCTAACATTTTGATTTATTACCCTCTATGCTTTGACTATGCATGTAAATCCTATTTGAGATCATACTGTATATGCATTTTAATATCATGCTTTTAAAAAAACTCAATGTTGTAGGATATATCTGTTCCTCAGTGGCCAACTTATTGTAATGAGATTGTTTTTGTTAAATTATTTTCCTTTAAGAGAACTGGGAGAGTCATAAATCCTAAGAAGAGGCCAAAAAATAACTTCATGCTCAACGTCTCTGCATATTATTCTCGAAGAGAAGCAAATAGATCTGCCTGGAGTGTCAGAGGTGTTGAGTCACCTGCAGCTGCTGACTGCTAATCAATTTTGAGGAAACTTGCCCTTTGGTGCCCCACATGTCAGGCTGTGCAGTGGCTCCTTTATTTACAGTGGCATGCAAGTGGGCAATGCCATGTTTAAAGAATAATGTGCATTCCAGGCTTGCTGTCCTCAAATGATTGCAAAGCTTTGTTGGAAAGGACAGAATTCTAGAATGTTATGACCATAAATCATATTGTTGGAAATTGTCTTTCTGTAAAAGTTTATCGTTGTGGTGCAGTGCCATTTTTCTTCTGGACTTGAATTTGACTGAATTCTACCTGTCATCACCGAGAAATACTTTATTTTCATTTTCAGTTCAATTATAAATTGCTGAAAATATTCTCGAGGTAAACTAGATACTAATAGTACAACTGAGTCTTAGCACTGAAAAAGTATTCACTATATATTAAATATACATGGGGATACTTTGGAAAAAAAGGGTGATTGCATTAAAAATTGTCAACATTGCATCCATCTGGATGCCAAATTGAAATCTTATGTGATTTCCCTAGTCTTTTGGGTCTATTGCTGAAGGAGAAAAACCCACTTTCATTAGCCTCTTATGCTAATAAAAACAAGCTAGAGACATGAGACCAAATCAAGAAGGCCAAGATCTTCATCCTGTAAGCATCCTTTTATGTAAACACACTGGAAGTGGCCATTGCATCTGATTCAGTCCACTTTGTGGCACTTGCAGAAGCCTTAGTGCAGGTTACTTCATTCACTTTTCCAACCTGATAACTTATTTACATTGCACAAGCAAAGGCTACGTTTTCCTATGGCCAATAGACCCAGAAAACTATGTTGTTTATGGAAGATTTCAATCAAAGGCAAGTGATATTAACAATCTTAAATATATTTGAGGTCTCTTACTAAGTTTTTAATATAGTAGTATTAAAACACAGAGGCCATTGCAGAATTCCTAAGGAATTGGTATGAGAGATATTACATTAAGACATCTGTAAATGATCAATAAACTGTAAGGATTAATTGGATTTTACACTAAGAATGCTGTGTAAAATAAGGCAAAGAGCACTGGCAATATGAGGAATGCTTTCTAGTTCTCACTCTGACGCTAATAAGTTGTGTTAGCTCGAGTGAGTCACTTTACTTGCCTGTGTTGGAGAGAAAAATGATAGAAAAATAATAATATATATTGTGTACAAGGTCAAATAGTTCATTTGATAGTGCATTTGAAATCAACAATCTGAGAAAATACAGGCTTGCACCAAAAATCGGAACCAAAAACATAATGGCAATGAAAAAATAAGTCAATTTAACCCCAACTGATGTCTATAAGATATGAGAAAAAACTAACATCTGGTCATTTGCATAGTTTTGATCACAGAAAACAAAATATGGTTTGCAGCGCTCCACTGGAAGAAAGCCAACTAGCATGCGGGTGATCATTCAGGAAGGACTGCAGTGGACTCCCAAACAAGGTGGCTTTAGGATGCCTAACTATGACATTATCGATAGTGTCATGGAATAATGGCAAAAGGAAGAGTCCATATAAGCCTAATTTTATTTAAGAGAGTGGCATTGTGGGACAGTCCTGAATGTGAGACAGTCCTAATTGCCTGGAAACCTGGGTGGAGTCAAAAGAAAAAGGACAAGGACCGGAAGGTTGTTGCATAACTCTGTGTGAGACCTTCAGAGATACTTTAGACCTGTACCTTTCCCACTGACTCTGGCCATGTCTGTGCGGTTGATAAATCATGTGCTTTTGTAGTCACTTGGCCTCACTTGGTCAACTGGTCGGCTTTGCAAAGGATACCATGAACAGGGAAAAGGTAGCAATATGTTCTCTGAGCACCCTTCCTTTATGATTTGACCTGAGATTGGTGCAATATAGGTGGTGCTTTCAATCAAAGGCTTTGAAGTAATGCAGACCTTAGTTTGAGTCCTGGTTCCACTATTGATGAACCGTATGACCCTGAACAAATTTGCTAAGCCCTCTGAGCCTCAGTTTCCTCTTCTGTAAAATAAGGATAAAGATGGGTTCTACATATACAGGAGAAGATTAGCAATTTATCTAGGTTCACAAAACTAGACATAGTTGAGCGAGGGCTGGCTGACTTCATGCCTGTGTTCACACAAGTGACCTAAGATTGCAAAGCTATTTGGCAATGAAATTGGATGTGGCAGATACTGCCAGACTACTTAAAATACGTTCTCCTTGACTTCCTTACCAAAGAATCATTTTTTCCCTCAGAGTAGAAATGTGGCCAGCTAAAAATTCAACTTCCTGAATTTCCTGGAGCTTTGGTTATGTATGTGACACAGCTCTGTCCAATGTAATGTAATCAGGAATATACTGGGTAGGGTTTCCAATAAAGCTGTTATCCTGATAAAAAGGACCAGACTCCGCTGAAATGCACCCTTCTTTAAGCTTAGCCATGGAAATAATACCTAGAGGTGGAATAGCTATCTTTGTAACCATCTTGATACTAGAAAGAAAAAAAAAAGCCACATGCTAAATATGCCAGAAGTCAGAGATGAAAGCTGGAATGAGCCTTTGTGGAGAAGCTGTACCAGCCCTGGAGGATGAATTTCCAGACTTAGTTGCATTAAAAAAAATCAGTGTTTGCTTAAGTCACTATAGTTTGGTTTCTGTTATACACAGATAAACCCAATTCTAACTGATATATTAGGATTCAAACCTCTAGAAACTTATTCAGCACATATTTTCTGGTAGATCCCTAGAGACAAAGCTCTGCTCATACTGTCTTTCATCTTGTTTATTTGTAACAGTTACCATGCCTTTGGTCTTAACCATCAGCTTCTCAGGGACAAAGTGCTTGGAACCCAGGATAATAAGCAGTCAACACCTATGATTTAAGGACTGGGAAATTGGGTCCTAGAGAGAGGGTATTTAGTGGTGGAGCAGAGGCCAGTGCTGAGGATTTTTGACATTCAGTCTTGTCTTCTTACCAATAGCGCCGTATAAGACAGACCAGGCTGGGGTTTTCCACTGGCTAATGCTCCCCCCCAAAAGTACTGGTCATCAGCGGCAGATATAAGAGCTTGGGCAACAAAAGAAATATTTTCATAGTTTGTCATTTTGCTCTGAACATCCTTGTTACTTGCCTGTGTAGGCAAGGCATAAGCCTGGTTTCTCATATGCAAAGTGGGCATAATATAAATGTCTATGTCATAGAATTATTAATAGGATCTAAGGAGTTAATGTATGTAAAGGTCTTAGACCAGTGACTGGAGTATAATACGTATAAAATAAGTTGAGCTCTAACGGATATTATTTTTAACTGAAATATGAATCTTTTCAATTTGTTCTCCTAGGAATCTTCGAAATGATGAAAGCAAAGGTTCTGTAGCCAGATAGATGTGAGTTCTAGACAGATTTGTCACCTATCAATTGTGTGACATTGGGAAAAGCACTGAGACACTCCAAGTCTTGATTTCCTCCTCTGTGAGAGAGGGTATCTCACTGAGTTGTGAGGATTAACTGTGATACTTTATGTAAGGATACAACACAGTGTAGACATTCCCTAAAACATAACTATTGTGATTGCTTTTATTTAGAGCATTTCTTCTAAGATACCTTAGGTTTTTCTTTCTTTTTTTTTTTTCCATCAATCTCTGAGCTTGGGCTGCATGTCTATCACCTTCATTAACTTGGTGTAGCCCATTCTTCTGTTAGCTGCTTTTTAAAATCTCTTGATAATTTTTCCCTTGTGTGATGGTTAAATTTTACGTGGGTTTGGGATTTGGTGCCCAGCTGATGGGTCAAACACTAGTCTAGTCTAGGTGTTACTGTGAAGGTAATTTGAGGTATGACTGATGGTAAATATTAATCACTTGACTTTAAGGAGATTATCCTTAATGATGTAGCTGGACCTCATTCAATTGGCTGAAGGCCTTAAGAGCAAAAACTGAGGCTTCCTAGAGACAGGAATTCTGCCTTAAGACTATAACATAGGGGAAAAAAAAGACTGTAACATGGAAATCCTGCCTGAGTTTCCAGCCTACTGGCCTACCCTATGGGGTTTAGACCCAAGACTGCAACGTCAAGTCTTGCATGAATTTCCAGCCTGCCAACCTGCAATAGAGATTTTGGGCTTGCCAGTCTCCACCACCAAATGCATGAGCCAATTCCTTAATGCAAATCTCTAAATACATAATATGATCTCATATGATATAATATAATACAGTTGACCCTTGAACAACATGGGTTTGAACTGCACAGGTCCACTTATATGTGGATTTTTTTCAATAGTAAATTCTGCACACTTTGTGGTTGGCTGAATATGTGGATACAGAGGAAGCATGGATACAGAGGGCCAACTCTAAGTTATACAGGGATTTCAGATTTTTCACTGAGTGGAAAGTTGATGCCTCTAATCTCTCTGTGTTGTTCTGGGGTCAACTGTATAGTGTATCTTTTTGGTTCTGTTTCTCTGGAGTATCCTTACTGATATACCTTGTTTCTTGTACAAAATTGGATCTTAGGAAAAAAAATAGATCTTCTTTGGTTATTTTAGAAATTCTATTGAGGGACTTCCCTGGCAGTCCAGTGGTTAAGACTTCGCCTTCCAATGTGGGGGTGGGGGGCGGGTTTCGATCCCTGGTCAGGGAACTAAGATCCCACATGCCTCATGGCCAAAAAACAAACAAAAAAACCAAAACACAAAACAGAAGCAATATTGTAACAAATTCAATAAAGACCTTAAAAATGGTCCACATCAAAAAAAAAAATCTTTGAAAGATAAAAGAAATTCTATTGAGAGTCTCATCTTCTGACATTTCTTCTGACTAAATGGAGATGAGCAGCACTAGAAGACAGCTGGCTGATGTACTTGTGTTTCTGTTTTTGTTTTTTTGAAAACTAGCCCTTCATTCTCCTTTTCCAGTCAATTGACTATTCCCTACAGCCTTTCACTTCAAATTTACCACTCATCTCCACACACCTCCTGGGAGTTTCCACTTCACTAGCACTCTTTTCTTTCTCATTTCTCCTTGTGGCTGTCTTGTCATACCACTCATTAATCATGGAAATCATTTTGCAAATCAGGCTGGGAGGAACCTCATGGCCATGGGATACAGCACAGGGAAAGCCAGTGTTTGAGCTTTACACCAAGCTCTTTGCACCACGTATTATTTGCACCACAGGTCTTCTTATCCTCTGGACAATGTTTAGGAAACTAGAGTTTTGTTAACAATCTTCAGTAATGTGGGGAGCTTGAAAGGATTCTGTGGAGGGCTCCTGGAATCCCTAGGGCCTGACTAAAGCATGCCTGGCTCCTCCTTACCACAGAAGCTGGTATCTGCCCTGTTCTGGACAAAGTGCTTGATTGCTTACCCATGGATATTGGTGTCCTAAGAAATCTTCATCTACTTCAGCAGGCACAGCTCAGGGAGGCCAATTAAACTAGTTTTCCAGCTGATAGATGGATGCATTGCCACTGTTTAACAAAGCACAAATTAGCATATTGTGTCTGATGGCCTGGTCATCTCTCACTGTTGACTCTAATTTGCCAGAGAAGAAGGAACAAAAGAAACCTGGGAAGAGTGGTGACAAGGGACTTTTGAATGCTGAAGAAGCATTTATTGCACACTGATTATGTGCCAAGTTAAGTGTGTCACTCGTGTTACCTCATTTAAGACTCATAGAAACCCTGTGAGGTAGATTTTAGTATTATCCCAATTTTACGAATAAGGAAATAGGCTCAGAGTGGTTGAATTACTTTCCTGAAGACATACAGCTCTTTAGTGGTAGGGATGGCAGGAAAAATGAGGCAATAGTAATAGTTACATCTGGCCCTGGCACACTTAGCAGGTTGAATTTCTGCTGATCCAGTGACTTTTCCTATGTCCTCTTATCATCCACTTCCCTCTACTTCTCTAGTCTCCCACACAACAGGAAGCCTTTCTCTATTGTCATGATAATGAATTATACTCTGCTGATCTCTCATTCTTTTGTGTCAATCCCGGCTGCTAAGGAATGGAATCATATCATAGTGATTGCAAGATATGTACCTTTGCAACCTACCGGCAGCGAGGAGGGCAGAATTCATCATATTGAAGGCATGAAAAAGACTTGTTTGGTTCCTTGGCTGCAATTAGCTGACGAAGCTTAAGACCTTTGAAGTCCAACTGCTTTGATCCCAGCTTCTCTGTAGCTGATCCTGCCAGGCTGCTTTGAAGTGAAGAAATCTACAGTTCCCTATTTGTAGGATATGGGAAGTGCTAGAAGGGCATGTGGAATTTATGGGCCCAGTTAAGTGGCTGCTGCTAGTATCCAGATGTGACATTTCATGAGAGTTTGAACTAGGGCGGGGAAATGAACGTGAAAATAAGGGTGGGGGGGAATATGGTAGATTCGAAGTTGTTAAAACCCACAGGATGTGGAAACCTTTTAAAAATGGGAGGTGAGGAAGAGGGAGCATTTTAAGATGAATCATTAACTTCTGATATTTGAGAATTTTGGATAATGGTGTCCTCCACAGATGGAAGACACGGTAACAGGAGCAGAGGCAGAGGCTTCAGTTCCATCTTATAAGATTTTCATGACAACCCGTGGTAGGAAGGGAATCCAGGCACAGGGAACAAAAAAGCTGAAGAGACAAAAATCAACAAGGCCTGTCTACAAAACAGCAAATGGATGGGTGTAATTGAAGTGCAGAATGCACACTGAAGGAGAGATTGAGATGAAGTTGGAAAAGTAGGGAGGTACTAGATCAATAAGGGCTTTTAAGAGGGGTTTTGCTTTTATCTTTAGGGGAAATGGAAAATTAAATACAGGTTTTAAGCAGGGAAGTTACTTGATTATAAAGATTTCATTTTAGAAAAACATCTCTACAGTGCAGAGGGTGGCATGGGAGCAGGGTAATGGCGTAACAGGGGAAACTGTTGAAATAGCCCAACTGAGAGTTGATGGTGGTTGGGACTATAGTAGTAGCGATTGAGGTTGAGAAAAATTGATAGAATGAGAGATATTTTAAAGGTAGAATGGGCAAGACTTGCTGGTGACTTAGATGTAGAGGAGAGGTAAAGTGGGGAATCAAGTATAACTACTAGGTTCTGGCTAGGCAACTAGGTTGATGTTAGTGCCATTTAATATGATGGGAGCCACATTAGTAAGAATTGGTTTACAGTACATTTGTGTCATCACTATCTTCTTGTTCCCTCTGTTAGGAGTTTCCTTTGATCTCTGCCTTTTCCTCACTGATCACAGCCAACCATTGATCCTTCTCTGCTCTAAGTCCCCAGAGAATTATCATCTGACTGTGGTATACCAAATTGGGGTAGGCTCTACCAACCATCTGGGGCACTGGAGAGGTGTGTGCTTTGGGGATCATGGACATTTGATTCCTTCTTTTCCATCCAGTTATGACTATGGAGGAGAGAGCTAGAACTTGGGGTTAGAGAGAGCATCTATCCATAGGCCTAGGATGATCTGACTGAAGTAGAGATAATCTTGGTTTGCTCTGATAATGCCCTTTACCACCATTCTCAAAAACCCAGCCAACCTTTGTATTTTTCTTTCCTATATCTGTACAATATACTTCCTTCCAAAACACACATATACATCTATCACGCTCTATTACCTCCATTCTTATTTTTCCTTACTTTCCAGAATGTGTCCTTCACTCCACGATCCCTGGGTCTTTGCTAAAGTTCTCCTTTAGCACGAGTACCACCACTCTCCCCACTTCCACGTATTGAATTCTATCCATCCTTTCCACATGAACTTTGATCGTAGTTGCTCTAAGGATCCTTGCAGTTCTCCCCATCAAAATTAATCTTTATTCTATAATAATTTGTTTACATATCTCTTGGAGCACTTATCTCAATGTTCTCAGTCATTTGTGTGTGGGCTATGTAGTCTGAGAGTTTGGGACCTAATAGAGTACAACAGCCAAGTCAAACATATCTGTACATTTGAGAACTAGCCCTTTGATACAGCCATGATTGGCCTTCAATCAAATAGTGTGAAATTTAAATGACTATCTCCCAAATGCCAGTAAAAGCACATAGTAAGTGTTCACTATTTTTTTTATTAAGTGAAATTTCACTTTTATCCTTATCATCCTGGAAAATTTATTATTTTATTTTCTCACTCAATATATTATTGCCCTAGAAAATGTCAAATGCAGTGCATTGACTTTTTCCCTTGGAGGAGGCTACTTTGTGCTGTAGTAAATACTGATGAGTGTAAATATCTGTAATAAACAAGGATAAATGGTACTGATTGGAATCAAGTCCACAACTTTGGTTGTCTAAAGTCAGCAACAGGAAAAATGATATGGCAGGGAATAAAACTATATGTGCTCTTCATCTAACACACTTAATCCCTCTTAGAGTCTCTATTTTTCCTACTTAACAACAATTAAACAACACAGAAAAGTGCGTGTGTTTGTGTGGTGTTGGCACAAGGCTTAGACTAGAATGCTAAGTTCCCCGTCGCCATTAACATGCTATTTTAATCTTATTCATGGAAAGTAGGGTTCTGCATCTTATCTCACTTCAGTATCTGCTTTGTGACATTAACAATTCCAATAACATTGACTCTCTGAGGCAAACTTATTTATTTAACATTTTATAATCATATCCTGCAGTTGGTGTCTTCTCATAACCATTCACTTTCTGAGTTGCCAATAAATACTAAATGCCTAGGAGTAAGGACATGTCAAAATCTGTTTGGAATGTAAATAGCACAAACATAATGATGTCAACTTGACATAATGCACTAGCTATGATTGCCCCTCATTTTTCAACAAATTCAAATATTTGTTTCTTCTCACTCTCTTATTTTGGTAGCATCCCATATCAAAAGGTTTAAAAACATCTAAGAGTGCTGGGTAGGAGGACTGGATTACTTTGAGAAGCCCATCCAAATAAGAATCCACTTTCCTTACCCATGATGAGCTGGTGAATACAGGTAGTTCACATTCGTGTGGAAGGAAAAGGCTCATTGAACGTTATTTCACATGGCCTCCCTGCTCCATGTGTGAAGTGATTTAATACCACTGCAGCAGGCAAACAACGACAGCATCTTCAGTTGTTACAAATTGATCATCCAACAGATTTTTTTTTTTTTTTTTTTTTTTTTTTGTGGTACGCGGGCCTCTCACTGTTGTGGCCTCTCCCGTTGCGGAGCACAGGCTCCGGACGCGCAGGCTCAGCAGCCATGGCTCACGGGCCCAGCCACTCCGCGGCATGTGGGATCTTCCCGGACCGGGGCATGAACCCACGTCCCCTGCATCGGCAGGCGGACTCTCAACCACTGCGCCACCAGGGAAGCCCCATCCAACAGATTTTGATAAATCACTATAACCTATGTGTCATGGAAATACTGAATGCTGAATATGTTTAAGCTACTATATACTTCACTGAAATATATCAGGTATGCTAATGCTAATATGAATTTTGAATTAGCTCTAACGAAAGAACAATTATTTGTTCTTTTTCATCTTTTGCAACTTGTCTCCATGTGATGCATTGTCAAGGTAAACCTTGCAAGACAAAGAGTGTAGAAGACTGCCTAGTTTTCTTCATTTTAAGAAACAAAATAATTTAGAAAATATTTAACCCCATAGCATTTAGATAATCAAGGTTATGTCAAGCAATTAAGTACTATTTAGAATTTAAGCCACTAGTAAACATCTTTAGCGTCACTGTAGTGATGCCCATACCCTAGGCTCTAAGATAATGGTGACAATTTAGGAAAGATGGCACTTACAGGAGCCTTGCATTGTCCATTTCTGAGTGGGTAAATTTAATGGGAAAAATTAATGTAACCTCAAAAGTGCTGCGTAAGAAGGTAGGTCATCGTTTTTCTGAAAAACACTAAGGTAGTTATGATTGGGATTTTTAAATAAAATCCTAACATAAATAGTCTCTGGCACTTTGAATGTCATGAAACTGCCTTAAGAGAAAAAAAGTGGATGGAGAAACTTGTGGGAAATGGCAGATGTATGATCAATCTTTTTTTTAAAAAAATTATTTTACATTGGAGTAGGGTTGATTTATAATGTTGTGTTAGTTTCAGGTATACAGCAAAGTGATTCAGTTATACATACACATATATCTATTCTTTTTCAGATTCTTTCCCCATATAGGTTATTACAGAATATTGAGTAGAGTTCCCGGTGCTATACAGTAGGTCCTTGTTGATTATCTATTTTATGTATAGTAGTGTGTATGTATTAATCCCGACTTCCTAATTTATCCCTCCCCCCCACCTTTCCCCTTTGGTAACCAAAAGTTTGTTTTCTAAGTCTGTGAGTCTCTTTCTGTTTTGTAAATAAGTTCACTTGTATCATTTTTTAGATTCCACATATAAGTGATATGATATGATATTTGTCTTTCTCTGTCTGCCGTACTTAGTATAATAATCTCTAGGTCCACCCATGTTGCTGCAAATGGCATTATTTCATTCTTTTTTATGGCTGAGTAGTATTCCATTGTATATATGTACCACATCTTCTTCATCCATTCCTCTTCCATGGACATTTAGGTTGCTTCAATGTCTTGGCTATTGTAAACAGTGCTGCATTGAACATTGGGGTGCATGTATCCTTTTGAACCATGGTTTTCTCTGGATATATGCCCAGGAGTAGGATTACTGGATCATATGGTAGTTCTATTTTTAGTTTTTTAAGAAAGCTCCAACATTGTATAGAGGCTATTTTACCATTATTTTGGACAGTGAGCCACATGGCCCAGAGGGGAAATATATATTCTCATTTTTAGTTAAATAAAGCTGTAGGCTTGGGTTTGAATATATAGTTACGAACAATTCGGGCACCCTTGACTTAATTTGTAGTAGAACTTAGGAACTCTCTTCATCCAATATCAGTAATTTTCAGGATAGATAGCTGGGATATTGTCTGCAGAATATAAGTTTGGTGAGTAAGTAGAACACTAAAGAGATTAATTTCCTTGAAGCACTCCCATCTGTGATATATAATTTGGGGTATAGGATGAAAATAAATAGATGGATGATAGATAGATAATCTCTAACACTTTGATAGATTTCCCAAGGATTAGTTGTTTATCACTGATCCTTACAGTCATCTCAGGATAGGCTTGAACAACAGTCTATATATACCTAGTGGAAAGACCCATGGTTTCCCGAAGATGTCTGTGGTTTCCTTTTACATGGTTCCCCCGACTTTGTATTCCTCCTTATTACTGAGTTGGTTCTGCTTCAAGAGCATCTTACCATACCCCTTTTTCTGTCTTTGATCTATACTGAATAAATTGGATCCCTGCCAACAGGGAACTGGGTCTTGTGAAAGTTTAAAGAAATTCCTTTCCAATATTGTCTTTGGAAGCCAGAATTTATTTTTAACAGTTGACATCACCAAAATCTTAGTTTTCCAGCTTCACTTAAAAGTTCTTACCCAATGAAATCATACATGACCATGAAAATCCTGAAAATGTACTTGAAAGTTTCAGAACAATCTTTCTTTCTCAAACAAGATTGTGAGCATTTCTTCAACTGGAGACTAATCCAGAATCCAAATTTTAGAGGCTCAGAACTTTAATTATTACAAACCAAAATGTGTCTCTCTCCCAATATTGTCTTTATCAAATCTTTTGATACTTTTGCTTCCAAAATATTGGTAGTTTAATTGTGAACTAAATTGAAATATTACAGATGTGGCCTTTTATGCTTAGAAATTCACTTTGGATTGGTAAATTTAAAGAAAATTAGTTAGATATATTTAAGGAGAACTCATGAATTACTGTTAATTTGCAGCACATGCATGATATAACAGTACTCTTAAGTAGCTGCCATATTTGTACTGTATGCCAAATACCATCCCGGGTGTACGTCATCCCATTGAACTATCACAGGTAGCCTGCCAGACATCCCAGTTTTACAGATTGAATAGCTGTGAGGGAAATTTGTTCAAGCTGTGTCATTTTTCACTGAAGAAGTTATTTTATTCTGTATTGTCTCTTATGTAATGATGACCATATTATTGATATTGATCTATATTCAAGGTAATGTCAGATTTTATAAGACATGTGGGAAAATGCTATTTGGATATAAGAGACTTTTTTCACTCTCATGGTGAGTGAAATAGCCACTGAGGAAATCTTATGGGGTCCCCAGCCCTGAAATATCTAAGCAGAGAAAACAAATGCTTGATAGAATACTATAAGTGTATTTTTTCCCCTGTGAATTACATAACAAGATTTAGCAGCTTGTCTAAATCTGAAAGATATTTGAAGCCATTTTCAACAACTGTAATGTGATCTTAAATATCTGTGATTCCTATTGGTGACAAAGTCACAGCTACTCCATTTATAATGTAAGGAAAGGCTGAATTTCAGTTAAAGTTTAATGAAAAGAAAGATGGAATTGTTCCTGTCTAAATTCATAAACACCAGGTAAAGAACCCCTACTCTAACAGAAGTCATTGCAATGAGGTGATATAAAGAACTGGGAAGGAAGGCAACTTTGGAGCCACTGAGGGTGTTGTAGTGGCCTGGGTGTGTTATCAATACCTCGAGGAAGACACAGAAAAATGGCAGCTTGATGCCATTGAGCTCATCCTTTTACAAATGCGTAAGTTCTTCCAAATATGGATAGAATCTGCATATTTTTTATATTTAGGGTTACTAGTTCTGAGATATCTGTAGACTTCGTCTATTCTGATTGTCTTTTTAATTTACTGGATAGTACTATAATGAACTTCAACAACCTGTATGTATCTGATTCATACTATCAATATGAATTGAAAATATTAAACTGAACAATATAAATTCATTTTCATGAAGTTTGAAATTAGAGAATTAAAAAAATTTAGTCTTCACATCCACATTTATATCTGGAAATGGAAGACCTCACACATCATTTAACATTTCATATACCTTTCCTGTAAGTTCTCAGTCATGTTATTTAACATGCTGAGCAGCAGTGTTACTGGTGAAACTGAAATTTGCAACAGCTTATTTCTGTTGAACACATAATTTCCACTATGCTTGATAGGTACTCCTTTGTAAACTTGCCATCTGTATGTCTTGATGCCTGTGATTTTATTTTTTCACTTAACAGCCTTTCACAGAGGCATTATTTATTCTAGTTGCATTAAAATAAGTTTAAATTGCAGTCCCTTTTTCCAGTTCACCAAGTTTTCCATCACGCATCTTTTCTGTACACCAGTCATATTTCTTACAATAGTTTGATTCTGAAGATGTCTTAAGCCATATTCTTTGAACACAGATTTAGTTTATTTGCATAGTAAAAGCTTATGCCCAGCCCCTTATAGCTTATTTTTCTGTCATTCTCAACATGAGGCTTCTATCTTGTGGTCCATGATGGCTGCTCCAGGTCTGTATTCATCTCTTAGGGCTACCATAGTAAATCACCACAAACTAGGTGGCTTAAACAATAGAAGTTTATCCTGTCACAGTTCTGGAGGCTAGAAGCCTGAAATAAAGGTGCAGCACCCATCCTTCCTCTGAAGACTCTAGAGAAGAATCCTTTTTAGCCTCTTTATGGCTTCGGGTGGTTATCAGCAATTTTTGGCATTTCATGGCTTGCCACTTCAGCTACTCTGATCTCTGCCTCACTTGTAACATGGCCTTCTTCTTGTGTCTGTATCCAAATTTCTCTCCTTTTATAAGGACACCAACCATTGGTTAGGGTTCACACAAGCTAGCATGACCTCATTTTAACTTGGTTACATCTTTAAAGACCCTATTTCCAAATAACGTCACATTCACGGGTACCAGGGGTTAGAACTTAAATATTTCGTTTAAAAAGTTTAAAAAAATATTTTAATGAGGTGAATTTCACACAACATAAAATTAACCATTTTAAAGAGAACAATTTAGTGGCATTTAGTACATTCAGGATGTGCAACCACTATCTCTGTTTAGTTCGAAAACATTTCCATCATTCCAAAGTAAAGACCCTTACCCTTTAAGCAGTTTCTCCCAATTCCTCCTAGCCCCTGGCAACCACTAATCTGCATACTGTTTCTATGGATTTATCTATTCTGGATATTTCATATAAATGGAATCACGAAGCATGTGATCTTTCACATCTGGCTTGTTTCACTTAGCGAAATCTTTTCAAGGTTCATCTACCTATATAGCATGTATCAATACCTGCTTTTTATGGCTGAAAAATATCCATTGTACAGGTACAGTTTTGTTTATTCATCTGATGGATATCTGGGCTGTTTCTACTTCTTGGCTATTAAGGACAGTGCTGCTATGAACATACATGTAGATATAATTGAGTTTTCTGTTTTCAGTTCTTTTGAGTGGATTTCGGGGTCATATGGTATATTCTATGTTTAACTTTTTGAGAAAATGCCAAACTGTTTTCCACAGTAGCTGAACCATTTTATTTTCTCACCACCAGTGAACTAGGGGTCCCATTTCTCTCTGTCCTTGTCAATATTGGTTATTTTCTGTTCTTTTTTATAGCCATCCTAGTGGGAATGAAGTAGTACTTCATTGTTTTGATTTGCATATCCTTGGCTGTTAACTCAAATACTTGTGTCAGTTCTGAGTTGGTCTCCATGTCATTTATTAACTTGAATTTCTATTTAGTGAGATTAAACATCATTTCAGATGGTTAATGGTCAGTTCTATATCTGTCTTGTAAATTTTCTGTCCATGTATTTTTCACATTTTTCTATCAGATTTGGGGTCTTTTGTCCCACCATTTTTTAAAGTCTTTATGTATTAGTGATATTAGCCTATTATTTAGGATATATGCTACAAATATTTTTCCAAGTTTGTCAGTTATCTCTGAATTTGAGTTTGTTATGTTGTATTATGCCTTACATTTTTAAAGTGGTACAGTGTATCAATGTACCTTGGGTGAGTAAGCCACTGGTAACTTCCAGGAAGTTACTGGTCCATAAGAAATCTAGGAAAAACCCACTAAGGCAAAAGGACACGTGCTAAGGTGAAGATCATAGGCTAGGCAGCCCTCTATTAGAGTTAGGAACCTATGACCTATGGCTAAAGCCACTACCCATTTCCTCCAAGGCCAAAATCTGGAATGAGAGACCCTTTACCTAGTGAGCTAAATGGATAGGACTTATTCACAAACTGTCTTCCAAGAAGCTGGAAGTTTGTTGTATAGCTGTTCATGAATATGACACCCCCCAAGTGTCCCTCTTCACAGGAGTGAGGTAGGCTCTGTTTCTCCAGGAGAAGGAAGGGAGGTAGCATGTTCACAGTACCAGCAGTAAAATAAGGTGGGAAATGTGTCTGGTGGCGAGGAACCATACTGAGAAGTGCTTTTCACAGAAGGCTCCCATGCCTCTGGTTAAGCCAAGCCCTTCCCTGGGTTTGTTCCTAAGTTTCACGTTGTAGGTTTCTGTAAGAAAACGCCCAGTACAACTTCCAACATGGGCATATTTTCCTCTACTCACCTATAGTGGTAAAATCCAAGTCTGAGTATTACACCTCTGAGATGAACTCAATCCCCTAGATTTGAAACAAGATGAGGATACCCAGTAGAACAAGTTTATTCACTAAGAACTTTGATAACCTAAAGAGATTTCAGTCTGGAAATAGAAAACTGAGGAGAACTACGTGAACAGAGGGAAAAGGAGGTAGGACAGAAAAGTTCCCTGGTAGGAGCCGAGAAGTGTAAGTTCTTCAAGGTGTATAAAAGGGAGTCATAGAAGGGAGGTAGGGTGATTCAAATGTCCACTTAAATATGGCCACTTTGTCTTAGAGGGATTTTAGATAAGACATCCAAAATAATAGACAATGGTGAAGGGTGGGCGAGAACAGCATGAAACACTAGTGGAGGTGGCCAATGGGGGAAACATTCTCTGCCTGCCACGTGCACTACCAGAATGGAACCAGGGGAGATAAGAAGACATGGCAAGTCGCTTTGGGATGCATCTTTAGAGGGTGCTAAAGAAACCCCCTCTTCATCCAACCAGAGCATTTTGGCTTCCCCGACACCTCAACCCCTCCACCACCAGCACCATGGAGGTGTTGGGAGCAGTGCTTTGAGATGTCTAGCCACCCCAGGACTACCTACCACTGGCTGGAGCAGTGACTTGATGACCAAACAAAGGGTAAGGGTAATTGATCCTCTTTGACTTGGGAGGGGTATATATAGGAAAGATAGGAGCTCTGGGATAGATCACTGCTTGCCTTCAACATGGATGAGGTCTGTTGCAAATCAGAGGAACCTAGCACAGATATTGAACAGCCAACCACAAGCACAGAACAACCAGCCCCTAGCATGGAACAACCAACCAACCACATGTGTGAAACAACTAAGTGCAAGCTCAAAACAACCAGCCGCTAGCATGGAACAACCAACCACAAGTGGAGAACAACCAGCCATAAGCACTCAAGAAACGAAGGAGAGGATGACCCCCCGTCATTCCAAGTGCAGAGACAGTGCCAAGGTTGGATGGCCCTACCCATGCTCCTCCTCTTCCTCATGGATCCCCCACCCCAGAAGCCTATGCTGTCCGTGCCAGGCACAAACCCCATCCTCAGCCTGCACTCCGTGTGAAGCCCCCTCCCCATCCAGTCTCCATCTTCTGCCCCCAAACTAGTGCTGTGCTCCGTGCTCACCTGTTGCACCCCACCCCCCCACCCAGTGCAGAAGGTAGCCAGGTGGGTAGAAATGTCCCTGCAAGAGTGTGCAGTCCCAAGGTCCCCCGAACCATCTATCAACTGTTCGAGAAAGCGCACGAGAGAAACAAGGGCAACGACCTCCGACTGTTACCTCCAGCTGATGAGCAGAAGGAATCAAAATCAGAGACCACGGCTGCAGCCGGAGCAGAACCAAGACGCCGCGGACAACCCGGCCCGTCCCAGACCGCCCTGTGTCCAGAGAGGCCTGGACACCAGCAGCTGTCTGCTGCGTCCCCAGAGGAGCCCGTGGAGAAACGGCCACCATTGCAGACACCAAAGTGGGCACCAACAGCGTACACAGGTGGTGATGGGTGAAATAACATCAACAAGATCTGAGAAAGAGATATGTGTGTGTGTAGGGGGGGTACTGTGCCAGTTCTCTGTTTTGGTGGGGAGGGAGGGAGGGAAGGGAGGGGCAGGTGTGTCTGAGGGCTGGGAGAAGAGTCCTGCAGAGTCAGGGGCCAGACCTGCAGGCCCACAGTTAGCCAGACATGGGGGATAAAGATGAGGTGAGGACTGAGACCTGAAGACAGATTCCTCCTGAACACTTTATCCCATGGGCAGGAAGAAAAGGATTTGGAGTTTCTGCATGTGTGAGTGTGAGTGTGGCGGAGGGCCTCCAGATGGGTTGACATGTGATGTGTCAGGTGACAATGGCACACACCCCATAAAAGCAGACATATTACCTCCAGACCACATACTTCATAGTGGTGTTTGTTGCACGTCATCCTATGCTGTAAGCAACTAAAGGCCCTCAGAAAAATTTAAAAACAGAAACAAAACCAAAAACTTCATCCTACTGAAAGTCACCAGCAACATCCCTAAACACTAAAATGATGGTATTTGTAGGCCATATTCCCAGCACTAATTAGGGTACTGTCTTGCTCAGAAACTTGGGATAGAGCCAGTGGAGGGTGGGGCAGTGGGAGGGTGAAGGTGAAAATAAGGAGCATTGTCTACCGAAAATTTTGATCATTTTTAAAATTTAATTAATTTTTTATTGAAGTACAGTTGATTTACAATGTGTTAATTTCTGCTGTACAGAAAAGTGACTGTTATACATATATATGTTCTTTTTTTGTATTCTTTTCCATTATGGTTTATCACAGGATATTGAATATAGTTCCCTGTCCTGTACATTTGGACCTTGTTTATCCTCCTGAGAATTTTTAATACAAAAGTAAAACTAAGTAAAAGCTAGTTGTATTTTTATTATCTCTGCCATATGCCAGCATTTCTAAATAATGCCAGTCATTAAATATTCTACTACCTCCAAAAATCTTTCTTGAGGTGGTATTCTAGAGGTTTCGACATCAACTGTAGAGGATTGAATTAATCATATTCCTTGAGTTACTTGTTTGGGACTCTCTGCTGTTTATTTCCTCATTTATTCTCCTTTGTTTCCACTCCCCAGCCCCATTTGCCTTTTCTTCACAGTCATTCTAATGACTTTTATGCACATTCTTCCCCTTGTTTGAATGTTAATAAAATGCACATTGTGGTCTATGGGCATGCATTTTAAATTTATGTATCTGTTATATACCATTGTTTCTTACTATTTCACTCAGCAGTATTTATACATATAGCTGATTCACTTTGTTGTACAGCAGAAACTAACACAACATTGTAGAGCAATTATACTCCAATAAAGATGTAAAAAAAATAAAAGCAATAGTAAATTAAAAAAAAGACCTCTCCATGTTTCTATGTGTATGTCTAGTCTGTTGTTTCTTTCCCTTGGAATTGAATATTTCAGAAACGAGTTTTTTTACTGTATAAACTTCAGAAAGCTATTTAGATTTTAATATTATACAAAATATTTTTACTAGATTAATCAATATGTCTTAATCACTTACCAAGTGATATTTGAATTTTTAAATTGAAATTCAATTTAATATCTTAAATACCAATGAAATAATTAAACATTTCTTAAAATGATAAAAGTAGTGTAATCATTCATATGTGGTTTTTGCATATTTGTTAATTAGATTGGAATGAGGTTTATCTGTTGAATAATTATTACGTTTCAACTAATACTTTCTGGGGAAAATAACAACTGAGCTTGAGGCAATTATTGGGCCTGATTAGTCAGAAAGGATGTCTGGTGATTCTTTCAGATTTTGTGATGGGTTAATAGCTAATTGATTAATTTCTCTACATATCTAGGACATAAGGTGAATTTTAGCCCTTAGCTGAAAGACAAAGCTAACATACTTACTTTTCTGCATTTGAAGTAGAAAAATCGTGGCTTTCCTCTCCTGACCCTAGTTCTCTACGTAAATGACTTGAGTGACCCACTTGCCTTAGGGCTTGGTGATTTGTACTGGTGAGAAGTCCGCTCCCCCAGTGAGGAAGAGCAATCAGGTGCACCCCAGCCCCGTTCAGTGACATTGGTCATGTTGCTTCTCTGTTTCGGGGGAACACTGTGAGGAGGGAGAGTCATGAGGCATTCTAGTTGAATCAGAAGTAGAAGGCTCAAGTTTGTCCTGCTAAGAGTGCTAGGTTTCTTTTTGGAGCATCGGTTGTAACTAATTTCTAGGTGATAGTGTTTTAAAATTTCTTCTTCTGGTTTCTGGGCAGGCAAAAATCACCTCAGAAAACAAAAAAATAGCAAGAACACTCCCTCCACACACATGGCCACGCACACAAGCTTCTCTAAATATGTGGACAGACAGGAAGGCATGTATCATATGTATGTGAGCGAACTCATCTCTGAGTGTCTGTAGTGCTGTGAAGATGTAGTCTTGATGTGACCAAGCCATTTGATTATATGTTTGCAGGAATTTGGAAGAAATCTGTCATGTCTGTAATCACTTTGCATGCTCCATGTGTACGGATTTTCATATAACAGGTTTTTGTAAAGTGAGGCACTTCTACACTCCATCATAGGAAAAGAAAAAACACCTAAACAGAGGTATTAGTGACCCAAATCTGTTTGCCTCTGAATTCCCAAGCAGCGGCTCTAGGTAGCATATGCTACATTCCCATCATTCTCACACACACACACACACACACACACACACACACGCATATGCATACACATGGGTGGATTTAACTATTGATAGCTAGTGCAAATATTTAAGTAGCTATGTACGAAAGCTTTAACATTTGACCTTCAAGAAACAATTAGTGCTAATTTTGTAAAGGAGACAATGCAAGTCAAGCAGTATAAATCTGAACAAAGACCCTGGCACACCATGGGCTAGAGATGTTTGTTGGATTAAAAGATGGCCTTGGATTCTCCAAGCTCTTCACTCAGGACTTTGGGAGAAATTGTAGCTGCTTTAAAACTTTGCAAATCCCTGTTTCCCCAAGTTAGACATAGTAGACTATTACACATTTGTATTTTGGTGCAAATTAGTTTAGCAAGAATTGAGTGTACAGGCATATCTCAGAGATATTGTGGGTTCAGTTCCAGATCAGTGCAATAAAATGAATATCACAAAGTAAGGTACACCAGTTTTTTTGTTTTTCGGTGCATACAAAAGTTATGTTCACATTATAAACATCTATTAAGTATGCAATAACATGTCTAAAAACAATGTGCTCACTTTAATTAAAAATACTGGTAAAAATGCTAACCATCATCTGAGCCTTCAGCGGGCCATAATCTTTTTTTGCTGCTAGAGGGTTTGAAATATTGTGAGAATTACCAAAATGTGATACAGACGCAAAGCGAGCAAATGCTGTTGGAAAAATGGCACCGATAGACTTGTTCCATGCAGGGTTGCCACAGACAATTTGTTAAAAAAAAAAATGCAGTGTCTGTGAAGCACAGTAAAACAAGGTATGCCTGTATTAGGGATGTAAGAAACCTCAGAGATCATCTAATTCACCACTGTCATTTAACAGATAAGGAAACTGAAGCCCTAAGAAAGGATGAAACTTACCCTGGGTCACACAGTAAATTAGAATGAGGTCTCCAGGGAATTCCCTGGCAGTCCAGTGGTTAGGACTCAGCTTTCACTGCCGAGGGCGGGGTTCAATCCCTGGTCTGGGAACTAAGATCCCACAAACCATGCAGCAGCGGACCCAAAAATATGTTAAAAAAATAAAGGTCTCCAGAGTTAATAGGTGCCCATGGAATTGATCTCCATGTAGAACTGTCCTAGTTCTGCCCAAGCAGGCAAAGCTGGCATCCTCCAGATGTCCTTAAGCTGTCCTGTTCACTGTGGAAAACTTCAGATGAACGTTTTGGTTAAAGGCAAATAAAGTAGTTCATTGATGACATGTAGCTCTTTGAAAACAGTAGCAGTCAACCCAGGATATGCGGTAGACTCCAAATTCAGCAAAGGCATTTTAGGAAGAGATACGCTATAAAAATCAGGAAGTAGTTTAAGCACCATTCTTCAAAAATCAATTATTTATACATTAAAGACATCCCCAAATCTCTACTACAGTGTGTATGTTATAGAGATTCAGGGGTACCATTAACGTGAGACAGAGGGGGGGAGAGGGAGGGAAGGAGAGAATGAATTAGTATTATAAAACTAGTTTTAGTTGGTATTAAAACCTAGAGACAGTTAAATTCTAAAAACAGTTTGGCATTCTATACCGTACCAATCAATTGAGTCCATATGTAGTATTTTTAAAAACGACACATCACCTTCATTAATAACAAAGTCAATCTAATTTTGTCACTGTATAGATGAAATAACCAGATAATTAAGAACATAGCTCACTTTTTAAAATGTCTTATTTTTCAGTTATAAAATTAATATATTTTCAGTGAAAAAGATTCAGAAAAGTCATAAAAATAAATGGAGTTCCTAATCTCATCACCCAGAGCCATCTTCTATTAATGTTTTGGTCCTTGTACACTTTTTTTCTTGAATTTCATTTATTTACTTTTTATACAGGTTCTTATTAGTTATCTGTTTTATACATATTAGTGTATATACGTCGGTTCCAATCTCCCAGTTCATCCCACCACCACCACCATCCCCCCCATCCCGCTTTCCCCCCTTGGTGTCCATACTTTTGTTCTCTACATCTGTGTCTCTATATCTGCCTTGCAAACCGGTTCATCTGTACCATTTTTCTAGATTCCACATATATGTGTTAATATATGATATTTGTTTTTCTCTTTCTGACTTACTTCACTCTGTATGACAGTCTCTAGGTCCATCCACATCTCTACAAATGACCCAATTTCGTTCCTTTTTATGGCTGAGTAATATTCCATTGTATATATGTACCACATCTGCTTTATCCATTCTTTGGCTTCCTCTACTTTAATATTTATATATGGGCAAGTTTCAGGATTCTCTCGTGTGCTCTCTTCTTGTCCCAATATACACCCCACTGCCTGGATGGTTTTAGACACTCCCAGTGCTCACATTAACGATGTTCTAATGAATTACAAAGTTGTATTTCCAGTTCAGATCAGCTTCTGAACCTCAAAGTAACATCGGCAACAGGATACCCTGTATCGCTACTCAGATGTTTTACATACACCTTAATCTCAACATGTTTAAAATAAAAATCATTTTTACCTTCAAATCTGCTCATCTTCCGTTTTCTCTCCTGCCACATCCACCTAATTTCCCAGGGCAAAAATCTAGGATCATTTCTGACTTCTTTTTTTACCTCCTCCTAATCCTTTTAAATAGATCTAAAATTATATCCACCTCTTTCCAGCTCTACTGCCTGTTTTAGTCTCAGCTTCTACAGTCTCTTATTGGATTAATGCCGTCTGCTAACTGTCCTCCTTGTAGTCGGTCTTTCCTCCTTCAAACCATTTAACATTACAGCAAGTGTTAATGTTCTAAAATGAATGTTTGATCATGTCACTGCCCATTCTCTCCATGAAAAAGTCTAAGCCCCTTAAAACAACAGCAGTGGCCTGTCCAGAAATCATATACAGAAAATGCTTTTGCAGTTACAGGAGGGGATTATGGTGATAAATGTGCTCAGAATCAGGAGTTAGTGAACTCTTCTTAAAACTGATTTTGCATAGCACTTTGCAACACTTTGAGAAAATGTCAACTTTTCATACCAGAGACTGGGAAGATGGCTAACAATATATTGGTGAAAAGGTTGCCCCTCTTCCAAGCCACCCTCTTGATCTGTCCCCTAAGACATGACCCTACATGTCTTGCACCTCCTTAAAATTCATTTCACTTTTGGCCACTCTCATCCCTGGTCATTTATCAGTCACCCTTTAAAACAGTCAGTGGATGCTTATCGAATACCCACTATGTGCTAAAAATTATGCTAGACATTAGGGACATGATAATGAATGGGACATAGTCTCGGACCTCATGGAGTTTCAGTGTAGCAGAGGAGATAGCCATAAAAGTATTCTAGTATTAATTACTTAAACTTGTAACAAGTGACTATTTGGACATGGTAGGATCTAGCCCAGGGTTTCTCAGCCTTGGCACTATTGGTGTTCTGGGTCAGATAATTCTTTGTTGTAGGGGGCAGTCCAGTGCACTGTAGGATATTTAACAGCACCCCTAACCTCTACTCACTAGATGCCTGTAGCATCTCCCACCCAGTTGTGATAATCAAAAATGTCTCCAGATGTTGCCAAATGTCCCTCGGGGGGAAAAATTACTCCCAGTTGGCAATCACTGTTCTATACCAAGGTTACCATTGATTGATTGATTGATTTAGCAGTTAAATATCTTTAATTTCCTCAAGCATGCCACATTTTTTGTGTTAACTCAAAACCTGTGTACACACTGTTCCCTCTGCCTAGATCACTCCACTCCTTCCTTGATTGAGTCACCCCAACATCTCCCATCCCAACACTTTGACTCTAGAGTAGATGCCCCTCAGTGTTCCCATAGCACCCAGGTCATTTCTCATCTCATACAAATACACCTTATGATAATTTCCTGTTTACTTATCTATACCCTCCACTACTGTCTAAGTTCCATGAGGATAGAACCTGTCTTATTCCTCACTATCCAAAAAGTTTAGACTTTTATTTGGCACAAAAAATGCTGAACAATGTGTAGACCTTTATTTGGCACAAAAAATTACCAATGTTGAATTGATAATTGAATGGATGAAAGAATGTTTCAGCTAGGGCAAGAGGGAACAAAGTGGTCACCCATGATTGAATGACAACAATTAATTGTGCTGATTTGTCGCAGTCATTTTCATAAGACGCCAAATGTCAACATATACAATCGCCTCTGAAGTACTAGGCGAAGTGGTCAGCAGACACCTCTGGCTGTCCCTCGTAGCTGACTCTTGATCCATGTTTTTCCTTTTCTTAATTTCTGATTCCATACATCCTTGTTTTTCACTACAATGTGAAGACAGGACATAGTATAAGAATTAGAAATTGACTGATGGTGTCTAGTTTACAGATTATTTGGCAATTTAGAAAGCTATTTTATTTTACAGCTGTGGCAAAATACTTTTACCTAAAAGAGCTGGGACAAGCCTAGTGGAGCCCTGGGGGCTGGAACACCCAATAGAACCCTAGCCCAGCAAAGCTGTCGGGGCGGAACTCCCCACCTAAAACTGTGGGGGTAATGCTGCCACCCCAGTGGACTTGGAAGATGGGACATTGAGCCCAGAAGATTATTCTCAAGATTTAAGGTTTCATGGCATTTGTCTTCCTAGGTTTTGGACTTGTTTGGGATCTGACACTTTTTCTTCCTCTTTTAATGGGAATGTCTATCGTATACCTGTCCTACCATTGTATTTTGGAAGCACAAAACTTGTCTGGTTTCACAGGTGCACAGCTGGGAGGAATTTTGTCCCAGGATGAAACTTACCTTGAGTCTCACTCATTAGATGACATTTAGATGTGACTTTGAACTTCAGACTTTAGAGTTGATGTTGGAATGAGTTAAGACTCTTTGGGCTGTTGCATGTGAGAAGAACATGAATTTGGGGGGGGGCAAGGGACAGAATGTTATGGACAGAATTATGTCCCCCTAAAATTCATATGTTGAGGCCCTAGCCCCCAGTGTGATGGTATTTGGAGATGGGAACTGATAAGGTTTAGAGGAGATCATAAAGGTGGGGTCCTAACCTGATAGGAATGGTGGCTCTGTAAGAGAATATCTCTCCCTGTCTGTGTCTCTCTGTCTCTCTCCATGTGCACGCACCAAGGAAAGGCTATGTGTGCACACAGTGAGAAGGTAGCCATCTGTAAGCCAGGAAGACATCCCTCACTGGAACCTGGCCCTGCTAGCACTTGATCTGAGACTTCCAGCCTCCAGAACTGTGAGAAAATAAATGTCTGTTTTTTAAGTCTATGGTGTTTTGTTGTGGCAGCCTGAACTGATTAAGACAAGTCCACACCAAAGACACTGGCTTTTTCTTAAAAGTTCATCTAGACCCCTGGTGATGTCCTCTAATCTAAGCCGTAATGCTTTACCTCCAAGTACCCTGTGGACTTTTGTAAATTCAGTATTACCTTCTATGCACACCAGACACCCCTGCTCAAGGCCCCACTTCTGTCAACGGCACCACTATTCTCCCAGGTATCTGAGCTTGAACATATGGTCATGTTTACCTCATCTCTCAGAAGCCCCCACAACTAATTTTCTTCTCCAGACGTTCTGTATTCTATCTCTTTTTACTGATAGGCATAGAGATGCAAGATATATTATTGTGTTTCATAAATTCTGAGAGGCACCGCTATTTGATGTACCACTAAGGAAGTAAAAACACTGAGAGTTAAGCTGTGATGCAGCATTTATTGTAAAATGCATCCTAATTACAGGGATGTTAAAATGTGGAAAATGTGCATCATAGAATCAGTAAAATGAAGCAAGTGGAAAAATCAAGGACACTACAATATATAGAGCATGATACCTATATCAATCACATCGCAGCAGGAAACTGATGATCCATCAAAATTAGGGTAATGTGAAGAGGGTTTATTTATAAAGCAGTTAATTACAAAGATGTGGGTGGGTCATGGGGTAGCCATAAGGAATAGTGTAGGAAACCTGCATCTAGTAGCAGTAGAGCTAATTCTGCTCAGGGCCACAGTGATGAGAAACGGAAAAGTTTAGCAGGATTGGGAAGGAGAGTGAATCATGTGAAGCAGGTTGTATTGAGAGGAGAAACTTCTTCAGTGGAGGGGCACAGCAAGTGTAAAGCACACTTGTGAGGTGCGAGCAGAGAGGTCACTATTCTTATGCAACTTGCCTTCCTCCTTCCTAACCTTCTGCCAGAGCCTCCCATTGGCTGAACCCAGTTGGAAGCCAGAGGGCAAGAGGCCAAGGGTGATGTAATCCATACATTTCAGTCTTAGGAAAAGAGCAGGGTGGAAGAAGATGGAAAATGGATATATAGGGGCAAAAGCAGATATCTTGTATGTGTACAGTGTATACACGTGTACAATGAAAAGAAAATGTGTTTGTGTACATATTTACATTTTTGTTCTGGAAGGAAACAAAACTTAACAATAACTATACAGGGCACATGGGATTCAGGTGACTAGGATTAGAAACTTTTACTTTTTATAACTCTTCTTGGCTGTGTGAAGTTTTTTTTTATAATAACTATTGCTTTTATAGTAAAAAAAAAAAAAAAAAAGAAAAAACCTAATAAAAGTAGCCCCACAGTTTTATCATTCTCTACGTTACCACTGCCATGGCCGTAGTCTAGAAGTTACTGTCCCCATACCACAGTTATTGACACTGTCTCTCATCTGGCACCTCCATCTTACTTTGCTTTTTCTAATTAATCTTGAATAGGAGTGCCAGAATTGTGTTTCCTCATTCACTCATTAATTAAAATGTTGTTATTGAGCAGCTAGTATATACTGAGTATATTCTAGAAACAGAGGTCCTCTGATGAGTCAAGAAAGACTCATTCTCTTTCACATACAGCCCAGTAAGAAAGACAGTTGCTAATTTTTTCAAATCACATGAAGAAATATTTAATGTCAACCTTGAAGATGACAAGGGACACATTTCTGATGGAGTGATAACTGAAATAAAATATGAAGGATGAGTAAGATTTGTTACTCAGGAAGGTTGGGGAGGGAATATTTTTCCAGATAGATTGAATAATATATGCATTTCTCTGTGGTATAAGTGCACCTGGCATATATATTTTTTTAATTTATTTTTTATACAGCAGGGTTTTTTAATTTATTTTTTTATACAGCAGGTTCTTATTAGTCATCAGTTTTATACACGTCAGTGTACACATGTCAATCCCAATCTTCCAATTCATCCTACCCCCAGCCCCTCACCGCTTTCCCCCCTTGGTGCCCATACGTTTGTTCTCTACATCTGTGTATGTATTTCTGCCCTGCAAACCGGTTCATCTGTACCATTTTTCTAGGTTCCACATATATACGTTAATATACGATATTTGTCTCTCTCTTTCTGACTTACTTCACCCTGTATGACAGTCTCTAGGTCCATCCACGTCTCTGCAAATTGCGCAATTTTGTTCCTTTTTATGGCTGAGTAATATTCCATTGTATATATGTGCCACATCTTCTTTATCCATTCAGCTGTTGATGGACACTTAGGTTGCTTCTATGTCCAGGCTATTGTAAATAGAGCCGCAGTGAACATTTTGGTACATGACTCTTTTAGAATTATGGTTTTCTCAGGGTATATGCCCAGTAGTGGAATTGCTGGGTCATATGGTAGTTCTATATTTAGTTTTTTAAGGAACCTCCATACTATTTTCCATAGTGGCTGTATCAATTTACATTCCCACCAAGAGTGCAAGAGGGTTCCCTTTTCTCCACACCCTCTCCAGCATTTGTTGTTTGTTGATTTTCTGATGATGCCCATTCTAACTGGTGTGAGGTAATACCTCATTGTAGTTTTGATTTACATTTCTCTAATAATTAGTGATGTTGAGCAGCTTTCTTTCATTGTTTTTTTTTTTTAAAAAAAAACAAAGAAAGCTGTGTGGCTTAAGCATTGACTTGACGAGGAGCTTGCTGGGTGTTTTGTGGATGGTATGGTTAGGGGCCAGTCCACATATGCTTTTAGAGTCAATTCCAAGTATTTTTCTATTTATTTCAAAACCAACGGGAATTCTTTGAAATATTTTTCTGAAACCTGACTTGTGTTATATTGGTGGTTCAGCATAGGCTCCCTAACTCTTTCTAGATAACATTTATTCTTAGGGCTCCCTTTCCGATTACCTATAATCTGGCTCCACTGATACGTGGAAATAGATGGAGTCAATTCCAAGTATTTTTCTATTTATTTCAAAACCAACGGGAATTCTTTGAAATATTTTTCTGAAACCTGACTTGTGTTATATTGGTGGTTCAGCATAGGCTCCCTAACTCTTTCTAGATAACATTTATTCTTAGGGCTCCCTTTCCGATTACCTATAATCTGGCTCCACTGATATGTGGAACTAGATGGCTCACTGATCTCCTATATACCTTTGTCTTCATTCAACATAGATTGAGCAGCCACTGTGTGCCAGGGACTGTTCTAGGCACTTAGGGTACATCAGTGAGCACACCAAATATCTCTGCTCTCATGGGGCTTGCATTCTAAACACACTTCAGTCAGTTTTATATGCATACTGTGCCACAAGTATAGCATAATTACCTGTGCAATTTGAGAATAGGAAAACCAAAAATGACTTTAAAAGTTTCTAGTTGTATGGGACAGGAATTTTGCAGTAGGTAACTACGTTCTGCTTTAGCTGGCTTAAGAAAAGGGAGAGAGATTTACTATTTAAGGATAGTGGGACATCTTATAGAACCAGTGACTGTCTTTGTCATACTCTCATCTTTTTGCTACATTGCTTGTCTGCTTGGTTCATCAATCTTGATACAAACAAGCTCTTTCATTTTTGCACAGCTCTTGGGTTTTACATTCCCTTTCTTCCAGAGACCAATCATACTGAGACTGGAATGTCATAATTCTAGTTCAAATTAATGGGGGAGGGGTTCTCATTTTTGGTTCAGGTACCCCCAATTCTGGGACAAAACATTGTGGTAAAAGAAGATGGGTTGATCTTGTGGAAACACGGCTGCTCCCTCTATAACCCTGTATACTACAGAGGGGAGTGAGGGGCAGGGAGAAGGGGAAATTTTCAGAAAACAGTAGATTTGGGAAATGGTTCAGCAGATAAATGTGTCTATTGTACTAATATAGCCACCTCTTTCGATGCAAGGAAATTGGGGTCTAGAGCAGGACAGGAATTCACTAAGATTGTAGAGTGGAGCTGAGTGGTCTCATCGCAGCCTTCCTGCCTGCATTTACTTGTTTTGTTCCCCTCACCTGAAATTTCTTTTATATTCTTCACTATGACTTTCAAGGTCAGTCCCTTCAACATTATGGGATCTCCTTTTCCTTCTCTGTAGTTTTACAAGCCTTAAAATTTGTATCACCCAATTTTAGCACACCTACAGTCATGTTACATAGATTTATTTCCTAGATCTTTTGTTAACTGTTCTCTTTGGTTGCACTTACTATCACAACTTTAACCTTCTCCATTTCCATATAGTAATATGCTACAATTTGCAAGACTAAGGCTGACTTTTGTAGTGTTTATTGGGTGCATTGTAGGTTGACTGATTCCAAATGATACCTACTGGTGCACCTTAATTTTACTAGTGCCACATAAATAATATTACAAGACACACAGTTTTAGTGAATTTGTGTGGCCAGTGCAAACATTTTTCGAGTCAGATACTTCCGGTTCCAGTCTATATTGCCCATGTGATCTTGTGCAAATTACCTGATCTCTCCACTGTCCCTCTATCATCATCTATTTCAAAGGATTATTTGGAAGATTGAGAAAATGCATTCAATTATTCCTTCATTTAACAAATATTTAAATGCCAACTATGCACCAGGTACTCCTCTAAGTACCAGGGATGATGCAATTAACAAAAACAGGCAAAAGTCCCCGACTTCATGTTCTTTGCACATAACTTTGTCCATAATACAATTTCAACAAGCAAAGCTTACTTATTCCCTTCTAGAAAGATTATTTGTAGCTACATAGCCTTATTCCTTAATATTTTGAAAGAATATCATCTTTACAGACCTGGTTGTCTTGTCCTTTTTCTGATCTTGATCACCGTTTCTTTGTATTAAATGTACATAGACTAAACTCACATTCATGAGATCACCTAGGTATCATACACCTTCCCATATATTTTTGCGTTTATTTTCTTACAATTAACTTTGATTTCACAGATGGTATATATTTGTTGAAGAAATTTTGAAATGTAAAGCAAAGAAGAAAATGTCTCAGTGTAAAGACATACTACTCTATGAAGAGAATACTACTCTTGCCATTTGGAGTATTTTCTCATCATCTTTTGAATTGCAACAGAATTGGACTCCATATTACCACTACCCTCTATCTATTAATACTACGCCTCTATTTAAAAATGCCATTGACATTTCTTGCGTTTTTACGTTTTGGTAATGAAAGCTTGTTTGACTCTGTGTCTGCACAGACACACTCTTCAGTGCTTTGACCTGTCTCTGACTTCTTGATAATCAACAGCTCTTTGTCTTTATATGACATTGAGTATTCGAGATTTGAACAGATATTGATAATTTGATTAACATGAACATTCACACACAGATCTTTTCCTTTATAATGGGAAAACAGGAAATGACTTTACTGAATGTAAGGCTAGCTTATTGACTATTTAGTAATTAATGACTAGAAAATTGAGCCAAAATACTGGGTAATTTCAAATTAAAAATAGCATACTTGATTGTATGTGAACATAGCATATAAGCTCATCCAATTCAAAACCAGTCTCATTTTGTTCACTTTCTATATTGAGGGTGGTTTACTTGGTTTTGCCAGTCTGGGTACCAGCATTTTAAAGTCTTTATCCCCCAAATTTTCTAACATACACAAAATTAGAACAAATAATAATACTGTAATGAACTCCCATGTGTCCATTAATCAGTTTCAACAATTTCCAACATTTTACTCTGTTGTGTTACTGTGTCTCCCATTTTTTTATTGGAGTATTTTAAATTAAATCCTATACATATGTCATTTAACACAAATACTTCTGTATGCATCTTTAACTTATAAGGATATTTTTTGCATACCCATTACATCATTATCACATCTAACAATAATTACTTAAAATCATCTACCACTCAGCCCATGTTTAGATTCCCATGATTGTCTCAAAATGTCTTTTTACAGTTGGTTTGCACTTGATTGATCTGCGTCTTAAGTCTCATTTATTCTGTAATAATCCCCAAGTCCCTCTTTATCATGCAATTGATTTGTTAGAGAACATAGGTCCTTTGTCCTGTAGAATTGCTCACATTCTAGCTTTGGCTGATATTTTGTGGTATGTTCAGCTTGTATTTCCTGCAAACTATGAGTTAGATCTGGAGGCATGATTAGATTCAGGTTAAATTGAATTTTATGTAAGAGTACTTCATATGTGGTTTTATGTACTTTCTCTTGCAAGAAATCACAAGACATATAATATGTGGTCCCATTTTTAGTGATGTCAAGAGTGATCAGTGCGTTCAGGTATATCAATCTGATCCCTCCTGCTTGTTTAAGTTCCCATTAATATTTCATCTGATGATTTTAAAACCAGGATGTTAATGGCTTTGCCCTATTAAGATATTCAGGGTTGTAAAAATGTTTTTCCTAATACCATCCTTCATTTTGCCTTTGTTAGCTAGAATCCTTGTATAAAAAATACATTTGTCCCTCTTCAAATATTTGGATACCCTGAGGTATAGTTGTAAAAAAAAAAAAAGTAAGGTAAATGTTTAGTGCTTTCCCTTTATAATTTTTTTATAGTAATGAGTTGGTGGGTGTCTACAACCTCCAATGTTGTCCAATGAATTATTGTTTAGTATTATTATGAACTCTTAGATGTTTGTGTACTTGCTATATATCAATCCAATTGCACTTATTATCCTTCTTGATAAACAAGTTGTAGCCTTCTGGATCGGTGGAAACCCATTAGAGTTGGCTTTTGTGGGCAACAGAGGCTTAACTTTAATAATCAGGTAGGTCTGAAAAATGTAGGTATCAATATTTAATTGCACTCAAGGTGGCTTTTTGACTCATGACTTTATGAAGATTATAAAAGCATCAGTTGAGTATGGCTAATGTCATGCTCTGGAATGAGAAACATAGGAGGTAGAGGAGGTCCTCATTCTCATTCCCTGATTCTTCCTCAGAAAGGAATTTCTGATAACCTTTAATCAGTGCGGTCAAGGGAAGGGTTATGGTTTCATATGGCCTCTAGTTTGTGTGTTCTAATGCTCTTGTCCAACTCATACTTAGTAATGAGGTTTCAGGGATATTATTGCTAAGACTGAGTTTTTGCTTATTTACTGGCTCAGAATAGATTTTCTTATAATCTGAGTTTTTATCAATTGTACAAAAGGCTTAATTCCATCTGTGGAACTATGCTGCTGCAGCTCTGTATTTCAAACCAGAATATTACGTAACCATACTTGTATTTTTTGTTGGCTCCATTGCTCTGTGTGAGCAGAGTTCTTTGGTTTTTTGCAGTTGGAGGCAATTTTTATATCTTCTTGGTGGGGAAAATCACTTCCAATATGAGCTTGATCTAAAGACACATTTTCTATAGGTTTTTGGCAGTACAATTCAACAGCTTTCTGCTATCATTTTTTGTCATTACTTTATCCATTTGACACATAAATGTGTAGATTATAAGTTTACACAATCTTGTATCTTAATTTATGTAGGCCATCTATGTATATTCTATTTAAGTATAAAATTAACTCACTTCATCTGATAATCCATTTCTAATCAATTAAGATTTTTGTCCTTTTAACTTGAAAATGGTCAAGATAAAGACTCAAACTAGGCCCATGGGCCAAATTCAGACAACCACCTAATTTTTTGTAAAAAAAAAAAAAAAAAAAAGTTATATTGAAACATATTATTTATGGCAGCTTTGGTGCTACAAGGGCAAAGTCAAATATTTGCGACAGAGAACATATAGCCTGCAAAGATGAAAATATTTACTATCTGGACATTTTCAGAGAAAGTTTACTAACCCCTGGTCAAGACTAATGAAATTTGCTTTGTACATATTCATAATGATACTTTTCTCAGGAAGCTGCTATGGAAATACCACTCACTAATAAGGAGAAGAGAAATTATTTTCCTCAAATATAATTCTTGCATTGTTAGCTAGGAAGAGAAGAGATTTTTGTCTGTTTTTTTTTTTACTTCTCTATCTCCATCTCATAGTAGGAGATCAATAAATGTTTGTTGAGTGAATGAATACATGGATGGGTTATAGTTAAAGTCTTTAATGATGAACCAAATACAAGAAACGTACACTACATTCCTATTTCTATAGCTGTGTAGCTGTGGTGATTGTATAGCTATCATGGGAAGACTATACAATTGATCACAAACTAAGCGGCCAAACATATATTAATAATATTTTGTACACAGCCATTTGACATATCACTTATTAAATACTAACTTGCTTGTAACAAAGACCAGGTGAGGTTAGGTATCCATTTTCCTTGTTTGTGTTTTTGGTGGAAAGTAACTTTTCTGAAACATTTCTAATCATGAAGAAAGATGTCTGGGTTTATCTTTGGTCACCCATTTTTACTGTGAACTCTAAAAGAGTTAATGAATTGATTCCCATTCATTCTGTTTGACAGACATTACATTTAATAAGGTTGGTGGTTGTGTTGAGATCTCTGAGACTTATTTTTTATATATATAAAGAACCTCATATAAGCACAAAGAGCAACTGGCTACTTGACTCTAACAGTTCAGAGAATTCAGACCAATTCAGGGTTCTGAATCCTAGAACCTGGAGAGTTTAGCTCATTCAAAGTAGCATTTCAAAATTTACCTGAAAAACCCTTCCTACAAAGTTATCAAGGGGCTAGATTCATTTCCTATGAAATTATCCTTTTATCCCCACAATGAAAAAATTTTGAAAATGTATTATTTCACATATTTTGTCCAGTTTACCTTTGCTTCAATCCAGTTATTCTGTATTTCTTGTGATGATTCATCAGTTTTTTTTGCATTAAAATCTGAGGCACATATTAAATACTTGCCTGATGAAACTTGAGTTTAATTCCTGGGTCAGTTCATCATCTTGAGCCCAAAGAGACTTTGGTAAATCTTCACAGGTATGTCTTTAATAATGTTTTCAGTATGTTTAACAGATGACAAATCTGATCCTGTAGGTCGTCTGTGATTGGCTTCTGGTTGTGGCAGCCTTTGATCAACTTGTTGACAACTTATGCCTTATTTAGCTGGCTTATCTCTTTTAGAAGTTTCTGTGTCCTTAAACTCTTTTTGGTGCCTATTAGTTTACAACCAGGTATTGTTATGGGCCTCAATATTTACCCAGTGTGAAGTGTCCAGTTCTAATATATATAATATAGAATGCAGAGATTAAAGAGTTCACAGGTTTTTTTTTTTTTTTTTTTTTTTACGGTACGCGGCCCTCTCACTGTTGTGGCCTCTCCCGTTGCGGAGCACAGGCTCCAGACGCGCAGGCTCAGCGGCCATGGCTCACGGGCATAGCCGCTCCGCGGCATGTGGGATCTTCCCGGACCGGGGCACGAACCCGTGTCCCCTGCATCGGCAGGCGGACTCTCAACCACTGCGCCACCGGGAGGCCCGAGTTCACAGGTTTTGAAGATTTGTGACATTAGACTAGTCATTTTATTTTTTAAGTCTCAGTTTTCTCACCTGTAAAATAGGGTGTGATAACAGTAACAAACTCAGAGTAGGTGAGAGGATTAAATAAATTAATACAAGTAAAAAAGGCACTTGGCACATTTCTTGGTACATAGAAAGCACTTGATAAGTGTTGATTATTATTACCATGCTACCCAACTATCTATTGGCTTAATAGTGTACCTATACATGAACAGTGATCTCAGTCCCCCCATCCAAGATGCACCTTGGTTAGTTCTAGAAGTTCTCAAATAAGGATGTCTCACATGTAATCACAACCAAGTCTGACTGTCTGGCAGCTGTAGTCACTACAGAGCCTCCACATTGACCTTGTTTTCTTGTTCTGTTTCCTTCACTGCTAGAAAAACCTCCTGGAGAAACCTCACTGATTCCACTACCTTCCATGGGCATATCCGTGTCCATATCAAGGGTTGTCATCTCAGGAGACTCCCATAGAATGAAATCCACAAGGTGCCCAAGAGTTGCTTGGTTCTATTCTGGGTACTCTGTGGCGGGAGATCAACTGTGAGATACGTTTTTTTTTAACCTGGTCCCTGGAGGAGCTCTGCTTATGCCCAGAGTCTCACAAATTACCTCTTGAATTAGTTCATTATTACCTTGTACCTTTACCTCCCTCCATAAAGGGTGATCTAAGAATCTGAATGTTAAATGCTCACTTTTTAATCATGCTAAAGCAGTTCAACAAAGTTTGATATACCTGCTGAACTTCTTGTCTGTATCTTTATAGATATGATCCATTGAAGGGCAGGTTCTCTTTCACTACTTATTATAGTGGAGGGGTGGAACAAGAATGGGGAATGTGTTATTTGAGAGGATACCTATTTCTCTGGGAGAATTTGGAGGAAGTCTACTAACATGAAGTTGCTAGGTGGAGATCAGCATATAGCCAGAGTGTGTCTGTTTGATGCATACAGATGGTGGGTGAGAATTAACCTTGACCACTGTCAGCTTCCAGCTCTAGAAGAAGACATGTTGATGCAAGCTTGTCTTGAGGGGGCTTGCAAGCTGAGTTGAACTAATCCATTATATTACCATAAGGAGAGGTGTTCCACTTGTACTCACAGTGCCTCACTAGCTACTGACTCACCACTGCCTATGAGAATCCAACAGCTTGACATGTAGAGACACTGAAGGAACTCACTCCAGTTGATTAATGGGTAGGCAGGACTGTTTATGCCCTCAAATGAGCAAGAAAAGTAAATTGTTTCATCTTTAAGGGGAATCAATAGCTTGAAGAAGGGGGGGATCCACTGAACATACAGTACAGAATTGAAACAGATTTAATGGAGACAAGATGAAACACACTAAGGTAAATTCTAGATTAGAATTGAAAAGTTACCACAAAAGTATAAATATAAAGATTTCTTGGATAAATGCTTGCTTAAAAACAAAATTCATTAGAATCATGATAAAACAATGAATATAGTTGACCTAGAAGATAAACTAGAAGACGTATTCTATAATCCAGAGCAAATTTTTAAAAATGTTAAAATGGGAATAATGAGTGAAAAGATACGATAAATAGATGACAGAACCAGATAGTCTATAATAATAGGAGCGATAAGAGAGGAAAAAACAAATGGAGGAGAAACCATAGAAGAAATGTACCCGTAAGCTACAATAGAAGCTTGATTTTGGGGATCAAAAGGGCACAACAAGAGCCAGCAGAGTGAAAGAAAAACAAATAGCCATACACCAGTGAGATTTCTGAACTTCAAAAATAAAAAGAAATATTTAACAAGTAATCAGTAAATTATGAGATATTTCAAACTTATGGAAAATTATGTAACCTGTGTACCCACCATCTATTTTGAACAAATGTTAGCATTTTTGCTATATGCTTCATATATTTTCTAAACTGAGGTACAAATTTCATATACGTAAAACTCCTCTCACCATCCTACTTCTCTCTCTCTCTCTGCAGAGATGACCACTTTCCTGAGTTGATATTCAGCTTTTCCACTTACTTTTTAAAAAATATTTTTACTACATATATAGGTGTTTATATTTTTTAAATGGACAAAAATGTCATACATTACATATTACTTTGTGTCTTGCTCTTTTTTAACTTAATTTTTTAAAGATTTATCCAGGTTAAAGTATAGCTAGATAGATAGCTAGATAGCTAGATACATATCTAGTTCATACTTTTTAACTGTAATTAACTTTAGATATCCCTTATGTCAATGTTTCTGTGTAGAACATTTAAAACCAGTAAATATTAATTTCTGAAATTAATACATAAGTTTAATGCAATTATAGTTAGAATCCCAACAAATTTATGTTTTGAGAGACATAAAATCATCTTGAACTTATATGAATGTATATGTTCTAAAATAGCTAATAAAAATAAAATAAGTGCTTTAATCAATATAAGAACAAAGAATTTCTATAGTGAAATAAATATGAGTTTGGTAAAGAAATAGAAAACATATCACTAGAACATACTAGGAATACAGAGATATATATTAGTATATATGAGATTTTAATATATTAGTTATATGTAGTTCAATTCTGTCAGAAAATAATTTTTTAACAGTCCTGACACAATTGTCAATCCATCTGAAAGATACAGAAAATGGATCTCCACATTATAAGATACCCCCAAATAAATTCCAATATATTAAATACATATGTAATTAATCCATGAAATCTTGTAAGAAAATAAATGAGATTAAATGTATAATTTGGGATTCATAGAAACTTCTTAGCTAAGACTAGAAATCCAAAGACTGTAAAATAAAAGGTAAACATATTTCACAAACAAAATTCATAGACAAATGATAGAAATGGAAACAAATATTTGTAAAACTATAAGAACTCTTACAAAGTGATATGGAAAAGATAATCCAAAAGGATAATGGGCAAAAAATTACTAAAGACACTTCACAAAAAAGCAAATGCAAATGGCCAACAAATATATGAAAAAATGATGACATTTTACTTGCAGTTAGGAAATCTGAAAGAAACAGTTAAATACCATTTTACACCCATTAGATGGACAATAGTAAAAAGATAATTACCTGTTGATAGTGCAGATATGAAGCATTACAAGTATTTTAGAAAGCGACCTGGAGATTTATATTTATACTTTATATTTACATTTACGTATATGTATATTTATATTATTTATGTCTTTGACTTGGCAATCCCACCAGTATATAAGGGCATACTTAATAGGATGTTTGTTTCAGTATTGTTTATAAAAAAAACTGAAAATAAAGTAAATGCCCATTAATAGAAGAATGATCAAATAAATAATAATGCATCCATATGATAGAGGATAGTTTACAGTCATTAAGAACACTGAAATAAAGCTATACTGGGACTTCCCTGGTGGCACAGTGGTTAAGAATCCTCCTGCCAATGGGGGGGGACACGGGTTCGAGCCCTGGTCGGGGAAGATCCCACATGCCACGGGGCAACTAAGCCCGTGCGCCACAACTACTGAGCCTGTGCTCTAGAGCCCACGAGCCACAACTGAGCTGGCGTGCAACAACTACTGAGCCCACGAGCCACAACTATTGAAGCCCACGCACCTAGAGCCTGTGCTCTTCAGCAAGAGAAGCCACTGCAATGAGAAGCCCTCATACCACAACAAAGAGTAGCCCCCATTTGCCACAACTAGAGAAAGCCCATGCGCAGCAATGAAGACCCAACACAGCCAAAAATAAATAAATTTATAAAAATAAATAAATAAAGCTATACTGATTGTACGTCCTCAGATAAATTTCTCTCATCCAAACTTTCTCACTATCTGCCATATACAAAGCAAACACATTTCAGCATATAAATAAACTGTTGTGTGTCTGTGTGTTGGGAGGCGGGCAGGTGTGTTCTGTAGTCATAGCAACTAAACCCTAAGTCTGGACTGAGACTGTGGAATCTCACCTGTCGGGCCAGCCATAAGGGATACTGTCTGAGTGTGGATCCTTGGAGGTGATTGTATCTGAGGAGTTTCAAATTATTAGGCACAGCCATGGGAATCCCATCAGTTATTGTCAGCAGCTATCACAAAAGGATCAAGAATCCGGCCCTCAAGAAAAAGTTATTAAGGGTTTCCTTAAGCCATGAAGAATAGGACTGATAGTTCAGAAAATAAGGTAGGAATAGAGAGCAGATTAGCTTGGTAAGGTCAAGTTACTTTTGGTGTACCCAGAATTGCTGAGGGTTTCCTCTAGGTATATTGGATGGTGGCCTATAATGATGCAACAGATTTCAAATTCCACCTGTTATTTGGATGTAGGTTTCCAATGTTTCCCATTTAGGCAGGTTGATTTCAGGAGCCCCTCAAGTAAGACTATCTGGGGGACGTGCCTAAGTACCAGATTAAAACAGTATGAGAATAGGGTGAGGTTGAGCAAGCCTGAGGAGATAACTAACTAGATACAAAGAAGCATATGAATTGGTAACTAACTCTATGACCTGTTTCTTTAGTACTAGTGAATAGCTTCCAACTATAGCATCCTACTGTTCCAACAGTAGGCCTTGACTCTTTGCATTTAAAGAATACTTATATTTGAGTTTTCAGTTTTTTTAGGAAAATTGTATGCATTTTCATTTTAGCATGTTTTTGTTCAACTTCCCTTACTGTAGATGGCTAACAAGACTTCTGGGCTAGTCCATACCACCATTCGTTTCTTGGCCAGAAAGTTCTTTTTTTTTTTTTGAATTTTATTTACTTTTTTATAAAGCAGGTTCTTATTAGTTAACCATTTTATACATATTAGTGTATATATGTCAATCTCAATCTCCCAATTCATCCCACGACCACCCACCCCCCGCCACTTTCCCCACTGGGTGTCCATACACTTGTCCTCTACATCTCTGTCTCTATTTCTGCCCTGCAAACCGGTTCATCTCTACCATTTTTCTAGGTTCCACATATATGCGTTAATATACGGTATTTGTTTTTCTCTTTCTGATGTACTTCACTCTTTATGACAGTCTCTAGGTCCATCCACATCTCTACAAATGACTCAGTTTCATTCCTTTTTATGGCTGAGTAATATTCCATTGTATGTATATGCCACATCTGCTTTATCCATTCATCCGATGATGGACACTTAGGTTGTTTCCATCTCCTGGCTATTGTGAATAGAGCTGCAATGAACATTTTGGTACATGACTCTTTTTGAATTATGTTTTTCTCAGGGTATATGCCCAGTAGAGGGATTGCTGGGTCATATGGTAGTTCTATTTTTAGTTTTTTAAGGAACCTCCATACTGTTCTCCATAGTGGCTCTATCAATTTACATTCCCACCAAGAGTGCAAGAGGGTTCCCTTTTCTCCACACCCTCTCCAGCACTTATTGTCTGTAGATTTTTTGATGATGGCCATCCTGACCCGTGTAAGGTGATACCTCATTGTAGTTTTGATTTGCATTTCTCTAATGATTAGTGAGTTGAGCATACTTTCATGTGTTTGTTGGCAATCTGTATATCTTCTTTGGAGAATTGTCTATTGAGGTCTTCTGCCCATTTTTGGATTGGGTTGTTTTTTCGATATTGAGCGGTATAAGCTGCTTGTAAATTTTAGAGATTAATCCTTTGTCAGTTGCTTCAGTTGCAAATATACTCTGCCATTCTGAGGGTTGTCTTTTGTTCTTGTATATGTTTTCCTTTGCTGTGCAATGGCTTTTAAGTTTCATTAGGTCCCATTTGTTTATTTTTATTTCCATTTCTCTAGGAGGTCGGTCAAAAAGAATCTTGCTGTGACTTTATGTCATAGCGTGTTCTGCCTATGTTTTCCTCTAAGAGTTTTATAGAGACTGGCCTTACATTTAGGTCATTAATCCATTTTGAGTTTATTTTTGTGTATGGTGTTAGGGAGTGTTCTAATTTCATTCTTTTACATGTAGCTGTCTAGTTTTCCTATTACCACTTATTGAAGAGACTGTCTTTTCTCCATTGTATATTCCTGCCTCCTTTAGCAAAAAATAAGGTGACCATATGTGCGTGGGTTTATCTCTGGGCTTTCTATCCTCTTCCATTGATCTATATTTCTGTTTTGGGGTCAGTACCATACTGTCTTGACTACTGTAGCTTTGTAGTATAGTCTGAAGTCAGGGAGCCTGATTCCTCTGGCTCCAATTCTCTTTCTCAAGATTGCTTTGGCTATTTGGGATCTTCTGTGTATCCATACAAATTGTGAACATTTTTGTTCTAGTTCTGTGAAAAATGCCATGGTATTTTGATAGGGATTGCATGGAATCTGTAGATTGCTTTGGGTAGTGTAGGTATTTTCACAATGTTGATTCTTCCAATCCAAGAACATGGAATATCTCTCCTTCTTTTGTATCATCTTTTATTTCTTTCATCAGTGTCTTATAGTTTTCTGCATACAGGTCTTTTGTCTCCTTAGGTAGGTTTATTCCTTGGTATCATATTCTTTTTGTTGCAGTGGTAAATGGGAGGGTTTCCTTAATTTCTCATCCAGATTTTTCATGATTAGTGTGTAGGAATGCAAGAGATTTCTGTGCATTAATTTTTTATCCTGCTACTTTACCAAATTCATTGATTAGCTCTAGTAGTTTTGTGGTAGCATCTTTAGGATTCTCTGTGTATATTATGTCATCTGCAAACAGTGACAGTTTTACTTCTTTTCCAATTTGGATTTCTTCTTCTTCTCTGATTGCTGTGGCTAAAACTTCCAATACTATGTTGAATAATATTGGTGAGAGTGGATATCCTTGTCTTGTTCCTGACCTTAGTGGAAATGCTTTCAATTTTTCACCACTGAGAATGATGTTGGCTGTGGGTTTGTCATATATGGCCTTTATTATGTTGAGGTAAGTTCCCTCTATGCCTACTTTCTGGGTGGTTTTTTATCATAAATGGGTGTTGAATTTTGTTGAAAGATTTTTCTGCGTATACTGAGATGATCATATGGTTTTTCTCTTTCAGTTTGTTAATATGGTTTATCACATTGTTTGATTTGCATAAATTGGAGATCCTTGCACTCCTGGGGCAAATCCCACTTGATCATGGTGTATGCTCTTTTTAATGTGCTCTTGGATTCTCTTTGCTCGTATTTGTTGAGGATTTTTACATCTATGTTCATCAGTGATATTGGCCTGTAGTTTTCTTTCTTTGTGACATCTTTGTCTGGTTTTGGTATCAGGGTGATTGTGGCCTTGTAGAATGAGTTTGGGAGTTTTCCTCCCTCTGCTATATTATGGAAGAGTTTGGGAAGGATAGGTATTAGCTCTTCTCTAAATATTTGATAGAATTCGCCCATGAAGCCATCTGGTCCTGGGCTTTTTTTGCTGGAAGATTTTTAATAACAGTCTCAAATTCAGTGCTTGTGATTGGTCTGTTTATTTTTTCTATTTCTTCCTGGTTCTGTCTCGGAAGATTGTGTTTTTCTAAGAATTTGTCCATTTCTTCCAGGTTGTCCATTTTATTGGCATAGAGTTGCTTGTAGTAATCTCATGATCTTTTGTATTTCTGCAGTGTTAGCTGTTACTTCTCCTTTTGCATTTCTAATTCTATTGATTTGAGTGTTCTCCCTCTTTTTATTGGTGAGTGTGACTAATGGTTTTTCAATTTTGTTTATCTTCTCAAAGAACCAGCTTTCAGTTTTATTGATCTTTACTATCGTTTCCTTCATTTATTGTTCATTTATTTCTGATCTGATCTTTATGATTTCTTTCCTTCTGTTAACTTTGGGCTTTTCTTGTTCTTCTGTCTCTAATTGCTTTTGGTGTAGGGTTAGGTTGTTTATTTGAGATGTTTCTTGTTTCTTGAGGTAAGATTGTATTGCTATAAACTTCCCTCTTAGAACTGCTTTTGCTGCATCCCATAGGTTTTGGGTTGTTGTGTTTCCATTGTAGTTTGCTTCTAGGTATTTTTGGATTTCCTCTTTGATTTCTTCAGTGATCTCTTGGTTATTTAGTAGTGTATTGTTTAGCCTCCATGTGCTTTCATTTTTTACAGATTTTTTCCTGTAATTGATATCTAGTCTCATGGCATTGTGGTCGGAAAAGATACTTGATACGATTTCAATTTTCTTAAATTTACCAAGGCTTGATTTGTGACCCAAGATATGATCTATCCTGGAGAATGTTCCATGAGCACTTGAGAAGACTGTGTATTCTGTTGTTTTTGGATGGAATGTGCTGTAAATGTCAATTAAGTCCATCTTGTTAATGTGTCATTTAAAGCTTGTGTTTCCTTATTTTCATTTTGGATGATCTGTCCATTGGTGTAAGTGGGGTGTTAAAGTCCCCTACTATGACTGTGTTACTGTCGATTTCCCCTTTTATGGCTGTTAGCATTTGCCTTATGTATTGAGGTGCTCCTATGTTGAGTGCATAAATATTTACAATTGTTATATCTTCTTCTTGGATTGATCCCTTGATCATTATGTAGTGTTCTTCTTTGCCTCTTGTAATAGTCTTTATTTTAACGTCTATTTTGTCTGATATGAGAATTGCTACTCCAGCTTTCTTTTGAGTTGCATGGTGTATCTTTTTCTATCCCCTCACTTTCAGTCTGTATGTGTCACTAGGTCTGAAGTGGGTCTCTTGTAGACAGCATATATATGGGTCTTGTTTTTCTATGCATTCCGCCAGTCTGTGTCTTTTGGTTGGAGCCTTTAATCCATTTACATTTAATGTAATTATCGATCTATATGTTCCTATTACCATTTTCTTAATTGTTTTGGGTTTGTTATTGTAGGTCTTTTCCTTCTCTTGTGTTTCTTGCCTAGAGAAGTTCCTTTAGCATTTGTTTTAAAGCTGGTTTGGTGCTGCTGAATTCCCTTATCTTTTGCTTGTTTGTAAAGGTTTTAATTTCTCCATTGAATCTGAATGAGCTTCTTGCTGATAGAGTAATCTTGGTTGTAGGCTTTTCCCTTTCTTCACTTTAAATATGTCCTGCCACTCCCTTCTGGCTTGCCGAGTTTCTGCTAAAAGATTAGCTGTTAACCTTATCGGGATTCCCTTGCATGTTATTTAGGGCAAACATTTTAAACTTTAATTTCTTTGGACTTTTAATTTGAGGAGATTTCCTTTTTGTTCTTTAATTTCTCCTTGGGAAAGAGATAATTGAGGGGGATTCAGAGTGTTCTAATTAGGGACATCCTTCATGTTGTAATTATTTGGGCTGATTGCATAATCTCTGGTGAGCTATGTTAAACAATGCAGATGGGCCTAATTTGAAAGGAAAATAGAACAAAGAGAAACTACTTTGCTTAGGGTACAGTGCAGCATAGAAGTAATTTTATTTATGTCTTATTTTGACCTATTTTGTAGTCTTCTGAGGGCAACAGTTTTAAGTGCCTTCATCCCAAGGTGATATATAAAATAGAAGTGGTTGACACTAGGGATGCAAGAGTGAGCTACCTCATCAGGTTTGGAACAGTACTGCTCTGAAATATTACTGGTTTACTTTCCCAAGGGAATGGCCACACCATATGCTTCATTACTAAGTTCAATGTTTTAAGACAGTGGTTTTCATCCCTAGCTGCACATTAGAATTATCTGGGGAGGGTTTAACATACTTAAACTTTACCCTAGACTAATTAAATCAGAATCTCTGTGTTGGGTCTAGTGTTCTTAAAAAGCTCCTGAGTAAATCCAGTGTGCATTTGTCTTGGGTTGAGTTCCCTAGGAAACAGTCTCTGTGATAGAGATTTGAATAGAGGAAGTTTTTGGGGAAACTCTCAGCAACAACACTGATGAACAAAGGCGGATTGGGCAAGGTTGAGCTTCAGAGGTTACAGCAGAGGTCTCTGCCACAGGGAGGTCTGCAGCTGGCACAGCCGTCCATATTTATCCCAAATTAAGGAAAGGTAGCTGGATATCTTTATGCCCTTAAATCCGTACAGCTTTAAATTTGGGCTGCTTTTGGTGATTGAGTGTGACCTTGGGAATGGAAGCTCTTTTCCTCTTAATTGAATTTACAGGAGGCACTCAGCTCTGTCGCAGCAGCCAACACTACACATGCACAGTCAGATTCCAGAGCCCATAGTACGTCCCAGAAGGACGAAGTATTGGAGTTAACCTTTCTGGCCCCTCTTTAAAGCCCATAGAGCAGGCCTCCCCACCAGAGGAAGAAGTATGTGTCTGATTAGTGAAAACAGGTAGGTCCTAATGCCCAGGTGGTTATGTTAATCAGTGATAGAGTCACTGGGGAAAAGTCAAGCATCATGGGCTTGTCTCCCTCTCCTTCCCTCTCACACATGGAAGCCCTCAAAAATATGTACTTTGCTTCCTGTCTAAGCCTACTACTGGAGTTGGTCCACACCGTTTAGCCACTATCCACCTTTTGTGCATGCATATGACTGCCTATGTAAGTTCATACCAGGAAAAGGATAGGAGACTTTGATACGTTGTCTGATACACCTCTAGCTACATTCAGGTTCCAGTATTGTAACTCCATCCACATTTGTATTCTTATAATGTATCTCGATTGCTTACAACCTAGAGAGGTGAGGAAAAGAAACTAGTCTTTCTCAAATCATTTCCTCAAGAATTTTGAGGAAGTAAATTGTACAGAAACAGAAAGAAATAATTAAAAATTTAGTGAATGAATAATCAAGATCGTTTGGGGTGGAGGGCAATAAAGTAAAAAAAAAATCTCTGCAACGTATAATGATGAAGAAAAAAGACAAAGTATATGGAAAGTAGTTTTTATGGTATATAGCCACAGAAATGAAACTGTGGAGAGAGGGAGGGGGAGGAGATGGGAGAGAATGCTGTGTTCAGTTGTATGCTTACAAATTATAAAATCGAACTGAAATCAATAATTTTTCAGAAAATATAAATAACTGAAATTCTCAAAAGGTAGAAAATACTAATACATCATTAACTATGAAAGAAAGTTTATAGAAAGTCATCAGAAAGCTGAAACCAAAAAACTCTAGGACAATTTTATGAGTGATTCATTTGTGCTTTGCTCTATAAAATGTCTCAAATCATAGAAAATATATAAAATTTCTCAGTTTGTTTTAATATTATAATACAAGCTTGGCATACAGTTCTTTTAAAAATAAGCACAAAAACTAAAAACCACTCTTAAAGTAGGATCCTAAATAGAAAACTAGAAAAAATAAATCAATTCCTAATAAGATTAAAAATATGTGACTCTTAAAAAGCCAGCATCATACTGAAACCATAGAGGTGTCTACATTAAAATCAGGATCAATATAACAGTATTGTCTATCAATTCTAATATTTAGTAGTATTCTATAAATTTTAGTCATTGCAGAAAGATAGAACATTGAAGTGTAGGAAAAGAGATAGGTTATTATTGACAGATCATATAACTATTTAGTGAAGCTAAGATAACCAATTAAAAACTATAATACTATGTAAATTAATATAGATAATGAAAGCTCACTAAAATGGTCATGTCATACCCATGCACACACAAACATATCCATAACATGGATATATCTATACCTATATGTCTATATTTTTTTTGGAGATATGTATATATGTTTTGGATATATATATATATATGTTTTGGATATATATATATATATATATATATAATCACTTCCACTTCTATTCCTCTAGAAACAACTTAGTCCCATGGCCACGCCTGACTGGATGGGCAGCTGGGGATTTTGATGGATAGCCAGCAGTTTTGCTACATATGTGATTTTATATATTTGTGATTGGTAATTCTATGTGGGCAATAATCTTTTAAAGCATGTAGTATAAGAAAATAATCTTAGAGTAATTACAAAACATTACAAAATTATAAAAGCATTAGAATGAGTTTAATAAAAGCATACATTTTATTTCTTTATTTTAAAGAATATTAAGTGGATATAAACAGCTTAATACACTAGAAAAATGAATAAAATGAATCTATTAAGTATCCCCAATTTAATTAATTCATTTAATAACAATCCAATCAAAAATCCCTTATAATTCTTTTAATTTGACAACATGATTCTAAAATCCATTTGGAAAAACAACTCTAGATATTTATAGAAAAGAAGAGTAACAAAGGAGCATTCAGTCTACAAGATATTAAGGAATACAGTAGAGTTTACAGTATTCAAAATGTTTTGATGTTATGAGAATTGGCAAGGTCACGAAGCAGAACATACAGACAAGCAACTAATATTTGATACCCCATATCTACCTGTATTTGTACATTTCTTATCTGGCTATGTATCTATACTGTTTAGGCTTTTATCATGTGCTAATTAGTTACTCTATTCATCAAGTTATATGTGATATTACAGTTGGTTTGGCTGTGGTAACAAATATACCCAGGCATATAATAGCTTCAAATAATAGTTTGTATCTTGTTTATATAATAGTCTTGAGTAGAGATTCCAGGTTAGTGGTTGCTGTAGTCTGTGTAAATCATTTAGGGGCCCAGGCTGCCAGAGTTTGTCTTTTTTCAAAATGTGACATAAGTGGCTTCCAAGGTTCCCATGGTTACCACAACACAATCAGCCAGAGACAGAAAGAACATGGAGGAGGTTTATGTAGGCCAGATCTGGAAGTTTCATATATCATTTAGTTCCATGGCCATGCCTAACTGGATGGGCAGCTGGGAAAAAGTAATCCAACTGTGGGCTTGAAGGGGAAGATGGATTTTGTTGGACAGCTAGAAGCTTCTGCTACACGTTATCTCTCTTTTAATCCACACACATTATGATCCAGTACTATTATTATTCCCATTTTATATACAAGGAACTATGGCACAGAGAATATAGGGAACGTGTCCACAGTCACATGGCTAATAAATGGTTGACATAGTAATCCAATCCAGTTTACTAACTCCAGAGTCCATGTACATCGCTAGTCTCACAAGCAATAGTATAACCACCACCACCACTATTACTATACACACACACACAGGTGTGCATGAATTAAATTTATGAGAAATGTATTAAAAATACTAGAGAATTAGTGCCTATTAATCAAATGCACTATTTGAAAACATAATTTTCTTGTACTTTATAACAATATCAGGCAGATTAAATAATATAGAAAGTAAAATCACTTAAACTAAAAGCGTATTAGTGACTATTCATCGGCACTCTGGAATTTTTAAATATAATATGAAGTATAACTTTAAGTATACAGTAAGTGGCAAAGGAAAAGACTGGTATATTTGACTACATAAGGATTAAATATTTCATGCACCAAAAATCAGTAAAGGTAAACAACAAACTAGTAAAATATGTGCAACATATTTGACAAGTATCTTTAAGAAGTCTTATGAGAAAGAGCGCTGGTAACCTATAAGAAAAACTATAGGACATGAAGCATTTATTTCACTGTAGGGATAGAATATTGACAGAACTATAAATAGCTACTACATATATGAAAAACATTCAGTTCTGTCAGAAAACAAAGTAATGCAAGTTAAAGCAATGAGATACCTTTCATCCAATTGGATAAAGTTACTAAAAATATATTTAAGCAAAAAGAAGTTTAATGAACAGCTACTATGTGTCAGGTATGTTTTGAAATTTTGGGAATGCCTTATAAAGCTAGGCAAGTAGGAGCCATGCTTCAATGGAAATTGCTTTCAGTGGGAAGAGCTTAGACTAACAAAAATAAGAAAATAAGAAAAGTATTAGATATAGATAAATGCTATGCCAAGATTTAAAATAGGATATCAATATAACTGGACGACTTCTTAACAGTGTGTGGTTAGGGAAGGCTCCTGATGAGATGGTATTTAATTGAGGGTCTGAATAGCAAGTCAATCATGTAAAGATGGAAGAGGACTACAGCACGAGGTAAATCTAGCTGGAAAGTTAATATGGCCAAATTATATAGGCTTGTTAAATAGGATAAGAAGTAGATTTTACTTGAAGTGTCCTTGAGACACCCTCTGAGGGTTTAAAGCAGGGCTGTAGTATCATATGAGCTGAGTTTACCAAAAAATTATTCTGGCTGCTTTTTGGAGAATTGTTCCCAGAAAGGAGCAAGATTAAAGGCAAAGAGATCCGTTAGGAAGCTTTGCAATAATCCAAGTGAGAAAAGATGATGACTGAGACCACAGTGGCAGCAGGGAAGATGGAGATCAGTTAACAAATTTGGGATAGATTTTAGAGGTAGCTTTCATAGTGTGTGGTAAGAATTGCCTATGGAAACCTGAGGAAACAAGAAGAAATTGAGCATAACTCCTAGATTTTGCAGTGTGTGATGTGGGGAGACATCATTTACTGAAATGGAGAAGACTGGGGGAAAAAAGTTGGTTTATGGGGGATTAAATAGTTCTTTTTTACTTCGTTAAATTTGAGATACCTTTTTATGAACTATGCGGATATGACAAATAGGCATTTGAAAGTATGAGTATGAAGTTCTAGAGAAAATTTAGGGCCTGTCAGAGATTCAGATTTATGAGTAAATTTATAAATATGCATGAGTATACATATATATATTTATATATTATTTTTACATTTACATTTATTATATATTTTATATGTAGAGGTATGGCACTACATGATTTTACCAGGATAAATGTGTCAATAGAAAAGAGAAGAGGATCTATGAATAGTATTGAATGTGAGGAGACATAACATACTGCTTGATGGGAGTTCAAACTTTACAATTTTTCTTTAGTGCTCTTTAACAGTCTGAATCAAAAGGTCTTATGGTCCATATTTACTGAATCATTAATCCAAATTCTAGAAATACTTCCAAAAGAAATATACACTGAAACAGTCAAATATTTACAGATAAAGATGTCCTTTTTGGTGTTATTTATAAAAGAGAATATGGGAATAAGCCTAAAATGCCACAAACTGGGGAATGTTTATATATATATAAACTATGAAATATTTGACAGCAATTAAGTTTTAACAAGTTTCAAAAATATTTAAGGATTTGAGAAAAATAAGGCAGGTGATAGCTTTAGGGAACTGATCATACAGTAGGGATATAGACACAAATAAATAATTAAAAGTTAATGGATTCTCTTCTGGAAGGAGTCGTTGGGAGCAGTGCGGTTGCACACAAGTTTGCCTGGGAGTGTGGTCTTTTGTCAATAATTGATCATCGGAATAGGTCTGGCAGAAGTGGAGTTTTAGCAATAGTGCAGAGGGCGGGGCCGAACAGCTAACTCTTGGGGCCTCAAGGAGCCCAGCACAGTGGGAAGCTCAGCAGTTGGGCAGGAGCCAAAGCACTGGTGCTCACCTAAGCCGCAAGGAGATACACCCAACTGGGAGATGAAGAAGCTGCAACCCAGAGAGGAGAAGTAACACACACAGAATCATTCCTCAGGAAAGCAAAGACATGAACCCACACCTGGACCCTTCTAGGCAGCTGTGTGGAGGACAGGCTCTTGGTGTTCCAGCCAGGCATGAGGGCTGTGCCACTGAGGTGGGAGAGCCAATTTCAGGACACCGGTCCACAAGAGACCTACCAGCTCCACGTAATATCAAACCGTGAAAATCTCCCAGAGATGTCCATCTCAACACCAAGACCCAGCTCCACTCAACGACTAGCAAGCTACAGTGCTGGACACCCTATGTCAAACAATTAGCAAGACAGGAACACAGCCCCGTTCATTAGTAGAGAGGCTGCCTAAAATATAATAAGGCCACAGACACAACAAAACACACCATCAGACATGGACCTGACCACCAGAAAGACAAGATCCAGCCTCATCCACCAGAACACAGGCACTAGTCCCCTCCACCAGGAAACCTACACAACCCACTGAAAGAACCTTAGCCACTGGGGACAGACACCAAAAACAACGGGAACTATGAACGTGCAGCCTGCGAAAAGTAGACCCCAAACACAGTAAGATAAGCAAAATGAAAAGACAGAAAAACACAGAGCAGATGAAGGAGCAAGGTAAAAACCCACCAGACCTAACAAATGAAGAGGAAATAAGCAGTCTACCTAAAAAAGAATTCAGAATAATGATAGTAAATATGATCCAAAATCTTGGAAGTAGAATGAAGAAAATACAAGAAACATTTAACAAGGCCCAAGAAGAACTAAAGAGGAAACAAGAAATGATGAACAACACAAAAAATGAAGTTAAAAATATTCTAGAAGGGATCAATAGCAGAATAACTGAGGCAGAAGAATGGATAAGTGACCTAGAAGATAAAATAGTGGAAATAACTACTGCAGAGCATAATAAAGAAAAAAGAATGAAAAGAATGGAGGTCAGTCTCAGAGACCTCTGGGACAACATTAAACGCACCAACATTCTAATTATAGGGGTTCCAGAAGAAGAAGAGAAAAAGAAAGGGACTGAGAAAATATTTGAAGATATTATAGTTGGAAACGTCCCTAATATGGGACAGGAAATAGTTAATTCAGTCCAGGAAGCACAGAGAGTCCCATACAGGATAAATCCAAGGAGGAACATGCCAAGACACATATTAAACAAACTATCAAAAATTAAATACAAAGAAAACATATTAAAAGCAGCAAGGGAAAAACAACAAATAACACCCAAGGGAATCCCCATAAGGTTAACAGCTGATCTTTCAGCAGAAATTCTGCAAGCCAGAAGGGAGTGGCAGGACACATTTAAAGTGAGGAAGGAGAAAAATCTACAACCAAGATTACCCTATCCAGCAATGATCTCATTCAGAATTGATGGACAAATTAAAACCTTTGCAGACAAGCAAAAGCTGACAGCACCAAACCAGCTTTACAACAAATGGTAAAGAAACTCCTCTAGGCAAGAAACACAAGAGAAGGAAAAGACCTACAATAACAAATCCAAAACAATTAAGAAAATGGGAATAGGAGCATACATATCGATAATTACCTTAAACGTAAACGGATTAAACGCTCCTACCAAAAGACACAGACTGGATGAATGGATACAAAAACAAGACCCATATATATGCTGTCTACAAGAGACCCACTTCAGACCTAGGGACACATACAGACTGAAAGTGAGGGGATGGTAAAAGATATTCCATGCAAATGGAATTCAGAAGAGAGCTGGAGTAACAATCCTCATATCAGACAAAATAGACTTTAAAGACTACTACAAGAGACAAAGAAGGACACTATATAATGATCAAGTGATCGATCCAAGAAGATATAACAATTGTAAATATTTAGGCACCCAACATAGGAGCACCTCAATACATAAGGCAAATCCTAACAGCAATAAAAGGGGAAATCGACAGTAACACAATCATAGTAGGGGACTTTAACACTTTCACCAATGGACAGATCATACAAAATGAAAATAAGTAAGGAAACACAAGCTTTAAATGATACATTAAACAAGATGGACTTAATTGATATTTATAGGACATTCCATCCAAAAACAACAGAATACACATTCTTCTCAAGTGCTCATGGAACATTCTCCAGTATAGAATATATCTTGGGTCACAAACCTAGCCTTGGTAAATTTAAGATAGTTGAAATCATATCAAGTATCTTATCCGACCACAATGATATGAAACCAGATATCAATTACAGGAAAAGATCTGTAAAACATACGAACACAAGGAGGCTAGACAATACACTACTTAATAACGAAGTGATCACTGAAGAAATCAAAGAGGAAATAAAAAAATACCTAGAAATAAATGACAATGGAGACATGACGACCCAAAACCTATTGGATGCAGCAAAAACAATTCTAAGAGGGAAATTTATAGCAATACAATCCTACCTTAAGAAACAGGAAACATCTCAAATAAACAAGCTAACCTTGCACCTAAAGCAATTAGAGAAAGAAGAATAAAAAAAACCCCTAAAGTTAGCAGAAGGAATGAAATCATAAAGATCAGATCAGAAATAAATGAAAAAGAAATGAAGGAAACAATAGCAGAGATCAGTAAAACTAAAAGCTGGTTCTTTGAGAAGATAAACAAAATTGAAAAACCATTAGCCAGACTCATCAAGAAGAAAAGGGAGAAGACTCAAATCAATAGAATTAGAAATGAAAAAGGAGAAGTAACAATTGACACTGCAGAAATACAAAGGATCATGAGAGGTTACTACAAGCAACTCTATGCCAATAAAATGGACAACCTGGAAGAAATGGACAAATTCTTAGAAATGCACAGCCTGCCGGGACTGAACCAAGAAAAAATAGAAAATATGAACAGACCAATCACAAGCACTGAAATTGAAACTGTGATTAAAAATTTTCCAACAAACAAAAGCCCAGGACCAGATAGTTTCACAGGCGAATTCTATCAAACGTTTAGAGAAAAGCTAACACCTATCCTTCTCAAACTCTTCCAAAATATAGCAGAGGGAGGAACACTCCCAAACTCATTCTACGATGCCACCATCACCCTGATACCAAAACCAGACAAAGATGTCACAAAGAAAGAAAATTACAGGCCAGTATCACTGATGAACACAGATGCAAAAATCCTCAACAAAATACTAGCAATCAGAATCCAACAGCACATTAAAAGGATCATACACCATGATCAAGTGGGGTTTTTTCTAGGAATGCAAGGATTCTTCAATATACACAAATCAATCAATGTGATACACCATATTAACAAATTGAAGGAGAAAAACCATATGATCATCTCAATAGATGCAGGAACGTTTTTGAAAAAATTCAACACCCATTTATGATAAAAACCCTGCAGAAAGTAGGCATAGAGGGAACTTTCCTCAACATAATAAAGCATATATGACAAACCCACAGCCAACATCATCCTCAATGGTGAAAAACTGAAACCATTTCCACTAAGATCAGGAACAAGACAAGGATGCCCACTCTCACCACTCTTATTCAACATAGTTTTGGAATTTTTAGCCACAGCAGTCAGAGAAGAAAAGGAAATAAAAGGAATCCAAATCGGGAAAGAAGAAGTAAAGCTGTCACTGTTTGCGGATGACATGATACTATACATAGAGAATCCTAAAGATGCTACCAGAAAGCTACAAGAGGTAATCAATGAATCTGGTAAAGTAGGAGGATACAAAATTAGTGCACAGAAATCTCTGTCATTCTTATATACTAATGATGAAAAATCTGGAAGTGAAATCAAGAAAACACTCCCATTTACCATTGCAACAAAAAGAATAAAATATCTAGGAATAAACCTACCTACGGCGACAAAAGACCTGTATGCAGAAATTATAAGACACTGATGAAAGAAATTAAAGATGATACAAGTAGATGGAGAGATATACCATGTTCTTGGATTGGAAGAATCAACATTGTGAAAATGACTCTACTACCCAAAGCAATCTACAGATTCAATGCAATCCCTATCAAACTACCACTGACATTTTTTACAGAACTAGAACAAAAAATTTCACAATTTGTATGGAAACACAAAAGACCCCGAATAGCCAAAACAGTCTTGAGAACGAAAAATGGAGCTGGAGGAATCAGGCTCCCTGACTTCAGACTATACTACAAAGCTACAGTAATCAGGACAGTATAGTACTGGCACAAAAACAGAAATATAGATCAATGGAACAGGATAGAAAGCCCAGAGATAAACCCATGCACATATGGTCACGTTATCTTTGATAAAGGTGGCAAGAATATACAGTGGAGAAAAGGCAGCCTCTTCAATAAGTGGTGCTGGGAAAACTGGCCAGGTACATGTAAAAGTATGAAATTAAGACACTGCCTAATACCATACACAAAACTGAACTCAAAATGGATTAAAGACCTAAATGTAAGGCCAGACACTATCAAACTCTTAGAGGAGAACATAGGCAGAACACTCTATGACATAAATCACAGCAAGATCCTTTTTGACCCACCTCCTAGAGAAATGGAAATAAAAACAAAAGTAAATAAATGGGACTTAATGAAACTTCAAAGCTTTTGCATAGCAAAGGAAACCATAAACGAGACGAAAAGACAACCCTCAGAGTGGGTGAAAATATTTGCAAATGAAGCAAGTGACAAAGGATTAATCTCCAGAATTTACAAGCAGCTCATGTAGCTCAATAACAAAAAACAAACAACCCAATCCAAAAATGGGCAAAAGACCCAAATAGACATTTCTCCAAAGAAGATATACAGACTGCCAACAAACACATGAAAGAATGCTCAACATCATTAATCAAAATGCAAATCGAAACTACAATGAGATATCATCTCACACCAGTCAGAATGGCCATCATCAATAAATCTAGAAACAATAAATGCTGGAGATGGTGTGGAGAAAAGGGAACTCTCTTGCACTGTTGGTGGGAATGTAAATTGATACAGCCATTATGGAGAAAAGTATGGAGGTTCCTTAAAAAACTACAAATAGAACTACCATACGACCAAGCAATCCCACTACTGGGCATATACCCTGAGAAAACCATAATTCAAAAAGAGTTATGTACCAAAATGTTCATTGCAGCTCTATTTAGAATAGCCAGGACATGGAAACAACCTAAGTGTCCATCAACAGATGAATGTATAAAGAAGATGTGGTACATATATACAATGGAATATTACTCAGCCATAAAAAGAAACGAAATTGAGTTATTTGTAGTGAGGTGGATGGACCTGTAGTTTGTCATACAGAGTGAAGTAAGTCAGAAAGAGAAAAACATATACCGTATTCTAACACATATATATGGAATCTAAGGGAAAAAAAAGTCATGAAGAACCTAGGTGTAATACACGAATAAAGACAGAGACCTAGTAGAGAGCATGGACTTGAGGATATGGGGAGGGGGAAGGGTAAGCTGTGACAAAGTGAGCGAGTAGCATGAACATATCTACACTACCAAATGTAAAATAGATAGCTAGTGGGAAGCAGCTGCATAGCACAGGGAGATCAGCTAGATGGTTTGTGACCACCTAGAGGGGTGGGATAGGGAGGGTGGGAGGGAGGAAGACACAAGAGGGAAGAGATATGGGAACATATGTATATGTATAACTGATTCATTTTGTTATAAAGCAGAGGCTAGCACAGCATTGTGAAGCAATTATACTCCAATAAAGATGTTAAAAGAAAAAAAATGATTAAGCTCAGAGTAGAAGGATCTACAAAGGACATAAACAAAACAATAAATGCTTAGTTATGTTTAGGATTAGGGTGTATAGGGGCAGTGCCTCAGAAGAGATGGTATCTGAATTGAACATTTGAAGGAAGAATAGGAAAGGTTCACACAGAAGGAACAACATGTGCCTAGGGAGAGTGTTTAGAACAGCCTGGTGTATTGATGAAACTTTAGAAAGTTCATATTATGGAAGCATTAAGTATAAAAACAAATGAAGATGAGGAAAGGAGGTAGGTAGGGTCCGGACCGCACAGTTCATAAAGTGTCGTTCAAAGAACTAGAATTTATAACAAGGTCAGTGGCGGGGGTGGGGACATGACAAGTCAGATTTAAATATAATCCTAACATCTCCATGCATTGCAAGGAAATAAATACTTCTTGGGGAAAGTACCGTAGAGGTAAAATCAGATACCCAATTGGACGTAACTCTTTACTCCTGACTGTTCTTCCACAGTACACTGGTTCTTCTCTACCAGCTGCCTCATCACACCTGCTGCTTCTCTCCTGCAGGATCTCTAAAATAATGTCTATCATCAAGAGCCAAATAGATGATGTATACAGGTTTCCCCCACTGTCCAAGCATAGAGTGTTCCTATGAAACCTTTGCTTATCTGAAGTGGTGTAAAGTGAAGAAACAATTACCTTAGGACACATCTTGCTAACGGATCCACAAAATGAATGGCGATAAAGCACAGATGCTCACAGACACAGTTCAAAGCTATGGCAGCTGAATGCTGAGATGCTGAGTGTGGTTTCTGGGGAAGGAGTTTGGTGGTGCCACTCTCACTGCCTTGGGTGTGCACTGCCGCTATAATGGCTTGCTGAACACTAGTTTCACTTTTTGCCTGTTTTTCTAAAAGCAAAAAATCCTCTTCAGGTTTCTTTTGGTTAATGAAAACAGGTACTATTGTAGGTCTTTTGTAAAAGCAAAAGGTGGTGTAAAGCAAACTTTTGAAAAGTGAGGAATTACCTGTATTGTCCTGCAAGCAAGGCTCTCGTGAAGCCAATCCATTGGTGGCTGGATACTGGAGATGTAATATGTCAATGCACTCTGTAGTTGTGGAGGACAGAATGGATATGTACAAGACTGAAGCTCGAGAGACAAGTTATCTAACTACTGCCATGGTCCAGGTTCATATGCCTGGAACTAAGGCAGGAGCAGTAAGGCCTGAGAGGAGGAAATGGAATTAAGAAGTACATACATAGAAGGTGGAATGGGTTAGATGGCTCATTGACTGAGAATCAAGGAGGGCAATGGTAAATTTAGTTCTGGACATGTTCTACTGAACAGCATTTAGAGCAGTAATTTCCAGAGTTGGCTGCACATTGGAATCGGTGGAGGAGCTTTGCAATAGTACATATTCTAGAACATCACTCCAGGACTTTCTGATTCAGTACTCCTCCGGTGCGAGACAGGTATCAGCATTTTAAATAAACTCCATTGGTGATCAGAATGCACAACCAGCATTGGAACTTTTGCTGTAGAATACTGTTCAGTGCAGAGTTAGTGAAGTATTAACTAGCACATAAATGGGTACTGAAAAAATAGCTTGGTTATGGTCCCATGGCTCGTGTTTTTGCAAGTGTATTTAGTAGAGAGCTGATTATTCTCTTCCATTTCTATTCTGAGCAGATGTTCGTTCCTCATTCATGAGAAATTAGGGTTTGAATATCCTGCACCTGTTGCCAAATCTTACCAATGGCAGATGCTCAACCTCTTTCTCTATACGTCTATTAATCCAGTTCATAATGATTTCTTTTATGTTTAACATGTGCTTTTTCTGGCACAGAAAGATGTCCTCTATGTAGCCCAGCTTTCCATGTGCACAAATGATATTAGTTACTCAGCAGATGTCCAAGACAATGGTTTTCTGCAGGAGAACTGTATCCTGAAGATTAAACCATTTGCCTTGAGAAGTGGCCAGAATTTTGTTCTAACTTACTAAAAACGCTGTGAGGAACCTGCATGTATAATGCACACAGGGTGACCCAGATCACTGAACACATAGAATATTGTGGAAAAAACAAACATCCCTTGATGGTATTCCCCAAATGGTGCTTTATTATATAAAAGGTATTATCTCTTTAGGTAAGTTGAACTGGCCAATCTGATCTTTCTAGACTTTTTACTAGATCTCTACTTGCTTTTGTCTACTGTTCACTGGTTTTGTCACTAGATGTTTTCTTACTTGGTGTCAACCCTAAGGATCAAGTAATCTCTTTCCAGATACTAATTAGTGATGAATACAGAGATGATAATTCTGCATCTTAATATAAAAAACTCTCAATATTAAAACATCTTACCAATATCTTAAGCTATATTGAATGATGATCCAAAACTCACATGTTAAAATAACATTGCCAACACAAGACATTCAGACTCCACTGGAGTCCTCTCTGTTGTTTCTACTGTTAAGTTGCGTTGTAACTACACCCTGGAAGCACGTGCTCTGCTACCTTTCTTCATAGTCAGAAATCAGGGGCAGTGTGCTCATCTGAAGACCTCCAGATTTCTAACAGTTTTGCTGACACATGGGTTCGCGACTGGATTTGCAAGTCAAGAAGATTTTAAAATGTCCTTGATAGAAACCACAGAGATGGAAAAACGTATTCGTGGTTGCCAGAAGTTAGAGAAGGTGGACAGGGGCAGGGGGGTGATTATAACTATAAAAGGGTCACACAAGGTATAATAGATCTTTATGGTAATGGGATAGGTGGTAGTTTCACCAAGCTGCATGTGTGATCAAAGGACATAGAACGGTAGCTCCACATTGTATCAATATCAATTTCCTGCCTTTGATAATCGTATTATGTATAAGAGGTAGCTATTGAGGGCAAATGCGGGAAGGATACAAGGTACTATCCTTGCTCCTTTCTGTGAACCTTTAATTATTTCAAAATAAGAAGTTTAAAAAAGAAGTCCTTGTCAGAATCACTGTCCATTAGAGACCAACAATCTCAAGCCGTGTGGAGCCTGTTTCTTCTAGAACTGGCATCGTATGATCTGCCTGCATTTTGGCTACCACATATGATGAATCTATCATTTCGCTCAGCTTTTTGCCTGGCATTTTGTCAAGGCCTAGCCTTCCCAAATCAGACCAGATTTCTGCCTTTAATATTTGCTCTTATTCAATCTGCAATACCTAGCAGTGTCTGGCACATAGGAGGCATTTTGGCTGAAGGAATAAAGGCAGGAAAGATGGTCTTATCTATCCTACTGGAACTCTGAGTTCCTTGAGGCCTAGAACAACAGATTCATCTCTATCAGCAAAACATCTAGCATGGTAGGCAGTCAGTGAATGTTTTAAGAAGTAATAAATGGAATGTTATAAAATCAGTGAGGATTACTGTTATTAATATTTTAAAGGCTCTTGCAATCTTCTGCTAAAAGGAGCTTTTCATCGTTTCCATCAACCTCACCTTTCTTTATAAGAACGTTTATATTTTTGAATATGACTGAGGGCAACCTATTTTTAGCAAGGTCATATACTTCTGTATGTATGCCTATAAAATGGTACAGTTTTCTAAGATAGAAAATTATATTCAAAGCTTTTCTTGCAAGCCACATCCCACAGAGATTCTAGATGGTTGTGGCATCAGCTCTGCTACTTTTTGAAATAAGTTAGTGAGGCACTTGGGATCCAGGAGAATGGCTGCTTGTTAACTGGTTGTTGCACAGATGGAAAAAATGAGGAGCCTCATCAGAAGACCAATGAGCTGCAAACGCCGCATGCACAGGCCTTTCATACTTTGCGTACTGGCCCATTGGCAGTGTTTGAATCTTCAAGAAAGCAGCCTTTGTGTTTGGGAGGGTGGGGAGAAGATCAAAAAGAGGCAGACCTGGCAAGTGTCTGATGCAAATTATACCCTAATTTTCTAGATGTTCCTTCTCTTATTCATATTCTAATCCTGCGACTATTAGACAGGACTCCTTGGATACAAGTGACAGAAAACCTAACACAAACAGGCAAAAGGAGATTTTGTTAGCTCACGTAGAAAACTCTTGAGTGAGACCTGAGCTAGGAGCCCAAACATTGTCATCCTGGCCTGATTTATCTCCACTCTTAGCTCTGCTCTCACCTGTGTTGCCTTCATTATCAGGCTCCACATGGTGACTTGCAGAATCTTCAGACTTATGATTTCCCAAATTCAAGTACACTGGAAAAGACAGTATATGTTTTCCCGGTAAATTATGTACAAGTCCAAGGATTCACTCTAATTGGACTAGCTGAGGTTGCATGTCCACTTGTGGACTAATCACTGTGGCTAAGGGGATTCTGTGACTCAGTTGGCCAGGCCTGGGTCTTCTGATCCATCAGTGGACTCAGTTCATTTCCAACTGCACTAAAGGAACAGAAAATAGAATATCGACTCCAAAAGGTGTTGGGGGTACCATTACTAGAAGAAAAAGAGATGCTGGCAAGCCCAAGCAATAAATACCAGGTATATCCTGTACACTGTGCTTTAGCCCCACTTAGATCAGCTGCCTGCAGTTTTCCAATGTGCTTCTTTCCACTTTAGAGCCATTGCTTCTACCATCCTCCTTATGTCTTCTTGTCAAAATATTATCTTTCCTTCCAGGGAATATCCAGCTTAAGTGTTCCTTTCTTTGTCAATCCTTGGTCAAATGAATTTCTCCTGCTATCTGTGTTCATATAGTATTTTTGAACCTCTGCTCTAGCATCCATTATAGTCTGTTTGGTATTGTAATGACCTGAATTTATGTCTTTATGTCCCTAGGTAACCAGTGTTGTGAGGTTAGGTACTGAATCGGTTATAGCTTTGCATTGCCCACAGAGTACCAAGGACTCTGCCATATGTAAATATATTCTTGCTGAATTATTGACTTGAAATTAATTTGAAGAATTAATCTTTTTCCCATTTCAGCATGCTACATCAATGGTCTGTGTTCACTCCTGCAAAACTGCTCTAGGGCATGTACTTATTTTAGAAGTTTTCCCACTTTTACTTTGACTTAAAGAAATATATCTATACTTATTCTTATATAAAATCATCCCTCAGTTGCTTACTTGTCTACACTAAGATTGGCTTTGAGTGAGTTTCTGATTGTCTTGAGGCTCGAGGGCTCTAACCCTTCCTTCCCATCACTTACATACTTCATAGATTTTATATCAGAAACCAAATTCATTATTCATGGCATGGCTTTAGCTATATAATCGGTCAGAATAAATAACAATCAAATGGGGTCTGTATACTGCAAATTATGTTCAGTATTTTATAATTCAAGAAAATCTGACTGAAAACTCTTCTGACCGTTTAGAGCAGTTGTTGTTTTGAATGGATACTTAATGACACGTCTTCCTTGCTAGTGAAGCTGCAAAGACCAGTGGTTAGTCCTACACTAGTGAGATAATTAGGATGAAAATGGGATAATATTCAGTTCAGTGTCATATAGCTTTACTGAGCACTCATTGTAGTTCCCTGTCCTTTGCTATGTGTGGAGGATAAACAGGTGAAGAAGACATGGTAAAAACCTCATGGTTCAGGCCTATGCACAGAACCTTTATTAATAATGTAGTAAGGCCAGTAACAGAGTTCCTCAGACTACTCTGGGAAGATGGAGAAGGTCAACTTAACCCAGAATAGGGACATATGGTAAAAGTTTCTGAATGTAGTTGATTATCTGGATGTTTTCAAATAGCTCCAGCTTGTGTCTTGGAAAGGTTCAGTAACTAGCTCAAGGCTACACATGGAGACAGTTTGCTTGGCATCCATAGACTTGAATCTCCAGTCATTCTATCTACTCCATTAAATGCTACTGTCCTCCTCACACCATATATATGTGTATTGTTGCCTGGAGTTAATGAAACCACAACTACAGCAGAATCTTTCTATAACATAATATTTTTAAGAGCAAATATCTTTAGAGCAAAAAAGAAACTTGAAAAGTATCTTATTTGTAAGATGAGGAGAGTTCCATGCCTACCATATCCCTGGGGAAAATGGATATATGTTAAACTGTGTCTGTGCCAGGTATCAAAATTTAGCAGAGTGTGGACAAAGAATAAAGTTTCCAACTGGGGTCCCTTGACTTTGGAGGTGGTAGTTGGAGTGAAATGCATTTACAGACTTATATGTCATGCAGACTCATTAAACAAATGTGATATAATATTTACCCTAAATTTCATTTAAACTGTTAACAAACTCCCCTTCCAAATAAAATGAGCTGACATTGATTTGAAAGGCTTGCACATTCCAGTGCTTCATAAAGGCAATCAACCTCACCCCATCAAGATAACCGTAGGAGGCTTCCCCGGTGGCGCAGTGGTTGAGAGTCTGCTTGCTGATGCAGGGGACGCGGGTTCGTGCCCCGGTCCGGGAAGATCCCACATGCCGCGGAGCGACTGGGCCCGTGAGCCATGGCCGCTGAGCCTGCGCGTCCGGAGCCTGTGCTCCGCAACGGGAGAGGCCAAAAAAAAAAAAAAAAAAAAAAGATAAACGTAGGGCACTACATATTCAAGATGATTGTGTATCTTGGGTAATTTTCAAGCGTATATGAGACAGACCATATTAATAATAAACTAAGCCAAAGATTTATTTTTCAGTGAAAACAAATAAATCATTTAAAGTTGTCAGTGCAAATGCGTTGGTTTCTTTGGTAGTTATTTTTCCCCTGAAGTGTCCTCTGGGATTTCATTGACTTATACAACTATTTTATACAGCTCTTGATAGAGAGTTTCCTAGAGATGGAAAATCTTTTAAGTTAATGAAACTGTACATTTTATGATTACGTATATTCAATCTAGGGAAATGAAAGCATAAATATAGCTTCAAACAAAAAATGTTTCTTTATTTGAAATTGAGAATTTGCACCAGACTTCTATGCAATGAAACACCTTAAATGCAGTGATTCTTTCACCTAATCCTCTCTTCATTTCCCATACATCTACTACACATTTCTACTTGGCCATTTCACAAGTGCAATATTTTCAAATCCCACCGTTACCTTACCCATAAACTCGTCCCTCCTGTGTTCCCACATCTGTATGTGACACCACCACTGAGCCATTTACTCAAGATTAGTATTTATGAGTCATCCTTGGATTTTCCTCAGTTTTACATCCACACCATGATAATTACATTTCATTAATATTCCTAAATACACTGATACTGCCTTATTTTAGACTGCCTGGACTGTTACAGTAGTAACCAAGTTTGTCTCTTTTTGTTAATCTTATTCTTAAAAACTTGCTTACTCTCAATAAAATCTGGATTCGTTCATCACTCCCAGTGATCCCACACTGACTACAGGAAAAAAGCCTCCAACTCCTTAGGATGGTATTTAAGACCCTTCATAATCTGACCTCAGCCTCACACTAGTATCAATAAGAAGGTGTATGAAAAAAATAAATACTTTACAATGGCACTAAAAGTTTCCCCCTTCAACTAATTCTTTCTCTTTTCTTTTAGAGGCAGACTTCTTAAGAGTTGCCTGTATTTACTGTCTTCATTATTTCATGATCTATTTATTTCTTGAAGCCCTGCAGTGTGCTCCTATTTCTCCACCATTAATCTTTCCACAAAGTGTCTTACCAGGGACCTCAATGTTTGTCCAGTTAATAGTTTTAGTCTTCTTTGCACTAGACAGCCCTATTACATATGACAGAATTGACTTCCCTCATGAACACTCCTTCGGAGTCTGAGAAACCACCTATTTCTGGTTCTCCTCCTACTTCTCTAGCTGCTCTTTTAAAATTCTCCTTTGCAGGCTCATTATCTTTTAGCTGGCCCTTAAATGTTGGCGTTCCTCAGGGACATCTCTTTGTCCCTCTTCACTTCTCACTTTTGCCTTGGGCAACCTCATAAACTCCCTGAGTTCAGTTAGAAGCAGATGACTCACAATGTTATATCTCCAGCACAGATCTTTTCTCTGAATTCCACAACTGTATACAGTCATCCCTCAGTATCCGCAGAGGAATGGTTCCAGGATGCCCTGCAGATACCAAAATTTATGGATGCTCAAGTCCCTTACATGAAATTGTGTAGTAGCATTGGCTCTTGGTATCCGAGGGCTCCATTTCCAAGGATTCAACCAATGGCAATTTGGTCCATGGTTAGTTGAATCCTTTAGTGTGTAACCTGTGGATACAGAGGGCCGACTGTATTCAACTGTCTACTTGATAAATATATATACACTTAAATATAGAATAGGCACTTACAAATAAAATATCCCAAACTGAACTTATCATTGTCTCTACCAAACAGCTCTTCCATCTGTATTTCTTGGCGCTAATTAGTGATTGGCACTAATTATGTATCCAATATACCTAGACAGAAATCTGGGCAAGATCCATGACTTCTCCTTTCTGACCTTTTGCATCCAGGTAATTACTGAGTCCTGACAATATTAACTCCTGAATATATACCTAATATATTCTGTCCACTACATACATACAATCACCACCCTTATTTTCTCTTGCCAAGAACAGCACAGTAGTCTAACATCTCCCTGCTTTCATCATTTATTTCTTATGTTAATTCTCTATCCTGTAGCATATTTAGTGCTCTTTCTCTTGAATTTTGAGGTACTGTTCTCTTTTGGTTATCCTCCCATCTTTGATTTTTTCTTCTTAGCTCCTTTGCTGGCTCCCTTCAGTCTCCTCATCAATTAATGCAGCACTCCTCAGTGTTCTGTCTGAAGCCTCTCTTTTCCATATTTCACTCTCTCCTTGGGTGGTCTCTTCTCTCTCATGGCTTCAAATAACAACTGGATGTTTTAACTATTAGAGTCATATCTGCAGGCCAGTTTTCTCCCCTGATATATACTTTGAGTTTATTCTGGACTTCTCTGCCTATATGTCCCACAAAACTGAGCAATAGCTACATCCAATAACAATGTAAGCCACATTTAGTGACTTTAAAAATGAAATGCCTTGTCAAAATAAGATCTATACACACAGATCTCCTGATTCCTTTTCTCAGCATCTTTCATTGAGTGCATATCTGCTATACTGATTTACTATTTTTATGCTACCTTCAGTTTGGTTCTCTGATAATCCAAGCAAACAAAGTGATTGAATAGAGGTTTACTTAAATGCCTGAGTGAATATTTCGCCTTGATTTTTTCCAAGGGTCCCTATATTTGGCTTAGGCATGCCTTCAACTCTCAGGCAGGCATTTGACAACCCTGTCTCAGCTTTCACTTCCTACCTGTGTAGAACCCTAAGATCAGTCTGAGGTGAAAGCTTTGAGTCTTTTCAGGTTTTCTTTGGGCACTTACAAAACCCTGCACATGTGAATTGACTTCTAAATTTTCAGAAAATATGTTGCTTTTCAAAGCCCTTGATGGATAGCTCATTCCCCAGGTATTTGTTTTAACTTTTGGCCAGTGACTGGTTTGTCCTAACTGATATCACTACTTCATATAGCTGCAGTATTAAACAATTGCTGCTGGTTGTTTTTGACAAGCACCCTGGGGAGAGGGCTTTTCAACCTGAGAGAACTCTGAATCAGATCAAATAAAGAGAAGCATTGTGGGTGGGACTTTTCCAAGGAACTGCCAAACAGGTCAAATAGTAACAATTCTTCAGGGATTGGGTGATATGGGGAGTTTCAAACACATTCTGCCCCTATAGTGGCTATTAGGTTGATGATTTTAAGAACTGCTGTGATTGTGAGGCTGTTTAGTATTTAAGTGCACTGTGAAGCATGGTGGGGTGGAAATAGGACAACTAAAACACAATACAACATACTGTTCTTACTGAAATTCAGCCATTTTTCTCAAACACTCTTGGATAGTTGCAAGCCTTTTGTTAATTTCTGTAATTCTGAAAGAGTTGATTTTGACAACTTTTGCTAGTATTTCTCTTGCTGTTTTGGAAGAATAGATTTTTGGAATTCCTTACTCTGCCATTACAGAAGTGACTATATTTTATATGCCATTTCAAATCAGAAATTGTCCGGATGTTTTACATGTGACACATCCTTCATAAATGAGGCTTCTTCTTTGGTGTCACTCAGCTGGAACCGATTATTAAGTACATCTTCATTTTATGTTTATTATCCATATGCATTTACTTCAGATAGGCATGGAAGTGTGGTGGCGTGCTGGAGAAAATGCTTTGCTTTTCCAGGCTCTCATTCTTTTTTTATCTGCAAACTGTTGGAAGTGGAGTAGGTGATCTTAAAGGTGTCTTTTAACTATGATGTTGCCTTGATTGACTTTTTGCTTCTGAAGCTTAATCTACCCTGTAGATAGCTTAGGCTTGCCAAAGTCAGACCTATAGGACTGATTATGACAAATTGCAGACAGCTTTTTAAAAAGAAAAGTGAGATACCAGTGAGTGGATGCTCTAATGATGTTCTGTATTTATAAATAGGACACTCTATGCTCCCTACACAGGCATGAGTTTTAGTAACGTCACTGATGACATATCCACCCCATCTATTAAGAATGGAATGTCGGAATTCGGTGGGATGCCGGGAGAGGACTGGGGTTGGCAGTTTGAACACAGCCTGAAGGGGTTAGTGCGCCACAGCTAGGCGGGAGGGAGTCCGGAGAAGTCTGGAGATGCCAAAGAGACAAGAGACTTTTTCTTGCCTCTTTGTTTCCTGGTGCGTGAGGAGAGGGGTTTAAGAGCGATGCTTAAAGGAGCTCCAGAGACGGGCGCGAGCCGCGGCTAAAAGCGCGGACCCCAGAGACGGGCGGGAGACGCTAAGGCTGCTGCTGCCGACACCAAGGGGCCTGTGTGCGAGCACACGATACTATCCACACCCCGCTTCCGGGGAGCCTGTGCAGCCCGCCACCACCAGGGTCCCGGGATCCAGGGACAACTTCCCCGGGAGAACGCATGGCATGCCTCAGGTTGGTGCAATGTCATGCCGACCTCTGCCGCCGCAGGCTCACCCCACATCTGTATCCCTCCTTCCCTCCGGCCTGAATGAGCCAGAGCCCCCGAATCAGCGGCTCCTTTAACCCCGTCCTGTCTGAGCGGAAAACAGACGCCTTCTGGCGACCTACACGCAGAGGCGGGGCCAAATCCAAAGCTGAGCCGCGGGAGCTGTGCAAACAAAAAAGAGGAAGGGAAATCTCTCCCAGCAGCCTCAGAAGCAGCGGATTAAATCTCCACAATCAACTTGATGTACCCTGCATCTGTGGAATACCTGAATAGACAATGAATCATCCCAAGTTGAGGAGGTGGACTTTGAGAGCAAGATATATTATTTTTTCCCCTTTTCCTCTTTTTGTGAGTGTGTATCTATATGCTTCTGTGTGAGATTTTGTCTGTATAGCTTCGCTTTCACCATTTGTCCTAGGGTGCTGACGGTCTGGTGTTTTGGTTTTTTTTTACTTAAAAATTTTTTTCTTAGTAATTATTTTTTTATTTTAGTAACTTTATTTTATTTTATCCTACTTTATTTTATCCTCTTTCTATCTTTCTTTATCTCTTTCTTTCTTTCATTTTTTCTCCCTTTTATTCTGAGCTGCGTGGATGAAAGGCTCTTGGTGCTCCAGCCAGGCGTCAGGGCTGTGCATCTGAGGTGGGAGAGCCAACTTCAGGACACTGGTCGACAAGAGACCTCCCAGCTCCACGTAACATCAAACGGCGAAAATCTCCCAGAGATCTCCATCTCAACACCAATACCCAGCTGCACACAACGACCAGCAAGCTACAGTGCTGGACACCCTATGCCAAACAACTAGCAAGACAGGAATACAGCCCCATCCAATAGCAGAGAGGCTGCCTAAAATAATAATAAGGCTACACACACCCCAAGACACACCACCAGACATGGACCTGCCCACCAGAAAGACAAGATCCAGCCTCATCCACCAGAGCACAGTCACTAGTCCCCTCTACTAGGAAACCTACACAACCCACTGAACCAACTTCAGCCACTGGGGACAGACACCAAAAACAACGGGAACTACGAACCTGCAGTCTGCAAAAAGGAGACTCCAAACACAGTAAGGTAAACAAAATGAAAAGACAGAAAAACACACAGCAGATGCAGGAGCAAGGTAAAAACCCACCAGACCTAACAAATGAAGAGGAAATAGGCAGTCTACCTGAAAAGGAATTCAGAGTAATGAGAGTAAAGATGAACACTCTATGACATAAAGCACAGAACACTCTGTGACATAAAGCACAGCAAGATCCTTTTTGACCCATCTCCTAGGGGAGTGGAAATAAAAACAAAAATAAACAAATGGGACCTAATGAAACTTAAGAGCTTTTGCAGAGCAAATGAAGCCATAAACAAGACCAAAAGACAACCCTCAGAATGGGAGAAAATATTTGCAAATGAAGCAACTGACAAAGGTTTAATCTCCAAAATTTACAAGCAGCTCATGCAGCTCAATAACAAAAAAACAACCCAATCCAAAAATGGGCAGAAGACCGAAATAGACTTTTTTCCAAAGAAGATATACAGATTGCCAACAAACACATGAAAGAATGCTCAACGTCATTAATCATTAGAGAATTGCAAATGAAAACTACACTGAGATTTCATCTCACACTGGTCTGAATGGCCATCATCAAAAAATCTAGAAACAAGGGGTTTCCCTGGTGGCGCAGTGGTTGAGAGTCTGCCTGCCAATGCAGAGGACATGGGTTCGAGCCATGGTCTGGGAAGATCCCACATGCTGCGGAGCAACTGGGTCCGTGAGCCACAATTACTGAGCCTGCTCATGTGGAGCCTGTGCTCCACAGAGAACAAGAGAGGCAGCGATAGTGAGAGGCCGACGCACCGCGATGAAGAGTGGCCCCCGCTTGCCACAACTAGAGAAAGCCCTCACACAGAAACGAAGACCCAACACAGCCATAAATAAATTAATTAAAAATAAAATTTAAAAAAATCTACAAACAATAAATGCCGGAGAGGGTGTGGAGAAAAGGGAACCCTCTTGCACTGCTGGTGGGAGTGTAAATTGATACAGCCACTATGGAGAACAGTATAGAAGTTCCTTAAAAAACTGCAAATAGAACTGCCATACGACCAAGCAATCCCACTACTGGGTATATACCCTGAGAAAACCATAATTCAAAAAGAGTCATGTACCAAAATGTTCATTGCAGCTCTATTTACAATAGCCAGGAGATGGAAACAACCTAAGTGTCCGTCATCAGATGAATGGATAAAGAAGATGTGGCATGTATACACAATGGAATATTACTCAGCCATAAAAAGAAACGAAATTGAGTTATTTGTAGTGAGGTGGATGGACATAGAGTCTGTCGTACAGAGTGAAGTCAGTCAGAAAGAGAAAGACAAATACCGTATGCTAACACGTATATATGGAATCTAAGAAAAAAATGTCATGAAGAACCTGGGGTAAGACGGGAATAAAGACACAGACCTACTAGAGAATGGACTTGAGGATATGGGGAGGGGGAAGGGTAAGCTGTGACAAAGTGAGAGAGTGGCATGGGTATGTATACACTACCAAACGTAAAATAGATAGCTAGTGGGAAGCAGCCGCATGGCACAGGGATATCGGCTCGGTGCTTTGTGACCGCCTGGAGGGGTGGGATAGGGAGGGCGGGAGGGAGGGAGACGCAAGAGGGAAGAGAGATGGGAACATATGTATATGTATAACTGATTCACTTTGTTATAAAGCAGAAACTAACACACCATTGTAAAGCAATTATATCCAATAAAGATGTAAAAAAAATGCACATATTGTTTGACCCAGCAATTCTACTTTAGTGATTTATCCTAAATATATACAAATATATATATATATGTAGACACACATATATACACACACATATGCACACAAACATATTCGCACACACACAAACATACATTTTCATGAATTCACAAAGGTATTTGAAGGTATTTGTATAAGAATATTCAGTGGAGTATATTCAAACAAAGATAAACTATAAACAACTTAAATATCCATTAATAGGAGAGCAATCAAATAATGTTTCATCCAAACAATCAAATATTATATATCCTTTGAACAGAAAGCAGTAGTTTTGTGTACACTGCTATGGAATGATGCCTAGCTCTGTTACAATGTGTATGGACTCTGTGTGTGTGTGTGTGTGTGTGTGTGTGTGTGTGTTTGTGTGTGTTTGTGTGTATGCATGTATGCATACAAGTATGTACATGCGGAAATGAGATAAAAGTTACTATTGCTTGAGTGTCTCAGCATTTGTGCTGCTTCTGCTGAATTAAGAAAATTCGGGTTCTAAGACAGTCTATTGTTACTTTCCCTGGACCTATGAGAGAGGATCGATCTGGCAAGGGGATGTTTCTAGCTTTTGCACTTTAAGTATGTGAAGAGAGAACATGGTTGGAGAGGCTAAAAGAGGAGGGAAGGGGTTTAAATGCAATTGATTAAGCCAACACTAAAGAATTGAGGGGCAGGTGGTAACAAGGAGGGAAAAATTTAAATACTGATGAGCTTTGTTCACTTTTCAGGGTTTTCTGAGAATGTAGTCATGGAAATAGTTTTCAAATATGAGGGAAATCGATAAGAGAAGGAAAGAAAGACAATTTGAAGAAGTATTTCTTGGAACTCTGTCCTTAGCACAGTGTTAAAGACACAAATAAAACACTCACTTTCATTAAATTAATTTTTGACTGCAGATCTATGTTCTTTTGATGGTAACACCTCTTTGAGATAGAAACATAGGAATACAAGGGGACACCCAATATGGTATGATGTATGTGTGTGTAAATACTTTAAGTATAAATCTTAAATATGAATCTAAATAAATGTGTATCTCTATCTTCCTACCTTTATCTTTCTGTCCGTCCTTCCATCCATCATCCATCCACCCATCCACCCATCCATTTACTATGAACCAGGGGCTATTCTCCAAGTCCTTTACATAGAATTGACTCATTTGACCCTCATAAAACCTCTAGGAGGTTTTTACTTTCCCCATTGTTTAGGTAAGGAACCTGAGGTATAAAGTGGTTGATACTACTCTCTTAATATGCTACAGGAAGGTCTACCCAATATGTAAGCTTTTGACATCAAGAACACACAAGATTGTTCTGTAGTTTTCATTGTGTTAAGTTTGTCAAATTTTGCTATCTGTATAATGCTGACTTTATTAAAAACATGGAAGTTTGAATTATTTTTCTGTATTCTGTACCTGATTAAATAGCTTTGGAATTATCTGTGTTTTCTCTGTTTTCCAAAACTCATCTGTGAAATTATATGGGTGGGAAATGATTGGGAAGATTTTCTCTGTATAAAATATTTGCAGTTTCTTCCATGGATAGTGGTTAGTAGATTGCTTAGGTCTTATTTATCACTATGAATCAATTTTGGTAATTTATATTTTTCTAGAAAGTCATTTAATCCAGATATTTAAAAAGTCTATTTGCATAAAATTTATGCCAGTTATTATATTTTACTTAAAACAATATTTGTATCTAAAATTATTTTCCCTATGTAATTTGCAATTTGCTACATTTGTGATTTCTCAATTCTTTGCTGATTATGTTAGCTAATGATTTGTTTATCTTCTTGATTTTTCACAAATTCTTGGGAGTATTTAGTTGCTCTGCCATTTTTTCAATGTTCAAAATGATTAATATCTGATTTATCATTATTAATCATTTCTTTCTGCTTTACTTTTGTTAACTTCATTTTTAAAAAAAAAAATTTTTTTTTTTCCCGGTACGCGGGCCTCTCACTGTTGTGGCCTCTCCCATTGCGGAGCACAGGCTCCGGACGTACAGGCTCAGCGGCCATGGCTCACGGGCCTAGCCGCTCCGCGGCATGTGGTATCTTCCAGGACTGGGGCACGGACCCGTGTCCCCTGCATCGGCAGGTGGACTCTCAACCACTGCACCACCAGGGAAGCCCCTTCATGTTTTTTTACTTATTAAATTTATTTAATTTTTATTCTTTCATACTTAATGGTCTAATTTTGTATAACAATGTAACTTCTTCTGACATGGCTTTGGTCAAATCCTGTGATACATATTCTTTTCATTATCTGCATTTTCCAGATGTTCTGCAATTTTACCTTCAGTTTCCTACGGGACATAAGAACCATGTAGCAAAGAATTTGTATGCTTCTTGTTGCTTGTAATTTCTATGTCAGTATATTTTGTCTGCTTTTATTTTTTTTAAAACCTTATAGTTTTATAGCTCTGTACTTGAATAATCTGATCTGCACATTTTCTACTTTGGGAACTTTTTCAAGCTTTTGTTCATATCTTAATATGGGATACGTGGGTACTTAAAGAAGAGTTTATTCTCTAATGGCACAGGATCATTGTGGCTGCTATATGGAAAACTGGCTGAAGTGAGGCAAGGGTAAAACCAGGACGACAAGCAATGAGCCTTTGAAGTAATCCAAGTAAGATAATATGAGGACAAAGACCAGGGTGTTGTGGTGGAGGTGGTGAGAAGTGGTTTATTTCTGGATATGCTGTATTTTGAAGGTGGAGCTAATAGGATTTATATATTAATCGGATGTAGAATCATAAAGAGAGGGGAAACAAGAAGGGGATACCCAGGTATTTGGTCTGAGTAACTGAAAGAAAGGAGTTGTCATCAACTGAGGTGGGGAATATTTAAACAAGAAGATTTAAAATGAAAGTTTAGTAGCTCAGTTTTGGACTTGTTAAGTTTAGTATTTCCATCAACCATATGAGTGACGATGTTAAGTTAAAAATGTGTTACAGAAAGCTAGATTTCCAAAGAGAGGTTTGGACTGGAGATAGACCTTTGTGAGTCATCAATGTATAGATGGTATTAAGGATGAGCTAACCAAAGTAGTGAGTACAGATATAAGAGAGAATAGATAAAATGACTGAGGCTTGGACTCTTACAACCTTCAGAAGTCCAGGAAAAGAGGAAAGAGCAAATACACTGTCAATTTGCAGCTAGGTAAAGATGGTATCCTGAAGGCCAAGTGAAAAATGAATTTTGGTGAAGAGGGAGTGGTCACCTGTGTCAAATGCTCTGATAGGTCAAATAATATGAGAAAGTATTATTATATTTGGAAACAAAAACTTCCTTGGTGACCTTGATCAGTGCAGTTTCAGAGATGTGATAGGGGCAGGCCTGACTGGCTCAGGTTCAAGAGAAGATAGGAGCAGAGATTTTGGTGACAGTGAGTCTAGACAATTTCTTTTATAAATTTGCAGTAAAAAAAAGGTGAGCCATATAATGGATCAAGTGGTAATGTGGAGTCAAGAGAAAGCTTTTCAAAGGGAAGTAATCCTTCCTCTGTTGTATATTATTTATGGTCTTTGATCAGGTAATGTGTTCTCAGAGGACCTTATCTATAAATGTCTTTCTTCACCCAATATATTTCTCCTTTTTTTGGTTATTTGTCATTTTGAAATAAGCAAATCAACTAGAATGAATGTCATGTCGTTTTCCCTGTATCTCATTGGTTTTTTATTTTGAGATTTCCTGTTCATTTTTTTCTGCTCAATTAACCTTGGTCAACAATTTACAAATCTGATTTCACCTTCCACTGTGTATTCCAAGCTGTATTACCTCTACGACTTTTCTACAGATTTCAGGAGAAAAAAATAAAAAATAAATAAAATAATAATAAAATAAAATAAAGCAAGAATTCCCATGTGGTCTTTCTTTTTACTGTATCTCCCCTTCCACTGTTGGATTTAGAAAGGACACTCACTACAGATATTCAATTTCTCATTGAGTCTGTCTGTACCTCTGGACCTCATTATTCTAAATGATGAATTGCTTATTAGAATTTTCAGGAACCAAGTTTTCTTGTTTTTAGAGAATTCCCTATCCACTAGAGGTTGTAAAGACATTTATCTGTCCTTGTTTGCTTTTTTGAGTTGGTCTAATTCCATTAAAATTGTTTACTGTGGTAAAAATAAATATATAACATTAAATTTATCATTTTAACCATTTTAGGTGTACAGTTCAGTGACACTAAGTACATTCACACTGTTGTGCAACTGTTACTACTACCCATCTTCAGAACATTTTCATCTTCCCAAACTGAAACTCTGTACCCATTTAACAACAACTCCCCATTTGCCACTTCACAAACACTGGCAACCACCATTCTACTTTCTGCATCTAAATTTGACTACTCCAGGTACTTCATATAAGAGGAATCATACAATACTTGTCCTTTTGTGTCTGGCTTATTTCACTTAGTGTAATGTCTTCAAGGTTTATCCGCATTGTAGCAGATGTCAGATATTTGTTATTTTTAAGGCTGAATAATATTTCATTGTGTCTTATACCGTATTTTGTTTATCTGTTCATCCATCAGTGGTCATCTGGGTCTTCTCTACCCTTTGGCTATTGTGAATAATGCTGTTATGAACACAGGTGTACAAATAATTGTGTGAGTGTCGCCTTTCAATTCTTTGGGGTATATACCCAAAGGTAGAATTGCTGGATCATATGGTAATTCTATCTTTAATGTTGTGAAGTGCTTCCAGACTGTTTTCTACAGTCTCAGTTCTTGCTGTGCATCAGAATAACCTCTTGAGCTTTAAAAAACACACTTCCTCAATCTCCACCCCTGGAGGTTCTGATTCACTAGGTGTGAGGATATATCTGACTTGTTTCTTTTTATAATTCATATTTTAAAAAGTACTAGTGATGAGTTATTAAGAGGTAGTTTTTAAAGAGTGAAAACATAAGAACATGGAGGAAAAAGTAGAAGTTTTCCATTAACATTTGAAGTCTATCTTTACATTCACATGTCTACACACACTCACAGACAAGTGCACTTTTTTGTATTTTTAAGAAAATAAACGTGATCATACCATACACAGTTTCTACAGTATACATCATTATCTTAATTTATTTTGAATATCTTTTTATTTCCATCCACTTAGATCTGGTTCAGTCTTTTTCAAAAGATGCAAAATATTCCATGGTATAGATGCTTTATACTTATTTAACCATATACCTACTGGCAAACATTTCGGTTTTTCCTTTTTTCTATTAAAATTAGTATTTAACATACCTAAATACATAAATTTGAATTTAGGTATACAAGATTTACTAAATTTGGAATAGCTTGATTAAAGAGAATGAACATTTTCTGTGTTCATGGATATTTCCTGACTGCCCTTCAAAAAGGCAGTGTCAATTTTTAAAAACAATTTTTTTGAAGTATAATTGATTTACAATGTTGTGTTACTTTCAGGTGTATAGCACAGTGATTCAGTTATACATACATATGTATCTATCTTTTCAGAATCGTTTTCCTGTAGGTTATTACAAAATATTGAGTATAGTTCCCTGTGCTATACAGTAGGTCCTTGTTAATTATCTATTTTATATATAATAGTGTGTATATGTAATCCCAAACTCCTAATTTATCCCTCCCCCTTCCCTTTCCAAGAAGGCAGTGTCAATTTAAACTCTTATCATTAGTGCATGAGTGTGACTTTCCTCCTCTCTCCCCCATATTGGATATTTGCCTCTGGACTGTGAACTTCTCAAATGTTTCTCAGCCTTTTTCTCCATCCTTTGGTGGTAGAAGATAGCTAGAGTGGGCTTGAGCTGAATATTTCCCTTCCCCCCAGGTAAGTTAGGCTATTATAATACCCTAGCAGGTTAGGCTCTGGTTAACTTTTTTCCCCTGAGGGCTGGCCTTGGAAGGTATATTTCAAAATGGTTCCTTTTCCTCTTCCCCTGATGGAAGCAGGAGAGAATTTTTTCCTGACATTTATTGTGGGAATCTGGTCAAGTCCATGGAGGTAAATCTCACAAAATTGTAGGGACCCCCTTATGAAAGGGTCCCCCCTGGAGTCTTTAACTGTCAGAGTTTCCACACTGAGCCTCCAACAATTTGTCAGTTACAGTTCAGGATTTTCTGCCCCTGCTCTGGTTCCTCTGAAGGTTTCTACACATGTGTCTCTGCTCTTTTAAGCCAGGACTCCCTGTATTCACCTGTCTCTCCCCAATCTCGGGAGCAGTGATTTGTGCTGTGTCCTCCCCTGTCTTATGGATCTTTGAAGAGTTATTGATTTTTCAGTCTGTTCAGCTTTTTACCTGTTAGGATAGAGTGGTGACTTCCAAGATCCTTACATGTAGAACTGGATAATCATATTTTATGTTTGAGGAATAGCCACTTCCTAGTTTAACTGAGGTTGGACTTTTACTTTTTCTGCTTTATTCTTTTCCCCACATCATTCTGTTTCAAATAGGAGATGCTATAAATACACTTTTACTGTGCAGTATTTTAGAAGTCACAAAGTGTCCTTTAAAAAGTGGGCAGTACAGAGTGGATATAACTTTGAATGAAAATGCTCTTATGATTTTAACAGTCATCTTTTTGTGCTATTCTAGTCAATAAACATTTATTGAACAGATATTCTAGTGCTAAACCCTGCCTTAAATTCTCACTGGTTAGAGTGATGAGTTTGTCTGTGCCCCTGAGTAGTTATTGTTAAATAAGGGTTAGAAAAGTATGCCCGAAGATTTTACATAAATTAAGTGTGTCATGTGAGGCAAGTCATGATACATGTGGGCACAAAAAGGAAAGAGGATCTTCAGCACATAGCAAGGCACCTGGTAACTATTTTAAAATGTTGAATTAAGTACAAAGCACGATTGGAATCCTATTTGATAGAAGGTATGAAGAACGATTATATTACTGACAATTATAGGTGGGGATTGAGGATGATCATGGGTTCTAGGTAGATTTACCGTAAGCAAAGATGTGATTGTATGACATCATGGGGGCATATTCAGAGAAAAGTCAGATTGGTCTGAACCTAAGGTATGTGTAGAGAAGTGAGAGATAAGACTCGGGTAGTTACTAAGGATCAACAGTGTTGCTCTGATCCTACTTTGCTGCAAATCCATTAACCTCTACGAAATGTTACAGTTGTCCCACAAAGGAAATGGGGCGCCTACTCAGATATGATATGTAATCAACCACTACTGCTGATACCAATCACTGAAAAGCTATAATGACAGAAGACAATGGTACTGATGTATCTTTAAACCAAACTGAGCCTAACAATCTCAGGTCTGGACTTTCTCCTCTACACAGGCTAGGAAAATTCTAAGGCATCACCATGGCTCTTTTCATGCCTGTTGTAAGGGCAGATGCCAAGAATTCACTTTAGTTAGGTACCCAACACTGAGTACACTGCCTTGTATACACCACACCTTTGAGAATATGTCTCTAATGGACCTTGGTGTCAGTCAACATGACCTATTTGAGAACATTAGCTTGCTTCTGGCCCACCACCTGCTGAGGATGAGTCCAAGAAGAAATTGTCATCCCTGCATGAACAGTGCTGGACCTTCACCCTTTACCCAGTAGGTACAGTTAGAGCACAGCAATAGATCTGCATCCCTACTTCCTTTCTACTTTTTAGGTGTCACTCAGAAGACACAACATAAGATAAATCAGGAAAACTGAATATTTCATATATGCCACAGTAAATCGGGTGATTTTTCTGGACAGAAGGAAATTGGCACTGGATGCCATGGGGAAAAGAAGCTTTTAATACTGCATGCACTCTTGTTTTAATCAAACTGAAGTTGTAATTTATGTTTAGGAACTATAAATGTAACATTCTAGCTAATGTTGATTTGCATTTGGTTTCTGAGCAAATAGAGCAGAATTATAGGAAATTGTAAAAAAAATCTCTGCATTTTACATGCTAAGAAGGCATTTTAATTGACTGTATGCTAAGATTAGTGGTTAACTATTACTGGCATAGGTTAAAATGTAAAACCCTGAAATTTCGGAAGTGGTGTAGTATTTGTATTTGGGATGTTTTCAGATGCTGAAAGTCTAGTCTATTAAGTTATATAACGTCTTCCACACCAAAGCAATAAGAGACCAGTTGATGATAATATATAATAGATGCTTCGAGCTTAGTCATCAGAGTAAAATTTACCCAGCAAGCTAAATAAAAACATCTTGCCTTAATACAAATTACTCAGGGCATTTTGGGGACTTAGGAGAATTTGGGATAATTACATTCCCATCTCCCAAACTGTGAACTACTGCAACTGAACTGACCACATTAACCTATTACTTGACTTTTGGTCAAGTAATAGGTTAATTAGTCCTTGTACCTTAATTAGTAATTAGTCCTTGTACCTTAAAGTCACCAACTCACCACCTAGGCAATTCATAATTGAACCAGCAAAGTTGTAAAGAATGTTTGACATAGGTTATCATTGAATAAAGTGCTCATATTTTTATAGTATATGTGTATTCAAAATTTCAGATTGTGTAGTTTTACTTTGACATGTTATTCTCAGCTTATGAGGTCAAATTATTTGGGAAACTTCCCAAACTGAAACTCTGTACCCATTTAAAACCAACTCCCCATTTGCCCCTTCACAAACACTGGCAACCACCATTCTACTTTCTGTGTCTAAATTTGACTACTCCAAGTACTTCATATAAGAGGAATCATACAATACTTCTCCTTTTGTGTCTGCCTTATTTCACTTAGTGTAACGTCTTCAAAGTTTATCCACATTGTAGCAGATGTCAGAAATTTGTTATTAAGGCTGAATAATATTTCATTGTCTTATACCATATTTTGTTTATCTGTTCATCCATCAATGGACACTTGGGTTTTTCCTACCCTTTGGCTATTATGAATAATGCTGTTATGAGCACGGGTGTACAAACATCTGTTTGAGTGTCTGCTTTCAATTCTTTAGGGTATATACCCAAAGGTAGAATTGCTGGATCATATGGTAATTCTATCTTTAATGTTGTGAAGTGCTTCCAGACTGTTTTCTACAGTCTCAGTTCTTGCTGTGCATCAAAATCACCTCTTGAGTTTTAAAAACAACACTTGCCCGATCCCCTCCCCGGAGACTCTGATTCACTAGATGTGAGGATGAATCTGACTTCTATTTCTTCTTCGAGTTTATATTTTAAAATATACTAGTGATAAGTTATTAAGAGGTAGTTTTTAAAGAGTGAAAATGAAAGAATATGGAGCAAAAAGTTCAAGTCTCCTGTTAACATTTGGAGTGTATCTTTACATATACATGTGTGTACATGCACTCACAGAGACAAACACACATGTACTTTTTTGTATTTAAGAAAAAATAAATATGATCACACCTTACACAGTTTCTACAGCTTTCAACTTGTCTCAACAGTGAGATAAGAAAAATAATTGGCAGACAGTTTATGGTTTAATACAGATAAGAGAGAGGGAATTGTCAATAATGTCAGTTTCCTAAGAAATGGTGTAGGGATTCAATACAATGTTCAGAATGAGAGTGTGGTTGCAAATATGCAAAGAGTACAAAGTATTTCTGTTCTTTCTCTCTGTAAGTTACAAGCAAGATCATATCTTGGCAGTCAGAGGGGAGGTCCAACATTGAATACTTGTTGAGTAAAGTTTTGTTATAGTTGTTGTGGGTAAAGGGAGCTTGAGTTTACAGAATGAAATAGGATTGCTATTAGTGTTGTGAGCCCGTTCACTGTCTGCTTTTGATTTATAGTGGAATGCATCTGCCATGTTGCTGGACTTTGTTCAGTAGTATTGTGCTTTGTGGGTGAGGTCACAGAGAAAGCAGATAATTTAGTTCTTTCAGGGATTGTTTTTTACTATGTATTTAAAGGGCAAGAGTGACCTTTCACTTTAGAGTATTGGTGAGAACATTATTGACATGAAGAACCACAAAATTGAAAGCATATATAGAAGAAGTGAAGAGTACAAGTTATGATGGACTAGAATTCCCATTCAAAGAGCCTAGAAGCCTGAATCTTAGAAGTTTGTATTCATGGTTATTAAAGAAAGCCAAAATTTGGCAGAAGTTACGATTGAGAGAAAAAGTGTTTGAATAGTTAGGGAAAATACCTGAGAGGTTCATAAACCTCTCAGGTTTATGTGACATGGAGAAGGAGATACAGTCAATTGGCTTCGATTCTAATCTTTGGGTATTTTTAATGAGGTTTTAAAGGAGCCATCTGTAAGTAAGAAAGGGCAACAAGGAAGGTACAACTTAACTTTCTAAATTAATGTTTTATAGAGTATCAACAATACATGAATTATGAAAGGACTGAACAAAAATAACGTTCTGAGAGGAAAGCCAGATTTCAGTGAAGGGGATTGAAGGATGTTTAGAGAAGAAATTGAGTACATAAGAAAGCTGGATGATATGGGGATTCTGTACTGTTTTACTTACTATAGTTTTATTGTATGTTTTTTTATTTTGGTTGGCCCATTCTTTCCTCTTTATATTTAATTTTTACAATCCTTTCTTCTCATGCAGTAATCTTACTAATAAATGTTAGAATTGTTGGCCATGAAGTTATTTTAACTTAGTTCTCCTATTTTAACTCCCATGGCCAATCAGATTTTGATGCTTGTTGACTCTAAGCTTGGTATTTTTCTGAATTTTTATTGAAAATTTAAAAATTCAACTGTAGAAAATTTTCCCAGAATATATGATGTTTTAGTTTGCTCCATTCTATTTTCTTTGTTGATATATGCTTTCATTTTTTCATACATTATGCAAAGTATGAATTGTTAGCCTCCTCCCTATTGTTTAGCTTTATTATGGAAAAATTTCTTTTTCGTACATATTCACTTATTCATCAAATATACACTGATCCACTACCATGTGACAGGCAATGTTCTAGGTGCTGGGGATAGAGTGGTGTGTGAGAGAGGAAGGGTTTTCTTTCTTTTTAAATTTATCATGGTTTATTTTATTTTTTAATACATGTTTGCTTTTTTTTTAAACATCTTTATTGGAGTGTAATTGTTTTACAATGGGGTGTTAGTTTCTGCTGTATAACAAAGTGAATCAGCTATACATATACATATATCCCCATATCTCCTCCCTCTTGCATCTCCCTATAAATTTTTCTTCTCTGAGTTTTGTTGCTTCAGTGGGACTTGGTGGAGGTGAAAGTGTGAGCTCAATCAACCACTTTTAACCATAAGTCTTGCTCTTTTACTCTTTAGTGAAGTATGGGAACTGGATCAGGAGAGAGAATCCAGTACTACTATAACACTGAAAAGAAGTATAATGATACTATAATGAGAGTCAGAGCAAGTCAGATGAATACCTGATACTATAATGATACCATAATTCTTTGATACCTTTTGGGAATTATGACAATTTCCCTCCTTTGTTTAACTCAATCTTACAAAAGCATTAAATCCAGAAGTATATAAAATATGCAAATGTCTTGCATAGTAACATATTTAGTTGTTTTACATGATTCCAAAAAATCAAGGTAATAAAAGGTCAGACAAACATGATGTTGTTATCATAAGAAGGTAAATGTGATTTGATAGATGTCACTGTTTTTTGCTGATATAACTTGTGGTTGGAGTGAAAAAAGTTTTCTGAGGGAAAGTTAGGGACGTATTCATTTGTATTTAGAATTCTACACACATGAGAGGGAAACTTGGTGGGGATAGTTTCAATAAGAACAAAATATAAAGGAAGACTGATTTTGGTGTTTGAGGATACAAAAATGGAATTTTCTTTTTGGTCACAGATGTCAAAATATTATGTGAAATATAATACACTAATGATGGGAGACATCTACTGAAGCATTTATCAGCTAAGAGAGGGTCAGATAATTGAATTATTGACTTGACTTGTTCAAAAGATAATAAAAACGGAATTTCACCATCAAAGTCTGAATTCTGACCAAGAAGTACAGCTTAGATATTTGGAAATAACAAAAATAAAGCATTATTTTATTACATTTTATGACATTAAGTGAAGGAGGGCAACCAGCTATAGCTAGATTTACTCACATATTTTAGAAATTTTTATTGAGCAATTACTCTATGATAGGCAATGTTCTAGGTGCTGGGGACATATTAGTGTCTAAAACAAAGAAGAATTCCTGCCCTCTTGGCACTGAGGTTGTAACTGGGGGCTCAATAAAAGTACAAATAATTAAATTATTTAGCTGGTAAAATGGTGACAAGTGCCATGGAGAAAAAATAAGACTGTAAAAGAGGAATGAGGAATACCAGATTGGAGACTATAATTATTAAAATGGTAATCAAGAAAAGCCTCAGAGACAAGGTGATATTTGAACAAAGACCTAATGGAGGATGTAAAAGAGCAAGTAATGGTAATATCTAGGAGAAGAGCATTCCAGGAAGAGGCAAGAATACGTTAAAAGTTCTTGTGATGGAAGCATGTCTGGTATACTTGAGGAACAGTAAGCAAGGAAGCAGTGCAAGGAGCAGGGAGAAAACTAGTAGATGATAAAGTTAAAGATCATGTTGAGTCTTCAGTCCATTTTAAAGACTCGGTTTTTATTCTGAGTAAGATGGGGAGTCACTGAGGGTTTAGAGCAGAGGAGTGACATGATCTGATTTATATTTTTAAACAAGACTATGCTGGCTGGTATGCTGAAAATATATTGTAGGGGGCCAGGATGGAGTGAACATCATTTAGGTAGCTATTGAAAAAACCAAATAAGAGGTCATAATGGTGTGGGTAAGAATGATAGTGGTAAAGGGATTGAGAACTGGTTCAATTCTGAATAAATTTCAAGTAAAACTAGTGGATTTTGCTCATGGATTCAATAAAGGAATGTGAAAGAAGATGTCTCCAAGGTTTTGGTTTGTTCAAATGTAAAGATGAAGTTGCCATCAACTGAGATGGGGGAGAATTGCAGGAGCAGGTTCAGAGAAAATATCAGGAAATTTCTTTAGAAATGTTAAGTTTATGGTGACTGTTAGACACTACAGATGACAAGTATGTAGTTGGATGTAAAACTCTAGATTTAAGGCAAAAGGGCTGGGTTGGCAATATACATTTGGTATAGCGCAGAAATTTTATGCTCATGAAATTTTATGAAATCATTAAAGAAATCAAAGTAGATAAAAATATTTTAAGATTTGATCCCTGGGACACTCCAATATTAAGAGAACAGGAACATGAGTATGAAGGAAGGTGGAAATTAAGTACTGTATTGAGATGAATAGTCACAAATTTAAAGTGAGACAAGTCAGCATTGTTGTGTATTTTTCCTGAGCCACATTCTGCCATACATGTTTAGACATAAAGTACATGATGATCTGGCTTGCCAAGGCTGCAATTTAGCCATGAGGATGCAATGAAGTGAGAGAAGACTAAGGAAGTTACAGGACTGTAACTTGTAAGACTGTATAAGAAAGTGATCATAATGATGGAACATAGAATTTAAAGGTGGGAAAGGAGGGAAGTGAGGCTATCAAAGGGATGAAGGCAGTTAAAAAGAGTTAGTATCAATGGATTGAAGATACTGTTGAGTCAAAGGATTATTAAAGGCAGGGAGTTGAATTAGGGAGGGTAGTCTTCACAGTAGGAAGGTGTTGGTTGGAAAACAGAGGGTATGAAAATGGTATTTTGGAGGAGTTGTATTGATTAATAATGAAAATATATAGAGTACAACCATGGAAGTAAGTGGATAAAACAGGGTTGAGGAGATGAGGAGGAAAGGTTAAGGAATTTTGTACATTTTATTAGGATTATCACTTATGTAGATATTGAAATCACCAATAATTGTGACAGAAGTAGTGTTAGAGAAAACATCCCAGAGCCAAGAACTAAACTCTTCTAAGATAAAGACCTAGAATATCAACAGTTGTCTGTTACAAGGAAAGGCAGAGGTGGTAAAGTCTGACAAGTTGAGATTAAAAATTCAGGGGTTTTCAAAGCAATCTACAGATTCCATGCAATCCCTACCAAACTACCAATGGCATTCTTCACAGACCTAGAACAAAAAATTTCACAATTTGTATGGAAACACAAAAGACCCCGAATATCTAAAGCAATCTTGAGAAAGAAAAACAGAGTTAGAAGAATCAGGCTCCCTGACTTCAGGCTATACTACAATTCTACAGTAATCAAGACAGTATGGTACTGGCACAAAAACAGAAATATAGATCAATGGAACAGGATAGAAAGCCCAGAGATAAACCCACACACATATGGTCACCTTATTTTTGATAAAGGAGGCAAGAATATACAGTGGAGAAAAGACAGCCTCTTCAATAAGTGGTGCTGGGAAAACTGGACAGCTACATGTAAAAGAATGAAATTAGAACACTCCCTAACACCATACACCAAAATAAACTCAAAATGGATTAAAGACCTAAATATAAGGCCAGACACTATCAAACTCTTAGAGGAAAACATAGGCAGAACACTCTATGACATAAATCACAGCAAGATCCTTTTTGACCCACCTCCTAAACAAATGGAAATAAAAACAAATGGGACCTAATGAAACTTCAAAGATTTTGCACAGCAAAGGAAACCATAAACAAGACCAAAAGACAACCCTCAGAATGGGAGAAAATATTTGTAAACGAAGCAACTGACAAAGGATTAATCTCCAAAATTTATAAGCAGCTCGTGCAGCTCAATATCAGAAAAACAACCAACCCAATCCAAAAATGGGCAGAAGACCTAAACAGACATTTCTCAAAAGAAAATATACAGATTGCCAACAAACACATGAAAGGATGCTCAACATCACTAATCATTAGAGAAATGCAAATCAAAACTACAATGAGATATCACCTCACCCGGGTCAGAATGGCCATCATCAAAAATCTACAAACAAATACTGGAGAGGGTGTGGAGAAAAGGGAATCCTCTGGCACTGTTGGTGGGAATGTAAATTAATACAGCCACTATGGAGAACAGTATGGAAGTTCCTTAAAAATCTAAAAATAGAACTACCATACGACCCAGCAATCCCATTACTGGGCATATACCCTGAGAAAACCATAATCCACAAATAACCATGTACCACAATGTTCATTGCAGCACTATTTACAATAGCCAGGACATTGAAGCAACCTAAGTGTCCATCAACAGATGAATGGATAAAGAAGATATGGCACATATATACAATGGAATATTACTCAGCCATAAAAAGAAATGAAATTGAGTTATTTGTAGTGAGGTGGATGGACCTAGAGTCTGTCATACAGAGTGAAGTAAGTCAGAAAGAAAAAAACAAATACCATATGCTAACACATATATATGGAATCTAAGAAAAAAAAAAGGTCATGAAGAACCTAGGGGTAAGACAGGAATAAAGACACAGACCTACTAGATTATGGACTTGAGGTTATGGGGAGGGGGAAGGGTAAGCTGTGACAAAGTGAGAGTGGCATGGACATATATACACTACCAAACGTAAAATAGATAACTAGTGGGAAGCAGCCGCATAGCACAGGGAGATTAGCTCGGTGGTTTGTGACCACCTAGAGGGGTGAGGTAGGGAGGGTGGGAGGGCAGGAGATGCAAGAGGGAAGAGATATGGGAACATATGTATATGTATAACTGATTCACTTTGTTGTAAAGCAGAAACTAACACACCATTGTAAAGCAATTATCCTCCAATGAAGACGTTAAGAAAAAAGATGTGACACATATATACAATGGAATATTACTCAGCCATAAAAGGAAATGAAATTGAGTTGTGGTGAGGTGGATGGACATTGAGTCTGTCATACAGAGTGAAGTAAGTCAGAAAGAGAAAGACAAATACTGTATGCTAACACATATATATGGAATCTAAAAAAAAAATATAAGGTTCTGAAGAACCTAGGGGCAGGACAGGAATAAAGACGCAGATGTAGAGAATGGACTTGAGGACACGGGGAGGGGGAAGGGTAAGCTGGGACGAAGTGAGAGAGAGGCATGTACAAATATGCACTACCAAATGTAAAATAGATAGCTAGTGGGAAGCAGCCACGTAGCACAGGGAGATCAACTCAGTGCTTTGTGACCACCTAGAGGGGTTCGGATAGGGAGGGTGGGAGGGAGGGAGATGCAAGAGGGAGGAGATATGGGGATATATGTATAGTGGATTCACTTTGTTATGAAGCAGAAAATAACACACCATGGTAAAGCAATTATATTCCAATAAAGATGTAAAAAAAAAAATTCAGGAGTTTTAAGTAAGTGAAAGGAATATAGCTACCCCTAAGTATCTGCAGGGGGTTGGATCCAGGACACCCTGTGGATGTTGAAATCAGTGGATGCCCAAGTCCCTCATATAATATAAAATGGCATAGTCTTTGCATATAACCTACACACATCCTCCTGCATACTTTAAATCAACTCTAGATTACTTGTAATAGCTAATACAAAGTAAATGCTATGTAAATAGTTGCCTGAATGCAGAAATCTCAAGTTTTGCTTTTCGGCACTTTCTGAATTCTTTTTTCCCAAATATTTTCAGTCGTGGTTGGTTGAATTGTGGATGCAGAATCCATGTATATGGAGGGTTGAATTTGATGTTCTGGAAACGACAAAGAGGAACTGTTTCTGACTTTATATATATAGAGTGTGAGAGAGAACACAATCACCAGAAACAGTTCTCTGGAGGCTGTGAGGTCCTAAAAGGGGCGCTAGCTTTTCTTTAGAGCAAGAAGCTTGAGGAAACTCACAGAGAAGAGGTTAAAAACATGGGGGGGTTTGCTGAAGGTGTACCATGAGGTCCAGGAAGAACAGTAGTATGTCTTCAGAAGTTCAAAGGGAGAAGCAGTGGGGTCAGAAAATGGGTTTTCTGAGGAATATAAAGATTATAATCCAGAGGATAAAAAATGCCTTAGGAGATCTGGCTGTTTATCATAACTTGACCTAAGTAAATGAAGAGCATAGTAAGGTTATTCCTGGTTGTCTAAAGGCAGAATGATGGGAGTGGGGGAGGGATGAGTATCTTACTAAAAGCATACAGGAGGAAGGCACTCTTTTATTTAACTCCTTTCAATGGAAATTTGGAGTCTAGAGGAGGAACAGTCTTCTCTGGAGCAAACAGGGATTTAGGGCTGCTTCTTCAAAAAATGATATAAGGAAAACAGAGGCAAGATGGTTTAATCCTGAGATGAGTAGCTCTGTGGTTCCCTCTTGTCTCCTAATGATGGTGGTCTGGGGACAGGGTGGAGGTAGTGTTTACCCTTGACTTTTAGATCCAAAAGGTCATAAGAAAGGAAACTGTAAAAATAAAGATAGCTTAGTGAGGGAAGGAGGCTGGAATAATGCAGTTTGGGCTATCTAAATTATAATCATTGTGAAAGCAAAAGAGAAGGCATTAAATAAAATGAAGGAAGTTTCACAGGAAGGAAGATCTCTAATTTAAAAGAGTCTTATGTAAGAAATATAAGGAGAAGCACCTAACCAAGGATGAGCATGGAAAATCTCTCTGAAGCTGTGAAAGTGCTAAGTATGAATAGAAAGGACTTTGTAGAGAGAAGATGAGGATAGAGAGGAGGATGAAATGATTGTTGTAGACTGTGAAACAATAAACTCATGGCTTGGAGCAGATCGTGTCATTTATTTTCATTTTATTTTAGCAAGCACTTATCAACTTCATCGCTATTGTTGTATAGAGATAAATAAAACACAGAATTTATTTTCAACACTTATTAATACAACAAATATCTCCTGAGTCCCTAATATGTACTAGACACTGTCTTAGGACCTGAAGATAAATTGATGAAATAAACATATATAGGCACTGCCATCATAAATCTTACAGTGTAGTGTAAAAGACAAATATTTATCAAGCATAGAAATAAATACTAATTTATTGTACAAAGAGCACATTATGACACAACCTACCTACCTCTATCATGAGACACCTTAGGGACCCAAAAAACTCACTTTTATAGTAGTTCACTGCAGAATTAATTGGCAACTGGAGGGCATATCTGAATCTTCAGAGCAAGGGATGTAGTTGGAAAAAGCTCTCCCCTCTAGTGATTCCATATGACTCCACTGGTTGTGTGCCCCCACTAAGAATCTCCAAAGTAGAGAAGTGGGGAAGGGAGGGAGTAAGACTCAAGATCTATGCACTTAATAGTCATAGTAAAGCACAGGCAGGGTTTTGGAGAACCTTATTAGTCAGAATGTGTTGGATTATAAGCAATGGGCCTAAATTAAAATGAAATTTATTGGTTCAAGTAACGGAAACATCCAGGGATTTAAAAAGTACTCAAAGTAAATGAAAAAAAAAATCACCTTGCTCTAGATCTAGATGTTTAGATCACATTTTCAGAAATCTTTGTTTCCATCACTTGGCTCTATTATTTTTCTTCTAAAGATTTTTTTTGATGTGGACCATTTTTAAAAAATTATTTATTTATCTTGGCTGTGTTGGGTCTTTGTTTCTGTGCGTGGGCTCTCTCTAGTTGTGGCGAGTGGGGGCCACTCTTCATTGTGGTGTGCAGGCCTCTCACTGTCGTGGCCTCTCGTTGCGGAGCACAAGCTCCAGATGCACAGGCTCAGTAGTTGTGGCTCACGGGCCTAGGTGCTCCGCGGCATGTGGGATCTTCTCAGACCAGGGCTCGAACCTGTGTCCCCTGCATTGACAGGCAGATTCTCAACCACTGCGTCACCAGGGAAGCCCGATGTGGACCATTTTTAAAGTCTTTATTGAATTTGTTACAACATTGCTTCTGTTTTATGTTTTGGATTTTTTTTGGCCACAAGTCATGTGGGATCTTAGATCCCTGACCGGGGATCAAACCTGCACCCTCTGCATTGGAAGGCGAAGTCTTAACCACTGGACTGCCAGGGAAGTCCCTTACTTGGCTCTTTTTTCCTTAGCATTGCCTTTACTCATTGTCTGCTGTACCCATGTTGTGAGAAAGTTGATTACCAGAAGATTTAGTGTTCTATCCTAACAACTTTGCAATTCCAGTGAAATTCATCAGCCTCTTTCCTGTTATTTCAGCATAAATCACAGTACTATATTTGACTTGGACCATATGCCTATATCTGAACCAACCACTACCACCAGGGTAGGAATAGACCGATTGACTAGATCATATACCACACCCCACCTTGAGTTGAATAATGGGTTCTCTCTCATGGGAAACCCTAAAAACTGATGTGAAATGTCAATTCTCCAAAGTGAAACTGAAGTTCTATTAGAACAATGGAGAATGGCTGATAAATAGGAAAAAACAATTGACGTCATTTACAGAAGGCTTGCATGAAGTGATGACATTTGATCTGGCTTTGAAAGATGGTTAGAATATTAATAGATGAAGGGAGAGAAAGGGTTGTTCCAGATACAGGAGAAAATATGGGTAAAGGTATGTGAACTAAAAGAGCATGAAGGCTTCCCATTCCATTTGATGCACTCAACATTCACATCTGCCCACCTTCTCTCCAGAGACACTGTTAATATGAGAGTAAAGAAGGCAGAAAAAATGTGGTCGATGGATTCCATTCGTGGTATTAATTCTTCACCCCTCCACACTTCTCGCCATGCAACTTTTGGTACCTTCCTGCTCAGACTCGTGTTAACCAGAGTGTGATTTTGACAGGATGTTGGCAAATGTGACACAAACAGAGACTTGAAAAGTGCTTACAAAATTGAATTTGGTTGCTCTTGTACCTCTACCTTTGCCATGAGAATGTGTCTGGGCTGGCCTGCCGGAGAGATGTGAGAGACACGTAAAGCAGAACAGAATTGTCCCAGCTGACATGTGAGGGGACCTAGCTGAGATTAGCACCTAGTGCTTCTGAGGCTGACTATAGACACATGTGTGAGCACAGCTCAGATCAACTGAGTCCAGCTCACGTCAGCTGAATACTAGGGAAAAATAAGCTAAACAAATGTGTATGTTTGTACACCACTGAGGGTCTGTGCTTTGTTGTTATGCATTGTTATTGAGTTGATAGATAACTGAAACAGGAATGAATCGATATGAGGGAAGAGATTGGGAAGGGCACCTCTAGTGATGAAGGTATTTCAGCATATTTCTGGAAGGCTGAAAATAGCAACATTAGCAAATGAAGTCAAATGGAAGAGCAAACAGCCCAGGGGAGGACTGCAGTGAATGCCAGTCGATTTTCTAGGTCTGATCTTTGAGTTGGTGGTTACAGGTAACAGGGTTTATTAGTGGTGCTGAAAACGGGGATTCTTGAAATTGTTTACAGAATAACCTGGAGAATTGCCTTCGGTGTCAACTTCCCTACCTGTGCAGAGAGTGATGAGTGACAGAGGAACAGGCAATCCTGAGTGCATTTTTAAACAAATGCTAGGAATGCTGTTCTCTAGAGAGATGGGCCATTGATTCTACAGCACTGGAAAGGGTAGCTGACAGGAATGAGGCCAGGAGAAGGAGGAGAAAAGGTGGAAAGAGTAGAGGACAGTCATATCACAGATTTGCATAACGAAACATCCAGAGTTACCATTAAAGGTGATAGAATGAGAAATAGAGGCTCGTGCATTTGATGTAAGGTTAGAAAGGTTATTACAGTAAAACTATCCACATTTTGGAGGAGAATCTGATGAAAAAGTTGAGGTGGTATAAGTGATTATAGTCCTCATTTTCTTAAGTTCATAAATTGAGAAACAGTTAACACAGAGATGTTATATAATGCAGTGGAGGTAAGCACAATAACTAAACACAGGTGTCCATCAGAGATTGCTTCTGGAGTAGGTCTAAGAATAGAGAGGTTTGGAGTGGGAGACTTTTGTTTCCATTATAAGTTCTTTGATCTTAGTTCATTATTTCCTTTAATACATGTATGTGTAAGTCAGTACAGATAACAAAACGTTCTAGCTACTTAAAGCAGGAATACATTTGATACAGGCAACTACATGCTTACAAATTATAGTAAGACCATGAGGAACAGAAGTTGAGGGTCTGCCGTGAGGATATTGATTTCAAGGTTAAAGCATCGTAACTGCGATCCAGAGGTCAAGAAGCTGTTGCTCCTGTAACTATGCTCTCTCCTATCCACAAAACTGGTGACTGGATAGAGGACTCTGGAAGTTTCTACTGAAGAGACGTTACAAACTCTGATGAGCTTTAGAACAAAAACTTCTGGTGTTTGATGAAGAATGGATTTAGGAGTCCTAGAGGCCACTGAGGAAATGGTTTAATTAGCTCAGGCAGAAAATCCTTCTATGGGGGAGGAAATTCTTGCTCCATTCCCCACACCTGCATTCTTGTTTCTTCCTTGTTCACTAGTATAGTCATTATGCAGGAACCATCTTTATGATATGCTGAGTCAACATAATTTCTTGTCCTAGGTGGCAATCAGAGAGAGATAAGGACACAGAATTTGTGGAGCTACTGATGAGGCAGTACATTGTTGTTCATTGGCTATCGTGTGTGTGTGTGTGTGTGTGTGTGTGTGTGTGTGTGTGTGTGTTTCCCCACAGGAAGGAAGGTGCCTGGCAAAGCGGGATTCAGACGTTCCTGGATCCCTGACCATAGTATTACCTGGATTCCATAGAAACCCAAACTTTTATTTCTCATAATTACAAAATCCTGATCTAACTTTGCAACACACAGACAGCAAGGGAGTGAGTCCCTCCTTATATGTGATAAAGGCATATGGAAATAGAAAAAAAAAAGGGCAGAACTGCTCAAGTCCTCAGCTGCTTTTACGTTAAAGAGAATAATCTTAAAACTGGATAGAGTGAAGAAACATGGATAAAAGGGAATTGAAGTCCAAGTAAGACATTTCTTTTTAACATCTTCATTGGAGTATAATTGCTTTATCATGGTGTGTTAGTTTCTGCTTTATAACAAAGTGAATCAGCTATACATATACATATATCCCCATATCTCCTCCCTCTTGATTCTCCCTCCCACCCTCCCTATCCCACCCCTCTAGGTGGTCACAAAGCACCGAGCTGATCTCCCTGTGCTATGTGGCTGCTTCCCACTAGCTATCTATTTTACATTTGGTAGTGTATATATGCAAGTAAGACATTACTGAGTATCTAAACTCTTTAAAGGAGTTGAAGACTCTATATGCAGATAAATTATCAAGGTCAAAAACAATATCCAATTTTACCCTTGAGAAGCTGTAGAATATTAGAGAAAAACCAGGAGACTGGGGATGAACACATACTTCTCCCTTTATTAAAAAGGGAAAAATGGTGGCATATGGAAAACAGAGATCAATAAGTGTGAGAACAATCTGTGGCAAGATTTCAGAATGAATTATTCAACATACGTATGGGTAAGTGTAGCTAATCTACCGTAGCAGTTGAGAGCATGGATGCTGCTGGCTGCCTGGGTTCTAACCCCTGCTCTAAAATGATGATAATAATAGTAACTGTCTTATAGGGTTGTTGTGAAGATTAAATGAATTAATATAAAATGCTTAAAACAGTGCCTTGTATGTAGAAAGTGCTATGTACTTTTATTTAATAATAATATATTTAGAAAACACTTGGAGAAAGTGAAGTTCATGAAAAATAAGTCTGGGCTAACTAAGAACAATTCATCCAAACTAGCTGTGCTTTCTTTTTGATAACATGGTGAGTTTGTTAAAGAGGAAAATGCTAATTCATAGGGCATTTGACCAAATGCCTCATTTCGTCCTAACGCCTGGATCAATGGTAGAAGAAGTGGATATGGAGGTGGCCAGCAATCAGATGAAACGGAAAGAACATGGGTGTCTGGATCAGACAGATTTAGATTCAAAGCCTGAATCTGTAACTTCTCAGTAAAATATTGAGTAAATTATATAAACTCTTTGACAGTCAACTCTATCGTGTGTAAAATGGGGAAAATCATATCTACCTTGTAGGACAATTGTATGGATTTGGTGTTTGTATATGCTGCGTCAATTGGGATTTGAGGTGGGGTAATTGCAATAGCTCCTTTCATCCCTACATTGTTTTGATTGCAGGCTTTTTGTTACATCATCTGTATTGAACAACTTGACTATGAAAGGTGTACCTCATTATATGTAATAATTTCTATTAATAAGTTATTTAGAAAACTTTTTTGAGTCTATTATCTGTGTAACTTTCCCTCTTTTCACCCAGAACTCTCTACGCTGAAGCAAATCTAAAAAAGACACAGACCTTTTAACTGGTCACAATTCCCTGACTCTTTTTCTGGTGATAATAAAAAGACCATTTTACATAGAAATTACTCCAAGCAAATAATGTATGATAGTTGGATAATTATAGTGAGAAGCAAATTGAAAAGTCAGTTTTCATAATTAGTCTCTGATATGTTGTGGCTCAAAGATTTTCATGCAATAGAGAACTTTGTATGTGGCAAGACTTATTAAGTTGATATCCTCTTAATCAACATCATACATCAGGTGCTTTCAAATTAACACAAGTTGAAATAGTTCAAAGAAGCTTTTACATTTGATATCATTAATTTAATTGAATCTAAGTACTTATTACTAGGTCATAGATAAGATCATTTGTGCTTGGAATATGTAAGAGACAAGAGACATCTACTTGATATTTTTCAGTGCCATGACCTCCGATACATGCCAACCATTGCTGGTCATCTATGATACCAGCAGGGCTGTGATGGGGAGGAGTCCTCACTGTAGATTCAACATAGATAGTTTTCATTTGAATGTGTAATATATAACTTTGATATGGTCAGTCAAAAGCATAGAACACTAAAGAACTGTTACGAACGTTCAGATCTTTCAAGACTAAACTGAGCCTGCTGCTGAGAGGGAAAGGATAAATATTTTTGACCCCCTTTAGGCCTGGAATAGCCTCATTGTTTCTGTCTCCACTGTGTCCCAATAGGTACCTTTATATCGAGCAATTGAAGGAGAAGAAAGTTGGGCTCTGATTTCTTGGTGCAGATGTTCATACTTTGTCAATTTTTTCTATCCCTTACTTCTTCCATTGGTACGAAGTTATTATCCACGTCTGCCATGCATTCATTCATCTTACCCTTCACATTCTCAACTACAGTCATACCAGTTAGCAGTTCTCAAAATAAACCATGTTCTTTCGTTCTGCTCCTCTGTTTATGCTGTTCAGTCTACCTGAAAGTCTCTCCCCTCTTCTTCCCCTTCTCCTCCTCCCCCTCCCTTTCCCCCTCCTCCTCCTGTCCCTTGCCCCTCCACTCCCTCTCCCCTCCTTCTCTTGCTACTCTTCCTAAAGGTAGCTTCATGATTTGGCACAAACATCCTCTCCTCTGGGGAAGTTTCTTGACACTACCTGGTCCAGCCTGAGTTTGGTGTCCCTGTCTCATTCACAGGAATGAGAACATCTGTCTGTCCTAATCATCATATTGCACACTAAATATTTTCATTCACAAATAAAGCATCCTAGGACTTTTTATCAATTCTTAAATACCATGTCATTCCACCACAAAAATATGTACTCTCTGACACGAGGAAAACAGCTAAATCAAGAAGGGTATACTGGGCAGATGGCTAGACTGACTTACTAGCTAAGCAATGTGTCCCTTTACATAAGCTTTGCAATATATTAAGTCAAATCCTGGCTTCAGCAAAATTATACACATGATAGATACAAGGAAGTATAGTAATAAGGCTTTTTGATTGATAAACTACATAATTTTGAGCTACATTATTGAAGTAATCTCTCCATTTGGAACAGGGCAAAGGGAGTAAACAGGGTAACAAAAGGTTTGGAGAGAAAATCAGTAAAAGCAACCTTAGGAGGAAAAAAATGAATCTACAGCCAGGTGTTGAAACAAGTAATACACATCTGCACATCTATTTATAAATGATTGTATAAATAAAATGAAGAAAACTACTCTTGATACCCTATGAGTGGTATGTCATTGTGCTCAGGAACTCGTGGCAGACACACCACTGTTGTCAGTTACTGGAGTCCTTTTCAGAAACAGTATTGAATCTCTCATTTCCACAGGCTCAAATTCATTGGAGGACCAGGGATATTTCTGTTCTGGCTGCAGGACTCTGGCTTTGTTCAGAATAAGAAGTATAGGGGAAATTGGAGTTGCCTGAATTACTCTAAATGCTGTTGATGTTACAACTACATACAATTTCCCTCACAGCTGTGGGGAACTCAATCCTCTGGGAATTCCCTCTAGTGTGAAAAATATGCCTGTAAGGTAATAACATATGCAAAACTGAATGAATTTTAACCGGGATTTCTGCCAAGTAGGTGTCCCCAGGTTCTCTGGTCCTGTGCAGTTACCTTTCCCTTGAATATTTAAAAGTGTTGCACTCACTTATGGAGGAAAACAAAGGCTCCATCCCACCCCTGATACCTCAGAGGGCTTACATAGACTGAATTCTTTGTCTTACCTGTATCTTGTTTCTGTGGCTATTCCCTTCTATCCACTCTATATTGATCTAGACATGTAACCTAATTAGAATTGTAAGATTTAGCAACTTTTTAAAAAATCCAGTTAAATTTGAATTTCATAAAGTCAAATTTAAGTGAGCATCCTGTATTTGATCTGGCAACTCTGAACTTATCATCTTTTCCTTAATTTACCCAAAGCATCTGTCTCTCAGAGGCAAGTGTGCATAGGATATAGAAGATTCATGGGTAACAGAGGCAAAGTTACAAAAAGCAAAGAAGTTTACTTAAATAGGAATGTATAATTCTAGATTTTAAGTCCCGTGGTCATTCTCATCACAAGGACCCTTACACTGGTTGACTCTTCCTCAGGATTCCTGTCCTCCTGTCGTGTTGCTAAACCCTCTCTGTCCCTCTTTCTCCTTTTGATTATTAGCACTTTCACCCTGTCATTTTTAAATTGTTCCAGAACAAAAAAAAATCCCTCCCATTTTATTAAATGGGATGTTTTGGCTTTTTAAATTTGTCTCGCCATAGCCCATTCCCAAAGTGCCCTAAGGTGGCCGAGGCGGGGTGGGGGGGGTTACTTTCACATATTCAGTAACCATCAAATTGTTTTCCCAAATAAAAACCATGCTTTCCTAAGAAGATACCAGCTGGTCAGCTTTAAAAATATAGTTTTTTCTCTTTATTATATAATTAAAAAACAAATGAAGGAAAAGGGAACATGATGTGTACAGAGTGTAGGATGAGCAACGAAACTGAGCAAGTCTTCACAACAAAACTGCTAAGTTAGTCTGAGCTAAGCATTGAAGGAGCAGTAGACCCTTCCTGAGTACGGAATGGAGGAGTGATCTACTAAGTAGGGTTTTTTAAAAAAATTGTATTGAGTTCTTCTCATGGGCATGGATCAAAGCTGCCAGAAAGCTACTATTCTTTCTACTTCACTTTGCTCATGTTGTATATGAAGTGTGTATTTAAAATATCCTTGACTGACTCAAAGAAAGAAAGAAATTCAAGAGAATTAAAAATCAAAGCCATGAAATAAAGTGTGGCAATTTTGCTCTTGTGTGTGAAAGCAGGGTCTCAAGGCCATGCTATTCTAGCACGAAGAATCTTAGTTCAAATTCCTTGGGGGAGGGGAGTCTTTCTCTTTGGATGAAGATGTGCTCTCAATTACATAGGTAGATATGTATCAGCCAAAGTTGATTCCAGATTGTTGAATTCAATAATATGGAGTCAATAGTATAGATTTAAGCTGAATTCATAGTTCTACAATTCATGTGAAAATCATGTCTTGAAGGGAACTCTGTGAAAGCTTTGAGACCAATGTGGATTTTTATGTCTAAAGGATTCCAGGATTGGTAACCTGAAAAATTCCCCTACTAGCCTCCAGTCAATCCAATTGGACAAATGTTCCCCAAACAATCTTCCTCCTGCCTGCACACGAGAGATGGCTATCAGTTTATTCTGCTTTGATGTCCTGAATACTTAGAACAAAATTAAGCCTTGAAAATCCTATAAAAATACAGAGATAGATAGTACATGGAAATCCCTAATAAATGAGCTTCATACAAAAACCCATTTACCAGCTGTGTCTGGTCCAAATTCAGCTCCAAAGGTAATCTGGAATCACATTAGTTATTTTTATTCCATTCGTGACATATTAGAGATATAAACACACTGTCTCTCCTGTATATTAGAGTTTTAAACTTGTATTTGCTATAATAAAGTTACCTCAAGATGTTAATTTTACAACAAATAATTAAAATATATTAAACTAGATAAAGCAACCATGATAAAAGAAAGTCAGTAATATGCTAATTCCAAGAGATTATTTTACTGCCTTGAGGGCACCAGAATTTTGATTTTAGCTTCACAGGAGATGGGAAAACTGATCAACAACGTGCCCCTCTGCCTATTCCCTTTGATTTCTCATTCCACAAGATGAATTCTTGTGGATGAGAGAGATTTATTTCACTGGTGTTCTCTGAGCATTGACTCAGTGCTGGGCTTGTCCTGGGTATTGGAGTCACAGAGATGAATGCCAGGCCTCCTTCCTTTGGGAACTCCCAGTGTATTGAGGGAAATAGACATGTAAACAGGCAGTTGCAATATTATGGTAAAGAAATGACCAAAATATGTATGGGAGTGATAGGCAAAGTACATTTGATCATACATGTAGAAAAGCAGGGATGCTTAAAAAAATTAGATTCTGAAACTGTTTTGGTGAGGAACCTGTTTCCTTTGTCCTTAACGACTGGTATGGGCCATTAAAATGTTGGTAAGCCCCTGGCAGAGAATAAGGGATTGAAGAGTCTGGTTTTCCTTTTTTCTCTCCTATTTATTATCGCACATTGTGCTGTGGGAAGGAAGGAAAGTCAGGGTGTTGGACAGTACATAGGACGTACTGCTCACCTAGCACTGGGGTTAGGAAAGCTTCACAAAGGAAGTGAGAACCAAGGTGAGATGTGATAGAAAGGAGGCAAAAGAAATAGAGAATCAGTGGAGACATACTGGGAAAAAGACATGGTATAGATGAGGCACAGTACAAGGAACTAGGATGCCATGCTCGGGAAACCAAAACAGGTTAGTTATTACTGGCTCATGATATGGAAAGATGATGCTGGGGAGATAAGAAAAGGCTAGAGTTTGGAGGGCCTTAGGTACCACCCATGTAGGCCAGGCCAAAACTTAGACGTTTTCCTGTAAGTCAGGGGTTAGCAAACATTTTTTGCCAGATAGGAAATATGGCTTGGCTGGCCATACTTTCTCTGTTGCAAATACTAATTTCTTTCTCAATTTTGCCCTTGTAAGCAAAAGCAGCAATGAATAATATGTAAATGAATGGTCATGGCTGTGTTCCAATAGAATCTTATTGACAAAAAAGGCAGTGGGCTAGATTTGACCCAAGGGCCATAGTTTGCCCAACCTTGATACTAGTGATAAGCAGTGGCATGCCATTTACATATGAGATGGAAGTTGGTAATATTTTAATAAGCTTCTCTGGCAAATCTGACATAATAAATTTAGGTTTAGGAAAAAAAGATGCTTCAGTCTGAGCTGTACATCAGAGCTGCTCCACAGAATTTTCTGTGATAATGGAAATGTTCTGTATCTGCGTTATCTAATGCAGAAGCCCCTAGCTAAATTCTTGAAATGAAGCAAAGTGTGACAAAGAACTGAATTACAAATTTAATCTAAATTTAAATAGTTACATGTGGTTAGTGGTTGCCCTATTGGACAGCACAGTTCTAGGCTTTGGCCAATACTTGGATTTAGACTCAATTTCAAGTAGAAACACAAAGCAAAGATCTATGCTAGGATGTACCTATCCACATGGTATGGGGCATTAGCAGTATATCTAGAAAATATTGCAAAGCAGGCTCTGAGAACACCTTAAAATCATTCAATTCCATTCCTTTTTTTTTTTCATTCTATCTTGCCTGTTAGGATCCTTTGCCTAATTTTCTACTGAGTTTTTAAGCTTTCTTTCATTTATTTACATGGGCTTGCATACAGTAAGATGAGCATTTTATAATGTGAGTTACAAATTTTTAAAACTGTATGTTTTTACTATTTTAAAATTTCTTTTGAGTTTTACGGTGTTACTTTTCATGGAATTTTAAAAATACGGTCTTTTAAAAAGGTTTTTCTTTGATGACTTCAGGTATTGCGTGACTCTTTTAAGCCTTTTCTATCCAGCAATTATTGGGAAAAAAAGAAAAAAATGTTCCATAGCTTTTTCTGGAATTGTTATGGTTTAATTATTTACTTTTAAATATTTGCTCCATGCGAAATTTATTTATTTTTGTATAAAGTGTGAGGTTAGAGATTTGACTTAATTTTTTTTCAGATACCAAACCATTTATTGAATAATTGACATTTACCCACAAACAGGGTATTGTATCATAAAGAGTCTCTTGTATTTACTTTCATACATAGCTCGATTTTGTACTCTACATTATTGATCTATCTATTCGTGAGTCAGGGCCATACTTAGTAAAGTCTTATAATGTGTTTGAATATTAAGGTTAGTCGTCATCCTACTCCCCCTCTTTCTTCTTCGTTTTTTATTTTGTTTTTCTATATGGATTTTATTTTTTTAACATCATTATTGAAGTATAATTGCTTTACAATGGTGTGTTAGTTTCTGCTTTATAACAAAGTGAATCAGCTACTCATATACATATATCCCCATACCTCCTGCCTCTTGAGTCTCCCTCCCACCCTCCCTATCTCACCCCTCTCACTTTGTCACAGCTTACCCTTCCCCCTCCCCATATCCTCAAGTCCATTCTCTGTGAGTAGGTCTGTGTCTTTATTCCCGTCTTACCCCTAGGTTCTACATGACATTTTTTTTTTCTTAGATTCTGCCTGTGGTTTCCTCTAAGAGTTTTATAGAGTCTGGGCTTACATTTAGATCTTTAATCCATTTTGAGTTTATTTTTGTGTATCGTGTTACTGAGTGTTCTAATTTCATTCCTTTACATGTTGCTGTCCAGTTTTCCCAGCAACACTTATTGAAGAGGCTGTCTTTTCTCCACTGTACATTCTTGCCTCCTTTATCAAAGATAAGGTGACCATATGTGCGTGGGTTTATCTCTGGGCTTTCTATCCTGTTCCATTGATCTATATTTCTGTTTTTGTGCCAATACCATACTGTCTTGATTACTGTAGCTTTGTAGTATAGTCTGAAGTCAGGGAGCCTGATTCCTCCAGCTCCATTTTTCGTTCTCAAGATTGCTTTGGCTATTCGGGGTCTTTTGTGTTTCCATACAAATTGTGAAATTTATTGTTCTAGTTCTGTGAAAAATGCTAGTAGTAGTTCGATAGGGATTGCATTGAATCAGTAGATTGTGTTGGGTGGTATAGTCATTTTCTAACTGTTGATTCTTCCAATGCAAGAACATGGTATATCTCCCCACCTATTTGTATCATCTTTAATTTCTTTCACCAGTGTCTTATAATTTTCTGCATACAGGTCTTTTGTCTCCTTAGGTAGATTTATTCCTAGATATTTTATTCTTTTTGTTGCATTGGTAAATGGGAGTGATTTCTTAATTGCACTTTCAGATTTTTTATCATTAGTGTGTAGGAATGCAAGAGATTTTTGTGCATTAATTTTGTATCTTGCTAGTTTACCACATTCATTGATTAGCTCTAATAGTTTTCTGGTAGCATCTTTAGGATTCTCTATGTATAGTATCATGTAATCTGCAAACAATGACAGCTTCACTTCTTCTTTTCCGATTTGGATTCCTTTAATTTATTTTGCTTCTCTGATTGCTGTGGCTAAAACTTCCAAAACTATGTTGAATAATAGTGGTGAGAGTGGGCAACCTTCTCTTGTTTCTCATCTTAGTGGAAATGGTTTCAGTTTTTCACCATCGAGGACGATATATGGCCTTTATTATATTGAGGAGAGTTCCCTCTATGCCTTCTTTCTGGAGGATTTTATCACAAATGGGTGTTGAATTCTGTCGAAAGCTTTCTCTGCATATATTGAGATGATCATATGGTTTTTATCCTTCAATTTATTAATGTGGTGTATCACATTGATTGATTTGCATATATTGAAGAATCCTTGCATTCCTGGGATAGCCCGACTTGATCATGGTGTATGATCTTTTTAATGTGCTGTTGGTTTCTGTTTGCTAGTATTTTGTTGAGGATTTTTGCATCTGTGTTCACCAGGGATATTGACTCATAGTTTTCTTTCTTTGTGACTTCTTTGTCTGTTTTTGGTATCAGGGTGATTGTGGTCTCATAGAATGTATTTTGAAGTGTTCTCTGTACTCTACTTTGGAAGAGTTTGAGAAAGATAGGTGTTAACTCTTCTCTAAATGTTTGATAAAATTCGCCTGTGAAGCCATTTGGTCCTGGGCTTTTGTTTGTTGGAAGATTTTAAATCACAGTTTCTATTTCAGTGCTTTTGATTGGTCTGTTCATATTTTCTATTTCTTCCTGGTTCAGTCTCAGAAGGTTGTTCATTTCTAAGAATTTATCCATTTCTTCCAGGTTGTCCATTTTATTGGCATAGAGTTGCTTGTAGTAATCTCTCATGATCCTTTGTATTTCTGTAGTGTCAGTTGTTACTTCCCCTTTTTCATTTCTAATTCTATTGATTTGAGTCTTCTCCCTCTTTTTTCTTGATGTGTTTGGCTAATGGTTTATCAATTTTGTTCATCTTCTCAAAGAACCAGCTTTTAGTTTTATTGATCTTTGCTATCGTTTCCTTCATTTCTTTTTCATTTATATCTAATCTGATCTTTATGATTTCTTTCCTTCTGCTAACTTTGGGGTTATTTGTTCTTTCTCCTGTAATTGCTTTAGGTGTAAGGTTATGTTGCTTATTTGAGATGTTTCTTGTTTCCTAAGGTAGGATTGTATAGCTATAAACTTCCCTCTTAGAACTACTTTTGCTGCATCCCATAGGTTTTGTGTCATCGTGTTTTCATTTCATTTGTTTCTACGTATTTTTTGATTTTCTCTTTGATTTCCTCAGTGATCTATTGGTTATTTAGTACTGTATTGTTTAGCCTCCATGTGTTTGTATTTTTTACAGATTTTTCCTTTAATTGATATCTAGTCTCATAGCGTTGTGGTCGGAAAAGATACTTGATACCATTTCGGTTTTCTTACATTTACCAAGGCTTGATTTGTGACCCAAGATATGATCTCTCCTGGAGAATATTCCATGAGCACTTGAGAAGAATGTGTATTCTGTTGGTTTTGGATGGAATGTTCTATAAATATCAGTTAAGTCCGTCTTGTTTAATGGATCATTTAAAGCTTGTGTTTCCTTATTTATTTTCATTTTGGATGATCCATTTGGATGTCCATTTGGATGTCCTTTGGTGAAAGTGTCCCATAGAAAGTCCCCTACTGTGACTGTGTTACTGTCAATTTCCCCTTTTATGGCTATTAGTATTTGCCTTATGTATTGAGGTGCTCCTATGTTAGGTGCATAAATATTTACAATTGTTATATCTTCTTCTTGGATTGATCCCTTGATCATTATGTAGTGTCCTTCTTTGTCTCTTGTAATAGTCTTTGTTTTAAAGTCTATTTTGTCTGATATGAGAATTGCTACTCCAGCTTTCTTTTGATTTCCATTTGCATGGAATATATTTTTCTATCCCCTCACTTTCAGTCTGTATGTGTCTCTAGGTCTGAAGTGGGTCTCTTGTAGACAGCATATATACGGGTCTTATTTTTGTATCCATTCAGCCAGTCTATATCTTTTTTTTTTTTTTTTTTGTGGTACGCAGGCCTCTCACTGTTGTGGCCTCTCCCATTGTGGAGCACAGGCTCTGGATGCCCAGGCTCAGCGGCCATGGTTCATGGGCCCAGCCGCTCCACGGCACGTGGGATCTTCCCAGACCGGGGCACGAACCTGTGTCCCCTGCATCGGCAGGCGGACTCTCAACCACTGTGCCACCAGGGAAGCCCCAGTCTATATCCTTTGGTTGGAACATTTAATCCATTTACATTTAAGGTAGTTATCGATACGTATGTTCCTACTAGCATTTTCTTAGTTGTTTTGGGTTTGTTCTTGTAGGTCTTTTCCTTCTCTTGTGCTTCTTGCCTAGAGAAGTTCCTTTAGCAGTTGTTGTAAAGCTGGTTTGGTGGTGCTGAACTCTCTCAGCTTTTGCTTGTCTGTAATGGCTTTAATTTCTCCATCAAACCTGAATGAGATCCTTGCTGGGTAGAGTAATCTTGGTTGCAGGCTTTTCTCCTTCATCACTTTAAATATGTCCTGCCAGTCCCTTCTGGCTTGCAGAGTTTCTGCTGAAAGATCAGCTGTTAACCTTATGGGGGATTCCCATGTGTGTTATTTGTTGTTTTTCCCTTGCTGCTTTTAATATGTTTTCTTTGTATTTAATTTTTGACAGTTTGATTAATATGTGTCTTGGCGTATTTCTCCTTGGATTTATCCTGTTTGGGACTCTGTGCTTCCTGGACTTGATTAACTATTTCCTTTCCCATATTAGGGAAGTTTTCAACTATAATCTCTTCAAATATTTTCTCAGTCCCTTTTTTTGTCTCTTCTTCTTCTGGAACCCCTATAATTCGAATGTTGGTGCATTTAATGTTGTCCCAGAGTCTCTGAGACTGTCCTCAGTTCTTTTCATTCCTTTTTCTTTATTCTGCTCTGCAGTAGTTATTTCCACTATTTTATCTTCCAAGCACTTATCCGTTCTTTTGTCTCAGTTATTCTGCTATTGATCCCTTCTAGAGAATTTTTAATTTCATTTATTTTGTTGTTCATCACTGTTTGTTTGCTCTTTAGTTCTTCTAAGTCCTTGTTAAGTGTTTCTTGTATTTTCTCCCTTCTCTTTCCAAGATTTTGGATCATCTTTACTCTCATTATTCTGTATTCTTTTTCAGGTAGACTGCCTATTTCCTCTTCATTTGTTAGGTTTGGTGGGTTTTTGTTTTGCTCCTTCATCTGCTCTGTGTTTCTCTGTCTTCTCCTTTTCCTTAACTTTCTGTGCTTGGGATCTCCTTTTTGGAGGCTGCAGTTTCATAGTTCCCGTTGTTTTTGGTATCTGTCCCCAGTGGCTAAGGTTGGTTCAGTGGTTGTGTAGGCTTCCTGGTGGAGCTGACTAGTGCCTGTGTTCTGATGGATGAGGCTGGATCTTGTCTTTCTGATGGGCTGTCCCCGCCTGGTGGTGTGTTTTGCGGTGTCTGTGGCCTTATTATGATTTTAGTCAGCCTGTTTGCTAATGGATGGGGTTGTGTTCCTGTCTTGCTAGTTGTTTGGTATAGGGTTTCCAGCACTATAGCTTGCTTGTCATTGTGTGGGGCTGGGTCTTGGCATTGAGATGGAGATCGCTGGGAGATTTTTACCGTTTGCTATTACATGGAGCTGGGAGGTCTCTTGTGGACCAGTGTCCTGAACTTGGCTCTCCTACCTCAGAGGCACAGCCCTGATGCCTAGTTGGAGCACCAAGAGCCTGTCCTACCCATGGCACAGAATAAAAGTGAGAAAAGAAAGACAGAAAGAAAGAAGAAGATAAAATAAAGTTATTAAAACAAAAAATGATTATTTAAAATTTTTTTTAAAAAAGTAATAAAAAAGAAAGAAAGAAGAGAGCACCAAACCAAAAAAGAAATCCACCAATGATAACAAGAGCTAAAAACTATACTTAAAAAAAACAAAAAGATGGAGAGACTGAACCCTAGGACAAATGGTAAAAGCAAAGCTATACAGTCAAAATTACCCAGAGAAGTATACACATACACACTAACCAAAAGAGAAAAAAGGAAAAAAAATATTTATATCGTTGCTCCCAAAGTCCACCTCCTCAATTTGGGATGATTGTTGTCTATTTACGTATTCCACAGATGCAGGTACATCAAGTTGATTGTGGAGGTTTAATCCACTGCTCCTGAGGCTGCTGGGAGAGATTTTCCTTTCTCTTCTTTGTTTGCACAGCTCCCGGGGTTCAGCTTTGGATTTGGCCCTGCCTCTGCGTGTAGGTCACCTGAGGGCGTCGGTTCTTTGCTCAGACAGGACGGGGTTAAAGGAGCAGCTGCTTCAGGGGCTCTGGCTTACTCAGGCCGGGGTGAGGGAGGGGTACGGATGCGGGGCGAGCCTGCAGCGGCAGAGGCTGGCGTGATGGTGCATCAGCCCAAGGCGTGCCGTGTGTTCTCCCAGGGAAGTTGTCCCTGGATCATGGGACCCTGGCAGTGGCGGGCTGCACAGGCTCCTGGGAGGGGAGGTGTAGATAGTGCCCTGTGCTTGCACACAGGCTTCTTGTTGGCTGCAGGAGCAGCCTTAGCATCTCATGCCCGTCTCTGTGGTTCGCGCTGTTAGCCGCGGCTTGCGCCCGTCTCTGGAGCTCGTTTAAGCAGTGCTCTGAATTCTGTTTCCTCGCGCACCCCTAAACAATGGTCTCTTGCCTCTTCGGCAGCTCCAGACTTTTCCCTGGACTCCCTCCCGGCTAGCGGTGGCGCACTAGCCCCCTGCAGGCTGTGTTCACGCCGCCGACCCCAGTCCTCTCCCTGTGCTCCAACCGAAGCCTGAGCCTCTGCTCCCAGCCCTGCCCACCCCGGCTGGTGAGCAGACAAACCTCTTGGGCTGGTGAGTGCCGGTCGGCACCAATCCTCTCTGTGGGAATCTCTCTGCTTTGCCCTCCGCACCCCTGTTGCTGTGCTCTCCTCCGTGGCTCCAAAGCTTCGCCCCTCTGCTCCCCGCAGTGTCCGCCCGCGAAGGGGCTTCTAGTGTGTGGAAACCTTTCCTCCTTCACAGCTCCCTCCCACTGGTGCAGGTCCTGTCCCTATTTTTTCGTCTTTTTTTTTCTTTTGCCCTACCCGGGTACATGGGCAGTTTCTTGCCTTTTGGGAAGTCTGTGGTCTTCTGCCAGCGTTCAGTAGGTGTTCTGTAGGAGCTGTTCCACATGTAGATGTATTTATGGTGTACTTGTCTGGAGGAAGATGATCTCCACATCTTACTCCTCCACCATCTTTTAGGTCCAGTAAATTACTTTTTAAAAAACTCTTTCCTTTTGGTACTGCTTAGCTAGCTCATTCTCCTTTAGCTCTTTTTCTGTCACTTTTGCTTTATTCAAAACCCATATATGTGTTATGCATATTTAATCTCCTAGATCCAAGAAATCCACAGGCAAATAGATTAACCTCTACACAAACCCCACATTTTTACAAAAGTTAACTCAAGATGGATTATAGATCTAAATGTGAAACATAAATTGAAAAACAATTAGAAAAACACATAGGATAAAATCTTCATGACCTATGGTTAGGAGAATTGTTTGTACATATGACAACAAAGGCATGGCCCATCAAAGAAGAAAAAAAGATAATAGTAGGCCTCAAAACATGTTGCTCCACAAAAGACTCTGTTAGGTAAAAGGCAAGCTACAGGACATCTCTAGTGTCACAGTTATTAAGAATCCACCTGCCAATGCAGGAGACAAGAGTTCGAGCCCTGGTCCGAGAAGATCCCACATGCCGTGAAGCAACGAAGCCCGTGCACCACAACTACTGAGCCTGTGCTCTAGAGCCCATGAGCCACAACTACTGTGCCCGTTTTGCCACAACTATGAAAGCCCCCGTGCCTAGAGCCCATGCTCTGCATCAAGAGTAGCCACCGCAATGAGAAGCCTGCGCACCGCAGTGAAGGATATCCCCTGCTCGCCACAACTAGAGAAGGCCCACACACAGCAACGAAGACTCAATGCAGCCAAAAATAAATAAATTAATTAATTTTAAAAAAGGCAAGCTACAAACTGGAAGGAAATATTGCAAACTGCTTATATCTACTATATATTTTTATAACCTCTAAACTCAACAAAAGAAAATGAACAATCCATTTAGAAAACGGGCAAAGGCATGAAGAGATGTTTCGCTGCAGGAAATATTGACATGAAAGATAAGCACATGAAAAGGTGTTCAATATCATTAGCTATTAAGATATGCAAATTATACCATCATGTGGTATCACTACACACCTATTAAAACAGCTAGAATAAAAAAATTGTGATGATACAAAGTGGTGGCAAGGATGCAGAGGAACTGAGTCTCTTGTATTGCTAGTGGGAGTCTAAAATGGTACAACCATGCTGAAAAAGAATATGATGGTTTCTTTAAAAAAAAGAAAGAAACTTGCACCTGAAATTCAACCCAGTAATGATACTTCTGGGCATTTATTACACAGAAATATAAACTAATGTTTGCAAAAATCCTGTATACTATTGTTCGTAGCAGCCCTAATTGTTATAGCTAAAAATTGGAAACTATCCAAATGTCCTTTGACTGGCGAATGCATAAACAAATAGCACATCTGTACAATAAAATTCTATTCAACGATGGAAAAGAACAAATTATTGGTGCAGGCAACACCTTGAATGGCTCTCAAGGGCATTATGTTGAGTGAAAAAAGCCGGTCCCAAAGGTTACAATACTGTATGATCCCATTTATATGGTATTTTTAAAATGGTAAAGTTACAGAGATGGAGAACAAACTACTTGTAGCCAGGTGTTGGAGGGTGTAACCATTAAGGGATGTACTAGTCATGGTTCTCCAGAGAAACAGAACCAAAATGTTACACACACACACACGTGTGTGTATGCATGTATGTGTGTATGTACATATACACATAAATAACAATATTTATTATGAGGAATTGCGATTATAGAGGATGAGAAGTCTCACGATCTTCCATCTGCAATTTGCAGACCCAGGAAGGCCAGTGGTATAATTCCAATCCGAGTCTGAAGGCCTGCGTGAACCAATGGTGTAAATCCCAGTCCAAGGGCAGAAGAAGACCAGTGTCCAAATTGAGGCAGGCAGGAGGGTAAGCGTCCTCTCTTCTTCAGGTTTTTGTTCTATTCAGGCTCTCAATGGATTGGTTAATGCCCACCACCGTTCTAAAGATTCAGATGTTAATCTCTTCCAGAAACATACAGACCCAGAAATAATGCCTAACCAGACAGCTGGGCACCCCATGACCTAGTCAAGTTGACACATACAGTTAACAATCACAGTGGGATAACATGAGGAAGTTTCTTTGTGATGATGGGGCAATTCTGAATCTTGATTTTGATGATGATTACTTGCATCTAGACATGTGACAATATTAAAGAGAACTGCATACATGCACATACCCAAAGCACAGATAAGCACTGGTGAGATCTGAATAAGATAAGTAACTGATCTAATAGTATTGGACCAACATCAGTTTCCTGGTTTTGATACTGTCTTATGTTTATTTAATATATTATCTGTGAGGGGAGTTTGGTGAAGGAAAAACTTCTTGTGAGTCCTAAACTATTTTGAAATTTTAAAAGTTTTAATAAAAATAAAAGAGGACAAAAAAACCTCCCAGATCTACCAAAAGGCAGCTATTGAATCTACTATAACATGGTTAAGACACATGTTTTACCAAAGCCCCAATTTTTTTTAGGATGAATTCGGTAATCAAATCAAACGTGGACAGTATACAGTCTGAAGTTTACAATACCCAATACTGTTTCCATAATTTGCAAACATTTATGTGTGTTCAAGTTTGTTTATCCTACACTCAGGTCATTTCTCTGATTTTCTGGACTCTCACCAAGGTAAAGATCATAGCATGTTTTTCCCGTCAATGTGTTTGTGATAAACATGGTGATCTGATGTCTAGGATCACAGTTTAGCAAGGCCTATTAAAATGTTATTGTAGGTGGCAAAATTTAAGAGGAAGTTTTCATAAACTTTAGCTATAGCCGTATATATTCCCTCCCATCTTCCAAAAAGGGAAATAGCTTTCCCTTTACTATCTAGAATAGTGGTGAATAGGTTTATAGATAATAAATTTCTTTAGGCAAAAATTAACATACAAAACTCTTAGGTGCATTCAGCCTTATATTCATATTCTTGGAATTGGCACTACAGTGATAATAATAAAGATTATCATTTATTGCATGTTTTTTTTGTGCTAAGCCCTGGGCTCAGTGCTGCAGATACTAAAACAAATAATGAATGACCTTTACCCAAGAAGCTCCTATTCTAATGCAGAAGACAGAAAACTGAATAGCAAATCGCAGTCAGTGTGGAATTACTTAGCAGTTAGTCTTTTTTCCCTGTGCCTTTGTCCTCATCTGTAAATAGGTCCACAGATAATCCATATTTCACAGGTTCATTATGAGGATTTCAAAAGAAAATATATGAAATGGCTCTGAAACATAGTAAGAGTTCTTTAAATGATAATGGTTGTTATCCTTATGTCAAGAGTGCTCAGCCATCTCCCAAAGCTGCATCTCCGGACTTGTGTTCAAACCAACCTGAATAGGTCCTCTTTTTGCTATGAAGAATGTGTTTTATTATTGCTCAAATCTGGAAAAAAATATCCCCAGTCCTTGTCAGATCAAAAGCATTCCTACCAATTCTGAGCACAACTCCTCTAAATTTTCAGAGGCAGAGTATTTCGAAAGGAGAAGAGATTACAGGAGCACCTAAGTAGACAGTGGAGCAGTCAGTTTCATCCCTTCACTAGCTCTGTGATCCTGGACAAGTGACCATTTTTCTGAGCCTAAGTTTCTTCATCTGTAAAATGAAGACCATAATGGTATTTACCTCACAAGCCTGTTGGAAGCTTACAGGATACAATATTTCTGAAGTGCTTGCCAGTTTCCAACCCATAGCAAGTCTTAGTTCCATCTCTTTCCCACCAGCCCTCATAGCAGAAGAACTTAGAATTGGTCCCAATTCAGTCTCTCCCCAGCCAGAAACACTCCTGCATCAAAGGTAACATATATTAATTCTACACTGTTTTTTTCTTTCATCCCTTTGGTACTAAAATCACATTCATTTGTCAGATTTATGAAATGCGATAGCACCTAACAGGGTAACTATTGCTTAGTAAGTGTTTCATAAATATCGGTAGGCTAACTGCTAATGGATTACAAAGGATGAGTACATTTATAACATAAACTGAAGGTTAATGTGGAGTGTGTTAGAAATGTGTAAAGAAATCTTGCTTAAGTGCTATTATCGATAAACTAAGGCCAATTGCCTAGAATGTTCCCTCCATACTCCCACTGCCAAGGATCATCCTGCTTGGCTTCATGTACTGATGATAACTTACTCCTCCAAGACTGCCTTTCATGTCCATGTGAACAATAGTTCCCTGCACAAAAATATGTTCTCTGCTTGGGGGACGGGATGAGAGAGAATGGTTTATCCTGGTATCATGCAGCTCTAGGAGTGTATGAGGGGAAGATGAAATACATAGATAGAGAGAAAGAAAAAGGGGGTTGGAAATATATTTCTAATCAGCAGATATTATGTTAGGGCACAATCACACAAATTGCCTTTATGGAGGTTTAGGAACTAAATCCAACGGGGTTCTGCCTTCAAGGATCAATGTATACAGTTGCAGTATATAGTTATATGCAGTTGACTTGAAGTCAGACACACAAAAGTTTGAGCTCGAAATCTGCCATGGCATTTTCACCACTCTAATCTTGATTGTCTCATTTTTTTTTTTTTTTTTGCTGTACGCGGGCCTCTCACAGTTGTGGCCTCTCCCGTTGCGGAGCACAGGCTCCGGACGCGCAGGCTCAGCGGCCATGGCTCACGGGCCCAGCCGCTCCGCGGCATGTGAGATCTTCCCGGACCGGGGCACGAACCCGTGTCCCCTGCATCGGCAGGCGGACTCTCAACCACTGCGCCACCAGGGAAGCCCGATCGTCTCATTTTTTAAACAAAGTTTCTGAGAAAGAACTTTGGGCAACATACTTAAATATTAACATCATTGAGAACATATAATTTCTAATTTCTATTTATTAACATAGCTCATCCAGCTTTGTGAAAGGGTGGGGCTAGAATCATCCAGTTGTTGAATCTCTGAGATTTCAATGTGTTCAGGCACCATCTATTCATAACTGGCTTTGAAGCCACTGCTTTCACTTACAGGGATGAGAGGGGTCAGTGCTCACTGCATTGTTTCTCCACTAAGGGGAGGATCTACCTGTACAAGCCATACCTGTCTTGTTGTAGAGACAGGCAACAATGCAGGTCTCTGGCCCCATCCCCAATCAGTTTCCCCAAAACCCCACAAATCCTGAAAAGGAATCTTGTAAAGTTCAATGAGACAGTCAAAAGACAGGTTCTAACTCAATTTAATTATCTCCTTTACTTAGCCTTTGGGATTATATGTACAGATGAACACAAAAGGGATGGTTTAAAAAGGAATATCTGTTAAAGGACAGTCCTGCTTGTTAATACAAAAACTAAGAAATAACCTGGCCTTCTGACCTGAGGGGCTACCAACATAATGGTATTTAAATCATGCTGTCATCCTGAATTTCCCAGCCCAGGCTGGCTCCAAAAATGTATTGTTTCCAAGACAGTGCCATATCAAGGCATTCTGGAACTTGAAAAAATTCAAGGGGGTTTTATCCACATAAATAATTTTCTCTAAGAGTTGCAAGTTAAAAGCAAGGAGCCCAGGAATGTCCTTCACAAATGCAGCTGTGTGATTAGTGATTAGAAAAGTCTTGAGGTTGTCTTTGTTTTGGGGAGGAGGACGTATAGAGGAGATATCATTATTATAATTCCTAAAACTGGGCTCTCCAATATGGTAGCCACTAGAAACATATGGCTATTTAAATTTAAAAAAATTTTCCTCTATCTCACCAGCTCCATTTCAGGTTCTCAATGGCCACATCAGGATGTGGCTGCCATATTGGACAACACAGACATGCAACTTTTCCATCATCACAGAAAGTCATACTAGAGTGTTAGCTCTAATACTACTTCCTTTAAGGAGAATTCCCTAGCCCTCTGTATACAGTGACATTTTAGAATTTGTTCAACTCTGCCCTGAACTATAACTGGTTACACAGATATGTCAGCCCTACTATGAATAGAGAGTTATTTGTGCAGGAATTTTTTTCCAGTTTTGTTGGGGAATATTTGGCAAATAAAACTTGTATATACTTAAGGTATACAAAATGATGATGTGATATACGTATACATTGTGAAATGCTTATCACAGTCAAGGTAATTAACACATCCATTACTTCACATCGTTACCATTTTTTAGCCTGTGGTGAGAAAACTTAATATCTACTAATTTAGCAAATTTAAATACATAATACAGTATTATTAACTTTAGACACTATGCTGTACATTAGGTCCCCAGAACTTACTAATCTTGTAACTGAAAGTTTATATCCTGTGACCACCATTTCCCCATTTCCCCCACCACCTAGCCCCTGGTGATCACCATTGTACTCTGCTTCTGTGAGTTTGACTGTTGTAGATTCCACAAATAAGTGAGATCATGCAAATTTCTTTTTCTGAGTTCGGCTTATTTCACTTAGCGTGATATTCTCCCTGTTCATACAAGTTGCAAATGACAGGATTTCCTTCTTTCCTGTGGCAGAATAATGTGTCCTCTTGCATCTTGTTGAGGTCCTTTGAGATGATTATTTTGAATTCTTTGTTGGCATTTCATAGATCTCTAGTTTTTCAGGTTGGTTGCTGGGGCTTTATTAGTTTCCTTGGTGGTATCACGTTTGCCTGTTTGTGATCTGTGTAGCCTTGCATTGGGGTCTGAGCATTTGATGGGTAAACACCTTTCTCAGTCTTTACATACTGATTTCAGCAAGTAGAGACCTCTCATGCCAGGCTCCTGGACTGATGGGATAGCCTACGGGATCACAGTCGAGCAGGGTCTGGGCTGGGTAATGTGGATACTGCTGGATATACAATGGGGTCTGTATTTGTCAGGCTTGTTACCAGGGGCTTGGGTGGCTATGGACCCTGTCTGGTCCCTGGGTGAATAGGACTACCTCCAGGATGTTGGTCAGTAGGGCTGGCACTGGGACAAAGGCACTTCAGGGTCTGCAGTTGGGTCTGCACATGGCAGGCCTGTTACCAAGTATGCAGATGTGTTTGACTCCTTCCAGGTCCCTTGGTAGAGCTCCTGCTGGGACACTGGGTACGTCCCTGGGTGATTAGGGCTGCTCCTGGACTACAGCTGAGAGGGACTGTAGCCGAGTTACAGTGCCGTTTCAGGATCCTCAGTTGGATTGAGGTTGTGGGCCTGCCTCCAAGGACAAGGATACTGAGTCCCTGTGTGGACAAGCCATTTCCCAGACCACATCTGGGAGGGGCTGGAGCTGAGTTACAGGGATACTTCAAGATATGCAGTTGGACCAAGTTTGGCAGGCCCGCTTCTGGGTGCACAGATAGTGTTTCTCCTGGTGGGTCCTTGGACTGAGAGGACTGCTCTTGAGCCATGGCTGGAAGGGGGTTGGAACTGAGATACAGGGCTGCTTCAATATCCACAGTCAAATCAAAGTTGGCAGGCCTGTTACGGGAGGCATAGTCAGGTGTGACTCCTTCCAGGTTCCCTGGTGGATGGTGCCGATAGCAGGAGCAAGGCCAAACGCGGCTGTAGCCAAGTCCAGGGTGAGACAGGGCTGCTTCTGTACCTGTAGCTGGGACCATGGTTGGTGAGCCTGCTACCTGGTGTGGGCCTGCCTTCTCAAAATGGCCCTGCTCAGTTTTGGGCTCCACTGGTGTTTTATAACCCTCTACCTGGTTCCTGAAGCTCCCCCAAAGACACTTTTGTCTGTGGATGGCTGCCGAATTATTGTTGCTGTGGAGGATATGAATGGGGATCTCCTGTTCCACCATCTTGCTGATGTCACTCCAAGAACCTTATTCTTTAGGAGCATCTTTTGTACACACACGTGTATGCAATATTTAAATCAGTGGTTCTCCAATTTTAGCATGTATCAGAATTAGAAGGCCTGTTAAAACACAAAATTCTGCTTATCATCCCCAGCTCCAGATTTCCTGATGTAATAGGTCTGGAGAAAGTCAAAAGAATATGCATTTCTAACAAGTCCAACGGGTGTGGCTGATGCTGCTGGTCCAGGGACCATACCTTGAGAAACATCAACTTATATCCTAAACCCCAGGCATTGCAACCCAAAAGTGTCCCCTAAATATGGCCAGTCCCGAGCTTCAGCTTTAAAATGGCTAGATCTTTCACTCAGGATGGAGGGACAAAGGGCTTCAAGATTCTTTACTACAATATTGGCCTTTCATTGTTTGATGAAAGAAAGTACTGCTGAATCTTTTGGACAGAAAAGTTGGCTGGAGGAAAAACTCTTTACAAACCTAAACTTTCTCCAAAATGGAGGGTCCTACTTAGATCGGATATGATTTCTTTGCTTCTAACACTTGACCTGAACTACTTACTTAACGCAAACCCCAAACTGGTCTAGCTCTGACTTTCTTTGAAGTAATACTTTCTTGTAAACAACAGTAAATGGTTGGTGTCTGCTTCCAGGATATAATATAGCAGCTCAAAACTTTTTATTTTATTTTATTTTTATTTTTGCAGTATGTGGGCCTCTCACTGTTGTGGCCTCTCCTGCCACGGAGCACAGGCTCCGGAGGCACAGGCTCAGCGGCCATGGCCGACGGGCCTAGCCGCTCCGCGGCATGTGGGATCCTCCCAGACCGGGGCACGAACCCGCGTCCCCTGCATCAGCAGGCGGACCCTCAACCACTGTGCCACCAGGGAAGCCCTCAAAACTTATTTTGCATAAATCAGAGGAGACACTCCCTAATATACCCATACGCATTGGCAGAGTAAAAATAAAAGTCAACTTTTTCACTGAGTTACATGCCACTTTTCTGAGTTTCAACGTTTTTTTAATTGAAGTACAGTTGGCTTACTATATTATATTAGTTCCAGGTATACAACGTAGTGATCCAGTATTTTTGCAGATTATATTTCATTTGAAGTTTTACAAAATAATGGCTGTATTTCCCTGTGCTGTACAATATATCCTTACTGCTTACTTATTTTATACATAGTAGTTTGTACCTCTTAATCCCATACCTCTATTTTGCCCTTACTTCCTTCCTTCTCCCCACTGGTAACCACTAGTTTGTTCTCTATATCTGTGAGTCTGCTAATTCGAAAAGATACATGCACCCCAATGTTCATAGCAGCACTGTTTACAGTAGCCAAGATATGGAAGCAACCTAAGTGTCCATCAACAGATGAATGGATAAAGATGTGGTATATATATACAATAGAATGTTACTCAGTGATAAAAAGAATGAAATTCTGCCATTAGCAACAATGTGGCTGGACCTAGAGAGTATACTGCTGAGTGAAATAAGTCAGACAGAGAAAGACAAATAGTTTGTTATCACTTATATGTGGAATCTAAAAATAAAACGAATGTATATAATAGAACAGAAACAACTCACAGATATTGAGTTTCAACCTTTGAAAGCTCTCCCAAACCAGTAGTAATAACTGAGAAAGGGGTGCATGCAATACCACAGCATTACACACAACTGAGTATTCCATCATCTGAAGAGTTAGCTTTCTCCATTACCTTGTTATATATTTGACTGATTGTTTTCAGTTAATCGACTAAATTTTTCAATGACTTGGTACTTACAAACACTTGCCAAAGCAAGGGCATATGAAAATAATAGAGGGGAAGGAAATACCACTTGTTGAGCAACTTCTGAAACGAAGCACAATCCTATAGACAATTTATATCTATCAACTCATAAGACCCTCATGAATCTTCATGGTTGGGATTATTATCCTTTCATCACATATGAGAAAACAGAAACTCTGATGTGTTACATGATCGGATCATGTTAATGCAGCTAGTAAGTGCTGTAGCATGAAGTGAAATGACATTTCTCCAATGCCAAATTCCATAATCTTTTCCTCTGTATTGGCATCCCTACAATGTATTCGGTAAAATGGGTGTTTCAATGGGGAAAAAATGTTTTCTGGCCAAATAGATTTTGAAAAGGTTGCATATCATGACCTTTATTTAAGATTCCTGATGCTCAGTATTTTAAGCACCCCAAATAAGACTTTCAGTAAAGAAACCATACAGCGCAGGGTTTCCCAAATTTAATTGACAAGAGAACTCTTTATTCCTAAGAAAACATTTTGAGAAGTACTATTTTATACTAGACTGCCTGCCTAAATATAGAATGAATATTTATTTTAACTCCAATATTCTAAATGAGAGTGAGCAGTAGGCGATGGAGAAAGTTCAGTACCTCTCTCTCATTTCCAAATTCCTTCTTTAATGAATACAGATCTTCAGTTAGATTCAGCGGCCAAGAATTGGACTCTTTACCAGTTAGTGGGGATGCTGTGTTAAAAGGTGATACACATATTTCCCCTGTTCTCTTCTAAATCATCTTTCCTTATGTCTAAAGTGGTACAGTGAACTAGAGCCTTCTTTTCTGTTGGAACACCCTGGCTGTCTTATGCTTTCTTGGCAGTGCTAGAGTTTGGTAAGATCCTAGGATTTGAGTTTGGACCTAAACCATGTGCCCACATTCCCTGAATCTGTGTTTAGATATAAGCCAGGCTCACATTGCACTGGTAGTTGACTGTCCTTTGCCATTGAACCTCATACATCTGTTGGTCTCAGGGAGCCTGTGGGAGGGGGTGGCCGTGGTGGGTATTGAATTCTAATACTCATAGGTACTTAATCTAATAGTCAAAACCCACAGTCTTTTTCGTGACTCTGTTTTGCATTTTAACCCATATCTGTGGAGCTTAAAAAGTCCTTACAAATATTTCCATAATTTGCAAAGCATAAGGGAATAAAAAGAAAAAACAGTCAACTTCTTAAATTACTAATACACTTTTATTCATTCATATAATATATATGGTATTGTATGAAGTATTACATTATATTGCATATAGAGTATAAAATAGTGCCCTTGTCCTTGTCATTCAGGAGTTTATAGGCCAAAACATCAGATAAATATATGAGCGAGGAAAGAAGCAGACCTTTAGTCATACAGGCCCGATTCAGACATTTCTCCACTCTGTGACCCTGGGCACACTACTTAACCCAGCGGTCCCCAAATTTTTTGGCACCAGGGACCGTCTTCGCGGAAGACAATTTTTCCACGGACCGGGGTTGCGGGTGGGGTCGGGGGTGGGGATAGTTCAGGCGGTAATGCGAGCGATGGGGAGCGGCAGATGAAGCTTCACTCGCTCGCCCGCCGCTCACCTCCTGCTGTGCGGCCCGGTTCCGAACAGGCCACGGACCGGTACCTGTCTGTGGCCCGCGGGTTGGGGACCCCTGACTTAACCTTTCAGGTCCTTCATATCCTCTTTAGTAATGATGAGGTTTAACACTTCTCAGGGTCATTGTGTTTTGCAGCCGGAAATATGTGCACCCCATGGGGACAAAGGTCATTCCTAATGTCCATATAAACTCATAGGCCATCAAATAAATAACTTATATATTTAAATATATATTACTAATAAGAAATAGGTGTCAAAATCCATCGTAAACAAACCCAAAAGATAAATGTCAAACTAAGAAAAAGAAATGTGATTATTTTATAAAGGAAAGAACATCAGTACATCAGATTGGGTAAATAATATGAATAGACAATTAACAGTAAAGGAAATAAAAATAGATCTTAAACAAAAAAATAATGTACTTATATGAAATTTTAAACTGCATCAAGCTATATTTAACTACATTAAAAGCCTATTTTTTCTCTCACTGGATCAGCAAATATTCAAAATTTTTAAAATATACTATGTTTTCAAGGAATGCAAAGTAGCACAACCTTTGTGAAAGGTAGTTTTAGAATTTCAGTTAAAATTATGAATATATATCCTTTTACCTATCAATTTCCCTTTCAGAAATTTATACTACAGATATACTCCCACATATGTAAATATAATTTGAATAAGTTTGTTTAATGAAGCATTGTTTCTAATAGCAGCACATTTGAAACAAAACACCAATCAATCAATCAATCAGTTGGACTGGATGAATAAATTGTAGTACAACCAACAATGGAATTTTATGATGCTATATAAAAAAATGAGGTAGTTCTTTGTATTCCAATATAAAGTGGTTGCCAAGATACATTGTTAACTGAAAAAAGGAAAGTGAACTATAGTGTATATAGTATGTTAGCATTCTGTATAAATGGGAACATATATACATATATACATGTTGGAATACAACATGTATGTATGTTGTATATAAAACATAAATAATATGTTATATTATTATACAAGCACATATATGTTATATTATTATACAAGCACATATGTGCTTGTATATGGGTAAAATATCTCTACACAATATATAAGGAAATAATAGTGCTTGTATAAGAGACAATGTAAATAACTGGGAAATAGAAAAGCATCTTACTGTATAGCCCTTTATCCTTTTAAAATTTTGAACCATAGGGATTACTACGGACTGAATAATGTACCCCCAAATTTGTGTGTTGAAGCCCTAACTCCCAGCATGATGGTATTTGGAAATGGGGCCTTTAGGGGGTAATTTGGGTTAGATGAGGTCATGAGGGTGGGGCCTTCATGATGAGATTAATAGCTTTATAAGAAGAAACAGAGAGAGAGATTGCTCTCTCTGTGTCATGTGAGGAGACAGCAAGAAGGAAGCCATCTACAAGCCCAAAAGAGGGTCCTCACCAGGGATCAAATTGGTTGGCACATTGATCTTGGACTTCTCAGCATCCAAGACTGAAAAATAAATGTCTATTGCTTAAGCCATCCAATCTATGGTATTTTGTTATAGCAACCTGAATAAATGAATATGGGAATGTATTATCTATTCAAAAATTAAGGGCTTGTCTGGTGGCACAGTGGTTGAGAGTCTGCCTGCCGATGCAGGGCACACGGGTTCGTGCCCTGGTCCGGGAAGATCCCACATGCAGTGGAGCAGCTGGGCCTGTGAGCCATGGCCGCTGAGCCTGCGCGTCCGGAGCCTGGGCTCCGCAATGGGAGAGGCCACGGCAGTGAGAGGCCCGCATACCGGAAAAAAAAAAATTGCTCCATTAACAAGATAATGCTCTTCATAACAAATTACAAGTAATTCTAACAGAATATAACCATAAATTTTTAATCTTACCCAAAGCACTCCTGCCACAAAAATGTAACCATGACACACCTTATCTACTTGCACTGTTGAGCAGTAACTACTGACTCCTTCTTAGTCTTCTAACATTTTCCAAGATTATGTCACATTTGTTAGTAGTGCTACAATTTAGCTATAGAAGATAGTGACGTGTTGATAAAGTATTTATTTGTTTTTGTTTTCAGAGCACCATTAGGCTGTGCCAGGTAATTGTAACAGAACCTAGAGAGGACCTCACAGTCTGCTTTCTGTCATAGTGCAGTTGGTTCATATAGGCTCCATATCTGCTTCATCCATTTCATTTAGGTATCTTATATCTTTGAATTTGCTGATGATAATTGTTAAAAAAATAAGTGGAATTAGTAATCAATATGGGTTAACAGAGATAAATATATGTAGATTTGGAGTTGTTGTTTTAGTAATAGAACCTATAAAATAATTGAAGATCCATGTTATTCTGGAGGTGGGAGATAAGCAATGAGTGAGGGGACTGAGCAAATTAGGACAGAGAGCTCTGCTATATTCTAGTAGGATGTTATAAGGAAGAAACTAAAGCAATTTTTACTCTACGAATTTGCCAACATATTGGAAAAAACGCTTCTGGGTACCATGCCAAGCAAAACAAGATAAATATTCCTCCAAATTTCCTAATTCAAACATCCATGATATTTGACATCTCGACCCATTTTAGATTGAGAATAGGAGTCAACATAGATTAAATCAGGTATGTGACTGGAGACTGTTAAGGACAACTTATGGTAGCGACAGCCCTTCCATAATAACATGGGGGGCCTCTAATAATAATAGATAAATTCATAAGCCTCTGGAAAGATCAGGAAAGGCTTTGTAGAGTAGGTCATCATTGAGTTGAGTTGTGAAAGATGAATGCAAGTTTTTCAACCAGATTGTAGATTAAGTGGGATGGTATGGGTGGGAGGGACATTCTAGAAAAAGGAAATTGTATAGGTAAAATCAAGGCGGTTTCAAACAGATAATTCCAGGAAGTGCAGATGTTTCAGTATGGTTGACATATCAGATTTTGGGGTGGAACCTTCATAAAATTTAGGATAAGAGAGAAGGCATAAGGTGGAAGCATAGGTTAAATCATAAAAGGCTTCATATACTATTTCAAGGAATTCTGAGTATAGCATGTAAGAAGCTGAGAGTTATTTGATATGACCAAATAGCATTTTGAAGACACCATCCTATTTGATATGTGGATGGTAGTTTGCAATTAGTATATAGAAGGAAGATGGTATCAGTGGAGATAAGTAAGTTAGAATATGGAAATAGTGTGAGAAAGAGAGGATATGAGAATGAATGAATGTTAGATATTAAAAGTTAGCAATGACGGAATAGGGGACTAATTGGGCATAAAACATAAGATATTGCTTTCAGGGATAAGGGAAAGGGAATACCAAGATTGCATTACAATAAGTCATATTTGAATTATCCTAATGTCAGTGAATTTCAGAAGGGTCATCAAAACTTGAGGAGAAAGCAATAGTTGTCAAATAAGAATAAAAGCAATATTTTAAAGATAGACACTAGTCATTTTAACAGCACTTGTCAAGGGATAGCCACAAACTGATTCTGCCAGCAGTAACCCGCCAACCATATTCTTAAGAAAAGGCTAAGAATTCATGGAAGGTTGAAGAAGCCAGGGATTCAGATTTATTTGGACAGAGTTGTGGATATGTTTTGCTTCCCGTGGGTGAAGAGAGGAGCAAGCTTCCACCTACCTCAAATCAAGTGAGGGGTGCTTCAAGAATAATTTGACATGCATTCCCTGGAGTTTTAAGGGATTCAGGGTTTGTTATATGACTCACATCTTAAAAGTTGGAAGTAAAAAAGCTATGGTTTAAGTTCATCCGCATTTCTGCAGAATGTAGACACAGGGCTGCATAGTGAATGGCTTGTACTTCTAGAGTTTATGGTGAAAAACATGGAATTTTTTTTTCCTGTGGGCCAGATGGGGAGTTCACAGGAAGACAGGCAGACTAAGCCCTTTGGGTAGGGACTCTGCCCAAAAGGACTATTGGAGAACTAGGTGATCCCAGAAAAAGAGTGAACCACTAGACAGCAAAAAGACGAGAGAAAACTCATCTGGGAAATAGCAGTGAGCAAAATAAACGAAACCATAAATTAATTCTGTTCTTACAAGAATTTGAAAGTCAGTGAAAAACCAATTGGAGCTGCCCAACTATTTTATCTGCAGGTATTAAAACAAGTTATATGTGTAAACTTGAAATAGAAAATGTAAAGAAAGAACTTGCTGTCTGCTTGCATCTGACTAAGTGTAACTTCTTAAGTATACTTGCAGATTTCTGACTTGGATACATGGTAAAAATAGATAAGGAATGCAAAATGGCTGCCATTCACAAGATGGGGGACACTAAAGTAAGAAGGAGTTGAGGAGTGGTTGCGAGTTTGTGTGTATGTAGCTGATGAGTTCAGTTTTATACATCTTGAATTTGTGAAGGCTATGGACCATCTAGGTGAAGATTCCCAGTAGACAGTTGTAGTTATAGATGTGGTGCTTCAGAGAGAGATTCGGCTACATTATTTAGATTTTGTCATTATCCTATAGATAGTAATTGAAACATTAGGAGCATTTACCCATGTCAAGTGTAAAAGGTGATAAAAATAAAAAGAAACTATGGAAAATCTCTTAGACATGTCAATACCTATTAGACTGATGAGAATAATAATTCCAGAAGGAGAATAAGAAAGAATGGCCAGAGAGGCAGAAGAAAAGACAAGAGTAATTTTTCAGTAGTCAGAAGAAAAAGGAGTTTCAAGGAGTAGGAAATATAAAACAGTATCAAATACCTCCAAAAACTCGAAAAAGATGAGGACTAGTGAGAGGCCATAAAACTGGGATATTAGGAGATCAACATCATGTGATCTTTATCAGCGCACGGGGGGGGGGGGGGCGGGGTGGAGGCAGGCAGGATAGATAATAGGATAACAATGATTTCCAATAGTTAGGTAATATATGGACCATTTTTAAAGGAAAAATTGTTACGTAACAAATGATTTTTATCATGCTACTCAAATATTTCCAAACCTAAAATCATGTATATGCTATTATCAAAAAATACAATTTAAGCACATAAATACACAGATCAAATAATTTAATGTAATGGTGTTAGTGTATGGAAATCAAAGTACATCTCAGAACTAATCTACAGTTATATAAAGTACCTTGTCAAATTGTTTGAGTTTTGTAATGACTGAATTCTCCCTTGACTTTTCTCTTATCACACTTCTGTTTGCACATCACATCATGCTATGATTTGGCCTTTGCAGGGCCTGAATTCATTATATGTACCATAAAACTGTTCCTTTCATTTCTACTAGACAACAAAAAGGGTACTAATTGGCACCAATCTGATTAAAAACATAAACACAAACCTGGCACTTACCTCCTTTAAAACAAAAACACAATTCTGGGCTGTGAAATTTCAAGTTATAATATTATAACATGTTATAGTACAACATATCATAACATAACATATAATATATAACATATGTTATAATAAAGTAGACTTCCAGATATCCAAATAGGCTTGTATTACTTATTAAGTTTCTGAAGAATTACACATCTGCACACTCACGATCTGATAGATTCATCTCTGAACCCTGAGAATATGTCTGCAGGCACTCTTTTGAGAAGCAAGGCATTATACTATTATATCGAGATATACTATCTTTCTTTCTACACTGTAATTGATGATAAGCATAGACTATCTTATTAATTTTTATATCCTGCTCTCAGTGATTACCACAGTTTTTGAAATGGAGAGAGATTTAAAAGTTTTAATGAATGAATGAATGTCATAGTCTCTGTTTCCTTTATATAAAGTATAGAGATTGGATCAAACATATTGGTGGGAACTCGTTGCTTTTAGTAACAGTTTTTTCCCATAATTTTGGTCCTGAATTAACTCGTTAAGGCATGACATCAGAGGATACAATAGGGATATGAAATGACAATCTTAGACTACAATCAGATCCCCGTGAAGCTCAGTCCCAGGACAGTGCTGCTTCCAAGGGGCATTGTGATTCAGGTAGCTTACTGCTGGGAGATGCAGCAGTTGTTTGCTGACACACACATCTGCAGCGGCAAACTTCCAGCAAGGCTTCAGAACTGGAACTGCACTGTACTTAGCAACAACCTGAAAACTCGTTGCCCAGTGGGTAAGCTTTTCACAGCTGGAAGTTGCTTTCACATATATTATGCTGCAACCTGTTTACACTTTCACAGATTTCTAGGAGCATTCAGCTAATTAAAAACAGGCAGAGTTGGAACTGGAAGAAACAAATCACCCACAGGACCATGCCATATCCCAGTGGAGTTTCCCAGAGGTTCACTGACTGAAGTTGGGTCACAATTCTAAAAATGAGAAGCGCTATGCATCTTTCAATATGGCAGTGTGTTCCTGAAGACCAGGTCTCTGATGCTTCACTGTGTGGTCATTCCTAGTTCAGTGCTTTGGCTGATGTTTTCTGTTCCCCTTTCCCTTCCTTTTGCTTTTTTCCCCTCACGTATGTCCACCTGGAAAAACTTCTGCCAATTCACGTTTCTTGCTTACTTCCACACTCACCGCCTACCTCTTCCCAGAGATTTTCTGACTAATATCTGTAATTCCCCAACTTTCCTTCTTCAGTTTTATACAGAAGTTTCCTGAATAGTAACCTGGAGTCAAAGCAGAAAGTGAGCTTTGAATTGAAACAGATACGTGTTCAGTTTCTATCTGCAATAATTACATTTGTGACTCTGAGAAAACGTCTTAAATTCACATTCCATCTTCTTATCTAAAATTTTGGAATAACAATCACCACCTCATATGATTGTTGTAAGGATTAAATGCAATGATAGATGTGAACTACCCAGCTCAGTCTGTGGCACGTAATAGATATTCAATCAAGGCTAACTGTAGCTTTTGTTATTTTGCTGAATACCTGAGAAATCATTCCATTTGCGGTGTCTCCATGTCTCTAAAATCTTTCCTGATTTTTAACTGGCCATCCCTCCAGGATGATTCTTTATTCTACTCTTCTGGGTCTCAAAGACCACATGGAAGCCTGCCACCATTCCAGCTGTGAGCCTGGCTCACCTAAGCGGAAGGCATGATTTATCTGCTAAATGCTGACTACTTCCTTATTTCTCCACGTGGAGGTGAACTAATGTCATTTTACTAGAAGTCACTATCTTTAACTTATGTACACATAATTTTTGGATGCATCGTGTTCTGTTCCTTTTCTATAAGGAACAGTAATCGTTTCCAGCCTATCTTTTTTTCTCAATCCACAAGTAGATTCTTGCATATGCAAACATTTCTGACAACACCATTCTATAACTGGATTGTTCAGTTTCCAGATCACCAGCACATCACATCTCCTAGTCACCCATGGTGGACACTTCAAATTCGTTCTAAATTATTTCATATCCATACTTTCCCACCCACCCAATCAGTTAAATCCTGGTGATCCTTCCTTTGCAATGTCTTCCACGTCAGTCCCAGTTATCCCCTGACTTTCTGTTCAAATTGCCACTACCTTCCTTCAGACACACTTCTTTCTTCTGGAATCACTAGCAACCCTGTTTTCAGTCTCTTATCTCCTTAGACCCATCTTCATATTGTTTTCAGAATTGTCTTTATAAAGCAAAGGTGACGTCTTAAATTCTGTTTCTCAAAATTTGTCAGTGACTCCCAATTTCCTTCAAAATAAACTCCAAACTTCTTAGCATGATATTCCCAATTGAACCCCCAAACCACTTTTTCAGTTTCTCCAAATTCACCATTCCTTGAATATGGAACTCAGTCCTTAACAAAGCACTTAACTCTATGGATCCTAAACACTTTTCTGCCTCAGCATTTCTGTTTAGACTGTTCCCTCTGTCTGGTTGGCTATATGCCCCACTTGGTTTTTGCTTATTAGATTCCATCTTCCCTCAGGCACAGGTTCAGTGCCCTGGTCTCTCTATTCACAATTAATCATTTGTCTTTCTGCATCCAGAGTACAAACTTATACATGGATTTAACATTTATTTCATCATATCTCATATAATACAAAGTATTTATCTATATGTCTTCTAATGTATAAACCCCTAAAGGGCAAAGATCATCTCTACACCCTCAGAGCACATAGAACAATGACTGTACATTAAATGAACACAAGAAATGTTTATTGCATTTAATCAGATAACATGTAACCTCTTCAACTCTATTTGAAAACATAAAGCGTTCTTTTTTTATATCCATTGATGCCAAAATCTGTTCAATTGTGTGAATTGCTAGTCTGTCTAGTCTGAGAATGGAGCTTCTGGCAAAATTTTTCTGCAAGATCAAATTTTCTTTTCAGTATCAAAAAGCTCTCTCTTGCTCTCATTGGATTTGAAACACTTGGGTCACATATAAGAATCTGTATATTTTCTAAATTAATAACATCCTGACACCCTATGGCAGTGCTGGAGTGGGATCTCTTTTAGACTGATGAACTGTGAATGATTTAGTTAAGCTACTACTGTGCCAGAAAATAACGAATAGCAAATCCATTACCAAGCAACGTGCCCTGATTTTATAGTTTAAGAAATTGAAACAAAGAGGAATTCAGAGCAAGAGAACTGAATTGTAATGAGAGAAAATGCAACATCTCAGGCATCTCACCATATGACTGAGAGAGATAACATATTTAACATCACATTCTTGAAGAGACTGAAATAGATTTTTAAATTTAAGTCATGCATTTTAATCACAGGTGGGAATATGTACTAATTCCTATAGAGTAAATTTTTAAAAAGCAACAAAACCAAAACATACATAAAATGTTGACATTTCCTTCTTATATATTTATGTTGATATAGATGGATTATATCATAATTTCCATATGTTTTATTTCTTCTTTAAAATGCAGACCAGGCTTTCCTTTAATAGGGAAACATAGTTGTTAACTGATACATTTAAAGAAACTTGACTCATATTTTTAGAAAACAAAAATATCAGAGTCCCTAAAGCATTTGAATAGATTAACTCAGTGCTTATTTATGGAGCTTTGTTTTAATGACACCTAACGTTTCCATAGGTTCCAAGTTGCCAAAGCTCTTTCACATTCATCATTCCATTTGAACCTCAAAATATCCCTGTGAGAAAGTATTATCCCCATTTTCCAGTGAGGTCATTGAGACTCAAATAATCAAAATGACTCTTGTAAGCTACTAATTGGAAGTAGAAGCAATGCATTGTAACCCACAGTCCTATATTATGTGGACTTTGTTCTGCTTAGCTTCATACTATGTATCTGGTTCCATGTTAAGCACCAGGAAGGATACAAAGATTGAGAACTAAGGACACTTGCCCTCAAGTAGCTTGTATTTGTTTCACTTGATAAAATACATGAAGTTGATTAGCATTCATGAATGTATAAATGAGTAATTATGGGTAGAAAGGGATGGGTTGGTAGGGGTATAGAGTAAATTATTCAGTTAATTGTAATTGACATGTGTTAAGTCTTTTGTCCTGCCTGTATACAACCTGCATAACAATTTGGTTATTCAAAAAATAAAGCAGGAGGAATCAAGATGGGCCTAGACAAAAATAATGGTCATTTAAAAATTATTGTAAGTTCATTTGTATCATCTTTCTTTACATTCCATATATAAGTGATATCATGATATTTGTCTCTGTCTGGCTTACTTCACTTACTATGATAATCTCTAGGTCCATAATAACTTTAAATGGAGTATAATCTATAAAGTATTGAATCACTATGTGGTACACCTGAAACTAACACAATATTGTAAATTAAAAAATTGTCAACTGATTATGAAAAAAAAATTATTAAAGGATGTAAGCAAACTTACCCTAACCCTGTTTTTTTCCAACCGATATCTGACCTGCACCCCGTCCTTGGCCCATCCCTAAGTTTTACTGTACTCTCAATTCATTCCTGAGCGTCACTTCAATTCTAGCCTTCAGCCCATCCCTTATCTCACCTGTCTCTAACCATTTAGATCACAGCTGGAAATAGGAGAGTTTGAATTTGTGTAATCCATGTACTTTTAGAAAGTTAAATAAAACAGACTTGTCAAAGTATCCCTACATAAAAATGCCTATGGGAAAGTGAGTGAAAAAAATATTCTTGACATCATGTTGGCTGTGTCAGAATGGTTAGCTAAAGGAGGGTATTATTTATTGCTGTGTAACTAACTATCCCAAAAGTTAGCAACTTAAATATAACACATATTTATTACCTCATAGTTTCTGTGGGTGAGGAATTTGGGCATCACTTAGCTGAGTAGTTCTGGCACAGGGTGTCTCATGAGGTTGCCATCAAGCTGTCCTCTGGGATGCAGAGTCATCCATAGGCTTGACTGAGGCTGGAGGATTCACTTCCAAGATGCATAACTCACATGCCTTTTGGTAGGAGGCCTTAGTTCCTTACTGTGTTCCTTACTAGGGCACTTGAGTGTCTTCACAATATGACAGTTGCCTTCCCACAGAGCAAGTGATCAACAAGGAAAATGAAAGTGAGGCAGGCGGCACAATGTCTTTTATAATTTACCCTCAGATATCACATACTTTTACCACATTCTACTGATCACACATAACAATCTGGGAAGGGACAACACAGACCTGTCAATACCAGGAGAGGGCAGATTATTGGTTTTGGCTGTCACGAGGGGCACAGAAGCACAGAAAGAATAGGTCTGATCTTAGAGACCTTAACACTCATATCAGGAGAGCTCGGATGAGGAGGAGTGGAAAGCCTCTTTTGAGAACATTGAAAGCTTGTCTGTCCTTCAGTTTGATGTTGAATCGTTCAATGAGCTTTGAAATTGTCACCATAGATCAGGGGCTGGCAAACTGTGGCGTGTGGGTCAAATTTGGTCTGCAGCATATTTTTATATAGTTAGTGAGCTGGTTTTTTGTTTGTTTGTTTATTTACAATTTGAAAGTACTATAAAAATAAGTATGTATATAGATAGATGATGGATGGATGGATAGATAGATAGATAGATAAACTATTTGACAGAGACCATATGTAGCCCGCAAAGTCTAAAATGTTTTACTAAGTGGCCCTTTAAAAACATTGTAAATTCTATCATAGATCATCAAAATACATATAAAACATCTAATAAAATGTCAAAGTTTAAACTGCTATATTGTCTGGAAGGAGATATGTACATGAATCAAGAAGTATTTTTCTCCCCAGCTAGAAGGTTAGAGCATCATGGTATCTTAGACCCTTAATTTTTCCATTTAACCTAATAATAACTAAAAGTAACTATCTTGAGATCTCATTTCAGCATATCCCAAACCACTGAACATTAATCTCAGATGCACACACGCACGCACGCACTCACACAAAAGACTCCATGGTGAACTATGCTTCAGAAGCATCACATACTGTATCCTGTTTTTGGAGATTCAGAAGTTATTTGAATAATAAATGCTCTAAGAAGTCTTTCAATAATTCATTTTTGTCTACTTAATCCAGCATCTCCAAATCTAATTTTTCATGGACCATTTTTATTTACACATTAACATCTACTGACATACCGCGTGTGTGTGTAACTGGTGGATACATTCCCCGCTTCGCCACTTGAGGGCACTCTAATAAGCTTAGTTCAAGCCTTGATCGTCTTGATATAAGTGTGGGAGTCCCTTCCCATCATTTTTCTAGATAATCAGAAGTCCCCTTTTGGCTTTAAAAGATCCTGGAGGCATTTCTTGAGAAACCTTCACAGGGATGCTGAATATAAGCTAAGCCAAGTCTTGTAACAAGCCCATCGTCCCTCTAAATAGGTGATTGGCTGTTGAGGACACTAAGTCCTTATGGAGTCACGCTCCCATTCATGTTACTAACTGATAGTTGAATGACATAAATCTTGAAAATGGGACAATAGCTTGATCAAACCTTGCATTCAGCGTGGATCCTGCACACTTGAAACATGCTGCCGTGTTGTAGTTTCACGGTCCCACTTTCAGACCATTTTCCTTTTCTTATGGATGGGAGAGGGATCTATATTTTAAAATAACCTCACCTGATTCAGATGTGGCTAGATTACTGATCAGCATGTGAAAACAGTTTTCAACAAACTGCTACATAAGAATGCTAGATTTTTCTGATGTACAGCATTAAATTCAGTTCTTGGCCTTTTGTTTTTTACTCTAACACACATGATGATGACACGTACATGTATGGTACACTTTCCTAATAAAAGAAATATATTTGATTGCAAGTACCTAAGTGTGTTGATATTTTAGGGATAATCCTGAATCCACTCTAGCACATATAAAAATAGAAACCATTCTTTAAATTTTAACACAGCAGCTATGACCTGTGCCATTGGTTGTGTGTTGAAATTGGCGCAAACAACTCAGGAAAGCTGGCTGTGAACATTTCTTCCCAATGGCAGATTCAACACCTTCACACGAAGAGCCCAAAATTGACCATGGGAGGGGTATCTACATCACAGAAATAAGCAAATGCTACAAATCAAAAAAATTTTAAACAATTATCAGCACATCACTGTTGGAGATGCGTATTAAAACTAACAGCTAAATTTAATATAACCTTGTAAATCAACTACAATAAAAGTAAACAATTGTGACGTGATAATGTGTTATCACACTGAGGCTGAGAATGGCTGCTTTACTCTGTTGTTTTGTCTTTGTTTTTGCCACCGAGTATTGTAGCAGATCGAGAATCACACTGACCTTGGTACAAATTCTACTGTTTCTACTGCCTAGCTTTGTGATGTTTTGGAATTTATTCTGAGGTTCAGTTTGACAATAGAAAATGTGCATAACAACATGAATTCCTAGAAGACACATATGGCTATTGTGGATGGCTTCTGTAAGTTATATTACATAGTATCTGGCACATTGTAGGCACTTTAATACATAGTAGCTACTACTGTTAATTCATCTCTACTACAGGAGCAGTGATCTCAGCTCAAGTCTAAGCTGGGATCATTATCTACGTCTCTGCTGAAATGTCCCTACTATTTCTCCCACCTTCCTGCATCCATCTACACAGTTCACTCTATGCCCTCCTCATTCTGACTTTAGGGCCTCTCTAGGACCGCTGACTCAAAATACCATGTACACCTGCTCTCAGATCATCTGGAAGACATTCTGCTCCCTTGCAGTGTAGAATGAGGGGTAAAGGTAGGAATGAAATTAATTTCAGGGTGATAAACTTCATTGGGTTGGTTACTACTCCAAAATGTTATCCTGTTCCTGCCAAACACACACCAATACACAGACAAATTCTCACAATAGAAAGATACAGTGGGGAACAGTAACAGATAAGGCACTTCAAATATGCCAAAGAGGCACATCTTCAAGTATCTTGAAGGCTCTCTTGGGAAGGTTTGGAATTACATATTTAATCCCTTCCATAAGAGACAATCACAGGTGCTTAGGTCATGCCCTGACCTTCGACACCTTGACAATCCAGGACAGAGTCTTTTGTAGTTTTTGCTTTTTATTTTTTTTCTTTTAAACCACAAACTATATTCTTGACCTACCTCTACTAGCTGACCTGCAGGTATTTGCTGTCGACTGTAACAAGAATTAATTCTGTTCCATTCAATATGCATTTACTAAGCGCCTGTGTGCATTTTTAAACTTCAATTTCCTTTTCTGAAAATGCAAATAAGTTATTTTATGCTTCAGGGGGATTATTTGAGATGCAATTGTTATTTTCCAGCCTGGCTGTTCTGCTGTTTATTTTTATGTAACTATACAAACACAGGTGTGTATTTGCTGATATTTTGCTTATTTGACTGAAAAAATAGGAATCATTTCCAAAATAGCAGAGTTTTACAAGCTCTTGGGGCCAGGAACTGGGTCTTAGTCACCTTTCTATTCCCTCTAACTGAGCTGGTGCCTTGTATGAGAATGTGCTCACTAAATGTTTGTCACATTGAATCATTCTTTATACCTGAGGTGTCCTCTATGAAGATGTTCTCTTTACACTGAAACCCCTCATCTAAGGTCCTAAATGTACTGCCATCATTTGAAACACAGTAAAACTTCATGATAAGGTTCTTGAGTATTTCACAGTGTCATTAGATGGTAAAGTCAGTATCATTTGATGTTTTTAGTATATACATGCCTAGATCCTCAGAACTGCACACGTCTATTATCAAAAGATAAGCTGTCTTCTCCATGGATCCTGATTCCTGCCCTGAGCATCAAGCGTATTAGGAACACTTGCATTAGTAAAAATTGGCTAAGTGTCCATGGTCATGCTTACTGATGTCTTAAGTATTCTCCCCAGTCTCTTCAGCTGGGTTATAACTTTTGTTACTTCTTCTCTGGATCCCTGATTATAAGTTCCCCTGGGCTGGCCTTCTTTGCTTCCTTCCTTCCTTCCTCCCACAGACTATTTCAGAGCACCCATATATGCCCAGGATTTGTGTGAAACACTGGGAATTCAATAATAAATAACAATGCCATCTTTGAGAAGCAATTGTTCTTTTTTAAACAGCATGGAACAAAAACAATAAGCTGTATGATAACATTTTACTATTTATTAAAGTGCTTCACAGGAAAGTATATATGTTGGGCAAGTATTGATGTTATTATACTTTGGCACGTGTATTAGTATTAGTTTGCTAGGGCTGCCAGCAAAGTGCCATGGACAGGGAGATTTGGACAACAGAAATTTATTTCTTCAGGGTTCTGGAGGGTAGAATTCTGAGATCAAGTTGTCAGCAGGGTTGGTTTCTTCTAAGGCAGGGGTCCCCAACCCCCGGGCCGCGGACAAATACTGGTCCGAGGCCTGTTAGGAACCGGGCCGCACAGCAGGAGGTGAGCAGCAGGTGAGCGAGTGAAGCTTCATCTGCTGCTCCCCATCGCTCGCATTACCGCCTGAACTATCCCACCACCCTGTCCGTGGAAAAATTGTCTTCCACGAAACCGGTCCCTGGTTCCAAAAAGCTTGGGGACTGCTGTCTAAGGCTTCCCTCCTTGGCTAGTAGATTGCTTTCTTCCACTGCTATCTTCGTATGGTCTTCCCTCTGTGTCTCTCCATGTCCTAATCTACTCTTTTTATAAGGACATCAGCCATATTGGATGAGGGTCCACTGTACACACCTCCTTTTCACTTCATTACCTCTTGAGATACCGTATCTCCAAATGCAGTCACATTCTGAAGTATTCAAAGTTGGACTTCAACATATGAATTTTGGGGAGACAAAATTCAGCCTATAATACCAAACAAGAAAGTTAAGCATCAGGGAAGTCATATAACCTGCCAAGTTATCCTAGTAAGTAAGGAATAAACTGTGATATAATCTAATGTCTGTGGAAGTCTAGAATTCATACTCTTTCTACACCATGGCACAGCCTTTCCAAGCTCCTGTTATGAAACTACTGAAATTGGATCTTTCTCCTTATCCCCTGCCACTTTCTTTTTAATAGGGTGGTTTTAGCCCCAGTGCTCTCTAGACCTGCTGCTTGAGTTTCTGACTTTGCCTGTTTGATTATAGCTTTAAGGTTTTCATCAGTTTTGCTCTGCTTGTAATAATCTTCCTCTGTTTCAGATCAGACCTTGGTTCAGATGTACTTACTGCTTACAAATATACATGTATTTCTCTGACCTCTTGCAGTTATGTGGGGCCACATAATTAGTTCTAGGCTATGGAAATGATATGTTCTCATTCTGTGCATATTATTCATCTTTTTTTAAACATCTTTATTAGAGTATAATTGCTTTACAATGGTGTGGTAGTTTCTGCTTTATAACAAAGTGAATCAGTTATACATATACATATGTTCCCATATCTCTTCTCTCTTGCGTCTCCCTCCCTCCCCACCCTCCCTATCCCACTCCTCTAGGAGGTCACAAAGCACTGAGCTGATCTCCCTGTGCTACGCAGCTGCTTCCCACTAGCTATCTATTTTATATTTGGTAGTGTATATATGTCCATGCCACTCTCTCACTTTGTCTCAGCTTACCCTTCCCCCTCCCCGTTTCCTCAGGTCCATTCTCTACGTGTGCGTCTTTATTCCTGTCCTGCCCCTAGGTCCTTCAGGATCATTTTTTGTGATTCCATATATATGTGATAGCATACGGTATTTGTTCTTCTCTTTCTGACTTACTTCACTCTGTATGACAGACTCTAGGTCCATCCACTTCACTACAAATAACTCAATTTCGTTTCTTCTTATGGCTGAGTAATATTCCATTGTATATATGGCCACATCATCTTTATCCATTCATCTGTTGATGGACACTTAGATTGCTTCCATGTCCAGGCTATTATAAATAGAGCTGCAATGAACATTTTGGTACATGACTCTTTTTGAATTATGGTTTTCAGAGGGTCTATGCAGATTAGTGGGATTTCTGGGTCGTACGGTAGTTCTATTTTTAGTTATTTGAGGAAGCTCCATACTGTTCTCCATAGTGACTGTATCAATTTACATTCCCACCAACAGTGCAAGAGGGTTTCCCTTTCTCCACACCCTCTCCATCATTTATTGTTTGTAGATTTTTTGATGGTGGCCATTCTGACAGCTGTGAGATTATATCTCATTGTAGTTTTGATTTGCATTTCTATAGTGATTAATGATGTTGAGCATTCTTTCATGTATTTGTTGGCAGTCTGTATATCTTCTTAGAAGAAATGTCTATTTAGTTCTTCTACCCATTTTTGGATTGGGTTGTTTGTTTTCTTGATATTGAGCTGCATGAGCTGCTTGTAAATTTTGGAGATTAATCCTTTGTCAGTTGCTTCATTTTCAAATATTTTCTCCCATTCTGAGGGTTGTCTTTTCATCTTGTTTCCTTTGCTGTGCAGAAGCTTTTAAGTTTCATTAGGTCCCATTTGTTTATTTTTGTTTTTATTTCTATTTCTCTATGAGGTGGGTCAAAAAGGATCTTGCTGTGATTTATGTTATAGAGTGTTCTGCCTGTGGTTTCCTCTAAGAGTTTGATGGTGTCTAGCCTTACATTTAGCTCTTTAATTCATTTTGGGTTTATTTTTGTGTATGGTGTTAGGGACTGTTCTAATTTCATTATTTTACATGTAGCTGTCCAGTTTTCCCAGCACCACTTATTGAAGAGGCTGTATATTCGCCACTGTATATTCTTGCCTCCTTTATCAAAGATAAGGTGACCATATGTCCGTGGATTTATCTCTGGGCTTTCTATCCTGTTCCATTTATCTATCTTTCTGTTTTTGTGCCAGTACCATACTGTCTTGATTACTGTAGCTTTGTAGTATAGTCTGAAGTCAGGGAGCCTGATTCCTCCAGCTCCATTTTTCTTTCTCAAGATTGCTTTGGCTATTCAGAGTCTTTGGTGTTTCCATACAAATTGTAAAATTTTTTGTTCTAGTTCTGTGAAAAATGCCAGTGGTAGTTTGATGGGGATTGCATTGAATCTATAGATTGCTTTGAGTAGTATCGTCATTTTCACAATGTTCATTCTTCCAATCCAAGAACATGGTGTATCTCTCCATCTATTTGTATCATCTTTACTATCTTTCATCAGTGTCTTATAATTTTCTGCATACAGGTCTTTTGTCTCCTTAGGTAGGTTTATTCCTAGATATTATATTCTATTTGTTACAGTGGTAAATGGGAGTGTTTTCTTGATTTCACTTTCAGATTTTTCATCGTTAGTGTATAGGAACACAAGAGATATCTGTGCATTAATTTTGTATCCTGCTACATTACCAAATACATTGAGTAACTCTAGTGGTTTTCTGGTAGCATCTTTAGGTTTCTCTATGTATAGTATCATGTCATCTGCAAACAGAGACAGCTTTACTTCTTCTTTTCCGATTTGGATTCCTTTTATTTCCTTTTCTTCTCTGATTGCTGTGGCTAAAACTTCAAAAACTATGTTGAATAATAGTGGTCAGAGTGGGCAACCTTGTCTTGTTCCTGATCTTAGTGGAAATGGTTTCAGTTTTTCACCATTGAGGACGATGTTGGCTGTGGGTTTGTCATATATGGCCTTTATTATGTTGAGGAAAATTCCCTCTATGCCTACTTTCTGGAGGGTTTTTTTTTTTATCATAAATGGGTGTTGAATTTTGTCCAAAGATTTTTCTGCATCTATTGAGATGATCATATGGTTTTTCTCCTTCAGTTGTTAATATGCTGTATCACATTGATTGATTTGCGTATATTGAAGAATCCTTGCATTCCTGGGATAAACCCCACTTGATCATGGTGTATGATCCTTTTAATGTGCTGTTGGATTCTGTTTGCTAGTATTTTATTGAGAATTTTTGCATCTATGTTCATTAGTGATATTGGCCTGTAGTTTTCTTTCTTTGTGGCATCTTTGCCTGGTTTTGATATCAGGGTGATGGTGGCCTCATAGAATGAGTTTGGGAGTGATCCTCCCTCTGCTATATTTTGAAAGAGTTTGAGAAGGATAGGTGTTAGCTCTTCTCTAAATGTTTAATAGAATTCGCCTGTGAAGCCATCTGGTCCTGAGCTTTTGTGTTTTGGAAGATTTTTATTCACAGTTTCAATTTCAGTGCTTGTGATTGGTTTGTTCATATTTTGTGTTTCTTCCTGGTTCAGTCTTGGAAGCTTGTGCATTTCTAAGAATTTGTCCATTTCTTCCAGGTTGTCCATTTGATTGGCATAGAGTTGCTTGTAGTAATCTCTCATGATCCTTGGTATTTCTGCAGTGTCAGTTGTTACTACCCCTTTTTCATTTCTAATTCTATTGATTTGAGTCTTCTCCCTTTTTTTTCTTAATGTGTCTGGATAATGGTCTATCAATTTTGTTTATCTTCTGAAAGAACCAGCTTTTAGTTTTATTGATCTTTGCTATCGTTTCCTTCATTTTTTTTCAATTATTTCTGATCCGATCTTTATGATTTCTTTCCTTCTACTAACTTTGGGGCTTTTTGTTCTTCTTTCTCTACTTGCTTTAGGTATAACGTTAGGTTGTTTGTTTGAGATGTTTCTTGTTTCCTAAGGTAGGATTGTATTGCTATAAAGTTCCCTCTTCGAACTGCTTTTGCTGTATTCCATAGGTTTTGGGTCATCATGTTTTTATTGTCATTTGTTTCTAGGTATTTTTTGATTTCCTCTTTGATTTCTTCAGTGATCTCTTGGTTATTAAGTACTGTATTGTTTAGCCTCCATGTGCATGTAATTTTTGCAGATTTTTTCCTTTAATTGATATCTAGTCTCATAGCATTGTGATTGGAAAAGATACTTGGTACGATTTCAATTTTCTTAAATTTCCCACGGCTTGATTTGTGACCCAAGATAAGGTCTATCCTGGAGAATGCTCCATGAGTTCTTGAGAAGAATGTGTATTCTGTTGTTTTTGGATGGAATGTCGTATGAATATCAGTTAAGTCCATCTTGTTTAATGTATCATTTAAAGCTTGTGTTTATTTATTTTCATTTTAGGTGATCTGTCCATTGGTGAAAGTGGGGTGTTAATGTTACCTACTATGATTGTGTTAGTTTCAATTTTCCCTTTTTTGGCTGTTAGTTTTTGCCGTATGTTTGCCATATGTTGGGTGCATAAATATTTACAGTTGTTATATCTTCTTCTTGGATTGATCCCCTGGTCATTACGTAGTGTCCTTCTTTGTCTCTTGTAATAGTCTTTATTTTAAAGTCTATTTTGTCTAATATGAGAATTGCTACTCCAGCTTTCTTTTGATTGCCATTTGCATGGAATATGTTTTTCCATCCCCTCACTTTCAGTCTGTTTGTGTCCCTAGGTCTGAAATAGGTCTCTTGTATGCAGCATATATACCCGTCTTGTTTGTGTATCCATTCAGCCAGCCTGTTTCTTTTGGTTGGAGCATTTAATCCATTAACATCTAAGATAATTATCGATATGTATGTTCCTATTACCATTTTCTTAATTGTTTTGGGTTTGTTATTGTAGGTCTTTTCCTTGTCTTGTGTTTCCTTCCCAGAGAAGTTCCTTTAGCATTTGTTGTAAAGCTGGTTTGGTGGTGCTGAATTCTCTTAGCTTTTGCTTGTCTGTAAATGTTTTAATTTCTCCGTCGACTGTGAATGAGATCCTTGCTGGGTAGGGTAATCTTGGTTGTAGGTTTTTCTCCTTCATCACTTTAAGTATGTCCTATGACTCCTTTCTGGCTTGCAGAGTTTCTGCTGAAAGATCACCTGTTAACCTTATCGGGATTCCCTTGTATGTTATTTGTTGTTTTTCCCTTGCTGCTTTTAATATTTTTTCTTTGTATTTAATTTTTGATAGTTTGATTAATATGTGTCTTGGTCTGTTCCTCCTTGGATTTATCCTGTTTGGGACTCTCTGTGCTTCCTGGACTTGATTAACTATTTCCTTTCCCATATTCGGGAAGTTTTCAACTATAATCTCTTCAAATCTTTTCTCAGTCCCTTTCTTTTTCTCTTCTTCTTCTGGGTCCCCTATAATTCGTATATTGCGGCATTTAATGTTGTCCCAGAGGTCTCTGAGACTGTCCCCAATTCTTTTCACTCTTTTTCTTTATTCTGGTCTGCAGTAGTTGTTTCCACTATTTTATCTTCCAGGTCGCTTATCCGCTCTTCTGCCTCAGTTATTCTGCTATTGATCCCTTCTAGAGAATTTTGAATTTCTTTTATTTTGTTGTTCATCACTGTTTGTTTGCTTTTTAGTGCTTCTAGATCCTTGTTAAATGTTTCTTGTATTTTCTCCATTCTATTTCCAAGATTTTGGATCATCTTTACTATCATTATTCTGAATTCTTTTTCAGGGAGACTGCCTATTTCCTCTTCATTTGGTAGGTCTGGTGGGTTTTTGCCTTGCTCCTTCATCTGCTGTGTGTGTTTCTCTGTCTTCTCATTTTGGTTAACTTTCTGTGTTTGGGGTCTCCTTTTTGCAGTCTGCAGGCTCGTAATTTCTGTTTTTTCTGGTGTCTGTCCGCAGTGGCTAAGGTTGGTTCAGTGGGTTGTGTAGGCTTCCTGGTGTGGGGCACTAGTTCCTCTGTTCTGGTGGATGAGGCTGGATCATGTTTTTCTGGTGGGCAGGTCCACGACTGGTGGTGTGTTTTGGGGTGTCTGTGGCCTTATTATGATATTAGGTAGCCTCTCTTCTAATGGGTGGGGTTGTGTTCCTGTCTTGCTAGCTGTTTGGCATAGGGTGTCCAGCACTGTAGCTTGCTGGTGGTTGAGTGGAGCTGGGTCTCGGCATTGAGATGGAGATTTCTGGGTGATTTTCGCCATTTGCTATTACATGGAGCTGGGAGGTATCTTGTTTACCAGTGTCCTGAACCTGGCTCTCCCCCCTCAGAGGCACAGCCCTGATGCCTGGCTGGAGCACCAAGAGCCTTTCATCCACATGGCTCAGAATAAAGGGAAGAAAAAAAAGAAGGAAAGAAGAATATAAAATAAAATAAAATAATATAAATTTATTAAAAGAGAAAATTATTAAAAAATATTTTTAAGTAATTTAAAAAAAGTAAGAAAGAAAGAAGAAAGCCACCAAATCAAAAAAAAAAATTCACCAATGATAACAAGAGCTAAAAACTATACTAAGGAAAACAAAAACAAAATGGACAGACAACGCTAAGACAAACAGTAAAAGCAAAGCTATACAGACAAAGTCACACACAGAAGCATACACATACACCCTCACAAAAGGAGAAAAAGGGAAAAAATATATATATCATTGCTCCCAAAGTTCACCTCCTCAATTTGGGATGATTCGTTGTCTATTCAGATATTATACCGATGCAGGGTACGTCAAGTTGATTGTGGAGATTTAATCCGCTGCTTCTGAGGCTGCTGGAAGAGATATCCCTTTCTCTTCTGTGTTCGCACAGCTCCCGGGGTTCAGCTTTGGATTTGGCCCCGCCTCTGTTTGTAGGTCACCCGAGGGCGTCTGTTCTTCACTCAGACTGGACGGGGTTAAAGGAGCAGCTGCTTCGGGGACTCTGGCTCACTCAGGCTGGGGGAAGGGAGGGGCACGGAGTGCCGGGCGAGCCTGCGACGGCAGAGGCTGGCATGATGTTGCACCAGCCTGAGGTGCACTGTGCGTTCTCCTGGGGAAGTTGTCCCTGGATCCCGGGACCCTGGCAGTGGCGGGCTGCACAGGCTCCCAGGAGGGGAGGTGTGGAGAGTGACCTGTGCTCACACACAGGCTTCTTGGTGGCGGCAGCAGCAACCTTAGCATCTCATGCCCGTCTCTGGGGTCCGCGCTTTTAGCCGTGGCTCGCGCCCGTCTCTGGAGCTCCTTTAAGCGGTGCTCTGAATCCCCTCTCCTCACGCACCAGGAAACAAAGAGGCAAGAAAAAGTCTCTTGCCTCTTCTGCAGATCCAGACTTTTTCTCCGGACTCCCTCCCGCCTAGCTGTGGTGCACTAGCCCCTTCAGGCTGTGTTCACACCACCAGTCCTGTCCCTGTGATCTGACCGAAGCCCGAGCCTCAGCTCCCAGCCCCAGCGGGTGAGCAGACAAACCTCTCGGGCTGGTGAGTGCTGGTCGGCACCGATCCTCTGTGCGGGAATCTCTCCGCTTTGCCCTCCGCACCCCTGTTGGTGAGCTCTCCTCTGCGGCTCCAAAGCTTCCCCCTCCGCCACCCGCAGTCTCCGCCCACGAAGGGGCTTCCTAGTGTGTGGAAACCTTTTTTCCTTCACAGCTCCCTCCCACTGGTGCAGGTCCCGTCCCTATTCTTTTGTCTCTGTGTATTCTTTTTTATTTTGCCCTACCCAGGTACGTGGGGGGTTTCTTGCCTTTTGGGAGGTCTGAGGTCTTCTGCCAGCATTCAGTAGGTGTTCTGTAGGAGTTGTTCCACATGTAGATGTATTTCTGATGTATCTGTGGGGAGGAAGGTGATCTCTGCGTCTTACTCTTCCACCATCTTGAAGCTCCTCCCCATATTATTCATCTTTACTGCAAGCTTCGACTCTACTCCCTCTTCCTCTGTTCTAGAGACCTCAAAGCTATATGTCAAAATGCTAACATCATGAGATCAAATCTGCCTGGATCAGAGTACCTGCATTGGGAATTGAGGGAACCAGAAATACACCTGTGGTGTTAAGCCAGTGAAATTTTTGTATTAATTTGTTACTGCAGCATATGCTTGTCTATCCTGACTAATTCAGGCCAGTCAGATTGGAATTTTGTCGCCTTCCTGTATTCCCTTCAGTCTCACATCCAAAGAATCCCTGAGGTTGCTTTCCTTACTTAGGAGCTCTCACATGCCTTCCCTGAAGGAACTGACCACACATTTTTGCTCTTTACAATGGCAGTATCCATCAGATTGCTCTGATTTAATTGGACTACCAGTTTCTGCCCTGCCTTAGTTGGCTGCCACCCAGGTTCTAATTTGGAGAATAGAGAACATCCCGAATACCTGGATGCTCTGTCTCCTGAATCCTGTACCATAATGGCGTTGCAGTTTGCCTTTAAAATCCCGCAGAAGCATGCCTAAAAAAAAAAAGACAGCTTCAAAAAGAATATTCCCAGTTGTTAATTTAGTGAGAGTGAAGTTATGTTAGCTCATTGAAATTTAATTGCTAATGGGTTATAAGATCTTAGGAACTACAGGCCCAGCATCTGTCTCTTTTTAGTGTCTCAATTATCACCACAATAATTTAATGGCATCCTGTTGAAGAAGCATCATTGACATGCTAATGAATGGCACTCTGCTCATTTCCATGAACTTCTTATTCCTAGGTGATCATTTTAAGCCAGACATTTTAGATTTCCATCATTCCTTGACTACACAGACTGACTTAAATAAAGACCAAAATCATATATTTAGAAACAACAACAACAGTTGCTTAACATTAAATTTCAAATGTCTTAAACTTTAGTGACTTTTAATTTTATAAATACAAACCAAAATTGAGACAAACCATGAGAATCCCAGTATCTATTTCATTATCTAATTTCATCATGACCTTTTGCATTTAGGTTCCTCTATTTGGCTGTTTCATCGGTGTTCAATGACTGGTCCCATCCGTAATATTTTGCTTTTCTAATTAATTGTTTATTTTCTTGATCTTTCATTTTTATTTTTAAGGTCATATTAGCTTATTTTTTCTTTATTCATTTTATTTAATTTTTTCCATATGCTAGTATACTGCACTCTGACTTTTATTAAACACTGAGTTGTAACATCTAGATTTCCAGATACCTCAGAGCCTTTTAAGAAGGAGGGAAGATCTAAATACCTAAACAAATATATATATATATATATATATATATATATATATATATATAAATACATATAACTGTCTCTGTTAATTTAAAAACAAAATAGAAGCTGTTACAATTTAAATTGAGATTTGTAACTGGCTTAAGAATGCACAAAAGTAATTATTTTGAGGTTTTTACTTGATATTTTTCATGATCGTAAAAAAGATGATTTGTTTAGAAAACACTGAGTCTTTATTTTTAAAGAACAGTTGTTAACCTGAGTTGCCATTGAAATTAATGTAGCATGGATTTTAAAAGGCTTTGCAAAATAGAGATTTGTGTGGTCAAAGGAGTTGAGAGCAAAAAAGAACAAGCCACAAACTGAGAGTGGTGGGTATGAAATAAAGCAGCATTTCTTGGTGGTGAAGTTCACTCAATTCTAACATAAACTGAAGAAGGTTTGGGAATTACCTGCCCTGCAGACATTGAAAAAGAAGATAAATACTAATCTGTCTGGGAATACTTTCATGACATCCTGTCTGAATTTAGTCAATTTAGCTGATTAGATGTCTCCTTGTGAGACATCTTGTACTCCTTGGGTACAATTCCTGAAATGGTAAACAAGAGAAAAATGCTATCACTTGGGATGTTTTGACTTCAATCAAGGAGTATGAGCTGAACTATGCATGGAGCATGATTCACCTTCTCACAGTGGCCTGAAGATTGGGTATCCTGGCAACTTAGACTTATGATGTGAAGAATGTGAACCCTAGTATATGGAGTACATCCAATCCAAAGAAAATCCATTTCTTCTGACTCTCGAAGGCAATGTGAAATAAGAGGCAGTCAGTTATCTCAAGAGTTTTGGAGAGTTCATGAAGAACCCCAAGCTGCTCCTCCTCCATGGGTGACCAAAGCTGAAAGTGGGGGAGAAGGAGGAGAGTCTGTGTGTTCACAGCCAGCCCTCCTGGTACCCATAGATGATTATGTCAATGTTGAGCATGAGAGTGGAGCCCAAGCAGTTGTTTCTAAGAGATATGACACAGAGTGGAGCATCTTGTATCACAGGTGGCAGAGGCTGGAAGATATCCACACCCCTGCCACTGGTACCCAACCTCAGAGCAGACTTCCCAGACACAGCTACCTTGTAGTCCCTCTTCCTGAGAGGAAACAACATTGAGTTCATTCTTCCTAGGCCTGGTGAAGAGAGGTCAGTGAGCCCTTCACTTCTGATAGAGGAGTTGAATGGGGGAGGCAGAAATTAATATACACAAAAATCACTTTTACTTGAAATTGAAAATAAAAGATATAAGCAGTGAAAGTAGTTTTGAGTAAAATAGACGTTATCAGAAGAGAACTGTAGGCTAGAGAAATGTTATGAATGTTAAGTACAAAGAATTATATATATAACTAACCATACCTGACATTTACACGTATGATTTGGGATCACTGATCATGGTGGTTAAAAACAAGTGCTTATTAAGTACTTACTCCATTTCAATAAATAAATACTGCACACCTAGTATATATAAGGTAATGTACAGCATGCTGTGAATGCTACAGAGGCACTGTTTCCTTTCTGAAGGAAATAATAATTTGTGGAGGAAAAGAGAGAAACTAACATTTGTTGAAACGTAACTGTATGGCAAGCATTGTACTAGGCACCTTTTATGTGTCTTCTCATTTAATCCTTGCAATTAAATAATGTTGTCTCCATTGCCCTGTCTCATAGCTGAGGAAACTAAAGCTCAGAAAATTAAATGGCTTTCCCAAAGTTAGTACGTGATCCAGCGAGATAGCATGCAGATAATTATAACACAGGGAATAATGTGACTAAGATATTGAGAAAGTAACTAAAACAGATTTGTTCCATTCCCTTTAAAATAGTTATTCAGGTCAGTGACCCAGTCCTTAACCTATCAAGGTATGTATTTTCCTGCCCTTTTTGTCTGGGACATAAACTGGTCTCTTTGCATCTCAAAAAACCTCCTCTTTTTGATCTTCTGGATCTTTTTAAATGACAGCTCCATCCTTCCAGCTGGTCAGACTAAGATGCTTAGTCATTCCTGATTCTTCTCTTTCTTTAGCACCACATATTCAGTCAATTAATAACTCATGTCAGTTCCACCCTCAAAATATATTTAAAATGTGAGGTCACTGCCATCACTGCATTCCAAATCACTGCCATCTCATGTCTCCTTTCTCTATTATTGCACTAGTCTCCTAATGGAGACTAGTATTTGTAGAAATATATTTGCTTCTGTCCTTTATACCCCATCAGCCTCTTATCAACACAGCAGCCAGAGCAATTCTGTTAAACCAGATACATCATGTCTATTCTCTGCTCAAAACATTCCATTGGCTCTCCATCTCATTCAGAGACAAAGCCAACGTTCTTACAATGTCCTATGAGGCCACCACTCCATCTGTTCCCTTGCTATCTCTACGACTTTATTTCCTACCACTTCTCTTTCACTCAGTTCAAGCCACACTGCCCACCTTATCCTTCCGGGAGTACACCAAACATGTATTTATCTCATGATCTCAGGTTCCATTTCCCAGGAACATTCTTCTGTCAAATATTTTCCTGGTTTTATAGTTCATATCTGCAAAATATACTAATTGACTGTTTTTGGAAGGACATATGCATGAGATGCCTTAAACTATTTATATTATCTGAACCATTGAGTTTTCTTCTAAGAATTCCTCCTAAGGAAATAACCCATTACAAATGTAAAGATTTCTAGGCAGCAATATATAAGTAGCACAGTATATTTGTGAACACTATCAAGATATGAAAAAATATAAATGCCAACATGATGGGATCCTTTAAATAAATTGTGACACTTGGTCCCATGGACTATTGCTTATCCACTGAAAATTATACTGCAGGACAATATTTGCTGAAAATATTCCAACAAGTTACCATTCTATAAAATGACTAAAATATGCCTGAGCCAAACGAAGGGGCAAACCAGCAGGGAGCTCCATACGTGTCAGTATATCTGGGACACTAGAGCATCACTAGGAAAATAATGAGACTGAGAAAAGAATATTTATCAGAACATCTTTTTGGGAGAGCACTATTTTGAGGGAATAGATACTTCAATGTGGCAGTTAGAGTGGGTCTGGGGTGGTGAGCCCATACTCTAGTACTAAAACATGGTCATGAAATTTTCCTTTAAGTAGAGTACACCCAATTAACTGTATGGCTTCTTTTTTTAATTTGCTGATTTCATTTCCCTATAGGGCTTTTATTTATTTTTTTAAAAAAGTTGAAGTATAGTTGATTTACAATATTGTGTTAGTTTCAGTTGTATAGCAAAGTGGTTCAGTTATACTAACTGTGACTTTTGTTTGAATCTGGGAGGTGTACAAGCTTGGGGCCAGAGTAGCACAAAGACTAGATGAAGCCTGATCCATGTCCCTAAGCATCTGATTTCTTTCACCTGATACTTAGACCCTCCAAAGAAATATTAATGTGAAGGGGTGCCAAGTGATTAACTTGCCTGTGGCACACATGATTCTCAGTAGTCTTTATAAATACATGTTATTCAGTATTTTTTAGGATTATGGGATTTTCATTATCTTTAATTGTGCTTTTCAGATTTGTTTCTTTGGTATTTGGCACAGGCTAGCTTTGTAATGAGGAAGAAAAATATAATTTAAGCAGTCATGTGGATTGTTCCACAGTGTTGAAAGATGTATTGAAGGAAAGTGGGGAGAGAGAAGAAGACTTTAAATTTGAGGGTGAAAGATTGAAGGCAACTTTGAGAAGGTGGAGAGCTTAGTGGCAGAAGTAAGCCTGCAATGCATTGAGGAGTGGGAGCTTAAAAAAATCAACAAAGTTTGAACAAATGAATTTGTAAGCAACATTGAGGATAAAATTGCATTTTCTGAAATATTGATGGATAAGTATTTTAGGTCTAGGAAGAAATAAATAATAACATAGTTTATCCAACAAACACTGATGTACCTGCTGTATACTAGGCAGGCATTGTATGAAACCATTTGAAAATAATAACTAAGTTAATCCTCATACTTCATAACAACAACCATATGAGGTTCAATATTATTCTTATCCATATTTTACATGTAAAAAACTGAGACACAGAGGTTCAATAATATGCCCAAACTAACACAGTTAGTAAATGGTAAGATAGCATTTGAACCTTGGCACTTTAAGCATTGTAAGTAGGGCTCTTAACCATTCAACAACAGTGCCTCTCAATACTGTTAAAATGAGCTAGAAGGATAATCTGGCATTGGGAATACTATACACAGAGAAAAGAGGACTGTGAGTAAAAGATCAAAAGAAGCAGGATTCTATGGGTATGAGACCATAAAATAGGTACTTACCTCTTAATGCCAGAGTGACTTGTGGAAAAGGCGCATTTGCAGAATGAGATGGACACTAGGCTGGTGTCACATCTGGAGCAGAGGAGTTGAGTGGAGATTTCTTAGGAAAACCACAAGGCAAATCCATACAGTGATGGCTTGCCTGCTAGGCAAGACAGATGCAAAAGGTCTTCTTGTGCTGAGATCCAGGGACAGAATTTTGCAGGACTGAGAACACTTATTAACAATGCACAGAAAAGTATTGACAGAGGCTTTTGATGGACTAGAAGAGAGAAGTTAAATATAATTACGATTGTAAGATGTTTATATACCCTCAAAAGTGAGATCTTACATCTTTCTAAGAACTTCTTAGACCACCCAGACTGAGATCGAAGGCAAGGCCTAATTCTAGGGAAGTTGACCTTAATGTGTAGTAGCTAGATGTGCAGCATTAGGATCATTCAGGAAGTTGTTAGAAATGCCAATTATTGTTCCCACTCCCCCACAAAACCTAATGAATCGGAAACTCTTGGAGGGGGAAGATGGCAGAAGAGTAAGACGCGGAGATCACGTTCCTCCCCACAGTTACATCAGAAATACATCTACACGTGGAACAACTCCTACAGAACACCTACTGAATGCTGGCAGAAGACCTCAGACCTCCCAAAAGGCAAGAAACTCCCCACGTACCTGGGTAGGGCAAAAGAAAAAAAGAAAAAACAGAGACAAAAGAATAGGGAAGGCACCTGCACCAGTGGGAGGGAGCTGTGAAGGAAGAAAGGTTTCCACACACTAGAAGCCCCTTCGTGTCTCCCCAATTTTATATATTAAAGTCCTAATCACCAGCACCTCAGAATGTGACTGTATTTGGGTATAGGTGATAAAGTGAAAATAAGTTGATTAGATTTCGATGGACACCTAGTAGCTCTTGCCACATATGTGATCTCTTAAATCCACATACAACCTTATGATTCAATAATAATAATATCCTCTCATTACACATAGAGAACTAAGGTGAAGAAAAGTTAGGGAACAAGTCCAAAGTCAAATGAATACTAAATGTTTGACCTATCAATCCAATCCAGCTTACTAACTCCAGAGTCCATACACATCACTATTACCACTACCACCACCACCACCACCACCACCACCACTACTACTACTACTACTACAACACACACACACACACACACACACACACACACACACACACACACACAAAAGTAAGCTCCTTTAAAAAAAAAAAGTAAGCTCCTTGAGACAAACGACTACGTTTTTTTCTTGAATTTTTTTAATTTTTTACTACAGCATGTTCTTATTAGTTATCCATTTTATACATATTAGTATATGTCAATCTCAATCTTCCAACTCATCACACCACCACCCCTACCCCACCAAATTCCCCCCCTTGGTGTCCATACATTTGTTCTCTGCATCTCTGGCTCTATTTCTGCCTTGCAAACTGGTTCATCTGTACCAGTTTTCTAGGTTCCACATAAATGCGTTAATATATGATATTTGTTTTTCTCTTTCTGACTTACTTCACTCTGTATGACACTCTCTAGATCCATCCACATCTCTACAGATGACCCAATTTCATTCCTTTCTATGGCTGAGTAATATTCCATTGTATATATGTACCACATCTTCTTTATCCATTCATCCGTCAATGGGCATTTAGGTTGCTTCCATGACCTGGCTAGTGTAAATAGTGCTGCAATGAATATTGGGGTGCATGTGTCTTTTGAATTATGGTTTTCTCAGGGTATATGCCCAGTAGTGTGATTGCTGGGTCATATGGTAATTCTATTCTTATTTTTTAAGGAACCTCCATACTGTTCTACATAGTGGCTGTAGCAATTTACATTCCCACCAACAGTGCAAGAGGGTTCCATTTTCTCCACACCCTCTCTAGCATTTGTTGTTTTTAGATTTTCTGATGATGCCATTCTAACTGGTGTGAGGTGACACCTCATTGTAGTTTTGATTTGCACTTCTCTAATAATTAGTGATGTTGAGAAGCTTTTCATGTGCTTCTTGGCCATCTGTATGTCTTCTTTGGAGAAATGTCTATTTAGATCTTCTGCCCACTTTTGGATTCGGTTGTTTGTTTTTTTAATATTGAGCTGCATGAGCTGTTTGTATATTTTGGAGATTAATCCTTTGTCCATTGATTCATTTGCAAATATTTTCTCCCATCCTGAGGGTTGTCTTTTCGTCTTGTTTGTAGTTTCCTTTGCTTTGTAAAAGCTTTTAAATTTCATTAGGTCCCATTTGTTTATTTTTGTTTTTATTTCCATTACTTTAGGAGGTGGATCAAAAAAGATCTTGCTGTGATTTATGTCAAAGAGTGTTCTTACTATGTTTTCCTCTAAGAGTTTTATAGTGTCCGGTCTTACATTGAGGTTTCTAATCCATTTTGAGTTTATTTTGGTGTATGGTGTTAAGGAGTGTTCTAATTTCATTCTTTTACATGTATCTGTCCAGTTTCCCCAGCACCACTAATTGAAGAGACTGTCTTTTCTCCATTGTATATCCTTGACTCCTTTGTCATAGATTAGTTACCATAGGTGCGTGGGTTTATCTCTGGGCTTTCTATCCTATTCCATTGATCTATATTTCTGTTTTTGTGCCAGTACCATATTTTCTTGATTATTGTAGCTTTCTATTATAGTCTGAAGTCAGGCAGTCTGATTCCTCCAGCTCTGTTTTTTTCCTGCAGGACTGCTTTGGCTATTCGGGGTCTTTTTTGTCTCCATACAAATTTTAAGATTTTTTGTTCTAGTTCTGTGAAAAATGGCATTGGTAGTCTGATAGGGATTGCATTGAATCTGTGGATTGCTTTGGGTAGTATAGACATTTTCACAATATTGATTCTTTCAATCCAAGAACATGGTATATCTCTCCATCTGTTGATATCATCTTTAATTTCTTTCATCAGTGTCTTATAATTTTCTGCATACAGGTCTTTTATCTCCCTAGGTAGGTTTATTCTTAGGTATTTTATCCTTTTTGTTGCAATGGCAAATGGGAGTGTTTCCTGAATTTCTCTTTCAGAATTTTCATCATTAGTGTATAGGAATGCAAAAGATTTCTGTGCATTAATTTTGTATCCTGCAACTTTACCAAATTCATCGATTAGCTCTAGGAGTTTTCTGGTCTCATCTTTAGGATTCTCTGTGTATAGTATCATGTCATCTGCAAACAGTGACAGTTTTACTTCTTTTCCAATTTGTATTCCTTTTACTTCTTTTTCTTCTATGATTGCCATGGCTAGAACTTCCAAAACTCTGTTGAATAATAGTGGTGCGAGTGGACATCCTTGTATTCCTGATCTTAGAGGAAATGCTTTCAGTTTTTCACCATCAAGAATGATGTGTGCTGTTGGTTTGTCATATATGGCCTTTATTATGTTGAGGTAGGTTCCCTTTATGCCCACATTTTGGAGAGCTTTTATCATAAATGGGTGTTGAATTTTCTGAAAGCGTTTTTCTGCATCTATTGAGATGGTTATATGGTTTGTATTTTTTAATTTGCTAATATGGTGTATCACATTGATTGATTTGTGTATATTGAAGAATCCTTACAACTCTGGGATAAACCCCACTTGATCATGGTGTATGATCCTTTTAAGGTGTTGTTGGATTCTGTTTGCTAGTGTTTTGTTGAGGATTTTACATCTATGTTCATAAGTTATATTGGTCTATAATTTTCTTTTTTTGTCGTATCTTTGTGTGGCTTTTGTATCAGGGTAATGGTGGCCTCATAGAATGAGTTTGGGAGAGTTCCTTTCTCTGCAATTTTTTGGAAGAGTTTGGGAAGGATGGGTGTTAGCTCTTCCCTAAATGTTTCATAGAATTCACCTGTGAAGCCATCTAGTCCTGGACTTTTGTTTGTTGGAAGATTTTTAATCACAGTTTCAATTCATTACTTGTGATTGGTCTGTTCATATTTTCTATTTCTTCCTGGTTCAGGCTTGGAAGGTTATACCTTTCTAAGAGTTTGTCCATTTCTTCCAGGTTGTCCATTTTATTGGCACAGTGTTGCTTGCAGTAGTCTCTTAGCATGCTTTGTATTTCTGTTCCAACTTCTTTTTTTTTATTTTTAATTTTATTGATTTGAGTCCTCTCCCTCTTTTTCTTGATGAGCCTAGCTAATGGTTTATCAATTTCGATTATCTTCTCAAAGAACCAGCTGTTAGTTTTTTTGATCTTTGCTATTGTTTTCTTTGTTTCTCTTTCATTTATTTCTGCTCTGATCTTTATGATTTCTTTCCTTCTACTATCCTTGGGTTTTGTTTGTTCTTCTTTCTCTAGTTCCTTTAGGAGTAAGGTTAGTTTGTTTATTTGAGATATTTCTTGTTTCTTGAGGTAGGCTTGTATTGCTATAAACTTCCCTCTTAGAACTGCTTTTGTGCATCCCATAGGTTTTGGATCGTCGTGTTTTCATTGTCATTTGTCTCTAGGTATTTTTTGATTTCCTCTTGAATTTCTTCAGTGATCTCTTGGTTATTTAGTAACGTATTGTTTAGCCTCCATGTGTTTGTGTTTTTTACGTTTTTTTCCCTGTAATTGATTTCTAATCTCATAGCGTTGTGGTCAGAAAAGATGCTTGACATGATTTCAGTTGTCTTAAATTTACTGAGGCTTGATTTATGACCCAAGATATGATCTATCCTGCAGAATGTTCCATGCGCATTTGAGAAGAAAATGTAATCTGCTGTTTTTGGATGGAAGGTCCTATAAATGTCTATTAAGTCCATCTTGTATAATGTGTCATTTAAAGCTTGTGTTTCCTTATTTATTTGCATTTTGGATGACCTGTCCGTTGGTGAAAGTGGGGTGTAAAAGTTCCCTGCTATGATTCTGTTACTGTCGATTTCCCCTTTTATGGCTGTTAGCATTTGCCTTATGTATTGAGGTGCTCCTATGTTGGGTGCATAAATATTTACAATTGTTATATCTTCATCTTGGATTGTCCCTTGATCATTACATAGTGTCCTTCTTTGTCTCTTGTAATAGTCTTTATTTTAAAGTCTATTTTTTCTGATATGAGAATTGGTGCTCCCACTTTCTTTTGATTTCCATTTGCATGGAATATCTTTTTCCATCCCCTCACTTTCATTCTGTATGTGTCTCTAGGTCTGAAGTGGGTCTCTTGTAGAAAGCATATATACGGGTCTTCTTTTTGTATCCATTCAAGCAGTATATTTCTTTGGGTTGGAGCATTTAATCCATTTACATTTAAGGTAATTATCGATATGTATGTTCCTATTACCATTATCTTAATTGTTTTGGGTTTGTTACTGTAGATCTTTTCCTTCTCTTGTGTTTCCTGCATAGGGAAGTTCCGTTAGCATTTGTTGTAATGCTGGTTTGGTGGTGCTGAACTCTCTCAGCGTTTCCTTGTCTGTAAAGGTTTTAATTTCTCCATCAAATCTGAATGAGCTTCTTGCTGGGTAGAGTAATCTTGTTTGTAGTTTTTTCCCTTTCATCACTTTAAGTATGTCCCGCCACTCCCTTCTGGCTTGCAGAGTTTCTGCTGAAAGAGCAGCTTTTAACCTTCTGGGTATTCCCTTGTGTGTTATTTGTTGCTTTTCCTTTGCTGCTTTTAATATTTTTATTTGCATTTTGTTTTTGATAGTGTGATTAATATGTGTCCTGCTGTGTTTCTCTTTGGATTTATCTTGTACAGGACTTTCTGTGCTTCCTGGACTTGACTATTTCCTTTCCAATGTTAGGGAAGTTTTCAACTATAATATCTTCAAATATTTTATCAGACCCTTTCTTTTTATCTTCTTCTTCTGGGACCCCTCTAATTCGAATGTTGTTGCGTTTAATGTTGCCCCAGAGGTCTCTGAGACTGTCCTCAATTCTTTACATTCTTTTTTCTTTATTCTGCTCTGTGGGAGTTAGTTCCACTTTTATGTTCTAGGTCACTCTTCCTTTCTTCTGCCTCATTTATTCTGCTATTGATTCCTTCTAGTGTATTTTAAATTTCATTTATTGTGTTGTTCATCATTGCTTTTTTGCTCTTTTAAAATGTTTTTTGTATTTTCTCCATTCCATTTCCAAGGTTTTGGATCATCTTTACTATTATTATTCTGAAATTTTTTCAGGTAGACTGCCTATTTCCTCTTCATTTATCTGGTCTGCTGGGTTTTTACCTTGCTCTTTCATGTGTTGCATATTTCTCGCTCTTCTCATTTTGTTTAACTTGCTGTGTTTGGGGTCTCCATTTCACAGGCTGCAGATTTGTAGTTCCCGTTATTTCTGGTGTCTGCCCCCAGTGGCTGTGGTTGGTTCAGTGGCTTATGTAGGCTTCCTGGTGGAGGGGACTGGTGCCTGTTTTCTGGTGGGTGGGGATCGATCTTGCCTTTCTGGTGGACAGGGCCACGTCCGATGGTGTGTTTTGGAGTGTCTGTGAACTTTTTATGATTTTAAGCAGTCTCTCCGCTAATTGGTGGGGTCATGTTCCTGTGTTGTTCATTGTTTGGCATGGGGCGTCCAGCACTGGAGATTGCTGGCCATTGGATGGAGCTGGGTCTTAGCATTGAGACGGAGATCTCTGGAAGAGCTCTCACCAGTTGATATTACGTGAGGCTGGGAGGTCTCTGGTGGTCCAGTGTCCCGAACTCTGCTCTCCCACCTCAGAGGCTCAGGCCTGACACCAGGACTGAGCATCAAGACCCGGTAATAATATCGATGCTTCTTTAATAAAACAAAATTGGCCTTTGTGTTCTGTAAAAATCTGCATGCTACTTCATTTAAATTTTAAAAAGCCATGTTTTAATCTCAGTTTACTGATCTGGAGATGATTGATGCTGCCCTATAAAAATGTAGCCTTCACAGTGCTGACGCAGCATCAGATTTTAGAATTTTTCAGAGACACATCTCACTATTATGTGACATTCAAGAACATCATCTGGATATTAAAGATAAGGGTATGCAGAAAAGTGCACTACAATTCAAGTAGCATCATCTCTCCTGCTGACCTAAATTTATAATATTAAATTATAAAATCTGCAAATGTTGTGCTTATAAATTTCTAAGTGTTTAACATTTTAAAAACAATTAGAATGGGGTCAAGCAAGTATTATGGAAAATGGCATAATGGTAGCAGAGCTTTTAAAAGGTCAGTCATTTAAAGAAAGAAGTCGTTTAATCAAAAGTTATTATATTTTTTAAATCACTCATTTACTTTTCTTCATTGATCACAGAAGTCATAAAAGCATTTGAAAAAAGTATGAAATGCCCTAGAGTGAATAACGTTTACATAGAAATTTTGAAAATCACCTTAACCTCAGAAAATTCATTGTTGAAAATATTTAATTAAATACATATTAATAGTGTATACAGTATAAAACAAGTCTGAGAATATATTCAAGTGCTGTGATTTGTTAAATATAGTATTACTTAAATGATTTGTAACACACTATAGACATTATAAGCAAGTAGTTATCCCTTGAGTATGTGCTTGATAATCTATGATGTGGCTTAAATGATATGCATGGCAGAAGTGGACTGATGTTCCATAAGCACTTCACATCAAGGAAGCCATCTGAGCTAGAGTATTTCCATGTTATAGTAATCCTAACCAAGGCAGAAGCCCTTACTTAGAAAGAAACAGGATAGGTTCATTTTTAATTATTCTTTCCTTCTGTTGTCATTCACCGTTCAACTTTTATTTTTTTAAACACAATCTTGGCTTTTTACTCCTTAAAAGCCACCAAAATGTTCATAATTTGCATTTGCACAAGAGCACAAACTATTCTATAGTCGGTTGGTGCAGTTTGAGATGACATGACGACATCATCAGTGAGTAATGGTGAGTTAAATTGTTCAGGCCGTTTGGATTAAAATGCAGTTAACCTATGGCAGTGATCCCTCTGCTTTTTAGGTGATAGTTTAATTCTTATTCATATTCATAGTTGGAAAGGAGATTCTAGTCCAAATGTAACCACTCTGATGGACTTTTGATTTCAGGTATATATTTACATACATATATTTTATATATATTATATATATAATATATTACAATGTATAAGGTGACACAATTTTTTCCTTGGTTGGCAATCATGTATAACATTTAATAGGAAGTTGCCTATGCCCCTCTGTCATGGGAAACCACTCAGAATATTTCTAGATACTTAAATAGTTTGATCACATGGATTGTCTTAGTTCTAGCAAGTGATAATTTATCAGCCATGGTGGTTGAAATATTGCTCCACCTACAGAAAGAAATTCATGCGTGAGTATACGTGAGTGAGTGACTAAAAGGATATAGAGGGCTTCCCTAGTGGTGCAGTGGTTAAGAATCCACCTGCCAATTCAGGGGACACGGGTTCAAGCCCTGGTCTGGGAAGATCCCACATGCCACGGAGCAACTAATCCCATGCACCACAACTACTGAGCTGTGCTCTAGAGCCCACGAGCCACAACTACTGAGCCCGTGTGTCACAACTACTGAAGCCTCTGTGCCTAGAACTCGTGATTCACAAGAGAAGCCACCACAATGAGAAGCCTGCGCACCACAACGAAGAGTATCCCCCACTTGCCGCAACCAGAGAAAAGCCCACGTGAAGCAACAAAGACCCAACGCAGCTAAAAAAAAAACTAGGATAGAGGTCTATTAGAGGGAAGAATAGTTTTATTAATCATTAATGCCTCCTCCTCTTCCTCCTCCTCCAAAAGAATAAAACAACAAAACATAACAATATATATGATAAAATAGCCAATGATACGTCCACAATCCAGAATAATGCACTGTGAATATTGTTCTCTTTCCCTCTCTCCCTCCTTCCCTCCCTCCCTCTCTCTCTCTTTCATAGTTGGGAGTTGCAAAAGGAATATAATGATTGTATCACCTTCTGTTAAAATATTACAGGTAAAACTCACCCTGTTTAACTTCCATCCCTATCCTGGTTTTCTTTCCCTCCCACTCCTCATACAGATAAGCACTGGTATGAATTTGAAAGGTATCCTTCCAGTCTTTATTCTTTACATAAACAGCCATAGAAAAAATATAGTAGAGTTTTTCTTTTTAAAATTTCATATAAATGACAAGTTTTGCAAATCCTTCCTCAACTTACCTTTTTTATGGTTTTTTTTTTTTTTTTTTTTTTTTTTTTTTTGCGGTATGCAGGCCTCTCACTGTTGTGGCCTCTCCCGTTGCGGAGCACAGGCTCCAGACGCACAGGCTCAGCGGCCATGGCTCACGGACCCAGCCGCTCCGCAGCATGTGGGATCTTCCCGGACAGGGGCACGAACCCGTGTCCCTTGCATCGGCAGGCAGACTCTCAACCACTGCACCACCAGGGAAGCCCTTACCTTTTTTAATCTCAAGAACATGTTTGTGATATTCATATGTGTTGAAAAGCATTATAGTTCATTTATTTTCACAGGTGCATAGTATTCTGTTGTATGAATATGCAACAAGTCATTAATCTAGTTCCATGTTTATGGACATTCAGTCTATTTCCAATTTTTAACTATGATAAACAATTTTAAAATGAGCAGTGTTGTTTGTGTTTCTTTGCCCTCTGAGGGCAAAGACATTTTTGGACATTTTCAACTCTTCAAGGTATTTGGACATTTTCAACTCTTCAAGGTATTGATTGCTAAATTGCTCTCCAGAGTGAATGTGCCAACTTACAGTTCCATCAGCTCTGTATGAGAATACCATTGCTCACACCCTTACCAAATTGGATATTATCATATATTTTAATTTTACTTTGGACTCTTCTCTATTATTTGAGTTGTTATAATTTTGTAAGAGTTTTGAAATTCACATGTCAAAAATAAAATTTATAAAGAGTAAAAAATGCTCACATCATTTGACAGTGATTTCATATTTGAAATCTAAGGAAAATGTTGTAAAATTAAAAGGTTGAGGTTGCAGTGTGGGAGTTATGTGGATAGCAAAGGTGATGCTGGAGGAGAGAGAAGAAAAAGGATGCAGCAAAGAAGGACAATAAAAATGGAAAGAATAGAAATTAGACAAGGAAATCCTAGAGGGTCTTGTTTCAAAAATATCTTGGATAGAATCTGACTACCTCATGATGTCATCTACTTGGTCCAAAATTCTTGGGAAAGCTATCTACCTCAGTGCATTGTCTACTTCTAGGGGCTCTTGAGAGAGCCTAAGTTTCAGGTCTCTAACTGAGGCAGACTTATATTCAGAGTATCTCTTATACCTCTTGAATTGGAGAAACGTGAACCCAGGGTTGGACCTCCTGGAGTTCAGGAGCAGTGTTAGTGGTAAGGGGGATGAAGTATGGGCACTTTAAACAGAGTTCAAGATTAGTTTCCTAGTGATATTGCTTCCAGATAACTAAAGATCCAATTCTAGGTTATGGAGTGGTTTGGATGTTAAAACTGGAGGAAAAGCAGCTTCAACCTGTTGATGGCAAGTGTGGTTATAGTTAATAATTCACTTGTAGTATTTTAGAGAATCTGAATTGACAGGTTAGAATTTTTGAAAATCCAAGGAGAATAGGGAATTCTCATGGGTCAGCCATTTATTATTTTATATGGAGACGATTGGTGTCACTCAGCAGAAGGAGACTGGAGTGCAGTCAAGGCTAAGAATAAAATATCAGGCCATTTGCAGATAAAGTTCTCTTGTCAGTTTAACAAACTTTAATTTTGATCATCCATTAGCTCTTTATATCATTCCAGAATATATACTAATGCCAAATATATGAAAACTCTTATGATCTAACAGTACTACTCCTGCATATATACCCCCCAAAATAAGTGTATATTTCTACGAAAAGACATGTACAAATATGTCCATATTTGTAAGACCTCAAATGTTAAAATTTCCAAATGTGCATCGACAAATACAATTCATAAATGGAGTGTAATGACAAAATGAAATAGTATACTGCAGTATAGATGAACAAACTACAAAAACATGTAACAACATGTTGAACAAAGGAATTCAGGCACATAAAAGTACATAATTTACATATTTTATTATTCCTTATTGTGTATACTGATATCCAAGGACTGCTATTGGGTTGAGAGCATTGATTTTACTCATGATATTTTGATTTTCTTTAGAAATTTTGTTCCATTGCATTTCCATATAACTTGTAGAATTCTCTCTCTCTCTCTCTCTTTCTCTCTCTCTCTCTCTCTCTCTCACACACACACACACACACACACACACACACACACAAAGGGACACATTTCTAGGATTTTTATTGAAATTTTATTGAAGTTTGGGAGAATTTATGACATTGAGTCTTTTAATCCATGAATATGGTATATACTTCTATTTATTTTGTATTTATCAACATATCATAGAATGTCAAGTAGCCTCACAAAGATGATGTGAATCTCTCCATATTCATTCTTATTTATTAGCTCCCTGGCTGTTTGCACTTGAGCTACATTGCTTTTCTTTCTTTTTCTCAAAGGAGTGAAGCTTTTATCAGTTCCAACGCCTTTATACATGCTATTCTTTCTACCTGGAAATATTTTTCCCACTTCTTTCGTCCTTGGCTACCTTCTGTCTCATATCTGTTCTTCATATCTCCACATAAATATAGTTTCTTTAAGAAAGTCCTCAAGAACTCCAGATATAAATAAGTCCTGATATTCTCTTCTAACACACTCAAGTGTTTCTTCACAGGACTTATCACTGCTTTTTATTTTTCATTTTTATGATTATTTGTTAATTTCCATCCCCTCCAACAGACTGTGTGCTCCATCAGGGCAGGACCACTTATGCCCTATATATTGTTCTATCTCAGAGCTTATCTTGGTATCTGACACATAGCAGATTCTAAATATATTTGTAAATTGAATGAATGATTGACTGAAAGAATTCAAAAGGGAAGGTCTTAAGTTGATAGCCTGTGGCATTGTATCAACCAAGGTTAAAATCTTACCTCCATCACTTACGAGCTGTGTTTCCTCATTTACACAATAGGGGAAATGGACATCTTCTTAATCAACTATCCTATTGTTCTGTTTCATCCCAATTCCGGCTCAGGTTCCAGACCCTCTAGAACCCATGCCTGTAATCAGCATTCATCTTTATCTTTCACAACCACCCACAGCACTGTAGTTTCTAAAACAACCCAGAACTTTATTTTAGTTCTGCAAAAGCAGTCTAAAATCAATAAGAGTAGGAACGATGCCTTTCGATTAATTAGGACCCAAAGCCCTGTATCAAGCATGCAGTTGATATTTACAGTAACTACAGTCTAATACTTGTTATTAAAAAGCTATTTATAGAGACCACAGAATCCCCTCATTATAGAAAAAGGAAGACTCTTAGAGATCACCTAGAGTACTTACTTATTACACAGATGAGGCAACTGGGTATTTGAAAGGGAATAGGACTTACTCTGGCCTTTACTACTAGTCAGTCACAGAATGAGTATTCCCAGTCTAATATACTGTCTCTGAGTTGCTTCAGCCCTGCTGGATTAAGCCAGCATCTATTACCAAAGTAATCGTTAAGAGATCAGGGTTGAAACAAGAGAAATCCTGCACGTGATGCGATCCCACTTTGAAAGGAAGTAGCTCTATGACATTAGCAACATTATAGAGAGCCCATTTTAAAGTGTGCTTTGTAGGCAGACATTCAGCAGGCGCCAGATATAGCTTCCAGAGGGACCAAAACTGCAAACTTTAAATTCATTATACTCAAAAGAAAACAGAAACTGTTAACTTATTAAAAACACCCATTTACACATTTTTATTATTTATTTTTACTAAGGTGTAGCATAAAATAACCATTTTAAAGTTTACAATTCAGTAGCATTTAGTATGTTCACAATGTTGTGCAACCACCATCTTTATCTAGTTCCAAAACATTTTTATCCCTCCAAGAGGAAACCGTGTACACACTAAGCAGTTGCTCTCCACACATATTTTAACATAGTAAACTTAAATATGTGATCAGTACTTATACTATGTACATATTTACGAGGAGACAAAACTAGACTGAGATTTTTGAAATGGTTGCAATAAATTCCCTTTTAATTTAGCCATTAACCATGACCTTTTTATGAACTCTTTTATTCATGTGTTTAGAGTTCTTTTTCATTTGAACATGATAACTATCACAGAGTAACTAAATGAAACAGAATAGCACATTTAAGCATTCAGTTTCTTACAGTGGAAGCATTATAGAAAATTCAAATATTTTTTGAGTTTTCTAATTGGTAATGCTTTAGAAAGCAATCAGAATACACAACTACCCCTACACACACACACACACACACACACACATGCACACACCCAAATGTACACATCCTCCTAACCCGTAGATAGGCAGCTTTCATTTCCCTGTGGAGCTAGAAGCTTCATTTGGAGAAAGGAACCTCTATTAGTTTTAGCTAGTGAAACATCTCCCTTTGTTAACTGACAAAGCTTTCAATTTGGAAGCTCAGAAAATCCTTCCACAGTGGGGTCTTGCACTAATTAGTTTATTAATTGGTATGCTGCTTCCTGGTTTGCAAAGGTGGGTAATATCCTTTGGTGTTATATGTATAGCAAGAAAATGTCTTACTCAGAAGGGATGTTTCCCTTTTGGAAACAAAACAGTGCAAAGTGAAAAATACAGTCCTGTTTATTTACACTTATCCCTCTCTCTACTAATCTCATCTGCTTGTGGAATCATATCACCACATGGTCAGATTCTGCTCTCCTAATGGAGACTAACGAAAGCTATGCAGATTGTCAATGCTTTATTCCTCCTTCACTTGTTCTTGCTAATTTCCCTTTCCTTTCTCATTCTTCCAACCAGTCCCTATCTAAACTGCTTCAGTTTCTAAGCAAATGCATATTTATTATGGAGTGTATTTGGTGTGCCAAATCAATGCCTTATGTTTTAAAGCCTTATAGAAATGTAGCTAATTTTACAGAATGGTAGCTAATTTTACAGAAATGTAGCTAATTTTAACCCCCTGAGAGTAGGGTGCAGGGAGTGGGGGAACTTGAGAATATATTTATATCTGTTGTGATTTAGATTTACCTTTACTCTTGGAACTTAGCTGTTTACTGTATATTATTTACAAGGGAACTACACAGTAAATGAGATTTAATGCATGTCTGTGTTTGTCCAATACAAGGGAACCATTTCATCAAATCACAGAATCTTCATACTAGCAGGGATTTTTGGAATGCATCAAATCCAGCGTTCTCACTCTGTTTTACAGGAAACGGAAATGCCTAGCATGGAAGGAAGTTGGTCAAGCTCAAATAGCAAGTTAGTGTCAGAACTGAAGAAATAGTCTCTCCTTTGGAAGGTTAGAATTGGCCAAAGACCCTGAGTGAATTTTCTGTGGAGAGCCTGACTGACTAAATGATGGTATAAAGTGCTTGTGAAGCACTTATTAGGAGTCTGGCAGTCTTTTAAGTGTTTTTATATAATAATTTAATGTACAGTTAACTCTTAAACAACACGGGGGTTAGGGGTGCCCACCCCTGTGCAGTTGAAAATCTGCCTATAACTTCACAGTCTGTCCTCCTTATCCTCCCTGCCTCTGTATTCAGTGCAGCTCTGTATCCTCGGATTTAACCAACCACAGTTCATGTAGTACTGTAGTATTTACTGTTGAAAAAAATCCGCTGTATAAGTGGACCCATGCAGTTCAAATCCATCTTCTTCAAGGGTCAACTGCAATTCATCTTCAACCCAATGTAGTAGAAGATAGATTATATTCATCACCTCCATTTTACAGATTAGGAAATGTAGAAATATAGAGATTAAGTCCCTTCAGTAAAAGTGACACAGGTTGAAACAACAGATTAAAGATTTCAACCAGGCATCCTGGCTCTAGAGTCCAGGCTCTTAACTATGGAGGAAACCCCACAGACTTGGGACCAGGCATGAGCAAACAGGTAAAGCAGTCTACAGAGAGAAAAGAACAGATCTGATATGGAGAGAGAAACAGACAATAGGCACCGTGTAGCCTCAGAGTAAAAAGTTGAAGAGGGATATTGGGAGGGGGATAGAGGGAGGGGGAAAGAAAGGGGAAGGGAATGGCAATGGGAAGGAAGAATGCTGGAGAGAAATGGCCTGATCATTTTCTATTTTCTGTGAATTCCAGCTTTATTTCCTGCAATGATTTCTATGAGATTCCCTGAATCCTTATAATAAATCTGGTTTTTTTTTCTTTGATCTTCTTAGGGTAGATTTCTGTTCCTAGTATTTTTGCAAGTGAATAATCCCTAAGACAGTTAGAAACTAAAGTTTGCTCTTTCACATTAAAGATGATTTCTATGTGTCTTTGAGAAAGGACTGAGAGTAAAAACTTTGCCACCCACACTCTTGTACTCCACTCCACCCTCCTTTCCTTTCACTCCCAGTTCTTTCGTATTCCTGCTTAGAGGCCACCTTGATGAATTCAAGGCCTCCTGTTTGACACAGCACTCCTCTTCTAGACTTCAACATGACTCCCTCTCAACTCCTTTCTTATCTTTTCACCCACATTGTCTGTTGCAAATCTTGATTCCTCCTTTCTTTTTGTCCCACCTCAATGTTGCCAAATACTTCAAATGAAACTAACAAAATGTCCATTTAAGGAGACAAATATTTTCTGTGTCAATACAGCAGTTTCAATGCCATACATATTTCTTATAGAGGATCTCATGTTAATATCTGTATATGTGTACAGCAACTTAGAATTCATAAAACAGTTTTACATAAGCCCTTTCATTAAATTCTCACAATACTTGATGAAGTAAATAGGGAGGGTTTTTAAAGTTTAAAAACTTTGGAATTTTATCCACTTAATTGGAAACACTTTCGGGGAAGGAACTACATTGTACCAATTTTTATAACTCTCAAAGTGACTGGAGCCTAGCGAGGATTTCATGTTGTTCAAAAATGTAGGGTAAGTGAATGAATGAATAAGTGAATGAAGAATGGATGAATGAATGGCATTATTAAGTGGTTTATCCATATTTTCCTAATATTACAAGACCAAACCAATTCTAGAACCAAGGTAGCTGACTCCTAGTATAAACATTTTTTCTATTATATCAGCCTGCCAACACTCAGCATGAATCCTACTTGTACACCTCTAATAAGTAGGAACTTTTAATACTATCTTGACTCCATTAATTGGAAAAGACTATCTCCAACCTGATCTTTCAAAGGCATTTTTCCAACACTACATTTATTTTAAGAAAAATCTGCAGATAGGCATTACAAAGATATATAAGAGCATAGAGGAGGCATAAATAAAAATAACTGGACATTTTAAAAACAAACAAACCAGAACTTATACATCTAAATGAGTGCTATCTTTCTAAGTAGTCCCCCTGGGAGAATACGCACATATTCCAATGATGGTGCCATTGCTCAAAGTGCCTTACGAACTCTTGTATGGGAAGTGACTTCTAAAACAGATTGGAAAATCACCCAAGAATTTGGAAAAACTACACCATTTTATTAGTTTATATTCATACTTTATATAAAAACAAATCTCTTTAGACATATCTCACAGAATGTCAGGTAACATTCTAGTTAGATACACTTATTAATTTCTCAACACACCATGAATTTTCTCTTCATAATAGAACAGGCTGAAAAATTTATCTTCCATATGTGGTGACCATTGTCAGGACTACTAAATATTATCTAAATTAAAAGTAGCCCTTTCAGAAACAAGTGAATTTTTTTTATCCTTTTCAACTTGTTGTAGTGCCTGTACACATCTCATCTGTGTGACAAGAACACCAGAAAGCTAGTTGGAGAACCACGTGCCTTTATGATGGCTTCCTAGAAATTAAGTGGGTCTGCTGGGCTCTTCCAGTCTGTTGAGAACAGCTGCTTTTGGCTGATGTGGTTTTTAAGATGAAAAAAGCTGAGGGAACCATCCAGAATTTTGTTCTTGATTATAGGTTTCTGAAATGGATTTTAGTGGCATTTATATTGGAAAGATATCTGGCACTATGTTCCTTTATATATTTGGTTCAGTATTTTTTTAATCCATTCATTTATTCCAGATTGTTCCCATCATTTTGCTAAGACTTTGAGAATCCTTAGCATTAGGAAGTTCCAACAGTGAAAAATTGCCTGTAAAATATGGTAACAATAAAATGAGCACTCAGGGGAAGCTGTAGTACAGTGAAAATGATATTTAGAACCAGGCAAGTAGACTGTGACATGCTTATGAGCTGTGAGACCTCAAACCAATAATTTTCTTTTCTTCATCTGTTTCTTAATTTTTGGAATGCAAATTGTGATATTGACCTGGAAGGTTTTGTTTGTGAAGAAAATATGAATATCTTTTGTCAAGTGCTCAGCACAATGCTACACATATCATGTGGTCTCCAAATGGTGCTGCTACTATTATCATTGTGATTACTTGAAGGTACTGTTTTATTCAGATTAAGCTGAGATAAAAAACAGCCCCCCCCCCTCAAATATCAGTGGTTCAAAAGAGATGCATTTCTCACACCATCGTCCAATGGTTGCTTTTATTTAGTGACCCAGAGATCTTCATATGACCATTTTGCACCACAGTCATCACTGAGTGCTTTGTTTCCATTTTTGCCCAAAGTTGTGAAAGAGACAGCCTAGAGAAGACACATTTACTCTTATCTGCATCACAGTAGAAGCATCTCATCACTTCTGCTCCTATTTCCACTAACTAGAACTCAGTCAAATGGTCCCCACAAAACTACATGGAGACTGGGGAAATGTGTTCTTCTTGCCTGTCAAGGTGGGCTCAAAACATAGTATTTTTTTTGGCCACATATAGTTTCTTTATATTGATAATAAAATAAATATCTGTACAACAGCAATAATAACCAGTTGCTTTGTTATACTGTTCCAAATGACTATCTTATCTCATTTCTCTTCTCCATTGAATCGAATAATAGTTTTATCATCTTTGAGATAGCACTCAGCTGAAATCTCACAAGTGGGTTTCCCTGTACATGTCCTTTCAACATTGGAACTTATTTTTGTCTGAAAATGAAATGACCTTGCTGTGTAAGGCATCTCTAAGAATACCCTTCCAATCAGCAACTCAACCTGGATGAATGAGGCTTTATGAATGGAAAATATTCATTTTGGTGCTGCAGCTGCCCGGTGTGGATAGAGTACAGAGGCATATGGGTCTGCCCATTGGACAATGAGACCCATGCTGCTGAGGCATTTCCAGAACTTCTTCCAGTGCAGATGACAGGTTCATCTGGGCTGGTTTGTGTTCCAACTAGGGCTCCCTCTTCCAGAACAAAGTTCCAAGAGATATCGTTAGCATTTCTAACTAGAAATAATTAATAACAGGTCAGTGTGTCATAATGAGAAGGAACCAGTGCCACAGCAACAGCTGATACCAGGGAAGAATAATTCACAGAGAAATTAATTAGGACCATTTCCATTCAAAGAAACAATTTATTAAGAACTCCCACCAAAAAGTGGATCCTGCCAAATTAGTAATCGCTATGAAAAGCATTCTGCTCAAATGGAAGCTGAAACTCACTTTGAATCTGACTGCACATATATAAATGATCAGGAACAATGGACTACATCTATTCAAATATAACTGCAGTGCTCGATAGGAATATTCTAAGTCATGTTCTTTTATGAACCACTGTTTTCAAATCACTAGTTGCTCCCACTGTGTATAAACAAGTGTCTTAATCATAGAAATGTACAGTATATGCAGCTCAACCATTCTCTCGGGTTTACCCTTCTGTTAAGCCAAATAATCAGCAAGTGCATCTGCATTTTGGCATGATGTTACCAGTGTATATTGAGGGACATATAAGAGAGAGTGCTATAAATGCTAAGCTGTGTTAACTCTTAGTTTCATTTCCTACATACCTCTTAATTCTGGTCACTTTTCTCAGTCTCTATTGCCACTAACCCAGCTACCGTCCATCTTTTACCTGGGCAACAGCGATAGCTGCATGACTCAGATTCACTCAGCTCCCTTCTAATCCATTTTTACCAGAGTATAAAAGTAATCCAGGGTGGGCCACTCCTCTGCTTAAAACATGCCAAGAGCTTCCCTTATATTCAGAATAAATCTAAATTCCCTACCATGACCTCAACGGTCCTGTTAGATTTGGCTCCTTCTAATCTCCCCAACATGATCTACTACTTAGACTAGACCTCAAGGTCAAATACATTTTGATTATACTGCTTTTGCCCCAAACTTTCTTGGGTGTCTCTTTGGAAAGTCCTATCAGAGCTAATTCTCTGACCATGTAAGAAATGTCTCATTACTTTACAGTCTCATATCATCTTGAGTTCTAAAGTATTATTAATTAGCTTAGCTGACTAATTCATTGAAAACAGTCTCCATTTATATGTTGGCTGCTGCAAATAATCTAATTGCAAATTAAGAAGGACATATGTCTGACATGGAGAATATTCAATAGAGTGTAAGTTAATTTCCAAAAGGGATTCCAAGCAATTATCTGTGCATTGCCAACACTGGTGTCGGAAGTCTAAACTTTCAGAGGAGACTGCTTTTTGAAAAGGAAATACCTCACTTGGGCACATGATTTCTTATCTTTTTTGGCAAGCACTCTGTGTTATTACCTTACCACCAGGTCTTCTGTGTCACCTGCAACTTTTGACTTCCTCAGGAGTTTGGGGACACAATTATAAAGAGAGTTGGGGTCACAGGCCTTCCAAACATCTTCCTGCAGTCTTCCTGTAGTCTTTGCATTGACTAGGGCCATGGGTCTCCAATTCCTACCCTGAAGAGTACAAACAGAGGTAGGAAATCTGGATTTCTATGTTGTCATCAAAGCTGATACCTATATCTCATTCCTCTAGTGAAGAAATAATGTGCCATGAGGACCTTGGAGTGAATGACTTTCTACTAGCTCTTTTCAGATCACAGAGAAAACACATCTCCTGCTCACTCAGATCTAGCAGGATGTTTCTTTAGTTTTAATGGAGGTAAGCATTAGAGGGCCCAGGCTGCTTATCAAAGACTCCCCAAGAGTATTATTAAGTGGATCATTCACAGCAGCTCTAATGTCAAGACAAGCAAGATGCTCTTCATGCTTACCAATCTGACTTTGACAGCTCCCAGACAGTCTTCACAGCATCCTCTGTGTGATTTCTGGGCTGTTAACAAGCCCTTTTGCTACATTCATCTACTTAGCTTTCAGCTCTGCTAGTTTCTCAGTCAGAGTCAGCAGTCACACATGTGCCTTGCCTGTTCATTATATCATCTTCCCCAAAGAATAATAGCATGGGCCTAGGAAAGAAAAACACGTTGGACAGGCAGCAGTTCAGAATGAGTAATGATGATCACTGAAGTAACATCTGCTCATTCTTACACACTGGGTTTACAAGCTCCCCTCAAAAGCTAGGGCAGCAGTAGGTAGTCAGAAACCATTAGGATTAATTGAGTGACTCAGCAAGAAAATAAACACAGTAAGTGCTGCCTTGAAAGGAATTTCTGGTATTCAGGAAGCAGCTGGATAAAAAGACTTATGAAAGGTCAGAGATTGACTTTGGTATTAAAATATGATAGAGAACTCCAGCTCAGCTTTTCTTTGAGGAGCGTCTGTCTTAGTCTACTTAGGTTCTTATAACAAAATACTATAGGTGGTTGACTTAAACAATGGAAATTTATTTCTCAAAGTTCTGGAGGATGGAAGTCTCAGATCACCATGCCAGCATGGTTGATTTCTGGTGAGACTTCTCATCCTGTTTTGCTGTGTGCTTACTTGGCCTTTCTTTGGTTCATGCACAGGTAGAGAGAGCGAACTCTTTCATGTGTCTCTTATAAGGACACTAATCCTATTGGATCAGAGCCCCACCCTTATGTCCTCATTTAACCTTAATTATCTCCTTATAGGCTGTATTCCAAATACTGTCACATTTGGGGTTTGACCTTCAACATATGAATTTTAGGGGGACACAACTCAATCCGTAGCATCATCTTTAAGAATATCCTGGATAAGTTCATCCAGGTTATTGTTTTTGAACATCAAATTCACTAGGTTTGATTATTTCAGTGAGAAAAAGTCTCATTGGCCCCAACTATTCATGGAGAGATGGGGAGGAAGCCAAGCAAGAAAAAAGATGAAGAAGTGGATAATTTGTATCTTGTAGATGGGAGCCTACTCTTATTTCTCTATTCATTTAGAAAGTAAGATAAAGGTTTATATTCCTACCCCAGTTTTAACCAAGACCATTCTAATTTTGTTTCATTAGATATTAGTATTCCACATAAAATGTGTATAAACAAAAGGTTCTAATAATTAAAAAATAATTTGAAATCCATGGGTTCAGATTAGGAGTCAGCAAAATTCCATTTTTGTTGCCACCTGTTTTTGTAATTATAGTTTTATTGGCAAAGAGCCATGCCCATTTGTTCCTGCAGTGTCTGTGACAGCTTTTGCTAGGAGGGTAAATTTGAGTAGTTGTGAGAGAGACCATATGTGACTTACAAGCTTAAGATACTTACTGTCTGGTTCTTCACAGAGAAAGCCTGGCCAGCCCCTAATTCAAATGATCTGCTTTAGAAATCCACATGATTAACTTCTTACTAACTAACTTGAGGTCTTAGAAGTGTCCCCTGACCCCACAGACTGGATCTAATGTGCCTCCACAGTTACTTCTGTTTACTGCTACATATCATATTCTTGTATTGCATTATACTGTAAATGTCTATTTACCTGACTTATTTGCACATGTAAATGTAAGTGGCTTGAGTGCATTAATAATATCAATCTTGTTATCCACTGTATCCTCAATACCTAGAATACTATCTGGAACATAATAGATGCTTACTAAATATTTGTTGAATAAATGAATGAATTAGAAATGCATTCAGTATTTAATTCAACAAATATTTATTAAGTAGTTGTTATGTACCTCATACTTTTTAAAGTCCTGAGGATACAGTAGAAGCAGAGGAAACAGACAGAAATCATTGCCATCATGGGGTTTACATTGAAGTGTGGGAAGCAAACCACAAACAAGATGAAAAAAAATTTAAGGGTGTCAGTATGATAATTACGAAGAAATAAAAATTAAATCAGAAAAGGACATAAGAAATATTGGTGTTGGGGGCATGAGGAGGAGTTGGATTAAAACTTGAGATAAGGTGGTCTGGGAAGGTAAACTTTGAATAAAGACCTGAAGTTAGTGATTAATATAGCCAATAATTATAAAAAAATAATTTAAGTAGAGTTGACCCTGTGAGTAGTAAGGAGAAGAGAATTCTAGGCAAGGGGAGAAATTGGGAAACAACTTATAGGTGGGAGAGATCTTGGAACATATAAAGAATTGAAAGACACCCAGAAAACCTACAGTTATATGAAGCTATGATTCTTAAAAAGGAAGAGTGATAGAGAAAGGGACTCAAATGTCTCTAGTTCCAGGTCTTTCAATAAAGAAAAGGGATCACAGAGTATATGGTTACAGATACCAAATAAAATCTGAGTTCGAGCACTCCATATGAGAATCAATTGGGAGTCAGTATGTTTAAATGGTATCCAAAGATGATTGCTTCTCATTTTCTTCTATTTTAAGATTTTATAGGTTTCTGTAGAAAAGAGGGCATTCAGGAGAAGGACAGGAATTGATAAAACATCATTTTCTACTGATAAACATGAACTTCCCAACATTAATTCTCTTAAGGTAACTCAGCAATATGATTTAAGAGCCTAGTAGAGCGTTGGGAGAGAGAGAAAATGGAGGCATTCATTCTTATGTTCTTTTATTTGTATAATTTATGTTGTGGTAGTGCTGGATCAGGGGGAAATATGCCTTCAAGACATTTCTCTTCTAATAAAAGGGAGATGATATGTACTCAGATAATGAAAACACAGGCTGATTGGCAGAGGTGATTTGATGTACTGTGAAGTATGTGGGTTCTGGAACCAATATCCCTGGGTCCAAATCTTGGATGCTGATAGTTTTTGTGTGAACGTAGTCATTTATATATCCAGTCTTTGCTTCAGTATCTTCAAATGTAAAGTGGGAAAAATGCTAACTGCCTCATAAGTTTATGTATGATCTTTGAAGAATAATCGGCATGTGGTAAGCACAATATTAGTGTTTTTTCTTAAATTATCATTGACTATATTAAGTTTGAACTCTTTGTTAAATACCCAGATGGATACAAAAATTAGGCAGTTGGGATTCCAGAGAGAGGTGCATAGTAGAGATGTAATTTGGGTTGTCATATGCATATAGATGCTTTTTAAAGTAATCGGACTAGATGAAGTCATCTAAGGAATGAGTGCAGATGAATAAAAGGATATGTCTAAGGACAGAACTCTGAAGCTCTCTAGCATCTATAGGTCCGAAAGATGAGTGGAAAGCAGCAAAAAAGATTGAGAGAAGAAACTTCTCTGTAATGGACTGATTTGTGTCCCTCCAAAATTCATATGTTGAAGCCCTTACCTCCAGTACCTCAGAATGTGACTGTATTTGGAGATAGGACATTTCAGGAAGTGATTACTTTAAAATGAGGCCATTAGGGTGGGCCCTAACCCAATATAAGGAAAACCGTGTAAGGGTACAGTGAGAAGATGGCAATTTGCAAGCCAGGGAGAGAGAACTCAGAGAAAAACAAACCTGATGATATTTTGATCTTAGCCTTCTAGCCTCCACACTGTGAGAAAGTAAATTTTTGTTGTTTAAGCCACCTAGGCTATGATATTTTACATGGCAGCTCTAGAAAACAAATAGAGTTCCATATGGTAAGTAAAAAACCAGACATATTTGTTGTCTAATAGCCAAAAAAGAAAGGAGCTTTAGGAATGGAGTGATCATCTGAGTGAAGTGCTACAATAGGTTTGAATAACTTAAAAACAGAGAAAAGAATGTTGGAATATGGCAATATGGAGGTTATCAGGTGGAATTCTGAAAAACAGAATGGTTGTGTGAATACAGAATGGCTGTAAATGTATGGATTGTTCACCCTCATGATCACATGATTGACTAGGAGCTGTGGTAGGGGCTGCTGCTTTCACACTATCATAAATTCGAAAAATTATAAGTCAAACCATCATAAATTGGGGACCGTCTGTATTATCAAGAATAATGTTTAACATACCTAACTTTTTAAAAGATTTATACCAATTTAGATTTTTCTCCTTATTTACTGGCTTTGGAGCTCACAACCAGCCCTTTTTAAACCCTTATGTTCTGGTTTTTGAGCCCTTAATTTTGTTTCACATTTAGGTCAGGTATAGCACATCTTTGAGTTTTTGTTTTTCATTTTCTCCGGTGTGTATATGAGGAGCATGATTTCTGAGCACTTATATATCTGAATATCATATTCTTTTCCCCTCAGTCATGGAGCACAACCTAATTGTGTATTTAATTCTTGGATCATAAAGTTTTATCTTCAAACTGTTTAGAAATATCCCTGGCTTGTTGAGGTGGAGCGTGTGTACTTTATGTCCAATTGTGGGCAACCTATATTTTTCCACAAACATTTCAATTTCAAGTTCATGTCAAGATCTGTTTATGTGTAGAACTTTTATAATGATTTTGCCAAAAACATTATTAAACATTTCAATCTCTGTATTATGCTTTTATTGTTTTTGTTACTTATTTTTGTGACTTCTGAAAGTGTTCTACTTGGATTGTGTTTATTTTATTTATTGTTTGTTAATTCTTTCCCATTTTACCTGGTACATGGGGGCTTTTTTGTTTGTTAGTAAAAAAGAGTATCTGTATAATGTATGTCTGTCCTCTACTTCCCATATCTATTATCTTCTCTATAATATTTGTCTCTGTCCTTTTCTTCTGCATTCAGACTTGAGTACCTCAATCCTGTGTTTTACATGGCTGCTAGGTTTATGTGATTGATTCATTATATTCTTTATTGCCTCAAAAAATTTAATCTGTGTAATGAAGTAATTGTGGCTTAAGGTACTGGTTGTACAGACCCCATGATTCTGAATAAGGGTCAGTCATTAATGGAGGGAAGAAGCACTTTCTATCTTAAGCACATTAAGCAGGCTCTATTTTATGAGGTAAAACTTGGTTAGGTTTTATTGTTTTTGTTATGAGTCCATCTGCCTTATAGTTGGTGAAAATTCCTCTGTTATTATTTGCCCATTAATCTTATGTTTTAGTGTTGTTTTGAGTTTTTATGCATTTTTAGAGCCTTTTCATATGCATTTGAGTAAGGAGATTTGAGAGGCTGCCTCAAATCTGCTAGGCAGGTACCATTTTAAACCAGAAGTTCCTCAGCTATCTTTGAACCTTGCCTGTCCCATCTAATTCCACTTTCGATTCTTTTCTTTTAACCTCATCTTTCATTTACATGCTTTACTGAAATGTCAATTTATCTAATGGATGCCCTCTAAAATCTTCTCCTCGATAAATTTGCACTCTGAAATTTAAACACAAAGTTTCCATCCTTTTTGCTTCAGAATTTTCACAGGCCCATGCAATGGTTGTTCATTTTCTCTCTTCCCATACTTTAAGTTCCATGAGGATAAGGATTGTGTTTTTCCACTGTTGTATCCCCATCACGCAGCACCATTCCTGGCACATAGTAACTGTTGAATAAGTATTTGTTGAATGAGTGAATGTGAGATTTAGCAGCGTCCATGGTTTCGATGGTAGTACGGGCCATACTTTAGGTTGTGTATGCACTAAATGTTGAAGACATTCCTTTGACCTTGTAATACGTCAAAGGTCCCTGTGATAGACATCACAGAGTTCACTAATGTCCAGCTCTTATTTCCTTTGTGACATATACAATACTAAACTTTTCAACATCCAACATACTTTTCAACATTCAACAATTTAGGCAGGGTCGTACAGCAAGTTCTGGGCTATTGGCTGTAAGAACTGCTCTGTCTTTCTTCTGGTATAATGCATAGAAGAGCAGGTGTAAATTTTTCAGTGCTACCTTTCCCTGCTGCAATGGCCAGTGACAGTACAGGTCATGGAGTCCCCATCTCCCTGGATCTCCAATTATGTCCAACATATTTTGGATATACAACAATAGTGAGGAATAACACACTGGTATATCAAGCTAGTGAATATATTTATAAAAGAGAAGTAATTATAATAGCCACCCAGATAAGTAGTTAATCCCATTATGCCTAGTTCTGCAGCATGCTATTCGAAATAATAGATTTTTGTAAATGTATTTTGTAAAGTAAACTAGAACTCACTTTATGAATAACAGTGGTGTTGGTGTCTGAAAAAATTTCTTTACCCAACATTCTTACATGTTACTTGTAATACCACCAGTAAAAAGAGAAAAAACTAAATTAAGTAAAGAACAGCAGAAACTAACACAACGTTGTAAAGCAACTATACTCCAATAAGTTTTTTAATCTATGCAGAAATATAATGAAAAATGGAGATGTGATCTTAGACATACATTTGTGTGTCTAAGAAAGTTTTGTAGTTATTGGTCGTGGGGATGTCTACAACAGAGCTCTCCAATAGAAATATATGAGTCAGAAATGTAATTGTCAAATTTCTAGTACCCACATTTAAAGAAATATTTAATGCAAATATCCCAATATTATCATTTAAGCATTAATATAAATTATTGAGATTTTTTATGCTAAATTTCTGAAATCCAGTGTGTGTTTTATACTTTCAATACATCTCAATTTGGACTAGTCATATTTCCAGTGCTACACACATGTGCCTAGTGAGCAACATATAGGACAGCACAAGTCACAGGTATGATCATAAGGGAGAGTATTGTGGTAGGTTGGTAATACTATTGGAGAAAAAGAGGTTAAAGCTAAAGGTCTGGAAGAATTCTCTACGTGCATTTTTAAGTTGCTCTGATTAAAGCAGTAGTAGTGCTAGAGAGAATGTCAGGGAATCACAATCTAAAATTAGTAGGAGAGTAGATGACAGCAACAAGAAGAGGTTGTAGGCAATGTAATAGGATAACATCAAAATCAAAGTTGGGTTATTTGAGCTAGACAGAGGGAGAATGATCTATTGGGAACCAGAAATGTGGAACATGGAGGACATCTACTGCACTTCCAGCCCCAGTAGTAGGATAGGTGTGGAAGAGGAAACAGCCATCACCTGAAAAGACTGCAACAGTTTCCTTGGAGGATGGAAAAAGTCAAAGAGATTGAGTGTGTCAGACATTTTGGGCCTGATGGACCATGTGTTGCAGAAGGCACAGTGGATGTATTTCAGAAGTAAAGGAGGAGTTAACAAAGATAAAACAAGAGATGTGCAAAGACTTAGTAGAGATTAGAGTGTGGAAGATTAGGGGTGATATGAGCCTAGGGTTCTTGCAAGGGTAAGGGACTCAATGAGATTGGGTAGATTCAAGGCAGGTGAGAGTGTGGGTTCCAAAGTACAGGGAGGCAGGGATATCTGGGTCTATCTCTGGATCCGTGCAGGTGATGGTGAAAAAGTTATCTTGTGCAAGGCTCATAATGTATCCCTATCAGGGGAAAAGCAGATTTACCCTAAGGGTGTGTGACTCTCTCCTTGACACCTGTTGATGGAATTAAGGTTATCTAGGGAGGTCAAATGTTACTCTGGTTGTGTGAGATCCAACTTGACCTTGACTTGTGGTAATGAAGGGGTAGAAGACCTAGGATACTAGGATAACATGATTTTATTGCCAGTATGTGTGTGTGTGTGTATTTCATATATATATATATATGAATTTAATGTGAAAATTTATAAATAAATATTGGAGTGCCCATAGATTATTGGGTAGATACATAGATAAAGAATTGAATTAAATACGGATCCCAATACTAAGGAATAGCAACAAGGAAATTTAAATTTGTTCTTGAGTTTAATTTTATGCTGGCAGCAGACTTCCAGATTTTAAAAGGAGATATTGGCCTTCTTCATTTTACTTTATATATCTGTGTTAATTAAAACAACAGCTTACCCAGGAATGCTAGGAGTCATTACTTAGTGAAAGCCGCTGCTACTTCTTCGTGAACATATTTTTCAGTTGATCACATCTCCCAAGGATTCATTCTAGGTTTTCTTCATATCTAGCCTTAATCCATAGCACTATTCTGACTTCTGAAGGGATACAAAACATCATCATTTCTTCTAGTATTCTCTGTTTTGAACAGATTACTGCTTGGCTATATGCACAATGCTTGAACTCTATATGGAGTACAATGATATGAGAATGTCCTGAGGACAAAAATAATGATAATCATGGACATCCTCCTGATTTTCTGACCTCTTAATTATCTGTTTGTTAGACGGTGGAGCCCATGTCAACTAGAATGAAATATCAGAGTAAAGAAATTTCCTTTAAGTATCCTTTCTTAAGGAAATTTCCTTTTTTAAGTTTCCTTTCTTAGGAACTGAGAAAATATTTGAAGAGATTATAGTTGAAAACTTGCCTAATATGGGAAAGGAAATAGTTAATCAAGTCCAGGAAGCACAGAGAGTCCCATACAGGATAAATCCAAGAAGAAACACGCCAAGACACATATTAATCAAACTGGCAAAAATTAAATACAAAGAAAACATATTAAAAGCAGCAAGGGAAAAACAACAAATAACACACAAGGGAATCCCCATAAGGTTAACAGCTGATCGTTCAGCAGAAACTCTGCAAGCCAGAAGGGACTGCCAGGACATATTTAAAGTGATGAAGGAGAGAAACCTACAATCAAGATTACTCTACCCAGCAAGGATCACATTCAGATTTGATGGAGAAATTAAAACCTTTACAGACAAGCAAAAGCTGAGAGTTCAGCACCACCAAACCAGCTTTACAACAAATGCTAAAGGAACTTCTCTAGGCAAGAAGCACAAGAGAAGGAAAAGACCTACAATATCAAACCCAAAACAATTAAGAAAATGGGAATAGGAATATACATATTGATAATTACCTTAAATGTAAATGGATTAAATGATCCCACAAAAAGACACAGACTAGCTGAATGGATACAAAAACAAGAGCCATATATATGTTGTCTACAAGAGACCCACTTCAGACCTAGAGACACACCCAGACTGAAAGTGAGGGAATGGAAAAAGATATTCCATGCAAATGGAAACCAAAAGAAAGCTGGAGTAGCAATTCTCATATCAGAAAAAATAGACTTTAAAATAAAGACTATTAGAAGAGACAATGAAGGACACTACATAATGATCAAGGGGTCGATCCAAGAAGAAGATATAAAAATTGTAAATATTTATGCACCCAACATAGGAGCACCTTAATACATAAGGTAAATGCTAAGAGCCATAAAAAGGGAAATCAACAGTAACACATTCATAGTAGGGGAATTTAACACCCCACTTTTCACCAATGGACAGATCATCCAAAATGAAAATAAGTAAGGAAACACAAGCTTTAAATGATACATTAAACAAGATGGACTTAATTGATATTTATAGGACATTCCATCCAAAAACAACAGAATACACATTTTTCTCTAGTGCTCATGGAACATTCTCCAGGATAGATCATATCTTAGGTCACAAATCAAGGCTTGGTAAATTTAAGAAAATTGAAATTGTATCAAGTATCTTTTCTGACCACAACACTATGAGACTAGATATCAATTACAGGAAAAGATCTGTAAAAAATACAAACACATGGAGGCTAAACAATACACTACTTAATAACGAAGTAATCACTGAAGAAATCAAAGAGGAAATAAAAAATACTGAGAAACAAATGACAATGGAGACACGACGACCCAAAACCTATGGGATGCTGCAAAAGCAGTTCTAAGAGGGAAGTTTATAGCAATACAATTCTACCTTAAGAAACAGGAAACATCACGAATAAACAACCTAACCTTGCACCTAAAGCAATTAGAGAAAGAAGAACAAAAAAACCCCAAAGTTAGCAGAAGGAAAGAAATCATAAAGATCAGATCAGAAATAAATGAAAAAGAAATGAAGGAAACGATAGCAAAGATCAATAAAACTAAAAGATGGTTCTTTGAGAAGATAAACAAAATTGATAAACCATTAGCCAGACTCATCAAGAAAAAAAGGGAGAAGACTCAAATCAATAGAATTAGAAATGAAAAAGGAGAAGTAACAACTGACACTGCAGAAATACAAAAGATCATGAGAGATTACTACAAGTAACCCTATGCCAATCAAATGGGCAACCTGGAAGAAATGGACAAATTCTTAGAAATGCACAACCTGCCAAGACTGAACCAAGAAGAAATAGAAAATATGAACAGACCAATCACAAGCACTGAAATTGAGACTGTGATTAAAAATCTTCCAACAAACAAAAGCCCAGGACCAGATGGCTTCACAGGCGAATTCTATCAAATATTTAGAGAACAGCTAACACCTATCCTTCTCAAACTCTTCCAAAATATAGCAGAGTGAAGAACACTCCCAAACTCATTCTACAAGGCCACCATCACCCAGATACCAAAACCAGACAAGGATGTCACAAAGAAAGAAAACTACAGGCCAATATCACTGATGAAGATAGATGCAAAAATCCTCAATAAAATACTAGCAAACAGAATCCAACAGCACATTAAAAGGATCATACACCATGATCAAGTGGGGTTTATTCCAGGAATGCAGGGATTCTTCAATATATGCAAGTCAATCAACGTGATACACCATATTAACAAATTGAAAGAGAAAAACCATATGCTCATCTCAATAGACGCAGAGAAAGCTTTCAACAAAATTCAACACCCGTTTATGATAAAAACCCTGTAGAAAGTTGGCATAGAGGGAACTTTCCTCAACATAATAAAGGCCATATATGACAAACCCACAGCCAACATCATCCTCAATGGTGAAAAACTGAAAGCATTTCCACTAAGATCAGGAACAAGACAAGGTTGCCCACTCTCACCACTCATGTTCAACATACTTTTGGAAGTTTTAGCCACAGCAATCAGAGAAGAAAAGGAAATAAAAGGAATCCAAATTGGAAAAGAAGAAGTAAAGCTGTCACTGCTTGCAGATGACATGATACTATACATAGAGAATCCTAAAGATGCTACCAGAAAACTACTAGAGCTAATCAATGAATTTAGTAAAGTAGCAGGATACAAAATTAATGCACAGAAATCTCTGGCATTCCTATACACTAATGACGAAAAATCTGAAGGTGAAATCAAGAAAACACTCCCATTTACCATTGCAACAAAAAGAATAAAATATCTAGGAATAAACCTACCTAAGGGGACTAAAGACCTGTATGCAGAAAATTATAAGACACTGATGAAAGAAATTAAAGATGATACAAGTAGATGGAGAGAATACCATGTTCTTGGATTGGAAGAATCAACATTGTGAAAATGAGTCTACTACCCAAAGCAATCTACAGATTCAATGCAATCCCTATCAAACTACCACGGGCATTTTTCAAAGAACTAGAACAAAAAATTTCACAATTTATACGGAAACACAAAAGACCCCGAATAGCCAAAGCAATCTTGAGAACAAAAAACGGAGCTGGAGGAATCAGGATCCCTGACTTCAGACTATACTACAAAGCTACAGTAATCAAGACAGTATGGTACTGACACAAAAACAGAAAGATAGATAAATGGAACAGGATAGAAAGCCCAGAGATAAACCCACACACATATGGACACCTTATCTTTGATAAAGAAGGCAGGAATGTACAGTGTAGAAAGGACAGCCTCTTCAATAAGTGGTGCTGGGAAAACTGGACAGGTACATGTAAAAGTATGAGATTAGATCACTCCCTAACACCATACACAAAAATAAGCTCAAAATGGGTTAAAGACCTAAATGTAAGGCCAGAAACTATCAAACTCTTAGAGGAAAACATAGGCCAAATACTCTATGACATAAATCACAGCAAGATCCTTTTTGACCCACCTCCCAGAGAAATGGAAATAAAAACAAAAATAAACAAATGGGACCTAATGAAGCTTCAAAGCTTTGGCCCAGCAAAGGAAACCATAAACAAGACCAAAAGACAACCCTCAGAATGGGAGAAGATATTTGCAAATGAAGCAACTGACAAAGGATTAATCTCCAAAATTTACAAGCAGCTCATGCAGCTCAATAACAAAAAAACAAACAACCCAATCCAAAAACGGGCAGAAGACCTAAATAGACATTTCTCCAAAGAAGATATACAGACTGCCAACAAACACATGAAAGAATGCTCAACATCATTAATCATTAGAGAAATGCAAATCAAAACTACAATGAGATATCATCTCACACCAGTCAGAATGGCCATCATCAAAAAATCTAGAAACAATAAATGCTGGAGAGGGTGTGGAGAAAAGGGAACACTCTTGCACTGCTGGTGGGAATGTGAATTGGTACAGCTACTATGTAGAACAGTATGGAGCTTCCTTAAAAAACTACAACTAGAACTACCATATGACCCAGCAATCGCACTACTGGGCATATACCCCGAGAAAACCAAAATTCAAAAAGAATCATGTACCAAAATGTTCATTGCAGCTCTATTTACAATAACCAGGAGATGGAAACAACCTAAGTGTCCATCATCGGATGAATGGATAAAGAATATGTGGCACATATATTCAATGGAATATTACCCAGCCATAAAAAGAAATTAAATTGAGCTATTTTTAATGAGGTGGATGGACATAGAGTCTGTCATACAGAGTGAAGTAAGTCAGAAGGAGAAAGACAAATACCGTATACTAACACATATATACGGAATTTAAGAAAAAAAATGTCATGAAGAACCTATGGATAAGATGGGAATAAAGACACAGAATTACTAGAGAATGGAGTTGAGGATATGGGGAGGGGGAAGGGTAAGCTGTGACAAAGCAAGAGAGTGGCATGGACATATATACACTACCAAATGTAAAATAGATAGCTAGTGGGAAGCAGCCGCATAGCACAGGGAAATCAGCTGGGTGCTTTGTGACCACCTAGAGAGATGGGATAGGGAGGGTGGCTAGGAGGGAGACGCAAGAGGGAAGAGATATGGGAACATATGTATATGTATAACTGATTCACTTTGTTATAAAGCAGAAACTAACACACCATTGTAAAGCCATTATACTCCAATAAAGATGTAAAAATAAATAAATTAATAAATAAAGTAAAGCATGGACATTAGTTAGTAATAATGTATCAATAAAAAAAAGTTTCCTTTCTTAGTTTCTCACCAAATTTGGAATATAGATTATTCTGTGGTAGAAGAATTTGAAATTGATTAATAGTCAGTCCCTAAATATATACAGAAAAAAATATTTATAAATGTGGTTACACAAAATTTAGACATTTCTGAATTTTAAAGCTCCCAAGAACAAACTCAGAAGACCAAAATCAACCTAGGAGCCAATATTTGAAACTCATATGACAGAGTACATTTTTGAAGGTCAGGTATCTTTTCCCTGTTTCTTTATCCTAAAATATGTTGTCCAAATTTCTGTGTTTATTTTGCCTTCCTGTTAACATCACTATTATGATTAATATTTTATTATTCATTCAAGAGCTATTTATTAAACATCTGCTCTATATCAAGTATTGTGCTTTGCTAACTGCTTAAGGAAGAATCCAACATTAAGCAATTACAATTGTAATATTTACTGAGTAAGTATTTATTGACCATTACTTCTGGGCCAGATACTAGGCTAAGAACCAGAGCACATAATGATGAGGCCAGACACATTCCTTGAGCTCATAAGGCTTAGAGATAAGTGGATAAGACAAACATTGAGTATGTCACCAGTACTTAGTTACTTCCAACTGTGTAATAAGTCCTCATAAAGAGCGATAGGAGAGCATATAACTAAGGAAACCAAATTAAGTTTGTGAAGTGAGGAAATCGAGATCCAAGAGATGAATAGGCATTAGGTGAAAAGTGGAGGATTTATATTCTATTTCTATTCCAAACAGACAGAACAGCATGTTCAAGAACCTTAAGAGGAGATAGAAAAATGGGTACAGTCAAGCAGCTGAAAGAGTTTAATTTGCCTGGCCTGTAGAAAGGGAATGAAGTGGTGAGAAATGAAACTGAAGGGGTTTGCAAGAGCTAGATCATCGTGGCAGGGGGGCAGGGGGACTTTATAAGCCATGTTAAGGAGTTGGAATTGCATTGTAAAGGCAATGAGAAGACGTTTTATGGCTTTAAGCAGGGGAGAGATATGGTCAAAATTATGTTTTGGAAAAATCACTCTAGATGCCCCATGGAGAATTGATTTTAGGAGGGACAGGGCAGTGTGGATCAAAGATCAGTTAGGAGGGTATGTCAATGGTGCAGGTGAGAGACTGACAGTAGCTTGGATCTGAATGGTGGCAAAGGAGTAAAAAAAAGTAATTTAGCTCCTAAGATAATTAAAAAAATATATAGGGCCTTCTTTCTCATCTTTCTGGCCGCTGGAGATTGAATCTGTTTAAATGAAAATGGAAATAATCCAGTTGGGAAAGAATAGTTAAAAATACAGGAAAGAGAGGACATGATAAATGGAGGAGCCTACTAAAAAGGCAGGATAGCCTGTGTCAAGAACATCATAAAATTATCACTCTTAGTTAGCAAGAAGGATATGTACTTTATTATAACAAAAGAAAGGGAAAAATTGATGGGTACTCTTATGGTTGAATTGTGTGTCCCCCACAAATTCATACGTTGTGGTCTTAATACCCAGTAGCTCAGAGTGTGACCCTATTTGGAGATAGGGTCTTTACAGAGGTAATCAAGTTAAACTGAGGTTATTAGGGTGGGTCCTAAACCAATACGATTGGTGTCCTTATGAAAACGGGACATTTGGACACAGTGCTACACAAAGAGAAAAGAGCATGTGAAGAGACATAGGGAGAAGACAGACCAAAGAAGTAGGAGGCAACTGTGACTTCCCCTGGGAACACAGACACTGGCGGCACCCATTTTTGTAAGCTCGGTCTACCATAAGGACACTGGTGCTGGCAAGTGCCATTTTAGAATCTATAAATAACAAGTGTTGGCAAGGATGTGGAGAAAAGGGGACCCTTATACACTGTTGGAGGGAATGCATATTGGTGTAGTCACTATGGAAGACAGTATGGAGGGTCCTCAAAAAATTAAAAATAGAACTACCATATGATCCAGAAATTCCACTTCTGGGTATATATCCAATGAAAATGAAAACACTATTCAAAAAGATATATGCACCCCTACGTTCATGGCAGCATTATTTACGATAGCCAAGAAATAGAAGCAACATAAGTGCTCATCAATAGACGAATGGATAAGGAAAACATGGTACCTATATTCAGTGAAATATAAATTAGCTATGAAAAAGAATGAAATCTTACCATTTGCAACAACATGGATGGACCTAGAGGGTCTTATGCTAAATGAAATGTCAGACAGAAAAAGACAAATACTGTATGATTTCACTTATGTGGAATCTAAAAATCAAAGCAAATAAACAAACATAACCAAACAGAAATAGACTCATCGGTACAGAAAACACACTGGTTATTGCCAGAGGGGAGATGGGTAGGAAAGGTGGGTGAAATAGGTGAAGGGGATTAAGAGGCACAAATTTCCAGTTATAAAATAAATAATCACAGGAATGTAATATACAGAAAAGAGTATATAGTCAATAATACTGTGATAACTTTAAATGGTGACAGATGGTAACTATATTTATTGTGTTGATCAGATAAATTTAAAATCACTATATTGTACACCTAAAACTAATATAATATTGCATGTCAATTATACTTCAAATTTAAAATGAATGAATAAATAAATAAAGGAGGGAAAGGGAAAAAGGAGAGGAAGAGCACATGTTTACTTTGTAATATAAGTTTTAAGTTTTTAAAAAAACATAATTGTGTCTAACAATTATGGTAGTTAAGTCACAATAATTAATATATTTTTGTTATTTTTCTCCTTTTTACTTTTGGAAAATTATATCAGGTGATCTCTATAATTATTTAAAATTAACGCTGAATAAGGAGCAATCTGGTATGTTCTCAAAATGGTATTTTGCTTTTTAAAATTAAGCATTAAGAAACACCCCAATAGAAGAAAGCTGTATTAGGCCTCCCATACATGGGTTCTACTTTTCTCGGCAGTAATTTTTTCTGTGAACAGAATAAGCCTCGTCTAATATTTGAGAATATACAGTATGTTCCAAATACTTTCACCTACCTTGTGATTTATAATTTAGCTTTACTTATAGCATCTTTTACCCAACAGAAGTTTTAAATTTGCATACAGTCCAATCCCTTAAAGCTTTTGCATGTCGCGTCCTGCTTAGGAATATCATCTTCAATTAGTTAACTCCCAAACATACTGTATTTTAAACAGTATTATGAAAATATACTATCTTTTCTTCTAGTAGTTATGATTTTTCTTTTAGACATTTGAGTTATTTAATCCACTTGGAATTACTTTTTCTGCATGATGTGACATAAGAGTTTCTTTTCTTTTTCACTAAATTGGTGATTCTCAGCTGGGGCAGATCTTGCCCACGAGGGACATGTGGCAGTGTCTAAAGATATTTTTGGTTGTGACAACTGGAAGGTGGCATGATAATGGCTTCTAGTGGGTGGGGGCCAAGAATGTTCCTAGACATCCTACAATGCACAGGACAGCCTCACACAACAAAGAATTATGCAACTTGAAATGTCAGCAGTGATGAGATTGAGAAACCCTGTCCTAAACGGATGCCATTGGAGAAAAAGGACTAGAGTTTGGACAAATCAACTCAATCCCTTGCTGAAGTGGCTGACAGATTTCCAGCTACATTAATTGGCTAAAACCAGAATTCAGCACTTTGACTTTTGATCCTTTATGATCTACTATGAATAGCTCATATTTGTATATTTTGGGAAATAATGTATTTTTCTATGAAAAGTTGAAAAATGCATACATGCAAACACACATACACATGGAATCGTGGGGCTATGTAGGATGCCAGCTTTCTGCCAGAGTTCAAATACATCCCTCTGAAACCATACCATAAGTCTCCTTTATCACATCACTGCTGCTGGGTCTATACTATCTTCCCCTATCTGCATGGATGATGAGAATTTGAACAATACGTTTTCTAGTAATTTTTGCTTGCTTGCTTTTTTTTTTCTTGCTTTTCTAACTAACTGGTTTTCCAATTTCATATTTTATGTCCAAAAATAAATACAGTGGAAATAATTTAGATTCCAAAACCAAGATAAAATAAAAACAGTGTTCCAGAGTAAGTCTTTCCTTACCTTTATTGGTCAAACAAAGGAGATACAATAGACTCTAAAACATTTATCTTCTTCTGAGGTGATCCTGTCTTTAATTTTGGTCCTGGATCAATGTTGTCTCCTGTTGTTGTTATTGACCTTTCTTAAGTACACATTCTAGTAAAATCAGAAAACTTAGCAGGAATCTGCTGTTAATATCATATCATTCCCATGGCTATGACCCATAAGATGTTTTAGTTTTTAACAGAGGAAAAGCATAAGATTAAAAATGAAGTATAAATTTGGGGCTTTTAATTTATTCTACAAAAACCCCACAATGCTTTAAAAACTCTTTTAAAACAGTTGGCTGTTAGCCATATACCAGGAGTGACCTTAAAATATTATGTAAACTATGGCTGGGAAAAATACATTGTAGCCATTGTTTTTCACTATCAAACTTGAGTACTCCTGAATCTGGCTATCTGTTTTAAATGATAGAAACAGAATTTGTTAGGAGGACTGGTGAAGACATATGGCCCTTGATACCTATATTGAGGCAAATTTGGAGAAACTATGCATTTCTGGGTAGTACTACTAATACTGCTATGTTGTTATGCCAGGAGCCTGGTGTACCTGTGGACTTTGCCATTACCTTTGTCAAACTGGAATTGGCAGTGGGGGCTTGCATGTAGTATTCTTTGGCTTTAGGAAGATGGAGAGGGTACATCTGAGACTCTCTAGTCTACCTAAGAGCCATTCTGATTGATAGATATCTCACATATAGGTAATAGCTATTCTCTGGATATAAACTTGGCTTTGCAATATATCCAATACAGTGGTATGCTGGTAAATGTTGAATAATGCTCTCTTAAAAAAGCAAAATGAAGCAAAACCCCCTGATCCATAGCATTTGCTTATTTCCACAGTGTAAATACTACAAATATGGCTGATGTCAAATTACCAACTTGGCTTAACACAGTTGGAAAGAGATGTGCACAGTCAGTTCTCATGAGCTAGTATACATGCTTATTCCAGCATGTTCTCTTTGTCTTCAGTCAGAACATCTACAATAGTTAGCTACTCACACATAGTATAGAGATCATATTTTTAAAGTATGTCAATGTATAGAAACTTCTTCCTAGTCATTCCTAAGACACATTTGTACTTAAGTTTGGGGAAGGAGGTTAGAATTGTTGCAAAAATAGAAAGAGGAAGAAAGTTTGGATATTCAGATTCTAATAATCAAAATAAGAAGCCAATCAGCTTGAAAGCCAGTGTTTGTTAAGAAAGAAGCTTATTTCCTTCTAGTCCTGAAGAACTGTGGGAGAAAAGAAGATAGAATTTGAACAAAGATTAGAAATCAGGTCTTTGCCCCACATCTTCAGTGCCACAGTTGGGGATGGAAAGGATGTGATTCAGAAATATATAGATAATTTTAAAGGAATACCAAATTCAGATAAGATTAGCCCCATGTTCTTTTCTGAGAATACATTGCAGACTGGCATCACTACAGTCTGGAGGGAAGATGTGACAGAAAAAAAGCTGTGATACAATATGGTCAGGAATTGCAGTCCCCACGTGATGCTGAAAGCATGTAAAACTTTGCAGTTTCCCTGTAGAGTATCAAAGAGGTAAGGAAGGTTGCTTCTTAGAGAATTTGCAAGAAAAGGCCACAAAGGTAGGGGTAACATGGCCTTAAAACTGAGTGCTACAGGGCAAATCAACTGGGTCAGAGTGCCAATCCTAACTCAAGGGTCTGAGTCACCTGTGCGAACAGAAATGCAGACCAATTGCTAACTTAGAAATGGTCACTGAGAACCAAAATGCCAGGATGTGAGGTCACGAGCCACAGATTTTAGAACTGGGGGGACAGCAAGATACTACATGTTCAGGGAAATGAGAAATATGTAAGGGTAAACAGAGACAATGGAAGGCCTTACTTATGAGGCTTACCTCTTCTTTGCAGTTCCCAAGTCAGGTAAGCTTGCCTTCCCCGTATATCTAAAATTCATCTTGGAGAGGAACAGGGGGTGGAGGAATGAACTCTGAAAACTGGTCTAAGCCATTCGAGTAGATATTTGTTACTTAAAGTGATATATCCATGCTACTTATAGGGAGGTGTGTGTGTGTGTGTGTGTGTGTGTGTGTGTGTGTGTGTGTGTGTGTGTGTGTGTAAGAGGGGTGCTCATTAGGAAAGTCAGAAAAGGTATATATGGAGAAGCTACATTTTTCGTCTACCTGGGCGTGGCAATTTTGTGATTTCCTGTACATATAATTGCCTCTTTGTCAAGATTAAGGAAATGGGAAGTAATCGTCCTGAATATTTGTGGACCAGAAGGAACACATGAGGATGTTACTTTCAACAGGCCTACTTCTCCAAAGAAAAGGCAATAGAGAAAGTTGGACTAGGGTCATGGGGACTGGAGTCATGGATGAGGAGCCAAAGGAAATATAGGAAAATATCTCTAAAATCTGCTTTGAAGTTTGCAAGGTCCTATGCAAAAAACCTTGTAATAAATGCTCTAAGGGCTTAATCAAACCTATCATGTTCACATCACCAAGCCGTTTGCCATAGGAAGGCAGGGTTCTGGTATAAAATTGCTGCCCCCTGAATCAGCCTATCTAGTTCCCTAGTCTCCTGATTTTTTCTTATCCCTCTCCCCTGTTGTTTTATTCCACTTTCTGCCCCATCCAGTGGGTCAGTTCCCCTCACCCACTAAGCCCAGTGAGTGGTAACCACTACTAATGTTATGTGATACATATCATGTTGAGATCTACTAACACAAAGGCACTGTTATCACATTAAAACAAAGAAAAAAGAGAGTTCTTGCTGAGAAAGAGTAATGCATTGGCTAGAGTCCCAAGATAGCTGAGATCAGAGGGATAGGGTGGGGGACAAAAAAAGAGAGAGAAAGATAGCTAGGCAGAGAGAAATTCTAGGTCTATTAAGAGAACAAATGCCCAAGAGAAGTCTTAGTAGCTAGTACCAAAAAGTGGCAAAGTTTAAATGCCCATCTACTTTCTTTGATGCTGTTCTGCATGTGCTCATGTCAATGTTACCCCAGCTGTTCCTTCCTGGATTTAAAAACTTTTTCCTTGGCCCTTGCCAGGGGTACTAAATTACCTCTCATTCTTTCATCTGCTGCCTCCATCCCTTGCTGCAACCCAGAGGTCCCGATAGCATCATTTACACGTTTCTCTTTTGCTTGTCCAAAAATCCCCCACCCCCACTCCAGATCTTGGCATCTGTCCGAAGGTCAGCTTATTAGTTCCCCATGGTTTTAGCTTTGCTGGATATACCACTGAGAATAAGGTGCACGTGCTATTTCCAGGCTGTTTTTACCATCTGCCAAGGCCAATTGTTCACATGGTCATCAGAATATGATCTAAGTTTCCACAGTAATTATGAGAGAGTCCAGAGTCAGAATATATACCAACCTAACGTTAGTAAAAGATCAATAAATATTGAGTATCAATGTACTAGGAAGAAAACAGTGGGCTAGTTCTCATGCAGAGACAAAGAGAACAAACACAAAACCTCCACTTTAAGAGAGCTATCAGTTTAGTTGGACAAACAGATATATAAACAGATACTTTCACTACAGTGCAGTAATTACAATGTTGGAAAAACTACAGAGCACTGGGGAAAAGGGGCATTTAAAATGTAGACATTTTCCTGTAATTGATATCTAGTCTCATAGTATTGTGGTCAGAAAAAATACTTGATATGATTTCAATTTTCTTAAATTTACTAAGGCTTGATTTGTGACCCAAGATATGATCTATCCTGGAGAATGTTCCATGAGCACTTGAGAAGAATGTGTATTCTGTTGTTTTTGGATGGAATGTCCTATAAATATCAATTAAGTCCATCTTGTTTAATGTATCATTTAAAGATTGTGTTTCCTTATTTATTTTCATTTTGGATGATCTGTCCATTGGTGAAAGTGGGGTGTTAAAGTCCCCTCCTATGATTGTGTTACTGTCGATTTCCCCTTTTATGGCTGTTAGCGTTTGCCTTATGTATTGAGGTGCTCCTATGTTGGGTGCATAAATATTTACAATTGTTATATCTTCTCCTTGGATGGATCCCTTGATCATTATGTAGTGTCCTTCTTTGTCTCTTGTAATAGTCTTTATTTTAAAGTCTATTTTGTCTAATATGAGAATTGCTATTCCAGCTTTCTTCTGATTTCCATTTGCATGGCATATCTTGTTCCATCCCCTCACTTTCAGTCTGCATGTGTCCCTAGGTCTGAAGTGGGTCTCTTGTAGACAGCATATATATGGATCTTGTTTTTGTATCCATTCAGCCAGTCTATGTCTGTGTCTTTTGATAGGAGCATTCAATCCATTTACATTTAAAGTAATTATCAATATGCATGTTCCTATTACCATTTTCTTAATTGTTTGGGGTTTGTTATTGTAGGTCTTTACCTTCTCTTGTGTTTCCTGCCTAGAGAAGTTCCTTTAGCATTTGTTGTAAAGCTGGTTTGGTGGTGCTGAATTCTCTTAGCTTTTGCTTGTCTGTAAAGTTTTTAATTTCTCTGTCAAATCTGAATGAGATCCTTGCTGGATAGAGTCATCCTGCTTGTAGGTGTTTCTCCTTCATGACTTTAAATATGTCCTGCCAGTCCCTTCTGGCTTGCAGAGTTTCTGCTGAAAGATCAGCTGTTAATATCTTATGGGGATTCCCTTGTGTGTTATTTGTTGTTTTTCCCTTGCTGCTTTTAATATTTGTTCTTTGTATTTAATTTTTCATAGTTTGATTAGTATGTGTCTTTGCGTTTTTCTCCTTGTATTTATCCTGTGTGGGACTCTCTGTGCTTCCTGGACTTGATTAACTATTTCCTCTCCCATATTAGGGAAGTTTTCAACTGTAATCTCTTTAAATATTTCCTGAGTCCCTTTCCTTTTCTCTTCTTCTGGGACCCCTATAATTCAAATGTTGGTGCATTTAATGTTGTCCCAGAGGTCTCTGAGACTGTCCTCTATTCTTTCCATTCTTTTTTCTTTATTCTGCTGTGCAGTAGTTATTTCCACTATTTTATCTTCCAGGTCACTTATCCATTCTTCTGCCTCAGTTATTCTGCTATTGATCCCTTTTAGAGAATCTTTAATTTCATTTATTGTGGTTTTCATCATTGTTTGCTCTATAGTTCTAGGTCCTTGTTAAATGTTTCTTGTATTTTCTTCATTCTACTTCCAAGATTTTGGATCATCTTTAGTATCATTACTCTGAATTCTATTTCAGGTAGACTGCCTATTTCCTCTCCATTTGTTTGGTCTGGTGGGTTTTTACCTTGTTCCTTCATCTACTGTGTGTTTCTCTGTCTTCTCATTTTGCTTAACTTTCTGTGTTTGGGATCTCCTTTTCACAGACTGCAGGTTCGTAGTTCCTGTTGTTTTGGTGTCTTCCTCTGGTGGCTAAGGTTAGTTCAGTGGGTTGTGTAGGCTTCCTGGTGGAGGTGATTGCTGCCTGTGTTCTGTTGGATTAGGCTGGATCTTGTCTTTCTGGTGGACAGGACCACATCCGGTGGTCTCTTTTGGGCTGTCTGTGACATTATTATGATTTTAGGCAGCCTCTCTGCTAATCGGTGGTGTTGTGTTCCTGTATTGATAGTTGTTTGGCTTAGGGTGTCCAGCACTGTAGGTTGCTGGTTGTTGAGTGGAGCTGGGTCTTTGTGTTGAGATGGAGATCTCTGGGAAAGCTTTTGCCGTTTGATATTACGTGAAGCCAGGAGGTCTCTGGTGCACCAATGTCCTGAACTCAGCTCTCCCACCTCAGAGGCACAGGCCTGACACCTGAGCACAGCACAAAGACACTGTCAGCCACATGGCTCAGAAGAAAAGGGAGAAAAAAAGAAAGAAAGAAAAAATAAATAAAATAAAGCTATTAAAATAAAAAATTATTATAAATAATAAATTAGAAAGTAACAGAAAAAGAAAGAAAGAAGAGAGCAAGCAAACCAGAAAACAAATTGACCAGTGATAACAAGCACTAAAAACTATACTAAATAAATAAATAAATAAATAAAGGACAGACAGAACCCTAGGACAAATTGTAAAAGCAATGCTATACAGACAAAATCCACAAAGAAGCATACACATACACACTCACAAAAAGAGAAAAAGGAAACAAAAATATATATCTATATGTAAAAAAAAGGAAGAGAGCAACCAAATCACTAAAGAAATCTACCAATGATAATAAACTCTAAATACTAAACTAAGATAAACATAAGACCAGAAACAAATTAGATGCAGAGAGCAAACCTGAAATCTCCATTTGTTGCTTCCAAAGTCCACAGCCTCAGTTTTGGGATGATTCGTTGTCTACTCAGGTTTTCCACAGATGCAGGTACATCAAGTTGATTGTGGAGATTTAATCCGCCGCTCCTGAGGCTTCTGGGAGTGATTTCCCTTTCTCTTCTTTGTTCACACAGCTCCTGTGTTTCAACTTTGGATTTGGCCCCGCCTCTGTGTGTAGGTCGCCTGAGGGCGTCTGTTCTTCACTCAGACAGGACAGGGTTAAAGGAGCCGCTGATTCGGGAGCTCTGGCTCACTCTGGCCAGGGGTAGGGAGGGGTACGGAATGCGGGGCGAGTGTGAGGCAGCAGAGGCAGCAGAAGCTGGCGTGAGGTTGCAGTAGCATGAGGTGCACCATGTGTTCTCCTGGGGAAGGGGTCCCTGGATCACAGGACCCTCCAGTGGTGGGCTGCACAGGCTCCTGGGAGGGGAGGTGTGGATAGTGACCTGTGCTTGTACACAGGGATCCTGTTGGCTGCAGCAACAGGATGTCTGTGGTGCCTGTCTCTGGTGTCTGTGCTGATAGCCTTGGCTCACGCCAATCTCTGGAGCTTGTTTAGGTGGTGCTGTGAATCCCATCTCCTCGTGCACCGTGAAACAATGGTCTCTTGACTCTTAGGCGGCTCCAGACTTTTTCCCGGACTCCCTCCAGGCTAGCTGTGGTGCACTAGCCCCCTCAGGCTTTGTTCATGCAGCCAACCCCAGCCCTCTCCCTGGGATCTCACCTCCGAAGCGTGAGCCTCAGCTCCCAGCCCCGCCCGCCCCGTCGGGTGAGCAGACAAGCCTCTTATGCTGTTGAGTGCTGGCCGGCACCTATCCTCCATGCGGGAATCTCTCTGCTTTGCCCTCTGCACCCCTATTGCTGTGCTCTCCTCTGTGGCTCTGAAGCTTACCCCCCACCCATCCCCCGTTTCCACCAGTGAAGCGGCTTCCTAGTGTGTGGAAACTTTTCCTCCTTCACAGCTCCCTCCCAGAGAGGCAGGTCACGTCCCTATTCTTTTGTGTCTGTTTTTTCTTTTTTCTTTTGCCCTATCCAGGTACATGGGGAGTTAGTTAGTTGCCTTTTGGGAAATCTGAGGTCTTCTGCCAGCGTTCAGTAGGTGTTCTGTAGGAGTCGTTCCACATGTAGATGTATTTCTGATGTATCTGTGGGGAAAAAGGTGATCTCCACGACTTACTCCTCCACCATCTTGAAGGTCTTCCCTATGCTAGGCTTTGAATCTCACTTTGGAAGCTGCCCCTGGGGAAATAGGGCAAGGTCTTTAATCCAATGCTGTGGCTCTTTAAACACACACAGACTTTGTGGTTGACTACATGTAATTCAATTATGGTCAAAAGATTATTATAACAGGTAATGAATTTCTGGAAATTTCTTCCAGTTCTACATTCAGAAATAGAATATATATATATATATATATATATATATATATATATATATATACACACTATATATATATATAATATTATCTTCATAAAGATAAACTCATTCCTTTCTTTTCTTTCTTTATTCTTTTCTCCTTTCTTTTCTTTTCTTTTCTTTTTTCTCCCTCTCTCCCTCTTCCTCTCCTTCCCTCCCTTCCTCCTTCCCAGACTCTCCCTTTGAGGCACTATTTCCAGTGTGACCCCTTATCCTGGATACCAGCTCCCCATCCTGAATGGCTTGGCTAAAGCAGAGCCATCTGTCTGTAAGGTGGTTACTTCTTTGAGTGGCTGCATATCAGTAAGGAAAAAACAATTCCTTTGGTACTGACACTCAAGATTTGTAGAAACAATGATTTACTGAAAATAATATGTTCTTTTCAGTATATTCAGGGCAACCGATGGGGCATTCTGTCTCGGCTTTAGTTAACAAATAGGAAGTGTCAGTTGCAGACCACTGGGCTACTCACTCCAGGATTTATGATCATTCCACATCTTTTAGGCAAAGGTGTTTTGGAAGAGCAGCTCATTGAGTGCACATACAGCCACACCCTGCCCCCCCAATACCTACCCACATATACTTTCTTCTCTTTATAGGCATGGAACATTTGTTGCAGTGAAGGTAAATCTTGCCTTGAAATGACTATTTGGACTGCTTTCCTACAGTCAGTAGTCAGCCTCTCCATTGTTTCCACTTGGGTAGATGAATGCATCTATTTTTTAAAGCAAGAAAAAAATAAAGGAGTAAGAATAAGAGAAGTCATCTCTACCAATTTTCCCAAACTTTTTAAAAACATCATGGCATACATAGATATTATTTGTACAATTTACCTAGAAAAATGGATGAGGCTGTCTTCTAGGATGGGGAGGGATATTGCTGAAAGCATCAATATATCAGATACACCCTTTTAAGACCATTTGGTATTCTGTGTCATTCTGGTTGAGAAGCTCTGCTTCAAGTACATATTAATATATTGACTGATTAATTAATTAATTTACTTATCTGTTCATTTATTCAACAAATATTTATTTAATGCCTACCATGTGTCAGATAGTGTTATAAGCATGAGGGACATTGAACAAGTTAGAGAAGGGATCAGCTCTCATTGATCTAAGATTCCAGCAATGGAATGTGGAAAGGTGATTGGACAAATTAAGTACAATACTTTCAAATATAAATAAATACAATGAAACTTATAAAAGAGAATGGAATAGACAGTGATTGGAGTTTGGACAGAGACAGGAAGCTGTTTTAGAAATGTATGGGTCCTCTCTGAATAGGAATATTTGAGCTGATATCTGAAAGGTATGAAGGAGCTGGCGCCACAAAGACCTGGAGGAGAAAAGTGGTTCAAGAAAAAGGAACAGCAGATAATATGGCCCTGGACACCCCCTGATATTAGGAAAAAGACAAGGATATATGTTCTCGCAACTCCTATTCAACATTGTAGTGGTAATTCTAGTCAGGGCATTCAGTCAATTAAAAGTGATAAAAGTCATCCAGATTGGAAAGTCTGAGCTGTTTTTACCCACGACACTTCTGATACCAAATGTATGATGTTTTTTCCCACGTCAAACAATTGTCTAATTCTCCAGACACCAACTGGGTGTTCTATAATTCAATTTAATTCTGACACAAAATCACTGGAGCTAGCACAGACCCGATAGGTTAAGAGCTCAGTCCCACAATACTGCCCCCACTTCAGACTCCTATCTCATGTCCTAGGTTACTACTTGCATTTCTGACTGACCAGCTATAAATCAGGGGTTCCCATGACCCTCTCCTTGGATTTGATAATTTATTAGAACAACTTACAGAACTTAGGAAAGTGCTTTACTTACTATTACCGTTTATTATGAAGGATACAACTCAAACAGTCAGAGGTAAAAGATGCATCAGGCAAATTATAGGAAAAGGGGCACACTCTGGGTGTGCCACCCTCTCAGCATCTTGTAGTGTTTACCAACGCAGAAGCTCCAGAGCCCTATCATTTAGGGGTTGTTAGAAGTTTCATTACATATATAATTGATTGTCATTGGCCATTGGTAATTGACTCAATCTCCAGTCCCTCTACACTTCTTTGAGATCAGGGAGGGGGCTGAAAATACCAACCCTCTAATCGTGACTTGATTTTTCTGGCAACCAGCCCCCATCTGAAGCTATTTAAGATCCCTCAGCTACTAGTCATCTCATTAGCATATAAAAAACACTCTTATTACTCCAGAGATTCCAAAGGTTTTCAGAGTACTGTGCCAGGAACTGGGACAAAGCTAAATATGTTTTTATTATATCATAAAAAGAATGAAGTTAAACTATCTGAGTATGACATGACTTTGCATGTAGAAAATACTCAGAATCCACAAAAAGATATTAGAACTAATAAACAAGTTCAGGAACATTGCAGGATACAAATCAATATACAAAAAGCAATGGTATTTCTGTACACTAGCAATGAACAACTCAAAAGTAAAATTAATAAGTTAGTCCAATTTATAAAAGTATCAAAGTTAATAAAATGCTTAGGAATAAGTTAAACAAAAGAAGCTGCAAACTTGTACTCTAAAAATCACAAAATATTGTTGAAATAAAGTATACCTGAATAAATGGAAAGTCATCCCACGTTCATGGATCAGGAGGCAGTGTTATTAATATGGAAATCCCCCCCAAATTGATCTACAGATTCAATGCAATCCCAGTTAATATCCCCAGTGCCTTTTTTGCAGATATTCACAAGCCTAGAATAGCCAAGGCAATCCTGAAAAAGAACATAGTCAAATTACTCACACTTTCCTGTTGGAAAATTTAGTACAAAGCTACAGTTTTCAAGACAGTATGCTACTAGCTTAAGATTAAAAATATCAGTTAATGGAAAAGAATTTAGAGTCGAGAAATAAACTGATACATCTATGGTCAATTGGATTTAGGTAATTATGTCAAGGCCATTCAAATGGGGAAAGAATCAGCTTTTCAATAAATGGTTGAAACAATGAAATATTTATACAACTGGATAGCTACATGCAAATAAATGAAGTTAGACCCCAGAGTATACTTGGGTACACTCTGTATCAGCGTGGCAGTCTTACCTAGAACAGAATAATCTTGGCCAAATATGCATCTCCTCACAAACCCAGTTCTATATCTTATATGGAAACTAGAAAATAAAATGCTAAAAAGCACAGTAGACTCAAGATTGTATAAATGAGCTCTGCAATATGCTCCTTTTAAAAGTAGCAAGTTTCCCATTACTGGTATTCTAGAAGATGCTAGATGGCTTTTGATGAAGATTGCAAATAAGGAGATTTCTAAACTGGGTTATACAGATAGAAGAGTAAGGGAAGTGCAGTAGAAATAAGTTGCAAAGCTAGACGTGTGTCTTTTGATTCAAGGGCAAATAATTTAAAAGTATTTTTGATGTTTTTGTTTTTATTTTTATCAGTTTATGGGCCATCTTTTAAAATCACCTCATGCTTGTTTAACACGCTGACTCCTGGGTTTCATCCTATGTTTACTATGTCAAAATTTCTGTGAGGAAGCCCAGAGATTTTTGTAACCTGTCCCTCAAGTGATGGTTAGGAGGACTAAACTTTGAAACGTACTGCTCATGTACCAAGATGTTCATTGCAGCTCTATTTACAATAGCCAGGAGACGGAAACAACCTAAGTGTCCATCATCGGATGAATGGATAAAGAAGATGTGGCACATACATACAATGGAATATTACTCAGCCATAAAAAGGAATGAAACTGAGTCATTTGTAATGAGGTGGATGGACCTAGAGTCTGTCATACACAGTGAAGTAAGTCAGAAAGAGAAAAACAAATACCATATGCTAACACATATATATGGAATCTAAGAAAAAAAATGTCATGAAGAACCTAGGGGTAAGACAGGAATAAAGACACAGACCTACTAGAGAATGGACTTGAGGATATGCGGAGGGGGAAGGGTAAGCTGGGACAAAGTGAGAGAGTGGCATGGACATATATACACTACCAAACGTAAAATAGATAGCTAGTGGGAAGCAGCCGCATAGCACAGGGAGATCAGCTCAGTGCTTTGTGACCACCTAGAGGGGTGGGATAGGGAGGGTGGGAGGGAGGGAGACGCAAGAGGGAAGAGATATGGGAACATATGTATATGTATAACTGATTCACTTTGTTATAAAGCAGAAACTAACACACCATTGTAAAGCAATTATACTCCAATAAAGATGTAAAAAAAAGAAAGTGAACAGGGGGTTGCAGTCTTACAAGTCAAATTTGCAAGTGTCAAAGTCTGTTATAAAGTGCAGTTTTGAGAACCACAGGAGTTTTGTGATTAAGGTGTTAAAGCAATGCCTTTTTCCAGGACCTTCAGTAAATCATCTCCTGTAGTTTTTGATCTGCCCTAAACTTGTCCTTGACCATGCATTTCAGTTATGTATACCCTTGAGTCCTCCCACATCAAGTAGCATTACGTATTACATGTCATCTGTTCAGGATTCTGTTTAGAAGTTTGATTGACCTTGGAATTTTCTAAAGCTCGTTTTTAAGATTCTGGGTTCATACTATAGAAAAAATAATAGCTACAATTTTGTCTAATAAGCAGGTTTTACCATCATCCTGCATCTGGTTCCTTTGGGAATCTGGTACTTGTAGGGCCTTCAGTCGTGTGGATCCTCAACTCCAGCCATAGAGGAGAGCATCACCCAGGTTGGACCAATCATAGTACTTCTATTCCTGGTTACTGTTCAGCGACAAGAGTATATCCCAAACTGGGACAATTAGAGTATATATCAACATTTTTCTTCCAGAAAAAACTAAATATATGGTCTCTTTCAGCTGAGGATACTAAGCTTTGGAAGTATGAATCTAAGGTTATCCATTGTCTTCTTGACATTCAAGCAGAAGTAGAGGTGAGGAGTGTTTGCCCCTCACCTCAAGTCTATGGAAAGGAGTTTAAGAGGACTACATGGATGTCTTAATTTGTGTCCCTTACAGTTTCATCTAATTCTCATTCATGCCAGAGAAATCTAAAGGGCATGAGACAAGTTGGTTACCCATTGGTGAACCAAATTAAAGACATTTTTATAGGGCTGCTTATACTTCCTGAGTTTGTTGTTAAAACCGATGAGAGTTTCCTGTAGACTTAAAGGGTCATGTCCATATTATCAGTATCTTTGGTTCTGAGCAAAAGGGACACCTAGAATAGTAACATACTTTAGCAGAGGGAAATTGTGGATATTAGAAGATGCTAGGGGCTGAAGGCAGTTTTAGAGAGGAACCAGAAGAGAGATTAATTGGTGCTTGTTCTGGCTCCCATCCATCTGTTCTTCAACATCCTCTCTCTACCCTTCTACATCTGCTCCTTGCTCTGGAAGGCTAACCTTTATGCACTACATCAAAGCGTTCCCTTGCCCTTTGGCTTCCAGTTGGGTTTCCCAGTGGGGATCCACATCAGAACATCTGAGGGAAGGAGGAGATCAGGTCAGGATATTTGTTTCCTGGCTCTTTTTCTCTGAGGCCCCTCAACCTTTAATATCCATTTTACCAAAGGTCTCCGTTTTTCTTATATTGACTTTCTCTACATGACTGTTTCTTTCTGGGTACTGGCGACCACTCCCTCCCCTTATCCATTCAGGGCTAGAGGTGGTAACTCCCCCTGTCACTAACCCCATGTTATTTCACTTTCCCTTGTGGTCTGCATATGGTCCACCTCGTTTTGTAAATAGTCCCTTTTAAAGTAAACCTTCTACAAATGATCTGGATTTGAGGATGCCATCTGTACCCTGTGGGACTCTGATGGGTACAGCCCTCATCAAGGAGACTACAGATAAGCATGTCCAGAAATGTGTCATGCTTTAGGAACCCATGAATCACCCTGCCAGAAAGGCAGCCTCAAGTTCAGAGAATGGCAGACTTAGATTCCCTGGTCAGTATTAGTCATACACAGAGAGTCCGACTCCATTACCTCTCCTCCCTCCCCCTGCTCAAACCCTAGTTAGAATATAAACCTGAATTACCCAGTTTGGGAAAGAGGAATTGAAAGACAAGGTGTGAAAAGAACATATCCCTTTCACTGACTTCAAGGGGAGGAGAGGAGCTTTAACTTTCTATTAAATATGCAGTTTTAATTATTACATGGGGCTGTATATTTTATTCTCAGAGGACCTGTATTACATAAAAATGATTTTAAAAATCCATGAGTCCAACAGCATTTTTGTTTCTTTTTTTTTCAGAGCTACAGAAATAGCCAAACTAAATAAATATAAGGGTTCAACGAAAACAAAAATAACAATAATAAATGTGCTTTATGATTACACTGTACTTGTTCAAGGTGATGGCTACATAAGTTACATAAAGCTGTATCCGCTTCTCAAATGAAAGAACAATTTCAAATCCTCTTTGGGCAGTAATACCGTGCTTTTCTTTTACAAAGAATTAATACTGCTGAACCACTTCACTGCTTACTAGATGAAGACAGTTGTTAGACTGTCAAACAGTTATTACTTCTAAGCCTGGGCTAATACATTATGAGGAGCATAAACAGGGTTTTCTTACCATGGTAATTCACACCCACTGTAGGAGCCGACTGAGCTACAAAGATAGTTGCCCTAATTCTGTGCCTTCGTCATAGGTAGTTTGGTTGAGTATAACCCTACCTGTGGCTCCCCCAAATTGCAGCACTGGGATGTGGGATATAGAACATACTAGAGAAGAGCCAAAGTCAAGACCAAGAAGATGATACTTCATACAACATTGCAGGGATATGGTAAGAATTATACAAGAGAAGATATTGTGAAATTGTACAGAAGCATTACTACTTATATGAAATGTTTACCTAATGTGGCAAAGAGGGACACAACTTCTAAAAGGAGCTATTGACGGATGAACAGCAGGAGATTGCAGATTAATCAATGACATTCCTTCATCCACAATAAATGTCCTGATAGACTTTTTCTCATGCCAGATGCATTAGGATAACCATTACTTTGTTTATCACTTATATCTTTTAGTCTGACATATTCCACGGAGTCCTTAAGGCAGCTGGCTTCACAGTTTTCCATGTGGCAGAGTCTTTGTGAGCTGCAGATCTCTTTTGGGACTAAGAATAAGCAGACACTTCATTATAACACAGGTATGCACTGCTGAGATCTTTGCTTAGTAATTATAATTAATATAATTGGTTAGTCAGAGGTAGCTGAAGTGAAGCAAAATAATGCTGTGCACATGCATGGGTGCTTTAAAGGGTTTTAACCTTATTTTTCTTCCCTGACATTTGAATGTATTTACTTCCCGGATCTTTTATGGTTTTGAATTATTTTATTTTGCCTGTATTCCAAGCTCTGGCAACTATTGATTGACCTTCTGTTTCTGTTGCTTCTGCTTACCCCTAGTTGATTTCATGTAGCATATGAGTTTGAGTTCATTGATAATTGTCCATTTTGTAAGCATGAAACTCCTGCATATAGCATGACCTTCAGACAACTAGAACAGTTCTCAAGGTAACTATTCAGGCACGCTGGTAATCGATCAGTCAATCAACAAATACACTCATGCAAAATTGACCTGGCTACTGTGACTATGTGGGGACTACTGACCACGGGGGAGAAACTCTCACCATCTTTCTGTTCCACATGCCAATACATCAGAAGGACCCCCGCTGGTAAATGTTACTGTACAACTGACTGCCCATGAGCCCTGGGCTATACTGTGTGGAATGGAATAGGCTGGCTTCTGGACACACAAGTGCAAATAGTGGGATTAACTGTCTTTTGTTTGGGAAGACCTAATGGGTCCACCCCTAATGGCATTACTCTTTAGCTGCTTGTGTCTGTATTGTATTTGTGGTATCTGGTTGCAGTGCCCCCTACATACCTGACCCCAGGGATATCTAGGAAGAGGGGCAGACCAAGACTCTAAGGGTTGTGCAGGGTATGTAGGGGTGGAGTGTATGGTTAGGCCACTCCAGATGGCTGCTCTCTTGCTCTCTGTATATCCCCTGCCCAACCAGTGCCTGCTTCACGCATATCTTACGCACTCACCTTCCTACATATTTGCCCCAGGCCCCATCTAGTGATTGTTCTTATCAAAGGGGTGGTGAGCAGTGTGCCTCTATTGGTCAAAAAGAAATACACTTGTGCAAATTCATATGTTCTTTTAATTTTAAAAATTGGTATTATAATTAATAATACTTTGATTTACTCATTCCGATGGTATTTATTGTGTAGCTTAATTATTAGCAACTATTATACCCACAATACCTAAGGAAAGAGGCTACAAAGCTGACACTTATCTTTATTAAATATCAAGTATACACACATATGAAGTTTATAAGCATATGTATCAAATATCTTTATATCTTTTTCGTATATCGTATATCGTTTTATACGATATCTTTTTCATGAAGTATATTTTAATCAGTTTCATTGAGGTATAATTTCCATAAAATGAATCCACCAGTTTTAACTTTACTATTCAGTGAGTTTTGACAAATGTATATAGTCTTTTGACCACACCATAACAAAGATATATTATATTTGCCTTATCTCCTGAAGTTCCCTCTGGACTTTTTGCAGCCATTCTCCTCTTCCCAATTCCAGGCCCTGGTAACTATAGATCTGCCCTCTGCAACTATAGTTTTGTCTTTTCTACTATTTTATATAAATGAAATCATACAGTGGTTAGAGTTTTGTGTTTGGCTTCTTTCCCTTATGTTGCTTTGAGATTCATCCATATGGCTACATATATCAGTAGTTCATTCCTTTCCATTTCTGAATTGTATTCCATTGTATAGAACACACAACTGTTTCATCTATTCATCAGTTGGTGAACATTTGGCGTTTTCCCAGTCTGTGGCTTGCATGTTCGTTTTTTGACAGTTTGTCTTGAATGAAAAGTTTTTATTTTGGATGAAGCCCAATGTGTCATTTTAAAATGATTTTTACTTTGAATATCGTTTCTAAGGAATGTTTTCCCTATCCAGGGTCACAAAAGTTTTTATCCTACATTTTCCCTAGAAGTTTTATAGTTCAAATTCTTATATTTACATCAATGACATAATTCAATTTAATTTTTCTATATGGCTTCAGGTATATATACATCAATATTATGTATGCATATATGTATATACACATATCTGTATCTATCTCTATATACACCTATATGTATAAATATTTGCATGTAGATATCCAGTTTTTCTGGCTACTTAAAAAAATCCTTTTTCAATGATCTTAGCACCTTTATTGAAAATAAATTGACCATATATGTGTGGTTCTATGTCTAAAACCTCTCTTCTGTTCCTTTGATTTGTACATCTGTTTTTATGCCAATACTACACTATTTGGATTACTATAGTTTTTAAAGTAGGTTGTCGAATCGAACAATATGAGTTCTCAAAACTTCTTTATTTCGCAGATCATTTTGGTTATTCTAGATCTTTTGCATTTCAACAATAATTTTATAATCAGCTTGTCAAATTCTACAAAAAAGTTGACTGGGATTCTGTTTGGTCTGTTTGCATGTATTGATCAATATGGAGACAAGCTGACATTGGAGACAAAATCTGAGTGGTTCAATGGAAACAGTAAATCCCTGGTAGTTGCAAAAGAATGTGAAAATAAGGTAGATTTTGGGATGTACAGAGTTGTATGTGGAGTAACATCAGGATAATAAAGGATTCCCTGGGATAAATATACCTTTAAAAAAACCCTAAACAGTGATGTAGGGCATGGCTAGTTCATTTCTGATGGTTGTTTTTTCTGAGGTGAATATTCAGTGCTGATAGTAGTTTCCTTCTCTTAGGCAATCAGGAATGGTAAAACAGGTGGATCCATTTCATAGTGATATTACAAATGTGGATTAGAGTGTAAGCCGTATCTATAGTGCACATAGTTCTATGGGCATCATTTAAATTCTGCTTGTCTTCAAAGTTAAAAAGCTTAACACCGCGGCAAGAGCTAAGGAAATGATATTCTGAACCTTGGTTTGCAATCACTGTGGAATAGGTAGTGGCTGACGAAAAGCATTGGATTTCTTAGTCTGGTGCTTTATCTTGGCATGAATCATATGATACTATATATTTCCTAGGGTTTGCAGCTACCAGAATTCAGAGTCATAGACTGCACTTTCTTAAACAGATGTACACAGAGGGGATGGAAATCATGTCATAACTGTAGAACCCAGCTAAAACTCTGTCCAACTGAGGTATAGAAATGGAAATGAAGGGATAATGTATATCTATTACACACATTCTTCTAAGTAAAAGAAAGACCAAGCCAATGGCCACGTTCTCATCATTGGTTGTATCCTGATGAGCCATGCTTGAACCAATTAAGAGTGGGGCTCAGACTGCTTTGGGGTAGATATTTTTGTTTTCATAACAGAACTCTGGTTTTATGAAGGACACAGGTTGTGAAATATAGCATGCAGTTAAAACAAATGAGCTTCCACCAGCACATTTGGTACTTCTTAAGCTTTTGAGCCCTGTAGAGGTGTTCTAGAGGGAATGATTCTTCAACAGGGAATCTAAATCTTTCCAGGTAGAGCTTCCAGGTTTTGAACTTGCCCTCGGAGATCCAGAGCACCTTTTCTCAAAGAATATAACCCTGATCACCATGTACAAACTTGTAGGAAGGGTCCCTGTAAGAAGGGACTAGGTTGGTTCTATGACAGGCTGAATCACACTAGCCTGTGCCACAGAAATTTGCCAATAGGATACTGGCAGACCAGGAGGAAAGTTGAGACATATTGTTGATTTTGACTCTCAAAGACATGGTAAGTCATAAATTCTCACTGAAAGGGCCTAACTTACCCATATCCAGGAAGTCAAAAGCTGCAAATTAAGTCTGTGCTAAGAACAAAACTTCTAGCATTACTATGATTTATAACCAACAGAAAGTATGCAATTCATTGGCATAATCACATTTAAATTAGCGTTTGATTTCAATCAATCATACTGGACTCTAAGGAGATATTGCTCCTTGGTATGAGCTGGTCATCATTAGGGATAGATCAATGATTAGAGGGCCACATGCTGTACCTCCAGGATGTGATTTGGGCTTAACTGGCATTCTCTGTAGGGCAGCTGGGGACTGAACAGTCATCTAACCTGAACTCTTCTTTCATCATTAGAATTTTTAAGAAAGAAATATTTGGAGATATTCTGCCAGCTAATGTGAAGTTTCCAGGCTGTTTCTGGCCATTGCCATTCTAAACGGCTACCAGTGGTGCCCTTTTGTGCAATGAATCCATCTTGTTCAAAACCCCAAAGTGCAAAAAAGTAACTCTGTCGGGTTGTAGACATTTTAAAAATGTTTCCTAAGCCTCATCTTCATCTGTTCAGGCTGCTATTACAAAATACCACAGACTTGGTAGCTTATAAACAACAGAAATTTCCTTTTCACAGTTCTATAGGCTGGAAATTCCAAGATCAGGGCACCAGCATGGTCATGTTTTGGTGAGAAGCTTCTTCCTAGTTCACAGCTGGTGTCTTCTGGCTGTGTCTGTATATGGTAGAAGTGGGCTAGGGAATTCTGTGGGTTCTCCTTTATAAGAGCGCTAATCCCATTCATGAAGGCTCCATCCTTATGACCTAAGTAGCTCCCAAATGCCCTACCCCCAATACCATTACATTGGGCATTAGGATTTCAGCATATGAATTGGGGACAGGGCACATTCAAACCAAAGGCACCTCAATAATCTGTGAAACCTTACAAATATTTACCTATGAGTTTCAATACTCTCAAAATACTGTACTTTACCAACAGATTAGCCTTATTTAAGCAAAGTCCATGTCTTAATGATTAAAAATAATATATTCCTTAAAGCTCCCTTAGGCTAAGAAATACTATTTGGAAAAAATATTCAAAAATCCTTCTGCTGGGAAGACCTTAACAGAAAGCAATTCTCTTTTTTCAGTTTTTTAAATTTTGTATTCATTACTCTTTCTTTTACAATAAAAGTAATAATTTAAAATATTGAGAATTTACTACATGCCAAGATTTATGATGCTTTTTAATGTTTCATCATGACTTTGTAAGAAATATATTATTATTGTCGTTAATTCTATTATTTCTAGTTTTATAGATAAAGAAACTCAGTTTCAAAGAGATTAATAAACTTACCCCATGTCACAGAGCTAGTAAGCAGCAGAAGCATTTAAACATTATGTTATACAATGATAACTATCATCTTTATGGTACCTGACTATGTGGCTCTTGGTGTTGAAGATTTCTTGCATTGCATACCTTCTATCCATAAGGCCTTACACTGAGCAATAGAGGACACACAGATATTTAGCAAATGCAGGCTCTGTCTTCCAGAGGCTCAGAGTCTGGTGAGAGAGAAAGGATGTGGTCAAAAACAGCTACAATAAAAGGATTTAAGTTAGAAGAAGCAAAGAACTATAAGAAGGAAAAAAAATCCACCATGGGAGAGTAGTTGTTTATCATGAAAGGCTTTGTGTAAGACAAGGATTTGGACTTGATCTTGAGTAAGGATAAGGGTTTAGATGTGCAGTGGTTGGGGTATGTGGAAGGCATCCAAAAAAAGAAGCTAACCAATAGGATTTAGTGCCCTCTCACTCTAGTGTCTAGGAATCATGAATTTCTGGTTTAGATATTCTCCTTTTGCTTCTCTAGATCCATTCTTAGCCCTTCTCTACTATCTCTCTGCCTCAGAAGTCTGACCTATATTGACAATATCAGTGGGGTCCCATATCTTCTGGATTCCTGTTGAAAGAGGCCATTGGACAGCTCCAATGGGATATCAAAAGAAAGGATGAGAGTAAGCTAGGAATATTAATTCCCCTAGGCAACACCCTTCCCCATAGGGAGTCACCTTGAATAAGTGTATCCAAAACCAGACGTCACTATGCCTCCTAACGCAATTATGTAAGACTTTCTGTTTTCAAGTTCTGGTAGCTGCTCCCTCCCCTTACTACTGAATGCTCTCTCAAGGTTCCCCTATATGCACAAATTAATAAAGTGTCCCTTTGGAGTGAGTTTAACTATCCTATTTTGAGTATATTGTCTCTTCTCTATTGGGACCCTATCTACTACACCTTCCTACTACTCTTTACCCCTCCACTTTCCTAAGACATAGGCTGTACCCTTGCTATTAAGGACATTGTAATATTCTATTTTTCTTCTTATATTTATTTCTGAGCTATTTTTGACGTTTTTCTTTAAGGTAGATGCCAAACCAATGCAGCCAATGTATTGCCAATGACTTTTTGGACCATGGGGATGCCATGAAAAATGTCCAGCATGAGAAGCTACTGCCAAATATTAGCTCCCTCAATAAACATGTTGCCATTTCTTAAAAACACTGCCAATTTCATGAGTGGATAGTCAGGATTCTGCATCCCTCGCCATAGTTGGGAAGTACAAAGGAAGGCTGACTATCTATTCCTTCCTTTCTCTTGCATTACCCTTGATCCAGAAGATGAGTTTTATGGATGCCCATAAGCAGCATATGCTTGCTTGCTCCTGAACCAGGGGCGAATAGGAGATTAGCATCACCTACAAGTCACATGTGAATAGCTGAAGTATATCTCCTAGGACAGTCTTTATGATGCTTTCTCCTATCCACCTCCACCATATGGAGGCATAGCCAGGAAGGAGATGGGGTATAGAAACAGAAAGGCTCTGCCCCTGCTCCTTGACCCTTGATACTTTCCCACAGTGGGGTCACTAAATAGGCTAGCAGATGTGGCACAAACTCAGTTCCTCAATACTTTTGGGCATCTATGGAAGTCATATGGCAGTCCTCATGGTATAGAAATAATAGTACCAATTGAAGAGAGATGTGCACTCTCTATAATTTGTAAATAGCACCTCTTTGACAAAAGGACCAGGATGAAAAACATTTGTCACTCTTCAAACTCCATAAACCTTACATCTACTTAGCCATATGCATTTCTGTGTTCACATAACTGAAGAAAGTAGGTCTTTTAGTTATACACAGGGATAAGCAATGATAGCAGGGGGTGTGCTAGACTTTATAAGGGCCCCTTCACTACTAGTTCTGCTCTTTCCTTGGCTCCATATCCTGCTTCCCTCCCTGCTACCTCATTCTTTGGCTTCCACTTCAACAGTAGGAGGCCTCTAATTATGAGCTTTTCACCTTGTCCTCCTTTTTAATCATTCATTTCCCCTCATTATATTCATTCACATGAGAGCTCTTCCACCTGATAATTCATTGTCTCTATAGAAAGTTTCTGCTTTGAGAATTGATGAAGCTACCTTGGATTCAGAGTTTTAATAGAGCTGGTTTGAGTTAGTGCGTTGAAAATGGTCTTTTTGTTTGGCCACACCATGCAGCTTGCAGGATCTTAGTTCCCTGACCAGGAATCAAACCTGGGCCCCTGGCAATGGGAGCATGGAGTCCTAACCACTGGACAACCAGGGAATTCGCTGCAAGTGGTCTTCAGCATGTCAGTTAATCTCTCTGAACCTTACCTCAGTTTCCTCAGAGCTAATACGGAGGTTAATCACACCTTTCTCTACAGTTATTAAGATAAATCTGGAAAGAATCATATAAGCGTAAGCAATTACTATTTTTCTACTTTTACTACTACTCGTCCTGTCCAAGAATGTATCGCATTTTAGGGTAATTAACTTGTTATTTCTCTGTCTCTTCAAGTAACTCTAGCTGCCATGAGGACAGAAGCTGTGTTAACTTTAGTTCATCACTGTCTACCCACCAACTAACATGAAGCTGATCCAGATCAAATATTCCCTAAATATTGCAATTTAACTATAATTGTCAAGGACAGCAACTGCATTTTCACAGCAAACAGGACAATGCTCTAATTCATATTTGTAGAACTTGATACCAACCAGTGCTTGAGAAAATACAGCTGCAGTTCATCCTTACTCAAGCACCTCCCTTTTCCTTTAGGGACATTTCATAAACATCCTGGTAACTGAGCCTGAGATACGCAGGAAAATGTGTGAATCTGTGATAAATCTGGGCTTGCAGAAGGATGGTAATAATAGGCTTCATTCCTTTAACTGCCCATCTTCAGTATCAGTGGATAGAAACGCATCAGAGAAGAAATATGTACTCTATTGCTGCTACAACTAAGCTATTATGTTTAGAAAATTCAATCCGGCAGTCCAAAACTGCATGTGATTTTTGTATGGTATCCTAAGATATACTTATCTAGAAATTAGCTATTGTACTGCTTCCTGCGGCTTCCAGGTAAGAGTGCAGTAGAGGACAAATAGAGGACATTGGCACCAGAATTCCTCCATTACACCAGCTATTAAAACAAATGGAGACAGAATTCCAGTGCACAGTGCTCGCTGAGATGATTTTTACCAGTGAAGAAATCCCAGATAAAACAGTGAATGTCAAACTTGTGAATGCCGTGCTGCAAAAATTTCTGTCATGTAGGAAAGAAAACAGATGCTTTACATTTGGGGCAATACCCTATACTAATATATATATATATATAATTTTTTTCATCTCACTGCTTCCATATACCACTCCACTTGGTTTTTTTTTTAACATCTTTATTGGAGTATAATTGCTTTACAATGGTGTGTTAGTTTCTGCTATATAACAAAGTGAATCAGCTATATGTGTACATATATCCCCATATCTCCTCCCTCTTGCATCTCCCTCCCACCCTCCCTATCCCACCCCTCTAGGTGGTCACAAAGCACCGAGCTGATCTCCCTGTGCTATGCGGCTGCTTCCCACTAGCTATCTATTTTACATTTGGTAGTGTATATGTGTCCATTCTAGTCTCACTTGGTATTTTTTTCTTTTTTAGTTGCTTGGCTGCTTTTATCAATTGAGCAACTTGTTGATGAAGAAATTTCAATAAAAGCACCCACAATGGGAGCTGATAGAGTCTAGGACATAGTAGGCCTGTAATAGATCTTTATTCAGTTGAGGAGCAAAGATGCACATGACTCTCTCCAGGGGAAGGTGCTTTAGAAGCTTGACTTGTTAGCACCCAAAATGGTTGCTCTCTCACCAGGAGGCCCACACTAACTAAGGTCACAGACAGTGAGGTGTAAACCAGAATGCCAATTAATTCCTTTGTCATGTTATATGACACTGTCAAGGGACCAAAGCTCTCCTGTCCTTCAGTTAACATATATTTTAGGTACACCTACGGGAGAAGTCAAATAAAATTCAAAAGTATGCATGGTTAGCATGGAATCAGAAGAAGGGGTGTAGCTAAATAGCTACTTTGGGGATATGCTTCTCACTGCAATAACACTGCTGACCTTCTTGGACCAGTGCGGCCTCTTCCCCTGGACTGTGCTTGAATGGACACAGTTAATTTTTCCTTGACAATTGTATTAGATATCTATCGCTGTACAACAAACTACAAACTTAGTAGCTTAAGACAACACACAATTATTATTTCACAGTTTCTATGAGTCAGGAGTCTGAGCATAGCTTAACTAGGTCCTCAAATCAGGGTCTTACAAGGATGAAGACCACATGTTGGCTGGTCTGGGCTGCTTTCTGGAACTTAGGGTTCTCTTCTAAAGTCACATGATGGTAGCAAAATCATTTCCTTGAGGTTGTAAGAGTAAGTTCCCCTTTTCTTAGTGGTTGCTGGCAGAGGTTTGTTCTCAGCTACTAGAAGACTCCCACAATTCCTTACTAGATAGCCCTCTCACAATATGGCTGTTTGCTTTTTCAAGGCCAGCAGAAGAATCTCTCATCCAATCTAAGACAGAGTCTCATATAAAGTAACAAACACAGGAATGACTATTCCATCACCTTTGACATGTCAGTTAATCAAGCTATGCACTATCCTATCATATTCACAGGCCCCATTCACACTCAAGAGAGGAGATTATACAGTGTATGTCCATCAAGGGACTAGAATAATAGGGGCCAGCTTAGTATTCTTCCAAACATAGTAACTCTCTTTTCTCTGGGCAGTATAGCTTAGTGGAGTGGTTCTTTCTTCACTGCAGAATAGACTCATCTTAAAGACTTTTCCAAGTACAGATTTTCAGACTCAATCCTTAGAATTCAGATCCAGTATATAAAGCAGAACAGAGGCATTTCTATTTTCAAGCCCCATAGGTGATTCTGATGAGCAGACAGGTGGCAAACCACTTGAGCTTCTATTCAAGTTCTGAAATCTGAACCACATATATCTGAATCCTGATTTTGACTCCATAATTCACTAGCTTCATGACCTGGAAAATTTCACTTGATGACCCTAAGCCTTGGTTGCCTTATCTGTGAAATGAGGATGATAAAAAGGATACTTTAGTCATTGCTTCTCACACAGATTGACTAAACATATGCATGGAACATGGTTAGCATATGCCTGGCATGTTGTAGGTGTATAAATAATGTAGCTGTTATTATCTGATTCTATGGCTGACACACCTTCCTTCTGACAGTGAAAAGCTTGGAAGCCTTGTATTAGATATCTATTCTGTTTCTTTAGGTAACTCTGTAGACTGCTGATCTTTGATATTGCAGGTTGTTTTAGAGTTATACAGCTTAACTCACAGAAGGTAATCTCATATGTAAGTCCTAGATATAGAGGCAGAGAGTAGGGAATTCATGTTTGTCTTTAAGCCACGTGTGCAGTGAGATCTTCCATTGCAATTGCATTGCCAACATCTGCTAGCCCAGAAGCATCATAGTCAGGCAAGGCTGACATCTCTAGCTGTTTTCACCCATATGTTTTTAACATATGGACTTGAATTCTTATTTTTATCATAGTCTACTTATCAGGGTATTGATTATTTGTGTGGACAGTGGAAGAAATTTTCTCCCAACATATTAATTGATTTTTTTCTTTTGTCACTGTCTCCATGTCAGGCCAAAAGAAAAACTGGCCTGATTTATCAGCAACATAAAATCTTGCTGTACTGAAATCGTCCAAAGAGCTACTGCTCTCAGATCAATATTCTGTTCAAATGTAAGGCAAACACTCTTCATCCTGTGAAAGTCAATTTTCAAATACTTAACAAAGTATAAATTCCTTTCAAAGGCATTGCGTAACAGTGTCATTCCGTTGTGTGGGTACTCAGTAAATACTTACTGACTGACAGAGTTTTTGACTCTGTGATGAAGCCCATACTAAAAACAATTAAAATCTGTTTCAATATTTCAGAGTTCCTTCTTGGCTAGACCTCATGTAGGAATCGCTCTACAGATGCTGTAAGTGTGAGAGGTAAATCAGCAGAATGGAAAGTACCATACTAGATGCCAATTATCTAAGACCTAGGTTCTAGTTTCAGCTTGGCTACCTCCTAGCTGCATCCAATAAGGGAAAATTTCTGACTTCTCAGAACTTTGGTTTCTATAATATGCTTCCCACCTAACTGGTTCAGAAGATGGTGAAATTTAAATGATAGCAAGTTTGCAAAGTTCTCTGTGGATTGTAAGATACTATATCTCAGTATCTGCACTAAGGTACTACTGATGAAGAGGATGGAAGAGGACCACAGCAATCATGATGATTTTAGTGTGCTTTCAATAAATATTATAAATGCCCTATGGCTGGTTTTCCCTGACAAGCCAAAAGGATGGCAGAGGCAGCCAAGATCATTTCAATCATGCACACCACACAAAAATATATGCTCTTGTTCAACCATGCTTGACTCTAAAAATGGGAATTTGTGATCCTATGGGAAGGCCTGGTAGGGGGTACATGGGGGGCTGGTAGAACCCTTGATGCACGTCTCCAGTGGCAGAGAGAATGGTATGGGCTTCATCAAATTTGCTTTTCTTCCTTACAACACAGGAAAACAATGCTATCCAGAATGCCCTGCCCCTCCTCCCTTGCTCTAAAAGGGACCACGTGACTGAACTCTGAGTAATAAATTATATGTGGAGATGATGTGCACCGCTTCAGTTTCTGGCTTCTAAAACCCTCTGTGCAATCTTCCATGCTCTCATTCTTCACCATCGCTATCTATCTCCTTGTGACTAGAAGTAGACGACTCTGACATGGCAGAACTACAAGTTACCACTAAGAGAAAAGCTGCCCACAAGGAACAACCTAGGATTTGTGTTGAGATAAAGATAAATATTTTTTATGTTGAGACACTTAGGTTTTTAGGTTATTTGTTATACCAACTACCATTTATTACTCTGATTAACATAAATCCTCAAACTTCAGAGTCTGTGCTATATTGTTGTTGCCCTATCTTTGACAACAATTCAGACTGATGCATTGTTAATAATATTTTCTCCATAGAAACTCCAAGGTTAATTGAGCTTCTGGAAAATATAGTTCATATTGTCTCTTCGTGTGTTCAATCAGGTCACATCCTCAGAAAACAGAAAATCATATGACTCCAGGCATGAACATTTATAGTCACCTAGTCATTTATTCCACCTCCAAACACACACATCTTGATTAGGGGCTGAAGTTGCCACTGTAAGACCAAGGTCAGGAATAAGACTGCTTAAGAAATGGTATAAGAGAACTTCCATTGAGATACTAAGATTCATAAGTGATGTCTACTCAGTTTGCAGAGAGGTCAGTTCCATCTATTATGTGACCTTGAACAAATCTCTTAAATTCTCTGAGCCTCAGTTACTTATTTTTAAAATGAGTACACTATTCCATTCACATGTGGTTATGAGGGATAAATGAGGTAATGTATATGGCATAGAACATTACAAATTTCCATATAAATGCAAAGTATTTTAATTATTAACCAGTAGTTGCCCTTATGTAATACAATGTAAATTTGTTTATTTAGATCTATGGTCAAGAGTAGTTTTAATCCTGTATTTGATGTAGACACCAACTCATATAATGAATCACTCCATTTTGTTCATGGAAATTTGCACAAATCAACCTAGAATGAAATGTCCCAAAACAAGCAAATAAATTTACCACAAAGTAAGGAAATTGTAGAATATAGTGGCTATAAACACAGAATCTGAATTCAGAATGCTTCGGTTTACTCTCCAGTATCACTTGTTATTTGCTGTGTGAAGTCAGGCAAGTTATTTTACCTCTGTATGCCACGGTTACCTCATATGCAAAGTTCATACAGTGGTCCCCATCTCATACAGTTGTTGTGAGGATTAAGTTGGTTGAAATGAGTCAACTGTTGAGAATATCTTTGAGCATGCATTAAATATGTATCACAGAACTGCATAGCATATGTTATATTTGGGTAGGGTTTACTCTTCTCCATCTATCCTCCCAATTCTGGACTAAAAATGGCCTTCCATATTGCTAGGTGCAAAACTTGCTGTACCAATTGTAACATGAGTAGTTGCTCCTTACCTTACTGTTTAATTTTCATCGATGTTATAGGAGGCACAATTCAATACAGACCTTCTAATCATGCCATAATTTTCATTGACCTCTAAAATGTATCCTAATAGGGGACCTTCAAGATGGCGGAGGAGTAAGACGTAGAGATAAACTTCCTCTCCACAAATACATCAAAAATACATCTACAGGGCTTCCCTGGTGGTGCAGTGGTTGAGAGTCTGCCTGCTGATGCAGGGGACACAGGTTCGTGCCCCGGTCCAGGAGGATCCCACATTCCATGGAGCGGCTAGGCCTGTGAGCCATGGCCGCTGAGCCTGCGCGTCCGGAGCCTGTGCTCTGCAACAGGAGGGGCCACAACAGTGAGAGGCCCGTGTACTAAAAAAAAAAAATCTACATGTGAAACAACTCCTACAGAACACCTACTGAACACTGGCAGAAGACCTCAGACTTCGCAAAAGGCAAAAAAATCCCCACGTACCTGGGTAGGGCAAAAGAAAAAAGAAAAAAACAGAGACAAAAGAATAGGGATGGGACCTGCACCTCTGGGAGGGAGCTGTGAAGGAGGAAAAGTTTCCACACACTAGGAAGCCCCTTCACTGGCAGAGACGGGGGGTGGGTGGGGGAAGGTTTCAGAGCCACGGAGGAGAGCGCAGCAACAGGGGTGCAGAGGGCAAAGCAGAGAAATTCCCACACAAAAGATCGGTGCCAACCAGCACTCACAGCTTGAGAGGCTTGTCTGCTCACCTGCCGGGGCAGGTGGGGACTGGGAGCTGAGGCTCTGGCTTTGGAGGTCAGACCCCAGGGAGAGGGCTGGGGTTGGCAGCGTGAACACAGCCTGCAGGGGGCTAGTGCACCACGGCTAGCTGGGAGGGAGTCTGGGAAAAATCTGGACCTGCCTAAGAGGCAAGAGATTGTTGTTTCAGGGTGCACGAGGAGAGAGGATTCCTTCCCAATGTGCCCACAGAAGGCAGAGCAGCACCTAAGCAAGCTCCAGAGAAGGGTACAAGCCGCAACTATCAGCTCAGACCACAGAGATGGGCGTGAAATGCTAATGCTGCTGCCGCTGCCACCAAGAACCCTGTGTGCAAGCACAGGTCACTACCCACACCCTCTCCAGGAGCCTGTGCAGCACACCACTGCCAGGGTCCCGAGTTCCTGGGACAACTTCCCCAGGAGAACATATGATGTGCCTCAAACTGTTGCAATATCATGCCAGCCTCTGCCACCACAGTCTCTCCCCACATTCCAATTATGATTACTGTACCCCTCCCTCTCCCTGGCCTGAGTGAGCAAGAGAGCCCTAATCAGCCGTTGCTTTAACCCCCTCCTGCCTGGGTGGGGAAAAGACACCTGAGGGTGGTCTACATGCAGAGGAGGGGCCAAAACCAAAGCTGAACCCCAGGTGCTGTGTGCACGAAGAAGCGAAAGGGAAATTTCTCCATGCAGCCTCAGGAGCAGTGAATTAAATCCCTACAGTCAACTTTATGAATGCCGCATCAGTGGAATACCTGAATAGACGACAAATGTTCCCAAAATTGAGGCGGTGGACTTTGGGAGAAACTGTAGACTTGAGGTTACCTGTCTGTGACTGATTTGTTTCTGATTTTTATGTTTATCTTGGTTTAGTTTTTATTGCTTATCACTGGTGGATTTGTTTATTGGTTTGGTTGCTCTCTTCTATTTTTAATTTTTTATTTTATTTAAAAGAATTCTATTATTTTTATTTTATGGCTTTTTATAATTTTTTTACACTTAATTTTATTTAATTTTATTTTTTTTTTCTCTTCCTTACTTTTTCTTCCTTTTCTTCTGGGCAGTGTGGCTGATAGGGTCTTGGTGCTCCAGCCAGGTGTCAGGCCTGAGCCTTCAATGTGGGACAGCTGAGTCCAGGACGATGGAACACCGGAGACCTCCTGGCCCAGTTGGCGAGAGCTCTCCCAGAGAACTCCGTCTCAGCACTAAGACCCAGTTCCACCCAGCAGCCAGCAAGGTCCAGTGCTGAATACCCCATGCCAAACAACTAGCAAAACAGGAACACAACCACACCCATTAGCAGAGAGGCTGCCTAAAATCATACTAAGTTAACAGATGCCCCAAAACACACCACTGGACACTACCCTGCCCACCAGAAAGATAAGATCCAGCCCCACCCACCAGAACACAGGCACCAGTCCTCTCCACCAGGAAGCCTACACAAGCCACTGAACCAACCTCACCCACTGGGGGCAGACACAAAAAACAATGGGAACTATGAACCTGCAGCCTGCAAAAGGGAGAGCCCAAACACAGTAAGTTAAACAAAATGAGAAAACAAAGAAATATGCAGCAGATGAAAGAGTAAGGTAAAAACCCACCAGATAAAACAAAGGAAGAGGAAATAGGCAGTTTCCCTAAAAAGGAAAATAGAAAAATGATAGTAAAGATGATCCAAAATCTTGGAAATACAGTGGAGAATATGAGGAAACATTTAACAAGGAACTAAAAGGACTGAAGAGCAAACAAGCAATGATGAACAACACAAAAAATGAAATTAAAACTTCTCTCGAAGGAACCAAGAGCAGAATAACTGAGGCAGAAGAACGCATAAGTGACCTGGAAGATAAAATAGTGGAAATAACTACCACAGAGTGGAATAAGAAAAAAAGAATGACAAGAATTGAGGACAGTGTCAGAGACCTCTGGGACAACATTAATTGCACCAACATTTGAATTACAGGGGTCCCAGAAAAAGAGAAAAAGAAAGGGTCTGAGAAAATATTTGAAGAGACTATAGTTGAAAACTTCCCTAACATGGGAAAGGAAATAGACAATCAAGTCCAGGAAGCACAGAGGGTCCCATACAGGAAAAATCCAAGGAGAAACATGCCACGACACATATTAATCAAACTATCAAAAATTAAATACAAATAACAAATATGAAAAGCAAGGGAAAAACAACAAATAACATACAAGGGTATCCCCATAAGGTTAACAGCTGATCTATCAGCAGAAGCTCTGCAAGCTAGAAGGGAGTGGCAGGACATATTTAAAGTGATGAAAGGGAAAAACCTACAACCAAGATGACTCTACCCAGCAAGGATCTCATTCAGATTTGATGGAGAAATTAAAACCTTTATGGACAAGCAAAAGCTAAGAGAATTCACACCACCAAACGAGCTTTACAACAAATGCTAAAGGAACTTCTCTTGGCAGGAAACAAGAGAAGGGAAAGACTTACAAAAACAAACCCAAAACAATTAAAAAAATGGTAATAGAAACATATATATTGATAATTTCCTTAAATGTAAATGGATTAAATGCTCCAACCAAAACACATAGACTGGCTGAATGGATACAAAAACAAGACCCATATATATGCTGTCTACAAGAGATCCACTTCAGACCTTGGGACACATACAGATTGAAAGTGAGGGGATGGAAAAAGATATTCCATGCAAATGGAAATCAAAAGAAAGCTGGAGTAGCAATTCTCATATCAGACGAAATAGACTTTAAAATAAAGACTATTGTAAGAGACAAAGAAGGACATTATGTAATGATCAAGGGACAATCCAAGAAGAAGATATAACAATTGTAAATATTTGTACACCCAACATAGGAGAACCTCAATATATATGGCAAACGCTGCTAACAGCCATAAAAGAGGAAATCAACAGTAACACAATAATAGTAGGGGAGTTTAACACCCCACTTTCACCAATGGACAGATCATCCAAAATGAAAGTAAATAAGGAAACACAAGCTTTAAATGACAAATTAAACAAGATGGACTGAATCGATATATATAGGACATTCCATCTGCAAACAACTGAATACACTTTCTTCTCAAGTGCTTATGGAACATTCTCCAGGATGAATCATATTTTGGGTCACAAGCCTCAGTAAATTTAAGAAAATTGAAATCATATCAAGTATCTTTTCCGACCACAACAGTATGAGATTAGATATCAATTACAGGAAAAAACTGTAAAAAATACAAACACAAGGAGGCTAAACAATACACTGCTAAATAACCAAGAGATCACTGAAGAAATCAAAAAATAGCTAGGAACAAATGGCAATGAAAACATGATGACCCAAAACTTATGGGATGCAGCCAAAGTAGTTCTAAAAGGGAAGTTTATAGCAATACAATACTACCTCAAGAAACAAAACAATCTCAAATAAATAACCTAACCTTACACATGAAGCAATTAGAGAAAGGGGAACAAAAGACCACCAAAGTTAGCAGAAGGAGAGAAATAAAGATGATATCAGAAATAAATTGAAAAGTAATGAAGGAAACAATAGCAAAGATCAGTAAAACTAAAAGCTGGTACTTTGAGAAGATAAACAAATTTAATAAACCATTAGCCAGACTCAAGAAAAAACGGGAGAAGACAAATCAACAGAATTAGACATGAAAAAGAAGAAGTAACACCTGACACTGGATTATGAGAGACTACTACAAGCAAGTATGTGCCAATAAATGGACGACCTGGAAGAAATGGACAAATTCTTAGAGAAGCACAACCTTCCGAGATTGAAACAGGAAGAAATAGAAAATATGAACAGATCAATCACTGAAATTGAAACTGTGATTAAAAATCTTCCAACAAACAAAAGCCCAGGACCAGATGGCTTCACAGGCGAATTCCATCAAACATTTAGAGAAGACCCAGCACCTATGCTTCTCAAATTCATCCCAAATATAGCAGATGGAGGAACACTCCCAAACTCATTCTATGAGGCCACCATCACCCTGATACCAAAACCAGATAAAGATGCCAGAAAAAAAGAAAACTACATATGAATATCACTGATGAACATAGATGCAAAACTCCTCAACAAAATACTAGCAAACAGAATCCAACAGCATATTAAAATGATCATACACCATGATCAAGTGGGGTTTATCCCAGGAATGCAAGGATTCTTCAATATACGCAAATCAATCGATGTGATACACCATGTTAACAAATCAAAGGATAAAAAGCATGTGATCATCTCAATAGACACAGAAAAAGCTTTTGACAAATTTCAACACCCATTTATGATAAAAACCCTCCAGGAAGTAGGCATAGAGGGAACTTGCCTCAACATAATAAAGGCCATATATGACAAACACACAGCCTATATCATTCTCAATGGTGAAAAACTGAGGACATTTCATCTATGGTCAGGAACAGGACAAGATTGTCCACTCTGACCACTACTATTCAACATAGTTCTGGAAGTTTTAGCCATGGCAGTCAGAGAAGAAAAAGAAATAAAAGAATCCAAATCAGAAAAGAAGTAAAACTGTCACTGTCTGCAGATGACATGATACTATACATATAGAATCCTAAAAATGCTAACAGAAAACTTCTAGAGCTAATCAATGAATTTGGTAAAGTAGCAGGATACAAAATTAATGCAGAGAAATCTCTTGCATTCCTATACACTAATGATGAAAAATCTGAAAGGGAAATTAAGGAAACACTCCCATTTACCACTGCAACAAAAAGAATAAAATACCTTGGAATAAACCTATCTAAGGAGGCAAAAGAACTGTATGCAGAAAACTATAAGATGTTGATGAAAGAAATTAAAGATGATACAAACAGATGGAGAGTTACACCATGTTCTTGGATTGGAAGAAGGAACACTGTGAAAATGACTCTACTACCCAAAGCAATCTACAGATTCAATGCAATCCCTACCAAACTACCAATAGCATTTTTCACAGAACAAGAACAAAAAATGTTCACAATTCGTATGGAAACCCCAAAGACCCCAAATAGCCAAAGCAATCTTGAGAACGAAAAACGGAGCTGGAGGAATCAGGTTCCCTGACTTCAGACTATACTACAAAGCTACAGTAATCAAGACAGTATGGTACTGGCACAAAAACAGAAATATAGATCAATGGAACAGGATAGAAAGCCCAGAGATAAACCCACGGACATATGGTCACCTTCTCTTTGATAAAGGAGTCAAGAATATACAATGGAGAAAAGACAGCCTCTTTAATAAGTGGTGGGAAAGCTGGACAGCTATATTTAAATGAATGAAATTAGAACACTCCCTAACACCATGCACAAAACTAAACTCAAAATGAATTAAAGACCTAAATGTAAGTCCAGACACTATAAAACTCTTAGAGGAAAGCATAGGCAGAACACTCTATGACATAAATCACAGCAAGATCCTTTTTGACCCACCTCCTAGGGAAATGGAAATACAAACAAAAATAAACAAATGGGAACAAATGAAATTAAAAATATTTTGCACAGCAAAGGAACTCGTAAGCAAGACGAAAAGACAACCTACAGAATGGGAGAAAATATTTGCAAATGAAGCAACTGACAAAGGATTAGTCTCTAAAGTATACAAGCATCTCATGCAGCTCAGTAACAAAAAATCAAACAACCCAATCCAAAAATGGGCAGAAGACCTAAATAGATTCTTCTCCAAAGAAGATATACAGATTGCCAACAAATGCATGAAAGGATGCTCAACATCACTAATCATCAGAGAAATCAAAATCACAGTGAGGTATCACCTCATGCCGGTCAGAATGGCCATCATCAAAAAAGCTACAAACAATAAATGCTGGAGAGGGCGTGGAGAAAAGGGAACCCTCTTACACTGTTGGTGGGAATGTAAATTGATACAGCCACTATGGAGAACAGTATGGAGGCTCCTTAAAAACTAAAACTAGAACTACCATACGACCCAGCAATCCCACTACTGGGCATATACCCTGAGAAAACCGTAATTCAAATAGAGACGTGTACCACAATGTTCATTGCAGCACTATTTACAAAGCCAGGATATGGAAGCAACCTAAATGTCCACTGACAGATGAATGGATAAAGAAGATGTGGCACATATATATACAGTGGAATATTACTCAACCATTTTGGGTGCTAACAAGTCAAGCTTCTAAAGCACCTTCCCCTGGAAAGAGCCCTGTGCATCATTGCTCCTCAATTGAATAAAGATCTATTACAGGCCTACTATGTCCAAGATTCTGATACCTCCCACTGTCGGTGCTTTTATTGAAACTTCTTCATCAACAAGCTGCTCATTTGATAAAAGCAGCCAAGCAACTAAACAAGTAAAAATACCAAGTGAGAGACTGGCATGGACACATATACACTACCAAATGTAAAATAGATAGCTAGTGGGAAGCAGCCGCATAGCACAGGGAGATCAGCTCGGTGCTTTGTGACCACCTAGAGGGGTGGGATAGGGAGGGTGGGAGGGAGGGAGACGCAAGAGGGAAGAGATATGGGAACATATGTATATGTATAACTGATTCACTGTTATAAAGCAGAAACTAACACACCATTGTAAAGCAATTATACTCCAATAAAGATGTTAAAAAAATAAAGTCTGGACTATTAAAAAAACAGTATCCTAATAAATTGAGATGCCTTCACAATGCAAAGCGATTCTGAAGGATGGATGTGGTACCCTGTCATATTGCAGTTATTAATGTTGACCTGAAACACATGTAAGGAAAGCAGTGTTTTCCCAGTGTCAACCCCTGCTGTCACCTGCAGTGCATTCATGTTCAAGTCAAAGAAAACATGCGCTCCTGCTGCGTCTGCACCTGGCAGACTGGTCTCCCTCCTCTCTCTTTGCAGACATCTACATGCAGGCATCTAAGACTTCATGCAGACAAAGATGTCATAAATAAACACATGTCACTACATGTTCTCTTTTATTTTTATTTATTTATTTATTTATTTATTTATTTATTTATTTATAGCATCTTTATTGGGGTATAATTGCTTTACAATAGTGTGTTAGTTTCTACTTTATAACAAAGTGAATCAGTTATACATATACATATGTTCCCATATCTCTTCCCTCTTGCATCTCCCTCCCTCCCGCCCTCCCTATCCCACCCCTCCAGGCGGTCACAAAGCACCGAGCCGATATCCCTGTGCCATGCGGCTGCTTCCCACTAGCTATCTACCTTACGTTTGTTAGTGTATATATGTCCATGCCTCTCTCTCGCCCTGTCATAGCTCACCCTTCCCCCTCCCCATATCCTCAAGTCCGTTCTCCAGTAGGTCTGTGTCTTTATTCCTGTCTTACCCCTAGGTTCTTCATGACATTTTTTTCTTAAATTCCATATATATGTGTTAGCATACGGTATTTGTCTTTCTCTTTCTGACTTACTTCACTCTGTATGACAGACTCTAGGTCTATCCACCTCATTACAAATAGCTCAATTTCGTTTCTTTTTATGGCTGAGTAATATTCCATTGTATATATGTGCCACATCTTCTTTATCCATTCATCCGATGATCGGCACTTAGGTTGTTTCCATCTCTGGGCTATTGTAAATAGAGCTGCAATGAATATTTTGGTACATGACTCTTTTTGAATTTTGGTTTTCTCAGGGTATATGCCCAGTAGTGGGATTGCTGGGTCATATGGTAGTTCTATTTGTAGTTTTTTAAGGAACCTCCATACTGTTCTCCATAGTGGCTGAACCAATTCACATTCCCACCAGCAGTGTAAGAGTGTTTCCTTTTCTCCACACCCTCTCCAGCTACATGTTCTCTTTTAAACAGCCCTGTAAACAGTGACCTTTTTCTGTTCTAATAATATGGAAAAAGTTGAAGTTGGTAGAATTTATATTTCTATCATGAGGAAAGTAACTAGAGAAAAGGGTAGTTATTTCAAAATCTCACAACTCAAAGAAAAAACTATTTCCAAGTAAGAAAGGACATTTTTATTCTGCATTCAGATGTCTTAATATTGATAGGTATGGCTGACTAAATGAGGTTCCTCTGAAGATATTCATGTCCTAGTTCCCAGCAGCTGTTAATGTTACCTTACATGGCAAAAGGTTCTTTGTTGATGTGATTAGTTAAGAATCTTGTGATGTGGAGATTATCCTGGGTTATCCAGGTAGGCTGCATTTAATCAACATTATCCTTATAAGAGGAAGTCAAGAAGGTCAGACTGAGAAGGTTGGTGATGATGAAAGCAGAGATTGGAGTGATACAGCCACAAACCAAGGAATGCTGGAAGCTTCTAGAGGCTGGAAGAGACAAGGAATGGATTTTCTCCCTTAGAGCCCTCAGAGGGAACCAGCCCTTCCTATACCTTGATTTCAGCTCTGTAGGTCTCACCTCAGAAATCTGACTTTAAGAACTGCAAAAGAATGAATCACTCTTGTGTTAAGCCACAAAAGCATGGACATTTGTTACAATGGCAACAGGAAACTCATATGTTAAGGTGACATCTAAATGAAAGGAATAATGTAAAAATAAAGGAAAGGATTAAGATATGTCTATAAAAATATTTGTAATTAGGAGTTTGGGATTAATAGATGCACACTACTACATATAAAATAAAAGCAAGGACCTACTGTATAGCACAGGGAACTATATTTCAATATCTTGTAATAAGCTGTAAGGGAAAAGAATCTGAAAAAGAATAGATGTATCTATATGTAACTGAATCACTTTGCTGTACACCTGGAAATGACACAACTTTGTAAATCGACTGTACTTCAATTTAAAAAAATGGTTTAGTAACATTGAATTTAGCTTCTTTAGACCATAACAGTTAGTATTACTCCAAAAAATTTTGTCTTTATTCTCCATTTACAACTTCTCCTATTCTCTGACGCCTCACCTGCAGAGCATTCATGCTTGAATCCCACAAAATATGCTGAGGCTGCCTCTGTACCTGGCACACACTGAGCGTCCTCCTCTCTCTCAGACATGTCACATGTAGGGATCTTCAGTCAGACTTTAGCTCCCATCACTCCACCAAACTAGCTCTTACCAATGTGAACAATAACTTCCACCTTTCGGATACCAACAACCACTTGTTCAGTTTCATTTAACTCGACTCAGCAGGATTTTATAGAGCTGATGATGTGATGACTCCTGCTTGAAACACTTTCTTTTCTTGGCTTCTAGGACATCCCCTCTTCCTCTTTTTTTCTTTCTCACTCTTTGTTTTTATTCATTCTTTGCTGCCTCACCTTTATCTCTCTGACCTGTATATATTGGAATTCTCCAGAGCTCAGTCCTTAGACTGCTTTTCTTTTCTATCCATACTAATTCCCTAGATGATCTCATTTAATCCTTCTTATTTAAACATATTTTTGTCAAAGAATTCCTATTTTATATCTCTGGCAACAGTACTACCTTGAACTCCAGACTCCCATGTTCATCTGCCGATTCAAAATCTCCACTTGAATGTTGTGAAAGATTATATCTTACAGAAATAGTAACAAGCAATATTTCCAATCTCACACACTCTACTGGAACCTTGCCACTCCCTCTTCCAGAGGTGGTGTCTATTTCTTCTCCACTTAAACATGCATAGGCCTTCATGATTGCCTCCGTGATAGAACGTGGCCTAATTGACACTGTGTAACTTCCAAAGCTGGGTCATAAAAGGCAATCCATGACTTGCCTTCATGTCTCTCATTATGATTGTCCATGAAACCCAACCACCATGTTGTGAGGAAGCCTATGCCACATGAAGAGGTCACCTGCTAGTGCCCTAGCCAATACTCACAAGCAGGATTCCTGTTGACAGTATATAAGTATCAGACATGTGAATAAGTGAAGTTTTAGATCATTCTAGCCCCCCATTTTGAACCACCCTAGTTAACACAGTGGAACAGAGATCGACTGTCCCCATTAAGCCATACCAAATCACAGACTTTTGAGCAAAACAAATGCTATTATTGTTTCTGTTCTAAGCCACTAAGTGATGGGTGGTTTGTTGCCTAAAAGTAGATAAGTGAGACAAACAGGTGTTAAGCAGCTCAAACCTAATTTGCATCAAACAAAATTCTTATTTTACCTTCCATCCCACATACCTGGCTTTCCATAATCTTCCATATCTTAGTGTTAACTCCATCCTTCTAACCACTCAGGCCAACATCAATGGAGTTGCTCTTGATTCCACTTTCTTTCACATCTCACACCCAAACTGCAAGCAAAACATGTTAGCATTTCCTTCTAAATCTATCCAATATTCAATCCCTTCTCATTACCTCCACTGATAGCAAATTGTCCAAATTACCATCATCTCTCATCTCAGCTTTGCAATTGCTTTCACCTTTGTCCCCAGATAGTCTCTTCTCAACACAGAAAAAAGGGATCATTTAGAAAGTTAGGTCATATCCTGTCAGTGCTCTATTCAAAACTGTCCAATGGCTCCACACTTCACTGACAGTAACAGGTACAGTCCCACCTGTAATGAACAACGTCCTGCACGATCTACAATTCCTTCACTCTCATCTACTTCCCTGATCTCATCTTACACTATGCTTCCCCTCCATCACTCTGCCTCACCACACAGACTTGGTTGATGTCCTTTGAACACTCTAGGAATGGTCCTTCCTCAGCGCTTTTGTATATGATCTTTCCTCTACTTGGAAAACTCTTGATTTTAAGTCTCTGCACATTTATTATTGTTTCAGTGGCAACCATACAGAAAATAACATTTCCTCATCCCCTCCCCAGTGCTCTCTAGATTCACATTACTCTGCTTTAGTTTTCTCTGGAGCACATAAACATATGTTTTGCTTATTCATTTACATTCGCTCCCCCCTTCCCTACCAGAATATATACTCCACAAAAAAAGGACTTGGTATTATTTGGTACTCTATTCCTAGAGCTTTGGATTAGTGCCCAGCACATTAGTAGGTACTCAACAAGTATTTGCTAAATGAACAAAAAGAGAAATGTACTATGCATTTGTGTGTGTGAAACACAGTTGTTTTCAAAATTATTTAAATCTAATAATAACCCTATGAAGGTGATGATGTTATTGCCATTTTATAGAAGTGAAAACTCAAGAGGAAAAATGAGTACTGAAAAATGTAGTTGAGTGGATACTGCCCAGAAAAAGCGTTCAGATGGCGTGAATGCTAGTCTCTGCCCCATCAATCACCACTTACATGCTGCTTGCCAAGTAAAGTCAACCTTTTAGAATCTGTAACCTCATTGGTAATCTGACCATAAAGCCTTTCCTGTCTACATACTATTTTGTGAGTAGCAAACTGAATAATAGATGCTATAAAGTTTTCCCGATTTCAGTAGCAGTGTATAAATGTATGTGCCATTATTATTCTCAAAACATAACAAAAACATATCTTTACACAAATGAACACTCTACCATTTTTGGACCTTCTCCCACTCCTTCTCCCATCTCTCTTCCATGGTGTTCATGATCTGTCCCTGCCTACTTGTTTTCCTGTCTCCAAAGTGCAAATCCTTCCTTTAAGAACCATTTTTAATTGAGTCCTCCCTGACCATCAATTTCTCTGCCCTCTGAATGAATAGTCTGTGCTCTGTAGGATGTGGGTAATTAAAATAACACCAGTTGCCAAATATATCTCCCTAATGCCAGTCACCTATCATTACCTGGTGATTTATATTTTAATTACCTTATCTTAGATTGTCAGCCCAATGGGGAGATATTTTTTCAGCTCCTTTGTGTAGGAAAGGTCCTAGGACTCTTTTTGTGATTTAGTAAAGATTAAATCATAATAAGACTCTTCCTGATGTCCATAGTATTAGAAGAAGGATTTCAGTATCCTGATGTGAAAACCACAGAAAAATATGAAACTCCTGCCCTGAAAAGCTAGTAGAGTTTTGGTGAGGCTCAAAGGCTCTAATGCAGTTGAAATTACTGTGAAAACTTTATAATCCATTTTAAATGTAAATGGAAATAATAATAATAACAATAGTGAAATATGTTCATAGTCAATACATATTCATGTTTAACCAGGAAAAGATGAGTGATTGTCAAAAAAGTTAAAGGAATTTTGTTTCCCTTTTAGGGAGATCATTCTTTCGATATGTCCTGAGACACAACTATGTTTCAGTTGCTAAGCCTAGACTGATGAGGACTCTGCTAGAAGCCACAGTTTATTTCATGATTTTTTTCAAACTGAGATAGCCTGAGGGATACTGAAGGGTGTTAATAGATACACTTTCTTCATCTTTTATGGAATAAAGAATCTGCTTGATAGAAAACTTCAATCACAAAACCTTCAAGCTGGAATAGCCCTCTAGAGACAGTTCAGCCCATTACCCTACTTGGCAGGAGAATTTCAGTTCAGACTGTGCCTAAACAAAGAACAGTCAGGTGGTCTGGGCCATTGAAAAAGCATGTTACATATAATTGTGTGATAAATCAGAATATATCAATGAGATGGTAGAGAAATATACTGGAAGTGATTCACTCAGTGCTCAAGCATCAGAGTTAAGGCCATCTTGACTATCTTTGGAATTCTCTCACAAACACTGTTGGGAGTTGTCACCCTCAGAAGTTATCTTTTAGAACTTGGACTCTAGAGTTAGACTTCCTGGTTTGCAATCATGGCTATTCCACTTAGTAGCTGTGACTTTGAGCAAGGTATTTAACTTCTCTAAACCTCACTTCCTCCACCTTTAAAATGTGGATATTAATCATATATACCTAATAGGATTGTTGTGAGGATTGAAAGAGTTAATATATTTGAAGTGCTTAACAAATATTTAGTAGGTGATCAAAAATATATGTTGAATAAATAAGTGAATAAAATATGTGTTATTTTCATTGTGGTATTTTGTTAGTTTTTAATAGAAAAACAAAAACAGTCTGATACGAGCTTCCTTATACTTGTTACCTGGTGCAAGTATTTAACTAGGGCCTATACCTAGAAGTGGAATTGTGGGGCTATATGTTATGTTTATCTGCCCCTTTACTAGATAATGTCAAAATGTTTTCCAACATTGTTGTTGTACTAATCTAAATCCCTATTAGTAATGCATGAGTTTGCCTTGCATCACATCTTGTCATTTTTAATTTTTAGGTTTGGAAGTGTGTCTTATTGTGGTTTTTAATTTGCATTTTTCAATGGCTAATGTTGTTGATTTAAACACTTTATAAAAAATGTTTACTGACATCTGTGAAATACTGGTGTCTTCAGTACATTTAAAAATTTATATCAGGAAGAATTTCATTTGTATTTGATATTTAATATTCATTGAATTTCAAGAGTGGACTCTATACAGTTGATACAATAGTGAAAGAAACAGAAAAAAAAAGACCTTCCTATAGAGCCAGCATTTATGTTGAGGGAAAAGACAATAAGTAATATTGATAAGTAAATCATGATTACCCCAAAATATATAAAACATAGCATATTAATGCAATGGAATATTATATAGCAGTGAAAATAACAGCTATATATATATATATATATATATATATATATATCTTTAATATTTAGTGGAAAAATAAAGTCCAGAAAAGTGTATACAATTCTATTTTATTTAACAAATCAGGCAAAACCAATCAGCATATATGTTTTTGGAGTAGGTATCACATATACATTCAGACCATAAAGTTAGCAAGGGAGTGCTTAATGCAAACTCAGGACAGTGGATACTTCTGGATTGGAAGGAAAAAAATATGCAGTTGAGAACGGACACACAAGGTTTTCAAATGTGCTGCTAATGCGCTATTTCTTAGGCTTAAAAGTGGGTACATAAATATCCATGTATTCAAGTTATTTTTTTTCATTAATTTATATTTAATTGGAGTATAATTGCTTTACAATGTTTTGGTAGTTTCTGCTGTACAGTGAAGTGAATCAGGTATATGTATACATACATCCCCTCCCTCTTGGACACCCCCATCCCACCCACCTAGGTCATCACAGAGCATAAAGCTGAGCTCCCTGTGCTATACAGCAGGTTTCCACTAGCTATCTATTTTACACATGGTAGTGTATTTATGTCAAACCTAATCTCCCAATTAGTCCCACCCTTCCCTTACCCCACTGCGTCCACATGTCTGTTCTCTATGTCTGTGTTTCTATTCCTGCCCTGCAAATAGGTATATCTGTACCATTTTTCTAGATTCCACATATATGCGTTAATGTATGATATTTGTTTTTCTCTTTCTGACTTCTTCACTCTGTATGACAGACTCTAGGTCCATCCACTTCACTATAAATAACTCAATTTCGTTTCTTTGTATGGCTGAGTAATATTCCATTGTATATATGTGCCACATCTTCTTTATCCATAAATCTGTCAATGGACATTTAGGTTGTTCCCATGTGCTGGCTATTATAAATAGTGCTGCAATGAATATTGGGGTACATCTGTCTTTTATTTTAAACATCTTTATTGGACTATAATTGCTTTACAATGGTGTGTTAGTTTCTGCTTTACAACAAAGTGAATCAGTTATACATATACATATGTCCCCATATCTCTTCCCTCTTGCATCTCCCTCCCTCCCACCCTCCCTATCCGACCCCTCAAAGTGGTCACAAAGCAGTGAGCTGATCTCCCTGTGCTATGTGGCTGTTTCCCACTAGCTATTTATTTTACGTTTGGTATTGTATATATGTCCATGCCACTCTCTCACTTTGTCCCAGCTTATCCTTCACCCTCCCCATATCCTCAAGTCCATTCTCTAGGAGGTCTGTGTCTTTATTCCCCTCTTGCCCCTAGGTTCTTCATTACCATTTTTTTCCCATATATATGTGTTAGCATACGGTATTTCTTTTTCTCTTTCTGACTTACTTCACTCTGTATGACAAACTCTAGTCCATCCACCTCACTACAAATAACTCAATTTCGTATCTTTTTTTTAACATCTTTATTGGAGTATAATTGTGTAACAATGGTGTGTTAGTTTCTGCTTTATAACAAAGTGAATTAGTTATACATATACATATGTTCCCATATCTCTTCCCTCTTGCGTCTCCCTCCCTCCCACCCTCCCTATCCCACCCCTCTAGGTGGTCACAAAGCACCGAGTTGATCTCCCTGTGCTATGCGACTGCTTCCCACTAGCTAGCTATTTTATGTTTGGTAGTGTATATATGTCCATGCCACTCTCTCACTTTGTCACAGCTTACCCTTCTGCCTCCCCATATCCTCAAGTTCGTGCTCTACTAGGTCTGTGTCTTTATTCCCATCTTACCCCTAGGTACTTCATGAACTTTTTTTTTTCTTAGATTCCATATATATGTGTTAGAATACGGTATTTGCTTTTCTCTTTCTGGCTTACTTCACTGTGTATGACAGACTCTAGGTCCATCCACCTCATTACAAATAACTCAATTTCATTTCTTTTTATGGCTGAGTAACATTCCATTGTATATATGTGCCACATCTTCTTTATCCATTCATCTGTTGGTGGACACTTAGGTTGCTTCCATGTCCTGGCTATTGTAAACAGAGCTGCAATGAACATTGTGGTACATGACTCTTTTTGAAATATGGTTTTCTCAGGGTATATGCCCAGTAGTGGGATTGCTGGGTCGTATGGTAGTTCTATTCATTTCTTTTTATGGCTGAGTAATATTCCATTGTATATATGTGCCACATCTTCTTTATCCATTCATCTGTTGATGGACACTTAGGTTCCTTCCATGTCCTGGCTATTGTAAATAGAGCTTCATTGAACATTGTGGTACATGACTCTTTTAGAATTATGGTTTTCTCAGGGTATATGCCCAGTAGTGGGATTCCTGGGTCATACAGTAGTTCTATTTGTAGTTTTTTAAGGAACCTCCGTACTGTTCTCCATAGTGGCTGTATCAGTTAACATTCCCACCAACAGTGCAAGAGGGTGCCTTTTTCTCCACACCCTCTCCAGCAATTATTGTTTGTAAATTTTTTGATTATGGCCATTCTGACTGGTGTGAGATGATATCTCATTGTAGTTTTGATTTGCATTTCTCTAATGATTAATGATGTTGAGCATTCTTTCAGGTGTTTGTTGGCAATCTGTATATCTTCTTTCGAGAAATGTCTATTTAGGACTTCTGCCCATTTTTGGATTGGGCTGTTGGTTTTTTTGATGTTGAGCTGCATGTGCTGCTTATATATATTAGAGACTGATCCTTTGTAAGTTGCTTCATTTGCAAATATTTTCTCCCATTCTGAGGGCTGTCTTCTCGTCTTGTCTATGGTCTCCTTTGAAGTGCAAAAGCTTTGATGTTTCATTAGGTCGCATTGTTTATTTTTGTTTTTATTTCCATTTCTCTATGAGGTGGGTCAAAAAGATCTTGCTGTGATTTATGTCATAGAGGGTTCTTCCTGTGTTTTCCTCTACGAGTTTGATAGTGTCTGGCCTTACATTTAGCTCTTTAATCCATTTTGAGTTTATTTTTGTGTGTGGTGTTAGGGAGTGTTCTAATTTCATTCTTCTTCATGTAGCTGTCCAGTTTTCTGAGCACCACTTATTGAAGAGGCTGTCTTTTCTCCACTGTATATTCTTACCTCCTTTATCAAACATAAGGTGGCCAAATGTGCATGGGTTTCATATGTCACCTTATGTTTGATAAAGGAGGCAGGAATGTACAGTGGAGAAAGGATAGCCTCTTCAATAAGCGGTGCTGGGAAAACTGGACAGGTACATGCAGAAGAATGAAATTAGAACACTCCCTAACACCACACACAGTTTCAAGTTCACTGCTTGTGATTGGTCTGTTCATATTTTCTATTTCTTCCTGGTTCAGTCTCGGAAGTTTGTGCATTTCTTCTAGGTTGTCCATTTTATTGGCATGGAGTTGCTTGTAGTAATCTCTCATGATCCTTTGTATTTCGGCAGTGTCAGCTGTTACTTCTCCTTTTGCATTCCTAATTCTATCGATTTGAGTCTTCTCCCTGTTTTTCTTGATGACTCTAGCTAATGGTTTTTCAACTTTATTTATCTTCTCAAACAACCAGCTTTTAGTTTTATCGATCTTTGCTATCATTTCCTTCATTTATTTCTGATCTGATCTTTATGACTTCTATCCTTCTGCTAACTCTGGTGTTTCTTTGTTATTCTTTCTCTAATTGCTTTAGATGTAAGGTTAGATTGTTTATTTGAGATATTTCTTGTTTCCTGAGGTAGGATTCTATTGCTATAATCTTCCCTCTTAGAACTGCTTTTGCTGCCTCCCATAGGTTTTGGGTCGTCCTGTTTTCATTATCATTGGTTTTTAGGTATTTTTTGATTTCCCCTTTGATTTCTTCCGTGATCTCTTGGTTATTAAGTAGTGTATTGTTTAGCCTCCATGTGCTTGTATTTTTTACATATTTTTTCCTGTAATTGATATCTAGTCTCATAGCGCTGTTGTGGGAAAAGATACTTGATATGATTTCAATTTTATTAAATTTACTGAGGCTTGATTTGTGACCCAGGATATGATCTATCCTGGAGAATGTTCCATGAGCACTTGAGAAGAATGTGTATTCTGTTGTTTTTGGATGGAATGTCCTATAAATATCAATTAAGTCCATCTTGTTTAATGTATCATTTAAAGCTTGTGTTTCCTTATTTATTTTCATTTTGGATGATCTGTCCATTGGTGAAAGTGGGGTGTTAAAGTCTCCTACTATGTTTGTGTTACTGTCAGTTTCCCCTTTTATGTCTGTTAGTATTTGCCTTATGTATTGAGGTGTTCCTATGTTGGGTGCATAAATATTTACAATTGTTATATCTTCTTCTTGGATCAAACCCTTGATCATTACATAGTGTCCTTCTTTGTGTCTTGTAATAGTCTTTATTTTAAGGTCTATTTTGTCTGATATGAGAATTGCTACTCCAGCTTTCTTCTGATTTCCATTTGCATGGAATATCTTTTTCCATCCCCTCACTTTCAGTTTTTATGTGTCCCTAGGTCTGAAGTGGGTCTGTTGTAGACAGTATATATATGGGTTTTGTTTTTGTATCCATTCAGCCAATCTGTTTCTTTTGGTGGGAGCATTTAATCCATTTACATTTAAGGTAATTATCGATATGTATGTTCCTATTACCATTTTCTTAATTGTTTTGGGTTTGTTATTGTAGGTCTTTTCCTTCTCTTGTGTTTCTTGCCTAGAGAAGTTCCTTTAGCATTTGTTTTAAAGCTGGTTTGGTGGTGCTGAATTCTCTTAGCTTTTGCTTGTTTGTAAAGGTTTTAATTTCTCGATCAAATCTGAATGACATCCTTGCTGGGTAGAGTAATCTTGTTTGTAGGTTTTTCTCCCTCATCAGTTTAAATATGTCCTGCCACTTCCTTCTGGCTTGCATAGTTTCTGCTGAAAGTTCAGGTGTTAACCTTATGGGGATTCCCTTGTGTGTTATTTGTTGTTTTTCCCTTTCTGCTTTTAACATTTTTTCTTTGTATTTAATTTTTCATAGTTTGATTATTATGTGTCTTGGCTTGTTTGTCCTTGTATTTATCCTGCATGGGACTCCCTTTGCTTTCTGGACTTGATTAACTATTTCCTTTCCCGTATTAGGGAAGTTTTCAACTATAATCTCCTCAAATATTTTCTCCGTCCCTTTTTTTTTTCTCTTCTTCTTCTGGGACCCTTATAATTCGAATGTTGGTGCATTTAATATTCTCCCAAAATTCTCTGAGACTGTCCTCAATTCTTCTCATTCTTTCTTCTGTATTCTCCTCTGCTGTAGTTATTTCCACTATTTTATCTTCCAGATCACTTATCCGTTCTTCTGCCTCAGTTATTCTGCTCTTGTTCCCTTCTAGAGAATTTTTAATTTCATTTATTGTGTTGTCCATCACTGTTGGTTTGCTCTTTAGTTCTTCTAGGTCCTTGTTAAACGTTTCTTGTATTTTCTCCATTCTCTTTTCAAGATTTTGTATCATCTTTACTATCATTATTCTGAATTCTTTTTCAGGTCGACTGCCTATTTCAGGTGTTTTGGTTTTTACCTTTCTCCTTCATCTGCTGTGTGTTTCTCTGTCTTCTCATTTTGCTTAACTTATAGTGTTTGGGGTCTCCTTTTCGCAGGCTGCAGGTTCATAGTTCCCGTTTTTCTGGTGTCTTCCCCAGTGGCTAAGGTTGGCTCAGTGTGTTGTGGAGGGGACTAGTGCCTGTGTTCTGGTGGATGAGGCTGGATCCTGTTTTTCTGGTGGGCAGCTCCATGTCTGGTGGTGTATTTTGGGGTTTCTGTGGCCTTGTTATGGGTTTAGGCAGCCTTTGTGCTAACGGATCGTGTTGTGTTCCTGTCCTGCTAGTTGTTTGGCATAGGGTGTCCAGCACTGTAGCTTGCTGGTCATTGAGTGGAGCTGGGTCTTGACGTGGAGATGGAGATCTCTGGGAGATTTTCGCAGTTTGATATTACTTGGAGCTGGGAGGTATCTTGTGTGCCAGTGTCCTGAACCTGGCTCTACCCCCTCAGAGGCACAGCCCTGATGCCTGGCTAGAGCACCAAGAGCCCGTCATCTACACGGCTCAGAATAAAAGTAAGACAAAAATGAAAGGAAGAAAGAAGATAAAATAAAATAAAGTAAAATAAAGTTCTTAAAAAATAATTATTAAAATAATGTATTTTAAAGTAATAAAAAAAAGAAAGAAAGAAAGAGGAGAGCAACCAAATCAAAAAACAAATCCACCAATGATAACAAGTGCTAAAAACTGTACGTAAAAAAAAGGACAGACAGAACCCTAGAACAAATTGTAAAAGCAAAGCTATACAGACAAAATCATACACTGAAGCATACACATACACACTCACAAAAAGAGAAAAAGGGGAAAAATATATATATGGTTGCTCCCAAAGTCCACCTCCTCAATTTGGGATGATTCGTTGTCTATTCAGGTAGTCCACAGATGCAGGTACATCAAGTTGATTGTGGAGGTTTATTCCACTGCTCCTGAGGCTGCTGGGAGAGATTTCCCTTTCTCTTCTTTGTTCGCACAGCTCCCTGGGGTTCAGCTTTGAATTTGGCCCCGCCTCTGTGTGTAAGTCGCTTGAAGGCGTCTGTTCTTTGCTCAGACAGGATGGGGTTAAAGGAGCCGCTGATTCGGGGGCTCTGGCTCACTCAGGCTGGGTGAAGGGAGGGGTACGGATGCGGGGTGAGCTTGCGGTGGCAGAGGCCAGCATGACATTGCACCAGCCTGAGGCGCGCCGTGCGTTCTCCCGGGGAAGTTGTCCCTGGATCCCGGGAACCTGGCAGTGGCGGGCTGCACAGGCTCCCGGAAGGGGGGGTGTGGATAGTGACCTGCGCTTGCACACAGGCTTCTTGGGGGCGGCAGCAGCAGCCTTAGCGTCTCATGCCTGTCTCTGTGGTCTGAGCTTTTAGCTGCGGCTCGTGCCTGTCTCTGGAGCTCCTTTAAGCGGCGCTCTTAATCCCCTCTCCTTGTGCACCAGGAAACAAATAGGCAAGAAAAAGTCTCTTGCCTGTTCGGCAGTTCCAGACCTTTTCCTGGATTCCCTCCCGGCCAGCCGTGGTGCACTAACCCCCTGCAGGCTGTGTTCACGCCGCCAACCCCAGTCCTCTCCTGGCGCTCCGACCAAAGCCCGAGCATCAGCTCCCAGCCCCCACCCACCCCGGTGGGTGACAAGCCTCTCGGGCTGGTGAATGCCGGTCGGCACTGATCCTCTGTGTGGAATCTCTCCGCTTTGCCCTCCGCACCACTGTTGCTGCGCTCTCCTCCGTGGCTCCGAAGCTTCCCGCCTCCACCACTTGCAGTCTCCACCCGCGAAGGGGCCTGCTAGTGTGTGGAAACCTTTCCTCCTTCACTGCTCCCTCCCACTGGTGCAAGTCCCGTCCCTATCCTTTTGTCTCTGTTTATTCTTTTTTTTTTTTTTTTTGCCCTACCCAGGTACGTGGGGAGTTTCTTGCCTTTTGGGAGGTCTGAGGTCTTCTGCCAGCATTCAGTAGGTGTTCTGTAGGAGTTGTTCCACATGTGGATGTATTTCTGATGTATTTGTGGGGAAGAAGGTGATCGCCACGTCTTACTCCTCAGCCATGTTGAAGCTCCCCCTTCCATGTGTCTTTTTGAATTATGGTTTTCTCAGGGTATATGCCCAGTAGTGAGATTGCTGGGTCATATTGTAGTTCTACTTCTAGTTTTTTAAGGAACGTCCATACTGTTTTCCACAGTGGCTGTATCAATTTATATACTCACCACCAGTGCAAGAGGGTTCCCTTTTCTCCACACCCTCTCTAGCACTTACTGTTTGTAGATTTTTTTTGTTTTTCGTTACGCGGGTCTCTCACTGTTGTGCCCTCTCCCGTTGTGGAGCACAGGCTCTGGATGCACCGGCTCAGTGGCCATGGCTCACTGGCTAGCCACTCTGCGGCATGTGGGATATTCCCGGACCAGGGCATGAACCCGTGTCCCCTGCATCAGCAGGCAGACTCTCAACCACTGTACCATCAGGGAAGCCCTGTTTGTAGATTTTTTGATGATGGCCATTCTCACTGGTGTGAGGTGATACCTCACTGTAGTTTTGATTTGCATTTCTCTAATAATTCGTGTTGTTGACCATCTTTTCATGTGTCTCTTGGCCATATATATGTTTTCTTTGATGAAATGTCTATTTAGGTCTTCGGCCCATTTTTTGATTGGGTTGTTTGTTTTCTTTGATATTGAGCTGCATGAGATGTTTATATAATTTGGAGATTAATTCTTTGTCAGTTTCTTTGTTTGCAAATATTTTCTCCCATTCTGTAGTTAGTCCTTTTGTCTTGTTTATGGTTTCCTTTGCTGTGCAAAACCTTTGAAGTTTCATTAGGTCCCATTTGTTTACTTTTGTTTTTATTTCCATTTCTCTAGGAGGTGGGTCAAAAAGGATCTTGCTGTGATTTATGGCCTAGAGTGTTCTGCCTATGTTTTCCTCCAAGAGTTTGATAGTGTCTGGCCTTACATTTCAGTGTTTAATCCATTTTGAGTTTATTTTGTGTGTGGTGTATGGTGGAAATGTTCTAATTTCATTCTTTTACATGTAGCTGTCTATTTTCCCCAGCACCATTTTTTGAAGAGACTGTCTTTTCTCCATTGTATATTCTTACCTCCTATGTCATAGATTAGGTGACGATAGGTGTGTGGGTTTATTTCTGGGCTTTCTGTCCTTTACCATTGATCTATATTTCTGGGTTTTTTTGCCAGTGCCATACTGTCTTGATTACTGTAGCTTTGTAGTAAAAGTTTTCTTTTTTGGCTGCAATGGTTGTTAGCTGCAGCCCACGGGATCTTTTGTTGTGGCAGGCAGGCTTCTCTCTAGTTGTGGTGTGAGGGTTTTCTCTCACTAGTTGTGGTGCGTGGGTTTTCTCTCTCTAATTGTGGTGTGTTGGCTCCAGGGCACATGGACTCTTTAGTGGTTGCGCATGGGTTTAGTTGCCCTGCTACATGTGTCACCTTAGTTCCCCCACCAGGAATCTAACCCATGTCCCCTGCATTGGAAAGCAGGTTCTTTACCACCGGACCACCAGGGAAGTCCCACCCTGTAGTGTAGTCTGAAGTCAGGGAGCCTGATTCCTCCAGCTCCGTTTTTCTTTCTCAAGATTGCTTTGGCTATTTGGGGTCTTTTGTGTTTCCATGCAAATTGTAAAATTTTTTGTTCTAATTCTGTGGAAAATGCCACTGGTAATTTGATAGGGATTGCATTAAACCTGTGGATTGCTTTAGGTAGTATAGTCATTTTCACATTGTTGATTCTTCCAGTCCTGGAGTATAGTATGTCTCTCCATCTTTTTGTGTCTTTTTTGATGTCTTTCATCTGTGTTTTATAGTTTTCTGAGAACAGGTATTTTGCCTCCTTAGGTGGGTTTATTCCTAGGTATTTTATTCTTTTTGTTGGGATGATAAATGGGATTGTTTCCTTAATTTCTCTTTCTGATCTTTCGTTGTTAGTATATAGGAAAGCAAGAGATTTCTGTGCATTAATTTTGTATCCTGCAACCGTACCAAATTCATTGATTAGCTCTAGTAGTTTTTTGGTGGCATCTTTAGGATTTTCTATATATAGTATCATGTCATCTGCAAACAGTAACAGTTTTACTTCTTTTCCAATTTGTATTCTTTTTATTTCTTTTTCTTCTCCAATTGCTGTGGCTAAGACTTCCAATACTATGTTGAATAATAGTGGTGAGAGTGGACAACCTTGTCTTATTCCTGATCTTAGAGGAAATGCTTTCAGTTTTTCACCATTGAGAATGATGCTTGCTTTGGGTTTGTCATATATGGCCATTATTATGTTGAGGTAGTTTCCCTCTATGCCCACTTTCTGGAGGGTTTTTATCATAAATTGGTGTTGAATTTTGTTGAAAGCTTTTTCTGCATCTATTGAGATGATCATATGGTTTTTATTCTTCAATTTGTTAATGTCCATGTATTCAAGTTATTTTTAAATGGTATATATGCTATATGTACCTCTTATGTCCTTGATAAATTCATAAATAAAAAATAATGAAAGTATTCAAGAATAGATCAAAATATGTGGCAAATATCCGACTTGTTTTGAGTAGTGTTGGTATATTGACTGGATATTAAAACAAAACCAATGTATATCTTTGCCTCATTCAAAACACCAAAATAAGATGGCTTATACATCAAATCCTAAGGTTATAACTTTCAAGTTATTAGATTTAGATTTTTCATGCTCCCAAAATCCAACTAGTGCAAGAGGGAATCAGTAGGTATTGATGCATTTAAGGTCAAGATAGACAAGCTTGTTATTTTAAAAGGCAACATGGTGTATGTGCCAAAGAGCAGCCTGGCCTGTTATTTTGTAGAAATAGGAAGTCATGCTTTATGAAGAGGAAATGTATTAGTACCTAAAGCAGCTCAGCTGTATATGCTGGCATTAAGTGTGCGATGTATTTTAAATTTAGAATCATTCTGCTGCACTGGATCCTTTCTTACCACCCAAATAAAGGTAACAAATGAAAAATAGCTAGCTATACAGACTGACTACTGAGATTCTGTCTCTCTTAACCAGACCAAAAAATAACAAATAAAACCTCTTTCTGGTTTTTTATTTTAAATATTTAATCTTAAGGAATTGTGCGTTTTCATGTAACTAGATAGGAGAACCTATTAATTTAAGGCAATAGGTGGAAATCTAGATAAGTTTGGGTGTAATTATCTGAGTTAGAATATGCAACTGTAAGGTGTATTATCCTATGTATGTAGTATTTCCATGAATTATATACCTGCACTGAGAGCAAGGCATATCTCTTATCCAAGGCTCTTTTTATAGGGAAGTGTATTATATATACCTTTGTATGACTCAGCGTAAAGGAAATATTTTCCTAGACTTGAAGCAAGAGACAGTGCTTGAGGTAATAGGAAATGTGAACTTGTTGATTGTACATATGACGTGTCAACATGCTCATAACCTTCAACTTCTATTAAAACAACTATTATCTAGTGATCCTTTACATTTTCCAAATGTCTTCTGATAAATCTAGAAATTTCATAATTCCTTTCAAAGTTAGTATTGGACTTTATTTATCACATGCAATACAAGTTTGAAATGTTCCCTCATGGGCTCATTAAATTCATCTTCAACTGCTTTCTGAATCTTTTTGTTGAAATATGTACAACATTTCAAAGTAAAGTCAAACTAGCAGAAATAGCAAAGTATAGAGTAGTAGTGAAGTCCAGTTTTCTATAATTCAGTGAAGGTCAAACCTTGTCTTCTTTCAAGAAAACTCTGTGACTTTATAAATGTGGTGACATAATGCAAGACAGTCAATCATTCCAGGAATGTCCAGCACTGGGATTTTCTAGACAGGAACTGGGCAGTTTCCTCAGTACAATTTCTGAGGAAAATTGATCATTTGAAGTGGTAAGAATATTGGTCACTTGTAAGAATGGAAAATGTTTCAATTCTCCAATTTCACACAAGATTATATGCTATTGACTGATATGAAAAGTGGTATGGATTAGACCAAGGGTCAACAAACGTTTTCTGTAAAGGTCTAGATGATAAATCTGTCCAGCTTTGTGAGCTATAACATCTTTGTCACAACTATTTAACTCCGTCAGTATAGCACGAAAACAGCCATAGAAAATATGTAAATGACAGATGTGGCTGTGGTTCAATAAAACTGTATTTAATAAAACAGGTGGCAGGCCAGATTTGGCCCATGTACCATGATGTGCCAACCCCTGGACTAACCCATAATAGTAGAAAAAATCCAAACTCAGAGTATTCAGACGCAGGAGAAGATAGAATTCAATAAAAATGACAGGAGTAAAAATCATTAATGATTGTGGCCAGGTATCATGAGTGGAAAAGAAGCATTTTTACAAATCTGCACACTTCCCACTCTTACATATGGAATTCAAGCCCCCAACTAGGTACAAGGTAAAAATAATTGCAATCTATTATTTATGATGCATGAGGAATGCAAAATAGGCTCTAATATCCTGGGTCAAAGCTTGGCAGCCATATGAATATGTACTGTCTAAGTGTCCATAATAAATAGCTGTAGAGATTGAGAGGACCCCAGTCACAACAAAGAACAGAAAAGACTGAGGCTAATTAAATCATAAAGAAAAGTAAAAATTATGCAGAGACTCATTATGTTGTGGTAAATCTATTCCACTAAAATTTAGAAAAAGAGTTTCAACACATGAATGGCTCATCGTTTATAATAGGCTCTATTTAGAGAGATAAACCATGATCCTTATAATACCCTTTGTTATTTGTGAAAAGTTCACATTTCAAAGCACAGAAGGGGACCTCAAAGGGTTGTATTGTTCAGCCTTTTATCTACAGGCAGGATTAATTAGGGTAATAGCTAGCATGTATCTAGTGCCTACTGTGTGCCAGGCATTTTCCACATAATATCTCTCCAATCCTCAAATCTTTTGAATCACAACTCTGCTGCTTACTACCTTTGTGACCCTGGTCAATGAAATCAGTCTCTCTGGACTTCTGTTTCTGAATGGGATCCTATGGAGTCAGCCAATCCCCATGCTATAGAAGTCCGGGTAAAGAGGCTGGAGAAAAACATGTCATTTCCTTTTGAAAAGTTATTTTCAGGGACTTAGAAACTATATTAACTAAGAATAAAATAGGGAAATATGCTAAAGCTAGAAAACCTGTTGAAATGGTGTACAAAAGTTGCCCTTAGGGCTTCCCTGGTGGCGCAGTGGTTGAGAGTCCGCCTGCCGATGCAGGGGACACGGGTTCGTGCCCTGGTCCGGGAAGATCCCAAATGCCACAGAGCGGCTGAGCCCGTGAGCCATGGCCGCTGCGCCTGTGCGTCCGGAGCCTGTGCTCCGCGACGGGAGAGGCCACAACAGTGAGAGGCCCGCGTACCGCAAAAAAAAAAGAGTTGACCTTAAATATATGCCTGAATTGGAATGCCATGTGACCTAGGGTCGGTCTTGGAGACCTGACACCGATTGCCTACAATGGCTACCAGCGAGGGTGGGGAGAAAGAAAAAAGAAGATAAATAGTATTTTCTTCCTCCTATGCTTGGCATAACAGGCTATAGAAGTGCAAGGGCCATGTTATCTCACATAACCTTTAAAATCTTTCACTGTCTTCTCTGGGCTTAAGTGTTCAGGATATGCTAATGACTGCCATTCAAGGACTCAGCTCCTTCGATATTTCTTCTCTAACATCACCCAAGTATCACCTTTACTTTGTATTCTCCTCTCCTCTCACCTATAATGAGTGTGTGTACTGTACCACAGCATTGAACGTGATTATTTACCACTTAGATATTTGCTCTAGTTTCATGTACTACTAGTTTCATATCCCTGGCATTATTTTCCCACAAGACAGGAACCATGACTTCTGCTTCTTCTGGGTTCCCAGTGCTTGACTCTCTGCTTGGCAAAAAGTTGGTATTCAAGTGAAGCTTCCATTATGTCCTTCCTGTGTTCTATGTCAGACATTGTGTTAGGTGCTAGGAACATAGTGTGGTGCAGAAATAGACATAATTTTTGCTGTCATGGACAGTCCTTACATTCTAGCAGGGAGATGGGCATTAAATAATCACACAGATGAAGTTAAAATTGCAGTGTGACAAGTGTTGTGAGGTAGGGATGTTAAGGACAGAAGATAATATGTCCCTGATCTTTAGGAGCTTCTAGTCTAAGTCATGTCAACAGACAATCACAAGACACAGTGATAAGTGGAGGGTTGAGGAAAGCATGGGGTGCTGCAGGGTCCCAGAGGGCAGGTACCAAACATGCTGGTGGCCAGAGAAGGCTGTCAGAGAAAGGAATGCTTTAGATGACTTTGGAAAATATGAGCAGAAATAAACTACATGGAGTTTGAGAAAGGAATTTCAGGCAGAGAGGAGAACATGGGCAAAGGGTTGGAGATCAGAAATCACATGACTCGTGGCAGGGGTAGGGGTAGATGCAATCATTTCAAAGTTGTGAGTGAATGACCTGGAAGGATGGAGCTGAGAGAAGATGCTGCTGGAGAGAAAGAGAACAGACTGGGGGTCAGGGGGAGCTCCCTCTATATCCTGAGGTTCTGCAGAGAAAGAGGAAATTGTAAAGACTTTAAAACAAATGAGTTACGATCTATTTTGACTGTTTAGGTAAATGATGATGGCAACTTTATGAAAGTTGAATTTAATGTAAGAAATGCTTAAAGTGGAAAGATCTGTGAAGAAGCAGTTGCAGTGCCCTAGACAGAAGACAATGAGGGCTGCTCAAGTGGCAAACACAGTAGAAATATAGAAGCTGTGCAATATGCCAACACAAACTACTGAGGTCAAATGTACAGGATTTTGTGATTGATTGCTTGAGTGACAGGGAGGATGGGGTGGGGGAGAGAAGGGGCGAGAGAGAAGGGGAGTGAGAGGAGAAGAGACAGAGAGAGATGGGGAGAGAGAGAGACCAAGAGAGGGAGAGGGAGGGAGAGCGGAGGGGGAGAGGAGGGGAGAGGAGAGAGAAAGAAGGAAGAGAGAGGGGTAAGGGTAAGGGAAAGTAGGAATGAGAGTCCAAGAACATTGGATGAGGTTCCAGAAGAGGTATAATGTAGCAGATAAAAGCTCAGGCTTTGAAAAGAGACCACCTTGATTTACAGTCCAGCTGTGCCAATTATTTTATGTGTGAACTTGGGTAAGACATTTAATGTTCCTTTGCCTCAGTTTCCTTGTCTGTAAAAGAGAGATAATACTATCTACCTCATAGGCTTGCTATTGAGACTGAATGAGTTAATGAATATAAAATTCTCAGAACCGTGGCTCTCAATAAGTACTATATAAATGTTAACTTATTATTCCTTTAGGAGAGAAAATGTGCTTGCTCAGGTTTGAGTATCCTGAGATTTAGATGCCTGTGGGATATCCATGTGACAATGACCATATCTGTTTTTACTCACCACTGTATCCCTCCATTCCTAGAAAAGTGCCTGATTCATAGTAAGCACTTAATCTATATAATTTCAGACAAATAGATAAATGAATGAATGCATAAGACATATAACAGGCAGTTAGATATACATCTGAAACCCATGGAAAATCTAGGGATGGAGGTAATAGATACGGTATTGTGTGCTATGGGTCAGGCTGAGACGTCCAAGGAAATTCCTGTAGGATGAGGAAAGCACAAGACAAAGGATGGAACCCTACATGTCTTATTTCAAGCTGCTATAACAAAGTACCATAGACTAAGTGATTTATAAACAACAGACATTTCTCACAGTTCTGGAGGCTAAAGTCTGACATTAGGGCACCAGTACGGTCAGGTCCTGGTGAGGGTCCTCTTCCAGGTTGCAGACTGCTGACTTTACATTATCTTCACATGGCAGAAAGAGCGAGAGAGCTCTCTGGGGTCCCTCTTATAAGGGCACTAATCCCATCATGAGGGTTCCACCCTCATGACCTAATCACCTTCCACAGACCCTCACCTCCTAATACCATCACATTGGTGGTGGGGGGTGTATAATTTCAACATATGAGTTTTGGGGGAACACAAAGTTTCAGTCCATACACTATGAGTCAGTAGCATTTATGGGTCAGAGACAGCAGGAGAAAAGGAGAATAGAGGATCAATAAAAATCAGATAAAAACCAGGTTAGTGTGGTATCCAGAAGATAAAAGAAAGTTTCTGTGATAAAGAGATCCACAGTGTCAAGTGCTGCAACATCTTTTAGTATGTTAGACTGTAAATTTTCGAGCCATATTTTGACCCCCAACCTAGCAGATTTGATCCCAATCTCCTCTATGCTACGTCTACATATCATACATATGCTTACTCCTTCCACGTAAACTGCATGTGTGTTTAACTTCCTTCACTAGATTTTGAGCGACTTGAAGGATCATCTCTTGTTTTATTCACCTGTATGTCCCTGGTGTCAAGCACAGTACTTGGAATATAATAGAGAGCTAGTTGAAAGCATCTTAAATGAATTATGTTCACTTTATGTCAATAGACTAAATTGTCTCTGGGACATGATTTTCTAAAGGAAAAATAAATAGCACTATTATTTATGTATTTACTAATTCTTACAAAACTGAATGGGTGAAAGGAGGAGTCCAAAACTAAAGGGACAATATGTCATGCACTGTATTGACATTTTGTTCTCACTTGTTCATCCTACTGGGCTTTGGGCATGTGCTGTCCCGTTTTAATAAGTTTCAGAAGGGTTCGATGTAAAAATCATGAACCTGGTAAAAACTAGCATGTGAACAACTTATTTGAATTTGACAGACACTCCACCAAGAAGCATTCAATAGGTACACTCACCAATGACCTTTCAAGCTCAAAGAAGGTAATATTTCTTCCCTTAGTGGCAAAATTATACCCTAAGAATAGCTTACTCACTAGTGGTTTCTGTTAATATCCCTATTTTTCATGCCCTCTATTAGATTTTGATAACCCTATTGCCAGGATTCATGTCTTGTTCATCTTTATATCCTGATCGCCTAACACAGTAACTGACAGCCAGTAGGTTCTTGGTAAATGTTCATTGAATTAGTTATTAGCTTTAAACCACTCACTAGGTATGTGAATTTAATGCAAAGGTAAGAAATGGTGCAATTTTAAATATCAGCCTTACTTTAGAATACCCTCTTCTCAGTAGTATAGAAGAGAAGAAAGCCGTGAGGTTGTTAAGTTTATGAAAAAACCAAAAACCAAAAATCATGTTCACTCAAGTGCTTGTGTAGGCTCATAGCAAGATGGAGGAACAAAGAAACTACTGGTGAAAATGTGCTTTAAAAATGCATATATGGTGAAATATCTATGCAACGCTCTTAAACAAGATCTTGTAACTAATACTTCCTGACCAACATCTCTGGCTTGAGCTGAGTGGTAGGGTTAGGGTTAGGGTTAGGTAGATGTATGAGGTTCTTGAAATGACTCAGTAGTTTTCAAAAGGAAGCTTATATGATTAGTAGATTTTATTCTTAAAAAATCCATCAGAATGAATATAAGTAATAATGATTTGAATGAATCCAGCATGAATTTGACTCATTTTCGCTGAATTTATGAAAACAATTGAGTCCTATAATAATCGGTGTTTAAATCTAAATGATACTGGTTGAATAAGGAAGACCAATAACTCACAGTTAACATTTTATTTTTAAATTAATATACAATGAAATATATTTTTGATATACACTTCTATGGGTTTTAACACATGCGTAGATTTGTGTAACCACCAGCATAATCAGGATAAAGAACAGTGCCCTCACCTTCAAAACCCCCTCATGCTTCCCCTGTGCAGTTACACCCTCCTCTTACTCCTACCCTCTGGGAATCATTGATCTGTTCTCCATCACTATAGCTTTATATATTCAAGAGTCCTATATAGGTGGAATCATGTGTGCTTTATTTTGAGGTTGGCTTTGTTCACTCAGCATGACTCCTTTGATATCTATCCAAATTGTTGCATATGTGTGTATCAATAGTTCATTTTTTTGCTGCTGTGTAGAATTTTTATTGTATATACTGTGCTCTGTTTATCCACTTACCCCTTAAAAGTCATTTGGAATATTTCTACTGTTTGTAAATTATAAGTAGAACTTCTATAAATATTTGTGTGCAGGAATTTATGTGAACATAATTTTTTTCTTTAGGGTAAATATCTTGCAATGAAATATCTGGGTTGTATGATAAATTCACATTCAACTTTTTATAAGCTGCCAAACTGTTTTCCTTAGTGGCTGTATCATTTTGCATTCTCACCAGCTATAAGTGAAAAGTCCAGTTTCTCCACACCCTCACCAGCATTTTTCATAATTTTTTTAACATCTTTATTGGAGTATAGTTGCTTTACAATGTTGTGTTAGTTTCTGCTGTATAACAAAGTGAATCAGCTATATGTATACATATATCTCCATATCCCCTCCCTTTTTTTTAAACATCTTTATTGGAGTATAATTGCTTTACAATGGTGCGTTACTTTCTGCTTTATAACAAAGTGAATCAGCTATACATATACATATATCCCCATATCTCCTCCCTCTTGCGTCTCCCTCCCACCCTCCCTATCCCATCCCTCTAGATGGTCACAAAGCACTGAGCTGATCTCCCTGTGCTAAGCGGCTGCTTCCCCCTAGCTATCTATTTTACATTTGTAGTGTATATAGGTCAATGCTACTCTCTCACTTCGTCCCAGCTTACCCTTCCCCCTCCCCGTGTCTTCAAATCCATTCTCTACATCTGCGTCTTTATTCCTGTCCTGCCCCTAGGTCCATCAGAACCTATTTTTTTCTTTTTTTTAGATTCCATATATATGTGTTAGCAAATGATATTTGTTTTTCTCTTTCTGACTTACTTCACTCTGTATGACAGAGTCTAGGTCCATCCACCTCACTACAAACAACTCAATTTCGTTTCTTTTTATGGGTGAGTAATACTCCATTGTATATACGTGCCACATCTTCTTTATGCATTCATCTGTCAATGGACACTTAGTTTGCTTCCCATAATTTTTAACTGTAGGTATACTAATATGTGTGTAAGACTATCTCATCATGGTTTTAATTTGCATTTCCCTAATGGCTAACGATGTTGAACATATTTTCAAGTGCTTATGTTTCAGCTTTTCTCTTTGGCGAATTGTTCCTTCAAGTGTTTTGCCTGTTTGTTAATTTTCTTTCTTACTGTTGAGCATAGTGAGTTATTTATGTATTTTGGATACAAATCCTTTGTCATATATATGTGATACATTTTTCTGTAGCTTGCCTTTTAATTTTTTTACAGTATTTTTCTCAGAGAAAAGTTTTTAATTTTAATGATGTCCAATTTAGCATTTTTTTCTTCTAAAGATCTTGCATGTATTGTCATCCCTAATATCTCTTCGCTTACCCATAAGTCATAAAGATTTTCTATTATGTTTTGTTTTAGAGATTTTATAGTCTAACATTTTATATTTCAGCCTATGAGTTAATTTTTATATAAAGTGTAGGGTTCATGGTTTGCATATGGGTGTCTCATATTTCCAACACCATTTTTGAAAAGTATCCTTTCTCCATCGAAATGTTTTTATATATTTGTAGAAAAATCAATTGTCACATTTTTGTGGGCCTGTACTGTCAAAAATAAACAAAGCCAGACATTAAAGTGGTAAGGACAGATTTTATTCAGTAATATACTACTGAAATAGGGAAAAGAGCCCACCACAAACTTAGCCTGATTTGTGTAGAGGTGACTAGGCATTTTAAAGAGAGAGCGAGGGACCAGGGAAGGGGTGAGTGGGGGCTGAGTAGAGTGAGGGAAGTTAAAAATTATAAAAAGTGCACAGGGAGGGATTGGTCTATGTGATACCCCTCTGGGTTTGCTAACTGATGCTTACTGAAGTTAGGCTTCTACTCTCCCACAGGGGCTGGGAGACAGAGGCTCTATCTTCAGATGTTGGCTAGAACAAGTAGTAAATTTGGGGGCTATCTTGAGTTTTCTCATGCAGGCACTTTAAGGGGTCTAGGGTCATCCTAGGGATGTGGCCTTGAGCTATTAGAAACCATGTTAGTATTTGTTCAAGTCTTATATACCAAGGTTGAGGCCTAATGGAGAAGTTCTCAAAGGAGCTTGACTAGAGTTTGGTCAAGGAGAGAGAATCTTTGTCAATACTGAACACTTCCTTCTGCTCCTTTGATCTATGTGTCTTTCCCTTTACCAATATCATGCTGTATTGGTTACTGTAGTTTTATATCAAGTCTTATAGTAGGGTAGTATGCATCCTCCAACTTTATTCTTCATTTTAAAAGTATTTTGGTTCTTCTGTTTCCCTTGTCTTCCATATAATGTTATTGTTAGGAACTCAGCTGAACTAGAGAGAGATGAATTATCGGGTGTTGGAGTAATTGATTAAAACAACAACCAAAACAAGAGTAACGGTCCAAATCTTTAATCACTTGCTGTGATAGTATAAGCAAGGAACTAAACTTCCCCATGTTCTATTGTCCCCCATGGAACGGTATGCCAGATTGAGGGTTGGGTGGATCAGCACAGCCATGGGGTTCATCTCACTGCTGAGAGAAAGAAAGAGAGAGACAGTGAGGAAGGGAGGTAGGGAGGGTGGTGGAAGGAAAGAATATGAATGAGTGAATATAAATGAATGACAATAAAAATAAGGTTTTTGAAGAAACAAGAGGGGATGGACTCCTGTGCATAAGTGGTAAGGATGGGCTTGATAGCAGTAGGAGCACTCCCTCCATTGTAAGAGATAAGAGGGGGAGACAGGCAAAACGGGCATAGAAAGTAGAGAGGCAGCTTGATATGTTTGATCGTGGACTGGTAAGATTTCTGGCTTTTATTTTCTCAATAAAATATGAAGTTAAGTCATTAGCTCAGTGAGATATTATAAGATACTTGAAGAGATTCAGTGTTAAAAAGTTGATTTAAAGATTAATAAAATAAATCCATAAGGCAAGTACAGTAGGATATTCAGCCAGTGTGGGGTGTCCATTTGAGTTGTATGCATATACTGTCCAACATGTTTTATCCATAAAATGAATATGGATTCTTTAAAAATACTAACAGACTCACACTAAACATATACTTTACAATTTGCTTTTAAAAAAGACTCAGTGTATTTCAGACATTCTTTTCTCAAGACATTATATATAGGTTTACCACGTTCATTTGGTAGCTGCATTGTATTCTGTAGTATGGCTTCATTATAATTTATTTAACCAATGAAAAATTTCCAAAATTTAAGTTTAACTCTATAACCATTTTCTGGAGGCAGGGAAGATGGGAAAAAAATTGAGAATGCAAGTATTACTCTGGTGATGTGGTTCATTTGGGAATAACAAAAATAATTCATCTATTCAATATTTCAAACATTCTTTCATTTTAGAAAACTACTTAATGCATGCATACTATGTGCCACTTGGACAAGAGTTAGCTCCAGAATGTGAAATAACTGCTTTATGTCTGAAAGAATCGAGAGAAAATGAGACCACATTGAAATAAGCTCTTAAAGGGGATTACAATCTTTCTACATGGTTGCTAATTAAGTTTTACCTAATTGTGGCCACGTTTGTTTCCTACTGGAGAGACCCTCAGAATCTTTTTTTCCCATCTTAAATGTTGGATCTTTTTCATTGCTTTTTATTGAACATTCCTGGAGATCTTCAAGGAACACTCCGGTGGTGATGAGCAAAGATGTACTTGAGTCAAAGTTCTGAAATCTTACATCTATGCCTTTTTTGCATAGTCATCCCTTTTAATGCTTACGTCTGCTGGGGAGCAGCACCTGTGGGATGAGGAAAATTCTGGACTGCTGCCTGCATTTCCCCCTGTTTACCTTGAGCTTTCCATTCTTCCTGACAAAGTGCCCTGTTGCCCCCCACGATGAATAAGACAGTTCATTCTTTTTACTCAAAAATTATCTCTCCACCCCCTTCTCTGTGTAGTCTGTCTCTCTCTTCCTCTCTCCTTGTCTTTCCTATCTCTGATCAACACATCTTCCTCTGAGTGTTGGGCAGAATAATAGCTCAGCATTGTTAGCAGCACTGCCCTTCTTATACCAGAAAAAAAAAGTCAATGTCTAAATATAGAGCTGAAATTAGGACGTATGCTTTCCAATTCTTGACTCACTCCATCATTTACTTGCTGTGGGGACTGCAGGGAACTGCTTGACCTCTCGGTTTCCTTTGATTCAGTGAAGGCAATAATTCTTGCCTTGCCTTCCAGATGAAGGTGAGTAATTAATGGTTGTGGAGTCCTTTGAAACTCAAAAAGGAAGCTGCAAAGGCTAATCCCTCGCAGAATTCACATCGGTTTTTGAAGTAATTTACAGGGGAAAATAAATAGTTCAGATGCGGAATAGAAAACTATGAGAGCTAACACAAATTCATCCACAAATTCACAAGAAGATGCTGAAGAAGACAGGAAGCTATTTAGCCTTTCCCCCTCTTTCCCTCCTGTGCACTCTCTTTTAGACTCCTCCCTGACACCTCACCTGAATTGGTGATGAGTGAGTTGCCCTTGAAAAGGAGTGGGGCTTTGGAGTCAGAAAGACCCAGTCACACACCTGATTCCACCACTTTCCCACTATGAGAACTAGGGCACATGACTTGTTACATGTTTCACCTTTTTCTGTGCTTCAGTTTCCTTATTTTGTACAACAGCAATTACCTTTACACCACAGAGCTGTCAATGAGAATTACATACACGCACACGCGTGTGCATGCATGTATTGAGCCTAGGGCATCCTTGGGTTTCACGGGATGTCCATTCCCTTCCACTTTTTGGAAAAGAGGTGGAAGGACAGGCTGTGTGGCAAAGCAGTGTCAGCTGCCCTGGTGACAGTTGACAGCCCCAACCAGATACTTCCAAGCCAGGTAGAGCAGACAGACTTTGGGTTAGGCTTAGTGCACTTGCCTGAGTGAGTGAGTGTTCCCCTATGACTTTCAACCACATGAAAAGAAGTGTCTCACACCAGACCAGGTTCCCTTATTCTGCAGACAGAAATAATATCAACCACGTCCTAAACAAAGGAGAGCACTATATATCTTCTAAAAAAGAGATATTCTTTGTTGCGCTCTAGAAACTAAAACAATAAACGTGAGGATCCTCTGGAGGACACAGCATCAGAGTCCATGGTTTCTGAAAAGACCACCTTTCTCAGGGAAGAAAGGACGCATATAAGTGGACAACAATTTCCAAGATAGCAAAGCCACAGATGATAAGGATGTGCACATTTTCAGGACTTTTTAAAGGTTTTAGTGTAGAGTCCTCAGGGTGATTAATTATCCCTCATTGTATCATCTGAGTCTTCTGAGAGCAGGGAGTGATTGAACTGAGCCTCTGGAATGCTGCTCTGTTCTCAGATCAGGGCTGCGCTCAGGGAATTAATTTTGATACTGTAACATGTAGCAGAGAAATATTTCATTTTCTAATCATATTATATAAGAAGACAAATACGTAATATCAACCAAAAAGAAAAAAAAGGATTCCTTCAGTCATTTGCAAGGGAACTAATAAAAATATGGCAACTTTTATGCATAGCTCATTTATGACTGTTGTAAGTTACTAAAGCAATATTTTGTACTACCAAAAATGTCTAAAAAGGTCAAATACTGGGGTCCAATGGTAATGCTTATTTTAGTGCTATATCATATTATAGGTATTTGTGAATGTGGCTGTTTTCTTCACTAGAGTTTGGCATGAGAACATGTATTATTTATTTCTATATTCCTCTAATACATCTCATGGTACTTAATATTAGAGTGTCTCAAGTTCTAGCACAAAAGATTATGTTTTGAAAACATATTAAAAGAATTATCATTAGAAAAAGTTTTAAAATTCCATAAATATAAAACACAATGATTGCTAAATCTTAATATATTTAGGGAAGAATATTTAACTGACCAGAATAAAAAAATGAAGTAACTGAAAATTGAAACACACATTCTATTAAATTAATTTTTAAAAGGAATTATCAGAGGACTCAACAGGTTTAAGTATGGACATGTAGGGTTCTATTGAAACATATGGTGATAATGGGACATAATCAGAAAGAAAAGAACTCAATGATTACACAAAACATTTAAAATATTTCTTTTTTTGTTTATAAGAGTTATATATGATTTGCATAGAAATTATTCAAAAATAAAAATATGTTAAAAATATAGTAAAAAATGGATTTCCTACTTAAAGATAAACTTTTCCTTTGTTTTAGTACAGTACCTTCTGACACCTTAATCTTAGACTTCCAGTCTCCAGAGAACTGTGAGTAATAAATTTCCATTGTTTGTTACCTAGTCTGTGATTTTTTTATGGCAACTTGAGCAGACTAATACAGCAATTTGCATGGTATGAGATTATGATTTTAGCTGTACTTTTAGTAATATATTTGGCTTTCTATTGTAAAAAGAAATATTATATACTTATTTGCATTTTTTTGATAACTCCTAAACTTAAGTATTTGAATATAAAGCATTTGCACTCATTTTTATGTGAGTTGGCTGCTACTAGTCTTCTTTTTCATTTCTAGTTATATTTTAGAGTTTTTTTTAAACTTTCATGTCTTTATAAATTAAGAGTTTTAAGCCTTGTAACACCTTAAGATCTTTGCGAAGATTTTCCCAGTTTGCTCACCTGTTCTCTCTCTCTCACTCTAAATACACACACACACACACACACACACACACACACACACACACACACGTATAAAGAAGTTTTCAAAGTATTTAAATGTCAATATTATTTATCATTTTTACATAAGAAAGATATGTAACTATGTAATTTATAATTTTATATTTCATTTTGTGTATTAAGAAACTCTTTAAACCTTCCAGAATTTAGTTATGGTTTAGTTTGCTAAGTAAGTAATGTAATTTTTCTATTATAATTTATTGACTAATCCGTGTCCTATAGATTGGACGTTGCTACCTTTATCATGTCACAAATTGTAATACATGCTATGGTTAGTTTCTGAAATATAACTAGTATAGTGTTTTTGTTTTCTTTTGTTGTTAAGGCTTTATATTTTTGGAGCAGTTTTAGGTTCACAGCAAAATTGAGAGAAAGTTACAGAGATTTCTCATATAGCCTCTGTCCTCACATATACATAGCTCCTCCCTTTATCAGTATTCCCACCAGAGTGGGACTTTGTTACAATTGATGAACCTACATTGACACATTATTCTCGCCCAAAGTCCATAGTTTACATTACAGTTCACTCTTGGTGTTGTACATTAAATGGGTTTGGATAAATGTATAATGATATGTATCCACCATTATAGTGTCATACAAAATCCTTTCACTGCCCTACATATCCTCTGTGTGTCCTCACCTAGTCACCTTTTCCTGTGATTTTAACCCCTGACAAACACTGATCTTTCTACTATCTCCATAGTTTTCCTTTTCCAGAATGTCATATAGTTGGAACCATACAGTACGTAGCCTTTTCAGATTGGCTTCTTTCACTTTAGTAATATTCATTTAAGGTCCTTCAATGTCTTTTTATGGTTTGATAGCTCATTTCTTGTTAAGGCTGAATTAATATTCTATTGTCTGGATGTATCACAGCTTCTTTAATCCATTCACCTACTGAAGGACATCTTGATTGCTTCTATGCTTTGGCAGTTATGAAGAAAGCTGCTATAAACATCTGTGTGCAGGTTTTTGTTTGGACATATGAGCTCTCAACTCCTTTGGGCAGATACCAGGGAGCATGATTGCTAGATCATATGGTAAGAGTATGTTTGATTTATGAGAAACCACTAAACTGTCTTGGCTGTACCATTTTGCATTCCCACCAGCAATGAATGAGAGCTCCTGTTGCTCCACATCCTCGCCAGTGTTTGGTGTTATCAGTGTTCTGGGTATTGGCCATCCTAATAGGTGTGTAGTGGTATGTCATTGTTGTTTGAATTTGCATTTCCCTGATGACATGTAGGGTGGAGCACATTTTCATATGCTTATTTGCCATCTGTGTATCTTCTTCATTAAAGCATCTGTTAAGGTCTTTGGCCCGTTTTTTAATCAAGTTGTTTTCTTATTGTTGAGTTTTAACTATTCTTTGTATACTTTGGATACCAGTCCTTCATCAGATGTATCTTTTGCACAGACACATACTGTATCCCAGTCTGTGGCTTGTCTTCTAATTTTCTTGACATTGTTTTTCACAGAACAGAAGATTATAATTTTAATGAAGTCTAGCTTATCAATTGTTTATTTTACAGATCGCATCTTCGATGTTGTATCTTAAAAGTCATCGCTGTACTCAAGTTCATCTAGGTGTTCTCCTATATTATCTTCTAGGAGTTTTATACTTTAGCATTTTTAATTTAGGTCTATGATCCATGTTGAATAAATTCGTGTGAAGGGTGTAAGGTTTGTCTGTGTTTAATGTCTGGGTTTAGTTTAATGAATTGTTGTTCCAACTTCAGCCTTTTTACCACATCTGCTGCTCTAGTTTCCATATAGTTCTTTTACTCCAACTACAATTATTCTATTTCATTTATTTCCATAATTGATTCCTCCCTGGTACCTATGCCTGTACGCTCTCATAAGCCCTAGCTTGTTACAACATTCATGAACAGCTCTAGTTTATGTGGGATCTTTGCATTGTTTCTTTAGGGGTTACCTGTGGTGCTAGAGACACCAAGATAAATAAGATATATTCCCTGTCACCAAAGTGGTAAATCCACTGACATATAATTTCAACTTGTTTTGAGGGCCATTGTAGAGAAGTGCCCATAATGTATGAGAGCACAAAAGTTGTGTGTATAATTTCATAGGAAAATCATGGGGAAAACAGCTGGGGGGGTCATTTAAAGCAAAGGGAACAACATATGCAAAGGCATTGGGACATCTGTGGAGAAGAGAGTGAATATCTGTGTGTGGAACTGAGGGATTTTGGCAAAGATTGTAGATTAGGAGAGATGGAAAAACTTTTGGGACCAATACTTATGAGTTTTGATTCTATCTGATGTAAAATAGTTGTGGTAACAGTACTGGAACTGGGGGCAGAGGTAGAGGGGTTAAGATGTTTAAGCAGTAGTGGCACAATCAGATACATGTTTTACAAAAATGGATGGATGGATGGATGGATGGAAAGATGAATGGACGGATGAATGAATGAATAAACAAATAAATAAATATCTTCCAAAAAGAGATAATCCAAGCACTGTTTCCCTGCAGAATTTTCTATAGATTAGGGCACTGATTACCCTTCTTTCTTGCTATAAAATATCCTGTATATGGGGTCCAAGTCTTGGAATTATATGATCATTCAAGGCATTGACAGGTATCACAGACATTTAGAAGTTCCACGCATGAGAGTTCAACAGTAACTGCCCAGATGTGACTGTTTTGATGTAGAGAACTGATATTTCATACAGCAAGTCTATTTAAATCAAATGATGACAATTTTAAGAAATTAAATTTCAAGGAAAGTGTGAGCATCAGATGGCCTTCATTGTGAAGTTCTGTAGAGGGACCCAGATGGACTCCTAACAGAAAGATGCAACGTATTATTACCAACAGCAACTCAGGCATTGGCTTGGATAATTGCTGACTACTGATCCTTTTTTAAAAGTAACCTGGACTGAATCTGGGAATTGTAGATTAGGCATCTGAATTTGATATCACTAAGAGTGGATAAGGAAAATCTCTAACAAGCACCTTGTTCAGTATAAATTTTAAGACCTGCCACTATCTTTTCCACTAGAGTAAGTCACATCTAACACAGAAAAGCTCTTGGAACAGAGCAAAGTTAAACTACAGTCCAAAGAAACAGTCAGTGAGTAAGTTTTCTGTAAAACATTATATAACTTTTGCAATTGTATTTTAAAAGGCTTTCAAAGAAATGTGGCAGTTATACTTGTTCTTATCTTTCCATTGTTATTCACATGGCAATTCGCTGTGAGAGGCAAAGTACTGCACTTTATCTTGAAACAATTAAAATTTAGAAAATGACCCAAAGTAGATACATTCTTAAATCCCTAAAACAATATTGCTTGCAGGGTCCCAAAACCCTCAGACTACAGGTAAGTTAACTAAAAGCCAGAGAGGAGAAATGATTTGCACAATGTCATATATTACCAGAGTCAGTTCTCATCATCATATGCCATTGATAATATCCTGACTGTTTTCCAGGCACTGTGCCAAGATACTTTAAAGTATATTATCTCATTGTTAACTCCATCACACACAGGGAATGAAGACTTAAAAGAGGCTTACCTTGCCCAAGGTAACACAGTTTTTCAAGATGTAGACCTGGGATTCAAACTTGGGTTTGTCTTATTTCTGGGCCTCTGCTATTATCTAGGATGATATATCTCTTGCCCAGACCAGACTAGTATTATTTCCTTGACTGTATCTCCCCCATGTCACCACTGATTGATTTTAGTTATTGAATTATGAGAAACACAATAACTATCTGGGTTTACACACTTAACTCAAAAAAATCACATCTAGAGTATGTGAAGGAAGTAACACAAATCTATAGGCTGTGTTGAAAAAAATCAGCCAATTTTCCTTCTTTGGTTTTGAGATAGTTCTGCCAACAAAAGTGCTTCCACCTGTCGTTTGAAAACCTGGATGAATAAGTGAAAGACATTACATCACAGTAATACCCATATAGTTTCCTAAGTGGCATAACAGGAGGGAAGATGCAACCAGTTTATGAAATGGGTTGAACATGCTCTTTCCTGCCTCTTCCAACATTATGGACACATCCCATGGTTCTTCAGTTATCTTGAGCCATAACAACACCTTGATCTTACGTAATACAATCAAAACTAAATGACATACGTAGCTCTGATTCAGGGCATATCTTTGCATAAATTTGCCCTTTCCGCTACCTATTTTTTCTCTCCAGCCTTTATACTGTAGCTAGAGTGGTATGTTAACAACGTAAATCTGATCCTATTCCTATCTATCTTTAAACCTCTTCAGTGGCTCCCTCATATTCTTCAGTATATAGTCCAGGCACCCTGGTTTAGTTAACACTGCATTAAAAATAACCCCCAAACTTAGTGGCTTAAAAACATATGTTATCTTACGATTTTGTGGATTGCTTGGGCAATTCTGTTGGTCTAACCTGGGCTCATTCCTATGGCTGCATTCAGCTGCTGGATCAACTTGAGGCTGGGCTCAGATAGGAAGGCTGAGATCACTTGACCTTATTCCTTGTGGTCTTTCGTCCTTAAGGAAGCTGGACCTGGAATTGCTTCAAAACCAGTGCTACTGGGGGCTGTTTGGCTGTTCATGAAAACTGAAAGAGCAAAGATGTAACCATATAGGCCTAAACTATGAAATAAGATGGCGGCTCTCTAAGAAACTTGAGTATGCTTCAGAATCACCAGGAGGGCTTGATTAACTCCAGATTGATGAACTCTACCTTCAGAGTGTCTTAGTCAGTCTGGGTAGGGCCAAAATTAGGCATGTCTAACAAGTTCCTGGGTGAGTCTGATGCAGCTTGTTTGGGGACAATATTCTACAGACCTCTAAATGAAGACATAAAAGCTCCACGAGTGAGTGTGATGATAGCAACTTGCATTTTCCTGAAGAACTGTGGCAGAAGTGCTTTGCTTTTGTCACCCATTGTAGCAGACAGAACAGAGGACTTCAAATCTGACCCTTGGACTTTTTTCCCCTATCATTTATTTCTGTGTCTCCAACACCTATCCTACACCTAAGTTGATCAGGAAATATGTGTTGTACTGAGCTACATGTTCTATCTACCCTAATAAGGACACTACTATTACTTATATCTAATACCATCTGTAATGGAGAGGTCATTCAGAGAAATAAGGGAAAAGATGTTAATCAGCAGGAGTAAGGGAAAGAATGTGTGTGTGTGTGTGTGTGTGTGTGTGTACATTTATGTTGGGGGATTCAGGAGGGTTTGATAAGATAGGAGCTTCAAGATTCCTACACTGTTTGTTTGTTAACACCAGACACCTTTAATGGAACCTCTCTGCTAATACACATGGCAGCCAGAAACTTGCCTGAGAGCTTATCTACTATCTCTTGGTAGCTACCTACTTGAGGAAGCCCAGTTTATGTAAGGAATTTATGCCACTACAGGTACTGCTTCGGGTACATGCTTGCTTCTCCCTTTGCTTAGCCTCATTCTGTTACAGGAGTGGAGTGTTGCATTCCCCAGTTTGCTCCTTGTCATACTGACCAGGGTTCTTGGCATTCCCCAGTCAATAGAAATTAACTAGAGGCCAGACAATAAATTCAGGCAAGGCTTTATTGGGGCCCCTGCGCTGGCTGCAGGAGGGAGCAAAAATAAGTAACAGATTCCCTTGCTCGGCTCCCCGAGGAGGGGGGGGAATGGCGAGCTCATTCCTTATATGGGGTGAGGGTAGGGGTGTGTCCAGGGGTCGGGATGGAGGGCTGGCTTAGGTGGTTTGCCCACCCCTTTGTGGTGTTGACTGCAGCGGGGCATGCAGAGTTCCGGGCTTTTGCTCCCAACACCCAGTTTTTGCTCCCGGCTCTTCAGAAATGGCAGTTGGGTTTTTTTTGTCTTTTGTATCTTTTGGGTCCAGAATTTGCCCCAACTGGAAATGCACACAGTTATTTTTAGTCCTGTATAGTTTCAGGAGAGAAGTGTCCAGGTGCAAGCTTTGCTGCACTGCAGCAAAGGGTCCTAGGTCCCAGGCCTGTCTCACTTGGATTCATTCTTTCATTAAAGGTCAGAAGCAAGCTAGTTTCAAATGTCAATAGATGTTTAAAATATTTCATTTCAGCAAGAATTTCCCCCCTGATCTTAACTATCAAATACTGAGCAAATTTTCTGGCTGTGTGCTGAAGTCATGGCCACTCCCCCGGGATCTTACACTCTCATTGATCAGAATTTGGTAGATCAAGCTATAGAAGAGTTAATTAAACAACTAAGTAAGAGCTGCTAGGAGACACAACTAATTGCACATCATGCACTTAATGACTGGTGATATTGTGGGTGTGAACAGATAATTAGAGTTTATTGTGATTCAAGGTGCACCTTTGCCAGTTTTCTTCCTAAGATTCAGAGCTTCACATTCAAATACTTTCCTCTTTAATATTCACACCGACACCAATGCTCGATAGGTAAGGAATTGCATGTTTGTCATTTTTCCTTGGTGAGAACTATTTCTACCTTAATTAATCTTTATTTTCCCCTCTACAATTTGATATATACACCGTTACTAGTTTAATGGCAATACTTATTATTATTAATAAGTATTATTAATACTTACATATTTTCCTATAAAATAGGTTTGAAGAAAAAGTTGCAAAGCATGCATTTGTATCAATATTCTGTCACTCATTTACAATAATACTAAAATGTAAAATTATTTTCTCATTTTCATTTTGTTTAAGATAGTTGATATTCTTTCATTATTAGTATTTGGGTCAGATGATTTCTTTTAGCTGTCATTTTTAAAATGCATAAGGCTAAATTAAAAGTTGCAAAGACTTTGGGGATGATAATTAGGTAATCATCTATGTGAGATGTGATTAAAAACTTTAGTCATAACATTTTCATCAACACTTTTATAGATATGTTATGAACAACATACACTAATACTACACTCTGTGACATCTACCTTTACTATTATACATTATTGTCTGCAAATAACATTCACAAAGAAATTATGTAGTTGGACAGCATATATGGCAAATAATTCCTGTTAAATATCATTGTTAAAGATCAACTGGTTGGGAGACATGGAATCTTCAAGAAGATTTCAAATTATAAATTTGAGTTTCCCAGTAGAAAAGTGGTCCCCTACTCCAATGATCACCAAGTCTTCTTTTTAAAATTAATACCTATTTTATTACTTTTGCCTGATATAGCCATATCTTGAAATACTTTACAAACACATCACATTAATTCATTATGTCTTGATTGGGAGAAAAAGGAAAAGCAAATTAATCAAAGACCTAGCTACCTGCCATTAAACACTTCTGATCAGCATAAAGCAGTTTGTTAAGCATCCTTCACGGGTAGAAAAGTAACAACAGTTGTGCAGTGGAAAGAGCCAGGGTTTCAGGATCAGAGAACCCTGGATTCATTTCTTTGTTCCTACAGATACATATACAAATGTGTGATCTTAGGCAGGTTGCCTTACTTCTGAGCCTTAGTTCCTTTACCTGTAACATGACGATAGGAATTTATCTGTCATAGGTAAAAATGAGAATTACATTTAGCTTGGGGCATGGCACATAAACACTAAATGACTGGAAACTATTACCTTTATTATTGATCCAAACAAGCATTTACTTTATCTGAGCATCATTTTATTCTCCTTTAATATTGCATTCATAACACCCCCTTGTTGGGTAGTTAGGAAGATTGGTAATGCCTTATGAAAATAATCTACTTTATACTTGGCACATATTAGGTACTCATTAACCATAGCAACCATGTTGTTTTACTACTAGTATCTTAGTTGAACTTCGTTTGTTTAAGAAACATTTATTGAATATCTGCTCCAAGTCATATTGTGCTTCTTCTTTGTTGCTAACGTGGTCTTTTTATTATGGTTGGAGGAGAGATATTCTATAATTGACTTAATTCCATTATATTACTTTTATTTTTTTATTTTTTACATATACATGTATCTATTCTTTTTCAAATTCTTTTCCCATTTAGGTTATTACAGAGTATTGAGCAGAGTTCCTTACGCTATACAGTAGGTCCTTGTTGGTTATCTATTTTAAACATAGTAGTGTGTACATGTCAATATATTACTTTTAAAGCCATAGTTTACACTTCATATCTTGGTATAATAATCAGATGATCCCAATAAAATTTAGAGGATGCTGTCAGTGCCCTGTCACTGGGAGGTGCATTTTTTCCTCCAGCTTCTGTGAGTGCTTACTGCTCACAGCTGATCCCTTTCTCCAGTGAATTCCTGTCTGCCACACAGAAGCCACCTCAAACTTACACTCCCAGGTAACACACAGCTAAGAAGAAGAAACTACATACAAGAAACTCACTTAAGGTGGGGCTATTTCTGGGATGCAGTTTGTGTTCCTGAGCTCCCCTTGGATCATGCTGAATCTACTCTAAATTTGAGACCGTATTCTTGTTTAGCAACTTCCTCTGCCCTATCCTACTTCTCGTATTCCCTTTTTTTTTTCTGAGAATATTTCCTCAATAATCACTACCTCTAGGACACCCAACCTAAGGTCACCAGCTAACAATTAAGGAAGTTACTGATACACTATTCAGGCTCCTGATGGCATTACATGCATGATGTCATTTACCCTGGAGAACAATCTTATGGGGTATATAACATTATCTCCATTTTAAAGGAGAGGAAACTGAGTTAGAAGTCTCTCTCCCCCAAGTTCATGGCGTTAGTAGGTGGCAAAACTGGAATTTGATGAATTAATTCTATCCATAGAACAAAGGAGAATAGTAATGAACAAGAAGCAGTTCCTGCCCTCAAAAGGATGTGCACCCCCAAATAGGTAATGAACTGCAATTTTAGAGAATCTTGTTCGTAGTGTCAGAAGCAAACACTTTGATAGTAACTAGACTTATTGTGAGGATCACTTCACAATATATACGAATGTTGAATCACTGTGTTGTACACATGAAACTAATATACAAATATCATTGTATGTCAATTATACTTCAATTTTAAAATACTTGTATTCTCCATATAGAAGGCAAGTAGTCTATAAACTTTGTTACTATAATTTTATGGATCTATTTCTAGATATCCTGTTTTATTCCATTGATTTATGAGTTTATCCTTTCAGCAAACCCACGCTGTCTTAATTTCTGTAGCCTCATAGTAAATTCTGAACTTAGGTATTCTAAGTCCTCCAACTGTGTTCTTCATTTGAAATAGTTTTGGCTGTTCTAATTTCTTTGCCTTTCCATAGAAATTTTAGAATCATTTTGTTGATACTATTTTTAAAAGACTGCCGAGATTTTTATTGGGGTTGCTTTAAACAAATAGATCTGACTGGGGAGAAGTGATATCTTCTTTGATTTTTTTTTGTCGATATTTACTAGTTTTCAGTATACTGAGTCTGCTCATGTTTTGTAAAGTACAAACCTGAGTAATTTTAGGGGTGTTATTGTCATGGTATTTTTGTTTGTTTTTAATACCAAGTTCCAATTTTTCATTGCTGGTAAGTAGAAACATGGTTGATTTTTGTATATTGATTTTGTATTATATGCTCTTGAAAAGGTTACTTTGCTACTTCTAGGAGCTTTTGGGTAGATTCTTTAAGAGTTTCTATTTATACAAGCATGTCATCTGCAAAGAGGGACAGTTTTATTTCTTCCTTTCCAAGGTGTATTCCTGTCACTTTATTGATTGATTGATTGCCATAATGTACTACCTAAGACTTCTAGTAAATTCTTGAATAAGGGTGCTGAAAGAGGACATCTTTGCATTATTCGTGAATTTAGGGAGAAGCATTCAGTTTTTTTAAACCATTAAGTTATATGTTTATATTAGGATTTTGTACATACCCTTAATCAGTTTGAAGAATTTCCCCTTTACTCCTAGTTGGCTGGGTATCTTTACTTCTAACCCATTGATGTGATCATACGGCTTTTCTTCTTGAGTCTATTAATATGATTACTTACATTGGCTGCATTTTCCAATATTGAACCAAGGTGTATTCCTGGGATAAATCACATTTGTTCATGATGTGTTATCCTTTTTCTATATTGCTGAATTTAATTGCTAATATTTTGTGGAAGATTTTTGCAACTGTTGTCCTAAGGGATATTGTTCTATAATTTTCTTTTCTTTAAATGTCTTTGGGTTTACTAGTGGAATTCTGGCCTCATAGTATGAGTTTGGAAGTTTTCCCTCCTATTCTACTTCTGGAGGAGATTGTATAGAATTGGTTTTATGTCTTCAATAAATGTTTGGTAGAATTTGTCAGAGAGACTGTGTGTGCTTGAGATTTCCTTTTTTTGGAAGGTTTCAACTATTAATTAATTAATAAAATAAATGTAGAACTATTCAGGCTACCTATTTTCTACTGAGTGAATTTTGGTATTTTGTGTTTTTCAAGGAATTGGACTATTTCATCCAAGTTGTCAAATTTGTGGACATAGAATTGTCCCTAGTATTATTCTTTTAATATCTGGGGTGTCAATAGTAATGGCCCCTCTTTCATCTGTAATATTAATAACGTGTCTTTTCCTATTTTTGTCATTCTGGCTAAAGGCATCAATTTTTTTCCCAAAGAACCAGTTTTTGCTTTTTCTTGCTTTGATTTTTCATTGTTTTATATTTCAATTTAATTGATACTCACTCTCATCTTCTGTTATTTCCTTCCTTTGACTTGTTTTCTTTTAATTTAATATGTTTTTCTTGCTCTAGTTTCTTAAAGTAGAAACTTAAATCACTGATATTTTTTGCATTTTATTTCTTTTGTCATACAAGCATTCAATGCTATATGTTTTTAAGTACCACATTAATTGTATCAACAAATTTTCATATGTTGTATTTTTATTTTCCTTTATTCATTTTAGACTTCCATTAAAACCTCCTCTTTTGTTATGATTTCTAGTTTAATTTTGTTCAGGTCCAAGAGCATACTTTATATCATCTTTATTCTTTTAAATCTATTAAGATTTGTTTTGTAGTCCAGACTACTGTGTATCTTACAAATTTTGATAAGCATTTGAGAAGACTATGCATTCTGTTGTCATTAGGTAGACTGTTCTATAAATATTCACTATGCCAATTTGGTTGATCATGTTGTTCAGATCGTGTATATCCTTACTGATTTCTTCCTACTTACTCTATCAATTAATGTGTGTGGACCGTGGAAGTTTCCAACTATAATTTTGGATACGTCTGTTATGTTCTTCTTTTTTATCAGGTTGCTTTATGTAAATTGAAGCTCTATTAGGTGAATACACATTCAGAATTATTGGGGAATTCTTGGAAAATTGACCTCTGTATCATTATGTAATATCTCTATTTTTCTCTAATAAATATCCTTTAAATTAAGGCCTAATATAACTGATATCAATATAGCTATTCTAGCTTTCTTTTGGTTAGTATTGTGTGGCATATCTTTTTCCATCCTTTTATTTTTTAACCTATCTATATCTTTATGTTTCAAGTGAGTTGCTTGTGGGCAGCTTAATTTGGACCTTGCTTTTTCATCTAACCTTATACTTGTTTTATAATTGGCAAGTTTAAGCCATTTACATTTAATTTGATTATTGATGTGTTTGGATTGGAATTTATCATCTTGCTAGCTGTTTTGATTTGTACTATCTTTTTAAAAAATTTGTACTAAAAAAGACATGTTTATTATTTAATTTTTAATCCCTATTGACTTATTATTCATATCTCTTAAAAAAATTTAGCAGTTCACCCAGAATTTGCAATATACAACATTTATAAATCAGGGTTAACTTTCATATGATATTATACTACTTCACATGTAATGAAAGGAACTTATTACACTATATTCCCAACTCCTATTTTTCATCCTCTATGTTTATGTTTTCAAACATGTCACTTTTACATATGCTATAAACATACTATATTTTGCTGCTACTTTGGCTTTAAATAGCCAACTATCTTTTAGAGTAACTAAAATAGGAAAAATATAATCTTATTTTACTTTCATTATTTTTTCTAGCTTGCTTAGTTTCTAAAGAGTACTGTTTTAATTCCTGTTCTTCTATATGTAATATTTTTTTAATCTGACTGCCTTTAATATTTTCCTTTTGTCTTTCTTTTTAGCAATTTTAAAATGATTAGGTTATGAGTGTGTGTGTGTGTGTGTGTGTGTGTGTGTGTGTGTGTGTGTGTATTCTATTTGTTATTTTCTAAGCTTCTTAGATATGGGCTTTTGTTCATGTCATTAACTTTATAAAATTCTTAGACTATATTTTTCAAATACTTTTTATTCCCCATTTTTTCTCTCTTTTCTCTTTTCACGATTCCAAATATGCATATGTCCCACAGCTCTTGGATGATCTGTTCTGTTTTCTTTGTTCCATAGTCTGTTCATGTTTCAGTTTGTATAATTTCTATAAATCTATCTTCAAGTTCACTGATTCTTACCTTGATTGTGTTGTATCTAGTGATGTTAGTGTGTTTTTAATTTCTAGCTTTGACAGTTCATTCTTTCTTATCATTTCCACTTTCTCTCATGAAAAAACCCATCTGATCTACATGTTGTCCAACTTTTTCTTTACAAATTTTAGCATATCGTAATAGTTATTTTAAATTCTCTTTCAGATGCGTACAAAATCTGTGTGATATTTGTTTCTGTTTCTGATGATTTCTTTATATCTTGGGAATATTTTTTTGGTTTGTTTCTTTGTTTTTGTTTCTTTGTTTTTGTTTTTGGTTTTTTTTGGTTTTGGTTTTTTTTGTTTGTTTGTTTTCCAGCCAGCTAACTTGGGTAACACAGTAAAGACTGAGGTAACGTCATTTTATGCCTGAAAAGAGGGATGCATTTTCTTCTACTAGGTCTTAATTATGGGAATTTGAGTTAACATAGATACGAGTTTGGGATATACTGTTGCTATACCTATATTCATTTCACCACAGGCTTCAAATACCTTCACAAAACCCATGTTTTGGGTGGGGGTTGGTTTGCCAGAAAACTTATTTTTCAATATTTATTTCAAACTCAATTTAAAGTCTTTTCTTTGCATTATGCCTCAGAGAGTTATGTCTCTTGCAAATTACTTACTATAAGTGTAATTATATAATATTTGGAATTTTGTGCCTAATTTCATTTACTTGGCATAATGTTTTCAAGGTTCACCTATGTTGTAGCATGTATTCGTATTTTATTGCTTTTTATGGTTGAATAGTATTCCAATGTATGGATATACCATTTTGTTTTCTATTTATGATGTGATGCACATTTGGTTAGTTTCCACTTTTTGTTTTCTTTTTGTTTTGTTAAGTCTCCTTTAAATATTTGGTAGAGTTCTCCAGTGTAACCATCTGAGCCTGAAAGTCACTTTTTTGAGTAGTTTTAAATTATGAATTCAATATCCTTAATGTTTAGAGAGCTATTCAAATTATTTCATTTTCATGAGTTGTGGTAGTTTTTACTTTTTTGCAGAATTAATCCATTTCATATAAGTTGTCAAATTTATATTTTCATATTCTTTTACTATATCTTTGATATTTTCCATTCTGTAGTGATGTTTTTCATTCTGTAGTGATATCACTTGGCAAAATAAAATGGCAAAATTTTATTACTTATGTTTATAATTAGTGTCTGATGAGTATTTTCACTGGGCATAGGATTCTGGGTTGACAGTTCTTTTTTCTCAGCACTTGAAAAATTTTATGCCACATCTTTCCAGCCTACTTTGTTTCTGCTGAGAAATCCACTGTCATTCAAGTAGTTTTTTTCCTCTATACTTATGGTGTCATTTTTCTCTGGCTGCTTTGAAATTTTATTCTTTGTCTTACATTTTTAGAAGTTTGACTATAATGTAAATTTATTTGGCTTAATCTTACTTGAGATTTGCTCACCTTTTTGATTCTGTAGGCTTATTTATGTTTTTTGCCAAATTTGGGAACTTAGACTGCAAGTCTCTGATGACATGAATATTCTATCTTTTGTTGTGGTTTTTGAGGCTCTGTTTATTTCATTTTTTAGTCTATTTTCTCTGTTGTTCATATTGATTAATTTGTATTGTTCTGTATTCATGTTCACTGAATCTTTTATCTGTTCCCTCCATTCTGCTGTTGAGCCCATTTGTTGATTTTTTAAAATTAATTCTTTTTTAAATACAATTTTAAAGGTTACAGTCCATTTACAGTTATTCAAAATATTGCCTATATCTCCCCGTGTTGTACAACATATCCTTGTAACCTGTCTTACACCCAAAAGTTTGTACCTCCCACTCCCTCACCCATTTATTGCCCCTGCCCCCACTGGTAACCACTAGTTTATTCTCTATATCTGTGAGTCTGCTTCTTTTTTGTTCTATTCACTAGTTTGTTATAATTTTAGATTCTACATATAAATAATATCATACAACATTTGTTTTTCTCTGACTTATTTCACTTAGCATAATGCCTTCCAAGTCCATCCACGTTGCTGCAAATGGCAAAATTTTATTCTTTTTTATGGATGCGTAGTATTCCATTGTGTGTGTGTGTCTGTGTGTGTGTGTATATATATATATATATATATATATATATATATATATATATATATACACATACATACATACACTACATTTTCTTTATCCATTCATCTGCTGATGGACACTTATATTGCTTTTTTATTTAGTTATTTTTTTAGTTGTAAAATTTCTGTTTGGACCTTTATATCCTCTATTTATTTAATGAGACTTTTAATTTTTTCATTTGTTTCAGTGTGTTTATAAATTTTTGTTGAAGCATTTTTATAACAGTTGCTTTAAAATATTTGTCAGATAATTCTAGCATTTCTGTCCGTGTAATGACGATATCCATTGATTGTATTTCTTTTCATTTAAGTTGAAATTCTCTTAGTTCTTCATATGATGCATGAGTTTTGATTGAAATATTGGTATCTTTCATATTATGTTGTGAGACTCTGGATCTTATTTAAACCTGTTTTAATTCGCTTTCTTTGACACTGCTCTGGCAAGAAAAGGTGGGAGCACTGTCTCCTTATTGCCAGGTGTGCATAGACATACAGGTTGCTTATTCAACCTCCATTGCCAGCTGAGGAGGGAAGGTATTTTGGGGTAAGAGTGGGAGTTTAAATTTGTCACTAGGTCTCTACTGATACTTCCCTGGCTTGGGAATTAGAGTGCCTTATTACTGCTCCCCATGTGACCTCCACTAACAATACTGAAGGGATGTGGTTCATTGCCTCTGGGTAATGGTAAAAGTCCCAACACTCCAGTGTTGAAAACACCCCTGAAAGGAGTTGCGGAGCCTTGTTACTACCAATTGCGAATATAAGACCATACTTTCAATGTATTCTCCACTGACAATGAAGTAAGGATACCACCTGGTATCTATCTACCACCTGGTAAGGATAGAAATCCTAGTTGGCTCCTTGGTCTTTTCTGACACCACACCTACCCACATGTTGGGGCACCCTGTTACAGCCTGGTCAGGGTAGAAGCCTCGGATTCCTACTCAGCCTCTGGTGACATGGGTAGGGGTAGGGACAGGTGGTTTTTTGTTTGTTTTTGAGGGCAGTGATGGCTTGCTGCTGTAGAGTGGTTATTTTATAAAAGTTATCTTCCTAGGCTACCTCTTTCCTGGTCCCTGTATTACAAAGAGCAGAATTTGCTTGAGCTCTTATTGTCTGTGCCTATTGTCATTTCCAAGTTCCTGGATTCTTCAGCTGCAAGTCTAGGATGTATGAGGAATAGAAACAATGAAACCTAGGGAACTCCTTGCCATATTGTTCCTTGGGTCCTGAGCTCCCTAGCTAGTCTGATTTTTTCCTATCTTTCAAATGTTCTTATGTTTGTTTTATATAATACCCAACACTTTTAGTTGTGTTTAGCAGAAGAAAGAGGCAAAATTATATCTATTTCATCTTCCAGAGAAGGCAGTGACTTTCATATACATTTTAAAATTTAATTTTGACAACTACTTCAAGTTAACAGTTCATATGACAATTATTTAGGTGAGAAAACTGAGACTCAGAGCATTTATTTTTAATTTTTTTAACATCTTTTTTGGAGTATAATTGCCTTACAATGGTGTGTTAGTTTCTACTGTATAATAAAGTGAATCAGCTATACATATACATATATCCCCATATCTCTTCCCTCTTGCATCTCCTTCCCTCCCATCCTCCCTATCCCACCCCTCTAGGTGGTCACAAAGCACCAAGCTGATCTCCCTGTGCTATGTGGCTGCTTCCCACTAGCTATCTGTTTTACATTTGGTAGTGTGTATATGTCCATGCCACTCTCTCACTTTGTCACAGCTTACCCTTCCCCCTCCCCGTGTCCTCAAGTCCATTTTCTAGTAGGTCTGCGTCTTTATTCCCGTCTTGCCCCTAGGTTCTTCATGACTATATATATATATATATATATATATATATATATATATATAGATTCCATATATATGTGTTAGCATACGGTATTTGCTTTTCTCTTTCTGACTTACTTCACTCTGTATGACAGACTCTAGGTCCATCCACCTCACTACAAATAACTCAGTTTCGTTTCTTTTTATGGCTGAGTAATATGCCATTGTATATATGTGCCACATTTTCTTTATCCATCATCTGTCGATAGACACTTAGGTTGGTTCCATGTCCTGGCTATTGTAAATAGAGCTGTAATGAGCATCGTGGTACATGAGTCTTTTTGAATTATGGTTTTCTCAGGGTATATGCCCAGCAGTGGGATTGCTGGGTTGTATGGTAGTTCTATTTTTAGTTTTTCAAGGAACCTCAGAGCATTTAAATAAGTTCATTTCAGTTGTTGAATCACTGACATTTACATACACCCTTTGCCAAGACACCTATCATTCTCATTTTATGATCTTAACTTCTACAATGTAATTTATTTTTCCTCAGTGTCTTTATATTAAGACTGTGTATCAGATTTCTTGGTATCTCATACATTGCTTAGTGGGCCTATGCATATATTAAGTATTTAATAAATACTTGCTGGAAAAACACAATGAGAATGCATTCTTATATCTTTGTTATTATTTCTGATTAATTTTATTAATCATTTTATTCTGGATTATTGGTAAACCTTTCCTTTACTTTTATAGCTTACCCATAGCCTGAGACTAATATGTGGTTTAGGAGGCTATTACCAGGGCACCCATGAGGCCCCACAAAGGAAAGTAGTGCCTATTTTTTTTTTTAACATCTTTATTGGGGAGTAGTGCCTATTTTAAAACTAGATGTCTATGCAATTCAAACTCCGTTTGAAATTTTGTAGATCTTCAAATCAGGGCAGACCTGAAATGGTATTTTTGGAAGTAAAGATTTGTGAGCCTCTTGGTTCACAGCAACTCGATTCAGCTTCACCCATCACCTTGAAGTCAGCCCTTCAACAATCACAGGCACTAATAGCATTTTCTTCCTTTCATTGATTTTTTCAAACTGAATGCACAGCCTTCCTCTGACTGGCACATGCTATAGTGACATGCTGCAGTTCTTCCCAGCCCACTCTATTACCCTGTGTAATGCTGCTTAAATCCCTAATTACCCTTCTGGATACTGCTGTGGCAGCTAATAAAAGGATTTTGCAGGCTCAGATTGCCATGATTCTTCAGCAGCTACATATTCTTCCACTGTTGCTATGTCAGTTTCAACATATGTTCACTGTTACACCTGTTGTTTCTACTACAAGTATCTTTCATTTTTCTCTATTATGCTTTACAATTTTTTACCTGAACTTATTTCAGAATGAGAATTCAATCAAAGTGACACATTAACATGCCTTAAGCTTGAAAACATTTTGATCATATACTTAAAAGTGCACCTCAATTCAGACTGGATAAGTATGGTTTATTTTGTAAAGCTATAGAAAACAGCCCTGTTGATTTTTGTGAGTCACAGGGAACAAACTCTACAGAAATATATAATTATGTTGACAATGATGGAGCAAGATAATATGTGGCTTTGACCTATCAATGACAGGTGGTCCTGGAGGTGGCCTAATCTTGACATCTTGAATATAGTGCTATCTTATGTTGGTGAACCAGTTAACAAATTCCCAGGTGCACTGTCTTCTGCCCCACTGGGATCTTAACCATACTTACAGTAAATGTTAAGGTATTATGAAAAATGCTTTACAAGCATTATTTTATTTAATCCTCATATGAACACTATGTTGTAAATACTATAATTACCCCATCCCAAATTAAAGAAACTCATAGAGTAAGAACTTATATAGATAGTAAAGGACATACCCAGGGTTCAACACCAAGTCCATCTAACTTATATTCTAAGCCCATGCTCTTAAGTATATATTGTACCACCTCTCATCATCCTGAGTACATTGTTATTTGTTTTGCCTCAGTCACATGTTCAGGACTGTGCTGAAATCAAAGCATCAGCAGAATTTAAGTGGTGGTAGGAAGAGCATAGCAGCAGCTTTCCTCACCAGTTACAAGATATAAAGGTAAATATAGTAATAATTATTTTTTAAAAAATGAGTATATAAATTAATTTTGTAGGTATTCTAACTATTAATAATTTAGTGTCCAGGAATTTAATCACTGTGCTACTCATTGGACTGGTACCTGGTGCTGTAATATTAGGAAGTCATTCTTTACAGCACACTGATAGACTGACTATGAGAAACTGAAATAGGGGAAGTAAATCTTTGAAAATATGCCCTACTGAACTAAGTACATCTAGATTCTTGTAGTTTTGAGACTCTTCATATTCCTTTTATCTGCTTCCATAAAAGCCCTAGTTATCATTTGCTTTCTCCTTTTTTTTCTTAAAAATTTTTAAATTTAATTTTATTTCTTTATACAGCAGGTTCTCATTAGTCATCAATTCTATACATGTCAATCCCAATCGCCCAATTCATCACACCACCATCCCCCCCACCCCCCGCGGCATTTCCCCCTTGGTGTCCATATATTTGTTCTCTACATCTGCGTTTCAACTTCTGCCCTGCAAACCAGTTCATCTGTACCATTTTTCTAGGTTCCACATCCATGCATTAATATACAATATTTGTTTTTCTCTTTCTGGCTTACTTCACTCTGTATGACAGTCTCTAGATCCATCCACGTCTTAACAAATGACCCAACTTCGTTCCTTTTTATGGCTTAGTAAAATTCCATTATATATATGTACCACATCTTCTTTATTCATTCATCTGTCGATGGGCATTTAGGTTGCTTCCATGACCTGGCTATTGTAAATAGTGCTGCAGTGTACATTGGGGTGCATTCGTCTTTTTGAATTATGGTTTTCTCTGGGCATATGCCCAGTAGTGGGATTGCTGGATCATATAGTAATTCTATTTTTAGTTTTTTAAGGAACCTCCATACTGTTCTCCATAGTGGCTGTATCAATTTACATTCCCACCAACAGTGCAAGAGGTTGCCTTTTCTCTACACCCTCTCCAGCATTTGTTGTTTGTAGATTTTCTGATGATGCCCATTCTAACTGGTGTGAGGTGATACCTCATTGTAGTTTTGATTTGCATTTCTCTAATAATTAGTGATGCTGAGCAGCTTTTCATGTGCTTCTTGGCTATCTGTATGTCTTTGCAGAAGTGTCTATTTAGGTCTTCTGCCCATTTTTGGATTGGGTTGTTTGTTTCTTTAATATTGAGCTGCATGAGCTATTTATATATTTTGGAGATTAATCCTTTATCCGTTGATTCGTTTGCAAATATTTTTTTCCATTCTCAGGGTTGTCTTTTCGTCTTGTTTATGGTTTCCTTTGCTGTACAAAAGTTTTTAAGTTTCATTAGGTCCCATTTGTTTATTTTTGTTTTTATTTCCATTACTCTAGGATATGGATCAAAAAAGATCTTGCTGTGATTTATGTTAAAGAGTGTTCTTCCTATGTTTTCCTCTAAGAGTTTTATAGTGTCTGGTCTTACACTTAGGTCTCTAATCCATTTTGAGTTTATTTTTGTGTATGGTGTGTTCTAATTTCTAATTTCATTAGAAATGTTCTAATTTCATTCTTTTACATGTAGCTGTCCAGTTTTCCCAGCATCACTTAATGAAGAGACTGTCTTTTCCCCATTTTATATCCTTGCCTCCTTTGTCATAGATTAGTTGACCATAGGTGCATGGGTTTATCTCTGGGCTTTCTATCTTGTTCCATTGATCTATGTTTCTGTTTTTGTGCCAGTACCATATTGTCTTGATTTTGTAGCTTTGTAGTATAGTCTGAAGTCAGGGATCCTGATTCCTCCAGCTCTGTTTTTTTTCCCTCAAGATTGTTTGGGCTATTCGGGGCTTTTGTGTCTCCTACAAATTTTAAGATTTTTTGTTCTAGTTCCATAAAAAATGCCACTGGTAATTTGATAGGGATTGCATTGAATCTGTAGATTGCTTTGGGTAGTATAGCCATTTTCACAGTATTGATTCTTCCAATCCAAGAATATGGTATATCTCTCCATCTGTTGGTATCATCTTTCATTTCTTTCATCAGTGTCTTATAGTTTTCTGCATACAGGTCTATTGTCTCCCTAGGTAGGTTTATTCCTAGGTATTTTATTCTTTTGGTTGCAATGGTAAATGGGAGTGTTTCCATAATTTCTCTTTCTGATTTTTCATCATTAGTGTATAGGAATGCAAGAGATTTCTCTACATTAATTTTGTATCCTGCAACTTTACCAAATTCATTGATTAGCTCTAGTATTTTTCTGGTAGCATCTTTAGGATTCTCTATGTATAGTATCATGTCATCTGCAAGCAGTGACAGTTTTAATTCTTCTTTTCCAATTTGTATTCCTTTTATTTCTTTTTCTTCTCTGACTGCCATGGCTAGGAATTCCAAAACTATGTTGAATAATAGTGGTGAGAGTGGACATCCTTGTCTTGTTCCTGATCTTAGAGGAAATGCTTTCAGTTTTTCACCATTGAGAATGATGTTTGCTGTGGGTTTGTCGTATATGGTCTTTATTATGTTGAGGTAGTTTCCCTTTATGCCCACTTTCTGGAGAGTTTTTATCATAAACCCGTGCTGAATTTTGTCAAAAGCTTTTTCTGCATCTATTGAGATGACTATGTGGTTTTTATTCTTCAATTTGTTAATATGCTGTATCACATTGATTGATTTGCATATATTGAAGAATACTTGCATCCCTGGGATAAATCCCACTTGATCATGCTGTATGATCCTTTTAATGTGTTGTTGGATTTTGTTTGCTAGTATTTTGTTGAAGATTTTTGCATCTATTTTCATCAGTGATATTGGTCTGTAATTTTCTTTTTCTGTAGTATCTTTGTCTGGTTTTGGTATCAGGGTGATGGTGGCCTCATAGAATTAGTTTGGGAGTGTTCCTTCCTCTGCAATTTTTTGGAAGAATTTGAGAAGGATGGTTGTTAGCTCTTCTCTAAATGTTTGATAGAATTCTCCTGTGTAGCCATCTGATGCTGGACTTTTGTTTGTTGGAAGATTTTTAATCACAGTTTCAATTTCAGTGCTTGTGATTGGTCTGTTCATATTTTCTATTTCTTCCTGGTTCAGCCTTGGAAGGTTATACCTTTCTAAGAATTTGTCCATTTCTTCCAGGTTGTCCATTTTATTGGCATAGAGTTGCTTGTAGTAGTCTCTTAGGATGCTTTGTATTTCTGTGGTGCCTGGTGTAACTTCTCCTTTTTCACTTCTAATTTTATTGATTTGAGTCCTCTCCCTCTTTTTCTTGATGAGTCTGGCTAATGCTTTATCAATTTTGTTTATCTTCTCAAATACCAGCTTTTAGTTTTATTGATCTTTGCTATTGTTTTCTTTGTTTCTATTTCATTTATTTCTGCTCTGATGTTTATGATTTCCTTCCTTCTGCTACCTTTGGGTTTTGTTTGTTCTTCTTTCTCTAGTTCCTTTAGGTGTAAGTTTAGATTGTTTATTTGAGATTTTTCTTGTTTCTTGAGGTAGGCTTGTATAGCTATAAACTTCCCTCTTAGAACTGCTTTTGCTGCATCCTATAGGTTTTGGATCATCATGTTTTCATTGTCATTGGTCTCTAGGTATTTTTTATTTCCTCTTTGATTTCTTCAGTGATATCTTGGTTATTTAGTAACGTATTGTTTAGCCTCCATGTGTTTGTGTTTTTTACATTATTTTCCCTGTAATTCATTTCTAATCTCATAGCGTTGTGGTCAGAAAAGATGCTTGATATGATTTCAACTTTCTTAAATTTGCTGAGGCTTGTTTTGTGACCCAAGATGTGATCTATCCTCGAGAATGTTCTGTGCACACTTGAGAAGAAAGTGTAATCTGCTGGTTTTGGATGGAATGGCCAATAAATACCAATTAAATCTATCTGGTCTATTGTGTCATTTAAAATTCTGTTCCCTTATTTACTTTCATTTTGGATGATCTGTCCGTTGGTGTAAGTGAGGTGTTAAAGTCCCCCACTATTATTCTGTTACTGTCAATTTACTCTTTTAGAGCTGTTAGCAGTTGCCTTATGTATTGAGGTACTCCTATGTTGGGTGCATATATATTTATAATTGTTATATCTTCTTTTTGGGTTGATCCCTTGATCATTATGTAGTGTCCTTCCTTGTCTCTTGCAACATTCTTTATTTTAAATTCTATTTTATCTGATATGAGTATAGCTACTCCAGCTTTCTTTTGATTTCCATTTGCATGGAATATCTTTTTCCATCCCCTCACTTTCCTCCTGTATGTGATCCTATGTCTGACATGGGTCTCTTGTAGACAGCATATATATAGGTCTTGTTTTTGTATCCATTCAGCTCCTATGACCATTTTCTTAATTGTTTTGGGTTTATTTGTGTAGGTCCTTTTCTTCTCTTATGTTTCCCACTTAGAAAAGTTCCTTTAGCATTTGTTGTAGAGCTGGTCTGGTGATGCTGAATTCTCTTAGCTTTTACTTGTCTGTAAAGCTCTGATTTCTCCATTCAATCTGAATGAGATCCTTGCTGGGTAGAGTAATCTTGGTTGTAGTTTCTTCCCTTTCATCACTTTAAGTATATCATGCCACTCCCTTCTGGCTGGTTGAGTCTCTGCTGAGAAATCAGCTGTTAATCTTATGGGAGTTCCCTTCTATATTATTTGTCATCTTTCTATTTTCAGTAATTTTTCTTTGTCTTTAATTTTTGCCAGTTTGATTACTATGTGTCTAAGTGTCTTTTTCCTTGGGTTTATCCTGTATGGGACTCGCTGCGCTTCCTGGACTGGGTGGCTGTTTCCTTTCCCATGTTAGGGAAGTTTTCGACTATAATCTCTTCAAATATTTTCTCTGGTCCTTTCTCTCTCTCTTCTCTTTCTGGGACCCCTATAATGCGAATGTTGTTCCATTTAATGTTGTCCCAGAGGTCTCTTAGGCTGTCTTCATTTCTTTTCATTCTTTTTTCTTTATTCTGTTCCACAGCAGTGAATTCCATCATTCTGTCTTTCAGGTCATTTATCCGTTCTTCTGCCTCAGTTATTCTGCTATTGATTCCTTCTAGTGTAGTTTTCATTTCAGTTATTGTATTGTTCATCTGTTTGTTTGTTCTTTAATTCTTCTAGGTCTTTGTTAAACATTTCTTGCATCCTCTCGATCTTTGCCTCCATTCTTTTCCCAAGGTCCTGGAATATCTTCACTATCATTATTCTGAATTCTTTTTCTGAAATGTTGCCTATCTCCACTTCATTTAGTTGTTTTTCTGAGGTTTTATCTTGTTCCTTCATCTGGTACATAGCCCTCTGCCTTTTTATCTTGTCTTTCTCTGAATGTGGTTTTTGTTCCACAGGCTGCAGGATTGTAGTTCTTCTTGCTTCTCGCTTTCTCCTTTCTAACATGACAGCTAAGTTAATTAACAGACTACTTGCTTTGTCGGGGTCAGTGTTACTCATATCCTAATGGATAAAGGCCATCCTCATTCAAGCATCATTTTACCAATTTCAGTTTCTATGGAAGGCTGATGTGAGGAATATTTGGGGAAGAACCCTAAAATTTTATCCTTTATGTTACTGCCAATCTTTTTTATTCTTTGCACAGGGCCTGTTGACAGTTCAGAACCATTTAGGCAATATTTGAATTTATAGTTTGAAAATGAAGATTCATTTCAAGGCATTGGCCAGGATAGTTGGATAATGTGAACCACCTGGCCAGTAGTCCTTTACTCCTCCAGTTTTGACTCTTGGACATAATATATATGGATTTTTGATTATTAATGGGAATTAGGTAAATGAACAAAGAAAATAAATATACATGATGTACAAACTTCATTTGAAACAAAAGGTTCAATTTCCTCTTCCTCTATTCTTTATCAGGATGGTTATAATTTCTCTGAATGGTTAGAGTAGACTTTCTGCTCTTTAATTTTCTCTTCCCACTCCCTAGTGAAGACCACAATGAGTCCTCTATGTGGCCAAAATGCAGCCATGGAGAATAAGGGAGCACACAATCTGAATTACTGGTCTTCAGATAATTAAGCATTGACTATTCATTTTTTATCTGATATTTTAATTACCACTTTTATTTCAGAACTTACTTTCCTATAATTTTTGTTGTATAACCAAATAATCATCATGGTAGAATTGTTCTTTATCCTCATTTAAGTTCCTATTGTATATGATGGTGTTATTCGTAAATATGATACTGTTCCACTAAACATAGATTTTTTAAATCCCATATTTAAAATAAGTTAGTATTTCATGTGTCTTTTTTTACCTGTTTTATTTTGCAGGGTATATCATAAAATAGTATTGATGCTTTTGATCTTCTTGCTGTCTAGGGATCTGGTACAAAGGCAAATAAATAAAAGTGTGGGTGGAAGAAAGCATAAAACGCTAGAGACTCAGAAGTTCAAAACAGGGGAAGATTAACTTTCTAGCTATATAAATAGACATAGAAGTTCACATCTGGGGATTCTTACCTTTTACTTTTCAGACCATCTAACAGATAGTTCATTCTTAGTTTTCATCATATATTCTGTTCATAAGAATTAAAGAACATGGATTTTTGATATATATTAAGCAGATATTTACTAAAAACCTAGTGTATTACAGGTGCTATGAGAATACAGTTGAAGTAGACTACAACTTTTCTGTTCAAAATATGTTCAAAAATAGGGAGGGAGGAAAATATACACATAAAAAGACAAAAAATAAAAACATACAAGGCCAACTATATATACATCAATGAAAATCAGTTATATATACATCAATGGAAATTATATATAATGAGTAGTCTTTCAATTCAAGCATGGGAGTAAAGGTTTTATGAAGGTCCCTGCCACTACAAAACAACTAATTCTATGTGAAATTGTCTTCAGGATACATTGCAGTTCTTAGGTGAGGGAGTTCTCCTAGGTCTCTTCCCACCAAATAATATAAGCTGAGCTCAGTATACAAAGTGCTGAACAGCAAGTAAATAAAAAAGAAAGGCTGTCTTGAGGAAAGATGCTGATACTAGCAACACAAGGGGGACACAAATATTCAGTCTATAGCACATTTTAATTATTAATTTATAAAAAGGAATAAACAATAAAATCAACACAATTAATTTGGAAACTTCAAATACTGAAGTCAAATTCCACCTTTTCTTTTATTCTCCTTTAACAAACTTTTTGACACATAGTCGTCAAAACACAGGAGGGATTTTATACAATCGTAGAGAGCTGGGGATAACTGAAAGTGGCTAATTTTACAGCTGTCCTTAGACAAACATAAAAGTTATGGGCAACTTGCATGGATCATTTCTTGTTTAATTGTCTACTATAATCTTTAATTCAACATTTATCTTGAAGACAAGGGAGCAAGATTTACAGCAAGATTGTGCAGCCTTATAATTGGACTAGATATGAATATAAAGTAACAGTTTTGTATTCACATAGTTCATTTCCCAAGTGTGGGATTTAGTAAGACTGTATTTTTTAAAGAAAAAGTATCTGTGTTGTTTTATTGCCAAAATGAGAGAAATTTCATAAAATGATTTGTCTTATTTGCTTTGGGGGCTCGAGAACTCTTCTTGTGCAGACAAAAATATAGTCTAAGTCTTTGTTTTAAAAAATATGCATAAAGAGAATTTATCTTCCAGAGGTTGGAGTGGACTTAATATTTTAATATTCTTTGAAAGCAACATTAATTTCCTGGGGATATTTTTATGCACCCACCTGATTCATTGGCTGAAATCTCTAATGTTTAATTATTTTCTGCTTTCTCAACCAAGATAATACTTTTTAAGCTACTTTTGCTTTGTTTCTAATAACAATGCAATATGGAATTTCTGAGTACATTTTCTACAATAAAATAGTATTAATGAAGATACTCCTTAGGAAATTGTGAGAATTATCATGGGTTGGTTAATGTTTGTGGTTTGAATTATATAGTTTCTTTGGATAATGTAAGACCCACTAAAATGCACTCTTCCAGTTCTTTTTTTAGAATTTGGTGTGTGGTCTTGTTTTGTTTTTTTACTGAAGTAGTTGATTTACAATATTGTGTTAATTTCAGGTGTACAGCATAGTGATTTGAGTTTGTTTTTTTTTCTTTTGCAGATTCCGTTATAGGTTATTATAAGATATTGGGTATGATTCCTTGCGCTATACAGTAAAGCCTTGTTGCTTATCTATTTTATACTATATGATATAATTTATATGTAGAATCTAAACAATGATACAAATAAATCTATATGCACTCTTCCACTTTTTCCCCAAATTTTAACTCCAGAGGTCAACAGAGGAAGATACAATCCTCTTGACCCTTTTACTCTGAACATTTCTATTATTGTATTGTGTAGTTACATTCAAAATATCTGAAGACATGATTCCTCATGCAAGTTTTTACTTTTTCTTCATCTTAAACATGCTAAAATTATGACTGGCAAAATACCTAGTAAAGGAGTTAGAAGAAAAAATTCTGGTTTTAGTTCTGCAGAGAGGTCCCTCTGCCCTTCCTTAGAAAGTAAGTCATGGTCACTGTCATCAAGGAACTTATCTGGTTTTCCTTAGGGCTTGGCTAGCACAGACAGGATTTCAGTGAATGAATATAAAGGTATAAATTAATTAATTGTATTGTTATTATTGAGGCTTTATATTTCATATATAAGTTATATGTGGAATCTAAAAAATATAACAAACTAGTGAATATAACAAAAAGGAAACAGACTCACAGATATAGAGAACAAACTAGTTGTTACCAGTGGGAGGAGGAAAGGGTGAGGGGAAAGATGGGGGAGGGGGATTAAGAGTTACAAACTACTATGTATAAAATAAGCTATAAGGATATATTGTACAACATGGAGAATATAGCCAATATTTTATACTAACTGTAAATGGAGTATAACCTTTAAAAATTGTGAATCACTAGGTTCTACACCTGTAACGTATTGTACATCAACTATATCTCAATTAAAAAAGCAGAACATTGCAAAGGGTATGAAAAGATCAAATTCCTTTTATCACATATGTATTTAGATTTAATTTGCTATCTACCTAACTGGCTTAACCACATTGTCAAAAGAACAAACGTGGTTAATCTACCGTCAGTCATGAAGGAGAATGTATATGCATACCTAGTAGTGTTAGGTATCACATCACTTCAAAACATACCCCCTAATTATGGCCTCAAGCCCCTAGCATTTTCTCTTGCCATCCTATCCCTTATGAATATCATTTATTGCCATGCCTTCTGTCAACATTTCTATGTAGTGGATTCCAAAGCTCTGACCTAGTTCTTCTTACGTGTCTATTTGTCTCTCATTTCTAATTTCCTACTATACATTTCTAACTGTAAATCCTAACAGAACCTCCTTGTATCATGCATACAACCACATTTCACATTTTGCCTTGTCCATTTCAGTTCCTCTTCTTGATTTCCTATTTTCATTAAGGCCACTACCAGCTTCCAAAGCACACATATATTTTTTTTTTAGTGTTTCCATAGTGAGCACTTTAATTAATTTCTCCATGGAGTACCATCTTTCTTTCTTTTTTTCTTTTTTAACATCTTTATTGGAGTATAACTGCTTTACGATGTTGTATTAGTTTCTGCTGTATAACAAAATGAATCAGCTATATGTATACATATATCCCCATGTCCCCTCCCTCTTGCGTCTCCTCCCACCTTCCCTATCCCACCCCTTTAGGTGGTCACAAAGCACGGAGCTGATCTCCCTGTGCAATGTGGCTGCTTCCCACTAGATATCTATTTTATATTTGGTAGTGTATTTATGTCCATGCCACTCTCTCACTTCGTCCCAGCTTACCCTTACCCTTCCCCGTATCCTCAAGTCCATTCTCTATGTCTGTGTCCCTATTCCTGTCCTGCCCCTAGGTTCTTCAGCACCTTTTTTTTTTTAGATTCCATATATATGTGTTAGCATATGGTATTTATTTTTGTCTTTCTGACTTACTTCACTCTATATGACAGACTCTAGGTCCATCCACCTCACTTCAAATAACTCAATTTTGTTTCTTCTTATGGCTGAGTAGTATTCCATTGTATATATGTACTACATCTTCTTTATCCATTCATCTGTCAGTGGACACTTAGGTTGCTTCCATGTCCTGGTTATTGTAAATAGAGCTGCAATGAACATTGTGGTACATGACTCTTTTTGAATTATGGTTTTCTCAGGGTATATGCCTAGGAGTGGGATTGCTGGGTCATATGGTAGTTCTGTTTTTAGTTTTTTAAGGAACCTCCATACTGTTCTCCATAGAAAAATCACACATATTTTAAAGCTAAGATGCATCCTTGATTCTTCTTTCTCTCAGTTATCTTTTTTCCAGTCTTCTACCAAAACTCATCTTTTCTTCCTTCCAAATATCCATACCATCCATGTTCTTTGCTTTTCTACTACAAACACCCCTTCTAATTTTTGTCTAGATTACTGGAATTGCCTTCTTAATGAAATGCCTGTCTTTATCCTCACCTTCCACAAACATGTAGCAGCATTTTATTTGTTGGCAGCTTTATTGTCTGTGTCATTGTTGTATTCATCAGGGTTCACCAGAAAAACAGAACCAATGGGATAGATAGATGGATCGATCAATAGACAGATAGGTCAATAGATAGAAGGAGATTTATTATGATGAATTGGCTCATGCTATTGTGGAATCTGGGACAGTCCACCTTCTGCCATCTGCAAGCTGGAGGCCCAGGAAAGCCAGTGGTGTACATCCAGTCCAAAGATAAATAATGAAAAACCAAAACCTACTATGGCATTAATTGGTATACTGTACTTTGTGGGAGCAATCTTTAATATGTTGGGGAAGGATATATTTTCCCCTGATGAGATTTCATAAACTATTATGCAAATTTATTTTATAGCATTTGAGGAAAAATACAATTTTAGACACAATACATTATACTGTTAAAAAGTAGTAAAAATAAACAAATTTACCACTAACCTAAGGATATGAATCATATGAAATATTTATAGATCACATTTTGTAACCTTTAATAATATCAAACCAAATCTGGTGGTTTTAAATTAGATTTCAATCCAGTGTTCTGCTCTTCAAACAATGCTGGATATAGCCATCCTTCACTACCAAGGGTACTTTTAAATAACTATGCTTCTCATAAAATGCCTTCTTCAGAGAGGAACCTTGTTTCATGTTGTCTATAATAAACAAGATGAACTGCAATGTTATTTTCTTTCTCTTAAGTACATCATCAGCTGTTTTGATTTATACTTCTCTCATAAAATATTATTATCAAGCAAAATAAAGCACAAAACTCTTGTTCTTGTTTTACAAGCAAGAGAAAGTCTAGCTTTTAGACTGTAGGTGGTTAGACAATTTGACTTCCTTTTCCTTCTATTTTTCTTTCTTATTTTTCCCCTGTCTATATTAGGAGTATTCTGAAATACACATCCAATCTGCATTTTTTTTCAGTTGGTCTCTTTCCTTGACAGTCTGAAACAGGCTGTGCTGTGTGCCGTGAGTTATGGCAAAATTTCCAAAGAGACTTTGCCTAGTGGAGGCACCTCAATAGTCTGACTCTTTCTTTTCAATTAAAATAAAAAATTATAGGGTGACCTTGCAGGGCAAAAATCATTGCATATATTTGGATCTATCTTTCAGATTTTAAATCCAAAGGTATTCCTGAACACTTCTGTATTTAATTTTATTTAAACACTTGCAATTTTAGATAAATAGATTGGCAACAAAGAAGGACCAACAAAGGAACAGCTTCTTCCCTTAGTAGTTAGTAGCAAATTATTAGCTTTTAAAGAAAATTGCCTCCTTTACCCTGCTTTAAAATATGCAGTCTTTGTTGATAGCACGTTTTGTCTTTAATGCCATGTAGTATCCTATATGTTATCTGTTTGCTTCCCTTCCCAAGGATTCCAAAGCACAGCAACCAAGGTAACATTAAAGGGAATGATGCTTACATTAGAATATTCTTTATTTACTCAGAGTCCCAAATTACCATTCTATGCCTTAGATAAGCCATACTGGTGTTACCAAGTACAATTGCTAGCACTGTTATTTTAGCAAAGTCAATATTATGTTTCCCAGAAATCACAATATAGAGAGCCAAATATATCTATCTCTGCATATAAATAAAATAGTCATAGTGGATCATGGCCAGAGGAGAGTAACTAAATAGGGAGCCTGCAGGAAATCGTATTCCAAGATAGGTAGTTGAAGTGACTGAAGTGGCTTAACCTGAGGACAAGACAACAGATCAGTATCTTTAGGAGACTGACACACTGCCTACTGGGCTAGTGAGGCAACTCTGATCAGTATCTTTAAAATCGGAAGAGTTGCATGGTTAAGAAAACCCCAAAGGTAAAAGCAGTGTGATGAATTGGGAAGTGTCCAGCTTTGGAGTGTGGCAAACTTCACTTGGAATCCTGTTTCTTCCTGACTGTGATTGGGCAAAGGGTTAACTCATCTCTCTGCACCTTCATTTCCTCATCTGACAAATGGAAGTGATAAAACTGATGTCACATGACTGTTGTGAAGATGAATACCAATCACTTGCATAAAGCACCTAGCGGACGGCCTAGCGTTAACTAAGAAAGTAGTCGGTGTTTGAATGTCCACGAGCAAAGGGAGGAAGGAGGGCTCTTTCTGGGCTGAGAGTAGGAACTGCGCATGGGACAAAGGGGAAAAAATACTAGAATACCCTTAGTGAAGCCACGTTGGAGGCCTAGGAACTAAACCAGAGCTTCAAATCAAAGAGCAGAGAGGCTAGAAAAGCTCTCTTAGTAGTGATCCTGCAAAAGGGGATAGGCAAGATGGAATGAATGCATAGTTTGAATGAACAAGAAGTTGAAGTCTGGTGAGACTGTGGATCAGTGGTACCCACTGTAGAAGGGAGCATTTCACAGGGTCTCTGTGCTACAGCAGTGGATGGGGAAAAGCTGTTTTGAGGGCCAAGTTTGTTGACACACTTGATAAATGCTAACTATTATTAACATTCTGAAAATAATTCTTCATATTAAGACAAATGGGTAGGCACTTTAGGAGAGTTTGCTCAAATATAAGGGACTAATTTATTGATATTGATTGATCCACCAAATCTTTGAAGTCTACTCAAACCTACTTATTAAAAGGTTCCTCATCATGCAAAACCCTACTCTGCTGCAGTCAGTCTTCTAGTAACTGTGGGCAAAATTTTGTGTTTGGGTCTGAATTTAATACATAATGGGCTCACATTCACTAATCTACCTTTTAAAACTGATTCCCAGTGATTTTCTTACTTCTGAAACCTCTGCTTCCTTCACGCTAATTTCTAAGTTCACTTGGCATGTTTCTATCTCTGATTTTTTTTTCATATAATCTGTCATCTACATTAAATCCTACACCAAGCATCAAGACCGAGCTCAAATCCTAGTTTAGATACAATCACCTCTGGACTGTTAGAAAACCTGTTAGTTTAAAATGTTTCTGAATTATTCATATGCTATATTTTGATATGTATAACATCACTTTCTTAAAATATTGTATAATATTTCTAATGATCAGAGACTCAGAATTTATGTATCCCTGTCCCCCCACCCCCATTTCTCCATGTTATAGCAGCATATGATACATTCTCAATAAATATTTATCATACTGAATCAAGTTACTTTAATAAACAAGTGAGTTTTATAGTTCCCAGTTTAAAGATCAGAAAAATAAGTCTTGGGGAGGTTTAGCGGCATGCCCAATTCACACCGAGTTGTTAAGTCACCTACAGCTTATACAATTGGCTGTCGGCATTCCAGGAGCCAAATATGTGAGTAATATTAGGAGACGACCTCTTTCTTATGTGGACTTTGTTTTAATCTCACTGATTTTAGTCCTGTGCCTCTTTCTTTCTGCAATTGGGCAGGATTTGATGAATACTAGTTTATTAAACTAGCTGATGCATTACTGCCAGAACAAAGAGAAGTTTGTTTTGGGGCCATTTAATTTATTTAAAGAGAACCCTTGCTTTTTAAAATTTTCCTAGCAGTATGTGCTTGGCTATGGTGAATATCATAATTCAAGGAAAAGGTAAAAGGATGTTTGACTGATCAGGTGGCATGTTTACTATTAATTTCCCAGTCATCCAACCCTCAATATCAGAGTCACGAGCTTCTCTGGGGTTCTACTGGATGAGATCCTTGTGCACATGAGTTTCTATGCTTCAGCTTCTCCTTCTCTGCTTCCCCAGACCCCATCCTCCAAAGCTTTCCATCTGCAATAAATCTGTTATTGTCTCTTGCCTACTAATGGGTTTTAGTGTTCATCCTCATTTTCATGTGGTCATATTTGGAAGATGAGATGAAGAGGTTTGGTCATTCTGCCATCTTTAACCATCTGCAGATTGGTGACATTGAACCAAAACAGTTTTGAAACCGCTGTGATCAACCTTTGCTCAAACCATTCACCCTCTTCTCAGTGCGTTCCCTCAGTTTATTCAATCAGTATTTATTTTCTTTAAAATCCACATTAAGTCTAATGCCTTTCAAAAAATAGAATTCAGTTTTCCCTGTGGAGACCTAATGTCTCTATTCCTCCGAATCCCACAGCATGTTTTCTCAACATCTATTACAGCATTTATAATCATTGGCTTTATTACTGGAATCATTTATATATCTCTGACTCCCCAATTAGACTGCAAGTTCCAGGACACGGGGGTCCATGCCTTTTTAATCTTTATATTCCCAGTGGTGTTTTGCCCACAGGAGGTAATAAATGTTTGCTCAATTGAAGTAAGTTACTTTATTCTTCTTGTTATTCTTTATTTCATTTATTTATGTCTAATAAGTGATTTAATTTATTTTTATAATTAAAAACATGAATGTAATCTTTCTTAGAAGTTCTGCATTTTCTAAATCTAATGTTCTATGCCTAAACTCCTATGTCTGTTAAGTTACCTAAATAAGTAAAATCAAAACACATTATGACAGAAAGGGAAATAAAGGCTATTGTTTGTACATAATAATTCAGCACAGACATTGGAATTAGATCAGCATTCTAATCTGGTTCCAGCTCTTACTTGCTGTGTGACCTAGGGCAAGCCATTGTACTTCTCTGAACTTTAGTTTCTTCATTGATAATATGAGCATAATGATACCTCCTTCTTGAAGTTATCAAGATTAAATGACTTTGCTAATTATAATTTTTCAAGTTCTAAACAAATTCTAGTTGTTATTGTTCACATGAAACGAGACATGGTAAAAGGCATTCTTAGTCACCTCCCTGTTCTCAACCCCCGGCACAGGGCCTGCCACATAATAGGTACTTACTATATATTTGTTGAACAAAGAAATGTGGAGGATGAAAAAAAGGAGACAAAGAAGGTGGGAAAGAAGTAAATTATATATTTATTCCAGATCTTAAACAATAATGGAAATGTCACTATCTGTAAGAAGGTAAATTCTACAATATTATCATGTTTAGAAGTAATTTTCTCTATGGTATGAAGGTCTATGTCTGTCCTAATGCATGAGTTCATATTCATCAAACAATAGGAACGATGTTTAGAACAGATGTCAAGTGCACAGTAAGCAGATCTAGCATTCTTTGGGTTCCCTGAGACATACAGATTCACACGTGTTCTCAATCTATAAGCTGAATTCATATGTAAAAGATAAAAATGAAGCTGCATTTTTTTTCTTTCTTTTCCACTCTCTTAACAACCCTAGCTCTGGAGAAAATAGGCAAGAAAAATGATTTGAACCCCACCATATTCTCTATTTCAGTGCTGTGCTATAACCATTTTACTTTATCAATTACTTTATCAGTTTTGAAACCCCACTGAGGCATGACAAGACAGTTAGATGAAGGGAATAGCAGTTTGGAAAAGCTCACTTGGTGGTCAAGCAGCAGACAGTGGAGAGATGCATGGTGTGGCTGTAAAACCTCTACACTATTTCTGGTTCATAGACCTCCAAAGAAAGAGGACTTGAGAGCTGAGAAGAAAACCAGCGTTAGGGCCTTAAAGACCTAATGCAGTCGTGCATCAAAAAACAGCTTGGGGAGTCAGACATTCTGCTGCTTACTATCTGAGTGTCTTTGGAGAGGTGACTTCAAAATCTCAACCCTTCAGTTTCCTCTTCTGACAGACGTGCTGATAATCCTTACTTTTCAGGAGACTCTTAAGGGTGAGCTAATGTAGGGGAGATCGTCTGGTGCAAAGTTCATGCATATTACTTTTCTTTTTTCCTTTTAGAGTTGGAAAGGCCCTTGGGAAAGGCAAACTAATGGCTGCAATTGGGTCTATCAGCCTATTTTATTTGCAAGACAGTTAAGTATGTAGTGTCTTCTCTAGAGAAAGAAAAGTTGGAGAAATTCACACAGTGAAGCAGCAGAAATTCTAGGATTTAATTATGCTTCTGCAAGTTCTTATAAGGAGATTCAATGTGTGTTAGAAGGAAGCCTCCTCATCATGTCTTGATAAAATCAGGTTTAAACTGAGCTATAATTAGCAAAGTCACTCAGTAAAATTTGGGGATGCCAAGCTCAAGCCTAAATTTAATGCTTGAACTTGTCTTCTGTGTTTGAACATGAATTGCTAAATTATAATTCATTATCAAGAAGTAGGGGGAAAAGTATGAAACTTGCTTTGTGAATTCATTCATTTAAGATATACTTGAGTTGGGCAGCATCCTTTGTAATATGGTGTTTCTTAATGCCTTGTGCATAATTGTTAGAAAAAAAGGAATTATCAATCTAAAATAATAAAAAAGTTATTACTAAAAAATCATGCAGTTAACCATGGCCTATGGCTGAAAGCTGGCTCTTTAGCCCACAAGATCCAGAGCAGAGCTAGTGGAAGCATACTGAAAATGCAAGCAAATCACCTTAATTCCTGAGCTTGCAATTTGAGCCACAAAGTTAAGCCCAGTTAGAAATGTCACAAACGCCATCAACAATTTGGGAAAAGCAAACTGGCCATATGTGTGAAAAGCTTCAAATTACTGATATCCTTTGATCGAATAGTTCAATGTCTAAGAAGTTACCTAAAGAAATAATCAGAAACATAAAAAAATAACTAATCTACCAAAATTTTCACTACATTATTCATAATAGCAAATTTGGAAATTACTTAGATATTCAACAGAACAATGGTTAAAGAACCTGTGATATCCATATTACAGACTTTTACATAGTCATCACAATATTATTTAGAAAGAATTCCCAATGACCTGGAAAATACTCATTATGTAATATTAGGTCAAAAACAGCAGGCTATGAATTTTTAATGATATATAAATGTTGTGTGTTTACACACATATGTGTGTATGTGCATACTTCTATGTATATATTATAAAAAGACTGGAAATAAAGGCTCCAAAATATGATTGAGCTTAACAACTAAATTTTACTTATTATTGTGAGTATATGTATATTTTTAAGTTTACAGTAAATAGCTATTACTTTTGTAATCAGAAAAATGCAAAATTGTTTATAACAATATTTTTAGGAAGCTCTCCTGTAATATCCTCATGTAAAAGTATCTGTGAGACACAAACTTAGAATATATTTTGTTGAATAAATATTCAAGTAAGTCCACACTCTACTACTAGTAGGTAAAGACTTGGAGCCCCTGGAAGCTGCCTCATAAATAATCATTCTCCTCTTGGTGAATCCTCCCTGGTCTGGTGCAGTTCAATAATTCTTGTCATACGTTCTACTTGCCAGCTGCTCATCTGTCTCACGCTGCCTAGGTCACTGACATTCATGCTTCTAATGGTACAGTGTAAACAGAAAAGAATACTACAAGCCTGGGTCACAGTTTTAACCAAAACCTAAAACAAACAAAACACTGACAAAATATATGTCAAAATATACTTCACAATGCAGTGTTTTCTTATTTTAAACATTTGTATTATTGAAATCCATGTTACTGTGATTGAGATCACTCTATTAAAATGAAAAAGTTAACAGGTTTCAAAAGGTTGTATAGTTTGGGCAGACTTGAGATAAGCCCAGTATGAATTTGGAAACATGGGTTCTATTTGTGGTTCAGAGTAGCTATATATTATTAGACTGTCACTTCTCTTGGAGCTGGTTTCCCTATCTGGAAAAATAGGGGTTGAGGACCATGAATGCTAAATCACCCCTCCCCCCATGCCATGTTCCCCCTGGATATTAGAAATTCACGGCTTAGAAATTTGAGATCGTGGAATCCAATGTTTTCAGTGTCATAAAAGTTTCATAAGCTAAAATTTTCATTCCTCTTGCAAACAGGCTGACCACTGTACTGTATATCAAGGGCCAAAATGAGTTGTAAATAAAAGTTTGACTCAGTGGTGCTTCATCTGGATGAATTATAAGCCTCAAAGACCCTAACTGTAGCAAATTAATCAAGAAGCATATTCATTGTCTATGTATGCCTTTTTGAAACTGAGTTTCTCTAGTGCACTTGAAAGATGACCATTGTTCACTTGTGAAACTGACATATTTGTTCTTAGTATAAGAACATGCATTTTGGATGTAGGCCAAATTAAATTATTCCTCCTAGAAAATACCCCTTTCACCGCAAATGACAAATTCTTCCCTAAAACAAATCATTGTATTCACACACCTGCTTATTGTAAATTATTTCAGTATTGTCCCCAGTCCATCACTTACTTTTAGTTTAAAAATGGAATGTTTTTAGTCAAGGAAAAAAGATACTTAGAAGGAAAGATAGGATATATATTTCTCTTCTCACCATGAATGAAGCTGGGCTATCTTCCAGGTATTTCTCATTTGGTTTAGGAGACAACTTTAAAATCTATACAAAGCTAATTACTATGTATTTGTGAAATCATAATACACAACCAAGGATAAAGGAAAAAGTGGGAATCCATAGAGGACCCCATAGTACAGATAGACACATGTATCTTTGAGGAAAACTGTGACACAACCACTTATACAAGGTCATAGAGGTTATTCATTAGAATCTTTACCTTGTAAATGAACCCCAGCCTAGATTTAATGCTTGGACTATTTGTATGCAGAGGCACTCAATCATTATCCACTTTCTAGAATTATAATTTATTTCTGCTTATTGCATGGAAGTATCAATCAGGACTAGCCAAACTAATTCCTAAAATGCAACTGAAAGTAGCTATAATTAAACTGATTAGAATACAAATTTCAATGATCATCTTTTATATAGAAAATGGAAATTATGTACTACATATACTTTTCCCACATTCAGTATTCACACATTCATTCATCTACTCATTTCACAAATACAGTGAAATGTGGACATTGTTTGTCACAGTCTATGTCTATGCATGTGTCTGTGATTACACACTTACGCTTATATGAAGCATAGAAATTTAAGAACTTAGGAAAGTCTAAGAGTTATGAGACACTAGTTTTAGTCTTGGCACTTAAACACATTGTATTTCCTAAAGAAGGCCCATGAAATTTCTCTTTTACAATTTGACACACTCCAATCAAGAGGCAGAGTGTAATTTCCCTTCCTTTCAAACCTGGTAGGTGATATAACTTCCTTGTAATTGCTAAAAATGTAGCAGAATGTACGCTCTGTGACTTCCAAGGCTAGTTCAGAAAAGGTCAGACATCTTCTGCCTGCTTCTCTTTGAACCCTCTAGGGGAGCAAACCACAGTAAAAGAAGTGTTATTTTCCTGAGACTAACATATTGGAGGGGCTACATGTAGACACTTTGGTCAAAAGTCCCAGATGACCTCAGGTATCTTCCAGTCATCCCTTCTAAGGTGTCAAGAATGTGAGTAAAGCAGTCCTGGACCTACAGACCATGGCTTCCTCCAGCTGAGTACAACTAACTGACCTCAGTCAATGCCATGAAGAGCAGAAGAATTATCCAGCTGAGACCTACCTAAATTCCTTAACTATAGTATATGTAAAATGTAATAAAATAGTTGTGGTTTTAAGCCACTCAGTTTTAAGGTCGTTAGCTTCACAGCAGTAGTAACTGGGATATATGTACAACTAAATAGCTATGTAACTGTTGAAAAGTTACCCATTTCTTTTTCTCATTTGTAAAATGACAATACCAATATAGATCCTTCCCAACCAGCATGAAATAACAAGAGAAGATAATAGCTGTGGGAGTGCATTATGATGTGACATAATGGTAAAGCATTATCTCTATCCATCCATCCCATCCATCCATCCATCCAATGTAAAAGTCAGTCTGGTGTTTCTAACATTCAAAACACTATAATCCTCTACACTATACGGAGATGGCCAAATCGTTTTAAGGCATGTACTTTGTTATCTAAGTTACAACCTCAGTCCCAATTGGAGGCTACATTTTGCAAACTGTCCTTCTGAACAAATATATTATCTCCACAGTTCAAGTACTTCAGGTTTCCCTGAGTCACATGGACTGAGCACTGAAATCTCCTTTATATGATTGTTTCTAACAAAGTACAATTAGAGGTGTCATTTTAGCACCTATTTTCCTCAAGCCCACATTTCTCTTTCATCCTCTCAGCAAGTTGAATACCAAGTTAGTCTCATTTCTTCACCCTTCCTTCACCCAATACTTATTGGGTCAAGAAATCGAAGTTGCAGATGAGGTAAGTGTAGTGCTACCACGTTGAATCCTCAGAGCTAGTTGGTGCCTCTAGGTTTCACTCTTCCACAGTTTCAGTAATTTCATTTTGGATATTGTCTTAAGCCATCTTTCCATGGCCACTCTAAGGGACACATTAGATGTGTTTTCAAAGTGACTTTCCAAGCTGAATCCCAGGCAGGTTACTAGGTTCTTTTGCCTGAGTTCTCCTAAGTGTGAAAATGTCAATATTCACTTTTCCATTACAAGAAAAAACTCAACACGTACTATGCTATGCCTGCTAACGTTTTCTTTCTCCTGTCAGTGATATGGATATATAGAAATTCACACTGTCCCAGTTCTTTTATCCCTCACTGGTAGTCAGTGATGTATCCTGGTGGTGGCTACAAGCTGAACCTTTATAAAAATTAAGAAAAAAAAACTGAACCTTTGATTACACATCTCTAATAAGGAAGCAAATTCTAGGCTGTAATACTGAATTTGCATACACGTCTCTGAGGTCAAAGTTCGTTTGGAGGGCACGTTCATATAGGTATACACCGCATTAAGAAAACATGGTGTTTGAAAATCTGGATTTATGGAATGGGGAAAATTGAGGAAGTGAAGTGGGGTGAAGTTATTCTCTTTTTTGAAGTTTTTTCTATATTATTTCTTTAAATACTGATCCACAGGTGCATATTTATTTATTCTACTGAAGTATAGTTGATTTACAGTGTTGTGTTAATCTCTGCTGTACAGCAAAGTGACTCAGTTACACACATATATACATTCTTTTTATCTTCTTTTCCATTATGGTTTATTGCAGGATATTGAATATAGTTCCCTGTGCTATACAGTAGGACCTTGTTGTCTATCCATTCTATATGTTAATAGTTTGTATCTACTAACCCTAACCCCAAACTCCCAGTCCATCCCTCTTCCACCCCCACACCCCTTGGCAACCACAAGTCTGTTCTCTATGTCTGTGAGTCTGTTTCTGTTTCGTAGATAGATTCATTTGTGCCATGTTTTAGATTCCATATAAGTGATATCATATATTTGTCTTTCTCTGTCTGACTTACTTCACTTAGTATGATAATCTCTAGGTCCACCCATATTGCTGCAAATGGCATTATTTCATTCTTTTTTATGGCTGAGTAGTATTCCATTGTATATATGTACCACATCTTCTTTATCCATTTATCTGTTCATGGACATTTAGGTTGTTTCCATGTCTTGGCTATTGTGAATAGTGCTTCTATGAACTTAGGGATGTGTGTATCTTTTTGAATTACAGTTTTGTCACAGGGGCATATTTTAAATGCAACATTAGTTACAAAATGTGTATGTACACATAGAAATTTTCAGAAATATATATTTTGCAGAGTAGGTTGTATATGTATAAATTATAACTAGATACAGTATTGCTTCAGGACAGAAAACTAAAGAAATGGGTAAGTAGTACCTTACTCACTGCCTATTTTGTGCAAGAAATAATGCTAGGGACAACATATGCATTCTTCGTGTTGATATTAAAGAAATTCTACCAAAGGGGATGGGGGATGGAGGGACAAATTAGGACTATGGGATTAATAGACACAAACTACTATACATAAAATAGGTACACAACAAGGATTTACTGTATAGCACAGGGAATTACATGCAATGTCTTGCAATAAACTATAATGGACTATGTATAATATGCAAAAAAAAACCCAAAAGTGAATTGCTATGTTGGACACCTGAAGCTAACATAATACTGTAAATCAACTGTGCTTTAAAAAAATTCTATTAGCCCCATTTTAAAGATAGGGAAACTGAGACTCAAAATAATTAAGTAAATTATCCAAGTTTGCTCTATTGGTAAAGGGTAGAAATGATTTAAATTATAATTCAACTTCATATTGCCTGTGTAGCCTTTGTCTTCCATTACTTCCCATGCTCTACCCTTTATGCTCCAACCACATTGAATAGTTTGAGGTGTACACTTTTCTAACTTCCTACCTTTGCTCACAAAGTTCTCTCCTTCCAGGATGCTGTTACTCCCATTTCTACACATCATATGTAGCCCCACCCAAATAGCTGTCTTTCTTGAAGACTTTTTCAACATCGTCAATCAGAACTGTCTCATTTTCCTGTGTTCTCATGGCATTTTGTGAAGCTTTGTCATAATGCCTTGTATGTTATCTATGTTCATGTCTTAGCTTCCCAGCCAACCAGCCTTCAATAATAATACTCAGTTCTGTTAGTGCATTAAAAATACATCACATGTTCCCATTCATTTTCTCTTTAAAGGAAAACTCTCCTAGTGACTGGTAGTTGTGAACTCATTTCTAGTGCCTAACATGAGAGTTCAATTTTTAAACTAAAATATTACGATCCATTTTTGTTTAATTCATCATAGAATATACTCTTTTCTAGAGAGTTGTATTCTAAAATCAACAAAAATTCTCTCTCCATATCTATTTGTACCTATCAGTTCATCTACTTCTTTAATAGAATTTCAGTCAGCTGTGACTTTCTGGAACATTAGTTAATATATTAATTTAAAGTTCAGCAATTTGTGAGAATCTACAAAGTCCACAATAGGTCATGATTAACACTTAAATGATGGCTTATGAACGCGGGCAACCAGTCTCAGCATCTGCATTTCTGCTGGGCTTTACTATTCTCTCCTCCTTGTTTTGACACCTATGCTATAATTCCCATAAACTAAACTGTGATTTCATTGCGGCAAAAATGACTCCAAAAGAAAGTTAGCTGATATTTCTCTTGATAAAAGGAGGGAGGGAGCAAACAGTGAAGTCTAAGGAAGTGACAGTCCTTAGAAAGAACCAAAAAAGCAATAAAAATATGCCTAAATTAAAGAGAGGAAGAATAAATTTTATGGTAGCTCACATGAAATCAACAAGCCCACCAACCATATGCTCTATATAGAAATAAGAAAAATACAATTTCTCTATTTAATTTGCTGAAAACACTGCTCGTGAAGTGCTAGATAAAACACTATGACCCTGAAAGGTTTATCTACTTTTTAAAGGAATATTGCATTGCATTGCATGGGGAGAAACATACAGTGGTATGTGTCAACTAAGCGTTTCATGAAGCTCTTAAGACGTAGCTCTTACTCCCAAAAAGTTGTCAAACATAATCTTTCATTGTTATGACACATCTATTTACGTATCATCAAACTGCATTTAAACAGGGTAAAGTGACAAGGTCTGAATTCCATGAGATTTCAATATTCAATGTAGAAAAAGCTCAGTTTATTTTGACTTTTTGAGGCTTACTCTTTCACTTACTTCTGAGTTATTGATCTGCAAGTTTTATTTGCCTCCTCTAGTTCTCTATACATTAGGAATTAATATTTTTGTTTGCTGTGAGCATTTTTCATTCACAATTTTCTGAGGCGTTCCAACTATTGAAATTATCTTTTTCAGTTATGTAAAGAAAACAATTAATTTAAAGCACTATTCTGGCTTAGCTGTCTCTTCTACTATTTTTGACTCATCTAGAATTACTTTTAAGTGAATTTTCTTGAGCATATGTATTGCCTTCAGACATATTTTCAGTGAAAGAACTAAGCAAGTATTTTTTTTAACTTCTTCATTCTTTAGCTTCTAGTCAGTCACTGCCCAGTAACCTACATTCATTTTCCGGTTAAGTAACAAAAATGTCCTCCGGACTATATAACTTTAAGAGAAACTGTTGATTTCTAATTACATATTGAATTTTGCCACCATACAAGTTACAGAAAACCAGAAAGAATTATGTTTGCACAAAGCTTGTATCGGAAGTAATACTTTTATGTTTGCCATAGTGAGTTATTTTATTGATTTTACAGCATTGTATCTTTTATTCTTTATAATATGAAGTTTGTGATTAGGTTAAATCTGAAAGGTTAACTCTGTAATCTGGAAAAAGTCTGTTTAAATATCTTAAAGAGGATGAGGAAGAGCCACAATTTAGAACTATCTTCTTATTCCTAGGACTAGTGTTTGAATATAAGTGTCTGTGTGTGTGTGTTTATGACAGGTAAATGAAATTAATTCCTTAGTTCATAGTAGATTTAACATCTACTACATGCAAGTAATTATTCTATGTTTTTAGATACAGTGATGACTAAGATATGGTCCTGGTTCAAAAAGAATTTACAGTCTTTTTATTGTCCTGGCTTAGACATCTCTTCTGACCTCAAGACACCTATACTGGACAACACTGTTGACTTAAAAAAATGCACAATGTGAGAGTTGCGAGTTAAATTTTATTTGGGGCAAAATGAGGACTATAGCCCGGGAGGCAGCATCCCGGATAGCTCTGAGAAACTGCTCCAAAGAGGCAGGGGGGAAGGTCAGTATATATATTATTTTGGTGAAGGGGGAATACATGCAATCAAGCATATATTTTTACAGAAGGTTTCTGCTAGTCTCGTGCAGGTTACTGCTAGTCACGAGGAGCAGATGTCACCATGAAGGCTTTCAGTGCTTTTCTAGATATGAGGAGATGCAAGAATTGGGCTCATAAAATCGGCTCCTGAAATTGTCTATCTGAAGACCTGTTCTGCCAGTTTTTCCCATAGCACAGAGCGCCTCATTTCTGCTCTCCACCCTGAACTGCTTTCAGGGGTGTTGAAAGTCAGCAGCTGCAGCAGCACCTGATTTAATCCTTGTAGCGATAGATGGCAAGTGCCAATGGTGAGTGCCAATTCGTAGTTGACAACACCTAACACAATGCCTGACACATAATAGACACTGAATAAATATTTGTGTTATGAATACTTCTCCTTTTCAGGGGCCTTAAATACTAAAGTTCTTTTGGACACGGACTTCTTCTTCCTCTGTGATCTCTTCTACTCCCATACTTCAGTGGCCAATATATGCTGACAACCTTCTCAATTTATTTCTCCAGCCTGAAATTCTATTCCAGATTTCAGATCTATATATCCCACTCTACATCTGTAAATGGATGCCTCAGGGGCTCTTCAAATTCAAGATTCCCATTAGGGAACTCATGAGCTTCAAACCCATCCTTCTGTTAGCCCCACTATAAACTTGGTATGTCCTCATTTGTTCCTAATCTTAGTAAACAGTATCACCATTCACTCAGCTACAAGGCCACCATTGCATAGAGACCCTAATGAAGCCTAATACCTACTTCCAGGTACTCACATCTTTTTATAAGTCCCTCTCCTTGAGTATAGGCAGGACCTGTGACTTGCTTCTAACCAAAAGAACATGACGGAAGTGATGGATGTCACTCCTGTGATAATGTCACATCATATGACTCCATCTTGGTAGCCAACTCACTATAAAAACTCTCCTTGCTTTCTTGATGAAGTAAGTGGCCATGTTGGGAAGGCCTATGTGGCAAGGAACTGTGGGCAGCCTCTAGCAACATGGTGCATTATTGGTACAGTGAGAGTAAGTTAGAGCATAGAGAGTATTGGACAGAAGAGATTATGGGAAAAGAGCCTGGAAAGGTGGTTTAGGGCTAGATTGTGAAAGACATTATCCTGCCAAGTGAAGGATAATTTGTTACTGTGACAACAAAGTAGTTAACTCATTAAATAAATGGTTGTTCCATGCTTACTAATTGCAATCCATTTTCTAGTCACTAGAGATACAGCTGAGAACAAAACCCCTGGCTTCAGAAGCTTATATTTGTAGGCAGAGCCACTTAATGGTTAAAGCAGGGTATATGTGAGGTCACATTTGGATGTTAAAAACTAAAATGAAAGATTAAATGACATATATCATATGATATCGTTTATATGTGGAATCTAAAAAAATGGTACAAATGAACTTATTTACAAAACAGAAATAAAGTTACAGATGTAGAAAATAAACTTATTGTTACTGGGGGGTGAGGGAGATAAATTGGGATATTGGGATTGACATATACACACTACTATATATAAAATAGATAACTAATAAGGACCTACTGTATAGCACAGGGAAGTCTCCTCAATACTCTGTAATGACCTATATGGGAAAAGAATTTAAGAAAGAGGGGGGGACTTCCGGGAAGATGGCAGAAGAGTAAGACGCGGAGATCACCTTCCTCTCCACAGATACACCAGAAATACATCTACGCGTGGAACAACTCCTACAGAACACCTACTGAACGCTGGCAGAAGACCTCAGACCTCCCAAAAGGCAAGGAACCCCCCACGTACCTGGTTAGGGCAAAAGAAAAAACTAAACAGAGACAAAAGGATAGGGACGGGTCCTGCACCAGCGGGAGAGAGCTGTGAAGGAGGAAAAGTGTCCACACACTAGGAAGCCCCTTCGCGGGTGGAGACTTCAGGAGGCGGAGTGGGGGAGCTTGGGAGCCGCGGAGGAGAGCACAGCAACAGGGGTGCGGAGGGCAAAGCGGACAGATTCCAGCGCAGAGGATCGGGCCGACCGGCACTCACCAGCCGAGAGGCTTGTCTGCTCGCCCGCCGGGGCGGGCGGGACTGGGAGCTGAGGCTCCGGCTTTTGTCGGAGCGCCGGGAGAGGACTGAGGTTGGCGGCGTGAACACAGCTTGCAGGGCGTTGGTGCGCCGGCGGCTGGCTGGGAGAGAGTCCGGGGAGAGGTCTGGACCTGCCGAAGAGGCAAGAGACTTTTACGTCCCTCTTTGTTTCCTGGTGCACGAGGAGGGGGGATTAAGAACGCTGCTTGAGAGAGCTCCAGGGACGGGCGCGAGCCGCGGCTAAGAGTGCGGAGCCCAGAGATGGACATGGGACGCTAAGGCCGCTGCTGCCGCCGCCAGGAGGCCTGTGTGCGAACACAGGTCACTAGCCACACGCCCTTCCGGGGAGCCTGTGCAGCCCGCCACTGCCAGGGTCCCGGGATCCAGGGACGGCTCCCCGGGAGAGCGCACGGCGCGCCTCAGGCTGCAGCATCACGCCGGCCTCTGCCGCTGCAGGCCCGCCCCGCACTCCGTGACCCTCCCTACCCCCCGGCCTGGGTGAGCCAGAGCCTCCGAATCAGCGGCTCCTTTAACCTCGTCCTGTCTGAGCAAAGAACAGACGCCCTCCGGCGACCTACACGCACAGGCGGGGCCAAATCCAAAGCTGAGCCCCTGGGAACTGTCAGAACAAAGAAGAGAAAGGGAAATCTCTCCCAGCAGCCTCAGAAGCAGCGGATTAAAGCTCCACAATCAACTTGATATACCCTGCATCTGTGGAATACCTGAATAGACAACGAATCATCCCAAATTAAGGAGCCCTGTGGATGAAAGGCTCTTGGTGCTGCAGCCAGGAGTCAGTGCTGTGCCTCTGAGGTGGGAGAGCCAACTTCAGGACACTGGTCCACAAGAGACCTCCCAGCTGCATATAATATCAAACAGCAAAAATCTCCGAGAGATCTCCATCTCAACGCCAGCACCCAGCTTCACTCAACGACCAGCAAGCTACAGTGCTGGACATCCTATGCCAAACAACTAGCAAGACAGGAACACAACCCCACCCATTAGCAGAGAGGCTGCCCAACATCATAGTAAGTCTACAGACACCCCAAAACACACCACCAGACGTGGACCTGCCCACCAGAAAGACAAGATCCAGCCTCATACACCAGAACACAGACACTAGTACCCTCCACCAGGAAGCCTACACAACCCACTGAACCAACCTTAGCCACTGGGGACAGACACAAAAAACAACAGGAACTACGAACCTTCAACCTGCAAAAAAGGAGACCCCAAACACAGTAAGATAAGCAAAATGAAAAGACAGAAAAACACACAGCAGATGAAGGAGCAAGATAAAAACCCACCAGACCTAACAAATGAAGAGGAAATAGGCAGTCTACCTGAAAAAGAATTCAGAATAATGATAGTAAGGTTGATCCGAAATCTTGGAGATAGAATGGACAATAGAATGGACAAATTGCAAGAATCAGTTAACAAGGACCTAGAAGAACTAAAGATGAAGCAAGCAACGATGAACAACACAATAAATGAAATTAAAAGTACTCTAGATGGGATCAATAGCAGAATAACTGAGGCAGAAGAACGGATAAGTGACCTGGAAGATAAAATAGTGGAAATAACTACTTCAGAGCAGAATAAAGAAAAAAGAATGAAAAGAACTGAGGACAGTCTCAGAGACCTCTGGGACAACATTAAACGCACCAACATTCGAATTATAGGGGTTCCAGAAGAAGAAGAGAAAAAGAAAGGGACTGAGAAAATATTTGAAGAGATTATAGTTGAAAACTTCCCTAATATGGGAAAAGAAATCGTTAATCAAGTCCAGGAAGCACAGAGAGTCCCATACAGGATAAATCCAAGGAGAAATACGCCAAGACACATATTAATCAAATTGTCAAAAATTAAATACAAAGAAAACATATTAAAAGCAGCAAGGGAAAAACAACAAATAACACACAAGGGAATCCCCATAAGGTTAACAGCTGATCTTTCAGCAGAAACTCTGCAAGCCAGAAGGGAGTGGCAGGACATATTGAAAGTGTTGAAGGAGAAAAACCTGCAACCAAGATTACTCTACCCAGCAAGGATCTCATTCAGATTTGATGGAGAAATTAAACCTTTACAGACAAGCAAAAGCTGAGAGAGTTCAGCACCACCAAACCAGCTCTACAACAACTGCTAAAGGAACTTCTCTAGGCAAGAAACACAAAAGAAGGAAAGGACCTACAATAACGAACCCAAAACAATTAAGAAAATGGGAATAGGAACACACATATCGATAATTACCTTAAATGTAAATGGACTAAATGCTCCCACCAAAAGACACAGATTGGCTGAATGGATACAAAAACAAGACCCATATATTTGCTGTCTACAAGAGACCCACTTCAGACCTAGAGACACATACAGACTGAAAGTAAGGGGATGGAAAAAGGTATTTCATGCAAATGGAAACCAAAAGAAAGCTGGAGTAGCAATTCTCATATCAGACAAAATAGACTTTAAACCAAAGACTATTAGAAGAGACAAAGAAGGACACTACATAATGATCAAGGGATCGATCCAAGAGGAAGATATAACAATTGTAAATATTTATGCACCCAACATAGGTGCACCTCAATACATAAGGCAAATACTGACAACCATAAAAGGGGAAATCGACAGTAACACATTCATAGTAGGGGACTTTAACACCCCACTTTCACCAATGGACAGATCATCCAAAATGAAAATAAATAAGGAAACACAAGCTTTAAATGATACATTAAACGAGATGGAGTTAATTGATATTTATAGGACATTCCATCCAAAAACAACAGAATACACATTTTTCTCAAGTGCTCATGGAACATTCTCCAGGATAGATCATATCTTGGGTCACAAATCAAGCCTTGGTAAATTTAAGAAAATTGAAATTGTATCAAGTATCTTTTCTGACCACAACGCCATGAGACTAGATATCAATTACAGGAAAAGATCTGTAAAAAATACAAACACATGGAGGCTAAACAATACACTACTTAATAATGAAGTGATCACTGAAGAAATCAAAGAGGAAATCAAAAAATACCTAGAAACAAATGACAATGGAGACACAACGACCCAAAACCTGTGGGATGCAGCAAAAGCAGTTCTAAGGGGGAAGTTTATAGCAATACAAGCCCACCTTAAGAAGCAGGAAACATCTCGAATAAACAACCTAACCTTGCACCTCAAGCAATTAGAGAAAGAAGAACAAAAAAACCCCAAAGCTAGCAGAAGGAAAGAAATCATAAAAATCAGATCAGAAATAAATGAAAAAGAAATGAAGGAAACAATAGCAAAGATCAATAAAACTAAAAGCTGGTTCTTTGAGAAGATAAACAAAATAGATAAACCACTAGCCAGACTCATTAAGAAAAAAAGGGAGAAGACTCAAATCAATAGAATTAGAAATGAAAAAGGAGAGGTAACAACTGACACTGCAGAAATAAAAGAGATAATGAGAGATTACTACAAGCAACTCTATGCCAATAAAATGGACAATCTGGAAGAAATGGACAAATTCTTAGAAATGCACAACCTGCCAAGACTGAATCAGGAAGAAATAGAAAATATGAACAGACCAATCACAAGCACTGAAATTGAAACTGTGATTAAAAATCTTCCAACAAAGAAAAGCCCAGGACCAGATGGCTTCACAGGCGAATTCTATCAAACATTTAGAGAAGAGCTAACACCTATCCTTCTCAAACTCTTCCAAAATATAGCAGAGGGAGGAACATTCCCAAACTCCTTCTACGAGGCCACCATCACCTTGATACCAAAACCAGACAAGGATGTCACAAAGAAAGAAAACTACAGGCCAATATCACTGATGAACATAGATGCAAAAATCCTCAACAAAATACTAGCAAACAGAATCCAACAGCACATTAAAAGGATCATACACCATGATCAAGTGGGGTTTATTCCAGGAATGCAAGGATTCTTTAATATACGCAAATCTATCAATGTGATAAACCATATTAACAAACTGAAGGAGAAAAACCATATGATCATCTCAATAGATGCAGAGAAAGCTTTTGACAAAATTCAACACCCATTTATGATAAAAACCCTGCAGAAAGTAGGCATAGAGGGAACTTTCCTCAACATAATAAAGGCCATATATGACAAGCCCACAGCAAACATCATCCTCAATGGTGAAAAACTGAAAGCATTTCCACTAAGATCAGGAACAAGACAAGGTTGCCCACTCTCACCACTCTTATTCAACATAGTTTTGGAAGTTTTAGCCACAGCAATCAGAGAAGAAAAGGAAATAAAAGGAATCCAAATCGGAAAAGAAGAAGTAAAGCTGTCACTGTTTGCAGATGACATGATCCTATACATAGAGAACCCTAAAGATGCTACCAGAAAACTACTAGAGCTAATCAATGAATTTGGTAAAGTGGCAGGATACAAAATTAATGCACAGAAATCTCTGGCATTCCTATATACTAATGATGAAAAATCTGAAAGTGAAATCAAGAAAACACTCCCATTTACCATTGCAACAAAAAGAATAAAATATCTAGGAATAAACCTACCTAAGGAGACAAAAGATCTGTATGCAGAAAATTATAAGACACTGATGAAAGAAATTAAAGATGATACAAATAGATGGAGAGATATACCATGTTCTTGGATTGGAAGAATCAACATTGTGAAAATGACTCTATTACCCAAAGCAATCTATAGATTCAATGCAATCCCTATCAAACTACCACTGGCATTTTTCACAGAACTAGAACAAAAAATTTTGCAATTTGTATGGAAACACAAAAGACCCCGAATAGCCAAAGCAATCTTGAGAACGAAAGAAGGAACTGGAGGAATCAGGCTCCCAGACTTCAGACTATACTACAAAGCTACAGTTATCAAAACGGTATGGTACTGGCACAAAAACAGAAAGATAGATCAATGGAACAGGATAGAAAGCCCAGAGATAAACCCACGCACATATGGTCACCTTATCTTTGACAAAGGAGGCAGAAATGTACCGTGGAGAAAGGACAGCCTATTCAATAAGTGGTGCTGGGAAAACTGGACAGCTACATGTAAAAGTATGAAGTTAGATCACTCCCTAACACCATACACAAAAATAAGCTCAAAATGGATTAAAGACCTAAATGTAAGCCCAGAAACTATCAAACTCTTAGAGGAAAACATAGGCAGAACACTCTATGACATAAATCACAGCAAGATTCTTTCTGACCCACCTCCTAGAGTAATGGAAATAAAAACAAGAGTAAACAAATGGGACCTAATGAAACTTAAAAGCTTTTGCGCAGCAAAGGAAACCATAAAGAAGACCAAAAGACAACCCTCAGAATGGGAGAAAATATTTGCAAATGAAGCAACTGACAAAGGATTGATCTCCAAAATTTATAAGCAGCTCATGCAGCTTAATAACAAAAAAACAAACAACCCAATCCAAAAATGGGCAGAAGACCTAAATAGACATTTCTCCAAAGAAGATATACAGAGTGCCAACAAACACATGAAAGAATGCTCAACATCACTAATCATGAGAGAAATGCAAATCAAAACTACAATGAGATATCATCTCACACCAGTCAGAATGGCCATCATCAAAAAATCTAGAAACAATAAATGCTGGAGAGGGTGTGGAGAAAAGGGAACACTCTTGCACTGCTGGTGGGAATGTGAATTGGTTCAGCCACTATGGAGAACAGTATGGAGGTTCCTTAAAAAACTACAAATAGAACTACCATATGACCCAGCAATCCCACTACTGGGCATATACCCTGAGAAAACCAAAATTCAAAAAGAGTCATGTACCAAAATGTTCATTGCAGCTCTATTTACAATAGCCCGGAGATGGAAACAACCTAAGTGCCCGTCATCGGATGAATGGATAAAGAAGATGTGGCACATATATACAATGGAATATTACTCAGCCATAAAAAGAAACGAAATTGAGCTATTTGTAATGAGGTGGATAGACCTAGAGTCTGTCATACAAAGTGAAGTAAGTCAGAAAGAAAAAGACAAATACCGTATGCTAACACATATATATGGAATTTAAGAAAAAAATGTCATGAAGAACCTAGGGGTAAAGCAGGAATAAAGACGCAGACCTCTTAGAGAACGGACTTGAGGTTATGGGGAGGGGGAAGGGTGACCTGTGACAGGGCGAGAGAGAGTCATGGGCATATACACAGTAACAAACGCAGTAAGGTAGATAGCTAGTGGGAAGCAGCCGCATGGCACAGGGATATTGGCTCGGTGCTTTGTGACAGCCTGGAGGGGTGGGATGGGGAGGGTGGGAGGGAGGGAGACGCAACAGGGAAGACATATGGGAACATATGTTTATGTATGACTGATTCACTTTGTTATAAAGCAGAAACTAACACACCATTGTAAAGCAATTATACCCCAATAAAGATGTTAAAAAAAAAAAAAAAAAAAAAAAAAAAAAAGAAAGAGGGGATATATGTATATGTATAACTGAATCAATTTGCTGTACAACTGAAACTAACACAACATTGTAAGTCAAATATACTTCAATAAAAAAAAAGAAAGAATGATTAAAATAGGAGAAAGTGGAGGCAGGGAGAACTGGAACCCAATTCTGGAAAATTGTTAACTAATAAAAAAATATAGAAAATACCAGATAGGAAGGAGAAGGGTGAACGTGGCAGGGCAGGAAGTATAGCTGCTTACTACAAGCAAACACAACATTAGGCATGCAGTAGGGCATTGAATGATTGCTGATATGAACCCAGCTTTTGGCTTCATTCTAACTTTTTCCTACTCCCAGCCAGGTGGGGCTAAGCTACTTGGATCTGGGTCCATTAATGCGCATTCTGTGATTGGTCTTTTTAAACAGGTAAAGCTTGGTTCTTTCATTTGACAGCTCCTTCTCTGAGGTGGTAGTTTTTAATCCAAGAATATGTTGGCCATGTGTTGGCATTGTTAGAACAGTAGCCCTTCTGCCACTTGGAAACACAATCTGCTTCTGAGAGCAGCTGTTTGTCTTCATTGAAAAGAATCACTTTATCTGAATTTTACACTTTCCTACTTGACTCTGGGTTTTCATTCTCTATCTGCTACTGATGAACTTATCCTTATTTGGAAGAGCTCTTTTGAATTTTTGCAGGATCATATTTAAGGCAGAGTAACATTTTCACAGCAAGTTACGTATACTTCAATGAGCTTTTCAGACTATACTTTAAGAAAAGAATATGTGAGCCTAAATATAAGGGTAAAGGTAGTTTGCCATTTTTCCCTTACTCATATGTATCATCAATGTCCCAAAATTTAGGTCAGGCCTGGGAAGTGAAAATGGGATGAGAGAGCATTCTAATGGAGAAGATTAGCATACTTACAAGTAATTAACACCATATAAGAATTTACATAGCAAACAATATAGTTATCTTACTAAACTGCATGCAGCCACCTTAAAATTTGGAGCCCACAGTAAAAGTAAATTTGGGTTGCTTCTCACCACTGGCATTGACGGGTTCATTTTTTATGATGCCTTAATCTAAAGTGGTTTTGTGAACTGAATTTATGTGCTGCTACTAGGCTAATAATACACAATACATTTTATTTTTTTTAATTTTTAAATTTAATTTTTTATACAGCAGGTTTTTTTAGTTATCTATTTTATACATATTAATGTATATATGTCAATCCCAATCTCCCAATTCATCACACCCCCACCCCCCACCACCACTTTCCCCCCTTGGTGTCCATACATTTGTTCTCTACATCTGTGTCTCTATTTCTGCCCTGCAAACCGGTTAATCTGTACCATTTTTCTAGATTCCACATATATGTATTAATATGTTATTTGTTTTTCTCTTTCTTACTTCACTGTATATGACAGTCTCTAGATCCATCCATGGCTCTACAAATAACCCAAATTCGTTCCTTTTTATGGCTAAGTATACTCCATTGTATATATGTAACACGTCTTTTTTTTAAAAATCCTTATTAGAGTATAATTCCTTTACAATGGTGTGTCAGTTTCTGTTTATAACAAAGTGAGTCAGTTATACATATACATATGTCCCCATATCGCTTCCCTCTTGCATCTCCCTCCCTCCCACCCTCCTTATCCCACCCCTCTAGGTGGTCACAAAGCACTGAGCCGATCTCCCTGTGCTATGCGGCTGCTTCCCACTAGCTGTCTATGTTACGTTTGGTAGCGTATATATGTCCATGCCACTCTCTCACTTTGTCCCAGCTTACACGTCCCCCTCCCTGTATCCTCAAGTCCATTCTCTAGTAGGCCTGCATCTTCATACCCGTCTTGACCTAGGTTCTTCTGACTTTTTTTTTTATATTCCATATACATGTTAGCATACGGTATTTGTTTTTCTCTTTCTGACTTATGTAACTCTGTATGACAGACTCTAGGTCCATCCACCTCACAAAAAATAACTCAGTTTTGTTCCTTTTTATGGCTGAGTAATATTCCATTGTATATATGTGCCACATCTTCTTTATCCATTCATCTGTTAATGGACACTTAGGTTGCTTCCATGTCCTGGCTAATGTAAATAGAGCTGCAATGAACATTTTGGTACATGACTCTTTTTGAATTATGGTTTTCTCAGGGTATATGCCCAGTAGTGGGATTGCTGGGTCATATCATAGTTCTATTAGTTTTTTAAGGAACCTCCATACTGTTCTCCATAGTGGCTGTATCAATTTACATTCCCAACAACAGTGCAAGAGGGTTCCTTTTTCTCCACACCCTCTCCAGCATTTATTGTTTGTTTGTAGATTTTTTGATGATGGCCATTCTGACCGGTGTGAGATGATATCTCATTGTAGTTTTCATTTGCATTTCTCTAATGATTAATGATGTTGAGCATTCTTTCAGGTGTTTGTTGGCAATCTGTATATCTTCTTTGGAGAAATGCCTATTTATGTCCTCTGCCAATTTTTAGATTGGGTTGTTTGTTTTCTTGATATTGAGCTGCAGGAGCTGCTTGTATATTTTGGAGATTAATCCTTTATCATTTGCTTCATTTGCAAATATTTTCTCCCATTCTGAGGGTTGTCTTTTCCTCTTCTTTATGGTTTCCTTTGCTGTGCAAAAGCTTTGAAGTTTCATTAGGTCCCATTTGTTTATTTTTGTTTTTATTTCCATTTCTCCAGGAGGTGGGTCAAAAAGGATCTGGCTGTGATTTATGTCATAGAGTGTTCTGCCTATGTTTTACTCTAAGAGTTTGATAGTGTCTGGCCTTACATTTAGGTCTTTAATCCATTTTGAGCTTCTTTTTGTGTATGGTGTTAGGGAGTGTTCTAATTTCATTCTTTTACATGTAGCTGTCCAGTTCTCCCAGCACCACTTATTGAAGAGGCTGTCTTTTCTCCACTGTGTATTCTTGCCTCCTTTATCAAAGATAAGGTAACCATATGTGTGTGGGTTTACCTCTAGGCTTTCTATGCTGTTCCACTGATCTATATTTCTGTTTTTGTGCCAGTACCATACTGTCTTGATTACTGTAGCTTTGTAGTATAGTCTGAAGTCAGGGAGCATGATTCCTCCAGCTCCGTTTTTCTTTCTCAAGATTGCTTTGGCGATTCGGGGTCTTTTGTATTTCCATACAAATTGTGAAACTTTTTGTTCTAATTCTCTGAAAAATGTCAGTGGTAGTTTGATAGAGATTGCATTAAATCTGTAGATTGCATTGAGTAGTATAGTCATTTTCACAATGTTGATTCTTCCAATCCAAGAACATGGTATATCTCTCTGTTTCTATCATCTTTAATTTCTTTCATCAGTGTCTTATAATTTTCTGCATACAGGTCTTTTGTCTCCTTTGGTAGGTTTATTCCTACATATTTTATTATTTTTGTTGCAATGGTAAATGAGAGTGTTTTCTTAATTTCACTTTCAGATTTTTCATCAGTAGTGTATAGGAATGCAAGAGATTTCTGTGCATTAATTTTGTATTCTGCTACTTTACCAAATTCATTGATTAGCTCTAGTAGTTTTCTGGTAGCATCTTTAGGATTCTCTATGTATAGTATCATGTCATCTGCAAACAGTGACAGCTTTACTTCTTCCTTTCCGATTTGGATTCCTTTTATTTCTTTTTCTTCTTTGATTGCTATGGCTAAAACTTCCAAAACTATGTTGAATAATAGTGGTGAGAAAGGGCAACCTTGTCTTGTTCCTGATCTTAGTGGAAATGGTTTCAATTTTTCACCATTGAGGACAATGTGGCACTGCGTTTGTCATATATGGCCTTTATTATGTTGAGGAAAGTTCCCTCTATGCCTACTTTCTGGAGGGTATTTGTCATAAATGGGTGTTGAATTTTGTCGAAAGCTTTCTCTGCATCTATTGAGATGATCATATGGTTTTTGTCCTTCAGTTTCTTAATATGCTGTATCACATTGATTGATTTGCATATATTGAAGAATCCTTGCATCCCTGGGATAAACCCCACTTGATCATATTGTATGATCCTTCAAATGAGCTGTTGGATTCTGTTAGCTACTATTTTGTAAAGGATTGTTACATCTATGTTCATAGGTGATATTGGCCTGTAGTATTCTTTCTCTGTGACATCTTCATCTGGTTTTCGTGTCAGAGTGACGGATGCCTCATAGAATGAGTTTGGGAGTGTTCCTCCCTCTGCTATATTTTGGAAGAGTTTGAGAAAGATAGGTGTTAGCTCTTCTCTAAATGTTTGATAGAATTCGCCCGTGAAGCCACCTGGTCCTCGGCTTCTGTTTTTTGGAAGATTTTTAATCACAGTTTCAATTTCAGTGCTTGTGATTGGTCGGTTCATATTTTCTATTTCTTCCTGGTTCAGTCTCGGCAGGTTGTGCATTTCTAAGAATTTGTCCATTTCTTCCAGGTTGTCCATTTTAGTGGCATAGAGTTGCTTGTAGTAATCTCTCATGATCTTTTGTATTTCTGCAGTGTCAGTTGTTACTTCTCCTTTTTCATTTCTAATTCTATTGATTTGAGTCTTCTCCCTCTTTTTTCTTGATGAGTCTGGCTAATGGTTTATCAATTTTGTTTATCTTCTGAAGGAACCAGCTTTTAGTTTTATTGATCTTTGCTATCATTTCCTTCATTTCTTTTTCATTTATTTCTGATCTCATCTTTATGACTTCTTTCCTTCTGCTACCTTTGGGGTTTTTTGTTCTTCTTCCTCTAATTGCTTTAGGTGTAAGGTTTGGCTCTTTATTTGAGATGTTTCTTGTTTCTTAAGGTAGGATTGTATTGCTATAGAGTTCCCTCTTAGAAGTGCTTTTGCTTCATCCCATAGATTTTGGGTCATCGTGTTTTCATTGTCATTTGTTTTAGGTATTTTTTGATTTCCTCTTTGATTTCTTCAGTGAACTCTTGGTTACTAAGTAGTGTGTTGTTTAGCCTCCATGTGTTTGTATTTTTTACATATATCTTCCTTTAATTGATATCTAGTCTCACAGCATTCTGGTCAGAAAAAGATACTTGATACAATTTCAATTGTCTTAAATTTACCAAGGCTTGATTTGTGACCCAAGATATGATGTATCCTGGAGAATGTTCCATAAGCACTTGAAAAGAATGTGTATTCTGTTGTTTTTGGATGGAATGTCCTAAAAATATCAATTAAGTCCATCTTGTTTAATGTATCATTTAAAGCTTGTGTTTCCTTATTTATTTTCAGTTTGAATGATCTGTCCATTGGTGAAAGTGGGCTGTTAAAGTCCCCTACTATGATTGTGTTACTGTCGATTTCCCCTTTTATGGCTGTTAGTATTTGCTTTATTGAGGTGCTCCTATGTTGGAGGAGTATTGAGGTGCTCCTATGTTGGAGGCATAAATATTTACAACTGTTTTATATTCTTCTTGGATTGATCCCTTGATCATTATGTAGTGTCCTTCTTTGTCTCTTGTAATAGTCTTTATTTTAAAGTCCATTTTGTCCGATATGAGAATTGCTACTCCAGCTTTCTTTAGATTTCCATTTGTATGGAATATATTTTTCCATCCCCTCACTTTCAGTCTTTATGTGTCCATAGGTCTGAAATGGGTCTCTTATACACAGCATATCTATGGGTCTTGTTTTTGTATCCATTCAGCCAGTCTATGTCTTTTGGTTGGAGCATTTAATCCATTTACATTTAAGGGAATTATTGATATGTATATTCCTATTACCATTTTCTTAATTGTTTTGGGTTTATAATTGTAGGTCTTTTCCTTCTCTTGTGTTTCCTGCCTAGAGAAGTTCCTTTACCATTTGTTGTAAAGCTGGTTTGGTGGTGCTGAATTCTCTTATCTTTTGCTTGTCTGTAAAGCTTTTAATTTCTCCATCAAATCTGAATGAGATCCTTGCTGGGTAGAGTAATCTTGGTTGTAGGTTTTTCTCCTTCATCACTTTAAATATGTTCTGCCACTCCCTTCTGGCTTGCAGAGTTTCTGGTGAAAGTTCAGCTGTTAACCTTTTGGGGATTCCTTTATGTGTTACTTGATGTTTTACCCTTGCTGCTTTTTATTTTTTATTTTTTATTTTTGCGGTACGCAGGCCTCTCACTCTTGTGGCCTCTCCCGTTGCGGAGCACATGCTCCGGACACGCAGGCTCAGCGGCCATGGTTCACGGTCCCAGCCACTCCACGGCATGTGGGATCCTCCCAGATCGGGGCACGAACCCGCGTCCCCTGCATCAGCCGGCGGACTCTGAACCACTGCGCCACCAGGGAAGCCCTCCCTTGCTGCTTTTAATATTTGTCCTTTGCATTTAATTTTTGATAGTTTGATTAATATGTGTCTTGGCATGTTTCTCCTTGGATTTATCCTGTATGGGACTCTCTGTGCTTCCTGGACTTGACTGATTATTTCCTCTCCCATATTAGGGAAGTTTTCAACTATAATCTCTTCATATATTTTCTCAGTCCCTTTCTTTCTCTCTTCTTCTGAGACCCCTGAAATTCAAATGTTGGAGCATTTAATGTTGTCTCAGAGGTCTCTAGACTGTACTCAATTCTTTTCATTCTTTTTTCTTTATTCTGCTCTACTGTAGTTAGTTATTTCCACTATTTTATCTCCAGGTCACTTATCCATTCTTCTGCCTCAGTTATTCTACTATTGATTCCTTTTAGAGGATTTTTAATTTCATTTATTGTGTTGTTCATCATTGTTTGTTTGCTCTTTAGTTCTTCCAGGTCCTTGTTAAACGTTTCTTGTATTTCCTCCATTCTATTTCCAAGATTTTGGATCATCTTCACTATCATCGCTCTGAATTCTTTTTCAGGTAGACTGCCTATTTCCTCTTCATTTGTTTGCTCTGGTGGGTTTTTGCCTTGCTCCTTCATCTTCTGTGTTTTTCTCTGTCTTCTCATTTTGTTTAACTTACTCTGTTTGGGGTATCCTTTTTGAAGGCTGCAGGTTCTTAGTTCCCGTTGTTTTTGGTGTCTGCCCCCAGTGGGTAAAGTTGGTTCAGTGGGTTGTGTAGCCTTCCTGGTGGAGGGGACTGGTGCCTGTGTTCTGGTGAATGAGGCTGGATCTTTTCTTTCTGGTGGGCAGGACTGTGTCCAGTGGTGTGTTTTGGATTGTCTCTGAACGTATTATGATTTTAGGCAGCCTCTCTGCTAATGGGTGGGGTTGTTTTCCTGTCTTGCTAGTTGTTTGGCATGGGGTGTCCAGCACTGGAGTTTGCTGGTTATTGACTGGGTCTGGGTCTTAGCATTGAGATAGAGTTCTCTGGGAGAGCTCTCACTAATTGATATTATGTGAGACCGGGAGGTCTCTGGTGGACCAATAGCCTGAATTCAGCTCTCCCACCTCAGAGGCACAGGGAGGACACCCAGCTGAAGCACAAAGACCCTGTCAGCCACACAGCTCAGAAGAAAAGGGAGAAAAATAAATATATAAATAAATAAAATAAAGTAATGTATAAAAGTCATTAAAATAAAAAAAGTCATTAAAAATAAAATTAAAAATGTAATAAAAAAGAAGAAAGAAAGAAGAGAGCAACCAACCAAACCAGTAAACAAATCCACCAGTGATAAGAAGCGCTAAAAACTATACTAAAATAAGCAACAAAAAGGACAGACAGAACCCTAGGACAAATATTAAAAGCAAACACATACAGAGAAAATCACACAAAGAAGCATACACATACACACTCATATAAAGAGAAAAAGGAAAAAATATATATATTTAAAAAAGGAAGAGAGCAACTAAATCAGTAACCCAATCTACCAATGATAATAACTCTAGATACTAAACTAAGATAAACATAAAACCAGAAACAAATTAGATGCAGAAAGGAAACCCCAAGTCTACAGTTGCTCCCAAAGTCCACTGCCTCAAGTTTGGGATGATTCGTTGTCTATTCAGGTAGTCCACAAATGCAGGGTACATCAAGTTTATTGTGGAGATTTAATCCTCTGCTCCTGAGGCTGCTCGGAGAAATTTGTCTTTCTCTTCTTTGTTCGCACAGCTCCTGGGGTTCAGCTTTGGGTTTGGCCCCGCCTCTGCATGTAGGTTGCCCTCTGGCGTCTTTTGGGCATTCTTAAGTCTTCTGCCAGGGTTCAGTAGGTGTTCTGTAGGAGTTGTTCCACATGTAGATTTTTTTTTTTTCAGTACACGGGCCTCTCACTGTTGTGGCCTCTCCTGTTGCACAGCACAGGCTCCAGACACGCAGGCTCAGCGGCCATGGCTCACGGGCCCAGCCGCTCCATGGCATGTGTGATCTTCCCAGACCGGGGCACAAACCCATGTCCCCTGCATCGGCAGGAGGACTCTCAACCAGTGCGCCAGCAGGGAAGCCCTATAGATGTATTATTGATGTATTTGTAGGGAGGAAGGTGATCTCCACGTGTTACTCTTTCGCCATCTTGAAGGTCCCCCCAGCATTGCTCTTTTGAATTTTATTTTACAAAATGAGTTGGATCCAGATGTGCTGAATTGACTGCACTCATTCAAGTTCTCTTTTTCTCTCATTATCCTTGTCAATGTGAAGTAAACGTTATAAAATATTCCTCTGTGTATAGTTACTATTATCCTCTTCCTAGATTATTATTTCCTAAACTAGTATCCTCCATAGGCAGGAGGTCCCATGGCCATATATTACTGTATCCCTGAATACTGTATTTTTTTAATATTTTATCATATTTGAAATTTTTTTTTTTACATTTTATCATATTTGAAATCAAGATTCATTTATTCCTTCAGATAAAAAATATTACTGCCCTTGTGGAAGTTATATTTGGAGGACAGAGGGGAATACAGTATAAAACAAAGAAATTATATAGTATGTTTGATGGTAATTAATAAGTCCAAAAGAAGGACAAAACAGGATAAAAGTAACAGTGGACCTCATTGGTAAAGAGACTTTGGGAAAACAGTCTTGAAAAAAGTGAGAGAGTGAATCATGCACTTATCTAGGACAAACATATTCTAGGCAAAGTGGACAACAAATGAAAGGCTGTGAAGCAGGAAGGTGCATGGTGGGTTGAAAGTATTGAAGTGCAATGAGAGCAATGAGCCTAGGAGTGTGCAAGGAGGAAAGTAGTAGCAGAGGTCAGAGAGGTAAATGCAGACATAAAACTAAGGAAGCAGCAGGAAATCTTTACATCAGGGCCAGGAAACTGTAGACACCAAAGTAAGGCAGAGGCAGGAAATATTGACATCAAGGCCAGTGAAATATTTGGTATGTGTGCATCCAATTAACCATGGACAATTTGTGCAGGCAATGGGATTAATTAATTTGACTGTCTTTGTTGATCAAACTAACCTGTTATTGGTACTTCCCTGGTGGCACAGTGGTTGAGAATCTGCCTGCCACTGCAGGGGACACAGGTTTGATCCCTGGTCCAGGAAGATCCCACGTGCCACAGAGCAACTAAGCCCGTGTGCCACAACTACTGAGCCCATGTGCCACAACTACTGGAGCCTGCGTGCCTAGAGCCTGTGCTCCACAAGAGAAGCCACCACAAATGAGAAGCCCATGCACCACAACAAAGACTAGCCCCCGCTTGTCACAACTAGAGAAAGCCCTCGTGTAGCAACAAAGACTCAATGCAGCCAAAAAGAAAAAAGTAACCTGCTATTTAATGTTTTATTCTACAGATAGAGCTGAAGACTTCAAGTTAGTACTGGTATAATAAATCAGAAACATATGCCATGGTATAATTCTCTGTTTGCAGAGTTAAGCTTAGGATGACACTGTATTAAAGGGTGGGCAGAAGAGGGGCTTCTATGTTTTTTTTTCTTTAATTCCCACCAGAAAAAAAAGCCTTTTCAATAAGATATCAACACATCAACATGACTTGTTGAACAATGAAGAAATGAGTATGTCAAACTCTCACATCTTCATATAGATGTCTTTAAATTCAATTATTTGAAATTAATTTTTTTTTTTTTTTTTTTTGCGGTACGGGGGCCTCTCACTGTTGTGGCCTCTCCCGTCGCGGAGCACAGGCTCTGGACGCGCAGGCTCAACGGCCATGGCTCACGGGCCCAGCCGCTCCACGGCACATGGGATCCTCCCGGACCAGGGCACGAACCCGTGTCCCCTGCATGAGCAGGCGGACTCTCAACCACTGCGCCACCAGGGAAGCCCTGAAATGAATTTTTAAAACAATTGTTATGGTATAGTTGAAATGAATTGTGTTAAGTAAATATATCTATGTAGATAATATTAGTAGATGATCAAGCTTTGCAAACATCAGTTGCAAGATATTAGAGCCATATTCATCTTCCCTATTACTTCTGGGTCCAGTAATTCTTATACACTAAAAAAGATTGGGCTTATGCTCCAGAACCTGAAAATGGACCCAAATACTGTTTACACTTAATTTACTCATTTTGCTCTAGTTTATACCAAACCTCAGATTAAACAGTAGTAAAACTTCATTTCTTTAATCATTTTATAAAATTAACACATTGACTTAATCAAATTTGCCTTTCCTTTGCATTACACAATGTTCAAGTCTTACTCTACCCTTTGGATTGCCTAAACCCCTTAATGAAAAGAGGAGCTCTCTGATGCAAGCTTTCACAATGAGATATTTAAAGTAATGTGTTTAAAAACACAGAACAAAGAAATTATATATTAAGTACTCATTTCTCAATGATTTATTAATGGCTGGGTTGAACCATGGGGGCAGAATAGTATCTTGTGATTGTCTATGTTATGTTTTTGCCTTGAAGTTAGATAACTTGGGTTTGGTTACAGTTCAGTTATTCACTGGCTCTGAGCCACTACTTCCCAACTGTAAAATAAAAGGTTACACTAGCACAATTATTTGAAAGCTATTTTCTAAGAGAGGCAAAGAAGATACTTCAAGGGCTGCTGCTGGGGTTAGGGTAGGTGTGGGATGAACGGGGTACACAGCTGTTCTAAGAACATCTGTTATATATATTGAGATTCTTTGTAAGAGTTCACTGGAAGGAAGCTTTCCAGTGTGAAAATTATTTAACAATTGTTGTATTGGGGCAGTGTTCATCAAACTTTTTGCTTTCTTAGACCATTAAAAAACTTTTAATATACTTACTCCCTCAAAAAGTTATATATTAAAAGCTAAAAACGTTCACTGTATGTTTAAATGGTCACAAAGAGTGTACTTTTAGAGCACATTACAAATATTAAATTTTAAAAATAAAAGTACTTCGTCATCTTTTTAAATTCATCCAATAGTATCTATATATCAAACAACTGGGTACACACCATTATCCATTAAAATGGACTTGAACAATCTATAACTGTCAGAAATTTAACATTGTTCCTTTTTGTTTTGTAACTCATATAGCTATTTCCACAATATTTTATACTAGTGTAATATAGTTTATGTTTAAACCTTTTATGGAACATAAGATCATATTTCTTGGGCACAAAAATATGTGTATACATAAAAATGTTCATTCAAACATTTCCTGTGACCATACATTCCTATGGACTAAAAAAATTCAGGATTGAGTTATCATTACACTTATTTAGTAGTATCCAGTTGATCAAAATAAAAAACATTACACATATGAATAAAATATTAAAAACAAAGTTAATATTTCTTAGAAATCTATTTCTTAAATGCATTGGACAAGAATAATTTTTGCAATGAGTTTACTTGCCCCTAGATAAATATTTTTGTGCTAAAATTAAGTTCATTCATGGAGAACTTTTGTTCTGTGTGTGATGTTTGGGTTTGCATATATGTTAGGCCTGGAAACTTATTTGTGACAATTACAAGATGGGAAAGGAGTCTTATTTTAGTAATGTCTCATACTCATTTGATCTCTGACTTATCTGGCGAAAATTTATAAGCTGTTAACTGGTTTAGGTCTTCCTTCAATGGGCTTGAAATAATTGGAAGCCGCATGGATGGCAAAGAATGTGTCACCAAGTGGTAGTTTGCTTCACGTTCTCAACAGTTACAACAGTGCTTGTTAGGGACAAGTTGAGAGCACTGCCGTTCTTTCATAAAGTGGAGACAGGAGGATTGGGACAAGAAACAAACAGGGGAAAGGACAGGACAAGCTGCTTAGACGCTGCTTCCAAGCAGATCAGTTTCCGAAAGATGACATGTAGACGTTAGGGAACTGAAAATACTTCTCTTAGAACTAGCCACATCCAAGTACCCCTTAAAAACTCTTCATGGACCTCTGTACACATATATGGATGCCCTAGTATAAAAGCCACTGCTCTGGAGGATCTCTTGGGTCTCCTCACATTTTATCATTTGTGATCTCTTGTAGTTTATCATATTATGCATTAGAAACCTAAAATCCCTTTGTAATGGAGAAGCAAGAAGCAAACACGTAGATTTCATGAATGCAAAATATGCCTCACCCTTTCATATTTTTCTTTTGTATTTACATCAGATTAAACTTCTCTAAATAACGGTATCCCCCAAATCAGTTATTGTTCTTCTCATGTGTATCTGATTGAAAAGTGAACTTGAAAACTGAATTTTACAGTTGACTTGTAACTAGATCCAGAACAAATCAGCCCCGTTTCATGCCCCTTGCCTACTGATAAATTGAATTGACTTGAGCAGAAACACATTAAAATGTAACATGAGAAGAATATAGGAAGAGAGGAAAAGTGGAGTGATAATTACCATAGAGACATTATATCGACCCTGCTATTAGTTTTTCATGTCACTAGCAAAACTGAGAAGCAAGCTCTTGAGAGTAAATACAATGACTTATTTTTATGTTACAATTATATTGTCCTAGTTTAGAAGAGAAGCATGACACAGCTACGTGAATTCAGTGTGAAGCTCTTCTTTAGGTAATTAACTCCATCAGTGACACACTATTTTCAAATAACAAGGAACATACAATTTTCACCTGAGGGCTCCAGACATTTGGCTTCCTCAAATCAAGACTATAGTGATGGTCATACGAACTTATCTACCAAACATAAACAGACTCACAGACATAGAGAACAGACTTGTGGTTGCCAAGGGGGAGGGATGGAGTGGAAGTTTGGGATTAGCAGATGCAAACTGGTATATATAGGATGGATAAACAGCAAGGTCCTACTGTATAGCACAGGGAACTATATTCAATATCCTATGATAAACCATAATGGAAAATAATATAAAAAAAGAATATATATAAGTGAATTACTTTGCTGTACAGCAGTAATTAACACAACATTGTCAATCAACTATACTTCAGTTTAAAAAAAAAAGACTATATAGTGATGGGGACTAATTAACCCATCAGTGCAGGGTGGCCCACTGGTCTGTCCTTGGATATCTTGAGCAGCATGAAGAGTCTTTTACTGCCCATGTAAATATACAATGATATCACCATGAAATGTGGTATCTGGTTTCCACTGTCAGACTTGGAGGTTTACTGGCATAATGCATGCAGGCAGAATGACTGCCTAATGTTCTTGGGTCCTAGTAAGATTTTTAGGAAGGTTCGATGAATATTTGTGGAAGGAAGAAGGAAAGGAGGAAGAAAAGCATTCTATATATTTTTAAGGAAACCTAGTAGATGATGGCCATTCTGACTGGTGTGAGGTGATACCTCATTGTAGTTTTGATTTGCATTTCTCTAATGATTAATGATGTTGAGCATTGGTCCATGTGTTTGTTGGCAGTCTGTATATCTTCTTTGGAGAAATGTCTATTTAGGTCTTCTGTCCATTTTTGGATTGGGTTGTTTTATTTGATATTGAGCTGCATGAGCTGCTTGTAAATTTTGGAAATTAATCCTTTGTAAGTTGCTTCATTTGCAAATATTTTCTCCCATTCTGAGGGTTGTCTTTTCATCTTACATCCACTGTTTATGGAGAACAGTACGGAGGTTCCTTAAAAAACTAAAAATAGAACTACCATATAACCCAGCAATCCCACTACTGGGCATATACCCAGAGAAAACCATAATTCAAAAAGAGTCATGTACCACAGTGTTCATTGCAGCACTATTTACAATACCCAGGACACTGAAGCAACCTATGTGTCCATTAACAGATGAATAAAGAAGATGTGGCACATATATACAATATAATATTACTCAGCCATAAAAAGAAACAAAATTGAGTTATTTGTAGTGAGGTGGATGGACCTAGAGTCTGTCATACAGAATGAAGTAAGTCAGAAAGAGAAAAACAAATACCGTATGCTAACACATATATATATGGAATCTAAAAAAAAAAAAAAAGGTTCTCATGAACCTAGGGGCAGGACAGGAATAAAGATGCCGACTTAAAGAATGGATCTGAGAACATGGGGAGTGGGAAGGGTAAGCTGGGACAAAGAGAGAGTGGCATGGACATATATACACTACCAAATGTAAAATAGCTAGCTAGTGGGAAGCAGCCGCATAGCACAGGGAGATCAGCTCGGTGCTTTGTGACCACATAGAGGGGTGGGATAGGGAGGGTGGGAGGGAGACGCAAGAGGGCAGAGATATGGGGATGTATGTATATGTATAGCTGATTCCCTTTGTTATAAAGCAGAAACTAACACATCATTGTCAAGCAATTATACTCCAATAAAGATGTAAAAAAAAAGAAACCTAGTAGAGCATATAGACATAAATGAGTGGAATCATTCATAATAGAATGCACTGCAAGATTTTTGTAATTTACATATTTTGTGTGTATATTTATGTCTGTATATATACATATATCTCTGAGTATATATGTATGTGTCTATACATACAAACACACATATATGTATACATATATACATATAGAGAGAGAGTGTGTATATATATATATACACACACACACACACACACACACACACACACACACACAGAGGATTACAATGAAAATGTGTGCAGGTGCAATTTAAAGCTGTGAAGAGCCATGCAAGTGTGGGCTGTCCTTTTATTGGGAGCACACACCAGTTCTTGTTTCTTGAGAGAGACACAGGATACAACTATACCCTGGAATTGTAGTCAAAGGCCACAGAACCTTTGGTCAAAAGTGTGGTTCTTGGAATTAGAGCTGTGTTGGTACCCTAGCTTCATCACTTACTGGCTGTGAGACTTTGCGCAAGGTATTTAACTTCTATGTGCCTCAGTTGTCTCATTTGTGCAAAGGGCATAATAAGAGTTCCTAAAGCATCAGGATGTTGTGAAACGTACAAGATCCAGTGTGTGTACAATATTCCTGACTAAAGATTTATGGATGTAACCATACAGGTCAATATTCCTTCAATTAATCTTTACTAAAAAGATCTTAAAGAAGTGTCCCATTTGTTCAGGTTGCAGAGCTGTGTGGTAATAAGGATAACACAGGTTTTGAGTATGATAAATCTGAATTGATATCCTAAATCTTCTACTTTCTCAGATTCCTCTCTGTAAAATAGGATAATATATAATCACTGACTCATATTTAGCAGTGACAACATGCCAGACACTGTTCCAAGAGCTTTACATGTATTTGCACATTTAATCCTCATAGCAACCCCATGGAATCAATGCAGTATCGTTACTTCTCTTAGCTACTCATTGAAGTTGTGGTCATTACCCTAATCTCACAATTGAGACACTAACTGAGAGTTTTCATAAATGGTACTAGATTTTCAGCTTCTTGAGGCCTTGAATCCTGTGCAAGGTATCAAAAAGTCCTTGGAATGTATGACATAGTAAATAAACGTATGGTAAGTTGAGTCAGGAAGATGACTGTCAGAAATCAAGCCTGCAAAAATTGATAATGGTTTGGCGAGTATGGCTTGAATACTCTAATAATACTTCAGAAAACCTAGAGCTCCTGAGGATGAGGATGGGGTAAAGTGTGTAGGAGGGTAGACTCCTCAGTTTAGTGGGTGATGAATATACAGGCCTTTTTAAGGGAACTGAGTTGTTCTACTTGCAGCCTGTTGCAGGAGGATGAATTGAACCATTTGAAATCTATGGAAAGTGTACAGAAATGTACTCTAGAAATCTGACTGCTAGAAATTCAGGCCTTAGGCACTTTCTCTTATAAAAAAAATTAACAAACCTATTGACATTCATCTATTAGACTAAGAAGGAAAAAAAGAAACCGTAAAGCTGGCAATATTTCTAAGTTTGATTGACTTTTTCTTATGAGGAAAAAATGTAAAAAAAAAAAAAAAAAAAAAAAAAGGAGTTACACTTCTCCAAACAAAATACACGAAGAATACATATGATGTGGTGGAACCTTGAATTGACCTCTTTATTGTCACCAAAGCACCAGGGAAAAACAATATGTATTTCTTGGGTTGGATGTTAGAAATAGGTATGTCTGCTTTTAATACAGGTATTGCTTCTTCTGTGTAAAGATGATTCATATCAGTTTGGGCTAATTCATGCTTTACAATTTAACATATATTTTTAAGAATTGTCTGAGTGGTCCAAGAAGAATGTTGCTATGGTTGTTGCTGTTGCTGTTTTTGTTGTATTCATTTCTGGGTTTTGGAGGAAGAAACTGAGCCTGCAGAGAGATGAACTGACCTAGTTACAGACATAAGCTAGTATTTAGTGACATGAGACCTATTTGCATAGAAAGGTAACACGAGACACATTTCCCTGTTCGATGTGATTAAATTCAATAACCAAAGATCATGATGTCAGTAATCCCATACTTGGATTTAGATTAAACATAAATGGATTAGGCTGGCAACAAGAAGGGCCACTTCTAAATGGCATCCTTGGATCTGTCACAACATGGTTTATACAGAAATATTTGGGAGTTTTGTAATATATCAATATAATCCATATACACCACCCATTCAGATGACCAGATTAATTATGCAAAGGCCCGGTTTTGTTGATACTATTTACTAATTTAACTGTAGGATATGATTTGTTGGGCCTTGTTATTTGTAGATGCCTCCTCCTTGTTTCTGTTCTGCCTCCTCTAATTACCTCCTCCTTAATGTAGTTACATTTTCTATTCATTTTTTTTTTTTTTTTGGTGGTGGTATGCGGGCCTCTCACTGCTGTGGCCTCTCCTGTTGCAGAGCACAGGCTCCAGACGCGCAGGCTCAGCGGCCATGGCTCACGGGCCCAGCCGCTCCGCGGCATGTGGGATCTTCCCGGACCGGGGCACGAACCCGCGTCCCCTGCATCGGCAGGCGGACTCTCAACCACTACGCCACCAGGGAAGTCCTCTATTCATTTTTTTAAACATGTTTATTGGAGTATAATCGCTTTATAATGGCGTGTTAGTTTCTGCTTTATAACAAAGTGAATCAGTTATACATATACATATGTCCCCATATCTCTTCATTCATTTATTCAACAAATATTTATTCAATGCTTACAATATACTAAGCACTGTCCTGTGTTCTGAGGATCCAGTAGTGAAAAGACCAACATGGTTCTTTTCCGTGTTGAGAGGCCTTGCTGAAAGGCCTTGCTGATGGATTGCATGTGGGAGCTAAGGAAGGTTGAGGAGTCATGGGCGACTCCCAGGCTTCTGACTTGGGCAGCTGGGTGGATGGTGCTGCTATTCACTGAAAGCAGGTGTGCTGGAGGGAGGGCAGATGCTTTTTTGTTGTTGCTTTGGTGTTCTTCTGGCTTGACAAGGGAAAAGTGATAAATTACATTTTAGGTGTGTTGAGCTTTAGGGGCTTCTGGGCCACCTAAGGGGAAATGTCCAGTCAGCAGTTGGTTATACAGGCCTGTATCATTTAATCTCTGTGAATCCCATCCCTCCCTTCTCGAGGACCTTAATCTATTATTTATCCCCTCTCTGTGCTTTAAGTTCTTTCTGTAAACTTGTTCTTTATCTTTACTATGAAACATACTTCACACACTTAAGAAACAAAGGGACACACATCTCCAATCCTGGCATCTTCATATACTACCTGTTTCCCATCATTAAGTCATTCATTCAATTAATAGTTACTGAACATATATTGAACATTTTGCAGGTTACTGGACATAAAGTGGTAAATAAGATCAGCAAGAGCCCTGTCTTTATAGTGCTTTCTACAGGCAGTGGACAGATAACACATATGTCACATATTATAAGCAAAAGTATAAGGTATTCAAAGAAAAATATAATAGGAAGACCTAATCTAGACCAAGAAGTCATGAAAACCTGGAGAAAGTGATATTTAGGTGAGACCTACAGGATGAGTAAGATCTGGCCAAGAGAAGAGCATGGAGACTGTTCAGGGTTAAAACAGAGTTGAAGACTGTAGGAAGATTTGTCAAGACTCAAAGATAGGAAAGATCATAAGCCTTTAGGGGGACTAAAATTGGTCTACAGTAGATGGAATGGAGATTCCATATGGTTAAATCCAACAGAAAGAAGTGGGAGGTAAGATTAAAAAAATGCTTTCAGTTATTTGGAAAGTATTTTTTGAGTGCCTCCTATAAGCTAAATGCTCTTCCAGGCACTGAGGATTCAGCAGTGACTAAGACAAAGAATCCTGCCCTCATCAAGCTGCAATTCTAGTGAAGAGAGAAAGAAGGTTAAAGGGTAGTGTGGGAAGTCCTGGACAGATCATACAGAGTCTTATGATTTTGTAATTAATCCTAAGGGCAATAAGAAGACATTATAACATGTTAAGCAGTGAAATTACAAGATCAGCTGTATGTTTTAAAGACATCACAATGGCTAAAATGTGATAAAGATGAATGAGTTGGAGGGATCAAAAGTGGAGATAGGAGACGAGAGAAGACTGTTAATCATCAGGTAAGAGATCCCAGTATCCTGGGGTACAGTTGGAATGGAGAAAAGTAGATGACTAGGTATTTATTTTTGAGGTAGAATCAGCAAGCCTTTGTAACTGTCAGGATGTGTGGAGGGGAGGTGAAATAAGGTAAAATCTGGAGTCACTTCTGTATTTTTGTATTGTGAGCCTGGTGGACAGCGGTATGATTTAGTAAGGTCAGGAACACATGAGGAAGAATAGGTTTGGGCCATAGCTATGATCAGTTGCAGACATTATAAGTGCGATATCAAGGAAACAATCAAGCAAAAGGTGTCAATAGACAATTGCACATATCAAAAGTGGAACCATATGAGCTGTCCCCCCTCCAAGCAGAGGCAATAAATTAGTGCATGGTCTCTAGGGAATTTGTAAGCAATAATAAAATTGACTAAAACGGATCTGCTTCTTATTATTGCCACGTGCTAGTAATACTAAGCAATTTCAGAGACAAAATACTCTTCTCTACTGGATTTGAGTCTTCCCATCACCCACCTTACTCCTTCCTTGGCACACCACTGCAGTTAGGTATGGATGCACATGTAGGAGAGCAAAGCCTGAGCTAGAGATATTTCTTTGGGATTCATCAGCATGTGGGTAATAATAAAATCATGGGAATACAGGGACTATGCAGAGATATTCAATATTGAGAAGACCATAGCAAAGAGCCAGAGCCTTGAGAATGATGATATTTAAGGCGTTAGCCTAGAAAGGAGTACCAAAGAGACTGGGAAGTATCTTCTCGAGAGGTGGAGGAAAATATCAGAAGTGAGTGACATTATAGAAGCCAAAGGCAGAGAGTATTTAAATATGGAGTGGTCAAATGTCAGGTAAGATGAGGATCAAGAAATGTATGATCTATATTCAATGTTAATTGAGCCCTCAACAGGTGTTTGGGGTCACAACAAAGAATAAAACACATTCTCACCCCTGAGAATTTTACAGACAAGTGAGAAAAACAGGTTACATTGCAATATAGAAAGCAATATAACAAGTGTTAAGAGAAAGCCACGTAAAATGTTTTCTTGGGAGAAACTAGATTGGAAACAGAAGAGAAGAATGGGGGCAGGGGTTGTGCCAGAGATGGCTTTATGGGAAAGGAGATATTCATTCGTGGTGAGCCTTGAAGATGCAGCAGCATTTGGCAGATAAGAGAGAACAGGATATTCAAGGCAAAGGAATGTGCAAATTCATGGAAATATGCGAAAGTGTGTTGCTTTCAGTAAATGAATGCTTGGTATGCATGTGAAGAAGCAGCAGAAGACTGAAAAATAAGTCAAAATTACCTTGTGAGATGTCATGTGCCACGTGAAGATTTGACATTTTTTTAAACTGTATAAAATAGGGACCAAGGTTGTACAATCCATGACCGCAAAGGTATTTTATTCACATATCTCACCTGCTTTCTAAAATAATTTGAACTGCTTATCATTGTTTGATTTTAAAATGTAATGTTAAAATCAAAATATATATCTATATGCAAAATGCTTATAATTTCATAAAAAGTTCACTTTCTAAAGCACTTTCAAATTTATCTCACTCCATGAATTCATCAAATACTTTAAAAAAGCACTCCCTGCCTTCTACATGCTTCTAAAGATCCCACAAATCTTAGGTCTCATGATTGTTCCTGTTCAGGAACCGTCGACTTCGATCATGAAATATTGCACATTTTCAAGAACAACATTGGCCTCAAATGGGTACCTGGGTACCTATTAGAGGCAATATTTGGTACAACTCATTTATATTCATGTTGCATTCTTTCCAAAAGATGCAGTATCTCTTCTATCTGAAGTTTCCCCATTCTAAATTACCACCATGGTGTATTTTCTTTGACTCCGGATTGCTTTTATCCTCTGATAGTTCACAGGAATCTGAGTGAATTTGCCCATCTGCTTTGGGAAGATTTTCCCAGGTTGTAACTTTTGGGTAACTGCTATTAATATAGAAACTGGATTTCTCGGGTCTCATGCTGACTAGCCTGTCAAACATATTACAGTTGAATTAGTACATGTTCATCCATTATCAACTATAGTCATATTTGAATTATCACAATTCCAAGAGTCAATTTTATCTATTGACACAAATATCAAAGCCTCAGTCAAGAAAAGACCATTAGTAACCTTTTGATGGTGAGTAAATGTGGTGAGTTAGTTGATCAGCTCTTCCCCTTCAAAATTCTTAGCAAATATCCCTGGTTGACAGTTAAACTTCTGGACACTATAACCAAAAAAGGCTTTTCAATGTATATATGTGCAGTTTTTCTCTCCTGAAGTGGAATGCTTTAGTAACAAATATGGCAAGGGTATAAGCATTGCATGTGTATGCTATCGCGTTCCTCAAATAGTATTGTTACTCTCCTATTATTAGCAAAGGAAATGGAAATCAAAGAATGTCTAGACATTAACTTCAACCATTCTAAGTTTATGTTATCTGAATGAAGGTACTATACACGACTACATCTATTTTTTGCATCTCCATTGAATCCACTTCATTTCAGTTTTTACCAAACACATGGACCCTGACAAAATAACACGGGAAACCCCATTCAGAAATGCAATGGTAAATGAATGCACGTCCTGTGGTCATTTACCTTTAGATGAGCAGGCCACAGAGAATCTCAGAGGACTGGCAGTCTCTTCTCAAGTAGTTCACAAGGCTAATTGTTGACTTAAATGGACTATATGTAGATAAATTAGCACACTCCACAAATAGTGGGAGACACGTCTCCCTGGGTCTCTCTTCAAGTCCTTTGATCAAGTGGCATTAACATCTTTGTTCCAGACTCTTCTCAAGGATGTCTGTATAGCAAACTGCCTTGAAAGATAGGGATAGTGTCTCCCTCTAGGGCCAAGAATAGGTATGCTTTCTTAGCAGGATAATGAAAATAATGTCATTCTCTGGGGCAAATGTTAGGCAGATTGGCCAGCAGCCCTTTTATAAGATTGTTTAAGCACAGGGTTCCTCAGTTATGACGCAGACCTGCTGCTCGTACACCATCCACCTGGTCCACTCTGTATCATCCCTATGGGACTTGTGGGGGTGGGCAAGAGGAACTAATGCAAGTATGAAGCTCGTTCTGCCTGCCCTTCTGTTTGTAACAAGTCCTTTGTCTCTGACGCAGGAATCTTATGCCTTCTGCTGGCATGTATGAAATAGTGGCAGGCTAACTTTTATCTTTCAAGTATGATAAAAACCCAGACACTTCATAGTTCTTAACACCATTAATAAAAAACAACTCAAGTCAATGTTCTAATGACAGTAGGGCATCACATTAAAGTTCTGTGCAAATCAATAGACCAGGATAGTGGTGAATGAAGAGTCAGTCAAAATATTAGCACCATCTTAGATGCCTCTAAGTACAAGCTTATTAATGTTAAAGTCATTATCAAACACTTGCATCTTACTGAATAAAGGTCACAAAATACACAAAGAAATGTAAATTCTTCATGTAATCTAGTGTCATGGTATATTATTAGGTGGTATGCTGCTTGGGCTTCCATTCCATAAAGGAATTGCCATGCATTGGTTATAAGCATTGACTTGGCTATGTGTGCATAATGGAAATGTCACTAAACAAGTAATCTGATGCCACGTTAATAAAACATGGTGATATGATTGGAAACAACCTTTTAAAAAGGAAACTTTTAGATAAAACCTAATTTTGTGTACATGCCAGTAAATTTAAATTCTGTGACAATTTGTAGAGAATAAATTTACTACTGAATATGCTAAGATTATAAAAGCTAATAATGCCTGATATTTACTGTTGGTATGATTATAAATAATTATTTTCTCACTCTTGCTTAATTCAACGTTAATATATTTCTTCTGGATACCTTTGTGGTTAACTTGTTAATTGTAACATTACCGAGACTTCTCTGTTCCTGGTGACCATTCAGAAATCTTGGCAGAGGCTGTGTTGTATATCTTTATGTTCCTCAGTATTCTGTATGTAGTAGGAGCTCAGAAATGTGACAACGATATGGTGCAATGTTTTCAACTTCCATTGCTTCTAGAAAAAAGACGACTAACTTCCTTTTTTAAATAACAGCAGCAAACATATTTTTCAGCATAGGTGCTTCTGTGAAATTGCTTGAAACCATCCCCATGAAATTCAAAAGCCATTTGTTAGAAGGCAGCTCTATTTTTATGTCTATGATGTCTTTTATTCTGGGTAGAGCTTTACTATTTAAATCAATATTCAGGAAAGTAACAGCCTCATGACTTTATTAACATTTTGTTCAACTTTTCCCCTCTAAGTAAACCATTTTCCAAATGATAATCTGTCTTATACTAACTGTAATTTGGAAGAAAATTTTTCTTGTGATCATTCTTTTGTGTTGTAAATAGTAAAAACCTATAACTAGCACACAAACATATAACTTACAAAGCAGAAATATTAAACTTTAGCATTCTAATGGTTTTTGATATTTAAATTAAGATTCATCTTAGCATATTTGTTGCCCTCAGGGCTGTCACCTCCAAATTTCTCTATGTGAGTTGATTGATCTGATATAGACACCACATTATTTGGGAAGAACTCTGAACACATTGACTACAAATATTAATGGAACTAGTGACAAAAAATGCCATGTCCACTCAAATATAAGTTCCACGATGGCAATGACCTTCTCTGGGTTTCTCTATCCTCATTGACTAGAATAGTTCAATAGAATGGATGTTCAATAAATAGTTGTTTAATTAAACACAATGAATTAATCTTGTCATGAGTCTGATATGGCTTTAAAGAAGGAAAGGAAGTATTTTATGGAAGAGTTGGTCTGTGAGTCTAGCATTTGTATTTGTCACACTCCATCACATTCCCTGTTTTATTATATCTGTGAGTTACATCATTCCAAATAATTATTTATCCACTTATTTGTATATTATTTCTCTCCTCTACTAGATTACAAATTCTATGAGGAAAGGTACCATGTCTGTCTTGTACAGAAGTATGTTCTGGGCACCTCAAGTAATGTCTAGCATATAGTAGATCCAATATATATCTGTTTAATGAGATACTAAATTTTAATATGAACTTGGTATATCTGTAAACTGTAACACAAAAAAACAGAAAGGTATGAAAATTCCAATTGTTGGCATGGTGAGACAGACCCTCTAGAAGGACTTCTGCATCTGTTCAGTGTGTGAGGCCAGGTTATGAAAGACACTTTTTATAATGAGCTAGAACCTGCTTATGAATCTTTAATATTTGTGGGGATTGAAGATTTCTAGAGAATGCTGAATAATCTTGGTTTTGGAGGAAGTTAATTTAGTCCTCAAGGCAGAGAGATAACTACATGGGATTGATATATCCTAGCATTAAGGGGCATTTTAAATGGAATGAGGTATAATCTGATCATTATTATTTATAGTTTTTTTATTATTAGTGGTAGTAATTGTAGTAGTTTTAGAAGTGATAGTTTCTGGCATACGGCAGGCACCAAAAATAATTGTCAAATGAATGAAAGGCCTGTCATGTTTAGATTTGCTGTCCTCCTTATTCTGAGATGTCTTCAGAACAAAATTTTCCAGTCCTCCCAAAATTCCTGAGTTACATGTACAGTGATTGGAACACCAGGATAAACTCTGAGAGGAGCCATGGAACTAATCTGTTCCAACTCTTTTCCAAGAGATAGATATCAATTTTTTTTGTACATAGACTTGACCTCACACACAGAACAAAGGCTCACAAACATTTCCGCATGTTCATTACTCAGTTTCCATTTCATGTCAGGTGTTTCAAGAGATGTCAGGTGTTGGCTTCAGGAAGGGTATTTATTAAAGGGGAGCAGTATGTTGGAGGAAGCATCACAGTCTAGGAAATCAATGGTATGAGTTAAGCCAGAATTACTCAACTAATATGTGGCTGAAAAACATTTACCAAACTCATAATAATAAAACCATGATAATAAAACAGAATGCCAATTTAAGAATTTACAAGAAAAGTATATATTTGGCTCAAGAACTGGATCCAATTATCTGCAAGAGGCTTCCCTGCTGATATGCAAGGAGATAACTTTGTAGATATAATCACAATGTAGCTTATGGGGAGAGGAACACTTCTCTATAACAATAATATTTGTTTTGCTCCCATATTCCACATAATTATGCAAAAGAACCTGTCAATTCCACCTCTGAAATGTATACTGAATTTTTTTTATTCCATTCTTTCCTTTTTCCAGTTTTTAATTCACCACGTTTCTCCCTGAACTGAAGCAATGCCATTTTAACTGCTTTCTCTATCTTCACTCTTTCCTTTCTTTAGTCTCATTCTTTTTTAATCCACTCTCCACACTACAGTCTAAAGAATCTCTCTGGTAATCAAGTCTGCTTGTATCACACCACACTAGCCCTCTTGAGCAAAACCTGCAATGACTCTTTGCTGTATTCCAGGAAGAAACAAAATACACACATATGCATGCACATGCACAGACACATACTTTTAAGCAGGATAACCAATCAGCCTTTATAATCGGCCCCAATCCACATTTCCATCTCCTTCTCCTAAAAAAATGTCCCCAAATAACCTACGCTGTCATAATGATTGCCTTAACATTTGCCAGTTCTGCATTGTGCCAAGTCTTCATCTGCTTATGCTGTTCCTGCATCATGGAGTGTCTTTCCACCCTTCACCTATAAAACACCTTTTTCATCAAGAACAAAGTCAAATGTCACTTCCTCTGTGAAATTTTCCTTGAGCTACCTACTTGAAATTATTAATTCTATTTTCACAATACATATCCTATTAATACTATTTTGCACTTTTCTATTGTCTCTTTTATTATGTGGGTATGTCTGCATCCATCGTTATATCGTTAGCACCTTTAGGACATCTTCCTCACCTTTGTATCTTCCTTACCTACCCTTGTATCCTACTGTCGTAGTCTGCTCAGGCCGCTTTAACAAAATACCTTAAACTGGGTGGCTTAAACAACAGACATTTATTTCTCATGGTTCTCGATTATGAGACATGTAAGAGCAAGATGCTAGCATATTTGGTTTCTTATGAGAGTCCATTTCCTGGCTTGCAGATGGTCACCTTCTCACTGTGTCCTCACATGGTGGGGAGAGTGGAAGCTCTGGTGTCATTTCCTTGTCTTATAAGGGTAATAATCTCATCATGGGTCCTAACCTCATGCCCTCATCTAAACAATTACCTCCAAAAGGCCCCACCTCCTAATACTATAACACTGAGGTACTATAACACTGAGGGTTAGGGTTTCACCATATAATTTTTGGGAGGACACGAACATTCCATACATAACACCTACCCACTTGTCTCTACCCCCTTTAGTGTCTAGTAGAGTGCTGATACAGTGTTGAGCATGTAATAGTCTTGGAAACTTGAAAATCAACCTTTCAGATACCCAACTGCTCTCAGATTTCTGACTGTGGTTGACCAGCAGTTCCCACTACTAAACCCTGAGCCTACCAGGACATTTACATAGAAAGAAAGTCCTCCTTTCCTCTAGGCTTCTCTCAGCCAGTGATGAAGTGCAGCAGGAATACTAATACAGACCAACCTCTGGGACATTTGAGACTCCTCTGATGACTGACTTTGCCTCAAGGACTCTCCATTGGCCTGCTGAACTTTCTTAGGACTGCTCTGTAGGTCTAAGACACATCCATGCAATCTTCCTTTCTTCCTTCTCTCCTTCACAAGGGTTAGACCTTTGTGTTGTCTGATGGTTCCTCTTGCATCTTCTACCCATTTTCCCTCACAAGCAATACCCCTAAATTTTTCTTTTATGTGTAATACTCTCTTAGTGTCTGCTTTTCAGAACACCTTGAATAACACAATATGTTTCAATAAATCAAGGAATGGTGCATGCTGTTTCCTATCTCCCAGAAGCCTTGGTGCTACTCTCTGGCCATTCAAAGTCCTTAATATGATCATCAACCTAGATCTTCCTTCCCTTTCAGTACACTCCTATGTAATGACCTGAGAGCCTCTGGCATTATTGATCCTTAATTAATGCCAAACACCATATATGGGTCTAGGACTAGTGACTAGTCACTTACTCATTCTTTTGTACTTATTTTGAAACAAGTAGCTGAGGAAATAAGATTTGTAGTGAACTGGTGACATTATCAAAAATTATAAACTTGCTTTATGTTTATATAAAACTTATCAAAATATTTCGGATCTGTCCTGACTTTGTTTTCAGCTACACTTTTTGAAGAGAAAACTTAAAAGATGTAAAAATAACATCAGAAGAAGAGCAATATAGTGGCTGGGCCACTGAGCTTGTCACCGTCTTTCTATTATTACCTGTCAATTGAATATTGGCAGTGTGACCAACAAAACAGAGAGTGTTCCAAGCAATGTCTAGATGTAGTTTCACATGAGACACATGTAAAAAAGGAGGGGAACGTTAACTCTAATAATCATGGAAATGTTTTTAAACTCTGATCTGTCAGCAAGCAGACAGGCAACAAGATCAACTCCTAGCTTCTAAATTATACTATCTGGTCCAGGGCTGGTACTTTACCGTCTCCCTCTCTCTTTTTCTTTTCTGTACCTTTTTTGACTTCAGATGCAGAACAGTATGTTAATCATAATCCTCAGGACATGGTACTCTTTCATTATTGATCTGTGCAAGTTTACTGTCTTATTCTATCATTTTGTCCTGGTTCCTGCCCCATCGTCATAATGTTTCTAATATATGTCCTTGGATATGTATATACCCTTACAACATTGTATAATGTATATATCATAGTGGTTAAGAGTGAAGAATATGGAGCCAGATTGCTTCAGTTTAAACCATGGGTCTTTCACTAAATAGCTATGTAACCTTATAAAAACTGCTTAAACTCTTTGCTCTTCACTTTCCTAGTATTACTGTGTGGATGTAATGAACATGTGATGCCCTTGGGAAAGCATCAGGCACATAGTAAGTCCACAATGAATGTTTGCTATTCTTTGTGTAAGCATGAATCTTTAAATGATATGAATGATAGTCCTATAGGTGTCATTGTATTTCTTTTTTCACTTAACACTATATTTGTACAATTTACCCATGAAGAAGCATGCACATCTAGTTTGTTAGTTTGACTTGTTTAGAGCATGCCATGATACTCATCTATTACCTATTATATACATAATGGACACCGAGGTTGCCTTTAACTCTCAGATACCATAAACAAACAAAAAAATTCTAATATATCCATTGAGATTACATTCTGCCACAATAAACAGAAACCAAATAGTGGTTCATTTCTTCCACAAAATATAAAGTCTATAGGTATTGATTTAAGTAAAGGTAAAGATGGCTTTATATAGGTAACGATATAGGTAAAGATGGCTTCAATCTTTATAATGATTCTGTGTTAAAATATACTTTGTCGGACTTCCATGGTGGCACACTGATTAAGAATCTGCCTGCCAATGCAGGAGACACAGGTTCGAGCTCTGGTCTGGGAAGATCACACATGCCACAGAGCAACTAAGCCCGGGCGCCACAACTACTGAGCCTGTGCTCTAGAGCCTATGAGCCACAACTACTGAGGCCATGTGCTGCAACTACTGAAGCCTGTGCACCTAGAGCCTGTGCTCTGCAACAAGAGAAGCCACCGCAATGAGAAGCCTGTGCACTGCAACAAAGAGTAGCCCCTGCTCGCCACAACTAGAGAAAAGCCCACATACAGCAACGAACAACCAATGCAGACAAATATATATATATACACACACACACACACTCACATATATACATACACTTTGTCTACTGTTAATAGAGCTATACCAGCTTGCTTTATGTTGGCATACTTAGTGTTTGCCACACACACACATACATGTACACACACAGATATGTGTGGTGTGTATGCATGTGTGTAAGAATACATGCATATATTCTTTTATTAACTGTTAACCTTATACTTTATGTGTGTATTTTATAAACAGCATATGGTTGAATTTTTAGACACACCTTAAAATTTTTTGTCTTTTACCCAGGCATGTGGCCTGTTACCATTTGTTTTGATTGTTGGCTTACTGGAATTATTTCCACAATCTTACCTTGTGCATTCTATTTGAGTTTTTAGATGCTTTTATTATTTCTCTTCCTTTTTATATTGTAATGGCTTCAGAGACGCTTAAGTTTCATTTTTCCCTGCTGTTGCAAATTTTGGAAGTTTCACAGTCTAGTTATACACTTTTAAAAATTGTCCTTTATATCTTAATTTGTAAATTTTAACATTGATAAACATTACAGCTTTACTCTGAGAAAAATAGAAGATCTTTGGAACACTATAATCACAAGCTTCCCTCCTTGTAGTTTTTGTTTTATTTTCTGGTGCTTATTTATTTATTATATTTGTTTTCTTATACTTTAATTCTGTATTTTAATTTTTCTTTTTTTTACAGTTGATTTCTTTTTTTTAATCGAAGTACAGCTGATTTACAATGCTGTGTTAGTTTCAGGTGTACAGCAAATTGTTATACATATATCCATTCATTTTCAGATTCATTTCCACTATACTTTATTACAAAGTATTTAATATAGTACACTGTGCTATACAGGTCCTTGTTATATATATTTTTTCACATCTTTATTGGAGTATAATTGCTTTACAATGGTGTGTTAGTTTCTGCTTTATAACAAAGTGAATCAGCTACACATAAACATATATCCGCATATCTCCTCCCTCCCACCCTCCCTATCCCACCCTGCTAGGTGGTCAAAAAGCACCGAGCTGATCTCCCTGTGCTATGCGGCTGCTTCCCACAGGCTATTTTACATTTGGTAATGCATATATGTCAATGCCAGTCTTTCACTTTGTCCCAGATTACCCTTCCCCCTCCCCATGTCCTTAAGTCCACTCTCTACGTCTGTGTCTTTATTCCTGACCTGCCACTAGGTTCATCAGTACTGCTTTTAAAATTTCCATATATGTGTGTTAGCATATTTGATTTTCTCTCTCTGACTTACTTCACTCTGTATGACAGACTCTTGGTCCCTCCACCTCATTACAAATAACTCAATTTCATTCCTTTTTATGGCTGAGTAATATTCCATTGTATATACGTGCCATATCTTCTTTATCCAGTCATCTGTCAATGGACATTTAGGTTGCTTCCATGTCCTGACTATTGTAAATACTCCTGCAATGAACATTGTGGTACATGACTCTTTTTGAATTATGGTGTTCCCAGGGTATATGCCCAGTAGTGGGATTGCTGGGTCATATGGCAGTTCTAATTTTAGTTTTTTAAGGAACCTCTATACAGTTCTCCATAGTGGCTGTATCAATTTACATTCGCACCAACAATGCAGGAGGGTTCCCTTTTCTCCACACCCTCTCCAGCATTTATTGTTTGTAGATATTTTAATGATGTAAAAATAAATGAAAAAAAACACTAATGGGTCAACAATGAATTCAAAGATGAAATTAAAAAAATACGTTGACACAACTGATAATGAAAACACAGCCATAGAAAATCTATGGGATGCAGCAAAAGCAGTTATTCGAGGGACGTTCATAGCTATATAGGCCTTTCTCAAAAAACAAGAAAAATCTCAAAGAACCTAACCTACCACTTAAAAGAATTAGGAAAAGAACAAAACCTAAAGTCAGCAGAAGGAAGGAAATAATAAAGATCAGAGAGGAAATAAATAAAATAGAGATTTAAAAAACAGTAGAAAAAGTCAATAAAACCAAGAGCAGGTTCTTTGAAAGGATAAACAAGATTCACAAACCTCTAGCCAGGCTCACCATGAAGAAAAGGGAAAGAAAAGAAATAAAGAAAATAAGTATTGAAAAAGGAGACATAACCACTGATACTGCATAAATACCAAAAACCATAAGAGAATACTATGAACAATTATATGCCAACAAATTTGACAACCTAGAAGAAATGGGAAAGTTACTAGAAACATACAGCCCACCAAAATTCAATCAAAAAGAAATAGATAATTTGAACAGACTGATCACTAGAAGTGAAATAGAACCTGTAATTTAAAAACTCCCTACAAATGAAAGTCCAGGACCAGATGGATTCACAGATAAATTCTACCAAACATACAAAATAACTTATACCGATCCATCTCAAACTCCTCCAAAAAGTTGAAGAGTAGGGAACACTCTCAATGACATTCTATGAAGCCACCATAACCTTGATACCAAAACCAGACTGACACCACCAAAAAAGAAAATTATGTACCAATATATTTGATGAATATAGATCCATAAATTCTCAACAAAATATTAGCAAACCGAATCCAACAACACTAAGAAAGATCATACACCACGACCAAGTGGGATTCATCCCAAGTTCACAAGGATGATGCAACATACTCAAATCAATGTGATATACCACATAAACAAAGACAAAAACCACATGATCATCTCAATAGATGAAGAAAAAGTATTTGAGAAAATTCAATATCCATTCATGATAAAAACTCTTACCAAAATGTGTATAGAGGGAACATATCTCAAAATAGTAAAAGCTATTTATGCCAAACCCACAGCGAATATGATACCCAATGGTGAAAAGTTGAAAGCCTTCCCTCTAAAATCTGGAACAAGACAAGGATGCCCATTCTCAACACTTCTCTTCAACATAGTATCAGAAGTCCTAGCCACAGGAGTCAGACAAGAAAAATAAAAGGTATCCAAATTGGAAGTGAAGAGGTAAAATTGCTGTTATATGCAGATGATATGATACGATATGTAGAAAACCCTAAAGACTCCACACAAAAGCTACTAGAACTGATAAACGAATTTAGGAAAGTAACAGGATACAAGATTAACATGCATTTCTTTACACCAACAATGAAGTATCAGAAAGGGAATGTAAAAAAAATAATAAAACAGTACGTTTTAAAATTGTATCCCCAAAAATAAAATACTTAGGAATAAACCTCACCAAGGAGGTGAAAGACTTATATGCTGAGAACTATATAAAACATTAATAAAGGAAACTGAGTATGATTCAAAGAAATGAAAAGATATCCTATGCTCTTGGATTGGAAGAATAAATATTGTTAAATGTCCATACTACCCAAGGCAATCTACAGATTTAATGCAATCCCTATCAAATTACCCATGACCTTTTTCACAGAACTAGAGAAAATAATCCTAAAATTTATATGGAACCATAAAAGACCCAGAATGCCAAAGCAATCCTGAAGAAAAAGAACAAAGCAGGAGGCATAACATTCCAGGCATCAGACAATACTACAAAGCTACACTAATCAAAACGTCATGGCATTGGCACAAAAATAGACAAATGGATCAATGGAATAGAATAGAGAGCCCAGAAATAAACCCACACACCTATGGTCAATTAATCTTCAACACAGGAGGGAAGAATATACAATCTCTTGAGAATATATAGTCTCTTCAGCAAGTGGTGTTTGGAAAGTTGGACAGCCGCATGTAAATCAATGAAGTTAGAACACACCGTCTCACCAGACACAAAAATAAACTCAAAATGGCTTGAAGGCTTAAACATAGACATGACACCATAAAACTCCTAGAAGAGAACATATGCAAAACATTCTGACATAAATCATACCAATGTTTTCTTAGGTCTCCCAAGGCAATAGAAATAAAAACAAAAGTAAACACATAGGACCTAATAAAACTTACAATCTTTTGCACAGCAAAGGAAACCATAAACAAAATGAAAAGACAACCTATAGAATGGGAGAAAATATTTGCAGATGATGCGACCTACAAGGGCTAATTTCCAAAATATACAAACAGCTCATACAACTCAACAACAAAAAGACAAACAACTCAATTGAAAAATGGGCAGAAGACCTAGAGAGACATTTTTTCAAAGAAGAAATACATGAAAAGATGCTCAACATCACTAATTATTAGAGAAATGCAAATCAAAACTAAAATGAGGTACCACTTCATGCCAGTCAGAATGGTTATCATTTAAAAATTCTGCAAATAACAAATGCTGGAGAGGGTGTGGAGAAAAGGGAACCCTCCTACATTGTTGGTGGGAATGTAAGTTGGTGCAGCCAATATGGAAAACAGTATGGAGGTTCCTCAGAAAACTAAAAATAGAGTTGCCATATGATCCAGCAATCCCACTCCTGGGCATCTATCCAGACAAAACTATAATTCAAAAAGATACATTCACCTCTATGTTCATAGCAGCACTATTTACAATAGCCAGGATATGGAAACAATCTAAATGCCTATCGACAGATGAATGGATAAAGAAGATATGGTACAAATATACAATGGAATACTACTCAGCCATAAAAAAGAATGAAATAATGCCATTTGCAGCAACATGGATGCAACTAGAGATTATCATACTAAGTGAAGTAAGTCAGAGAAAGACAAATACCATATGATATCACTTATATGTGGAATGTAAAATATGACACAAATGAACCTATCTATGAAACAGAAACAGAATCAGGGACATAGAGAATAGAGTGAGGGATGGGGGAGGGATGGATTGGGAGTTTGGGATTAACAGATGCAAACTATTGTATACAGGATGGATAAACAACAAGGTCTTACTGTATAGCACAGGGAACTATATTCAATATCCTGTGATAAACCGTAATGGTAAAGAATATGAAAAAGAATGTCTATATATGTATAGATGAGTCACTTTGCTGAACAGCAGTAATTAACACAACATTGTAATTCAACTATACATCAATAAAAAATAAACATTGTTTTTGTTTTAGGCCATCAGTGTCGCTTGAAATTAACCTACACATTTAATGATTTCTTTGTTCAATTAATTGTTTTCCACTTCTGTTTCTTTCCTCCTTCCCTACCTTCCACTGGAAACATCAATTTTTTTTTGCTGGTTTAAAAATTATAGATTCTCTTTTGAAATTTTAGTGGTTATTCCTAACTTACTAAGATGCATGCTAGTATTTTTTCCCATAAGCTTATTAACCTTATTTATAGTTGTGTCTACCTGGTGACCTTGGCATGCTCTCAGTTTCTTCTAAGCCCAGAATCTAACATAAATGTCATGCACATGAGAGGGGCTCAGTATTTGCTGGAATCAGGTGTAATCTCTCCCCTAGTGTCTGAGTAAGTGCTTGGCAAATTAACTCAGTATAGTTTAGAACAAGACAACACAATGGAAAGGGATTATTTGCCAAATACTTATTAGGAATTCTAGTATCGTTGCATCCTGACCCAGGCATCCTAGTGACCCTGTCTTCCAAAGACATCAAACATAACCCATCCTCAATATCCCTATCCTCATGGCACAATGGTCAGCTTTCTTACTGCCCTGTATTGGATACTAAACGGTCAAAGAGCCAAATGAGGCAAGCACATCACCATTACAGACACGGGTCCCATCTAACATGGCAGAGGGGAGAAACCCACCTACTAAGGAATGTAATCCAAGTACTTTGCTCATGTAATGAATTCCGGCTGAATAGTTCTTGGAAATTTTTTGAAAAGACTGGATTAGATAGTATCAGTGGACAGTATGAAAGTTCCCCATGAGAAGATCTCAATGGGAAGTTAAAGGAAATGGGGAAAGTTAGCTTATCTCATCCTCAGGAAATCTGGACTGAAATTCAAGGATATTAGGATTCCTTCCTTCTCTCTCTTTTTCTTTCTTTCTGTGCCTGCACCTCTCTCTCTCTTTCTTTCCCTCCCTCTCTCTTAGATTTTTACTTCTTCAGTTTTTAATCAATAATGCTTGCCTCATATCTATGCCACAGAAAGATTAAGATAAATAAGTCATATTCAGCTACAAAAAGCACTTTCTGAGCCCTGAAAGATTGATTTTCACCATTCCTCACCTCCAGGATCCTTTGTTGATTGCAGCCTTGGACACAGTCTGAGTGAACACTCACGTGCCCCATAGCCAAGCAGCAAGGGAACAGCCAAAGCAAGAGACTTCCCCCTGGGGCACTGCATACCCCGTGACCTAAGGGGCATTCAAGTGCCCCTGCTGTGCCCTTCCCCATTTTCACACTTCAGAGGTGGACACTCTCCCATTTTCCTTGGGCCTCAGTGCTCCCTTCTAAGTGTCAACAGAATAAGTTCCCCCACCATGTTTTCTTATAATTCTAGAAAATAATATTTCACATTTGTAGGAACAGCTTTATAATGCTGTCATATTAGGGAAAACACTTCAAATGCTTTCGGTCACCCCATAGTCATATGCTTACTGTGCCTCTTTCCTTCTGTTTCTTTCTCCTATTCATTTATTAATATTCTTCCTCTCTTTCTTCCCTCTCTCTCTCCTCCCCCTCTCCCTTTCCTTCTTCTTTTCTCTCTTTGCTTCTTTTATTTTGTTCCATATATTTATTTTCTTCATAGTACCAGACAATAAAATGTTAGCATTTATTGCTTCTTCAGTTGTATTAACAACCATATTAGCAAAACTTCACATAGGCAGTATAAGTTAATCATCAAAAGAATTCTAGGCAGAAAATATTATCATCATCCTCAACCCTAATCTGCATATGTAGAAAATCAAGCTCAGAAAGTCAAATTCAAGAGAGTAAAAAATCAAGCTAAGTAACTTGCCAAAGGTCCAAACTCATCACCAAACCCAGGCATGTGCAACTGCGAAGCCCTTGGTCTCAGCACTGAGATATCTACTCCTGATCACTATATCTCTTTTCTATCATATGCCATTTGTCATGTAGGCGGTATTTTAAGAACCAACTTGTGGTAGACATTTTTAATGTCAGCATGTCAACTGCATTTTCTATTTAATGTTTGTAAGATTTCCTACAGATGGCCCCATTATTTTAGGTATCTCACACCCAACTGCAAGATAATGAGGAGGCTGATTTCAGCAAATGAATACATGTAAAATTTTTTTTTCTTATTATGTGTCTGTGAACTGCAACAAATTATTCACGGTGCTACTTATAGCCTGACTTAGATTGAAAGTCCAGTTTGAGTGCCACAGTCATGATGCTACTTAGAAATAGTATTTGAGGGTATATTGTCACATGCCTCCCTGTCATTTTCCATAGAAGGTAGTCGTTTCACAGAAACTACAGCCATACACAGATTATAAGACATTCTCAGTCAGGTTTGGCTTCCTTCCATGTTGGTGTCTCCAGTATTGCATATTTTTAAAAAATTCTGTTGTGTTGGGAGACATTTTAGAATGTTCCTTCTCCCACAACTACCATATCAAGTCTAGTAGTTTTTACTTCCGAAATTCATCTTTTCCTCTATATCCTAACTGCTATCACCCCATCCTAGGCCTCCTTGTCTCTCTCCTGGAATACCAAAATAGCTGCCTAGATGGTCTCTGGGTTTCTAGGATTGGACCTCTCCAGTCTGAACTCCACCCTCTAATCTGAAGACATTTTGAAGACCAGAGCTGATCTAATCTGTCTTCTGCTTAAAAGCCATCAAGTTTTCATAACAAGTTAACAAAAATATACCCAAATTCCTAAACATGGCATACAAGGCTCTTAAAATATATCCCTGAACATTCATCTATCTCATTCCTTCCTTATATTAACTGTATGGAATGCCATCCTCAACCTCTCTCCCTGAGAGACTCCTGGAGTTTAAGCATTTTCTTTTTAAGTATTCCCTGATATTCCCTAGTTGAACTGACCACTTGCTATATTTTGTCTATCCCATAACTTATAGTAACTATTATAGTAAACACTCTACTGAATACCATTTATTGAAGTCAACATGAACTGTGGCCTCCAGCGTGTCTCCTGTAGAGTTTGTTTCTAGTGTACTGTGAGCTCCTTGAGGGCAAAGTGTAACTTATTGGTCTATTTACCTAGAGTCAAGCACAGAGCTTTGTAAATTAGTTAACCATTAGTAATGTTTATTGAATTTAAAGAAAAAGGTAGTATAACACAGAATTTAGAATAAAATATGACCTGACCCTAGTGCAACCAATAAAGCCATCCCCAGAAACTACTGAAACACTCTCACATCTTTCATTTCTCTTTTCCTCTTTATCATCACTGCTACTTTCCTAATTTAAATTCTCATCAACTCTCACTTGGGTTATTGAAATAACCTGGATACTGATCGCCATCCAATTTTTCCACTCCTCCCCCAAACCATCCTCCACACTATCAGACTGATCATACCAAAACAACTTGCTGATTATGTCAGTCTCTGGCTTTCACACACTCAGTAGCTCTCCACTAGACTTTGGATGAAGTTCAAACTTCTTAGCTGATATATATAAAGCCCTTCAAAACTTGGCCACAGTGTATATTCCATAATCTCCTGTAACTCCTCCAAATATACAAACTCTTTCACAGCTCTGACTAGTATCCATGCTATTCTCTCTCCCTGGAATATTTGTAACTATTAACTTCAACGATAAAAGCTTACTCATCCTTCAAAGACCAGTATAAATACCTCCTCTTACTTTCTCTTATCATCTCCATTCACTTCACCCCACTCCAGAAGAATGAATCATTTATATACACATCCATTATACCATACATTGCATCATTGTATTTGTGTATGCATCTGTCTTTCTCACTGGACTGTAATCTACTTGAGAACAAGGGCTGTGGACTACCCATTTTTGTCTTTAAAGTGAAGTGCAGTACCTAGATGACAACTGGTAATTGGAGTTTGTGGCACGTTATATGCACCCAAACTATTCAGCAATGTATACCGTAATGTGGTGAGGGTACGGGCTATGTAAATATATACATAAATATGATATATATATATATACACATCCTGTGAAGTATCTATCTTGTACATAGAGTAAAATTAATGCTGGAATATTCCAAATATAGGCTATATCTTCCAATGTAGCTCAAAATTTATGATTATTAATTTCATGTAAATTGTCTTATCTAATTTATACCATATCTTGTAGACAAAGTACCATCTCAGAAAACCAGTTATGTGGCTGCTGAATGACACTGGATGGAATAAAAGTTTCATTTGTAAATGGACATTTTAATCATGAACACATACATATCCTGAAACATTTCTGCCTTTTTCTCTTAAAACTTGAATTAAGATGATAAATGTTGTCAATGGAATTGTAATCATTGATTTATTCAACGAGTATTTGTCAGTTACTAAATGGCAGGTACTCAGGTTTTGTGACAAAGCCAAAATAAAACTACAATGGCCTCTGCCTTCTTAGAACCTATAATCCAGAGTGTAGAGTAACAATAAACAAACACATATTATTCAATAATAATTAAAAAAAAATTATGAAGGAGAAGTCCAGGGTGTTATGAATGTATGTGACATCTCTGAACCTCAATTTCCTCATTTTTAAATTTTCACAGTACTTTTGACATAATAATAATACCAATTGGTATTTATAGAAACCCCTTCTATCTGTTTACTGTTCACAAATAGTTTCACTTCATACATTTATTCTTGCAACAAATATTTATTAAAAGGCTACTCTGCAAAAGGGATTATCCTAAGCACAGTGAATATAATGGTAAAGCCTAACTGTACATGTTGAATAATCATACAAGTATGATGAGCACTATGAAAAAGAAAGTCCTACCAACACAGACTATGCACTATTTTAAAGGATGATGGTAAGTAAAAAGGGCAGTCACCAAATAGTGTGATAATTTAACATTGGCTACTTTAACAATGAGAGGTTTAAAAATACTTTCTAATGGTAATTTTTTTCTTTAATTAATATGTAGGTACTGCATGATTCCCTGGAAATCCTATATGCTCTAAAATCTCTTTCCCAATTAAAAGTCCCATTCCATCTGTTTACAAAACTCAGGTAGCTATTTGATAGAAAGCAATTTCATCAGATTAAACTATGGTATAAACGAATCAATTGTCAGCCCTTCCAGAGATAACTGTATTTTAAAATGATTATTTATGCTTTCAAATTCCTATATCTCTAACTGTGATAGGTGTGGTTAGGAACATTTTGGAAGTCAGGAGACTCCCTAAGAACCCCCAAACCATGCCCAGAAGACAATCGTCTTTACTGCTGGCACAGGAGGGCGGTGCTTTAAAAGAAAGTGGGAAATCAATGTAAAAGAAATTCACATTATATATTTATTTTTACAAATTATTTCCAGAGTACCCTAGGTTCACCCATGAGTCCATTCTATCATCATAGTTGTGCACAATTGGAATTTATGGCATTGAAGAATGTCGCAAGATCCACAAAGAATAATGACCTTGAAGCATTTCACGATCCACAAAGAAAACTGCAGTGATAATCCCTAGGCACTATTCAGCTACTTTGGAACAATTTTCAACAACAATGGCTGAGATACAACTGGGTTTTAGAGTAACTTTCACCTAACCAAAAAATATTAAGTCAAACACCTGAGTCCCCAAGCAGTCTAGATAACTGGGGTTTTATGTTACATTAACATAAACGTTAGACAATTATTTCCCCCATCTGTTTCCCTGTTTTAAAACCCCCAGCAAAAGTCTTTGTAGGAGCTCTTGAAAATGTTCCTGAAATTTTAACCCATTTCAGTGGCTCTTATCTAAATTTTCTTTGCTGATATTGTTGTCTTATATGGAGATCTTGTGTGCCAAGTATTTTTCTCATTTCAACTGTGTCACAGTTTCTTTTTTATTTATTCAATTTAAAAACAAACTCTTCATATCATATCACAACTGATAATATCAGGTTGGCAATTAAAATATTGGCATTCTTTAACATTTAATGTGATTCATCCATTTTCGACTATTTTCAAAACTCAGCAAAGTGTAAGTCTTCCATAGATACTAAAGAACAGTGTTCAATAAATTAACAACTTAGGATGCCTCACATTTATCAGCAAATCTGGTGAGTTGTATATGTGCCAAGGAGATGCTGGGTTATGAAATCAGCAACAACAGCTGTTGCAGCAAGTGTACTTTTTCTTTTTTCTCGTATATACTGAATAGCTGTTTTTCTCTTCAAAGGCAAAAACTGGACCAAAAAAATACAAGAATCAAATGAGAAAGAAAATGGTGGTTTTCTATCTGACATCTTTCACTTCTATCTTGGCATGCTTTCTTAATATTTAATATTGATGACATAATTGTGGATATTATTAACACTGGAAACTAACCTTTTTGATTTGAGTTTCTTTCCAGAGCATAAAGGTTTTGAGAGTTTTAGACAGTTCTTAATATAAATTTGAGTATCTGGAAGCCTAACATATAAAACTTATATTTTCTATGTTTTGGCAAATTATTTTAACAAATTATTTTTAAGTAGAGTATGTATACTCTCTAGCTATTGTTATACTAATAATTAAAATTACACTAACGGCCTACCTTTTGAACTTCAAATGTCTTTTATCCAATTGGAAGATTTTGGGGAATTGGAAAGGGTTGCAAAGATGAGATTTATGGGAGGAGCTTCAAGATGGTGGAAGAGTAAGACACGGAGATCACCTTCCTCCCCACAAATATATCAGAAATACATCTACATGTGGAACAACTCTGACAGAACACCTACTGAATACTGGCAGAAGACCTCAGACCTCCCCAAAGGCAAGAAACTCCCCACGTACCTGGGTAGGGCAAAAGAAAAAAGAATAAACAGAGACAAAAGAATAGGGAAGGCACCTGCACCAGGGGGAGGGAGCTGTGAAGGAGGAAAAGTTTCCACACACTAGAAGCCCCTTCATGGGTGGAGACTGCGGGTGGCGGAGGGGGGAAGCTTCGGAGCTGTGGAGGAGAGCGCAGCAACAGGGGTGCGGAGGGCAAAGCAGAGAGACTTCTGCACAGAGGATCGGTACCGACCAGCACTCACCAGCCTGAGAGGCTTGTCTGCTCCCCCGCCAGGGCGCACGGGGGCTGGGAGCTGAGATTCGGGCTTTGGTCGGATCCCAGGGAGAGGACTGGTGTTGGCCGCGTGAATACAGCCTAAAAGGGGCTAGTGTGCCACAGCTAGCCGGGAGGGAGTCCGGGAAAAAGTCTGGACCTGCCGAAGAGGCAAGAGACTTTTTCTTACCTCTTTGTTTCCTGGTGCGCGAGGAGAGGGGATTAAGAGTGCTGCTTAGAGGAGCTCCAGAGATGGGCGCGAGCCATGGCTAAAAGCGTGGACCCCAGAGACAGGCATGAGACGCTAAGGCTGCTGCTGCTGCCCCCAAGAAGCCTGTGTGCCGACACAGGTCACTATCCACACCCCCCTTCCGGGGAGCCTGTGCAGCCTGCCACTGCCAGAGTGCCGTGATCCAGGGACAACTTCCCCGGGAGAACGCACGGCACCTCAGGCTGGTGCAACGTCCCGCCGGCCTCTGCCGCCACAGGCTCGCCCCGCACTCCGTACCCCTCCCTCCCCCTGGCCTGAGTGAGCCAGAGCCCCCTAATCAGCTGCTACTTTAACACTGTCCTGTCTGAGTGATGAACAGACGCCCTCCAGCGACCTACATGCAGCGACGGGGTCAAATCAAAACCTGAACCCCAGGAGCTCTGTGAACAAAGAAGAGAAAGGGAAATCTCTCCCAGCAGCCTCAGGAGCAGCGGATTAAAGCTCCACAATCAACTTGATGTACCTGCATCTGTGGAATACCTGAATAGACAACCAATCATCCCATATTGAGGTGGTAGAATTTGGGAGCAATGATATATTTCATTTCCTTTTTCTCCTTTTGTGAGGGTGTATGTGTATGCTTCTGTGTGTGACTTTGTCTGTATGGCTTTGCTTTTACCACTAGTTCTACAGTTTTGTCCATCCATTTTTGGATTTGTTGTTTTTTTTTTTAGTATACTCCTTAGTGCTTGTTATAATTGGTGGATTTGCATTATGGTTTTGTTGCTTTCTTCATTCTTTCTTTTAAATTACTTTTTAATTTTTTAAATTTCTAATAATTATTTTTTATTTTAATAACTTTATTTTATTTTTTCTTTCTTTCTTTCTTTCTTTTCTCCCTTTTATTCTGAGCCACGTGGATGACATGGTCTTGGTGCTCTGGCCAGGCATCAGACCTATGCCTCTGAGGTGGGAGAGACGAGTTCAGGACATTGGTCCATGAGAGACCTCCCAGCCTCACGTAATATCAATCGGCGGGAGCTCTCAAAGAGACTTCCAGGGCTTCCCTGGTGGCGCAGTGGTTGAGAGTCCGCCTGCTGATGCAGGGGACACAGGTGCGTGCCCCGGTCTGGGAAGATCCCACATGCTGCGGAGCAGCTAGGCCCGTGAACCATAGCCGCTGAGCCTGCACATCCGGAACCTGTGCTCTGCAATGGGAGAGGCCAAACAGTGAGAGGCCTGCGTACCACAGAAAAAAAAAGAGACTTCCATCTCAACGCTAAGATGCAGCTCCACTCAACGACTAGCAAGCTACAGTGCTGGATACCCTATGCCAAACAACTAGCAAGACAGGAACACAACCTCACACATAAGACAGAGGCTGCCTAAAGTCATAATAAATTCACAGACACCTCCAAACACACCACTGGTCATGGCCCTGCCCATCAGAAAGACAAGATCCAGCCTCATCCACCAGAACACAGGCAGGAGTCCCCTCCACCAGGAAGACTACACACCCCCCTGAACCAACCTTAGCCACTGAGGACAGCCACCAAAGACATTGGGAACTACAAACCTGCAGCCTGTGAAAAGGAGACCCCAAACACAGAAAGTTCAGCAAAATGAGAAAACAGAGAAACACACAGCAGATGAAGGACCATGATAAAAACCCATCACACCAAACAAATGAAGAGGAAATAGGCAGTCTACCTGAAAAAGAATTCAGTGTAATGATAGTAAACATGATACAAAATCTTGGAAACAGAATGGAGAAAATACAAGAAACATTTCACAAGGACCTACAACAACTAAAGAGCAAACAAACAACGATGAACAACACAATAAATGAAATTAAAAATTCGCTAGAAGGAATCAATAGCAGAATAACTGAGGAAGAAGAACGGATAAGTGACCTGGTGATAAAATAGTGGAAATAACTATCACAGAGCAGAATAAAGAGTGAAAAGAATTGAGGACAGTCTCAGAGACCTCTGGGAAAACAATAAACGCACCAACATTCAAATTATAGAGGTCCCAGAAGAAAAAGAGGAAAACAAAGGAACGGAGAAAATATATGAAGAGATTATAGTTGAAAAATGCCCTAATATGGAAAAGGAAATAGTTATTCAAGTCCAGGAAGTGCAGAGAGTCCCAAACAGGATAAATATAAGGAGATACATGCCAAGACATTTTAATCAAACTATCAAAAATTAAATACAAAGAAAAAATATTAAAAGCAGAAAGGGAAAAACAACACATAACAACAAGGGAATCCTCATAAGGTTAACAACTGATCTTTCAGCAGAAACTCTGCATCCAGAAGGGAGTAGCAGGACATATTTAAAGGGATGAAAGGGAAAAACCTACAACCAAGCAAGGATCTTATTCAGATTCAATGGAGAAATTAAAACCTTTACAGACAAGCAAAAGCTAAGAGAATTCAGCACCACAAAATCAGCTTTACAACAAATAGTAAAGGAACTTCTCTAGGCAGGAAACACAACAGAAGGAAAAGACCTACAAAAACAAACCCAAAACAATTAAGAAAATGGTAATAGGAACATACATATCGATAACTACCTTAAATGTAAATCGATTAAATTCTCCCACCAAAAGACAAAGACAGGTTGAATGGATACAAACGTAAGACCCATATATATGCTGTCTACAAGAGACCCACTTCAGACCTAGGAACACATACAGACTGAAAGTGAGGGGATGGAAAAAGATATTCTATGCAAATGGAAATCAAAAGAAAGCTGGAGTAGCAATTCTCATATCAGACAAAATAGACTTTAAAACAAAGACTATTACAAGAGACAAAGAAGGACACTACATAATGATCAAGGGATCAATTCAAGAAGCAGATATAACAATTGTAAATATTTATGCACCCAGCATAGGAGCACCTCAATACATAAGGCAAATGCTAACAGCCATAAAAGTGGAAATTGACAGTAACACATTCATAGTAGGGGAAGTTAACACCCCACTTTCACCAATGGACAGATCATCCAAAATGAAAATAAATAAGGAAACACAAATTTAAATGACACATTAAACAAGATTGACTTAATTGATATTTCCATCCAAAAATACACTTTCTTCTCAAGTGCTCATGGAACATTCTCCAGGATAGATCATATCTTGGGTCACAAATCAAGCCTCAGTAAATTTAAGAAAATAGAAGTCATTTCAGGTATCTTTTCCGACCACAACACTCGCAATGAGACTAGATATCAATTACAGGAAAAAATCTGCAAAATATACAAACACATGGAGGTTAAACAATACACTACTTAATAACCAAGAGATCACTGAAGAAATTAAAGAGGAAATCAAAAAATACCTATAAACAAATGACAATGAAGACATGATGACCCAAAACCTATGGGATGCAGCAAAAGCAGTTCAATAGGGAAGTTTATAGCAATACAATCCTACCTCAAAAAACAAGAAACATCTAAAATAAACAACCAAACCTTACACCTAAAGCAATTAGAGAAAGAAGAACAAACATAACCCAAAGTCAGCAGTAGGAAAGAAATCATAAAGATCAGATCAGAAATAAATGAAAAAGAAATGAAGGAAATGATACCAAAGATCAATAAAACTAAAAGCTAGTTCTTTGAGAAGATTAACAAAATTGATAAACCATTAGCCAGACTCATCAAGAAAAAAATGGAGAAGACTCAATAGAGTTAGAAATGAAAAATGAGAAGTAACAATTGACAGTGCAGAAATACAAAGGATCATGAGAGATTACTACAAGCAACTCTATGCCAATAAAATGGACAACCTGGAAAAAATGGACAAATTCTTAGAAAAGCACAACCTTCCGAGACTGAACTAGGAATAAACAGAAAATATAAACAGACCAGTCACAAGCACTGAAATTGAAACTGTGATTAAAAATCTTCCAAAAAACAAAAGCCCAGGACCAGATGGCTTCACAGGCGAATTCTATCAAACATTCAGAGAAGAGCTAACGCCTATCCTTCCCAAACTCTTCCAAAATATAGCAGAGGGAGGAACACTCCCAAACTCATTCTACAAGGCCACTGTCACCCAGATACCAAAACGAAAGATGTCACAAAGAAGGAAAACTGCAGACCAATATCACTGATGGACACAGATGCAAAAATCCTCAACAAAATACTAGCAAACAGAATCCAACAGCACATTAAAAGGATCATACACCATGATCAAGTGGGGTTTATCCCAGGAATGCAAGGATTCTTCAATATACGCAAAACAATCAATGTGATACACCGTATTAACAAATTGAAGAATAAAAACCTTATGATCATCTCAAGAGATGCAGAAAAAGGTTTTGACAAAATTCAACATTCATTTATGATAAAAACCCTGCAGAAAGTAGGCATAGAGGGAACTTACCTCAATATAATAAAGGCCATATATGACAAACCCACAGCCAACGGCATACTCAATGGTGAAAAACGTGTAACGATTTCCACTAAGGTCAGGAATAAGACAAGGGTGCCCACTCTCAGCACTATTATTCAACATTGTTTTGTAAGTTTTAGCCACGGCAATCAGAGAAGAGAAAGAAATAAAAGGAATCCAAATCGGAAAAGAAGCTGTCACTGTTTGCAGATGACATGATACTGTACATAGAGAATCCTAAAGATGCTACCAGAAAACCACTAGAGTTAATCAATGACTTTGGTAAAGTAACAGGGTACAAAATTAATGCAGAGAAATCTCTTGCATTCCTGTGCTAAAGATGAAAAATATGAAAGTGAAATTAAGTAAACACTCCCATTTACCAATGCAACAAAAAGAATAAAATACCTAAGAACAAACCTACGTAAGGAAACAAAAGACCTCTATGCAGAAAACTATAAGACACTGATGAAAGAAATTATAGATGATACAAACATATGGAGAGATATACCATGTTCTTAGATTGTAAGAATCAATATTGTGAAAATGACTGTTTTACCCAAAGCAATCTACAGATTCCATGCAATCCCTATGAAACTACCACTGGCATTTTTCACAGAACTAGAAGACAAAAATTCATAATTTGTATGGAAACAAAAAAGACCCCGAATAGCCAAAGCAACCTTGAGAAAGAAAAACGAAGCTGCAGGAATCAGGCTCCCTGACTTCAGACTATACTACAAAGCTACAGTAATCAAGACACTATGGTACTGGCACAAAAACAGAAATATAGATCAATGGAACAGGATAGAAAGTCGAGGGATAAACCCATGCACATATGGTCACCTTATTTTTTATGAAGGATGCAAGCATATACAATGGAGAAAAGACAGCCTCTTCAATAAGTGGTGCTGGGAAAACTGGACAGCTACATGTAAAAGAATGAAATTAGAACACTCCCCAACACCACACACAAAACTAAACTCAAACTGGATTAGAGACCTAAATGTAAGGACAGAACACTCTAAAACTCTTAGAGGAAAACATAGGTAGAACACTCTATGACATCAATCACAGCAAGATTCTTTTGCCCCACCTCCTACAGAAATGGAAATAAAGAGAAAAATAAACAAGTGGGACCTAATGAAACTTAAAAGCTTTTGCACAGCAAAGGAAACCATAAACAAGATGAAAAGACAACCCTCTGAATGGCAGAAAATATTTGCAAGTACAACAACTGACAAAGGATTAATCTCCACTATTTACACGTAACTCATGCAGCTCAATATCAAAAAAAAACCAAACAACACAATCCAAAAATGGGCAGAAGACCTAAATAGACATTTCTCCAAAGCAGATATACAGATTGACAACAAACACGTGAAAGAGTCCTCAACATCATTAATCATTAGAGAAATGCAAATCAAAACTACAATGAGGGGAAGCTTCAGAGCCATGGAGGAGAGCACCGCAAAAGGGGTGCAGAGGGCAAAGCGAAGAAATTCCCGCACAGAGGATCGGTGCTGACCAGCACTCACCAGCCTGAGAGGCTTGTCTGCTCACTTGCCGGTGTGGGCGGGGCTGGGAGCTGGGGCTAAGGCTTTGGTCGGATCGCAGGGAGAGGACTGGTGGCGTGAACACAGCCTGAAGGGTTTACTGCACCATGGCTAGCTCAGAGGGAATCCAGGAAAAAGACTGGACCTGCTGAAGAGGCAAGAGACTTTTTCTTCCCTCTTTGTTTCCTGGTACACGAGGAGAGAGGATTAAAAGCGCTGCTTAAAGGAACTTCAGAGATGGGCGCAAGCCGTGGCTAACAGCGTGGACCCCAGAGACGGGCATGAGATGCTAAGGCTGCTGCAGCCACCAAGAAGCGTGTGTGCGAGCACAGGTCACTATCCACACCTCCCCTCCTGGGAGCCTTTTCAGCCCGCCACTGCCATGGTCCTGTGATCCACGGACAAATTCCCAGGGAAAACGCACGGCACACCACAGGGTGGTGGAACGTCACGCCGGCCTCTGCCGCTGCAGGCTCACCCCGCCTCAGTACCCCTCCCTCACCCACAGCCTGAGTGAGCCAGAGCCACCAAATAAGCAGCTCCTTTAACCCTGTCCTATCTGACTGAAGAACAGACACCCTCAGGCGACCTACACGTACAAGGTGGCCAAATCCAAAGCTGAACCCCGGGAACTGTGTGAACAAAGAACAGAAAGGGAAATTTCTCCAGCAGCCTCAGGAGCAGCGGATTAAAGCTCCACAATCAACTGGATGTACCCTGTATCTGTGGAATACCTGAACAGACAACGAATCATCCCAAATTGAGGAGGTGGACTTTGAGAACAAGATATATTATTTTTTCCCCTTTTCCTCTTTTTGTGAGTGTGTATGTGTACGCTTTTGTATGAGATATTCCCTGTATAGCTTTGCTTTAACCATTTGTCCTAGGGTTCAGTCTGTCCGATTTTTTTTTTTTTTTGCTTAAAAAAATATTTTTTTCTTAATAATTATTTTTTATTTTAATAACTATCTTTTTTATCTTACTTTATTTTATTTTATCCTCTTTCTTTCTTTGTACTTTTTCTCCCTTTTATTCTGAGCCATGTGGATGAAAGGCTCTTGGTCCTCCAGCCAGGAGTCAGTGCTGAGCCTCTGAGGTGGGAGAGCCAACTTCAGGACACTGGTCCACAAGAGACTGCTCAGCTCCACATAATAACAAACGGCAAATATCTCCCAGTGATCTCCATCTCAACGCCAAGAGCCAGCTTCACTCAACGACCAGCAAGCTACAGTGCTGGACACCCTATGCCAAACAACTAGCAAGACAGGAACACAGCCCCATCCATTAGCAGAGAGGCTGCCTAAAATCATAATAAGGCCACAGACACCCCAAAACACACCAGACGTGGACCTACCTACAAGAAAGACAAGATCCAGCGTCATCCACCAGAACACAGGCACTAGTCCCCTCCACCAGGAAGCCTACACAACCCACTGAACCAAACTTAGCCACTGGGGACAGACACCAAAAATAACGGGAACTACAAACCTGCAGCCTGCAAAAAGGAGACCCCAAACACAGTAAGATAAGCAAAATTAGAAGACAGAAAAACACACAGCAGATGAAAGACCAAGGTAAAAACCCACCAGACCTAACAAAAGAAGAGGAAAAAGGCAGTCTACCTGAAAAAGAATTCAGAATAATGTGGGTAAAAGTGATAAAAATCTTGGAAATACAATAGACAAAATGGAAGAAACATTTAACAAGGGCCTAGAAGAACTAAAGAGGAAACAAGCAATGATGAACAACACAATAAATGAAATTAAAAATTCTCTAGAAGAGATCAATAGCAGAATAACTGAGGCAGAAGAATGGATAAGTGACCTGGAAAATAAAATAGTGGAAATAACTACTGCGGAGCAGAATAAAGAAAAAAGAATGAAAAGAACTGAGGAAAGTCTCAGAGACTCCTGGGACAATATTAAATGCACCAACATTCGAATAACAGGGGTTCCAGAAGAAGAAGAGAAAAAGAAAAGGACTGAGAAAATATTTGAAGAGATTATAGTTGAAAACTTCCTTAATATGGGAAAGGAAATAGTTAATAAAGTCCAGGAAGCACAGAGAGTCCCATACAGGATAAATCAAAGGAGAAACATGCAAAGACACATATTAATCAAACTATCAAAAATAAAATACAAAAAAACCATATTAAAAGCAGCAAGGCAAAAACAACAAATAACACAAAAGGGAATCCCCAGAAAGTTAACAGCTGATCGTTCAGTAGAAACTCAGCAAGCCAGAAGGGGTGGTAGGACATATTTAAAGTGATGAAGGAGAAAAACCTGCAGCCAAGACTACTCTACCCAGCAAGGATCTCATTCAGATTTCATGGAGAAATTAAAAACTACAGACAAGCAAAAGCTGAGAGAGTTCAGCGCCACCAAACCAGCTTTACAACAAATGCTAAAGGAACTTCGCTAGGCAAGAAACACGAGAGAAGGAAAAGACCTACAATAACAAACCCAAAACAATTAAGAAAATGGGAATAGGAGCATACATATCGATAATTACCTTAAATATAAATGGATTAAATGCTCCCACCAAAAGACACAGACTGTTTAAATGGATACAAACAAAAGACCCATATATATGCTGTCTACAAGAGACCCATTTCAGACCTAAGGACACACACAGACTGAAACTGAGGGGATGGAAAACGATATTCCATGCAAATGGAAATCAAAAGAAAGCTGGAGTAGCAATTCTCATATTAGACAAAATAGACTTTAAAACAAAGACTATTAGAAGAGACAAAGGACACTACATAATGATCAAGGGCTCTATCCAAGAAGATATAACAATTGTAAATATTTATGCACCCAACATAGGAGCACCCCAATACATAAGGCAAATAGTAACAGCCATAAATGGGGAAATCAACAGTAACACATTCATAGTAGGGGAAGTTAACACCCCAATTTCACCAATGGACAGATCATCCAAAATGAAAATAAATAAGGAAACACAAGCTTTAAATGATACATTAAACAAGATGGACTTAATTGATATTTATAGGACATTCCATCCAAAAACAACAGAATACACATTCTTCTCAAGTGCTCATGGAACATTCTCCAGGATAGATCATATCTTGGGTCAAAAATCAAGCCTTGGTAAATTTAAGAAAACTGAAGTTGTATCAAGTATGTTTTCCGACCACAACGCTATAAGACTAGATATCAATTACAGCAAAACATCTGTATAAAATACAAACACATGGAGGCTAAACCATACACTACTTAATAACAAAGTGATCACTGAAGAAATCAGAGGAATTCAAAAAATACCTAGAAACAAATGACAATGGAGTCACGATGACCCAAAACCTATGGAATGCAGCAAAAGCAGTTCTAAGAGGGAAGCTTATAGCAATACAATCCTACCTTAAGAAACAGGAAACATCTAGAATAAACAACCTGACCTTGCACCTCAAGCAATTAGAGAAAGAAGAACAAAAAAACCCCAAGGTTAGCAGAAAGAAAGAAATCATAAATATCAGATCAGAAATAAATGAAAAAGAAATGAAGGAAATGATAGCAAAGATCAATAAAACTAAAAGCTGGTTCTTTGAGAAGATAAACAAAATTGATAAACCATTAGCCAGATTCATCAAGAAAAAAAGGGAGAAGACTCAAATCAATAGAATTAGAAATGAAAAAGGAGAAGTAAAAACTGACACTGCAGAAATACAAAAGGTAACGAGAGATTACTATAAGCAACTCTATGCCAATAAAGTGGACAACCTGGAAGAAATGGACAAATTCTTAGAAATGCACAACCTGCCAAGACTGAATCAGGAAGAAATAGAAAATATGAACAGATCAATCACAAGCACTGAAATTGAAACTGTGATTAAAAATCTTCCAAAAAACAAAAGCCCAGGAACAGATGCCTTCACAGCCATATTCTATCAAACATTTAGAGAAGAGCTAACACCTATCCTTCTCAAACTCTTCCAAAATATAGCAGAGGGAGGAACACTGCCAATCTCATTCTATGAGACCAACATCACCCTGATACCAAAATCAGACAAAGATGTCACAAAGAAAGAAAACTACAGGCCAATATCTCTGATGAACATAGATGTAAAAATCCTCAACAAAATACCAGCAAACAGAATCCAACAGCATTTAAAGGGATCATACACTGTGATCAAGCGGGGTTTATTCCAGGAATGCAAGGATTCTTCAATATACACAAATCAATCAACGTGATACACCATATTACCAAACTGAAGGAGAAAAACCATATGATCATCTCAATAGATGCAAAGAAAGCTTTTGACAAAATTCAACCCCCATTTATGATAAAAATCCTGCAGAAAGTAGGCATAGAGGGAACTTTCCTCAACATAATAAAGGCCATATATGGCAAACCAAAAGCCAACATCGTCCTCAATGGTGAAAAACTGAAACCATTTCCACTAAGACCAGGAAGAAGAAAAGGTTGCCCACCCTCAGCATTCTTATTCAACATTGTTTTTAAGTTTTAGCCACAGCAATCAAGAAGAAAATGAAATAAAAGGAGTCCAAATCAGAAAAGATGAAATAAAACTGTCACTGTTTGCAGAAGACATGATACTATACATAGAGAATCCTAAAGATGCTACCAGAAAACTACTAGAGCTAATCAATGAATTTGGTACAGTAGCAGGATACAAAATTAATGCACAGAAATCTCTGGCATTCCTATACACTAATGATGAAAAATCTGAAAGTGAAATTAAGAAATCACACCCATTTACCACTGCAACAAAAAGAATAAAATATCTGGGAATAAAACTACCTAAGGAGACAAAAGACCTGTATGCACAAAATTATAAGACACTGATGAAAGAAATTAAAGATGATACAAATAGATGGAGAGATATACCATGTTCTTGGATTGGAAGAATCAACATTGTGAAAATGACTCTACTACCCAAAGCAATCTACAGAGTCAATGCAATCCCTATCAAACTACCACTGGCATTTTTCACAGAACTAGAACAAAATATTTCACAATTCGTACAGAAACACAAAAGACCCCAAATAGCCAAAGGAATCTTGAGAATGAAAAACGGAGCTGGAGGAATCAGGTTCCCTCACTTCAGACTATACTACAAAGCTACAGTAATCAAGGTAGTATGGTACTGGCATAAAAACAGAAATATAGATCAATGGAATAGGATAGAAAGCCCAGAGATAAACCCACGCACATATAGTCACCTTATCTTTGATAAGGGAGGCAAGAATATACAGTGGAGAAAAGGCAGCCTCTTCAGTAAGTGGTGCTGGGAAAACTGGACAGGTACATATAAAAGTATGAGATTAGAATACTCCCTAACACCATACACAAAAATAAGCTCATAATGGATTAAAGACCTAAATGTAAGGCCAGAAACTATCAAACTCTTAGAGGAAAACATAGGCAGAACCATCTATGACATAAATCATAACAAGATCCTTTTTGACCCACCTCCTAGAGAAATGGAAATAAAAACAAACATAAACAAATGGGACCTAGTGGAACTTCAAAGCTTTTGCACAGCAAAGGAAACCATAAACACCACCAAAAGACAACCCTCAGAATGGGAGAAAATATTTGAAAATGAAGCAACTGACAAAGGATTAATCTCCCAAATTTACAAGCAGCTCATGCAGCTCAATAACAAAAAAACAAGCAACCCAATCCAATAATGGGCAGAAGACCTAAATAGATATTTCTCCAAAAATGATATACAGATTGCCAACAAACACATGAAAGAATGCTCAACATCATTAATCATTAGAGAAATGCAAATCAAAACTACAATGAGATATTATCTCACACCAGTCAGAATGGCCATCATCAAAAAATCTAGAAACAATAAGTGCTGGAGAGGGTGTGGGGAACAGGGAACACTCTTGCACTGCTGGTGGGAATGTAAATTGTTACGGCCACTATGGAGAACAGTATGGAGGTTCCTTAAAAAACTACAAATAGAACTACCAAGCAACCCAGCAATCCCCCTACTGGGCATATACCCTGAGAAATCATAATTCAAAAAGAGTCATGTACCAAAATGTTCATTGCTGCTCTATTTACAATAGTCAGGATATGGAAACAACCTAAGTGTCCATCGACAGATGAATGGGCAAACAAAATGTGGCACATATATACAATGGAATATTACTCAGCCATAAAAAGAAATGAAATTGAGTTATTTGTAGTGAGTTGGATGGACCTAGAATGTGTCATACCGAGTGAAGTAAGTCAGAAAGGGAAAAACAAATACTGTATGCTAACACATATATATGGAATCTAAGGGAAAAAACCAAAAGAGATCATGTAGAACCTAGGGGAAAGACAGGAATAAAGACACAGACCTACTAGAAAACAGACTTGAGGATATGGGGAGGGGGAAGGGTAAGCTGTGACAAAGCGAGAGAGTGGCATGGACATATATACACTACCAAACGTAAAGTAGATAGCTAGTGGGAAGCAGCCGCATAGCACTGGGAGATCAGCTCGGTGGTTTGTGACCACCTAAAGAGGTCTGATGGTGGGTTGGGTGGGAGGGAGATTTAAGAAGAAAGAGTTATGGGAACATATGTATAGCTGCTTCACTTTGTTATAAAGCATAAACTAACACACACACACAAAGAGATTTATGAATACTATTATTTCTATTAACCAAAGAATATTCGTATGTAATATAGCCTTTTTCAGCTTGATGTTTTTGTAATCCTGAAAGTGATACCTTATTTCCTTCTGTTCCCTGACATGCATGCATATAGTTATCCAAGAAAAAGTTTTTAACACCTATCCTTTGCAAAATATTGCAGATAAAGCAGATTAATCAGACATAGGCCCTGCCCTCAGGAAGCTTATAGTAGTGTAGTGAATGAAACCTGGAGTTTGAATTTAGATTACATTAACTAGTAGATAAATGACCTTGGATAGTTAACATTTAGGATGAGAATTCCTGTTCCTCTATAAAATAGGAATAATAATATTTCCCTCCTCAAAGGGTTATTGTGAAAATTAAATTAGATCATAGATATGAAGCATAACTCTCCTACACAGTAAATGCTCAGTAAATAAGAGCTATTTGCTATTGTTGTTTTTGTCCTCCTCCTCCTCCTCTTCCTCCTTCTCAACAGCAGAGGAAAACAGGGAAGCCAGAGAACGGAAAATAGGGAGGAATCAGGGATAACATTTCGAAGCAGGCAGTCTATCAAAATTGTGTAGAATTTGAACGTACGAACTTTGTGGCAAAGGACATTCCAGATAGAAGAAGCATTGTGCAAAATTGCCTGGAGTTACTGATTCAAACTTTGCTCAGAAAATCAGTGTGAATTCCATCTATGAAACCCAAATATCACTTCAGTGGCAACAATTCTTCTGTGTGTTTTGTGGGAGAGGAAGTTTGCTGAACATATTTCTGTTCTCCTTTGATTCTAAGTTGAGAAACTCAGGAGAGCAGAACCAATTACTTATAAGCAAAGACCTCCATTCCCGCAGTCATCAGTTCACTTTCTGGGAAAGAGGGTCTCCATACCTGCCAGGAACTGAGGTCAGAGCAAAGGGAATGATCAACCAGATTTTGCTGTCTTCTACTTTTGGAAAATTTTTAAATTGTCAAACAACAATCACTGATGCCATTATGTGCCTTCAAACATATTCTGGAATGAAATTTATATAATTGTATCTCTGAGTATCAGTGCTAAAGTAGCATTTATCTATGTTTCACCCATGTTCTAATCTTCAGAGTGCTAAAAGGGATTTTATGGTTGACATAACTATTTCTTTGAAGAAGGAAGTTCACTTGGCCCCGAGGCCTTGCCAACATCAAAGAGCTTGGTCCAAATGGTTCCTCCATTGTGAACATAATATGATTCATTTGTTTTCCCCATCCTTCCTCCTGATTCTCCCCAATTGCTGAAATGGGATGTGCATGTTCTTTCATAAACGCACGAACTTTCTTTATAATATATTCTATCAGCCAGCAAGCACTAGTTAAACTATTGGCTTCAAGGGTCTATAGAAGTGCATGAAATATAACAATAAAATATTTAATAATGGTGATAAACTGCACAGTCTTTCTTCATAGTGATTTCAAAATTGAGGCCATGCATCTCAGACCTAAGAAGAATATTATGACAGTGATACTCAAAATAATGCATGCTATTTTTAAAATGGGAAATGCAAAAAGGTGCTGAAGTCGGAAAAGTGTCCAATGAATTGGAAGATGAAACAAATATAGAAAACTACCTGACTGGACCACAAATATACTTTCTTTCTCATCACACTTTTTCCAAAGGACTATCTTTTCCTCCTCAATTTTACCACACATATACATTCACATTTTGCTGTTTCCCCAAAACCCTCATCCACTCTTTTTTTTAAAATAAATTTATTTATTTTTGGCTACATTGGGTCTTCATTGCCATGCACAGGCTTTCTCTAGTTGTGGTGAGCAGGGGTACTCTTCATTGCGGTGCACGGGCTTCTCATTGCGGTGGCTTCTCTTCTTTGCAGAGCATGGGCTCTAGGCGCACAGGCTTCAGTAGTTGTGGCACGCAAGCTCAGTAGTTGTGGCTTGCGGGCTCTAGAGCGCAGACTCAGTAGTTGTGGTGCACGGGCTTACTTGCTCCATGGCATGTGGGATCTTCCCAGACCAGAGCTTGAACCCATGTCCCCTGCATTGGCAGGCGGATTCTTAACCACTGCAACACCAGGGAAGTCCCCCTTATCCACGCTTTATAGAAACAGAGATGTTCCAATTGTTATTCCTCATTGAGAATTGGAGTAAATTTCACTTCAGGACCTTACCCTTGAAGGAGCTAAAACGACTTCTTCCTTTTTCCTTTTCCCTTTTCCCTCATAAACTGCTGGGTTTATAAACTTTGAATCTAGTGTCAGTTTCTGGCCCAATGGATAATGCTTTGGTCCTTTTTCTAAATCCATTCCAGGCTGCTCAAGTGCCTCAGATGGTTTCTGTGAATCTGGGTAGAGCTTTGCAGAACTGAGCTGAGCTCCACATTGAAAAATGGATATTTCATAATTGTGGTGGTTTTACCGTTTCAATATAACCCTATTGATATTACCTCTTAGACATTCTAAATCTTTGAATTGACCTTGTCTTTCCTTTTTATAGTTATATTTTAAACATGTAGAAACATCCAGAGGGTAGTATTACAAATACCCACTTAACAATCACCCAAATGTAAAGATTTTGCAACATTTCAGTCAGAACTTTTTGTAATAAAATAAAACAATGCAGAAAGTTTAAGTCTAATTATACTCATTGTGACCTTTATATAGAAAGTATTGTATTTTATTCATATGAATAGTTTACTAATAATATTAACATTTACTTTGGGCTTATGAGATGTCAGGCAGTATGCCCCTGTCCATCTACTGATTAACAGGTTGTTTCCTTTTCCTTATTACGAAAATCCATATATACATAAATATACACGTATATATATGTATGTATATGTCTATGTGCACGTCGTATATATTGTATTAGTTTGGTAGGGCTGCAATAACAAAATACTACAGACTATGTGGCTTAAACCACAGAAATTTATTTCTCACAGTTGTGGAGGCTAAAAGTCTGAGATGGAGGTGTCAGCAGGTTTGGTTTCTCCCGAGGCCTCTCTGCTTGGCTTGTGTATGGCTGCCTTCTGGCTGTGTCCTCACATGGCCTTTTCTCTGTGCATGTGCAGCCCTGGTGTTCTCTCTGTGTCTGTATTTCCTCTTCTTATAAGGACAACAGGCCAGATTAGATTAGGGCCTACCCCAAGGGTCTCATTATAGCATAATCACCTCTTTGAAGACCCTGTCTCCAAATACAGTTACATTCTGAAATTACAGAGGTTAGAACTGCAATATACACATTTTGGGGGAACACAATTCAGCCCGTAAGAGTTGTGATACAGTAGTCTTTTTTGTTTTTGTTTTACTTGCGGCATACGGGCTCTTAGTTGCGTCATGCAGGATCTAGTTCCCTGACCCGAGATCAAACCCGGGCTCCCTGCATTGGGAGCACAGAAATCTTAACCACTGGACCACCAGGAAAGTCCCTGTGATACACTAGTTTTTGTGGTTGGTGGTTTCTTTCTTTTAGGGACTGTACCAGGGAATGGAATGGGATTGCTGACTCTTAGGGAATATATAACTTCAACTTTGTTAGGTATTGGTAAATTCTCTTCAGTTTGCTTCTTCGAATTTGTATGCCCACCAACAGTGTAACAGAGTCTGTTTTGTCCATTTCTTTCCCAAAACTTGGCATTGTCATACTTTAATTTTTGCTGCATTGGTGGGTATGAGATATATCATTTCTTAATTTTGCAGTTCTCTGCATATTAACAAATTTGCACCTGTTTCCTAGGTTAATGGCCTTTCATGTTTCTTCTTCTGTGAACTACCTGTTCTTAGTCTTTAGCTATACTTTTTTTTTTTTTAACATCTTTATTGGGGTATAATTACTTTACAATGGTGTGTTAGTTTCTACTTTATAACAAAGTGAATCAGTTATACATATACATATGTTCCCATAACTCTTCCCTCTTGCGTCTCTCTCCCTCCCACCCTCCCTATCCCACCCCTCCAGGCTGTCACAAAGCACCAAGCCAATCTCCCTGTGCCATGCGGCTGCTTTCAACTAGCTATCTACCTTACTACGTTTGTTAGTGTGTATATGTCCATGACTCTCTCTCGCCCTGTCACAGCTCACCCTTCCCCTTCCCCATAACCTCAAGTCCGTTCTCTAGGAGGTCTGCGTCTTTATTCCTGCCTTACCCCTAGGTTCTTCATGACATTTTTTTTTCTTAAATTCCATATATATGTGTTAGCATACGGTATTTGTCTTTTTCTTTCTGACTTACTTCACTCTGTATGACAGACTCTAGGTCTATCCACCTCATTACAAATAGCTCAATTTCGTTTCTTTTTATGGCTGAGTAATATTCCATTGTATATATGTGCCACATCTTCTTTATCCATTCATCCGATGATGGGCACGTAGGTTGTTTCCATCTCCGGGCTATTGTAAATAGAGCTGCAATGAACATTTTGGTACATGACTCTTTTTGAATTTCGGTTTTCTCAGGGTATATGCCCAGTAGTGCGATTGCTGGGTCATATGGTAGTTCTATTTGTAGCTCTTTAAGGAACCTCCATACTGTTCTCCATAGTGGCTGAACCAATTCACATTCCCACCAGCAGTGCAAGAGTGTTCCCTTTTCTCCACACCCTCTCCAGCATTTATTGTTTCTAGATTTTTTGATGATGGCCATTCTGACTGGTGTGAGATGATATCTCATTGTAGTTTTGATTTGCATTTCTCTAATGATTAATGATGTTGAGCATTCTTTCATGTGTTTGTTGGCAGTCTGTATATCTTCTTTGGAGAAATGTCTATTTAGGTCTTTTGCCCATTTTTGGATTGGGTTGTTTGTTTTTTTGTTATTGAGCTGCATGAGCTGCTTGTAAATTTTGGAGATTAATCCTTTGTCGGTTACTTCATTTGCAAATATTTTTTCCCAATCTGAGGGTTGTCTTTTGGTCTTGTTTATGGTTTCCTTTGCTGTGCAAAAGCTTTGAAGTTTCATTAGGTCCCATTTGTTTATTTTTGTTTTTATTTCCATTAGTCTAGGAGGTGGGTCAGATAGGATCTTGCTCTGATTTATGTCATAGAGTGTTCTGCCTATGTTTTCCTCTAAGAGTTTGATAGTTTCTGGCCTTATATTTAGGTCTTTAATCCATTTTGAGCTTATTTTTGTGTATGGTGTTAGGGAGTGATCTAATCTCATACTTTTACATGTACCTGTCCAGTTTTCCCAGCACCACTAATTGAAGAGGCTGTCCTTTCTCCACTGTACATTCCTGCCACCTTTATCAAAGATAAGGTGTCCATATGTGCATGGGTTTATCTCTGGGCTTTCTATCCTGTTCCATTGATCTATATTTCTGTTTTTGTGCCAGTACCATACCGTCTTGATAACTGTAGCTTTGTAGTATAGTCTGAAGTCAGGGAGCCTGATTCCTCCAGTTCCTTTTTCGTTCTCAAGATTGCTTTGGCTATTCGGGGTCTTTTGTGTTTCCATACAAATTGCAAAATTTTTTGTTCTAGTTCTGTGAAAAATGCCAGTGGTAGTTTGATAGGGATTGCATTGAATCTATAGATTGCTTTGGGTAGTAGAGTCATTTTCACAATGTTGATTCTTCCAATCCAAGAACATGGTATATCTCTCCATCTATTTGTATCATCTTTAATTTCTTTCATCAGTGTCTTATAATTTTGTGCATACAGGTCTTTTGTCTCCTTAGGTAGGTTTATTCCTAGATATTTTATTCTTTTTGTTGCAATGGTAAATGGGAGTGTTTTCTTGATTTCACTTTCAGATTTTTCATCATTAGTATATAGTAATGCCAGAGATTTCTGTGCATTAATTTTGTATCCTGCCACTTTACCAATTCATTGATTAGCTCTACTAGTTTTCTGGTAGCATCTTTAGGATTCTCTATGTATAGGATCATGTCATCTGCAAACAGTGACAGCTTTACTTCTTCTTTTCCGATTTGGATTCCTTTTATTTCCTTTTCTTCTCTGATTGCTGTGGCTAAAACTTCCAAAACTATGTTGAATAAGAGTGGTGAGAGTGGGCAACCTTGTCTTGTTCCTGATCTTAGTGGAAATGCTTTCAGTTTTTCACCATTGAGGATGATGTTTGCTATGGGCTTGTCATATATGGCCTTTATTATGTTGAGGTAAGTTCCCTCTATGCCTATTTTCTGCAGGGTTTTTATCATAAATGGGTGTTGAATTTTGTCAAAAGCTTTCTCTGCATCTATTGAGATGATCATGTGGTTTTTCTTCTTCAATTTGTTAATATGGTTTATCACATTGATAGATTTGCGTATATTGAAGAATCCTTGCATTCCTGGAATAAACCCCACTTGATCATGGTGTATGATCCTTTTAATGTGCTGTTGGATTCTGTTTGCTAGTATTTTGTTGAGGATTTTTGCATCTATGTTCATCAGTGATATTGGCCTGTAGTTTTCTTTCTTTGTGACATCCTTGTCTGGTTTTGGTATCAAGGTGATTGTGGCCTCGTAGAAGGAGTTTGGGAGTGTTCCTCCCTCTGCTATATTTTGGAAGAGTTTGAGAAGGATAGGTGTTAGCTCTTCTCTAAATGTTTGATAGAATTCGCCTGTGAAGCCACCTGGTCCTGGGCTTTTCTTTGTTGGAAGATTTTTAATCACAGTTTCAATTTCAGTGCTTGTGATTGGTCTGTTCATATTTTCTATTTCTTCCTGATTCAGTCTTGGCAAGTTGTGCATTTCTAAGAATTTGACCATTTCTTCCAGATTGTCCATTTTATTGGCATAGAGTTGCTTGTAGTAATCTCTCATGATCTCTTTTATTTCTGCAGTGTCAGTTGTTACCTCTCCTTTTTCATTTCTAATTCTATTGATTTGAGTCTTCTCCCTTTTTTTCTTGATGAGTCTGGCTAGTGGTTTATCTATTTTGTTTATCTTCTCAAAGAACCAGCTTTTAGTTTTATTGATCTTTGCTATTGTTTCCTTCATTTCTTTTTCATTTATTTCTGATCTGATTTTTATGATTTCTTTCCTTCTGCTAGCTTTGGGGTTTTTTTGTTCTTCTTTCTCTAATTGCTTGAGGTGCAAGGTTAGGTTGTTTATTCTAGATGTTTCCTGCTTCTTAAGGTGGGCTTGTGTTGCTATAAACTTCCCCCTTAGAACTGCTTTTGCTGCATCCCACAAGTTTTGGGTCGTTGTGTCTCCATTGTCATTTTTTTCTAGGTATTTTTTGATTTCCTCTTTGATTTCTTCAGTGATCACTTCATTATTAAGTAGTGTATTGTTTAGCCTCCATGTGTTTGTATTTTTTACAGATCTTTTCCTGTAATTGATATCTAGTCTCATGGCATTGTGGTCAGAAAAGATACTTGATACAATTTCAATTTTCTTAAATTTACCAAGGCTTGATTTGTGACCCAAGATATGATCTATCCTGGAGAATGTTCCATGAGCACTTGAGAAAAATGTGTATTCTGTTGTTTTTGGATGGAGTGTCCTATAAGTATCAATTAAGTCCATCTTGTTTAATGTATCATTTAAAGCTTGTGTTTCCTTATTTATTTTCATTTTGGATGATCTGTCCATAGGTGAAAGTGGAGTGTTTAAGTCCCCTACTATGAATGTGTTACTGTCGATTTCCCCTTTTATGGCTGTTAGTATTTGCCTTATGTATTGAGGTGCTGCTATGTTGGGTGCATAAATATTTACAATTGTTATATCTTCTTCTTGGATCGATCCCTTGATCTTTATGTAGTGTCCTTCTTTGTCTCTTTTAATAGTCCTTATTTTAAGGTCTATTTTGTCTGATATGAGAATTGCTACTCCAGCTTTCTTTTGGTTTCCATTTGCATGGAATATCTTTTTCCATCCCCTTACTTTCAGTCTGTATGTGTCTCTAGGTCTGAAGTGGGTCTCTTGTAGACAGCATATATATGGGTCTTGTTTTTGTATCCATTCAGCTAACCTGTGTCTTTTGGTGGGAGCATTTAGTCCATTTACATTTAAGGTAATTATCGATATGTATGTTCCTATTCCCATTTTCTAAATTGTTTTGGGTTTGTTATTATATGTCTTTTCTTTCTCTTGTGTTTCTTGCCTAGAGAAGATCCTTTAGCATTTGTTGTAAAGCTGGTTTGGTGGTGCTGAACTCTCTCAGCTTTTGCTTGTCTGTAAAGGTTTTAATTTCTCCATCAAATCTGAATGAGATCCTTGCTGGGTAGAGTAGTCTTGGCTGCAGGTTTTTCTCCTTCATCACTTTCAGTATGTCCTGCCACTCCCTTCTGGCTTGTAGGGTTTCTGCTGAGAGATCAGCTGTTAACCTTATGGGGATTCCCTTATGTGTTATTTGTTGTTTTTCCCTTGCTGCTTTTAATATGCTTTCTTTGTATTTAATTTTTGACAGTTTGATTAATATGTGTCTTGGCGTATTTCTCCTTGGATTTATCCTGTATGGGACTCTCTGTGCTTCCTGGACTTGATTAACTATTTCCTTTCCCATATTAGGGAAGTTTTCAACTATAATCTCTTCAAATATCTTCTCGGTCCCTTTCTTTTTCTCTTCTTCTTCTGGAACCCCTATAATTCGAATGTTGGTGCGTTTAATGTTGTCCCAGAGGTCTCTGAGACTGTCCTCAGTTCTTTTCATTCTTTTTTCTTTATTCTGCTCTGCAGTAGTTATTTCCACTATTTTATCTTCCAGGTCACTTATCCGTTCTTCTGCCTCAGTTATTCTGCTATTGATCCCATCTAGAGTACTTTTAATTTCATTTATTGTGTTGTTCATCGTTGCTTGTTTCATCTTTAGTTCTTCTAGGTCCTTGTTAACTGATTCTTGCATTTTGTCCATTCTGTTGTCCATTCTATCTCCAAGATTTCGGATCATCCTTTCTATCATTATTCTGAATTTTTTTTCAGGTAAGCTGCCTATTTCCTCTTCATTTGTTAGGTCTGGTGCATTTTTACCTTGCTCCTTTATCTGCTGTGTGTTTTTCTGTCTTCTCATTTTGCTTATCTTACTGTGTTTGGGGTCTCCTTTTTGCAGGCTGCAGGTTCGTAGTTCCTGCTGTTTTTGATGTCTGTCCCCAGTGGCTAAGGTTGGTTCAGTGGGTTGTGTAGGTTTCCTGGTGGAGGGGACTAGTGCCTGTGTTGTGGTGGATGAAGCTGGATCTTGTCTGTCTAGTGGGCAGGTTCACGTCTGGTGGTGTGTTTGGGGTGTCTGTGGCCTTATTATTATTTTAGGCAGCCTCTCTGCTAATGGGTGGGGTTGTGTTCCTGTCTTGCTAGTTGTTTGGCATAGGTTGTCCAGCACTGTGGCTTGCTGGTCGTTGAGTGAAGCTGGGTGCTGGTGTTAAGATGGAGGTCTCTGGGAGATTTTCGCCGTTTGATATTATGTGGAGCTGGGAGGTCTCTTGTTGACCAGTGTCCTGAAGTTGGCTCTCCTACCTCAGAGGCAGAGCCCTGACTCCTGGCTGGAGCACCAAGCGCTTTTCATCCACACGGAAGGCTGGTCTTGGGTGATGGCAAGAAGAGTTGATTTCTGTATAACTCTGCTCAGTATTCTGTAACAACTTCTTTCCTTCCAAGCAGCAGAAAAGTGCCAGCCAGCATGGGGCGCTGAGTTGTAGCCAGGGCAGAAGCGAGCTTTCGGAGGCACGCTAGTGCGGGGAAAGCTCGGGGCGACTAGCACGCCGCGCCAGGCCCGGAGACAGGGAGGAAGAGAGCCACAGAACTGCTCTGCCACCGAGCCCTTGGCGGCGGAGCGTCTCTCCCACCCAGGCTGCTGGTCCCTAGCTGCGGCAGACTCCGCGTTCTGGCAGCGGGCAGGCCAGGCCCCCAAGGGCTCCTCCCGAAACCTCCGTCTAACCTTCCTGCGCGTAAAGAGCTAGCTATACTTCTATTTGCTTATTTGACTTTTTCTTCTTGCTTCATATTTCTTTTTTTCTTCCAATTTTATTGAGATATATTTGACATACAGCACCATGTAAGTTCAAGGTGTACAGCATGATTTGACTCATATATCATGAAACTATGAACACAAGTTTAGTGAACATTTGCCATCTCATAGATATAAAAATAGAAATTTTTTCTTATGATGTGAGCTCTTAGTATTTATTCTGTTAACTTTCATATATAACATACAGCAGTGTTAATTATATTTATGTTGTACATTACATCCCTAGTATTTATTTATCTTACAACTGGAAGCTCGTACCTTTTGACCACCTTCATCCCTTTATCCAATTCTCTGCCCCACCCCCACCTACCTCTGGTACCACAACTCTGATCTCTTTTCTATGAGATTTTTTTCTTTTTGAAATATCATTGGGACTTCCCTCGTGGCTCAGTGGTTAAGAATCTGCCTGCCAATGCAGAGAACATGGGTTTGAGCCCTGGTCCAGGAAGATCCCACATGCTGCGGAGCAACTAAGCCTGTGCGCCACAACTACTGAGCCTGTGCTCTAGAACCTGCAAGCCACAACTACTGAAGCCCGCATGCCTAGAGCCCGTGCTCCACACCGAGAAGCCACCGCAATGAGAAGCACATGTACCACAACGAAGACTAGCCCCCGCTCGCCACAACTAGAGAAAGCCCACGTGCAGCATCAAAGACCTGATGCAGCCAAAAAATAAGTAAATTTATTTAAAAAAGAAATATCATTGACCTACAACACTGTTAGTTCCTGTTACACAACATAGTGATTTGATATTTCTATACATTTCAAAATGATCACCATAATGAGTCTAGTTACAATATGTCACCAAAGATGTTACATAGTTTTTGACTATATTCCCCACACTGTACATTTCATACCTATGACTCATTTATTTTGCAACTTGAAGTTTATACTTCTCAATCTCCCTCTCCTATTTCTTTCCTCCCCACCCCCTTCCCCTCTGACAACCAACTGTTTGTTCTCTGTATCTCTATTTCTTTTTTGTTATGTTTGTTCATTTGTATTATTAATTCTTTATGTTATTAGGGATGTTAATTATTTTCATTTATGTAAGTTGCAAATATCTTCTCCAAGTCAGTGCTTATAATTGAGCTTAGTTTATGATGGCTTTTGTCTTATAGAAAATTCCAATTTCAATATCACATTGTTAGTCTGTTCATTTGTGCCTTTTGTATCTTGCTTACAAATCTTTCCCTGCTCAGGTATAATTTAGATATTCTCCTACACTTTATTCTACATTTCTTAAAATGTGTTTTTTTTTCTCTTCAAATTTATCTAGAATGAAGAGGTTATGGTGTTATTTTTAAAGTCTCATTTTATGTTTCTACATTGATTGTAAGTTGTTTCAACATAACTTATTTTGTAATCCATCTTTTCACGACTAATTTGCAATGCCACTTCTGCCATATATCAAATGCTCATATAACAGCTAACAACTGTTATACATATGTTATTTGTTAGTCATTGTATTTGCATTATATAGTATAATCCTCGAAACACTTACATGAAGAAGGTATTATTTCCATTCTACAATTAAGGAAATTGATGTAAAAAAAAAAAGTCTAATATTTTCTCCAATGTCACAAAACCAGCAAGTGGAGGAGCCAGGAATTGAGCCCAAGCAGTTTGATTACCACTATTCAATGACACTTCTTTTATATATATATGAAATAGTTTCTGGAGTTTACATTTTTTCACTGGTTCACTTGATTATGAATGTGACAAATCACACACTTTTAATGATTTTTCCTCTTTAATATTTTCATATTGGTAGGGCAATCTTTCCCATCTCATGTTTTCTTCACAAGTATATCAGTCATTCTTACCAATCTCGTTGTATTTAAACTCAGCTTCTTAAATTCCATTAAATCCTCCCTGAATTTTGTTGTAAGCACATTATACTGAAGATCATTTTTGAGAGAATTAACATCAGTATGATATCGAGACTTTTTACACACAAACATGCTAGGATCCTTATTTTTAAGGTCAATTTTAATTTTTAGGGTGCCTTTTTTCCTAAGACTATTTTTTAGAACAGTTTTAGAGGTTTATAACATAACTGAGAGGGAGGTACAGAGATTTCCCATATACCCCCTGCCGCCCTACACCTGCATAGCCTCCACCCTTATCAATATCATTGATATTGATGATATCAATATCATGATATTGATATCATGAATGGTACTCTTTTTTAAACAAGAATGAACCCACATTGATACATCATAATCACTTAAAGTCTGTAATTTACCTTAGGGTTCACTCTTAGTGTTTTACATTCTATTTAGTTTGGAAGGTCAAATTTTATGTCCTTCAAACTCAGCAGAGGCATATTTAAAAAATAAAATAAATGTGTGATCTGGAAGGTTTTGGAAAACTGTCAATGCTCTCTCAGACATTACACCATATTGCTAGATCAGCAACACATTATTATTGATTTCACATGATAGTGTCAAGCTGAACTAACATTACAAAATGGGATAGCACTGAAATTGATATACCTGAATAATTCAAGCTGTTATCATTGTAAGTCAGCCATTTTTTAAGAGCATAAGTATTTTAAAAGTAAAGTTTCTTCTAAAATACCATATGATATCACTTATATACGGAATCTTAAAAAATGATACAAATGAACTTATTTACAAAGCAGAAACAGACTCATGAACACAGAAAACAAACTTATGGTTCCTGAAGGGGAAAGGGGGGGATAAATTAGGAGTTTGGGATTAACAGATACACACTACTATATATAAAATAAATAAACAGGGCTTCCCTGGTGGTGCAGTGGTTGGGAGTCCGCCTGCCAATGCAGGGGACGCGGGTTCGTGCCCCAGTTCAGGAGGGTCCCACGTGCCGCGAAGCAGCTGGGCCTGTGGGTCATGGCCGCTGGGCCTGTGCGTCCGGAGCCTGTGCTCCGTGGTGGGAGAGGCCGCAGCGGTGAGGGGCCCGCGTACCGCAAAACAATAAATAAATAAATAAATAAACAAACAATAAGGACCTACTGTATAGCACAAGGAACTATACTCAATATCTTGTAGTAACCTATAATGGAAAAGAATCTGAAAAAATATATATGCACACACATACATGTGTAACTGAATCAATTTGCTGTACACCTGAAACACTGTAAATCAACTATACTTCAATTATATATATACATTATTTTTTATTTTTTTATAAACATATGGGCTTCTAAAATTTTCAGCAATCCTCCAAATTTAAAACTTAAATTTTTATAAATACTGTATTGCATTTATGTCAAAGCCACCAGGATGATAGTTAAGAAACAAAATTTATAACCAAAAATTGGAAACATTAATTAAACAACACCTTCCACTGCTTGACCTCATCTTAGGATGATCAACTGAGGCAGCGAGAGTCTTGAGCATTTTGTGAATATGTTCACTTATGAAGTGTACAGGGAGACTGAGCAAACTTGCAAGAACCAGAGTGAGAAAGTGACGCATTTTGTGAGAAAAGAAAAACATGTTTTCCCTTTAGATTTTTTTTAACATCTTTATTAGAGTATAATTGCTTTACAATGGTGTGTCAGTTTCTGCTTTATAACAAAGTGAATCAGTTATACATATACATATGTTCCCATATCTCTTCCCTCTTGCGTCTTCCTCCCTCCCACCCTCCCTATCCCACCCCTCTACGTGGTCACAAAGCACCGAGCTGATCTCTCTGTGCTATGCGGCTGCTTCCCACTAGCTATCTATTTTATGTTTGGTAGTGTATATATGTCCATGCCACTCTCTCACTTTGTCCCAGCTTCCCCTTCCCCTTCCCCGTATCCTCAAGTCCATTCTCTAGTAGGTCTGCATCTTTATTCCCGTCTTGCCCCTAGGTTCTTCTGACCATTTTCTTTTTTAAAAAAAAATATATTGTAGATATATTGAAAGCAGTCTTAAAGCTCTGAGAAGAAAATTCAGAATACCTGCACTTGGGGAAAAATAATCTATTATCACTTCAGAGAAGGAAAACAGTAACCAAGACACAGCAGAATGACTAAGCTAGGCCCTAAGCAGTTTTCTGAACAAATACAAGATTGCTCTCACTACTCCCTAACATTTTTTTTCTCATCCTCACTCAACTACCCTTGTCCATCTTGTACCAGGTCAGCCATTCTGCCCTTCTTTTTGTAGGGTTACAGTTGCATATGAGTGGAAGTGAATAGCATGCCACTTCTAGGTCTAGACATTAAAATACCTCATGTGAATTTCTCTGTGCTCATTCCTCTTCCTAGGATCTAGAATATAGACATGCCTGCCATCCAACTTCAACTATGCCAACGAGGAAAATGACTGGAGACAACAGTAGAAAAATAAGAAGAAAGTAGCCATAGTCTTTAAGGGACCAAATGGAACAGAGTAGCCTGCCTATCCATTACAGACTGCCTACTAAGAGAGAAATAAACATTTTTGGTCTTTAAGCTACTATAAAATTGGGTCTCTCTGTTACAGAGGCATAGCCTACCAAACATCATCAGAAGCCAGAAATGTGTCCAAGTTGTTTTGGACACATGAATTAAGTATAAGATCCTTAAAGCAACACCTCAAGTATTTTAAATGCTTTCGTTTATCTCATGTCATTCTTGCCATTCACTAACAAGGAGCTCAGTTGAGTGGAATCAGAATTAGCTACATTTTAAAGATGGGGAACTGAGGCAAGAGAGGAAGCTTTTTAATCACAAAATTGTGTCAAAAGAATAAAAAATTAGAAACCCGTTGTATGACTCACAGCTCTGTCCTTATATAGAAATGTTATTCTATATAAAATGCTTATACACTATTACTGATTCATCATAAAATTCTGGATTATTTTGTGACAGAGAAAACCCTTGACAAGAGGTCAAAATCACCTTGTCTTTCCTCTTACATTCACAACATGTGTGGTTCATATGCCCCACTCAAATAAATTTTACAAATGTATCTCTGCAATTGAATACTCTTTTCCCCATTAAATAACATTGTAATTTCCAAATACAGTAATTCCTCTCCAACAGTAAGGCTTAGTTGCCTGAACACATCCAATGCAGGAACATCAAGGCTAAAGAACTTCAGATCATATAGAAAATATTCAGCCAAAGGGACCATGATCATGACTGTAACCGTGAAACCTATTATCTTTTTGTTCAATAAAATCAACAAAGATATTATATTAATTAAAGAGAACATAAAATATATTTACATAACAGTAATAATAGTACCAAAAAATTTCCATTTATCACCACTTGCTTCCTAAACAGTCAGCTATGCTTTTTCCTATGAAGCTTAAAGAAATGAATTCCATTTCCCTTATTGTATATAAGGTATACAAAGACATTTTATCCTGTTTGCTTCACCATTCAAAAATATGGTGTCTTCTGTACTCCAAAAACTATAAGATGCTGATGAAAGAAATCACAAAGGATGCAAACAGATGGAAAGATATACTGTGTTCTTGGATTGGAAGAATCCATATTGTCAAAATGACTATACTACCCAAGGCAATCTACAAATTCAATACAATCCCTATCAAATTACCAATGGCATTTTTCAGAGAACTAGAACAAAAAATTTTATAATTAGTATGTAAACACAAAAGACCCTGAATAGCCAAAGCAATCCTGAGAAAGACTGGAGGAGGAATCACACTCCCTGACTTCAGACCATACTACAAAGCCACAGTCATCAAAACAGTATGGTACTGGCACAAAAACAGAAATACAGAACAATGGAACATAATAGAGAGCCCAGAAATAAATCCACGCACCTATGGTCAATTAATCTATGACAAAGCAGGCAAGAATATATATAAAGGAGAAAAGACAGTCTCTTCAATAAGTGGTGCCGGGGAAACTGGACAGCTACATGTAAAAGAATGAAATTAGAACATTCTATAACACCATATACAAAAATAAACTCAAAGTGGATTAAAGACTTAAATGTAAGCCTGGACACTATAAAACTCTTAGAGGAAAACTTAGAACACTCTTTGACATAAATTGTAGCCATATCTTTTTGGATCTATCTCTTAGAGTAATGGAAATAAAAACAAAAATAAACAAATGGGACCTAAAAATAACAAAAGTATTCTTTGATACTCTTCTTATCACTTTGTCCTGATCTATCCTTCTCATAATTTAGTAAGTTTATGCACATTAATTAGCTGGCTCCAATTCTTAAATCAATTAAACTATGCCCCACCACATCATGGTATAAAGAAATCTTAGCATAGACAAAAGGGAGCTTATTCTCTAGAACATTTTTGAGGCAATCCATACACTGGAGTCCACTGCTTGAATTTCTCATCCAAGCTGCTCTTGATAGCAAATATCCTGCAGATATGCTTCACTGACTGGTTTCACCTCCTCTGCAGGTTTATGCTGGTCTATGGGGAGGGTCTTGTCTGCCTATCATGTATGTGATTTCTCTAGATTGGGACACTTTGAGGGTCTTGAGTTAAGTAAGAACTTGGGTCTTGTGTTTACATTCTTTTTAAGGCAAAAACAAAGAAGCTACTTTTCAATCATAAAATACTGTTCTTATAGATTATGCTGTTTCAGAATTTCTGATGATTAAACTAAGTGGAAGCTTCCGTCTTGGGGAAAGTGAGTCTGTTAAGTAAATAAGTAGTTTTCAACAAATGGGAAAGACCACACTTATCATTGTTTATTGTGAAACATCATATATGACATTACTGTATCATAGTAATATTATAAATTATGTATAATGTTGCATATACATATATTGCATATATGTATATATTGCATATATAACAAACATTAAATATTATATATTATTATTTCATATGAGCTGCCATTTTTAATTTTTACTATTTGCTAGACATATTACCTAATTTACTCTTCACAGAAATACTAGGAAGAACACAGGCTGGTACTGTAATTAACACGTTATATATTTCATCTTATTCATTTGTCACAATGAACTTTCAAGGTAGGAAATATTATTATTCCCATTCTTAGGAATAAGGAATCTGAGGTTCAGGAAAGTTAAGTAAGTTTTGCAAGGATTTCAGATTCTAAGTGTATGAGTCAGATATTGTAAACTATCTGTCTGACCCCAGAGCCTCTGTGATGAACCATCACGTTACACTGTCCCTTCCAGCTCATAAATGGGACAAGGTTCTGCAAACTACACTGGCAGCATAAACAGTAAACATGAGGAGTTGTACAACATAGTAGTTAAGAGGACACTTAGATCTGGGTTCATATTCCAGTTCTGACACTTAATAATAGTGTGATCTTGGGCAAAAGACTTTTTCAGTATTGGTTTCCTGACTGTCAAAAGTGGATAAAAATGACTACTTTGGGCTTCCTAGGTGGTGCAGTGGTTATGAATCCACCTTCCAATGCAGGAGACACGGGTTCGAGCTCTGGTCCGGGAAGATCCCACATGCCCCGGAGCAACTAAGCCCATGTGCCACAACTACTGAGCCTGTGCTCTAGAGCCCACACGCCACAACTACTGAAGCCCACGCACCTAGAGCCTGTGCTCCGCAACAAGAGAAGCCACCACAGTGAGAAGCCCATTCACCACAACAAAGAGTAGCCCTTGCTCACCGCAACTAGAGAAAGCCTCTGCGCAGCAACAAAGACCCAATGCAGCCTAAAATAAATAAATTTATTTTTAAAAATGACTACTTTACAGAACTATTTGGAATTGTAAATAAGATAAGGCCAGTTCAGCACTAAGTGGCTTGATACAGAGTGTACTAAGAGGTGGCTATTAGTATTCATGAGGTTCCCTTTTTGGAGGACAAGGCAAATCAGCACTAAAGTGATAATACACAATCACTACTTTACCCTCATTTATTCAGCTATTCATCAGATATTTCTCATAGACTTTCAACAAATGAAAAGCAATGAAGTAGTGGTAACCAGAGCCCAGAACTAGCGAGTGTCCATTCCACTAACCAGCACAGCCTCTTGACCCTCTATATTGGCTACATACTCAGCACACTATGTGTTCATTTCCCCAGCAATTTACTCTGTACTACGGACTGTGATATGTGTTGGAATGCAAAACTGAGGAGCATGCAGCCCCATCACTGAGGAACTCACAGATTAGCAGCAGGGCAAGACATGCATATGAACAACTACACCTGATAGAGAACTGTTTTAACAGGAACATAATTCAATAAGAGCACAAAGGAGGGAGTGGTTAATTTGGGGAGACAGGGTAAGAAAGTCTTCAAGAAGAATTTACGAAGGGAACCCTCCTACACTGTTGGTGGGAATGTAAATTGGTGCAGCCACTATGGCAAACAGTCTGTAGGTACCTCAAAAAACTAAAAATAGAGTTGCTGTATGATCCCACTATTGGGAGCAATCCCACTCCTAGGCATATATCCAGACAAGATGAAACTATAATTCGAAAAGATACATGCACCCCTATGTTCATAGCAGCATTAATTACAATAGCCAAGACATGGAAACAACCTAAATGTCTATGGACAGATAAATAAAGATGTGGTACACAACACACACACACACAATGGAACATTACTCTTTCATAAAAAATAATGAAATAATGCCATTTGCAGCAACATGGATGGGCCTAGAGACTGTCATACTAAGTGAAGTAAGTCAGAAAGAGAAAGACAAGTACCATATCACTTATATGTGGAATGTAAAATAGGACACAAATGAACCTGTCTATGAAACAGACTCACAGACATAGAGAACAGACTTGTGGTTGCCAAGGGGGTGGCAGGCAGGGGAGGGAAGGATTGGGAGTTTGGGATTAGCAGATGTAAGCTATTATATATAGGATGGGTAAACAATAAGGTCCTATAGTATAGCTATATTCAATATCCTGTGATAAACCATAATGGAAAAGAATATGAAATATGTCAATATATATATGTGTATATATATGTATAACTGAATCACTTTGCTGTACAACAGAAATTAACACAACATAGTATCAACTAACTTCAATGAAATTACAAAAAAAGAATTTATATATGAAAAGGATTCTGGAAGAGAGAAAAGTAAGGAAGGGGCATTGCAAGGAACAGGGGGGCACTATGAGTATAAGAACAGAGAAAAGAATGAGAATGAAATTCAAGGGGGAGATTATGAACAGCTGAGTGACCTTAAAAACAGCAGACTAAACTCTCCTGAACATATACGAAAATCAGAGGCAAGCAATAAGGTCCTTTAAATGGACAGCATGGATATCCTGAGCTTTACTCACCGAAGACCACCTCAGACTTTACTCATAGTCTGGCTTCAATCACTCTCCTCTCTTTTTTTTTTTTTCCTCTCTTCTCACATCTATCACCTTTAACCATCTTCTCACTATTGATAGTAACGTAGAAGGAGAAAACTAGTTGGGAGAAACCTGTGCCCACCACAACTGGTCATTGAGAGAAAAGGTCAAACCAGCTATTAAGAACAGATACAATGAAGAATCTTGAGATGGGGAGATGCTCTTGCATTATCCAGGAGGGCCCACTCCTTATAAGAAGGAGGCAAGAGTGTCAATCTGAGAAAAATAAGTGATGGAAGCAGAGGTCAGAAGAGAGGGATATTTGAAGAGTTTATGCTGCTGGACTTGAGGATGCAGGAAGAGAGCCATTAGCTAAGGATTGTGAGAAGCTTCTAGAAGCTGGAGAGGGCAAGGAAACAGAACTTCCCCTAGATCCTCTAGAAAGGAAGGTGGCCCTGTCCACGTCATGATTTTAACCCAGTGAAACCTATGTGGGATTTCTGATCCACATAACAGGAAGTTAATAAATTTGTATTGGTTAAACCTCCAAGTTTGTGGTAATTTGTTGCAATACCAATAGAAAACTAGTACAGGCAGTATTTAATACCACTGATAACGACTCTGAGGCATCAGAAAAATTTGAACACACATTTTTTTCTGAGAAGGCAGAAATGTTTAGGATACCTACCAGCTGAAATATAGCTTAACTTTATGAAAAGAATCAACTTTGTGAAATTCAAGTATTCAGAAATTTCACCTCTGAAATTAACAGAAAATTTCAGTAGGTAGACAACACTGTGCACTGGATAACTACTTCTGCCTTGCCTCCAACATTTAGATTCTCCTGAGACCCAGGAAAAGAAAACGTTGAAACGACTGATGCATTTTAGACTAAACATCTTTCCATTGCCCTATAATGGGCCAAGGAAAGTAGTCATTTCTAGAGTGCCAACTTCTTCCAGGCAGAGGAAGTATTGAGCATCTACTTTGGGAGACAGAGTACCATGGCAGATAGTGCTCTGTGGGATTCGGAATCCTCTGCATAAAGTATACAATACATCTGGGGAGATGTCAGGCTTTATGGGCTCTATGGAGCAACATGTCAACAAATTTGATTTAATATAGGGAAAACATTCACATACCTTAGTGCTGAATGGACGCTCTAGCTAAACTGATATTCCTCTATAAAAAGCTTTTACATTATATATTAAAGTGTTTAGCCCACTAGTAATGCTGCCAGGGACCTTCATAACCGGTGACCTCTGAAAATGGCAACAGGAGTAAATGAATGTTGCATCCCAGCTTGTTAAAAATAATGTCGTTGTGTTCTTAATAAATACTGAGCTTTATAACATCACCCAAAAGATTTTTATGTTAGTGTACTACATGTTTATCTTTCTTTGTGACTGCTTCATTAGAAGTGAAAAATACTAAACGATTCCAAGCAAAAACTCAGAGTTACGGTATTTTGTCTAGGTGCCTGGAAGCAGGATATAATATTAAGTCCACAAAGAAAATAGTCTACAAAAATTGAGACAAGTATTTTAGTAGAAAGCTTTGACTCCTTGAATTACATCTCTTTAATGACTCTTCATGACCTTCAGCATATTGTTCAAATGTCTCAGCAGGAAATACACAACCCTCCTTCATCTAATCATTGCTTAGCTGTCAAGCTTTGACGCACAAAAGTAGGTGGAAAAGTATAGATAGATGCAGGACTTCACTCCTGTCTCATCTCAAGGAAGGGATGGTGGTCTTGCCTTCTCCTTGCTGTCTCTCCCAACCCAATGTCTCCTATATTTGTCTTCCTAGCCCTATTCCTGGAACCGAGTGTCCTGTATCCACACTGACTTTCTACTTTCTACCTAACCTACATTTTGGCCTCTCTTTTGCAGTTGTTTCTGCCTCTTCCATAATGTCTTGGTATAAAATCAATCCATTTATTCAAACCTATAATCTTTACTTTTTAATGATCTAATGCCCCTTCATAGCTAGCTCATTTCAACATAGCTTCAACCCTCCCTTTTGACTCCTATCGCCACTACTTTGTTTCCTAGGCTTTTAGCTAGGGCTCTGAAGACCTCTGGCCTTTCTCTTGGCTGAAATTTGATAAATAACATTTATAAAATTACATGATGTCTTTAATGGAATTGGACAGGGTAACCTAGGAATCCGAGAAATGTTTATAAGATTGCTTCTAGGGAAATAGTGCTTCCATTTCCAGACAACCAATTATGTCCAGAGAAATAGATCTTTTTTTCCCAGAGAACCAATTAAGACACAGTGAATTTTAGAATAGAAAAGTGTTTCATAAATTGGTCAAAGTCTGTGATAAGATGAAAAAGATGATGAGGATAACTAAGCATTACTGAGTGCTTGCCGTATACCAGACGCTGTGCTAAGTGTTTTGGATACATTATCACATTTAGTACTAACAACTATATAAGATAGATACTATTTTTTTCCATTTTGGGATTATGTAACTTATACAGACCACACAAATGGGAAGTTTTGAGGCTGCAATGCGAACTCGGATATATTTTGTACCAATGTTGTGTAATGCAACTATCAGGGTAAAGACTAGTCTGATATACAGATGAAGGAAGGGAGGGAGGGAGGGAGGGAGGGAGGAATAGATGGATTGATGTAAGAATAGATGAATAAAATAATCTGAGCACTATATAACATCCTTTAAAATACAAATTTTTATTGCTTATAGGGATTTTCTGTGAGTCCCTTCCCCTTCCCAAGATACATCAAGTCCTGCCTAAAATGTATCAACCACAATAGAAATCGCTAGTCTTAAATATATCATTTCACCAGCTAAAGTAACTGGATATCTGGTTACAATTAGCTCTTTTGTTCACAGTGCAATGACTGCTTCTGAAGTGCTTGAAGCCGTATGTTTTCAATAGTGTTTTACGATATAAAGCATGCAGTTTTGGAGTTAGCTATGTTTGAGGAAAACTCCAAACTCCAGCACTTCCGGGCTGTAACCATGAACATGCTACTTGGCTCTTCTGGTACTCAGTGTTCTTATCTGTGGAAAAGTACTTACTTCCCAGATTTAGAGTTTTTAAAAAGGTCTCTAAAGTTGTCTTTTGTTTTGCTTTGTTTTTTAGCTAACATGTAAAACTTTTTGGCTTAGTGCCTGGTACATTAAAATTGTTAGCTATTTATATTAATAGTGTTAATAGAGAGCGCTTCTTTCATTTATCTTGTGACTTATAATTTTCAAAGTGTTTTCACTGAAATTATCTCAACTGATCATCTAAGAAGCCTGGACATAAAACTTAAAAATAGCAAACTTGATCTTCTAAGAAAATTAATAATATGTCCCAGGCTTTGTATTGCTTCTTTTAATTCTTACTACAAACTTGACAGGTAGGTACTAGTTTACGTATGAGAAAATGAAGCTGACAAATGTTAACTAACTTGCTCAAAGGTATTCATCTAATCTGTAGGAGAACTCTGAATCAAATACACTTTGAGTTGTTTCTCAAGCTCAGTTGGGGTGTTTTCCCAACTTTGATCATGTGATAAGTTTATTCTTGAGAAAATGAAGCATAGGCATAGGGACTCTTGAGCCAGTGTGCATGGGTCCAAATTCTGGCTCATTTATTTACCACCTGTGTTAACACAGGGCTGCAGTTCCTCATCTTTAAAATGGAGCTTATAATATACCTCATATGGACGTGATGAGGATTAAATGAGATAATATATACAAAGCAATTAGAATAGTATTAGATACACATTAATCACTCAGTAAATATTTTTAAATTATTTTCTGAGGCAGATGGTTAGGCATCTCCTATATAATTATTCAACACTTACAACTCAGTCCTCTTTTAGTATAATTTATTCTGAGATTAATGGAAAAAATAACTAAAAAATCTAAATCCTTTATTAAAAGGATCGATCAATGCAGTATCCCAGCACTACCATCCACTTCCAAATAACATTTTGGTGATAGGGTTAAGGTACCCATTTTATGGGTGGGGAGAATAAGATACCCACAGATCTAATGCCATTCTAAAAATAGGTATTAGAAGATGACTATCAGTGGGCCAGACTTCATTCTCATTATAGGATCACTAGCGTTTACTAGATAGATAATTTTGAAGCCACATTGTTCAATCACTCCCTCATCCCCCCAACATAATGTAGACCCTTGGTTGTAGTAGAGCTTATGTTCTCTACGTAGAAATACTTCTATAAGGTGTTTTCAATTATCAGTTTGGGAAATAATCAAAATAATAATAGCTACCATTTAATAAGTATCTAAAATGCTTCCAGATATGAACTAGGCCCTTTATTATACATGAGATGTAAAGATAATCTGAAAACCCAAATATGAAACAAATAGAAATTTCTTTGTCTTTCCATGACTTGACCTAAATTTACTGTGTGGCCCATGCCTACCAGGGTAGCAGAAATGGACTCACTCTCATGGAAGGATTTTCTCCTGCCTGTTTCCCCAGCCTTGTGTCTGAGTTGCTCAGGGCTTACAACACACCAAAGAGTCGGTCGCGAATGGGGTAGGCGTGCGGGAGTACTGGGCCATCTGTTTCCTGGTGCCATCAGTCCCCTCAGGCAATCTCACTCTTGCAAGAAAGCACTGAGGCATCCTTCATTTTTTCCTCATTGACTACTCAGGTGACTCTTGCCTCTATTTCTGCACCATACTCAAGGATATGGGAACCCTTGTGTTATTTGTCATTCCATGCTGGGACTGTGGGATCACTGCAGGCCTGTTTACACTCCATCTATTGAACCATTACCTCTATGGGATCTTGCTGTCTTCTTATGTCCCCCACCTAGTAATCAGAGTAAAGATGCCCTTGATGTCTCAGCACGATTTTCCTTCCTTGAGCTCTGAGATGAGACCACAAGTGACATCATGATGACAGCCTCACGAGAGACCCTGAGCCAGAGGATCCAGCAGATTACTGACTCACAGATGTTGTAAAATAATGTTCATTGTTGTAAGATCCTAAGTTTTGGAGTAATTTGTTTTGCAGCAATAGGTAACACGTACAATAGAAATAAATTAAAATTCGTTTGTCCTTTCAATGTTTCTCTGTCTTTTCCTAAAGCCCTCATTTGGCAACCAAATTCAAGAATTCTTCCTTTTGGGAAATGATTTCTGTACTGTCACATCCTTCTACTATGGCAAAATATAGCACAGTTCTTGAGTTGAGGTGAGGGGAAGAAGCATGGGAGCTTATAAAATATGAGGGGAAAATGGTTAGTATTTCACGAACACCATTTCATCTTACACTACAATTCTAGGAGATAGTTATTATACCCATTTTGTAAGAGAGAAAAGTAAAGCTTCGGAGATGTTAAGGAATTTTCCAAAGATCACATAATCAGGTATCAATTATCAACCTTCATTTATCTTTATTACATTTCACCACCACTAGGAAAACGTTTGAGCCAATATTAAAAAAAGAAAAAAATCAACCTTGCTATTTAAATCTGGCATGCAAGTTTCTACATATGAAGAGTTGTATGCTAAATGAAAAAGGTTAATTTAGTGTAATATGAGATAACAGAATAACAATGGTACAAGTTGACTTTGGACTTTCTGGGCTCTGCTTCGTTATGAAGAGCTAACACAGAACACGGTAATTTCTGCAAATTATGATGAAGTACAGAGGAAAATATCAGACACTAGACCAACATTTTCACTTTCTTAAGTTGTCACACTTATTCAATTCCTATCCTACACAGTCCTTTGGAAAGACATGATTTAATATTGCTTTCACCTATGAAACCATTCATAACATTTGGTTCTCGTCACATTTTTCTTCTAATATAAAATGAGTATACATGATGGAACCTGTCTTCATTGAGCCTACAAAATTGAAATCAAAGCCAAGAAAATATATTCTCCTTTCTCCACATTGATGTATTAATCTATGACTATCTTGGCAATGCAACAAAAATTAGTGTGCTCTGTACACAAATATGTATTTCTTCAGTTATTCTGTATTACACACAGTAAGATTGTTTGTGTTCCTTATCTATTCCATCATGTGGAGAATTTAATCAATTAATTTAATTTAATCAACGTTCTTCACTACAGCCTGAAGAATCTAGACTGCTCTAGGATACTTAACTCATGAAAGCTCTTTCTTTAAATACAGAGGTAGGAGGGGAAGTGGGGCACAGTTAGATGCTTCTGAGTTTTCTATAAAAAGATACACTCAAAGACCTTTAAAACATTTCTTTATTGTACTCATTTAACAAACACATATTTTCTTGGTACCTGACACTATTCTAAAAATTTTGTAAATATCAATAGTAACTCATTTAATTTTCATGGCAACTAGGTAAAGTAAGTACTCTATAGTAATTGTAAAACTGAGGAAACCGAGGCACAAAGATGTTAAATAAATTGTCCAAGGTTGGACAGCTACTAAGCAGCAGAGCCAGAATACAAAATTTGGCCTTTTGGCTAGAAGATCGATGCCCTCAATCACTACATTGTGCCATATAGAGAAAATGAATCATTTTAAAGATGTTTGAGAAATAGCATGAATTCCTTTAGTAGTATATCAATTAAAATGCATACATATTTTATATCCACATATATATTATGCATATTTCATGCCTATGTGGCCAATGCTACTGAACAGTCTCAACGATGACCTCTCAAAGTAAGAACGCATAGATGTATAATATTTACATATGGATATAATGGACAAAAGCATTGCTTTATTGTCAGAAGACATTGTCTTGAGTCTTGACTATGACTCATTGATTATAATTTCAGTAAAGTACATTAACCTGTAACAGCCTTAATTTATGTTTTGCTCACTGTTCTATCTGTAGCTCCCTGCACACTGTGCTTGGCAAACCAGAAGTATTCCATAATTTTGTTGAACTGAATTGATAAATGGATACTGCTTGATTATTTGGGGATTATCCGTTATGTCACTTGATGAGTTTTTTAACAGTGGATGCTTGCCCATATTTAAACAAGAGCTAAATAGTACTTGCTTAGTGTGCCTTATCCAAAAATAAATATTTTGTATAAAGGAACCTGAAAGAAACACGTTTTATAGGAAAGTCAAATGCTCATCAAGTCATAGATTAGATTTCACATACCTTCTTGTGTTTTGGAATAACAGACTAGCCCATTCTGTGCTGGAGATAAAGTACTTTATGACTACCCAGGAAATTGAAATGGAAAAAGGCAAAACAACCAACTGTGTCAAATTATTACCTTGGAAAGTTTGAAGACTGGGCCTACAGCTCCAAAATACTATGTTCTGAAAGAATTCCAATACTTTCTTCATCAAAGAACCAGAAAGAGAAAAAACTTTCTCTTACTTTTCCGTTTAAAGTCCCGTTTTCCTTTTGCTATCTGACCTTACCTCCATTTCCAGATGTTTTTTAAGTCACAACTGCAGATATTTGTTTGCTTCAAGCAGTGCTTTAAAAATACTTATATGAGCAGTGCATTTTCTGTTTAAACCCAAACCCAAGTTAAGAAAAGGACACTATCATGGAAACAGCTGGTTTCTTGCTGTCATTGCTATTATTGTTGTTCTCCTCCTCATCCTCCCCTCCCCCTCCTTCCCCTTCCCCTCTCCTCTTCTTCCTTTTCTTCTTTCTCCTTCTTCAAACTAAGTAAAATTACAAAGTCAATAAAGCTAACCTAAGCTAAACTTGCAAAATTGATGTAGGGCCTCTTGAAATGTCTGCCAAAAAATGGAAATATTTAGAGAATATGGTCCCCAAATCACAAGAATTTTTTGGTAAGTTTGAACACAGATGAAATTTCTTGCTCTCATACTCAGATGGATGGTAGAATCTGCTTTAACTAGGAATTAATTTAAAAATTGAACTCAGGACCAGTTGATGTTTATTCCACATTTCATACATCTACCAATAAAAAAGTTAGTATAACTAGCAAATTGTTTTCAAGCATTTAGAAATTATTCTCATAGAAAGCATTGGGATGCTCTTGACAGTCATTAAACTCTTCCTATATTTAGCCCCACTTTGTTAGCCTAGATTTCATTTGTTTGCCTAGATTTCATTTGTTTGCAAAACAGAAAAGAACTGAATTTCTTTCAAGTCTCAAAAACTTTATCCCTCTCTAAATAGTTTCAACATGGTTTATTAACTGGCCTTACTTGCATTTGTTTCTTTTGCACATTCACTGATGTATTGGAGAAGATACCCTTTAACTTATTTTCTTCATCTTCAATTTAGAATTCTATTAAAAAATGCAAGCTTGTTAGAACTGCTAAATATATTGTTTTTGGAGATGGTAAAGTTTCTAAGGTTCTAAATTATTTATTTCTAAATAAACAGTTACACTATAATAAATACAGCCTAGATAAGAAAATTGGAGAGAAAATCCTATGGGATTTTCCATGTTTCCCAAAAGTTGTGTGACTTTTCATGTTCTCATTTATCATTAACATGAATATTCCCACTACACAGAACAAACTCCTTTAAAAGGAGAAGAATTGGGAAGGACTTCTACAAATCACTTAGGTGCAGTTCTTATCACAGTTCATTCATGTATGGATTAAATGAGAACACTAGAACAAAGACTGTCTCATTTTCAAGGTCTTTTCTTACAGTAAATTTAAGCAAACATGAATTAGATTTCCCCATGGTGAGGTTGCAAACAGAGACATGCTTTTCCCTGAGACTTGTTCTTTTGTTCTTAAGTAAATGTTCAAAAAGTACATTTTTTTCTCTTTAACAGACTGTTCATAATGGCTCAATGGAAAGGTTAATGTGATTTATTTTCCCTCGTTTCATCATTGGTGTCAGTGCTACTGACAATGCGTTTAATAGTACAATATGTAAGCTGCCAACATAGGACTGCAAACCCAAATAGCTGATGATATAAAGCATTTGTCGATTTGGCAAGATGATCTATGGTTCTTAATGAAAAATGAGAAATCAATTAAAAATGTTCATTAACAATATTCTCTTGAGTTTATTGACTAAGATCACACACAAAATATATATGACCCTACTTTGTTTCTTCCTGACGTATTCAAGCTCCAAAAGTTTGAATAATTTTAACATTGGGAAAAGTGGCCTATATATGAACCAGTCTAGTAGTATGCTGTGACATCATTTTACATGACTGTCTCCAAAATACTGAATATTTATTGAAATGAATTATATTTTATGTCAGCTGAATGCATAACATACATTAGATGTATGGGATGGTAGATTAAACATTCATATTTGAGGTCTGATAAGGACCAACACCTTTTATCTGCTATAAATAAAACAAAAGATTCAATGTTCATTAAAAAATAAAGTTATTTTCAACAACTGTGCCAAGACCATTCAAATAGGGGAAAGACAGTCTTTTCAACAAATGGTACTGGGAAAACTGGATATCCACCCACCCAGGAAACTCGCAGGAGACACACCTGTCCAAGCCCCCCAGGACAGGTCTGCTGACTTCATTCCTGAGTATGGATCCTGAAAGGAGCCCTGTGACCTGGATCCAGCCCACTCTACCATGGTCCTGGAGGCAGTTCTGTCCATCCAGGGACCCACTCAGGAACCATGTAGGAGTTCTCTCAGACCTAGTGGGAGCCAAACCTGTCTGTGTACCTGGTAACAGGCCCACTGTCTATGGACTTGACTGCAGACCTAGAAGTGGCCCCATGAACTGCCTCCCACTCTACTCCAGCGTGGTCCCAGAGCTGTCTCATCCACCTAGGGATTGGGGAGGAACCACACATGCTTGTGCCCCTGGTGACAGGCCTGCCAATCGCAGACTTGACAACAGTCATGTAACTCAGCTCCAGCTCCACTGGACTGAGATCCCGGAGACAGTCCCATCCATCTGGGAACCCAGCGCTGGTAAAGATAAGCATATAGTCAAATTCAGAAAACTCTAATGCTGTGATGGTAGTGGTGTGTAAATCACTTTTAACTTTAGTATAAAAGTGAAAAGACAGAATTATTAAAATAAATACAGCTACAATAATTTGTTAATAGATACACAATATAAAAATATTGAAATCGTGACACAAAACCAAAATGTGTGTGGAGGGTGAGAAAAAGTGTGGAATTTTTATATGCAATTGAAATTAAGTTATCAACTTAGAATAGACTGCTCTAAGATAGTTTATGTATCTTAAACTATCTTAACTTCAAGGCATATAGGTGCTGCTAATAAAGAGATATGCACGTGCAGAAATTTGTTATCTTCTTCTTTTTTAATTCCAAAGTATCATTTGCTGTCAAAGAACTACTTAGTGTTAAGTAGCAAGTTTATATCCCTATGAGAATGTAGCTTTCCCATCTGAAACTCTGAAATCGTTTAGTTTATATTGGTTTTGATCAAATCAGGAGATGGAAAAAATAAGGAAATGACGGCAAACAATAATCCTACTTTATTCCTAAGACTGGGATATTTTATGGATGACAGCTAAATTAAATTGGAGTAAGAGTTGCTCACAATGATTAATGCTGCTGTTCATTCATAGTAACTAGAAAAGAGAAAGAAAGTAATTTTTCTTTAAAGGAAAAATCAATAGGTTGAAGGAATGATCAATTACTGAAGACAGACTCCTGAGAAAACTCATCACTAGTTTCAGCTTCATTATCCTCTTTGAGCTCATGAGGCCTTTGCCCAGGGTGTGGATAAAAGATTCTCCAGAAACCTCTGCCCCACTCACTACTAAATTTGACCCTGAAAGCAGCTGGGAAATCATGGGTGTAGCTGTTATTCACGGTTGAGCTTCAGGTTGTGGTTCTGTTTCCCTTGGTCCTTAACAGCTAATACTCAACAAGCCAGCCAGCCAACCAACCATTCATTCATTCATTCAAGAAATGCATTTTGAGCATGCACTATAAGTTAATCAACAGGGTGAGAGAATCTAATCAGAAATTTAAAACAAAAAGAAAGAACACTAAAGAAGACAACACTCATCTTAATTAAAGCTATACCCACTATATACTGGGGATCAATGAATACCAAGGCCTAAGGATTTTGGCAGCCTTCCTAAGTCTGCATATCACCCTATTGCTGCCTGCCCAGAATCAGAGGCATTCCTGGCTTTGTGCAAGTCTTCTTCCTCATTTGCCTGCTGTCTTGGCCCCATGCCATCATGCAGAAAGCAAAATCTATAAATGTGAACTAGCTCTCATGCAGCTGAGAAAATCTACAATGGAGACGGTGGTGCTAATAATGATAAATGTTCTTTTCCCTCTGATTCATACAATAATTTTATTTTAAAAGATTGGTTTTCTTTCTTTTTTAACACAGAACAGAATATGGGTCACAGCCTTCAGTTACCCACACAAGGTTCATGTTTTTCGCTTTATTAGTGTCTGCTCTTGTGGAAAAAAAAAATCCCAGTAATATCAGAGAAGTTTTTTATAAGACAGGTAAGCCATCTAGAATTATTCTACAAAAGGAATGTCACAGAGCATGCATTCACAGACTGTTTTTCCCAAATAAGTATATTCATATCATTATGTAACATGATTATTTGGAAAGTCACAGTTCACTAGTAGTGAGAAAAATAAGTTCATAGTATCAACATAATATTAGCTATGGCTTGCAGGTAGAACTGGAGTAAAGTTCTGTTTCTTTCTGCTAGATTCCTGATATGTACCAATAAGTATATGCAATGGTCCGAGTATACACCCATAAAGAATTAAATAATAAGAACTAGTTGACTCTTTTATAAGCCAAATTCTGTAACATTTAAATATGGAATTTATAAACATGTAACCTAATGTATAGACACTGGAGAGAGAAGTTTTGGCTTCAATATAAGAAATGTTTAATTGTCAAAACTATCCAAATATATGATGGCCTGCCTCAAGGTATCACATTAACTCATACTATTAGATACAATGAAGGCGTGGAGTATTAGATAAATCTCATCTTGAGTATGGAAAGAGAAATGCCTCAACCTACTAAAGAGGTTCAAGCATCAGCAAATATTTGGATAAATATTTTGGGAGCTAAAGTTACTTTGGAAGTATATTCTAATTAAATACTATGTAAGTAAAGACAAAAATAACTCTAAATAACTCCAGTTAATAACTGGAGTATACTGGTTAACAATAACCCATAGAGGTATGGGTTAGCGATTCTGAAACTACTGTATGCCATTACCAGAGTTGAAGCTATAAGTAAATATATTGTAGAAAAATTAGAATCAGGTTCTCACTGTCAGAAAAAGAAGCTACAAACAAGAAAAGGGCGAATTCTACAACAAAGAACACACTGTTGGATTGGAATTGGAGATATCAGTATGAACTTGTGTTTTAGTTAACAGATACACAGATGATAGATGTAGAGCTAGAGATAGACAGAGAGAGATATACAGATGTGTGTAAGCATGGGTTATTATATATATATATATTTCCAAGTTCTGCTCACTGAGAAGGCCTAGATGTAGTGATACCCTAGTAACTGTGAGCACACATTATATACAGATATTGGTTTCTAAATACATTCTCTAGTGGAAGGACCCAGAGTTGCTTGGAAAAGTGGTTGACTGTAGAAGTGAAACAGAAAATACAAAATGATTCTGGAACATTTTGCAGTGCCAAAAATTAAGGAACTGCTCAAAGAAAAAGGAGGATCATCAAAAGGGTAGAGACATCAACCTGAGAGAGTTCCAAATGGATAAAGCAGAAATAATTTAAAACCTTTAAAATAGAATATATATCTATGAGGAGTCCATACTTAGATAGTTGAATAAATCAATAAATGCAGGAGAAGGAATAGCTCTATCTCACTGAAGAATTCCAATTAATAAATGTGGAAGGAATGAAGGAAATAGAAATTTGCCATTACAACACAAACTAATCATTATTGCAAGCAATATCCACCAATGAATGCTAAAGTTAGTGAGCAAAAGTTTGAGGAGAAACAGGATATTTGCATAGCCTCAAAGTATCAACTCTGAGATATTTATTAATTACAAAGGGAATTATTGTAATGTTATAGTGGAGAAATCCATTAGACACCACTTTAACAAAGTGATCAAGGTTAACATGGACAGAAATAAGACAAGACGTATCTACCTCTTGTATCCCCTGATTGCCACATTGAGAAGGGTACCTCACCTCTGTAGATTTTTTCTAAAAATCCATAACCATAGTCCAATTGCAAGAAAACATCGGATACATCCAAACTGAAGGTTATTCTACAAAATAACTGAAATTACCTTTCAAAACCAGTTAAGGTAAAAAAAGAAAAACAAGGCAGCTGGAATCAAGATGGTGGAGTAGAAGGACGTGGAACTCACCTCCTCCCACAAATACATCAAAAATACATCTACATGTGGAACAGTTCTCACAGAACACCTACTGAACACGGGCAGAAGACCTCAAGCATTTGAAAGGAGAAGAGGGATCTCCACGTAGTCAGGTAAGAAGAAAGAATGAAAGAAAAAGGAAGTGGGATGGGACCTGTGCCCCTGGAAGGGAGCTGAGAAAGAGGAAATGCTCCTGCACCCTGGGAAATTTCCTCACCGGTGGGGAGATAAACCAGGATGTAAAGGGAGCTTCAAAACTCAGAGGAAAGCACAGCTACTGATTTATGGCAGACAGAACAGAGAGAGACCTGCACAGATGGTCTGTGACACCGCACTGCGTGCCCCAGACTGAGGTGCACATCCACTGGTACAGGCAGGGGCTGGGTGCTGAAACTTGGGGTTTAGAGGACAGACCCAGGGAGACAGCCTAAAGGGGCTGAAGTATGGTACGGCTGAAACCAGGGGTGTATGCTGAAGAAGCCTGGGCCCATAATAGAAGTGAAGTGCCACTGTTAAGTGGCCCACAAAGGGAGGGGCAGGACCCACCACAGCAGCCTCTTTCTCAGCTCACTAGCCACTGCCTTGGCAGGCTCCAGCCACCGCCTCGCCAGGCTCAGGAAACAAGCTCCAGTGGGTTGTCCACACACAAGGCAGGGCTGAAATCACAGGTGAGCCCCAGGGGCCATGTCACTTAGGTAGGAATCAGGGCTGAAATCTCTCCCCATGGTTGTGCAAGCCACCACCAGCTTTGTAAACTCAGCACCCGCCAGACATCAGAGTGGACAATGGGTGCTCCTGCAGCTGGGACAGGCCTGGCCTTAGCAACTGTGGGCTTTGTGGGCACATGCATGTGGGGGCTGGGCCAGGCCAGTATCTGGGCTGCCTCCACAGCTCCCAGAGCAGGACCAGGTATGTGGGGACTGTGGTCCTGAGACCTGACATGAGTGGATCTGTGCTGATGGCCTTGTGAAAACAGCCCCTGAGGAACACCAGGGCTGACTGCCAGACCTTCCCACTGTTGAGTTGGGGCCAAGGGCAGTGCTAACAACAGTGTACTTTGTAAGCCTGTGCAATGGGTGACAAGTGACACAACAGAGTGCACTCCTAGGTGGACAGCTCCAGCAAAGGAATACTTAGTGGCTCCTCTCCCAGTGGAAGCACTCCAATCCTACCTACCTCACACTGCAGCTCAGAAATGTAGCTCAGAAACAGATCTCGGGGCTTCTACTCCAACAACTAGGGAACAGACCCTGCCCCCAACAGGGCTGTGACAACCACACAGAAAAGAGGAGGCCCTGCTCAACATCTGGTGCAGGCTCTGGTCACCACAACATCAGTCATACCCCCTCTCAAGGGGATAAGAGCCAGGACACACTGAGGAAACAGGCAGCAGGCATCCATACTAAAAACAGCCCTCACACCAAAAATATTAAACCCATGCCAGCTACAAGGGATGCTCCCACATAAAAACAGGCCTCCAAGACCATAGTAGATAACTGTTTCTCCTAAACTCACAGAGTAAGAGAAATATAATTAAAATGAGGAAGCAGGGGAAACACTCCCAGTTAAAAGATCAAGAGAACTCCCCTGAAAAAACAATGAAACAGACCTCTTCAGCCTGATAGATACCAAGTTCAAAAAGGAGATAATGAAAATACTGAAGAAATTAAGAAAGGCCACTGATAGAAATGCAGATTATTGTAAAAAGGAACTAGAAACTATAAAGAGGAGCCAAGAAAAATTCAAAACCTCATTTGCTGAGATGAAAGGTGAGCTAAAGGCAATGAATAGCAGAATGAATAATGCAGAAGAATGAATAAGTGATCTGGAAGATAGAATAATGGAAATCACCCAATCAGAATGGCAGACAGAAAGCCAAATGAAAAAAAATGAAAGGAATATGAGACCTATGGGATAATATAAAGCATGCCAATCTACATATAGTAGGAATTACAGAAGGAGAAGAAAGAGAAAAGTGGATTGAAAATGTATTTGAAGATATTATGGCTTAAAACTTCTCAAGCCTAAAGAAGGAAACAGATATCCAGGAATAGGAAGTGCAGAGGGTCACAAACAAGATGAACACAAACAGACCTACAGTGAGATACATTATAATTAAAATGGCAAAAGTTAAATACAAAGACAGGATTCTAAAGGCAGCAAGAGAAAAACAAGGTGTTAATTATAAGGGAACCCCCATAAGGCTTTTAGCTGATTTCTCTTCAGGAATGTTCCAGGCCAGAAGGGAGTGGCAAAACATATTCAAAGTTCTGAAAGGGAAAAATCTGCAACTTAGGGTACTCTACCCAGCAAGATTATCATTTAGAATAGAAGGAGAGATAAAGAATTTCTTAGACAAGCAAAAACTAAAAGATTACAGCAATACTAAACCTATTGTAAAAGAAATATTGAAAGGTCTTCTCTAAATAGAAAAGAAGCAAGAAACTATAGGAAAGAGAAAATTGCAACTGGAAAGTGAATCACTTAAATAAGTCAGTAAACAGATTAAAAGAAAAAAAATTTTTTTTAATTCTTGTGAAAACAATGATAACCACAATGAACAGCAAAATGGAAAAGATGAAGATGTAAAAGAGGACATCAAAATCATAAAATGTAGGAGGAGAGTAATAAAATGTAGATTTTTTTCTTTTATTTGGAATGTGTTTGAGTCTAATTGACTATAGTCTAAAGCAAGTAGATATAGGAAAGTGTTAACATACTTGAAAAACAGGGTAACCACAAATCAAAAACATACAATAGATTCACAAAAACCAAAAAAGGAGAACACAAGCATAATATAAAAGGAACTCATCAAACCACAGAAGGAAAAACAAGAAGAAAAAGAAACAAAGAAGAGATACAGAATCAACTGGAAAACAAGGTTTAAAAGGGCAATAAACATATATCTATCAAAAATTACCTTAAATGTCAATGGACCAAATGCTCCAATCAAAAGACATGGCAGATTGGATTTTTTAAAAAAAGAGCCTACAATAAGCTGCCTACAAGAGATCCACTTTTAGGGCAAAGGGCACACATAAATTGAAAGTGAGAGGATGGAAAAAGATATTTCATGCCAACGGAAATGACAAGAAAACAGGAATAGCAATACTCATATCAGACAGAACAGACTTTAAGACTAAGTCCATAAAGAAGGATAAAGAAGGACACAATATAATGATAAAAGGATCAATACAAGAAGAGGATATTACACTTGTCAACATATATGCACCCAATATAGAAGTACCCAATACATAAAATAATAACAGACATAAAGGGAGAAATTGATGGGAATACAATAATAATAGGAGACTTTAACACCCCACTCACATCAATGGACAGATCTTCCGGACAGAAAATCACTAAGGCAACAGAGATCCTAAATGAAAACAGGTAACGTGAACTGTTATCCAAATTCATCTTTAAAAAGGTGAGATGCTTTATTCTAGTCTGTATTTTAAGTGCAGCAATAGATTTATCTCTTAATCAAGCTCTTTAAAAACTGGCTGCCACAGAGAACTTCTATTTGGTAGTATGACCACAGAAGGCAGTCATGACCCATGCAGCTTAAATAATGATAATAACATAATATCAGCAAACATTTAGTGTGCCAGATGCTTTGATAAATGATCTACATGCATTATTTATTAATAATAAAAATTATGAATTGTTAATAGGTATTAAGTATACTCTATGTGTCAGACTTTGCTGAATACTTTACAAAATGCATTTAATTTGATCTTCATCAGAAATCTGAGACAGGTAACCTTGCCCTTCTTATTTTAAAGATGAGGAAACTGAAGCTTAGTCAGGTTCAGTAATTTATATAAAGTGACATATATATGACTGGTAGACTGGAAGCTCTGACTTCAACAGTCAAAATTCAGAACATGTACTCTTAAACCTTATAAAATGCTGCCTCCATATAGTTAACAAGGCTCAACATGGAAGTGGTGGAATGATCCAAGAAATTGCCTAACTAGAACACAGGTTCCCAAACTTGGCTGTGCACTGAAATCAACCAGACCACATCATATACCAGTTCAACCAGAATCTCTAGGTGTGAGACCAGGACAACAGTTATTTCTTTATAGCTTTCCTATGTGATTCCAATGTGCCACCAAGTTTAAGAATCTAAGCTCTAGAAATTGATTTTTGCATAACTTTACAAAATGCCAGTGAGAAAGGACATGGTTAGGCAAGCTAAGCACACAAAACATAGAAACTAGAAGTTAATGACACTAATGTTACTGTACAGAAGTTCTAACTGTTAATGAGTAAAAGTGTTTCTTTTTTGCTTATCTCAATATTTCAATAAACACATATTCCTCTGATGAAGAAACAAATTATGCATTCCACTGTGACGATATTTTTCCATAGTCTTTTAAGAATGAAAAATAATTATAACTTTAAAATAATTGAGAAAGAAGAATTACTAACGTTGTTAATCATGCAGGGTTTTTCCCCCCCTGGTGTCTTTAATATTCTATTTATTTTCCACTCAGCAGTTAGTAAATGGAATTGCACCATGTTCTCTTTTATGTTTGATTTCCTCTAAAGAATATAAATATCACTAAATAAAATATAGAGAATTTTCTCATTTGGCCTATATATTGGTATGCTCTTATTACTGTTACATGTCTATGATATACTAATTTATTATTTTTAAAAAATATACTCTATTTCTGAACAGTTTAGTGAGAAGTTGAAATGGTTATCTAAATCATTCAAGGGAAAAAAAAAAAGAATTTTAACCAAAATTCACTGTATTCAACTTAGGTTGAAAACCACTTGAATTCTGGAAGTAAAGCCCCTCACACTTCTTGTTAATATATGTAAAGACAGTATGCATTCATTCTGTGAATGCCTATGGCAAGTATATCCTTTATGTTTTTTACTCAAAGAGATGCATGTCGATGGAGATGGGAAATGAAAATATTAAGTGTTCTTGTTTGGTTGCATAAAATTGTGATATATAAATTTGAAGGAGTTAAAGGGACGTTCCTGAGATAATCTCTGAGACTCTGGACTTGAACAGTGTCACTTCAGGGCCCAGGTGACAAAATGAGGTGGAAATCCATGGCAAGGGCAAATCTTCCCAGCTCTTCAGAGAATCAAGCACCACTCAGATTTCTTGTGAACTCTGGGATAAAGCACTCTTGTTACCAATGATGTCTCTAGAAAGACACTATGGTCCTGGCAGTACTGAGTTTCTTTAGGTGATGTCCTAAAATAGTGGCCACTGGCTAAGAGTCATGAGAACAGGAAAGGAAGAACACTGTAGATGAGCTGTGAACATATGCATGATAATTCTTTGTAGTTCACCAAAAACAATTGGGTGTACTTTGCGGGATTCCTCCATTGGAGTCAGTAGAGGATTGAGCTCTTGTAAATTAAGCATTAAAATAAGAAAAGAAAGGCAATAAGACCTCATTTTATACTCACAGCCTAGTGAAGCTTAGATATACAAATTGTAGACATAAAACAAATCTGGTGAACGTACATGGAAAGAATGTGTTGATTGAAACCTTTACCCCCTAACTTCCAACAAAATGAAGCAATAGCTTCACAATACTTTACGGAAGTTTCAGAGACTAATTAGGATCTGTTCATCATATATTTGTGGAATACCTATTGTTTATAAGACCTTATTCTAGTAAGATGCTACAGAATGATTCTGACATTGTCCAGTCTGTTAGAAATCCATGTGAACAAGTTTTAGATTTAAAAGTGAGGTCTCAAAAATGTTGTTTCTGATTTAACCAAATGATGTACTCTCAATAAACCCCTAGTGTGCATCGGGTGCTTGAGGAGCTGCTGGCGCCCAAAGATTGAGAGGCATAAGAAAACTCAATCTGTAGTTATCACTGACCAGACACCACTTCCACAATGCCAGAAGAAGGCACAAGCACCCCCTACCACCACTGCTTAGCAATTTGGATCACACAATGGAGAAAGGCTGACAAAGGGAGGTAAGTAAACCATTAAGGGCTGAGGGTTTACCCCAAATAATTAAGCTATGAAAGAGACAGAGGCAAGGTTCCATTACTTGATTTCAGCTTTCAAATTACTGAATGATATTGAATATTATAGAAAAGCATAGATCTGTCCATTTGCAAATGTGGAAGCTTGAAAGCCAAAATGAGTTGCATTATATGTATATGTAAGTAACATTTTACATGCCCTGGTTTGTGACTATTCAATTTATTGCCAACCAAATTGCTTCCAAAATAACCAGTTATTTGACCAATTTAATCAATTTCTTTCTAACAGGGTGTGTCTAAATTAGTAGATTATTCAAATGGGATGCATGCAAGTAGAATCCTGCTCAATTGTCGTATTACCCTGAAAATCCAGCCATCACAATGAGGTGGTGAGGATGTTGGTAATAGGGCACAAACCTGCAACTAGAAGATAAACAAGTTCTGGAGATCTAACGTATAGCACTGTGATCATAGTCAACAATACTGTATTATATACTTCAAAGATGCTAAGAGACTAGATCTTAAATGTTCTCACTACAAAAAAGATAATTATGTGATGTGATAGGTATTAGCTAATGCTACTGTGGTAATCATGGCAATATATAAATGTATAAAATCAACACACTGTATACCTTAAGTATGCACAATGTTATATGCCAATTATATATCAATTAAAAAAAAGAATAGAGGCAGGGGTTTCTGCAGCCACTCAGGTGCCTGTAGTAGTGTCCTAGTAGTTCCCCACCTCTTCTGTCCTTTTCTAATGTTTTCCACAATTGTTTATCAGTTTAGAAACAAAACAAGTCCTTGCATGGCATCCACCTAAAGCCCATCCACAGCTTTCCATTACTCTTCTGATTGAAAAAAAAAATTTCCACCATAACCTATCAATTCATAAGTCTTATGTGAGCAGAGTTATGGTAACTACCAAAGTCTCCTACCTTGTGTTACACCCCTCTATTCATTGTCTTCTTACTCCACCTGTGCTGGTTTTATTTCATTTACTCAACTGGGTACATTCCCTACCATCTCAAAGCTTTCTCAAAAATTATTCCTTCTGTTTAAGATACTCTCCCACTGTCCCACCCCCAAATATGCCACAGTTTGCCTATTTAATGACTACCCATTCTTTCAGGTCTCAAGTCCCTAACTTCACGGTTATCTTGGGTTCTCCTGTGTGGACTCTCCTACATAGCATCTATCACAGTTTGTAATGGTGTGCTTTAGTGAGTATAGGTCAGCCAGTATGCCTGTATCTATAATATGTTGCTCACCATCGTATCCCTAAGGTTAGCATACTGCTTGCTCATAAGACATACTTAACAAATGTTAGTTGAATGAAGGAATTAGTGTATGAATAATGGCATAACCAAGGGGCTGGTCCAGTCCAGGGGGTCTTGCATGGAAAATAGGCATTGGCAGATTACTAGTAATGACAGGCACTGGAGAGAGCTTGGTGGTTCAGTGCATGACCTTTGGTTCACAGCTCAGACTGACCATGTAATAGATATGTGATTATGAGTAAGTTACTTTTCCATGTCTCAATTTCCTCATCCTAAAATAGGGACAATAGTAGTTTTCTACAAACAACCCAATCAAAAAATGGTCAGAAGACCTAAATAGACATCTCTCCAAAGAAGACATACAGATGACCAACAGGCGCATGCAAAGATGCTCAACATCACTAATTATTAGAGAAATGCAAATCAAAACTACAATGAGACATCACTTCACACCAGTCAGAATGGACATCATCAAAAAATCTACAAACAATAAATGCTGGAGAGGGTATGGAGAAAAGGCAACCCTCTTGCACTGTTGGTGGGAATATAAATTGATACAGCCACTATGGAGAACAGTATGGAAGTTCCATAAAAAACTAAAAATAGAACTACCATACGACCCAGCAATCCCACTACTGGGCATATACCCAGAGAAAACCATAATTCAAAAAGAGTCATGTACCAATATGTTCATTACAGAACTATTTACAATAGCCAAGACATGGAAGCCTTCTAAATGTCCACTGACAGATGAATGGATAAAGAAGGTGTGGAACATATATACAATGAAATATTACTCAGCCATTAAAAAGAATGAAGTAATGCCATTTGCAGCAACATGGATGGACCTGGAGATTATCATACTAAGTGAAGTCAGACAGAGAAAGACAAATATATGATATCACTTACAAGCAGAATCTTTTTTAAAAATGATACAAATAGGGCTTCCCTGGTGGCGCAGTGGTTGAGAGTCCGCCTGCCGATGCAGGGGACACGGGTTCGTGCCCCGGTCCGGGAAGATCCCACATGCCGCGGAGCGGCTGGGCCCGTGAGCCATGGCTGCTGAGCCTGCGCGTCCGGAGCCTGTGCTCCACAACGGGGGAGGCCACAACAGTGAGAGGCCCGCGTACAGCAAAAAAAAAAAAAAAAAAAAGATACAAATAAACTTATTTACAAAACGGAAACAGACTCACAGACTTAAGAAAACAAACTTATGGTTACCAAAGGGGAAAGGTGGGAGGGAGGGATAAATTGGGAGTTTGGGATTGACATGTACACACTGCTATATTTAAAATAGACAACCAACAAGGAAATACTGTAAGAAACTTTTTTTAAATAACAAAAGGTTTATCTCAAAAAAAACCAGTTTTCTACCTCATAGAGTTATGGTAGGATTATATTAAATATCATATATAAAGTGCTTAGTACAGTGCCTGTTCCTTAGAAAGTGCTATTAATGAGAATGATTATTGTCCTCATCACTGTTTTATTGTTAAGTTTCATTAAGAGATGAACATTGAGGGATGGACATATGCTTCAGCAGGGGTATTTAACCATAGGCCAGCAACTCAAGTGATGAGAACATTCTGACACAATGGTAAAACTTAAATCCCAAAGGGAAGTCTAAATAAAGAACCTACGTAGGGAGGAAGCATCAAATGATGGACTAATGTCCAGATAGTATGCGACTAGTGGAAATGAAAGAGGAGGAGAACAATGATCCTCAGATTTCTTACACAATCTTTGAGCAACTGAGATTTTGGAATAAAAACACCATCAATGGAAGACAAGAACCTAATCCCTGGTGATTGGTAATAGACACATATTTACTGTAGAGATGCTATTAATGCTGTTGAAAGGTGTCATCTTTTCAAGTCCCCTTATGAAAAATTTGTCTCGGTCCTAGAAATAGTTATGCTTCCTTTGTAATGAATTGCTTCATTCAAGCAATCATATTTCTTGTTTGCTTTGGCTATTAGGAAGCTCACAGGGAAACGCAGGGCTCACAAATAGCAAAGTACGGCATTCAATTAGTCAATCAATGAATAGCATAACTTCCGAACCAAAAAAGCTATTTATTTTTATGTTTCTAAAATTACACATTCCTCCATATTACTTATCACAGATGTACATTTTCATTCATTTGTATGTTTATTTGATGAATATCTGCCTCCCCACTAAAGAGTAAGTTCTTTGAAGACAGGAAAAGTATTTATCTTCTTTACCTCTATACCCCCTAGTTCATAGCACAGCTCCTAACAAATGGTAGATGAACAAAAATATTTGTCAAATAAATGAATGCAAGTTCACAGTGACTCGTGGAATTTATTTTGTGTATTAACCTCAACCCTGGCTTCATTTTTCTTCTTCAATTTTCATTTGCACAAGTTTCTTCCTTCCTTTTAAAAAATCAGTTGTATTTTCATTATTATATAATACCTGTTAGTTGCATAAAACATTATAAAATATAAATAGTAAGTGTAAAAATAACTCATAACCACTCTAACTAAACAACTTTTAATGAGGGGTATTACCTTGTAGAACTTGATTAAATATATATGAATGTATGTATATATGAATTTTTTCATGTTTCTGATGTATTAATCCACAACAAAACAATTTGTAGGATTTAACTTGTTTTGTATGTACTGTACTTTTGTAAAATACTATCAGTCCTTTTTGGAACAAGGATGGCTATAACCATGTAAGCACTGGAAATAGGGGTAAGCAAGTCAGTGTGGGTCAGACACAAGATGTACTAGACACTTATGCACTAGGCTCCTGACCCCAGATTTTTTATTCTTCCTACGTAAGCCTGGGGTCAGTCTATGATCCTAGACTACAATCTGAGGATCAAGTATGCTCAACTTTCAGAGTCAGCAAGATATGGGAGGGAATCACACTGTATTTTCTGGGCTAAGTAACAGTTCAAGGATGGGACATAACTGACATCTTAGGTTAACAGAGTGACATTAGGAGTACTGGCCATGGACATAGTCTTTCTTCCCCACCTCCCCACCCACCACATCTTGAGATCACGTAATTTTAAGTCAGCAAAATATGGTGTCATTTTATTTTTATGTTTCTGTATACCTTATCTCTGGGTGAAGCTCTCCCCTCAACCCTGGGGTTATAGAAACAAGTAAGAGAAGGTGACGGGGTATGCTCCAAGATGGCAGCCCACGTGGTGCGGCACGGGATCCTCTGGGTGCGTAAAGTGTCGCTGCCTCAGCTCTCCCTGACAGGTACAAGATGCCTGCTTTCTGCAGCATATGTGGACAGCCACAAATGAGAAGCAAGAGAAAAAGAAGACTGTCACCTCGCCCTTTGTACCTTCATTATGCAATGTGATGTGGTGAAGAGTCTGCACTTGGAGGGGAAGACAGCTGGCTGTGAAGCCCAGCTCTGCCAGCTTTCAGAAACTATGTCCCTTAACTCGGTTCCTATACCTATAAATTAGGGATGATAATGCCCACCCCAGGTAATACCCTGACATATAGTAGGTGCTCCAGAAATATGTGAAAGGAACAAGTCCCTAGGCCCCTTGATTGTACTCCTATATAAAACACTAGATTGTGAGGTGAGGTGAGGTTTTGAAACTCAAACTGCTTGGAAGAAAAAGAGGCTGTTTGAGACAATATTTTTTTTCTGCTGTGTAAGAGAATGTAACTAAAACTTGCGTTCATACTTGGAAAAAAAAAGAAAGTGAAGATGATTGTTTCTTTTTCACCTCTGCGTGGTACTCATGACTAAACATGTGAAAACCAGATGTTTTCTTTTTTTATTCTATTGTTTATTTTTTAAAACTTCTTTTATTGAAGTATAGTTGATTTACAATGTTGTGTTAGTTTCTGGTGTACAACAAAGTGACTCAGTTATACATATATATAAAATAGTTAACATCTGCTAATCCCAAACTCCCAATCCATCCTTCTCTCCCCCTTGGCAACCACAGGTCTGTTCTCTATGTGAGTCTGTTTCTGTTTCGTAGATAAGTTCATTTGTGTCATATTTTAGATTCCACATATAAATGATAAAACCTGAACACCAACATTAACACCACCAAAGAGCTGGGTTTCCCTTTTCTTTCCTATTTTTTTAAATTGAAGTGTATTTGACATACAATATTATGTTAGTTTCAGGTGTACAACACTGTGATTCAACATTTATATACATTATGAGTTGGTCACCACAAATACAGTAACCATACAAAATTTTTACAATATTATTGACTATATTCACTATGTTGTATCCCTGTAACTTATTTTATAACTGAAAGTTTATAGCTCTTAATCTCCTTCATTTATTTCACCCAACACCCCAACTCCTACCCCTCTGGCAACTACTTGTTAGTTCTCTGTTATCTATGAGTCTGTTTCATTCTTGTTTGTTCATTTGTTTTGTTTTATATATTCAGCATATAAGTGAAATCGTATGGTATTTGTATTTCTCTGTCTGACTTGTTTTACTTAGAATACCCTCTAGGTCCATCCATGTCATCACAAATGGCAAGGTTTCATTTTTTATGGCTGTGTAATATTCCATTGTATATGCACATAAACCACATTTTCTTTATCCATTCATCTATCAAAGCATACTTAGGTTGCTTCCATATCTTGGCTATAGTAAATAGTGTTTCCAAGAACATAGGGGTGTGTATGTATTTTCAAATTAGTGTTTTTTTCCTTTGGACAAATACCCAGAAGTGGAATTGCTGGATAATATAGTAGTACTATCTTTAATTTTTTGAGGACCCTCCATACTATTTTCCATAGTAGCCACATCAATTTACACTCCCACCAGCAGTGTACTAGGGCTCTCTTATCTCCACATCTTGCCAACAGTTGTCATTTGGGGTCTTTTTAATGTTAGCCATTCCAACAGGTATGAGGTTATATCTCATTGTGATTTTGATTTGTATTTCCCTGATTAGTGATGTTGAGCATCTTTTCAAGTGTCTGTTGGCCATCTGTATGTGTTCCTTGAAAAATCTAATCAAGTTTTTGATTGATTAGAATCAAAAGTCCTCTAATCAAGTCCTCTGCCCATTTTTTTAATATAACTGTTTTTTTGATATTGAGTTGTGAGAATTGTTTATGTATTTTGAATATTAACCGATTATCAGATATATTGTTTGAAAATATCTTCTCTCATTCAGTAGGCTGCCTTTTTGTTCTGTTGATAGTTTCCTTCTCTGGGCAAAAGCTTTTTAGCTTGCTGTAGTCTCATTTGTTTACTTTTGCTTTTTTGCTCTTGCCTGTGGAAACAGATCCATGCCAAAGGGCATAGTGCCTATGCTTTCTTCTAGGAGTTTTATGGATTCAGTTCTTATATTTAAGTCTTTAATCCATTTTGAGTTTATTTTTGTATATGGTGTAAGGTGTCTAATTTCATTCTTTTGCATGTAGCTGTCCAGTTTTCCCAACACCATTTATTGAAGAGACTATCTTTTCCCAAGTGTATAATCTTGGCTTCTTTGTCATAGATTAATTGACCATAGGTGGCTGGGTTTAATCTGAACTCTCTATTCTGTTCCATTGATCTATGTGTTTTCTGTGCCAGTATCATACTGTTTTGATTACTATAGCTTTGTTGTATACAGTTGACCCTTGAACGATGCATGACCCCGCATGCAATCAAAAATCTGACTATAACTTATAGTTAGCCTTTCAAATCTGTGGTTTCTCATTCGTGGATTCAACCAACCAAGAGTGTGTGCTACTGTAGTATGTACTTATTGAAACAAATTTGCATGTAAGTGGACCTGTGCAGTTCAAACCTATGTTGTTCCAAGGTCAATTGTAGTTTGAAATCAGGGAGCATGGCACCTCCAGCTTTGTTCTTATTTCTCAGGATTGTTTTGGCTATTTGGGGTGTTGTGTAGTTCCATACAGATTTTAGGATTTTTTATTCTAGTTCTGCGAAAAATGCCATTGGTATTTTGATGGGAATTGCATTGAATCTGTAGATTGATTTGGGTAGTATGGATATTTTAACAGTATAAATTCTTCCAATCCATTAGCACAGTATATCTTTCCATTTATTTATGCTGTCTTTAATTTGTTTCATCAGTGTTTTATAGTTTTCAGAGTACTGGTCTTCTACCTCCTTGGTTAAATTTATTACTAGGTATTTTATTCTTTTGTTGCAATTATAACTGGGGTTGCACTCAATTTATCTTTCTGATAATTTGTTACTAGTGTATAGAAACAAATTTCTACATATTAATTTTGATTCCTACCACTTGACTGAATTCATTTATTAGTGCTAATGTTTCTTTTGTGGACTCTTTAGGGTTTTCTATATACAGTGTCATGTCATCTACAGACAATGACAGCTTTACTTCTTTCTTTCCAATTTGAATGCCTTTTATCTCATTTTCTTGTCTGATTTCTGTGGCTAGGACTTCCAGTACTATGTTGAATAAAAGTGGCAATAATGGTCATCCTTGTCTTGCTTCTGAGAGTTCCTCTTTGTTTCCTGGTGTGCGAGGAGAGGGGTTTAAGAGTGCTGCTTAAAGGAACTCCAGAGAGAAAATCAATAAGGAAACTCTAGCTTAAATGCCACATTAAACTAGGTGGACTCAATAGATATATACTATATATATATACAATAAATTTGACCCCAAATCAACAGAATACACAGGTCCAGACTTTTCCTCGGACTCCCTCTTGGCTAGCCATGGTGCACTAACCCGCTGCAGGCTGTGTTCATGCCGCCAACCCCAGTCCTCTCCCTGCGCTCCGACCGAAGCCTGAGCCTCAACTCCCTGCCCCGCCCGCCCCGGCGTGTGAGCAGACAAGCCTCTCGAGCTGAAATCCTCCTCCTTCCTTTAGAAGCTCTGATGCTGGGAAGACATGAGAGTTCTTCTCTGGAAATGTTTAAAGTCATCAGCCAAGGTTGGAGCATGCAGGTTTCATTTGTATGAGAAACAAAAAGAAGTTTGCACAGATTACATCCTTGCCATGTCTGATGATATTAAATTGACTGAGCAGAGGAAGCAGTAGTGACCAAAATGGAACAAGGATGGAAATAAGGAAAAGTTCTTCATTATTTTCTTCCTCTCTCTCAAATGATTGTTACTGACCAAATGAAGAGAAGCCTGAGTGAGATTTGGTGGCAGGAGAAAGAAAATGGAGGCTGTAGTCACTGCTGCTGTTTGGTGATATGTGACAGTGAGAAGGTAGAATATTAGCTGGCCATGGGGAATATCAGAAGGTGAAAAAAGAGAAAATGGAGCAGAAGAAATATTTGAGGTAATATTAGCCAAGGATTTTCCAAAATTAATAACACACCAAATATAAACCCGAGCAGTTAAAAGAACCGCAAGGAGGATATATATCAAATTCTACACTTAGCCGTATCATATTCAAACAACAAAAAAGCAAAGACGAAGAGACATCTCGAAAGGAGCTAAAGTAAACAAGACACCTTACTTATAGAGAAATAAGGAAAAAAATTACAATGGACTTTTCATCAGAAATCATGCAAGCAAAAAGAGAGTGAGGTGAAATTTTTAAAGTACTTAAAATAAAGAAAAAAAATTAAACTATAGATTTCTATATCCAGTGAAATTATCCTTCAATAGTGAGAGAGAAATAAAGACCTTCTCAGACAAAAACAAACTGAGAGCCTTCCTGGCCAGTAGACCTGCCTTGCAAGATACATTAAAAGAAGTTCTTCAGGGAGAAGAAAATTTATATGGGTCAGAAACTGGATCTGCATAAAAGAAAGGAAGAATATCATCAAAGGAATAAAAGAAGGTAAAATAAAATATTTTATTTTGGGTTGTATGGTAGTTCTATTTATTTATTTATTTATTTTTGTTAGCAATCCCACTACTGGGCATATACCCTGAGAAAACCATAATTCAAAAATAGTTATGTACCACAATGTTCACTGCACCTCTATTTACAACAGCCAGGACATGGAAGCAACCTAAGTGTCCATCGACAGACGAATGGATAAAGAAGATGTGACACATATGTACAACGGAATATTACTCAGCCATAAAAAGAAACAGTTATTTGTAGTGAAGGAGATGGACCTAGAGTCTGTCATACAGAGTGAAGTAAATTAGAAAGAGAAAAACAAATACCGTATGCTAACATATATATATATATGGAATTAAAAAAATGGTTCTGATGGACCTAGGGGCAGGACAGGAATAAAGACACAGACATAGAGAATGGACTTGAGAACATGAGGAGGAGGAAGGGTAAGCTGGGACAAAGTGAGAGAGTGGCATGGACATATATACACTATCAAATGTAAAACAGATAGCTAGTGGGAAGCAGCCGCATAGCACAGGGAGATCATCTCAGTGCTTTGTGACCACCTAGAGGGGTGGGATAGGGAGGGTGGGAGGGAGACACGAGAGGGAGGGGATATGGGGATATATGTATACGTATAGCTGATTCACTTTGTTATACAAAAGAAACTAACACAGCAATGTAAAGCAATTATACTCCAATAAAGATGTTAAAAAAATAAAAAGACCATCTGAGGATAAAGTTATTTAAGGGCACACAAACCCAGCTTGGATTCTAGAACCCATGTTCTTTCTATGGCACTGCTTATGAGTAAGGGCCTGTCCACCTGGGTCTCTAGATTAACACGGCAGTTTCCTCCTTTGGGGGCTCTAGCCCTATCCTGAACGCAGGCAGCCTTGACTGAGGCTCTGACATTTCATATATGTCTTATTAGCTCCCTCCCTGCAATGGTTGGACCTGACTTGTGGACTCAGTCGCTGGCTGGAGCACTGTTCCTTCAGGAATGGGTTTCTGGCAACACTGGTCACTGTCCAGACCAGTACTGCTGGCCCCACCCGCCTGAGAAGCTCTGGGGTGGAGTTCACCCAGGCTGATCTACTTTCCACACCTTCTCCATGGTAAATGCTGCTGAGAGATGTTTGGATGGTCACCTACTGGGGGCCAGCATTACATAAAGCACCTAAAATTTATTGCTGAGTGGTACTCACCCACCCTGGACCCTCAAGCTGCCTGTCATCCAAGCCCAGATCAGATCATGGCCAAAAGCATGAAGAAGTATTCCTTTAGTAGGCTGACAGAGTTGAAAAGGCCTTGTGCAAGATATCCCAGGAAACAACAAATGTGAGACGCACGTAGAGAGACTGGGTTCCTGCAGAATCATGGGTTGTTGGTCATAGTTTACATTATCAGCGGGAAACTCACCCAACACAGTTCTGTAAAATTACATCAGTGGTGTTAAGGAAATTGGGAAAAGTACTGATTAGTAAGGTTGAGAGTCACAATTAGTCTCAGGTGGGAGCAGTTCATCCTATAGGCGCTATACATCAGTTCTTCACAATGTGCATGAAAATCACCTGGGGCTCTTGTTACAACGTGGATTCTAAGTCAGTACACCTGAGGTGGGGTCTGAGGCTCTGCATTTCTAACAAGCGCCCCTGACATGCTGAAAGCCACTGATCCTCAGATGACACTTTGCATAGCCAGCTCACAGACCTCCTTGACACAGGTTTAAAAAGGAAAAACTATAGTTGAATTACTTGGATCTAAGTCATGCATGTAGGTGGCATTAGAACCTTCCAAACCAGGTACATGATCTTATCAGAAAAGTAATCATTCACAGAGGAAAAGAAACAAGCCGGCACTGAGTCTCAGAGCATGAGGGAGATGGAGCCTGGAGTTGAGGGGTCTAGAAACGCGTATAGAAATCAAGAGAGGGAAAGAATGGGCAACAGTCAGAGAAAAAGCAACAATGTTGTTCAACTGAATAAATAATCCATGTTTGCAGGTAGCCTGGGGTATTTGAAGTCTGGCCTGGGAATGCCAGACCCAGGACGCTAGACTCACTGGCACAGAAAAGGCAAACGGCAGTCTTAACAACAAGCAACAGAAAGAAATCAGTGCAGGCAAACCAAAAACGCCAGAGTGAGCATAGGGTCACACATGTCCAGAAGGCAACCAGGGGATTCCCTGATGCAGGAAGTGAACTTACCTGCTCATCTTCAGCTTCCAGAAGGAACTGAGCAAGGGAAATCCAAGTGTCCTAGTCCCAGAGGAAATAGCGCGTCCAGCAAGGAATCCAGGAAGGGATGAGGTACGGGAGCCGGAAAACTCAGCAAAGGCTCACTCAGCTCTGCTACCCACGTCAAATCTGCCGTAAAGTTACGTCGTACTGAGCCAATGAAAGGCCTGTATTCCTTCCTACCTGCGTGGGGCAGAACCAGAACGTATGAGTTAAGCGGCTCTAGCTGTGAAAATTGGCAAACAGTATGCGCGGGAGGCACGCTGCTAGAGCCGGGAGTCTCCAAGTGAGGTCCCAGATCAGAAGTAGCAGCATCACCCGGGAACCTGTTAGGCTATGTAACTTCTCAGCCTCGCTCAAACCTACCAATCAGAAACTGTGGGGGTGGGGCCTGCAGCCTGTGGTTCTGTAAGCCCTCCAGTGATTGTGATGCAGGCTCACTGCGGCAGAGTCTATTGAAAGCATGGTGGACAGACAAGGCCAGGTGTGGCAAAGGACGGTCATTATAAGTAGGCTTCATAATGGGCTTTTAAAGAGCTAGTGAAGACTAAAGCCTGTTTACAGGGAGAAGAAAACCCAGTAGAGGTAATGTAAAATAATAAAGAATAAAACATGCTCGGTGATCAACAAAGTTGGGCAGTGAAATTCCATGGTAGTTTCATCAATGTTGAGGAATCATCTAGCCATGTGTAGGACAATGATGTTCTAATGCTGATGATGAGAGACATCATGAGAGCCAAGAGGGGTCAACTCACAATATGTGTTTGAATATTCTCTCCTGACGTATTTTTAAGAGACTCACCAAAAAGAAGTGCTATTCGATGCCCATGCTTGTGAAGAGATCTTCTCAGAGGGGGAGAACAAACTTGAGAAACACAAACATGGTGGTCTAATGGGCATTTAAAACAAAGAATTTTGTTTTAAATCTGAACCCAAGTGTAAGACACAAAACCCCCAAAACACGTAGGGGCTTTAATTATAGGCACACCTCGTTTAATTGTGCTCGCTTTATGGTGCTTCACAGACACTGCTTCTTTTGTTTACAAATTGAACGTTTGTGGCAACTCTGCATCGAGCAAGTATATTGGCACCATTTTCCAACAGCATTTGCTAATTTCACGTCTCTGGGTCACATTTTGGTAATTCTCACAATATTTCAAGCTTTGTCATTATGATGATATTTGTTATGGTGATCAGTGGTCTTGATGTTACTACTGCAAAGAGATTGTAACTCGCTGAAGCCTCAGATATTGGTGAGCATTTTTCAGCCATGAAGTAATTTTTAATTCAAAAAAAAGAAAGAAGGAAGCAATCTCAAAAGGCTACATAGCGTATGATGCCAACTATGACATTCCTGAAAAGGCAAAATTACGAAGATGGGAAAAGATCAGTGGTTGCCAAAGGTGATGGGGAGGGAAGGATAAGGAGGCAGAGGACATAGGATTTTGAAGGCAGTGAAAATACTCTGTATGATACTGTAATGAAGGCTATATGTCATTATACATTTGTCCAAACCCCCAGAATACACAAGCGTGAACCCTAATATAAACTGTGGACTCAATGATTGTGATGCCTGTGTAGGTTCATCAATTGTAGCAAATGTACCACTCCGGGGGATGTTGATAATGAGAGAAGGTATGCATGTGTGGAGGCAGGGTGTATATGAAGAATCTTCATATCTTCCTCTCAATTTAATATAAAACTACTCTAAAAAATAGTCTTTACAAATATGAATGTGATGCCACCCCAGAGAAGGCTGTATTTCAGTCCATAGAAGCAATATATCCCTTGGTCTATATTAAATTTTCATCTTGTAAATTTACATAATACTCATAACACAAGTTTGTAAATCATCCTATAATTAATTTGGATTTAAAACTACCTGTTCCAAATTGTGGGATCCAGCAGACTGCTAAGAGGAAAAGACATACATATTTGAACTGTGCTTTTACCTGACAAGGGACAGGAGAGTCTCTCAAAGAGACAAACAAACAATAACAACAAAAGTGCATATTGATGGTAGATGACATCCCAGGAAATACTGTGCTAACCAAAAGTTATAGCACTTTCAAATGCATTGCCCACCAGAGATCAATCCAGAGCATGTCAGGTTATATTTTCCTATCAATGATTGACAGTGCAAAGGTATTAAAATGACTATATATTTTTATTAGATGTATACATGTAATTTAAATATTATTCTGAGTGCATCTTTTAAGTGAGAAGAAAATGAGGTCTGGAGAGTCACCTGAAACAACCTGTAATGCATGGAATTATGAGCCACATAAACTCAATATGATTATTTATTTTGTAAACATCTGCTTGAATACAAAGTATGTGGCTTAAGCAACTCAACATGAAAAATATTGCAATTAAGACTAAAAGAGTTTAAGAACATTGTCTTGAAAGCAATAGATTTTATTTGCAGACAGTTGATAAGGTTATAAAATAATATATGATAAGTGGCAAAGAAAACCAAAAGAAATAGTTTGCTGACATTAGAAAATACTGAGAACTTTATAAAGAATCATACATTCTTGTCCTCACAGTACTTCAACCAACACTTAGAACAAAAGATATTTAATTCAGTAAAACATTTAAAGAAACAGACTGTTGGGGAGCTAATTTAAAGAGAAAAATTTCAGGCCAATTTTGACCTTAACTCCATTCCAAAATTGTTTTTTAATTTATAAAACTTAAATTTTTCCATTCAGGAATTTCTACAGACCTTTATAAATCTAAAATTTTTAATCTTATGACTTATTTCTAAAATAATACATATTTTCTTAAGAAAATTTAAAAATAAAAAAGCAAAAAAAAAACGGAGATAAAATATCCCCTCGCAACACTGTTTGTCAATACTAAATAAGATGTGTAAGTAGTTAGCAAGTTCCAAGTGCCCAAGAGATAGTAAATAAATGCTATTTTCCTTTCTTTCTTTTTCTTCCATTTATAAAAATCAAATCCATATACTTTAAGTACTAAGTTTGCTCAATGTTTGACATTTTAAATGTTCAAAACATGGGCTCTTTCATACTATCTAGAAAGCATCAAAGTATACTTTTTTGAACATAAAAATTAAGATTTCTCTCCATGATAGTGACTATATGAATAAAGGTTGTTTTAGCCACTTATCATTTCATTAAGTGAAAGCTTAAAGTGAATAATATTTTCAAAGAAAAAGTATACTTAGATTTATTTCCGAGGGCCCCTGTAGGAATAACTAAAACCAGTGTGTAGAAGTCACAGAGCAATAGATTTTGATTTAATATAAGAAAAATCATTTCTAACAGTAGCCAATGATGGAATGAGCTATTTTAAGAGTTAGCAAGTTCTCGGTCACTACAGATATTCAAAAAGTGCCTGTGTGAACACTCCTTGGGGCCACTACGGAAGAGCACCCTGTAGACCCCCACTTAATCTGACAAACTAAAAATTATTATTATTTTTACTAATATTTTTAGGAAACCCTGAATTCTATATGTTCCCAAACAAATCTCTCATCAATTAGCCCTTTGAAAGCAAGTATCATGTCACATTTCTCTTTACTTGACAGTAACAGATGCCCAATAAATGGCTGCTAAATTTGTAGACCACCTACTCTATCATAGCATTATGTTTACTCTTTGAAGAGCATATTTACTATGTTTTGGGTAGTGTAAGCTGATCAAAGATGAGTTGGTGCCACCAAACTGCATTATTTCAACAAAAATTGATGAAAACTCCTATTTCCAGTAATCTCTAACTACAGAAACCCAAGGTGTACTAAGTAATAAGAATTCCAAAAGAACAAATAGACTCAGATTGAATATTATTTCTCTAGTACACATCTGTGACAGCACATGCATACACATGTCTGGGTGTACACACACACGTATGTATTCGTAGAAGGGCAGGTTATGTAACAGATATGAGAAACCTTATAAGAAGTAGAAAGAGTACTAGAGCCTATTAAGTATGTCCTTGCTTTATGACAATAGATTTCTGGTAGTCTTAGAGGAAAATCTGAGGCTTCAAATGGAAAAGGTACCCAATACACAGGGTTATGTTGTGAAGGTATTCACAAGAGACATTCTCGTCATTTTTTTCTGGTATAGTTACTTACAATGCAACACCTATTTTATTTCCTTCAGTAAGATTTCTGAATATCTGAACCAGGAGGACACATGTAGAAAGCAATGAAGTTGATTGACATTCACTGTCATTCTTCCAGCATCAAGAGAAATAAACACTAGATAGAATGAAAATAATTTTACAGCTAGAATCCTGGTAACCAAAGTAAACATTCTTGCTGTAATTTTCTTGCTGGAATATTTACACCCAGTAAGAAAAAAAGGATTATTAGTGAGTCTGAAGAGAGAAGTAGGATGCTCATATCCTTGGTGCCAGTACCTATGCTTTATAAGTACTGTGCATCTCTTACTAAAGGATTTCTAGGAGTCTCTCCAAGCATATATTCTTTAAATAATCAAAAGAGTCTGCTGAGACAGTTTCAAATAAAAGTGGAGTGTTCTGGGCATGCCACTAAGCAAGAACTTGGAATATCTTCGCTTTTTAATTAATTTTTTAATTTAAAAATGGTGATATAAGCTTTCCTCTATGAAGTCCAAATGAGAAACTAACCCCCAAAGCACAAGGCCTATTTTCAGCTTCATCAGCTATAGAACAGAAGTAAAACTTCTATTATGAATAGGGGCTATGGAACTAATTCACCATGCAGACCATTGAAAACTGCCTCTGCTGTCAGGAAGTAGCCTCTGGTGTTAGGAAATAGCCTTTGAGATACACATGACTATGGTGGTTTATTTTTCAATGCAATCTAATTTGATATTATAACAAAGTATCCGCACATTAAAAAAATTCTCTAAGGGCATAGCTGTTCCAGTGTTTTTTTGAAAAAGAACCAGCTG